>NC_045564.1:872500-2072500 GCF_009819795.1 Aythya fuligula
GAGGAAACTGTCCCTACTCAGCTTAGTGAGGAAGACCTTTCCTTCCATAAGAAACAAAACCCGCAAGATTTGGGTTACTGTCACTGTTTTGCTTTGGGTGCTGTAGGAAAGATGTTTTGTTGCAATTCCTTGCTCCACGCTAGTTCTGTGTTCAAAATGCTGAAGTGCTCTCATGCATGTGTGGCATTTTTGATGATCTGGTATATGTGTGAAGCCAGATGAAAAAACATACAGCTAATATCTTGGAGTTTATTTGTTGGATAGGTCAAGTTTGAAGCTGTAGGGACTGAAGTTTATGCTTAATTTGATGCACATGAGTAAACCTATTGAATTTGAAGTTCAGCATCTGTGCAAGGCTTCAAGACTGGGGACTTGCTTTGTAAAGAGGATGATGTTTTCCTGTCGCATGGCTATGAATTAGAGAATATTTTGCTTTTGTTCTCTTTTCTTATTGTAGTCTGAAAAAGAAACAGCTGCCAGAGAAATCTGAGGATGTGACCTGTATCAAGAACCTCTTAAACAATTTATGTTTGTAAGGGAAGTGAGAACTGAAAATCACCATGTCTTCTAGCATAAATATTTGGAAATATCATTAATACATTATAGTAATGGGATAATTATTAAATGCTTTGGTGCTTAATGTCACATTATGATGGAAATCACTTGATTACAAATTAAAGCACTTTTATTGTAATTGCTGTGGTTCTAGAGGATACACATGGTTATGCAGCATTAATTTTAAAGACTTACATGAATTTTTAAGCTTAGCAGATACAAACCTTTGGAGAATAGCCAGTATTCTTGAATGTGCTGTGTACACTCTAAGGAGTATTTAACTAAATCTTTTGGACCTTGGTTGGAAGTAATTAACGTTTCTTCTAAACTTCCAATAATTCATACTTTTTTCAGTTACAGCTGCAGATTTGTTTAAAGCAGGCTCAAATACTCTGTAGGTCCACGTGGCAGTATGAAAATGGTATCCATGCTCCAGGAAGCTGGTAACATCTGATTGTTAATAATCTACACAAGTAACAAAGATTGGTTTAAGTGAAGTGACTGCTAGGAGCACAATTGCCGCTGAAGCCAGTAGAAGTTTAGTTCTGAAGTCACTTTCAAAGGCAGTGCTCCTTCATGTTATTCCATTTGTCAAGAGCAATTGGTCGTATTGAGATACAATATCTTTAGCTAGCTGGCAGAGGTTTAAGGGATGCTGTTCTTTGGGGTTGTTTGGTGATCCTCTAGATAAACTGTCTTGTAACTGCTGCATTCACAGGTTGTCCCTTAGGACTTCAGGACTTCATCTCCCAGACTTGTCTTCCATCATGTCACTCCCATACATGATGGCATTTATTGGCTTACTTGCTCCCTAATGTCCACAAGACCTAAAACTGTTGAATTTGGATGCTCATGATGAGGTGGGAATGGGAAGGGCAGCATGTGCTCCTCAGGGCAGCTGCTTGCTGTCCCTGCACTAACGCAAGCCTTCAAGCAGTTTGTGGGCTAGCTTTTACCCTCCTGGCTGGGTGACCAGCTGTGGGAGAGGGGGCTACAACCTGTGCAATGACTGACCTGATGGTGCTGGCCCATGGGAGGGGATGCCCCGAAGGGAAATCCTCCTTGCAGATGTTGGCGGGGACGCTGTATGGGGTGGCTGAAGCAGGGAAGCATCCCAGATGACACAATGAACAGGCTAAAGGCCGGTGGGCTTTGTGAGCAAAAAGATCAGCAAGCTAAAAGATGCACATGGCATCCAAAGCTGAGGAAGAAAACTCATAAAAGAGCCAAGAGAAGGAGAGGAAATATTTTTTGGGAACTGTAGTCTAGGATCAGCTTTGGTATTAAACCAAAGTTTCCTCTTTCCTTGGAGATGTACCCTGAGGCAAGGGACTAAAATAGACTTGGGCGTGTTCCAGGCTCTCTCTAGTGCAATGAGTACAGATCACTCTCTTCCCCCCCCTTCAGGAACCTTAGTGTTAAAACAAAGCCAAAAATTAATTATATTCCTGTATTCCCTCACAGTCAAAGTTTGTATTTCAGGAACAAACTCTTGGGGTTATAATCAAACAGCAGCATTAATCTTCCCTGCTAGATTTGAGCAGTTGATTGTGCTAAGTAATATTTTGTGGTCTGTTTTAGAAAAAACATGTGGTCCAGTCTTCAGCTGGTAGAACTGCCTTCTCGTACTCTAGCTGAACATCTCATGTCTACTCATTTGCTATTTTTTAAAAGCAAAACCCCAAGAAAGTGTCAGAGAAATTGTCTCTTTGTTTCTGACATCATGTCCAAATATTGGTTATAAATGCTTTGTCTAGAAGGCTATCAGAAATTATGTTTTGGTAAATAAGTGTTGTAAGATCTGTTACTTGTGTGTTTGTTAACTCGTTGGAGGCATATAGCAGGAAGGCTGAGAGAAATGTCTGCAGATGCTTTGATGTTGTTCCTGCATCTCTTGTGCTGGCTAGTACAGGATGAGCAAAAGAGCAGAATTGTCCATTTCTGTTCTAGTGCATAGTGTAGTTGTGCAGTCATGTGCTTAAACCATGTTCAGTTTTGTTTTCTTTAAAGAGGCTTTAATAATGCAAAGGTGCCTTAAGAAAATATATAATTGTGTGCAATTTGCTGCTGAAGAGTACACAGCTTCCCATTTGAACCACTGCTACCCCCTGTAAGCAGGCATGGGGAACATGTCTTCTTTGGATTTCAAAGTGTTTTTTCTCTTGTGTGTGCAGTGACAGAATGCATAAAGCTGGTCTTGGAGAAGTGCATATGCAAAGTGAGATTGTGATGAAGTCTGGTCTGAAGTAAATTTATTACGGCCATTCTGTATATGGCTATTGCTTCCTGTTACAGAAAGGCACTCCAGCTTCCTTAGTAGCTGACTGTGGGTTCTTCCCTTGCTCTGCTTTTGTTGTGCCAGCCTGAAGCTGGGCTTTTGTTCTTACGGGGGTTCTTCAGGGAAATAATTTTATATGGTGAGCATGCGGGATAATCAAGGAAGGTGAAAAAAGTGCTGAATCAATCTGGTTTTTAGCTTTTATTTCCGTCTTCCAACATCCAATCTTTTCTTTCTTTTAAAGGCAACACGGGGTCAAAATTCTTAGTGTTAAGCTGCAGATCTTAGAGACAGCTTCACCTCATCCTGTATGCAGCCTGCCATACCTGTAGGGTAGGTATGGTCTCTTGGTCTGCTGGTTCTGAAATTTGCTTGCTCATGAAGTTCCCAAATGTTTGCAAAAATAAGTACATTAGGGGGTTCTAAAGTTGCAGTGACCTCCTGTATGTTGTAGACAGGCAGCATGCCATTTCCCTGAGTGTCTAAACTGTACTTCTAGCACCTTTACTATTTTCATGGGCATCAGGTTATTGCCATGCATTTGACAAGAGCTGCACTTCAACTCGGGAAGTCAGGCTAGTATATGAAGTACGGCCTGTCTGTGGAGAGGCATGTTTTGCTATGGGTTTGTGTTGGGTTCCAGGCAGCAATTTTAATCTTGAGGATGCTAAATGGTGGCCCAGGCATCTACTGATCTACAACGCTTTGCATCTCTGCCCATATGTTGCAAACCATTAAGCAAATCTTAGTGCACTATTCCCAGCACTGGGTCTCGTGAAGGAGAAACATGCCATGCTAAGAACATGCCTGTGCTGTGGCACCAGGCCTGGAACATCCTCTTTTTACTGAGACAGTGTCCTCATGGATTGTACTGCCCTGTTTAGTGACTCTTTAATATACCTGTAATGCAGATACTCAGGGGCTGCTGGATCCAAAGAAGCTTGTTTGCAAAAGGAGACATTTTGACTTCCAGATGTCATCTTTTCCTGTCTGAAAAATGGGAACAATGAAATTTGTGAACTTTCTTTACCCTTTCTTTTTGTCAGATCTAATCTTAGAACAAGCTTAAGGCCAATAGTGTTCGCTTTTGTCTGAAAATGCGGTTTATGAGACTACTGGATTAGACCTCTGGGTTGAGGACAGGGCTCTGAGATGGCTGTCTTTGCTGGGTGATGATGTGCACAACTGCAACCTTCCTTGCTCAAGAGTGCAGATGCCTCCTGCCTGGCCCCAGGCACACATGCTCCACCAAATGGAGACAACTGTTCCTGTGCTACTGAATGACTGCAGGCAACGTATATGACTTTCTGATGTTGGGGGAAAAACTGTAGTGACTCTGGTCATTGTTTTATTTTTTTTATTATTTTTTTTTTTACACTGCTTTCTCCACAAGTCTGCATTTTCTTAGCTAATTTACCACATCAAGGTGTAAAACTTCTGCCTTGCAATTTTTCAGTTTTGAAGACAGCTTAAAAACATTTTGGTCAACAAATGTTGAATTTCCAGTAAAAACTTGGTACTGTTCTGAAGTGGCAACCTTTATGGGGAAAAACCACAAACCAGTTTGGCTTGGCCAAATGCTTTCATCTCCTTAGTCCAGCTGAGTAAGTGATTCCTATGGTTCACCTCCCCACCTCCCCCCAGCCCACTTTATTTACTAACACAATAGCAACAGGATCCAAGATAGAGGAGTTAAAAGCAAAACCTGATTTCTCTTTTTCTTTTTTTCTTTCATTCCCTCCCCTTTTTTTGAGGACGTGACCCTTTAACATAAATGCTCCTTGCCTTCCCTAATTCTAATCCCATTGTGGAATGTATGGAGGCAGCAAATAAAGGATACTTAAAAATGACATAATTGCATTTTCAGTAAATATGAAATTCTCCTATTAGTGTTGTAATGAAAAGACTATCCACCCACTCCCAGGAGAAAAAGGCAAACCAACGTTGGACCAAATACTTACAAAAATAAATAAATAAATAAAAATAATAATAATAAACAGCGTGAGCAATTAATGCTTCTGGTATCTGCTGAGACTGTAAAAGCTTGTGTTGGCTTCATAGAGAGTGTGTATACTAGAAATCTCTGCCTGGTTCCTTTTGGACTTTGGGACTGCACATTTTTGCAGTGATGCAGGCTTTCTACATCAAAGGTGACCAGAGTTGTCAAAGGGAGGGGAGGATGGCCACTACAAACTGCATCCACATTTGCTTTAACTGCTTTTGAGATGAAGGTAACAAACATGGGGAAGAGGTGGTTCTGGGGTTGGCTGGGAAGGAGGAGAGGTCATGTACAGAGGGGTCCTGCTTCCTTACAATTTCTGCAGATGTTTGAAACTCCTCAGCTGGGATGGAAGAGGGTACTGAAAAGTAGAGGGAAGAGCCAGCTTTGGCTGTGGCATGGCCAAAGAAATGCAGTTACTGTCTCATCATCTGTGCCCCCTGAATGGTGGTGGCTGGTGAGCAGTAGGAAAAGAAGCAGAGCAGTCACCCTGAGTCTCTGGGTCTCGAAGGGAATCTGCCTTGCTTTTTAATAGCGACGGTCACCTCCAGGAGCCTTTCTTCTGCCTTCTGTGGAGCTTTGCTATCCTCTGGTTTCGTATGAGATGAGAAGGAGCAAGCTTTTGTTGTGGGCACATTGTCAGTCATCTGCAGGCCTCCAGCCTGAGGTTTGTCCCCAGAATTAAGGCTTCTGGGCAACTGAAACCGTTCTTGGAGGGAAGAGGGTGAGGGTCACGCTTGGAGTGTCTGCTGGGATTGTGCAGTGCCCATTTATTTAGAGCAACAAAACTACAGTGAGAGACGGTTTTCATGGATATGTGAACAAGTAGAAAAATATTAGTCCCATCTATCGTATTGAATTGACAGAGGGAATGCTAGCTAAAAAAATGTTCAAATCCAGTGTTGTGTACTTAACTGTCACAAAAAAAAAATATCCACGTACAGTAAAGTCAAAGCAGCAAGAATGCGATTTTAATATAAGCTATTGCCAGTATGATATGAAATTAATTTTTTGTTGTTATATTAGGTGCCAAAGAATCCAAGGTCTCGGCCAGAGCCTGTTTGGTTCATGTTTTTTTCCTTTTACAAAATCTGAAAAGAAGATGTGCTATTACTATTAGAATAGCAGAGGGAAAAAGGAGAGTAGCAAGTGATTTAAGATGTTCTGTAGGCCAGTCCTCAGGATTTCTCACTTACAGGGACCAGTATGTTTATTCTTAGATTTCTGATTAATTATAATCATACTAGAGTTACATTCCACATCTTTCAGAAAGTAAGCTATCAAAGGGAAAGTGTGTGTGTGTGTGTGTGTTCAGGCATTTTACTGCTATTAGTGTCTGAGCACTTCAATATACCACGCTATGATTATATTCTCAGTGGTGCTGAGAGTCAGAGATGCAGTTGTTAGTATTGCAAAGACAGAGATTAAGGGCCCAACAGTCAGGGCTAGCAGTTGGCTAATGTGAAACAAAAATTTGCATTCAAGGAAAAATGAAGCTGTAAGAGCTTTTGGCCCTTTGAATGCAGCACTAAATTATAAAAAGAGGACAGGGAGACTGTCATTAAACCCATGGCTCTTTCTCATGAGGCAAGATCTTTCACCAGCCTCTTACTTAAATCTCCATCCACTCTCTTTTTCCAGCTCTGGCTTGAAAGGAGAAGTGGTGCTGTCTCCTTTCCCAAGTCCTCTGGAAGTGATGTGGTGCGTTAGTTGTCCTGGGATGCGGTAGTGGTGGATGGAGGCAGAAGTTTGCTCTGGGATGAGGTGTTGAAGGCTTTGTGCTAGAGAAGCCAGATGACACTAAGAGACTGATTGCTGAGCCTCTGCAGAGAAACGTCCTAGCAGACTTAAATGCATCTTAAATGTGTGCCTGGAAATGAATGTGCTGTGGAGGAGACTTGAACATCTGGTCACTTCATTCTAGTATTTCTTAATTTATAAGGATATGAAAATTTGAACATGATATTCAAGATAAAGTTACCAATCTGATAAGATTGGTTCCCCATGAATGAGCATTGTTCTCGTGAATATGGGATGGAACTATTACTGTATCAGCTGTGCCTGTAGCTCATTATCAATGTATATTTCTGAGCTGGAAATCTACTTCACTTCAGACTTTAAACTTGTACAAGTATCCCAAACTCCGTGCTATTGCCTGTCTCAGAAGGCTGCAGAAGTGCGACATATCCAGGAGAGACTGTTCTCAAAAATATTCTGCATGTGCAGTTTAGGAAGCAGCTGACTTTTAGTGTCAAAACCTTTGGCGGACCGATGGGTTTGTGTGTTGCACTCCTGGCATGTGGAAGTGCTTCCTGGGGTGCCCTTTATGTGGGAAAGCAGAGTTAGAAAAGGGACAGCCTATCTCCAAGGTACTGACCAGCCCTTGCAGCTGTGGTGGGAAAGCCTTTCCCAGTCTGGGTGGAACCTGAAAACAAACGAGGCTGGTGCAGGAAGGAATTTCTAATTGTAAAGCCATGGCTGTGTTAATGAACCTTAGCAGCACTAACTTGTGGTCCTGAAAGGAAACATCCACCCCATGTTGTCTTCTTGTCTTTAAAGAGCAGGCCAAATGTTTGTACTCAGCTTCTGTTTAAACCTCTGCTGCTGGCTGCCTCCCGGCTGAGCTGTAGGCTGTGGCTTCTGTAGGGCAAAATTGGTGCGGTGGAGGCAGCATCCCAGTCATGACTGAAGGCAGTAGGACCTCACAGCTTATATGAGGCAGATGCTTGCTGTTGAAGGAAGTCCTTTAAGGAGAAGGGCCCACAGCACGCGTGTTTGGCTCAGAAACTCTCCTGACCCTGAGTGTTCTTGGAGATAAGTCTTTTTTGGAAAGTGTTGCATGATTTTCTATTTAAGTTGCCATTTTGTGCGGTACTTACTGGTGCGCTGTGTGGCTGGCCGGGAGGGCCAGCCAGGGAGGAGGCTTTTGGGTCAGTCGGTTTGGTCTGAAGAATGGCACTTCTGTTAGCAGGGCAGGAAAGCGTGGCCCTCCTCCTTCTTTGCCCCATGACAAAAGCACAGCAAACTCGAGGAGAGAATTCTGCTGATCAGAATAGCCAATTGGGGAATCATTAGCTCAGATTTTAAACACTATTTGTAATTTGCTTTAGGGTCTGTAGCCTAATTCTTTCCTTTGAGTTAATTAAAATATGTTTCAATGTGACAGACATTTCCAAATCTCCCTGCAATCCAGGAGGAAGGGTAGTTGTTTTTTTTTTTGTCATCCTCCATCAAGTACAGAGGCTTGGAGTACAGAAGAATTTCACTACAATGCTGCAAGGTTGTTTACCTTAGCTCCTTCACAAAAGATAATCCAACAAATTACATTAATTATAAACCAATATGTTCTGTTCAATTCCCACATGAGCCAAACCTGGGTATGAGCATCTGCTCTTATTTTCTGAGCTGGGTTTTGAGGACAAGACTCACAACAATGCTCAATCCATAATTAACAGAAAAATTAAAGATGCAACATCCCTTGCATCCTGCTTTTTGAAGCAGCATGTTTAAAAATATACATGCACTGTCCTGGCAGTTTTTATTCAACATAAAAAAAAAAAAAAAAAAAAAAAAAAAAAAAAAAAACCAATACTCTATTGTTACCCCTGGTGTGTTTTTGTTTGTTTAAAATATTTACATTTATGTTAAGCTTAAAATAAACATGTAAATACTTTCCATAAGAAAAAAAAATCATAATTCCCTCTTGTGCCACATTTTTTCTTTTCAATTGTTTCTCTCCCTCCCCCCAAAGATGACCTCTTTTCATAAAATGTGGTTTATTCTGCATTAAGCATATTGTTTTCTTTATGAAAAAGGACTGGTTGGGCTTCTTCTTATTTTATTTTTTTTAAGTGGCATATTTTTTCAGTTTCATTTCATAACAGGAAACAAAAGAGAACGTGATTGTTTGACCTGGTTACCAAAGAAATATTTGGCTAATAAAAATCACATTAGTGTGATGCCAAGTTCTTCTAGCTGTTTATGGTAAGCATGCCTATACAATTATACTCCATTTGCATGTCGAAGGAGTGGAGGAAAGAGTGCTTTTGTGGTTTAGGCACTAGACTGGCACTCGAGATAAGAAATTGGTTCCCAGCTGCACAGCAGACTGACTTTGAGCAGACTGCAAATTTCTGTGGCTTTTGTGAAAGGGATTAATAATGCTGCTTTTCTTCTGCCTTCCATCTTGTTTCTGTAGGAGCCAAACCCTTGAGGGCTCCTTGCCCCCGCCTCCAGCACCGGGCCTGTTGTGGCCGCTGCTCCGCATCTGAAGGGGATGGCTGTGTTGCCTGCGCCTCAGGCTGCCCCAGGAGCAGGGCTGAAGTTGTAGCTAACCACCATCTAGATTTATTAATCTGTGTTCGACAGAGCTCACACAACATAAATGGAATAACTGATTATCTGGTTGCTACGATCTGTTCCCAAATCTGTGGAGGAGGTGCTGCGTTTCTTGCTAATGAAGGTCTTGGTGCCTCCCACCCAGTGGGTTTGCCCATATGTGTGGTGGTGCTGGGGTCCCCTGGCTGGCAGCTGCTGGGGGTGGCCTCTTGGGCATTCCCCCCTACCCAGAGGTGTCCTCCTTGCCTGGGCCTTGCTGGGGACCCCGCGCTACTGTGGTAGGGTCGCTGCCCTGCTGCAGTCCCACTGCTCACACCGTGTACTGCCATGCCATGAGCCAGCCATGCAGCAAGCCTGTAGGCTTGCTGGGTTCCCTGCATTTCCGCAAGCCTTGTTTTAATGAAAGAATAATTGACAATAAAACAATAGAAAATCATTAACTTCAGGGAAAAAAATAAACACGTAAAAGCTTAACGTGTTTGGAAGTGTTTGTTCTGTGAAGGGAGAAGGAGAGGCTATTTCTTTGAAAGCCAAGACATGCAGCCACTGGAAGCTGAGATGTCGCCTCTGCTCCCTGAGCGTTTTTGCCCTCCTGGGACTTGCAGCATGGCTTCAGCTGTGAACATGCTGCAGAAAGCAGGATGTGGTGAGCCAGAGGCTCCTTGGACTCCCTGCTTGGCAGCGCAATGGGAGCTGGTGGGGCAGTCCAAGGAAAGACTGCAGGATCTTTTCTGCAGTGACTACATAGTGCAGAGGGGATTTTTCTTGTCTAGCTGTGCTTGTAGGAAAGGTCCTGAAGACTGGCTTCAGTGTTCAGGAACGTCAGCTCCTGCTAACCCCTCAGATGCTCCAGGCTTGTTATTCTGATAGTCTTGTCCCACATGCCACCCATATACAAGGCTCACTAAGGCTGTCCTAAGGGTCCTGGCTGTGGGGATGGTTCTTTGGCTGTGATTGCCTTTAGATGAGATCTGTCTTCCTGGGCTGTGAACAGGTATCTATAATGTCCTCGGTGAGAGAAACTTTCAGACAAAGGCATATCTCAACCTTCCTCCAAATGTAAAAAATAACAGCTCTTGGTCTCTCTCATGTCTCTGATTGTTTCTCCTCCCACTGAAACTGTGCTCCTTGAGTTCTGGGACAGAGGATGCCAAAACCTCTTCCTTTGCTGGGAGCGTGAAGTTTTCAGCTGCACATTTTATAGCACACACTTGAGGGAAAAACCTTCTGCCTTCAGTGCTGCTCTTGGGAGGGGGAAGATGTGTGTTCCCTGCACAGCAAAGGCATGTGCTGTGCAGCAGCCCAGGCTTGGTAGGGCTCCGAAAATGACTTCAGAATGGCACAGTGTGAACGCTGCATGCCCAATGTGTGATATTAAAACACTTAGAACTGGATCAAATCAAACCCAGTTTTCACCACAAATGCGCAGAGGCTGTTCTTGTTTGAAGACGCTTTTCTTGCCAAATTCCATCTTTCCACACTGAGCTGCTTTAAAAAAAAAAAAAAAAAAAAAAAAAAAAAACAACCACCCAACCCTTGTGTATGTATATATTTATGTAGCTGAATGTTTTTTGATCACATTTTATACAAAAATATTGCCTTTTGGCAGGGAGTCGGCTAGTAGGTGTTGGATCCAGAACGTATCGTAAAATTACAAGTGACTGCAAATGACATTTACACCCCGTAAATCTGGTAAGGAAGTGTTAAGGTCAAAAAATCAAGGCCTTCAAAGCTGGGAAATGATGGAATTAATAATTGAATTGAGCTCTCTGTGTGTCTGTACATGTATGTGTATTTATAGTCTCGGTTACAGGACTGCAGATTTTTCCCTGGCACCTGCCTGTCACAGCGTGTAGGTGGTTCCCCAGCCTTCCTGCGCCACGTGTTGGTTTCACCACTGAAGCCCCAGAGTTATCCTTATATGTCTGTGCTGGGGGTGGTCCAGCTCCCAAGTCAGGAGCACCCAACGTGGATACTGGAGCAGCAGGCCCTGTGAAATGGATGCCCAGCCTTCGCGATGGACCATTGCAGGGACCTGGGGCCATGGTCTCACCTGGTGCTCTTCCCATCCCCTAGTCCCACAAGGCAGGGTGGCAGGAGCTGGTAAATACAGAGCTGTGAACCCATGGTAATGGGGGAGCATGGACACAGGGTGTGAATGTGTCTACGTTGTGTTCCTGTGGGACCTGCAGACGTTTCTGGAAAGTCTGTAGCTTGGATAAATAAACCTGACTGCATTTCCTGTGAGTGCATGTGCCCCAAGGGAGAATGCACTAGCTTTTCTCTGAGAAAAGCTGCCAGAATCACCCAGATTTATGGAAAATTAGGGTGGCACCTGCACCTCTGCTCTGATCCCATAACAAGAGCCCTTAGTCTGTCTTTGAAAGGCATCTTTGCTGTTCAAAAACCTCCAAAGAAAGGGGTTTCTTAGCTGGCCATAGAAGTTCCAGTAAAGAACTACCTTTTACATTTTTTTCTTCTTTCTGGTCATAATGAAAGTGACATTTGTGGTGTATCAAGGCAATTTTTCTGTGCTATACCTAATATTGCTGGAGAGCAATTGCTCAATGTCTTTTTCATAACCTCTTTTGGAAGAGCGTTATCGTGTAATCTGGTGTTTCTAAACAAAAGTTTACAATAAAAGCTGTCACTTGGAGCGAAGACTCAGAAAGCAAAGGCATGTCTGCATGTTATTTCATTGGTTCTGCATTGCAGAACCTTCTGGAACCGACCACAGCTTGAAACGAAAGTCTTATGAAGCATTTTTATGTTATTGGATTTTGGAGTTATTTTCAGTTTGGGGGATATTAGGTTTCTGCATATTATAGTTGGCTTAAGCTTTTTTGTTTGCTTGAGGTTTCCTCCTCTTAGGATAATTTTTTTAAATGGACTTTTTTTAATTTCTATTTTAAAGCAATGTGTTCACTACACTTGGATCCTTATTTTGGAGTCACTTCACTTACTGAAGGATTAAATGGTGTTTCTGCACATGTGAGGAGTTTAACAAAATTGAGTGATACTTATTGAGTGATCTTGTTTTTATTTATTTACAAAGCACACCAGGATATTACTCACTCTGGCTCAAGTCTAATTTTTTTAATCAGAGGTCCCGGCCTGAGCAAGGGACCAAAAGAAGGACAAGTTTAGTAAGAACATCATTAACGACTGTTATGATAAACTAGTCAAGTAAATGAAAACTGAGCAAAGTGGAGGAAAACAGAAAGAGGATGGGGGAAGCCAAGCCTTCTCACTGAGGCAAGAGGGAAGGTGATGCTGACATGGCAGTGGTGTGACCGCCTGCTCCCTTGCATTCACCTTGTGCTGTGGGAATTCAGTCCGCCTGCAGAGGCCCAAGCTAGAAAACAATTTGTCTGGGTGGGTTTCTAAGCGTGAGCAAATACAGGAGCAATGTTTCTGGTTCCTGTGAGCTTTGAGATGATGCTTTCCTCATGTGCGGGTGGTAACTTCCTTGTGGAGCCAGGCTGGCAGCCCTGGCATTGCGGTGTGCCCCTCGCAGAAGCTTCACCAGGCTTTTGCAGCGAGCATACCACCCCCCAGCCTGTCAGTTCCATCCTCAGAGCCTCTGCCAAGACATAAGCTGAGACCAGATTTATTAATCTGAATGCATGGATGTGTAGATGTAAAACTGGCTGCCTGTGAAGCCAAGCTGCCTCTGATAATTGTCCGAGAGCATGCAGCTACCTCTCGGTGGTGGCTGCAAGATCTGCAGCTCATGGGAATGGCCATGTGGACATATGTCAGGGCAGCGTGGAGTTTTTCCTGGGTTATGTCTCAAGGCTTGGGAGGGTTTCACATATAATGTATGCCACGTTCCCTTCAGGTGCCTGTAGCGAACGGCTCAGCAGATGGAAAAGGTTCTGACTTGGGTGAAGGCATTTGTCGTACCTAACTTAGGCATCTAAGCTAAGCACTCCAGCTCAGGTATGGACACAGTAGAGAGCTTCCTTTTTGCTACCAGCTCCTCCAGGAGGAGCTGGGCTGACTGGATGTGATGTCCATGCGGGGCGGCTGGCAGCTGTGGTACTGATGGCAGTGCCATCAGGGAAGTGGCACCAGTATTCCCCTGAGCTCAAAACTGCCCACCTAGATCCTTATGGACCTAAGCCTAAGATTCTCCATGGGGTATCTTTTTGCTGTTGACAGGCACTTCTGGAGACTGATGTTTGCTTTAGGCACACTTGGGCTTTTTATCACTGTAAACTATCCTGTGTCCCTTTTATTGCATTCAGAAAAATTAGCCTATTATAAAACAGCTGGCTGCTTTGAGGGCGTGCAAATATGTGTCTGACAGTGCATGCTTTTACTTTTTAATGAACTATTTCCCCTGGCTTCATCTTACTTCCACAGTCTATTTTTGTTGTTATAATGACACTGGTCAGTGAAGCTCAGAGGAAATCAGTCATCAAGATGCATGGTGCTGAAGCAGTATTTCTTCTGTGGTGGGGATTGCATTAATGCCTTTGGAGATTTCTTGCTGTTGTCACTGCTGCATCCACACCATAATGCAGAACTACTTAAACTGAACCAAGAGGCAAAATTCGGAGCTATGTAACTAAGTTACCGAAGAAAAATTTCTTGGGACATTAATTTTAACTCATGTTAGAACAGTCAAAGTGACCCCTAATACGTTCTGTGGGGATGCCTGGCATCTGTTATCTCGAATGCAGAGGATTTTCTTCTTCCATTTCCTCAGTAGCAAAACTGTCCTGGAGTCTTTTGAAAACACGGAAACTGCAATGATGAGGCTTTGGAAATTAAGGTTCTTTAGTTAGTTACAGGTAGGTCAGAATCGGTAAGAGGTCCTCCTATATCAGATATCTAGTCTCTTTTTGGGGCAGCTGTTTCAAAACTTCTGTCTTTCCCTGTCCTTCTCCTGTAGCTTCCCCTTTTCTACCCTGTCCTTCACTGTGCTTCTCCTAGCATATCGCCGTTCAGGTGTATGTAAACCTGGTCTATGAACTGTAGCTCTGCAAAGATAGGCAGGGAAAATACTCATTATCTTTCTGCAAGTTCCCACAGCTCTTTTATCCCTATGATGTTTTGGGGATATTCCTCTTGCTTCCTCTGCCCTCATGTGCTTCATCTCTTATCCCAGCTTGGCTCCTTCATGTCTTTGCAGAGACCTGAATACAAGCTCAGCCTTTTTGGGGGAGGAAATATGAACAAGCCCGAAGCATTTTACTAACTCTTTTGCTCAGTAGCCCTAGTGGCCTTTGGCTCCCACCAGTTTTTGTAGTATTTTTGCATGTGTGGATAGGATAGCTCAGTGTTCATGCTTCTGTATGCAGCCCCTAAATGTAGTAAATCTAATTCTTCTTGAGCCTTCCCTTCAGAGGTTCTATCTCAGCAATGTACGGCCTGGAAGCATATGAGCAAAGCCCACTCTGCTTGTTCTTTGGAATAACCTTCTCTGCTGCTTATTCACCGTTGTTGAGTAGTTTTGTGTGTGTGTTGATTGATTCACACAGTGGGTATGTTCAGACAGCAGGGTAAAAAAGTGAGTAGATACGTGGCCTGAACGCGTGTCAGGATGGACACCATGAGTACAATTAGTCTTTAAAAACTCACGAAATAAAACTGGTATTTGAAAATGCTTCTTTCTTTGAGAGAACTGGCTCCTTTCAAGAAATAACAGCAAGAACCAGTGATGTTTGAGACTGCAGGTAGGCAGTGCTACTCCTCTTTTCCCCTCATTTTTTTCAGAGTTGATCATATTTTTACCTGAAACCAAATTCATCAGCTTCAGATGTCTTGTTAACATAAAATTAAGACAACAACAACTTGTAAATTGTAAAATTTATGAAAATAAAAATGGATTAATATTTGATGAAGCATCCATAAAAAGAGACTTAATTGTTCATATATTATTTATGAACTATGGGGAGCAATTTATCTTGTTTTTACCTTTTAGAACAGCCCCTAAGAGCTGCGGTGCAGAGCCATCTCTCAGAGCACAAGGGGCTGGCATTTCTTCTTCCTTGGGGCTCTTTTTCTCCGTAGCCGACCACAGGCAGGGAATGAGCTCTCCGGTGCTGCCAGGGCGTGGACTTCACCTTCCCTGCAGACCTGCTCTTTCCAATCCTGATGTGGGCTCAGGCTTGCGTGTGAGTACTGCCATGACCAAGCCAGCGCTACTTTATACCTCCTGGCTCATTTCTCTCCAGCGCATGTAGGCTATATGACTGGGCTGCACACATTATGGACTCAAAGAAGCAATTCTCTCTTCAGTTGCCTCAGTCATTTTTTTTTTTCTTTCTCTTTTTTCTTCCCCTGTATTCTATTCATGCAGATTGGATTTTGGTAGGAATGGTAGCTGAAACCTCTCCTTTTCCTCAGGAAATAGGACTTGGCAATGGCATTCAGTACAATAGAAAATGTTCCCGTGCTCCCCCAGCAGACAAGTACTCAAAGGGCCTTCTCATTAGTGAGTGTTGTTGCAGGCAATAATGGCAGGTGTAAAAGTCACTTTGCCAGAGATCAACTTTTGATAAATATATTTTAATTTCTTTATTGAGTTTTAAAGTATAACAACCATTGTTGAATAGGTACAACTGAAAACATGTTAAATAGCCTTCAACTCTTCACATTTGTATTGAACATCATCTCCAGGAGTGACATTTCATGTTTCCATGGAAACAAATTTGACATTTCAAAAATACATTTATTGCTGGGTCACCAAGATAGGAATTCTGAAAGAAAAAAAGGTCAGAATATTTGCTTGTCTCAGAGATATTACACAGTTTGCTGTATTCCTTTAGAGGAAAAAAATATATGGTATCATTGTAAACTAGCAGCCTGCAGCTTAATCCAGTTTGAAAATATTTTGACAAGATGGTGGCAGTGTTACAGGTCAATAAAATGTGTCTCAAGCTCTGGGACTTTGCAAAGTGATTAAAACTGTTTTCTGGATCAATTAATGTTCTAAGGACTTCAGTCAAGCATTTTGTAATTGCAGTAGCCATTCTCTACTTCATGTTGTAGAAAATAAAGAGAGATTTCAAGACTTTATTTCACATTCTGGAAGAAAGAAAACACAACTTGCTATATTTAATTGGAATTGTTCTGAAGTTTTATCTCAGGTAATGCATTTAATATAAAATAGGGAATTAAGTAATCAGAGCTAAGGGTTGGTACTGAAGAATGTGCGTGTGTATGTAAAAAAAGAAATACCTAACTTAGTGTTTTATTAAGATGGATCAAACTGCTCTTTAGTGCTTTAGCTTAGTTTTATAGTGACATACTGTAAAACAAAACACTGATAAAATGAAAGGACTGATTACCAATGAAAATACTAATTGTATAAAGTTGAAATACCGATTTGTTTTCAAGTGATTGACCTTATTGCCGTTTGTACAAGCAAGTAATACCTCTGAGCATGGGGAAAAAAAGTGTAGGTGGAAGGGGGTATCATGATTTTTGGAAAATCCAGCTCACAGAAATGCCATTGAGCAGCCACAATGCATGTCTGCATGGAGAGGTATGTGCAGAGCTGACCACCCTTGCAGGCTCTGAGCTACCTGGATGCGAGGCAGCCCTGCGTGAGCCCAATTTGCTCCTGCACTCTAGAAAGGCTTTTTGGGTTGCAGACCAGAGCTTGCTTTCGGCTGTAGACCAGTATCTGGTTAGCCTAGGGTGTGGACAGCATCAGCAGGCATCTGCCTACCCAGATCTGTGTAGATGTACATCCACAGAGAGTCAACATAGATGTATTTCATTAGCCAAAGAAATACTGTCGGGGTGGGGTCACTCTGCTCTTCCAAAGTCTGTACTTCTGCCACTTTGTCCCACAAATATATTTTCTAAGCATCGGAAAAGGGAGAATCTCTTGATTCAAAGCCATCTCAGAAGCAACATTAATTACTGTGCCAAGCTGAATTGTCATTGTGTCGTGCGGGGACTGGGGAGGAGTACTTCCCATTAATATCAATGGACTCGTCCTGTGATGAAACCCTCAAGGACCACACAGAAGACTGACCTACTTAGGTATTAACACTGTTTTTGCTAGATTTGCACTTGCCTTCAAACTCAAAGGTTTTCATGTCTTACAATGTAGTAATCTAATTTTATTGTATAAGAGGAATGAAAAAAATCTAGCTAAAAATGTGCCTCTGATCCCCAGGGAGGAGGATATAAGTGAATAACAGAAAGTTTTGAATGGCCTTCCCTCTTTCTCCTTGCATTCACAGTGAGTGCAGCCTGGGCTGAGCTCTTTGCATCTGGGCTTGCATGAAATCAAACTGGATCAGCAGTTTTCTATTCAAAGTAACACATAACGGGAAAATGCGCAATCTGTGTACATGCAAACGCACAGGAGGTGCAGGGTGCACTTATGTGTGTCTCACAGCTGGGTTGTGGTCAGTACGCGGCTCACGTTGAGCCTGTGTTCTGCCTGAATGTCCATGATGCAAAAGAAGGGCATCTTTGTTTTCTGCTGGGCCCTGTCGAGCATCCTGTTTCTGTTTAGAGAGCAATGTGTTAAGTGCTTGCAAATGCAACAGCTGTGCAGACAAATGTGGTAGCTTACAACTTCTCTTCATCTGTGTCTTGTATGACCTGGGGCATTAGGGACTGTTTACTGGGAGGGGATGGTGCCCAGGACGCTGGGGTTATCTGCTGCCTTCTCATAGCCTGTTCCCTCCAGTAGCCCCCCTATGGCATGGGCAAGAGAGAGGGCTATGTCTCAACGTGGTTTCAAACACAGTTAATGCTACTGAGGCAGAGGGGCTCCTGAGATTAGCATCCATGTTTATGAAGCTGAGCAAAGCCAAGTCAAACTTTGAATGTAAAGACACTAGTTAATATTTTAAATAAACCCCAAATTAGCTGCAAAGCTAGCAGGAATGCTTTCTTGGTATTGGCAGCTTTAAAGCATGCTGGGACAGCCTGGTACACCTCTGTTAGGTTCTCTGGAGAGCTCCTAAGCTGAGTTTGGCTCATCCAGCTAGGTGCATGCAGGGTTGCAAACACAAATAATTAACAGAATTGTGGTCTACTGTGCAGTAATGTGCAATACAAATATGCACGATGAAGGGCAGTCCCAGCTGGAAACCCCAGCTGGGTGGTTTGCTTGTTCATGAAAACCAGCAAAGGATTAAAAGTAATGTGATTATTGCTGGGAATTCTCTGTTCCATGGTAGCATTTGGGGTTCTGTGAGAGATTGGGACCTCTTTGCTTTAGGCAGGACACCTCTGTGGGGTGAAAATCTTCTGTCTTCTAAAAGCTTTCTGTTCTGAAGTGTCCCAAGTGTCCCTGGTAGCACCAATCCTCCTTAAGCCCTGGGTGGCATCCCCCAAAACCACATGCCTCTGGGCTCCCCAAGCCAGACATGAAGCAATTTGTTTCCCTGTCTTCATTCTCACCATAAAACCGCCGTGCTTCTGGCCTTTTTTGCTCGGGTCCATGCATTTATTTGTTGGTGGCTATCTGCATCAGCTTATAGCAGGAGGGCTCTGAAGCCATACGAGCCTCCCTAGCCTTGGTGTATGGCCTGTGCAGGCACTGCATCTGAGCTTTGGGAGACAGAAAGGAGGGACACTGCTGGGGAACAAATTAGCTCAGAAACAAGCCTGGTGGCTGTTTGGAGCTTGTATGGGTGAATGTCATTTCTGCCTCTTCAGGCAGAGGTGAACACGCTCAGTATCCCTCACGCAGGCATTGGTGAGAACACCAGGCTCCATGGGAAGGGTGTGCTCACACAAGGAGGGAATAGCCACAAACCAGCAGCTGGGGAGGAAGATGGTTTGAGCACCTCAGCATGTCTGTGTGCATGCAGTACTTCACTCTGCTTTGTAGACATACCTGCTATAATCTTGTCTGAGCTATCAAATCCCCGTTGACCTTTCAGCATGCTTGCCACTGTATTTCTGTATGAAGACACACTTGTTACAATCTACCCTGAATTCATTTCAGTTTGAATTAAAACAGATCTTTGAGGGATAGACTGTCAAGGAACACAGTTATGTCCTTGTTCCCTGCTTAACCCATGCTGTCTAGTGTTAACTGACCACATAGAATAGGACTTTGTTTTTATTTCACACTTTGCAAATCTTTTTTGTTATTTTTGTGGTGCTCCTGTGAAGCTGTTCCAGCTCTTCGGCACTTTCAGTCAGCACACCTCAATCTAGTAGCAGGTACAGCTAGTGCAAAACTAAAGGTACATTAGGGTTCCTGCTCCTGAATCAGGGAGAATATTGGTTCTTTTGCCTGTTTGCACTGCAGGAATTCGTACCCAGGCGTCTGTCCACCAGGTTGCTCTAAATCTTTGAATTAAAGCTAACCCTCTCCCCACTCTGGGAAGGTACAGCTTATGTTGTATGTTGGTGTTTGCTCCAATTTTCAAAGTAATCTGAATTAGTCTGTCTCTTTGTTGTTTAGCACTCTATCGTTCTTGCCATTAACCTCCTATGCCACTAATGACTTCAGTGTTTCCTCCAGGTCACTAAGAAGTAGAGTCTAGGGGTGAAAACCAGGAAACTGCTAGGGATACTTCTGCTCACTGAGATCTTCTGCTCATTGAGATCTTTCAGTCAGGCATTGGAATGGGTTGCCCAGGGAGGTGGTGGAGTTACCATCCCTGGGGGTGTTTAAGGAAAGGTTGAACATGGTGCTTAGAGACATGGTTTAGTGGGCGACATTGGTGGTAGGGTGGTGGTTGGACCAGATGATCTTGGAGGTCTTTTCCAACCTTAATGATTCTATGATATCTATGATATCTTCCTTTCCATATCTTGTAGTGATCTGTGATCTGCCAGCTCACCATTCGGTGGTATGTGCCTAGCTGCCTTCTTTGGTGTTCTAATATTGTGCCTACTACCATCAAAATGCCACGTAGCTACCTAGTCCAGTGCCTTTGTAGGTTTATATATCTAGTACCTCAGTACTATTACAGTTATTGGCAACACTAATTTTATTTAGAGAAAATATGTCAAACTAGTTTGTGGAGCTCTGCTTTCCATAAACCTTTGCCGCTCAATATTAGTTATATTGCCTTCCTTTAATTTTTATCTGGTTGAATCTTCCATTCAGACTGTTCTTTCATTGTTCTACCTGGGGCAGATCTTTGTTTTTCAAGTCAGTGTTTGCTTAGGCCATTTCTCTTCTCTCCCCAAAGCACTGCTTAGCATTAGTTTTGTTTCATTCATCAGGTTCTGTTTCAGTATCTGAAAAGTTATTATAAAGCAGTTTGAATTATCCAAAGAACCCTGATCTGTTTTTAAATTTCATAGCTGAGAATTTTTGAGATCAAATTCATTCAAATTCATCTGGAAATTTAACCTTAGCAGCTGCTTCATTGTTTGTTTGTTTGTGTTTTGTTTTGTTTTGTTTTTCTTCCCAGCAAAGAATTTAAATGTGTATTCACCAATGAAGTCTTTTCTGTGTTAATATTGACAAGTCTAACTACTGTTTTCAGATAGTGGTATTATATTATAATGAGTTTCTTCGCAATATGCTTAGAACTCTTTACAGTCCTCCTCCCGTTCATCATAATTTATCTTGTGTATTTATCAGTTTTCTACAGTCCCTTGATTTATATTTATTAGTATCAGCTTCTTTTTCCTTACATTTCTATTTTAGTGTGTGTGCGTGTGTTTCATTTATTCGGGTTGCTCTGACTTCCCCTGGGTCAGGTTGAGTTCCTAACCAATGTGGCCTTTTTTTTCTTGATTGTGGCTTTTGGGCATCTAGTAATACATTCTTAAGTAGCTCCCAGTTATCATTCATGTTTTTCTATTTAAATTCTTTTCCCTAACTGATTTGGTCCATAATTGTTTTCAGCTTTGTGAAACTGTCTTTTTAAACTACCATGTGTATAACTTACTAGTTTGGGCTTTATCCTGTTTGCTTATAAATGTAATCAAGTCACGATCACTTGTATACCACTACCACTAATTTTTAGTTCTGTGATCAGTTCCTCTTTATCTGTCAAAATGAGGTCTGGTATAGAATTCCCCCATGCTAGATTCAATCTTTATTGAGTTAGGAAATTGTCAGTTATAATTTTTGGAAATTCCTAGGATGTTTCTTTACACAAGACCTCCAACATGTCACTCAGGTTGGTGTTCTTCATAGTAGTGAGTCTATGTCTGCACACATTTGTGCACAGGCACACACAAGTGCACGTGTGTTTCTACAAGGCTAAGAGCTCCTGGAAGAACTTACATTGAATTCAAAAATAAATGAATAAATACAATAACTAGAACTCAGTTCATGCTTTCTCAATGGATTCTTTTTCGTTGCTTTAAGTTTTTCAAGAGCTATTGAAAATCTGAAGGTTCCTAAATCTTCCAACCTGTTTGTCTTACAATACAAATGAATAAAATAAGAGCAATTTCATCATTTAATGATGGTGAGTTCTTACTTGTCTCTTTAAAAAAAAAAGGTATGCTTGTATCCTTGCTAGCACAGGATCCATCCAGCCTTACCAGCAGAGTCCAGCAGCACCATGTGAGCGCTCTTAGTCTCTGTCGCCATTAGACAGCATCCAAAGACTTCCTTTAGACTGCTTGGCAGGCATGTCTATCTAATGCTCAAGTATCAGATGACTTACAGGTAGAAGCAGCTCTGCTCATAAATTGAGTTGCACAGAATAAAATCCCTGCAGTTCTGCTGGAGACCCTTGGCTGTGTTGGTTACAAACTGTCACAGCCAAGTGAAGTACTTTCTAGGCTTTGCAGGCTAGTGAGCATGGTGAGAGGAGCTGTGGGATGGAAAATCTGCAAGCAGCCTGATGTACACGGGTGAGTGGAGTTTGCATGCCACGCCATTAGCCTTAAATACACATTCCAGCACCTTCGCCTTGACCTCTTAATGGCTTACTTGGTGAAATATGTGGGACTTGTGTTTGACAGCTCCTCTGTGCTTAGCAATTTAACCACTTTAGGGGCTTGTTCTCCTGCATCAAAGAGAAAGACACCAAGACGTTCAGTAGTAATAATAATAAAAAGGGGGTTAGGTGGGAGAGGAGCTGTACAGAGAAACAGGCAGAAGGAATTTGTTGGGGTGGGTTCCTTCCAGTCCTCAGAAATCCTGTTATTCCTCCCAACATCGCATACCACAGGTGGAAGCTTCTGCTCCCGGCTTTCAGGTAGCTGATTTCTGCACTAGTCTCGGGGCTGTTCTGCACCTGGGGAGTGCTCGTGTTGAAAGGCCAGGATCTGCCGGATTACCTGTGAGACAGGAGGAGCTGTTAGCTCCTGCAGTTAATGCCTCTCCTCAGCCAGAGCATGGAGGTCTCTTGCCGGGACAGTGTCAGCAAAGACAAGCAGCAGTGGTGCTGGTGGGGCTGAGAGGATGCAAAAACCAAGGGAGGTAGAGACAGCAATGGAAAAAACATAACAATCTGGGGATGTAGCAGATGCTTGTTAGGAAGGAGGGCTAGGAACACCTAGAACATTGCACCACCAGTCTTTACCAGGGTTTGCATGAGCATCAATGTGTTTGCACCTTTCTGCATTTTTTTTTTTTAACTTCAGAGATTCTCTGTGAAAATATATATGTATATTTAGCCAAAGCAGAAAGGAGGGGAGAGCAGAGCTCTTTTTCTTTAGGTTAAAATGCTGAAATGGCTTGATGCTGTTGTCTGATGAATTAAAAACAAAAACAAAAACTCCTTTGCTATTTGCATCTCCGTTATCCTTAGGAAGGAAGGATTTTGGACAAAGCAGTAGGTTGCTTGTGATGGTTGCTGAGAGTGGTACTGTGGGAATTTCCAGAGAGTACCCTCTTGCTTCCCAAGGCTCAGGTCTACTCCCCCTCAGCACAGGGTGTCTCCTGCTCTCCTCCTCACGTCTGTGTTCCACCCTTGTGCTGCTGCCCAGAGGAGCTGTGACCTCCTGCTGCCACACGGCCTCACCTTAACAGCAGGGTCACAGCTCCCAGCATGGGGCCAAGCATTTTCCTCCACTGGCAGCTGCTCCTGGACTGCTGCCACCAGTTGCTTCTCAGGCTTTTGTTTAAAACTTGGACAGTTCTTCATCTTTGTTCTTGCACTGGTGCTGCTCCAGAGAAAGTAGCAGTGGTGAAAGCAATGGCTTAGTCATTTTTATCACTCTTTCTTATAGCTTAGTAGCACTAGCCTTTTTTATTTTTTAATTTTCCTACAGGCAAGGTAAAATGCTTCCAGGTCAGCTGAGAGGGGATCCATGAGGCTTGTGCTGTGCCTGGCCATGAGAGGGCTTGGTCTGCAGGACTCCTCCAGCTCCCAGAGCAGCCCATTCCTCTCTGGCCAAGGTGTGAGGTGCCTGCTTGCTGGTGGCCTGCCACCTGCACTGATCCCTGCCGAGGCCGCTGGGTGCCTGTGGGGAGGAGACTCAAGTCCTGGGCCTACATGTCCAACTGGCAAGTCACACAAGTCTGAGGAAGGCACCCAGATACAATCCCTGGTTGCATACATGACCATACCAGGTCTTAATTTAGGGAATGGCAATATTTTCCATGAAACAGATTAAACAGAGGTTAGATTTAAAAGAGTATGTAAACCCAGAAAGACTTTTGCAGCATTTCTGGAGAAACAATCATAAAGAAAAAGAGGCCCAGGGCTACCTTCAGATGGGATCTAGGATCTAGGTAGGCCTGGGAGAGTGATGCTCTCCTTGTTGGCAACTTAGGGGTGCCAGGCCTCCCGTAGCCCTTCCCCTCACCTACATGTGGTCTGTGTTGCCTTTCTGGGGCAAAGGTGCTCACAGCTGGAGCACACACAAGGATCGGTCCAGGTAAGTGCAGCAGTCTTGGCTGCTCCCTGCTCATAAGGCAACATCTCCTGCTGGCATTGAACCTGCTCCCCTGTCAGAGGGAGCTGGGCACTTTGCAGAAAAACATGTTTAATGAACTGTAGGCTCTATTTAAATAAATCTTACTGGGATGATTATTATTTTTTTTTTTTTTTTAATTGGAAGGAGGAGAGGGCTATAACAAAAACAACCGGACTTAAAGAAAGGTAAGGGATTGAGTGAGTGCAGTCCTGGGAAAGAGGCATAGGAGGGTTAGAACAGAAAACTAGCACGGTGTTGGATGTGGAACGTGAACAGAGTTGGCATGGGTGTGGATCTAATTGGGAACGGGTGTGCCTGCCTGCCTGCCTCGGCTACCTGGCCTTGCCCTGCCCCTGCTGTGCTGTGGCCACCTTTGGCCATGTACCCAGCTTGCGGAGCCGAAGCTGCACCTCACCATGTAATGCTGCCCAAATGCCTCCATCTGGGAAAGGAGAGCAGCAGAAAGCAGGAGCCAGCGGGCAGCTTTGTTGCTCTTTTCCTCAGTTGATGTTGCCAGAAGCGCCACTCAAACCCGCTCATTAGTGCTGGAGGTGGAGCCAAGCACCAGAGGGGCACTGGCCTCTGCTCTTCTCTGGTTGCAGTATTTACAGTGTGGGTCCATGCAGGGTCATATGGTATCACTTAACAGACAACCTATATGGTTTTCAAGAGTACATTCATGGTGTTACTTCCCGCACTCATTCTTCTAAAGATCAAGTGAGCTTAATTGTTTCTTGGCACCTCTGAGCCCTTCCTCCCTTTAAAGCACATTTCGAGCCATTTTCCTCTCTGTGAGTGGAACTGGCAAATTATCTCTGTGTTTACCTATTTTGTTATTTTATGGAATCTATTATGGTTTAATGTTCTAGTTCGTAAACCCAGCTTAAAAATAAAATACGGATTTGGTGATTGAAATATGTTGTTTTATGCTTTGGAAATTCTCCTTGAAACAAGGCTCTTCCTCTCTCTGTCTCTAGAGATCGTGTGGATTTTGGGGTCAGAGTCCATTAATACAGCCTGCCCATTTCCCAAGTATTCATTCCTAACTGGTGGTGAGGCTGCCTGTGTGGCAGAGGATTCTCAGGGGAAATAATGACCAGAAACCCCTCCCGATCCAGGTGGGCTGGAAGAGGTGCCCCTGTCCCCCATCCATCACCAGGGTGCCACAGGAGAGCTGCTGTGTACGCCACTGAGGGGAGATATGCTGGGAAAGAGAGGATCTTGGTACCTTGAGGGGAAAGACTTGGGGATTTGTGAGGAAGGCTTGACACGTACCCAGGGAGGGCCAGGCCACACGACTAGGCTGCGGTGGTATGACTGCCTCTGAACTTTGTTTTCTACCTCTTCCTGCACAGCATGATGCTGCCAAGAGGCACTGCTTATGGGTGCACCCGTATCTCACGGCAGGGGCTGTGGGGGCCCCATGCAGCTGGCTCCAGCACAGGGACCTGGGCCTGGGTCCATACCCCTCGTGTCTTGAAACAGTACCTCTTCCAAGCTCAGGATCAGTGCATCCCTAAGATAAGGATATTGGGGAAGGGGAGCAGGAAACCTGCATGGAAGAGCAAGGAGCTCATCGACAAGATCAAAAGGAAGAGGAAGGTCTATGAAGTGTGGAAAAAGGGTCTGTCCTCTTGGAAGGGGTATAGAAGTGTTGTCAGGGCCTGCAGGGACATGACGAGGAAGGCTAAAGCCCACCTAGAGATGAGGCTTGCAAAAGAGATAAAGGATAACAAGAAGTTTTTTTTGAAGTATATAAACAGTAAAAGGAAGACTAGGGATAATGTGGGTCCCTTGCTGAATGAGGGGGGTGTCCTGGTAATGGGAGACACCGAGAAGGCGGAGATACTGAATGCTTTCTTTGCTTCAGTCTTTGCTTCAAGGACTCCCCCTCAGGACTCCTCGACCCTGCAGGGAGGAGAAAGAGTCTGGGAAGTGGAGATCTCCCCCCTTGTTGACAAAGGAGTGGTATGGGAGCATCTGAGTGGGCTCAATGCACGCAAATCCATGTGTCCTGATGGGATGCATCCACGTGTGCTAAGGGAGTTGGCAGAGGTGATCACCAAACCACTCTCTATCATCTTTGAAAGGTCCTGGAGAACAGGAGAGGTACCTGAAGATTGGAGGATAGCCAATGTCACTCTGGGCTTCAAGAAGGGCAAGAAGGAGGATTCAGGAAACTACAGGCCAGTCAGTCTCACCTCTGTCCCTGGAAAAGTGTTGGAACAGCTTGTTCTGGATGCCATCTCCAAGCAATTGGAAGAGAAGTAGGTTATGAGGAGTAGTCAGCATGGATTCACCAAGGGGAAGTCGTGCTCGACCAACCTTGATGCCTTCTATGATGGCATCACCAGCTGGGTAGATGGGGGGAGAGCAGTGGATGTCATCTACCTTGACTTTAGCAAGGCTTTTGATGATGTCTCCCATGACATCCTGCTAGCAAAGCTGAGAAAGTGTGGGATAGAGGAGTGGACAGTAAGGTGGGTTGAGAACTGGCTGACTGGCCGAGCTCAGAGGGTAGTGATCGGCAGTGCAGAGTCTGGCTGGAGGCCTGTGACTAGCAGTGTTCCCCAGGGGTCAGTTCTGGGTCCAGTCTTGTTCAACATCTTCATTGATGACCTTGATGAGGGAATAGTGTCTGCCTTCAGCAAGTACGCTGATGACACAAAGCTGGGAGGAGTGGCTGACACAAAAAGACAGGGATCTCCTGGAAAGAGTCCAGTGGAGGGCCACAAAGATGATCCGGGGCCTGGAGCATCTTCCCTGTGAAGAAAGGCTGAGAGACCTGGGGCTGTTCGGGCTGGAGAAAAGACGAAAGAGCGGGGATCTCATCAATGAGATGAGCGGGGATCTCATCAATACCTGAGGTGTGGGAGACAGAGGGATTTGGCCAACCTCTTTTCAGTGGTTTGTGGGGACAGGACAAGGGGCAATGGCCACAAGATAGAGCCCAGGCAGTTCCACACCAACATGGGAAAGAATTTCTTCATGGTGAGGGTGATGGAGCACTGGGAGAGGCTGCCCAGGGAGGTTGTGGAGTCTCCTTCTCTGGAGATATTCAAGGCCCGCCTGGACGCCTACCTGGACAGCCTGCTCTAAGGAACCTGCTTTGGCAGGGGGGTTGGACCTGATGATCTTTCAAGGTCCCTTCCAACCCCTTCTGTTCTGTGATTCTGTGTCTTCAGCAGCAGGTGAGCAGGATGGAGCCTGGAGACAGGCGGACAGGCCCAGCTGGCTTAGCCTTGTACAGCTCAGAAACTCGCCTGCTCTGTGCCAAAGGAGTAACTGGCCCTGGGCCATCATCATTTTTCCCTGATGTCTGAGTGTAGACATGCTAAACCTCCTTTGCATTGCTATGTAATTGGGCTCAGCGTTAGCAAGCCAAGCTGGAGAAATAATGATCTCTCTTTACTGGCCTTCAACTCCTTTATCTTTTGTTTTCAGCTAAGTTTTTCTTTCTTGTTGCTTAAAAAACAAGTGGGAACCCTTTTGTTCTACTTCTTCCCACCACCTTGTTATTTATGCTTTAGCAGCGTTGTTCCTACCAATCGTTTTTGGAAAGATCTCTTTCTGCTTTCTGTTGACTGTTTTCTTTTTTGAGAAGAGAGCTCATTGGGAGATTTCCCAAGCCCCATTTATTTAAATCACAAATCTTGGTCACTACTGGGGGCTGCATCTATTTTCTTTGATGAAATGGCAAACTAGGATTGTAGCCAACACCTATAAAAGTGGCATTAGTAGAGTTGTAAGAGTCTAATGGCTGTGAGTTTAAACTCCCATGTATAATGTAGTAAATTTTACAATCCACATTTTCAGTGTAAAAATGGAAATGAGATACAAAAAGCAGCTCCCCTGAGGTAGCAGTATAAAAATCTACAGTAAATTCTCACTGCGCTAGAAATGAAAGAAAAACCCTAGCTAGTTGTTAGCTACTGTAAGCGGGAGGAATTCCCTACTCACCTCACTCCGGGTTCTCTCTTTGTTTCTGATCCTTCTGCTCTGTAGGTAGCAGTGAAGCATAGCTTTGCTACTTCTGTGTGGAAATGTGGAGCACAGAAGTGTGTCTGCTCTGAAGAGCTGGAGTGAGGAGCAGCCTCCCAGCCTCCTGATCCGAGCGACAGGCTGCGTGGTACCTTTGGGAAGCTGCAGTACCCCGTGGGAGACCAGGACTGGGTTTGGCCAAATGCAGTGAAACCAGTACTGGGGGTCCTGTCACCTCCTGCTACCCTGTCCTGCACAGGGTGTGGAGCACACAGCACCTGCACGTGCTGCCCGTGGGGGTGGCCGTGCTTTCCATGTCCCAGCCTTGCATGGACATGACAGACAGTGCAACATCTACTCCCAAATATCGAGATGAATGATTACAAAAAGTGCTATTTTTGAAGACATAGCAGTCGATTATGCATTTGACAGAAGGTTTTAGGAAATAGGCAATGTGGGATGTACTGGAAGGGAAAAAAAATCAATCTGTGTATTTGTCTTTTAACTAGTTGGAGACACATTGGCACATATTTTTGGCACATTAATGAATTCTGCCTTATTTAATCTCTGCTACTCTTATAATATGAATTTGTGTTCCGTTTGAGTGTTAAAAATCAGAAAGTCAGTGAGTGAAGTTTCTAGAGGAAGTTATAATCACTTCAGGCTTCTGAGCAGGAGCGCGGCGGCAGCTGCAGCGGCTTGGAAGGAGAGCAGCTGGGCCCAGGGATCAGCTGTGCAGCCCGTGGCATGTGCCGAGGGCTCCCGTCGGGAGAGAAGGGCTCTGTGTGGCTGCCCGGCAATTGCTCTGTTCAGCCCCAGCACCCAGCACTGCCTGTGCTGGAGTGCCTGAGGCAGGGAGCACGGGGAGCAAACGTGCTGCTGGCTGGAGTTCGCTCCTCTTCCACATAAGTTTAATCTCTCTCTGCTCTTCATTTGCTGCTCTCAACTCTGTGCTGCTTTAGATGTGTAAATGCTCTGTGCTTTTTGTTTTCGTATGGACTTATTTTCAATAAATGAAATTATTTCTTCTTCGTTCTTTCCTCATTGCATGTCCATTTCAAAAATTAAAAAGTACGAGTATGGAGCTATTACATACAAAAAATCTTATAGTTTGGAAAACAAACAAACAAACAAAAAAAACATATATTTTGTAGAATAAGGTACAATGATTATTTTTTCCCCAAGACTGAACGTTTCGGGAGACAAAGGGGGAAGATTCAGAGAAAGCAGCACAGTTCTGAGCCTGGAGCTGGCAGCAAGAGCAAGGGTATGAGCAGCAGCAGAGAAGGTGGAGAAACAGCTCATTTGTCTGGTGTTGGGCTTGCTTCGTGGTGTGCTGTGGAGGACAGCCGGCATCAGAGCTGACAGCAGTGGGCTGGGTGGGCAGCAGAGGCTGTCAGTGCGTCAAGGAGCTGTAGCTAGGGGCGGCCTGCAGTTCTCAGCCATGCAGTTTCATTGAAATCAAAAGATTTCATGAGAGCAGGTAAATTGTTGATATTTGTGAGATGAAAAAATGGGGACTTTTTTTCCGTGCTTGACAAAACAATTTTGTTTTGACAGCGTGAAACTAACAGGTTTTCAGAGAATTGTTTAGGAAACTCAAAAACGTGATTTTGTCAAAACCATTCTTTTCTGTGTGAAATTGTCACTTTTAATTAAATGCTCAATCTAAAGTTTCTAGAAAAAAATAGAAACAATTGGGGTCTTTAATTCTGAGTAATTTTATCTGACTTCCACTATTTTGTACGAGTCCTTATATTATCCTTTTATCTCACAACACTCTTCCTCTGCCTGTTCATCCTCAGTATGGTTGGGTCATAAAAGCACAGAACATTTAAATTTATTTACAGGAAACACTGAAAATTTGGTATTTGTTTTGCTGCTTTTGAGACAAAATATTTTGAAGACATCATCAACAGCAATGTTAGACTGAAATTGTTTTTATTTTTATATTTATATTTCTGACTGACAACAAAGCCAAATTCCAAAATCAGATCAAATTTTTCATGAAATGTAAATGCTGAGGTCTGGTCTGCCTTAGGGGTTTTGTCTTTTTTTCCCCCTATATTTGTGAACGAGAAGTATTTAGCAATATAGTTATGAATGATTTAATTATTGCTAAGCTGAAGTGAAAGTACTTTTTAATCTATATGAAAATCCAAATTTTTCAGAGGCTCAGAGGGGAGCAGAGGGTGGTGTGAATTCTCTTTCCCCACTGTACGCGGTGTCAAACGCAAAAACCGCAGCTGGTTGCAGACCGAGCTATTCCTCACGAATGAGGAGGAAAAAGAGAAGACCAGGTTCACCTGGCAGAGGGTGGGCAGACGGAAAGACAGTATGCCCCCGCATAGCCGCTGGTGCTTGGCACTGGGAGGCCCCGGCCACACTCCCTGGCTGGCACTGGCAGCGGGGGCTTGGGGACGCAGCAGGGCAGGACCACAAGGCGTGGAGGGAATCACCTTGTCCGTAGCAGGGGGCCCAGTCCCTGGTCCATCCCTTGGCAGCTTGTGTGCCCCACTTGCAGCCTGACGGATAAACACTTAGCTGTTTCATTTTATGTGAAGTCCAGCTGTCCCCATTCTTTGAAGTACTTTCTCTAGCATTAACAGCTGTTCAGTATCACTTTGCTGCTGTAATCAGGGTGTCCTTGATCTTCATTATGATGCACTGTACCTGTGTGAGGGACGCTGCGTGTGTATTTTCTCCTCGTCCCTCCTGCAGATCACAGGTGTGGAGAAAGTTCACCCCCATCCCCGGACAGACTGGGACACCTGACTGAGCATCCCAGATAACCAGGGCAGCATGGGGAGCAGCTGCCCAAGTTCATCACCAGCACACCCTAGACAAAAGTTAATTTTATTTGCAGAGCTATTTGGAAAAGGCTCAATGTCTGCATGGGTTTGTTCCATCTGATGTCTGACTTGCTGTGCTTTCCTTTTCTCACTGTTATGTCATTTAAATTCCTCCTTATTTTGTGATTTCTTTTTAAAGAAGGATTGATGCTTCTGGAGGTTGGTGAAGTAGCACAGATCAGCTTGTTTCCAAGACACCAGTTTGAAGCCAGTCTAGGACACCAGAAATAATCATGCCATTTAATGACTGTTCAGTGCATTTAAAATGGGCAAGTACTCCTACCCCGTTTCACAGTGAAAAGGCATTTTAGCCAAGCTCCCCCCATGAACAGCATCCGCTGGCGATGGGGCTAGCACCTGCCTAGCAGTGCTGTCGCCATCTCCACTGGTAGTTTATTAACCGCCTAATCAATTTGGTGCCCCGTGTTGCCCCACTCCTCCCGCAGCAGTAGTCTTCCTGTTAAATGAGATGTACCTTTTGGCTTTTGTTTGCCTTTGCACTGATGTAGATTGAACCACTACTAAATAATAATAGACATCCTTCTGCTGGTAATGATGGGGAGGGTAATGCTTTAGTGCAAACCTGGTAATAAGAAAACTATGTATTTAATTTACTGTAGTTTATTACCTATTAAATTAATGTCCCATGCATGCAGAATGTGGTAAGAGTTTGCCCGAGTTGCTTTGTAGGCAGGTTTTCCCGAGTTCACTTCCTACACCACATTAGTTTAATACGGGTAATGGATGCTCTTTCTCCAAGCCTGGCGGAAGCAGTCTATGTCCCCCCTCACTGTTTCAGTCCTCAGGCCCACCCTTTCCTACCCTGTGCTTGATGCAGCGGATGCCGGAGGGCCCATGCTGACCCCTGCCCTAGCTCCCAGCACAGTCTCAGCCCTTCCTCACATCAAACCAACATGGTAAGCATTTGTTTGTCTCTGAGATTAGAGGCTCCATCAAAATATGCTGTTTGTCATCTCAGGATATCGAGTAGGACCTAGGGTCATTCGGCATCCTCACGGGGAATGTCTTTGGTTCTCATTCTGGTCTTAGCGCTTGTTACAGTTACAGGGTCTAGTCCTCTTAAGTTTGTTGCAGGGTGTTTCATGGCCCACAGCAGGTGGAGATGTTGAGGACCCCCTCATGATAGCTACCGAGAGGGCAGCACACACCAAGGTGGCTGCAGGTGCTGACCTCCACAATCTTGTGTGGGCTGGATTTTTTAACATCCTCGCAAGCTTTTTATCCCTAAGTTGCTAACATGTACTTTCATTCTCCATTCTCATTTTATATCTATCTGTATGTATGTATAATGTCTTGAAGCATTTAAGAGACTTTGCTTGTTGATCAGGCATCAGTGGTTTTCTTGTACCAACAAACTGCCTCCAAAATAAAATGTAGCTTTTAAAATGCTTCCTCTGCGGATTAATTATTCAGTTTTCATGCATGATTTGCACTAATGTCAGTGGGAATTGCTACCATAGAACAATGAAAACCAAAACCGTGGACCCTGAAGGAGGAAAATGTTTTTTTTTTTTTTTTTTTTTTTTTTTTTTCCTGTGTCAAAAAGGCTGCTCTTGCCTGCCTCATTTCATGGTGGTCAAAATAAAAACCCCAGTCAGGTTTGATGTGAGCTGCAAGGAATTATCAGTTGCTCAAGTGCAACTCCAGCTTATCCTGGCAGCTGAGTTGGTGGGTACGCTGAACTCCTGGGGTGTCGCTGAGACTGGGAGGGGACTTTGATCCTTGAGCATTGCTCCTCCAAACCATCAAATGTAAAAGCCCCAGCCATGAGAGAAACAGAGACCCACCTTCTGACCCAACTCTGGACCAGAGATCTCTTTGTGAGATGGAGCCAGTGGTAAGAGGCCAGTGCTTGGGACTGGAAATGCATTTAGGTTCATCTCAAGCAGACCATTTTGTCTGTTCACACTACAGCAATCTTCTAAACAGTTGTTACTTATTATTTATTATCCATATTGAGTTAGATGCAGTATAAGCACTGAACATAAAGATGGGCCCTGCCCAAAAAACTTAATATGGATGTGACTGCTTAAGCTATTTTTTTTTTATTTGAAAGTAAATATTTAACAGCTGCTGCCATTCCAAAGGAAGGACTGAGCCTATGAAATATCTGGCTTGTATAAAAGCTAACAGTTCTTTTAAGTTAGAGTCAAGTGATGGAGTGGGTGTAAAGGGGTGGGAACGTACTCAAATTACCCACAACCCTGGACTAGCCGGGTTTTCCTGCTAATCAGATAAGCAGTGAAACTGTTAACAGTGTTGACATTCACATTGTCATCATTAAACTGTAGCCTAAACACTCCCTTTTGATTAAAGGCAGCATTTTAAATCTCTCCTCACTATTGTTTGAGCATACCAGAGGATCCAGCCAGCAGCCTGGTGTTACGTCTCTGCTTGGAATGGTTCCCTCCTAACCAGAGGACTGAGAAACTTTGCTGTCGCTGAAAATAGCTGGGAACTTGCTTTCCTTTGTGTGGGGTGGGGAGCGTCTCGCCAGTTTAACCTGCACTGTTTTTTTCCTGTTATTGAGCAAATGATGAGTCTGTGGCTGTCTGTGCTGTGCTGTGGCTGCCCGACCGACTCACACAAAGGCAGCGAGAGGGTCAGGACACTTGACTTTTGCCCGCAGTTCAAACATGGGTTTGAAATGACAGGTGCAAGTTGTATGGTTATAAATTGTTCCTGCAAAAAGGGGAGCTGGCCCTGGAACAGACTGTGCCACCAGCTTCAGCAGTGGGAAACTGAACATGCATAAGGGATGTTGCTGGAGAGAAGTTAACATCTTGTAGCCACCTGTCCCACTGCAGTGGGGCCCCTGGAGACAATTAAAGATAAATGTGTGTTCAGATGAAAGCATGGGTTCTCCCTCCCCACTCCTCCTTCAGTTATTCAGAATAAGGCAATATGTTTTTTATATATATTTTTAATGGGTGGTGATGGTGGTGGGAAGGAAGTGAATTTGCCTCAGTGTGTGTAACAGATCTCACCTCAGCTAAATTCGAAGCAATGTCCTGGGACAGCCATCCAAAAAAATGGTTTGCGTGGAAGCACTGGCACAGCCCGACCTGCAGAGGAACTGCCTTGCCTGGGTGTGGTACTAGCTGAACCGACAGGAGGCTGGAGGGCAGCCCTGGGCAAGGTGCAGACGTGGTAGGTTTTATAGGGTGCCACGTGTATTGGAAACATGGCTGTAAATGTGCATGAAAACTGCCATCTTCAACTTACTTAATAAAATGAGTCAGAGTAAATAGGGAAATGTAAAAAGGTATTCCCTGCTTGGTTTATTGAATAGGGGTTTGGCTCTAAATCCATGGTCATACTTCTTGTGGAAAGCTTTATTTTTTTTTTTTATTTTTCTCAGAGGATATATGTGTGAGAGGGAGGATACATTTTAAAAGAAAAAAAAAAAAAAAGAACAAAACCTCAGCCCATTTATATCCTTCCTAAACAGCTTTATTGCTCTGTGGAGTCCTACCCAGTCTCTCTCTCCACTGAGCAAGAGTTTGTGAATGTTTCCTCCCTCATGCAGGCTTCCTGCTGGCGGCAGCCTCCCTGCCCGGCTGCTTGCCCTGGCTTTGCTCAGAGGGCTGCGGGTGCGGCGTGCACCCACCTGCAGCACGGACCCCTGGGTTTGGGATCTGACCACATGGGAGATGGCTTCTCTCTCCCCATGGTGCTGTGATAAACCAGAGTGCTGGAGCAAAGGAAAATAAATGTCTACAGAGGTTAGAAAATCCTCACAGCAAATTGCTGGGTCCACTCACCTCACTTTACCTTGCTCGACTTTGTGCAGGTGTCTGCTGGCTGCCAGCAGCCCCCAGCAATGGTAGAGGAGTGCTTTATGCACAGCACTGCTAGGGAAGGGGCAGGACCAGGTCCTGCCCTTTCCACACAGTGGCAGGCGATGTGTGCTGGAGGCCTGGGGCCGTGACCACACATGGTCCCCTCTCTGGTTGTGTCCCTCTTTCCTCTTCTGAGAACGAATCAAGTCCAAACAAACACCTTCCCATGAGGGGAAAAGCTGGGGAAATATATATATTTCCCTTTGTTCAAATTCTGTGTGGTCCCTATGGTGTTCAGAGGGTGCTCGCTGCTCCATATTCTTCTCCCGCCTGCTGTGGCATGACAGATGCGAAAGGTGCTTTCACGTTTACCATGGTGGCATGACAAAAACGTGTCCCTGATCACAGGCAGCATGTCACTCCCAAGGTTATGGAGTGCAAATGGTTCTGTAGCCATAAAAAATTAATCTTGATGTTCTCTGGTTTGTCAGCCTATACATAATTGGTCGTGTTCAAATCTCAGCCGGGCCAGTGAAAATTAAGAATAATCCAGCTGAGTTCTTAATTGCTCAATCTGGTATAATGGTTAGCCAGATATGGTGTCTGCCTCTCTCTCTCTCTGTACGCACATTCATTTATACATACATATGTATATATATCTATCTATAAATAGATATGTATATAAATATAAATGTATATGTGTCTATCTATATATTTATATATATATATACATATATATATATGAATGAAAAGAATCCCTACCCCAAAAGTACCTTTTTGAAAACATAGGATACCAAGAAGATCATACAGGAGGGGCAGTAACAATGGGTGGGGGAAGAAGAGGATTTTTATGGACAGTAAAGAAGGAAGGGGGGGCATAAGATAAGATTTTCCTCTCTCTCTACATTCTTTTTTGTGCCTGCAACATCTTATTTAGAGAATGTTGTTGTGGCAGAAATAAAAGTAAAGTTCATTTGCTCACAGGAAATGAAACAAAACCATGAAAATATAAACCAGTAAAATGTAAAACGTGCTGGTGGCATTGACCTCCTCCTGCTTTACCTTGACAAAAAAAAAAAAAAAAGAAAGAAAAAAAAAAAGGTAATATTCCTGGAAGGCAAGTAGTGCTGTGACCTGTGCTAATTAATCTGCCCATCAGATCCTATTAAGCACTTCCAGATCTGGCAAATTGCCACTCTTCTTGAGACACAAATGTAAATAAATATGAAGGTGGTAAATCACAGCCCTCCCGTGATGCCTGTGCCAGCAGCCGCCAGCAAAGAGCAGCAGATAGCAGGGCTCCCAGCACTCCGTGCCTGGTAATAAAAATGTTCCTGTGAGCGGGGGCCAAGCAGAGCACGTCACCATCTGCTCCAGCCTCTCCGAGGCCAGGCAGCCGAAGCACCTGCGGAGAGGCCTTCCCTGCCCGCCCAGCCAGGCAGCAGGCATGGGGCCTGAGGGCAGAGCAGTGGCCCCGCGGGGGCAGGTTGCTCACCTGCATCACTCACACTGCGGCTGCTTGGGCCTGGGCTTGGCTGGTGAGCTCAGGGGCTGTGCTCGCTGTGGGAGGGGATGTGCTGGCGGTTCCGCTGCTGGTTCCTTTGCTCTCTTTTGCAAGGACAGATCCCTGAGAGGGCGTTTGCTGAGCTCCTTCCACAGGCTCACTCCAGCCGTGAGCTGGGGTCATGGTCTGGTAGAGGTGGTGGCAGTGGCGCGGGTGGTGCCAGGCCACTTGTCACCCCTCCTGTCTGTGAGCCTGCCTGGTGGGGCATAGGCTTCCAACCAGGGTGCGCTCAAGTTGGTGAAATGCTTTGATTTCATCCTTTGCTTTGAGCCATAAAATTATTTCCCTGGACGATTGGCCTTGGTGCACCATTAAGCATGTGGGAGTTGGAATGCCTTTATGGGAAAGGACCGCAGTTTCTCCAGGCAGGGCAGTGTTATCTCAGTGGGCTGCAGCGTTGGTGAATTGGTCCTGCCTCTTCTGCTTGTGTACATACCATAAAAACCAACAAAATACAGATGAAAGTGCATCCTGGGGGGCTGTCCGCTCAGGAGCTCCAGCCAGGCCTATCGAGTGGTGGAGTCCTAAAAGTTTATAAATAACTTAAACCAGCTTTACCTTGGATCATTTGGTTATAGACAGTTCATTATAACAAAGGGCTTTAAAGAACGTGAAAAAAAGGAAAAGGCTGTTGAAACTGTGAAGGAGTGGGGGTAGTGTGCCAAAGGCTGTCCTCCTGGGTGTTCACAGCTGTGAGGTACCGGCCAGCCCTGAAGCAGCACGACTGCCAGCTCCTGGGGGATTTCCCTCTTCTCCCAGCCTTGGAAGAAGGGGTGAGCTGGTGATGCCAAGCAGTGGTGGTCTCAGCCCCGGAGAGAGGGGCTTGTGATGAGATCCAATTGCCTCTGAGGCATTTAGGTCACAGCTTTCTGAGACTGGAGTGAAACAGTCTGGGGGTGGTTTCAAACCACAGATCTCGTAGCTCCATGTACCTGGGAAACGGCCTGGTTTTCAGAGGTGCTGAACCCACACTAGAGGAATGATTGACTGGTTTCTTTACAGAAATCCTTTTCTTTGTGCAAGTGCCTCTGAAGTTTAATCCTGGGTTGTAGGTGGTGCGAAAGCCTGTTTAGTGGAAAATAAAAGGCTATTTTTCTCCCTCTGTATTATAGAATAACATTGAAATCGCTTTGAGAGGAAAGTGGTTTGCAGGTTTTTATTAAAAGACTGTCCCAGTATGGTTAGGCTCACAGGTGGCGTGTTGGTCTCCACAAAAATAAATAAATAAATAAATAAATAAAATTAACAGCCCTCTGCATGCCTGCCAGGAGGAGTCTGCCTGCTGGGCACCCTGCTGACTTGCATGGTCCTTTTTGCAGGCAATCTCCTTGTTACCCTCCACTTAGGCATGTTTTTTGCATCCTCTGTCACCGGAATAGAGATCATGAGACCTGCTCTTCTTTCCACCACTCCCTTTGAGCAAACAGCTGAAGATTAAAATAGGGCAGTGCTGAAACAGGGAGAGCCACAGAGCTCACACTAAATGTGTCTGGATGGGTCTACTGCAATACTTTGTCAGCACATGCCTAGCTCAAGCCAAGGCAGTCTGCTGCCCGTTTTAAGGAGCAAGCACAGGCAGGCCGCTGACTCGTTCCGGGGTCTCCCCACTCATCCAAGGCAAGTACACCACAATGCAGCCATTGATGAGTATTAATTCAAGGGCTTATCTTCCTACACTGAGTTTGATCAACAGAAGTAAAAAAGGCCTATAAAGTACTTTAAAGTACTTTAAAGTACTCTGTGCTCTGAAAATCCTCTGCTGTGTTGTAGTTTGAGAAATGATGAAGTGCACTGCAGGCTCTGAAACAGCACCCTGTGAGCTTGTCCATGCCATGGGCTTGAGCCTTTGATCTGCTGAGTGTGTTCAAGAATCATCACAAAAGGATCCCTTGGCTACCACACCTTCTCCTCCCATATCTTCAGTGTGCTATCAGCAAACAGTCTTTTCTGAAATACAACAAAACAGTTGCATCTTACACAATAGGAAGATGTTTCTTGGTTCATTAATTCATGGGGGAGGTGAGTCTTGAATGTGTCATACATCCTCTTTACAAAATATGTGCTATGGAATGCAATCTTTGGCAAGACATATGATAATCCATTAGCCTTGTAGGCATAATTAAAAAAAAAAAAAAAAAAAAAAAAAAAAAAAAAAAAAAAAGATAATCCACACCAATCTCAGCCAAACAGCATAAACCTGACACCTCGTGTTTCACAAATGAATTAAGTCAAGTGGAGCAATTGTCCTTGGCTGCATGTCCATGTTCTTATGTGACATCACCTTCCACACAATTATTTCATCATAAAGGTGTTTACTAACATTATTTTCCTTGTAACAGTTTCTAATAACGTTTGTTAGGGAACAGTTCCACTTAAGAGTCTTAAATTACTGGCTTTTTTCAGACACATACATATTGGCGCTTGTGTTTAAAAATGTATTTTACTATTTCTTGGTGTCTGATGTGTTGTGGTTTAGGAGATTATGTGAGACTCAAAAAGAATGATTTTTGTTTGTTTTGTTGTTGTTGTTATCTCTCTAGTTGATATTAAACAAAAATCTATTTGCAGGAATATCTACAGTGCTTTTGAAGTTGTTTTTCTATGAAAGTTAAAAATGAATCCCTTCCTTGTCTGTTTACCATTATTTGTTTTTGAATTATATCAATGTTTTCTATATCTTCCTCCAGTCTAACAAATAATACAAAGATGGTTTAAATACCATTTTTGATTTGCAAAAGGAAATATTACTTTTCCCCATGAAACCCACATTTGGTGAGGTTAATCATTTTGTGTAACAGGTCTTCAGGTCTTTTTTTTTTTTTTTTTTTTTCCCCTAAAGAGTATATTTAATTAAAGGAAAAAAAGCCTTGATAAGAAGTACTCTTAGCTGCTTTCTCTCCCTCCTTCAAGCCTGCTCCATCAGGGTTGGCAACAGGGCTAGCAGTGTCAACTCCATAAGTTGTTCAAGTCTGCACCTAGCATCACTAATTATACTTGCTCTTCCTGAACTTTGCTCTTCCAGAGAGACAGAGAGCAGCAGCTTGGCTTCAGGGGGAACAAACTTGAGGCTTTCGTTGACCCTTGAGAAAGAATTTGCCTCGTCTCTGGCCTCAGAAGAAATGCAGCAAGTGCCATTCATGCATTGCCCAAACTGTCTTCCACAAATTGCCCATCCCCTGGGCTCAGCCCTCTGGAGAGGGCCCATCACAAGCAGAATTTCACGTTCAAGTGAGCAGACAACAGTGTTTGCATTTAATATTGCTTGGAGTTGTCAGCTACCATTAAAATAGAAACTTCTTTTCCATCTTTTTCTATGCATTTTTCACTTCTCCTTTTATAACATACAAATTCAAGTGAATGTTATGGAAAAATTGTCAGCAGAAGAAAACGACACAGATTCAGTGGCAGTGGTATCAAAGTTAAAAAGGTATTTTAAAAGCCAAGCAAAGTATTCAGAGCAGTATAAGTGTGCCTTACATTGTAGGGCACCCAAAGCCACACTAAACGCTTTTAATTGCAAAGTTTCAGGTTATTATTTCATTAAGTCATTTGCATAACAATTTAAAATAGAGCACAAATTATTGAAGTTTGTTTTTTTCTTTCTCTCTAAACGCACATGTTTTTCTTGGTCTAAAACAAAAAAGCTTCAAGAACTCAAGAAATAAGGAGCAAGAGCTAAACTCTTCTTGTATGCACTTGCCAAGCCACACCAAAGTCAGCAAGTTGGCATGGATGTAAAGCAGGAGAAAATGTCAGTCTTTGCATTTGCTGCTGCAGAGCTCATACTTGCTGGTTGAGAGGCGGATTGATGGATCTTGAGCAGCAAAAGTCTGAATGCAGCTTTCTAGGTCTGGACTGTCTGATAAGGTGAGCGCTTGGCAGCTCTGACTTTGACGGGAGCCCCAGAAAGTTTGGGAATTCAGAGAAGGATTTAGATAGTTTGTTAACCATTAATTTTGAGCTTAAAGTGATCTGCTTCTCTAGAACTTGGTCGTAAACCCTCAGTGTTTTGATAGTAATTTCTGTGTTTTGGTTTTTGTTTTGGTCCCTTATAAAATTAGAAATCACTTGCCATTTTTAGGTTGGGTTAGCAGATCAGATTCTAGCTGCCTTCCAAAACGTAGGACCTGTTGCCTTGCATTTCTGGAAATCGAGTCATTTGCTGTTCTGTCAGGAATACCTCCCCTGGCCTATGAGATGACTTTGTAAGTCTGAGGTCATGCATGCTACAGGCATGATTTGGTACTGCACTTGAGTGGTCCTTAGCACCAGTCCATGAAGGATTTGAAGCATGAAGCAAGCAATGCTAGGTGACTGAGTCTTGAGGTCAAAGAATGTGAAAATTTTAATGTAAAATTTCTTCTATTTCTCTCTCTCTAAGAAATAGCTGGACTTGCCAGCCTACAGATTTCCCTCTTTGCCTGAAGAATGTTTCTAATGTTGAGCCAATCTCCTATGGTGCTTGGCCTTGAAAATATGTAGTCCTTGGCACTTTTACGTAGCAGTTTCTGAAAAACTTCTCTATGTGAGGTTTCCATTCCTTAAAGCCAAGGTACAAGAACACTTTTTTTTCTCCATTTTTTTTTATAGTCAAGTCATGTAATTACCAAGTGCCAGGTGGAAATGGAAGTGCAGGATGGGAAGTGGCTTCTGTCAGCGCATTGATACGAGGAACTGCTATGTGCCCATGTCCCAGCCCAGGGCTGGATCCTGTGCCGAGGAGACTGTCCTTCTCTCAGAAAGACACTCATGCAATAAACAGGGGCATATGAGGTGCTGCGTGGTGGGATGGAAGGACTCTGAGTGAGGCAGGGGACTTGCAGTGGACTCAGTTGAACTGGCCAGCATTAATTATTCACTGCAGGCTAACATCGAGTTTTGGCACCACAACACAGTAGCAGCTTTTACACGGTGACCAAGGGAAGAAATGCCTCTGAATTTTTCCACGAACAGTCAGAAGCTTTTGTGTCTGATAAACTTGTGCAGATGTACTAATTCAGAAGAACTTAGGCAATGATTAAACAGGTCATATCTGATGTATTATGCATAAATGAGCCTAAAAGATGCGAGTCTTCACAAACGAAGCGACTGATGAAGTGACGCACATCTCTTTCTGAAAACCAGAAGTCACTTGGACTCAGCGAAAAGTAATTAATACGTCTTTAAAAGCTACGCTATACAATTCCATGAATACTTAAGGCTAGAATGAAATAGTACCCTATATTGGTCTTGAACCACAATGAATAATATGATATTTTTACTTTGCAAGAGGTCACAACAAATGTTTGAGATTTAAGCTCCCATAACTACAAATTTAGCAAAAAGTAGGCATTTAATGATAGATTTCATTGCTGTGGTTTAGGTTTTATTTTGAATGTTTGTTTTTTCTTAAAAACACTAATGCTAAAATGTTGTCTCAAATCTTTATTTGCAAATTACTTACTATATTGCCATAAATTACAGGGTGCAGTAAAAGCCAGATTTAAAAGGAGGCATACTTTACTTTCTCATCTTTCTAAAAATAGTGCAACACTTATGAAACACAAATCATCATTAAAAAAGTTCTTTTTATGCAACCGGAGTTGCTAGTGCTGAACTAGTGGCTTTTTTCCAAGTGGCACAATGGACTGCTCCAAATTTAGGTCTGTAATGGTAGAGGTTAACTTTAGGAAGTCCGAGTAAAACTGTAATCTATAATTCCACCACAATTACAATGTTTTCTCTCAAATGATAGTGAAGTCCCTGGGGTGAATGCTAGCAAATACCTTGTAAAGATGTTCTTATGACTTTTTTTGTTTTCATGCTTTTGCATTTTCAGCACATGTTGGTAGAATCGGTTGGAAGACCTGGGCTGTGACCCAGGCGTGTTTAGAGGCTGTGGGCTGCAGTCAGCTCTAAGCATTTGGCCAACCACAAAGGGTGGAGCATGCGGCTGATAGCGCAAAGATGCGTGTGCCACGTTGACGAGATGATGGGTAAACAAAGCTTCAGGGATGCTTGTTAAACAACACGACCAGAAGTGAAGCTTTTCCATGATATTTTTATATCATGGAAAATATATTGATATATTTATATCTATCTCTCTCTCTATATATATAATGATATATTTATATCATTAGGCTTCAGCCTAAGGAGAACATTCACCAGGGTGACCTGCGGAAGAGCCTAGAGAACTGGTTGTTATTTAGTCATCAGGAAAATGTATGTGCATCCTTTTTAGGTGCCCTCATCAGTTCTTCCCTTCTGGGCGTATTTTTGGAAGAGACTGGCATGTCTCCCCTGGTGAATCACAGCATCCTTCTGGCTGGTCAGAGGGAGGTGGGACCAATGCACCTCAACCCTGAACCTAAATCATACCCTTCAGGTGTGATGTGCTGCCTGCCAGCAGCCAGTGCTCCTCTGTGGGCCGCTGAAGCAACTCCACATCACTGCTGTTCCCTTGGTTCATGGTGTAGTCCCCATAAGGGGTAACCTGAAGGACGTGGCTGCTGTAATGTCAACTCTACCTGCGAGTGAAAAGAGCTGGGTGCCTGACAGCCTCTGGAAAGAGAGCTCTGGTGTTGGCAGGGTAACCCTGGGGCACGGGGGCAGCAGTCCAGTAGGGCTCAGAGCAGTGGGAGGCTCTCAGCACCATTGGGGTTTGACCCGGGTAACGTAAAAAAAATCAGTAACAGGCTCTTCTGAGCACACCCCACATAAATGAAATTGTAGTGGGAATCTTTTTTAGCGAGCTGCACCAAAGCTTTTGGTCGAACATGCTGCAGGCAGTAGCGCAGCAAGTAGGTGGCCTGTGCTGCTGCCTGTGCTCTGTCAGGAAGACAAAGAGTCTGGGAGAAGCATCAATCTGTTTCTCTTCACAGGGCTGTCTCTTCCCCCCTTTGTCAGTCAAAGGTGTCAATGTCTCTCCCCTCTATCCTCCCCCCTCCCCGAGTTGAGTAGTGTCAGTCATTCCTGTTTTTTTTCTTTTTATTAATGATTTTGCAAGGCTATGTCATTACTGTGCTATACATTTTTATACAGATGGCACGACTGTGCATTTTAATGGCAAATCTGTTTCTCACATAACGCCTGAACTGCAAAAAGACTTTGACAGACTGGTTCAAGGAAAACAAACTGGTTTTAAATGTAGGAAAAACTAAAACAATGCCTTTTGGCTCTCCTAATCATCTGAACTCAAAGGATGATTTATTTGGGAGTCGGAAAGCTTAAGGGGAAGAGTGGACCCAACTTGCATGTTGAAATAAGGCAGGAGGAAGGAGATAAAGAGGCGCAGGATTCACAGGCTTTATGGGTTATTCAGCAAGGCACAGAGGATTTAACCTTCATTTTCAGACTGAGTGTTTGATCAGAACTGAATTTGGCCCAGTGATCTATAACTCTGCTGACTTCTGAACCCCTCAGGGTTCTGAATACCAGCAGGAACTGAGGCATTAAATTTGTAGGTGTAAAAAGTGCAATGCAGGGAAAAACAAACAAACAAACAAACAAATAATAAAAACAGCTGAAAATGAAGAATGTGCATATATTAAATTTCACCAAAAGCAAAGAGCAGAATGCTTATTTGTGTTTTTGAGAAGCCTATTTCTTCTCTGATCACCTTTGCATTTTTTCTTCTTTTAATCTTGTGCATGTGCGAAGAATTTTCAGTGGTCTATCATCACTCTTCTCCGAAGTTATACATCAGTTTCAGTTTCTGTCACTTTCTGTATCTTCACCTTGCAGTTGATACATGGACACAACTGACAGTAGCCCTGCTCTCTCATTGGCTTCTCTACTGTGTAGTTTTGTAGCTCCGATGGAAATGTTGGTGTTCTCTATTTCTCCTCTGCTCCAATTGATTCACTTGTATAGATTGGCTGAGGTCAGTAGACAGTTGCTGGTATCTTAAAGCTATTGTTTTTCTGAATTTTCACATCCTTGATGCCTTTTATATCCCAAATTCAAAGGACTTGATGACTCGTTGCTTTGGTACTTATATTCCCAGTGAATAAAGCTCAATGGCTATATCGACAAGGACAAGTGGGAGAAGGGGGAGGACAAACACATTCTTATTAACACTGGAAACCAAAATATGCTCTGTGAGGGCCCCAAATTGCAGCAAATTCTGTCTTTCATATTGTTGGGTGTGGTTTTGTCTGTGCTGGCTGCAGCAAAACGTAAGAATAGTAATGTTCAAAAGTCTGTAAACATTTGCTTTAACAACATTTGACAAGCTATGGAAAATGGTTATGAGATGAAAAGCACAGTCAGACCTAGCTAGTGATTGCTGAAAATCTTAGTCTCTTGAAGCAGCTTGCAGGTTGCTTCTCTCTGCAGGTGAGATGGGTAGGAATCCCTGGCTACTAGCAATGCTCTGAGGGGCTGGAAAGGCAATATAACACAAGGGTATTCTCCTTGTTCCGGATTTTCAGCAGAAACCAGCATTTTCTGCTGCTGCTGTTAATCTGCTGAAGACCCACCAGAGTTCAGATTTGGCTGCCTGAATGTTTTTCTTGTTTGTAGCTTGGCTGACTGAACATCTGATTTTTTGTAGGCCGGTACTTCAATAACATTGCAAAAATGGAGGGGATGGAAGAGCACTTGCTGGGGCATCTGCTCCCTCTTTTTTCTTCCATCCTGAACGTTGAGCTAGCGTCAGATTGAAATCACGTGGCCATTGACCACAGCTGCATTTTATATCCACTTCCGCAGCATGTGTGTAAGGCTATAAACATAAATTACTGGAGAGTTGTTTCAAGAACAACAGTGTATATAATTAAAAAAGCATCATTTACAGCATTCTTTCATGACAAAGTGTTATGTCACTTCTGTTTCATCATAAATAAAAGGGGCGTTGGATAAATTCTTGGCACAATGGGAAGGCTGCCAAACATGAATGTGGCTTGAATTTATTGGAAATGATTATTATTTTTATTCACCGTGCTGTATAGAGACATCCTTTTGTGTGGTACGAGTAACTTCCTCTCTCTACGCTAAGTATGTGGTAGGTGAAAACCATTGTAGTGCAACATCACAACAGTTGTGTTTTTTTTTTTTTTTTTTAAAAAAAAGTTAGTCTATTTTTTCCCCTGAAGTATTTTTCCTTTATAAAGACTGTTCTCCAGTTCTAATGCATTATTTTTTTTTCTTATTTGAGGGCTCCAGCAGCCTCTCAGGGCTGCTTCAATAAGACTGGGAGGGTGCAGATGTCACAAGAACACAGAACAGGACCAGAGATGTAAAGGCTGGGCTCCGTATGCAAAAAGCTTTACTGGTAGCATGAACTCAGAGTATTTTAAGAACAGTTGATGTTTTTGTTACAACCCAGTGGATCATCTGAGATAAAGCAGCTAGGCTGTGTTTCTTTTCTTCTTTTTTCTTTTCAAGCTACCAGTATAATTTTGGAAACGTTTAATAAATAATAACATTTGATGTGCAAAATCCAACAAGACTTCGAGTTTTCAGCTTGCAGTTAGTGAATAGCGTATAAAAATAATCAGCTAGATGATGTTCACTTCATTTTCAGCACTGACCTGAACACCCTCAGCCAGGCAAAGTTGTTATCGTTCCCTGTATCCCATAGTTAGCCTCTCTGAAGGAGATGATCTAAAATGGATGCTCTTATGATTGGTATCTACTCGAGATAGTAGAGAAACCACGGAAATACACATAGGGACATTTCAGTGACATCTACATGAAAAATTGCTTCAGTCATGCCTGCAAACCTTTCAATTGACCTTTTAACAAGCAGAATGTTGCTTACTTAAGTGACTGCAGAAAGGTTTCAAGAACATGGCTCTGAGACCTCTTTGCAAATAAATCAGAGGAAAATAGAAACTACTGTTCTCAGGGAGGCCAAAGTTTCCTTGTAGTTTGGTCATTTGGTTCATGAGAAGATAGAACATGCAGTGATTTCGTCTGACTCGGCAGCCTGTAGCTAGTTAACGAAGACAAGGTATAGCTAGATGCAGAGGTATGTAAGCCTTCAGAGTCATCTTTAATGACTCTTATTGATGGCATGCATGCTTGTCAGAGTTCAGATAGTGACTTGCTTTCTTCTGAAATTTGTACTCCTTATTCTGTAGTTCCTGTGATCTGTACTTGTCCAGATACTCACCCACATGAATTTGTACTTGCTGTGAAAGGATGAGCACAGGCTAGCACTTTGAACCATGACAGCATGCTAATGACTGCCTTCTTGGCAAGAAGGAGGCATAACATCTTTTAAAGAGTTAGATATATATTACCTATGGGGGCGGGGGTCAGCTGGGTAACACCACTTAATTCTGCAGAGGGCTGGGAGAGGGTGGCAAGCAGAGCTCTGATCTGTGGTGGGTGTTTTTAACAGGACTGTACAGCACTGAAGTATTTCAATGTAGGAACTAGAAACATTTCAAGGGGTCATGGCTTTATGGATCAGGATGGTAAGAGATTTCAGTCCATCTTCCTTCCAGGGTGGAAGTGAAGTGTGGCCAGGAGCTCAGCTACGGTCTGAGTGTGGCCATTGCCTCTCCCAGCAAATCTAGCAGCTGGCTCCTCCTGCTATGGGGAAAGCCGGGGACGGGATCCCTGCTTCAGCCGAGGAGTTCCTTCCCTGAGCAGTGCCTGTGGGATGCCCCAGCCCCCAGCACAAACAGCCACAAACCTGCTGTTGGTGAGACAAGTTGTGGTGCCCCTTGTTATTAACAGTGTGTTAGGAGAACTAATTAGCGGCACCTTGGAGATTTCCCTTCTGGGAATCCAGGCTATAAATATCAGCGCTGCACCGCCAGGAGCTGTGCAGAAGGGGACTGTGTGAGGGATGCTACAGCTGGCTAAACAATGCAGCCTCTATGCGGGAGCCTCTGTTAGATTAAGAGAAGCTATAAAGCCACTTCACTGAAAAGTTGTTGTAATTTTTCATCAAAACATTTTTTTAATTGAAAAAAATTGCTTTGATTTGCTGGAAAAAATTATGTGGTGAGCTTCTGCTTTGGTTTATTTTTTTTTCCATTTTCTTTCTGATTGAAACCAAAATAATTTCACTTTTATCGGCAGAAAAAAAAAAAAAAAAAGAAAAGAAAAAAAGAAAAATAGGAAAGATAAGGATAGGAAGGGTTTATTGATCTTTTCACTCTCGGGTTTCAGAAATTGACCCCCCCCAGTTTTGGTGTGCTTAGTTAAAGCACAGACTAGAACCACAGAGTGATTTGGGTGGGGAGAGACCTTACAGATCACCAAGTTCCCACTGGGGCATCCACAGCTTCTCTGAGCAACCTGTTCCAGTGCCCCACCACCCTCAGAGTAAAGAATTTCTTCCTAATATCTAATCTCAGTCACCCTCTTTTAGTTTAACGGCATTACCCCTTGCCCTATCAGTACACCTCCTGAAAATGAATCTCTCCCCAGCTTTCCTGTAGGCCCCCTTTAGGTACTGGAAGGCTGCAATGACGCCTCCCCAGAGCCTTCCCTTCTTCTGGGGCTGAACAACCCCAACTCCCTCAGTTTGTCCCCATAGGAGAGGTGCTCCAGTCCCTTGATCATCCTTGGGGCTCTCCTCTGTACCTGCTGTAATAGGTCCATGTCTTGTGCTGGGGGCCCCAGAACTGAACACAGGGCTCCAGGTGGGGTCTCACAAGAGCAGAGGGGGAGAATCCACCCCCCTCGACCTGCTGGCCACACTGTTTTCGGTGCAGCCCAAGGTATGGTTGGCCTTCTTGGCAAGAAATGACAAACAAAGCCTTTGGGGAGTGTGTGTGTGTGGGGGGGGGGAGTTTCGCAGTGATGAGCTTCAAACCTTCCTTCTCAGGCTGAAGGAAAGCACAGACCTTCCCCAAGGGCATTTCAGGGTAAGAGCCTGGCTTAGGCACTTTATGTCTCCATCCAGCAGACACCAGCCTTCCCTACTGCCTGAAGGTGGAGCCTGGGCAGTCCAGGTCCCTAATTTTAATTTTGGCAGCACAAATATTGCCAAATGTTCATTTTGTCTGCATGTTTGTGACTTGTGGAATTTTTAACCAACTTCATGCCTTAGTCATATTGGCAGGAATGTGTTCGGAAGTGACTTTTGATCCTTACTGACTGTTAAAACGAGGGAAATTCACAAAACAGTGATAAAGGGCCTGGAGGGGTGAGGCCTATCAAACCATGACTGGCACTGAGAGGCTAAATACATTCCGAATTATTTCGGAATGATTAGTAGAGAGTTCTAGAAACCTCCCTCTGTTGCTGCTCCTTGCAGAAGCACAGACTTCTTGGGTCAGGAGAATGGCAGCATCCAGACAGAATAAACTGCATTAACATTTCAGCAGTTGTGTGACCCTTGTGCATGCATGTTTGCTATTATTTCTAGCAGCTCCCTGGATGATAAGCATGATATAAAAAATTTAACCACAGAGAAAAAAAAATGTTTAAAGGACCGTTATGGGCCTGACTAATCCCAGAAAAGCAAAGAAGTTCAGGACTCAGCCGGCTCCATCTGTAGTGCTGGGGGTGCTGTTTTTCATTAGCAAAATCAGTGTCGGGTGACGCAGTTCGCCACTGGCTCTGTGTTACCCAGAGCCAGAACCTTTGTACCGGTGGTTTGTAAAATCCGTGAAATGCAGAGTGGAAGGGATCTCAGGAGATCTCATCCTCCACGAGGATTCAGGATCAAAGGTGGTTAGACTGTCCCTGGCATATACTTGTCAAGGCATTTGCAAACGCTTCCAGGAAAGTACAGTCTGCAGTTCCTCTGCCTTCCTCCATCTTCGTCCTGCTGCTAAACGCAACTGGAAACAAGCATGGAAAAGAGCTGTTCATTGCCATGGAGCCTCACACCAAGTTGTTGTTACGTGTTGCCTAATGAGTTGAGAAAATGAAGCAGTTGCAGGAGAGCTGAGCAAATGCTCTGACATTGACTCTGTGTCCAGATGACCATTACATTTGTCTGACCAGAAAAAATCAGCTGTAGTGGCCAAAGCTGTGCTCATATCCCTCTTTAAATTTGCTTCCCATAACAATTCTAGTGGACCAAGAATTATCTATGGATGTTTCCAAGAATAATGAATAAAACCAAATTGTAAGGTGCTTGCAGGTATAGTTGGGAGGTGTAGTTTTCCAGATTACTCAGTGCGAACTATTAATTCTGCTTGGCTAGGGGATACCAGTCTCCTGGTGTTTAAGAGGACAGTCTGCTCCATCATTTTACTGGTGATACCTCCCTGTGTTTTTGATGCCACGTTATATTTAACCTCTCGGCCTTTGTGAATCAAAGCGGGGGATGAGTAGAAGTGCTCTGGCTCCGACCTCTCTGAGGGATGGGAGCTCTCTGATGTCTCAACCATCCCCGAGGGCCCTGCTGTCCTCAGCCACATGTCACCAGTGGGCCCACAGGCAGCTGCTGCTCGTGGGCTGAGATGGGAGAGGGGCCCAGCTCACCTGGCAGGAAAGCCTGTGGCAATTTCAGGGTCAAATCCTCCATGTTGTGTGGTTTGTGAGTAGTTTCAGTGATTAGTACTGGTGTTGCTTGGGATTTACTCTGGATTTACACCAGGATGAATTTCATCTGACAGATAAAAAAAAAAAAACAAAAACGCAGAGCATCTGTGCCAAAACTGAACGCAATGTAAACACTTCAATCACTTGAGGATGCTCATTCAAAGTGATGATGGAAAAAATAAAGGAGCTTCTCTTTCTAGCAGGTAACTCTTGGGAGCTGGTAAGCTAAAGGAGATGAGAAAAAAACAACAGTACAGAGAACCAAGCCATGGTGCATACTTGAGAACCAACTTGTTTAATTATTTTTTTTTAAAGGTTCGGAAAGCTCCATTTTCCCTGGGAAGCATGGTGGCGGAGATCCATGCTGGAGCCTGTGTACACATAGCAGGCAGGGCAGGCAGGGACACAAGCACTGGGGACATGGTGGCAGCATGGGGCAGCCTGCTGGGCCTCCCAGCCCAGCGCGGGGTGCTGCTCCGCATCCACCCCAGGGTACTTTGGAGCAAGCGTGAGAAACACCACCAAAATGGGAACCTTAACCATCGACCCTTACTACTTCTACAGAAACCTTCTCCTTTGCATGGGACGACATACATTCTAGTTCAAAGCAGCCTCTCCCCCCAAGCTTGTTAACGTATATATCCGTATTGTAAGCTGGTCTTCGTGGCTTGAACTGATTTCTAGACAAAAAACTATGCTCAAATAAATGGATAAATCCAGGGAGTGCGTGTTTGTGTCACAGCTCCAAGTGGCGCAGTGGGGGTGTCCCTGGTCTCCATCAGTACCATAGACTGGGTTATCATGAGAAATCACATAAACTTTCTTTGAAGATTTTTTGATCTCAAGAAACTTGTTACTCGTTTCCCCAAGCCCTATTCTGCTTTATGTTTTCTGGCTGCCTGATGGATAAGTCGCAGTTGCTTAATGACATAAAACTAATTTCTCCTAAAACATTCCTGATGAATTGGTCTCAAAATTTCTATAAACACTTATCCTAGAGAGGAACTGTACATTTTGGAGTATGCAGCATCCCCCCTCTGTAAAATAGACAGATCCTTCCACTGCATTGTGTTTTAGTCATCGTTTTTGGATACCCTTTATCAAAAGAGCCATTAACGAGACTTTCCAATTCTCTTTCTGTGGGCACATAATACACTCTATGTCTTTAATTAGCACCTTCATTCCTCTCCCCCTTCCCCCTCTCCCAGGAAAAAGCCAAACCTTCTTCGCTACCAAAATGGCCTGTCAAAACCTGACAACTGAAGTTCTGCCTTGTCAATATAAAATTGTCTGTACCATTCTGTGTGCTGAATATTTGGGATTGGTGCAAAATAACGCACCAGCTGCATTGTCTGTTTTCGTACTTTATTCCATTTCTGCTTAATTTTGTCAGGGCTACTGAAGGATTTCTGTATTTTCCTGAGCTTTTGCTTTAGAAGACAGATCGTGTTTCCTAAGGGACTCTGTGGAGTATTGGTCTTTGTGGATGCATATATGAAAATTGTACTTGTGTATCCATTTCTATACGCTTTCCTGTGTACATTACTAATTCAGAGGCACTGAGAACTTCTCTGTCAAATGATATGTGAATTCAAGCATTGTTTTCCCCTCAGAAAAGGGATTTTACTGGGAATGCTGGCAGGCCCCTCACAACAGAAGGACGGGTGGGTGCTGCTACTGTATATATCTGTTGTTGTCACATTGGATTTCGTGCAATAAAAATAAAACCCTTGGTCAGAAGTGTCATAAAAGTTTGATTGACTTTCCTCTTTAATTGCTTATCATCTTTGAAGAGACTTCTTGGCATTTAGAAACCAGTGAATCTGTTTCTCATTTCTTTAGGCTTTATAAATACGCCCTGTTTATATTAAAATGATAGACAAATATACATAAAGCTGGAAAACATGACCACAAACTCTTTTCCTCTCTCTGCATAAAAAAATATAAAATAACAAAAAACAACAACAAAAAAAAAATCTAAAGACACTTCTATTGTAGCTAAACTTTTGCCCTTGGCTGGTAGAGCCTTCTTTATGTTTTAACAGATCCAGACATCCTTTTCATGTGGTCCTTGGATGTTCTATATTTTATATCTCTTGTGGCTTTATAAAAAGGGAAGAATGAGCTTGCTGCACAAACATATCTGATGGTATTTTTTTATTATTTTTTTTTTGCAAGTCAGAAGTATTATGACGCTTCCATTTTTAAAAAGAAACATGTTTCTGCCTGGTCTGGGAAGCTGCGTGAAGAGCTTTCAGTCGGCGAGCACGTGTGGAAGTGGAGCGGTTGGAGCAGCCTGGAGCTGGGGCTGCCAGGCTGGGGTGGAGACCTTCCTGTGCCTCTGCCCTGGGCAGTGGGGAGACGGGTCCTGGCTGTAAAAACAGCCATATTAGAAAAAGGTTAGAGGACAACATTTTCAGATGTTTGCCAACTGTTTCCCTCTCATGTACAGCAGTGTTTCTGTGGGGCTCTCTGGCAGCATGGGGGCTCAGCTCCTGCAGGCTCCAGGTTGGAGAGCCTGGGGCAGAACCCTGAACACCCCAATTTTCCTTTTGGGGTGCTGCATGCTTGTGATACAGCTCACAGGGCCTCAGAAATACAGCCCTCAGAATAAAATGCTTAAATGCTGGCAGAAGGTGCCGCCTGTTAGTGAATTTAAAAATTTAGGCTTATTTGAACAGTCGAAGTAGCAAACCACAACCCCCAGAGGGCTAATTTTGATCTTTCTTCTCTGTTGAGGGCTCCTGTGCATGTTTCCTAGCCTTGTGGGGAGTGCTGCAGTGGTTCTCATGACATGTTAACTTCACTGTTTGCGTAGTTAACTCTTTTCTTACACAGCTTTAGGAAGGAACGTATCTCCATATATTGCCATGCTGCTCACATAGGAAAGAAACTGTGCTGGGTCAGGGCTTCCAGCTGTGCATGAGTGCGTGACAGGCAGCGAACTTTCCAAGCTCTGTGCTATCGGCAGTGCAAGGCTGGGTGCCCACAGCAGGGCTGCATCCCGCAACCCGGGACAGGGGTTAAGTCTCCACCTGCAACCCTGGTCACATAGCAGTAGCACTGCTACTTCAGGAGCCCATCTCATCTTCCTGTCACAGCTCTTTTACAGAAAGGTAGTTCCTCGAGACTGAATCAGCAACTTTTGTGCAGTTTGGCACTGAGATTGCTGCTTGGTTCTGAGATTAAAGGGATATGTCATCTTTCATCACTCCAGTGATTACTGAAAGCCTTGGATCCAAGTTGCAGTACTGTTCTGCAGCGTAAGGTTAAGTGCTCTGCAAAGCCAAGGCTGGTATTTCTTGCCAGTTACCAGAGTTAGCAGCTGATTGGCACCAAGCTTCCTTGGGTGTCTTTGAACTCTGCAGGAATGGGAAAATACAGCTGGAGAACAGGAATGCTTTGACTGTAGGCTTGAGCAGGTAGGTATTCAGGTTTTACTCACCTGCAGTATTTAAAAGGCATATTGGGAAAAACTTGCAAGTTTCTAACTTGAGACATAATAGAGATACACTGCACCAGGAGCAAATGTCCTCATGGAGATATTTCTGCCCAAGCTTGTCCTTAAGATTGAACGTTGGAAAAGGGTGTGCTGCTGTGGGCTGACCCCGGGTTTTCTCCTTTCAAAGATATTTCCTTGTCTGCCTACTTAACCAAACCCACCTTATTCTGCTATCCCAAGCCTGACTGGATACCACAGTTGCCCTTGTGTAGGGATTTCACCCTGGAAATGTCTATCACTGCTTTTTTACAGAAAAACTGGGTGCCTTGTCAAACCAGCAGTGGCACTTGCTGTCAAGGCTTTTGCTGATGTGAGTTTTTTATTGCAGGCCCACAGATAGACAAGGACCACAGAGATAAGGACCCACAGGATACCTGTTTGTGCTGTTAAAGGGTCTCTTATGAGACACCTAGGAAAAAGTCACAAGTCAATGTATGTGTGAAGCTAGGTGGATAGGTCCTTTAGAAGAAAAAGATGGATTTTGTGTCTCCTGGCTGTTGTAAATGATTTTTTTTTTTTTTTTTTTGTGGGTGTGTGTGGGTTTTTTTTTTTTTTTTTTTTTTTTTAACTGCAGACAGGGCAAGGGTGCTCAGAAACCCCTCAGGGGAAGATTAAAGCTGAAGGGAATGTCAGGACACCTTTCTTTTCAGCCAAGGGAATCCTGCATGGGGTCGGAGTATCACAGTAAGGAAAACCAACAAAACATGCCTTTTGCTGTTCCCTTGCCTAGTGAGAGGGAAGTTCAGAGGTATTTCAGCAACCTGGCAGACGTTGTGAGGCTTTTGATCCCGCACTTTCTCTGGAAATTTGCCACATGTTGATGTGGCATCAAAGGGGAATTTTTTTGTTGTGAAGTTTGCGTAGGCTGCGGTGAGCCCTTTAGTATCCCACAGTGAACTCCTAGGAGCAGCCCCAGTCTTTTTGACCACGAGACTTGATTACTATAATTCCTTCTTTGCAGGGCATTCAGTGCAGCATCTCCCTAACTTACAGCATGTTTGGGCTTTAGCAACCCAGTTTTTTACTAGCGAGGGCACTAGCAGCCATCATTTTTCAGCTATACTTCATCTTCCCAGCGTTACTTGAAGCAGCCATGCCACGTCTTTCCTTTGGCGTGCTCTGTCAGTTTTTTTGGGGGATCACTTGTTCAAGCTCCAAAAGTTGTGTCAAACCCAGTGATAAGAAATTGATAGTAGGAAAAAAATGAAATTTGTCATTGTGGTAGAAAGTGTGAAAATAAGTAACATCAGGTGGGAAACATTTTTGGTAGATTCTGGCAGCTCTCAGCCCTATTGCAGTCCCACAGATAAGGCAGATGACGTACCTCCCACATTGGCACTGGATGGGCAACATGGGGAATGTGTGGGGAACATTAACAAAGGGGACCCAAGGGGGTTTGTCAGTGAGTAAATGTCATAAAGAGAAATGTAATGTCAGTCGCTTTATTAGGTGGAACAGTTCAGAGTTACACTTTGTTAGTTTTGTGGTAGCTCTGTAGTTTGGTTTTGCATTAGTACACTTTTAATGACCCTTCCTCCCTGTGCCAGAGCCATGAGAGGGCCTCAGTGGCCCAACCTCTAACTTGGTTTTCACCCAAACCAGGTAATAGCTTGTTTTAGTATCTTTTTTTTTTTTTTTTTTTCAGTCTTTTGTTGTTTAATGGTGGTGTTTTTTATGCAGATGAGGAAGTCCTGAGAAAGGCATGTTTTGAAATGCATCTTTGTCAAATGGTCCAGTTGAGAAGATCCTATCTGATGTGCTCTTTAAATCCTGAAGTACTAAATGCAGACACTCAAAAGCATTTAGTGCTGGGGTAACACAGTGCTCATTGACATCAGTTAGTGCTGAGTCTGACTGCTAACAGATCATGTTTTATATCCTAGGAAATTTGCTGTTAAAATTAGACATAAGTAGAGGTGGGGTATAATTGATTATTCCTTCCAGATGGAGAGGCCTGTGCCATACGGCGTGTCACTGCCCTCCTCCTCAGCCCAGCCACTCTCTCTGAGCTGCTCCCTGGGGCTGCTCTCTCTGTGTTGCCCTGGTCCTAGCATCAGGTTGGGCTACAGTGAGGAAGGGAGAAGGGTCTCTGAAGTCCCCCATCCCCTGCACAATCCCATGTGTAAAACGACGAGGTTTTCTTTGCTAGCCCCAAGCAACTCTCTTAAACTCTGTTGTTAGTCCAGAATCATCCACTCTCTTGCCTGCTATACCTTACTCCCAGTAGAGTCACTTGCAGAGCTTTAAATGCCATTCATAAAACACAGAAGAGGAGAGTTCATTTTCAGGCAATCACATGACTCCAGGATAGCAGGTTTATGTCAAGTGGATGGTAAAATGAAACCATAGATGAAGTTGTGAGCACTTCCAGCACCGAATCTGGCCTTTCTGCTCCTAGAGATGCGCTATTGATCAGGCTGCGCTAAGGAGGCAAGGAGAGTGACCATGTATTCCACGTGCCCTAGCCAGCTCCAGCACAAGGCGTTCAGGTATGCTGTAGCACTGCCTAGCTAACCTCTGTATCAGCCTGATCAAAAGCCAAGATGAATTTGTTACCAAAAATACATCTGTTTTTCATCTGGCCTTTTGAAACTCTGAAGTACTGAAGTTGTGGTGGCTGCCACGGGTGCTTCTGTAACTCACGTTCCCCTCCTTGACCCTTTTCTTTTGCTCCCTCAGATCATTCCTTGTCCTCCTTCTCCATGAGAGAGACAGAAAGTGTTGGCAGGACCCTCGAGCCATGTTAATGGGCATCAAATAGAAATAATTTTACCTGTGTTCCTTAAATAGGCATATTTAGCACCTTGGTTTCACCATGAATGCTTTCATTTTTTATAGTTATTATAGAAAAAACATTTCCCATTGTAAACATAAATACCATATATATGAAAATAAAACCTGTTCAGCAAACAAAGGTTCATTTATGCATTTCTTTAGTCCTATTTTTTATTAGCAGCACTAGAGGTATTTTTAAAGTGTTTATTTAATCCAGCTATTCAGTAGTCTCCAGAGCCCAGGCTTCTGCTTTAGTGCTGAATCAATGCTTGGTCAAGCCTTAAACTTTATGGGTTTTGGCACAGTATTGAAACAGAAGCTTTGATGCTTGAGACTGCTGCCTGCACAGAGCAAATATAAATTTTGATCTGTGCAGCGAGTGTTCACCATGTGAAATGTCGGTGGCCAGTCTCTGACAGCCCCCTCACCCCACAGCTGTGGGGCTGGGTGGAGCGCCTGGGCCACGGTCAGTGGGTGAGTAAAGGTGATGGATGGTGCTGCCCACGTCCCCCATGTCGAAATAGCATTGTTGTTGGATGGCAGCTTGGGATGAAATTGCTGTTTCTAAATTCCTACCGGGCAGTTATTCTTGGTTTTGCAGAGGCTGAGTGCTGACGAAGTCACCCTGCTCTCCAGGTCAAGGTCAGGTCTGAGGAGTTTGTGCTGTGACCTGTGAGCCAAAGCTGGAGCTCCTCGTGTTCTTGTTCAGGTCTGCTTCAAGTCCCCAGTGAAGGCTTTGTCTTCTACTGTCAGGGCTAAATCTTACGTTTTTCCTTTAACGTGTACCCGGAACTCCTCTGGATACTGTATGTAGGTAAGCCTGATGCAGGAGAAAGCTAAGGCATTACCTTTTCAGAGCTCTGACATATTTTCCACTTGGTGATCTCAGTGTGTTCTTCAAAGCAGCACGCAGCAGACAAAGCTTAATTACAAAGGTTGTATTTCAGCTGCTCACCTCTGGCTGCCCGGCGTTGTTCTCTGGGAGGCAGTCTGTGCATGCCAGCTGTCCTGCCCTGCCCTGCGCCAGCGCCACCGTACCTGCTGCTGTACTGCCCCTGGAGACAAGCTGGAGCAGGCTGGGAACGCCTGCCCTCCACTCCAAGCAGGGACAGTGCCATCCTCCCCGCAGCTTGGTGTCTCCAACAGAAATTGCAGTAGGTGAAGGGGCTCAGAGCTGTGCAGCAGCCCACAGTGGGGCATCCCCACTGTCTGACGAGCATTAGAGCCACCATGGGCACAGCTGCATCACGGCTGTGCCGCCCGCCCTGGCTCTGGCTGCAGGCAAGTGCAAGGCCCTCGCTGCTTCCCTTCTGCTGCAAATTCCTCCTCATGCTTTTAGCTTGTATCTTCATCCCTTCCACTGGAGATGAGATTGCAACCTGGGCGGTATGTTCTGCAGTGCCAATGCATGTTAACAGCATATGATAGAGCAATATTGTTTCAGTACTTAACTCTGTGACCCAAAGATTTCTGTTAGTTTCTTCCCTTATGTGTTTTCATGTGGATATGCAAAGTGTGCGGTGTGATTTGGTGCTGGAGAGCTTTCGCTGACATGCAAACACATTTTATCTCCTCCCTGTGAGGGTTTTATCTCTGATATCTCTTGTCATTTTTTCGTACAGTTTGGAGCAGGCAAAGTAGCCTAGTGCTCATGGTTCAGGGCTTGCTTTTTTACCTCCTCCTGGCGCTTCATGCCGTGGCTTCCCACCGTGGCAGAGCCCAGGCTGGAGGAAGCTGACATTGCTCCTTGGGCAACACAAACACACCAAGGGGTCACAGTAATGCAAGCCTGCGGCACTGCACAAAGCTTGTTGGCACAGGGTGAGTGTCTGTGTCACATTGTGCTTTGGCCAGTCATTTCCAGATGGGTCCGAAAAGGCTGTCCAGTGGGAGGGTGGGGACTGAATGCTGCTGTGGAGAGCAAACTGTCTTTTGTGGTGGTGGTTGATAGACAATCACCAAGCCAACTACTGAGAACTTTATTAGCATGCATGACAGAGGCTGTGAAATCTCAGAATTGACCACACAGGGAACAGACCCTGTGCGACTGCACTGGCGTGGAGAGCCTGCTTCCTCAGCAAATCCCATGGAGCGGGTCTGAGCATGGGAGGAGGGCGTGACCAGGATGGGGAATTGCCGGAGGAGCCTACCCTAATGCTGCAAATTAAATCGTGGTCTTCTCCTGATACGTTTCCAAGGCTGTGTTTAAGAGAGAGAAAAGAAAAAGTAAAATATGAGTTCTGGGAGCACTGTTAGGCTCCAGATAGTGCATGATGGAAAACAGAATAGTTTTCCAACCTCAATTAGCAACACCAAGAGCTGATGGCTTCTCTGTAATCCCTTAACAAGGATGCAGGGGAAAAGAGGGGCTCCTTTGCCCCTCTTGCATAGTGTAGTATTTCTAGGAGAGCCTGTTGCCTTTTCTAAGCCCCACAGCCTCCCTACAGAACGACGCAGGCAGATTCAGTGCTCTCCTCCCTTGGCTCCTGGCTGCACTGCTGTTGGGAGCCCCTTGGGGCATCTACTCACCCGCACAGGTGAGCCCTCTTCTCAGCATGCACCCCTGGCACAACTCTCCCACCAATAAATAACGATAGCTGCACACACTCCCTGTTACTTGTTCATGACACCGCCTTCTGCTCTTCCTCAGAGCTGGAAAAAGTCCGGCAGCACGGCAGGAGGAGGGCAGGTTGTAGTGCCCAGCACTTCCCAAGCGATGTAATTCAAGCTAAAAGGAAAAATAGGATAGCTGACTTGGTGACAACTTGCATCCAACCTGCTTTCGGTGGAGATAACCCCTCATTTTCTCACGCATTGTGCTGTCTAAATTAGGAAACTTTAATAATGTATGCAATTTATCATAAGGTTTATGTGATAATGTTGGAAACTGACATAAAATGGAGAATTTATAATGCTGGATTAGTCTTATGAAACAGTGGTGTACCTTCATAAAGAGTCCAAAGAGCAATTATTATGTCTGTTTGACTGGCACTGTAAAGTCGTTAGTTCAATCATCATTGACCAATTACTGCTTTATTATATTTTCTTTTTATTTTTATGGTCAGAGAATGGCATTTTTCCCACAATCAGTCCTTGAGCACAAAGACAATAACAATTAAAAGAAATATTTAAAATCTGGGTTTTATCTGCACGGAGGGACCCATCCGTCACTATAAAGATCACTTTTGCATGCAGCAGTATTTCAACCCAACAGCCCCCAAATATCCAGTTTTCCAGAGTCAGAAGTTTTAATTTTAAGCAGTCTTCAAAAAATAAATAGTTTGCGTTTCACAAACTTGCTCAAAATATTAAAGTTCCTCGTGACCTTACACTTGTTTAAACACCGTGTGTTTACAGAGATGTGTGCGTGATAAGGCTGCATATGACACTGATTAGAGTCCAGATAAGAATGATTATTGAGGCCATTAGGGACAGACTTGGGCAGTGTCCAACATTATCAGCCAAAAGAAATAGAGAAATGTAATACTGTGTGAAAATGCTTATTTATCCTGACAGAGTACTGACCCGCAAATACGGTTTCGGTGTGTAATTAAGCCAGGGGTATTACTTACAGTAGCTCAGCAATCCTACCTGTCCTGAGCCTCGGGTGCCTGCTCTGCAGCCCAGGAGCCTGTGGTTCGAGGCGAGGCGACACGGCAACAGGCTGGGGGTGACCTTGACTTGATCATGGCTGCATCGGCACGTACTGCCAGAGGACGCGTTTTTGGATGGTGTTCAGAGCTGGCCGTGCCACGTGAAAACAAGCCTGTGACACCTCAGGCAGTGTGCATCCCCTTCACGGTGCCTGTGCTGTGTCACCACCCGGCCACCCCGAGGATGCCTGGCCCAGGCCACGGGGCTCCTGGCAGCGTCAGGGTCAGGCCCTGAGGGCGTGCTGCCCTCCTTCATGTGGTGCGGTGCTGCCACAAGCAGCAGCACATGGCACTGCTGTCCCTGGGGCAAGGGATGCTGAGCACCTGTGCCAACAGATGGGACTCACGTATTAGTGGTATTACTGAACCTGTTTCACCCTCTTGTGAAACATATTCATGTTTTGTGCTTGGGCTTTGCCTTCGAGTCAGCAGAAGGTTTTTAAAATATGTGGAAAGCCCCATCAGGTGAGTGGGGGCACACAAAGAGGGAACAAGCCATAGAAATGGAAAAGGACTACTGGCAAATAGTACATTGTGCACAGGAAGATCCTTCTTTTTGCTTATTTTGGACTAATTTTGGAAGTTGTTCTTTTCCCGCTGTCTGGTGTGCATATGAAAATGTAATTTAGATGGGAATGGGAATTTCATTCCCAAGTAGATGAAACATTTGCAAATCCCTGGTCACTACAGTTAAGTGTAATGAAATGGTGAGAAATTAAGATTGAGACCTCTGGCCAGGCTGTTTTTTCCTCCTGTTAAAGGTGCACCAGATGGACTTACAAACAAATGCATCAAGCAACTTCCTCAGTCCTCACAGCCCAGTTTTGAAATCCCTCAATTTACCTAGATGTGGCAGCAGTGAGGTGGACCCCAAAAGTCTACAGAGCTTGCAGAAAGCTGGCAGCATGTGTCCCCGTCTGCGTTCGAAGACTCTGCATGCGTAACCTCTGCCCGGTCTCTGGCCGAAGGGGCAGCAGCAGTGAGGACATCAGGGGCCAAAGAGGAAGGGGCTGAAATGCTCGTGGTGGCTCTCTGCAGCCCTGCACGCGAGTGCTGGCACTGCTGACAGTGGGTGAGGCATTTCTGTAGTTCTGCTGCATCCAGCCTGGGCAGGCCGACGAGCTGCAGCCATCTCCCTCCACTCCTTCCTCAGTGACTTTATCCACGAGGGTGGTTTTACTAAATCAGACCCTCCTTTCCCTCCCCCACACTTTATTTTCTTAAGAGACTTAATCAAAGGTAATTTGAGTTCCCATTTCTCTATCAATGGTTGTATTTAAAAGGGGCTTATCTGATTTCCATCACCAATTATGGGCTCCCATTTCTTGTTTATATCCATCTCAAATCTGACAAGGTCCCTGTTTGATTTTGATAGGAAGTCAGGGCTTCGTACAAAGCTAAGGAGACTCTGAAGCACATTTGTTCGGGTAAAATAATATCTCGGGAATTACTTCACTTGTACTGCATGAGGAGGGGGTGGAAGAGGGTGGTCCCTGCCACTTCTGTTGAAAAATAAATTCTGAAGCCAAGATAGTAAATATTTCCCTGAGCCAACATGGTGGGAGGGAAATTACAGTGCCCAGGAATATTGCTATTAAGGAGGCTGGAGGTCAGAGGTTAATGTAACAGGAGTTGGTCTAGCCAGAAAGGTCAGGAAAGGTTGGTCTTGTAAGTACAGAGCCGTTTGATGACTTTTAACTATTCTGGGCAAGAAAAACACCTCTTCCCTTGTCTGTGGGAGATAGCAGGAAAAAGCTGAGGCCTCTTAGGGAGCTGGCTGCTAAAAATTGGTGGGGCAAATTCATGCGTGGTGAGGTGTCCCTGTGCCATTAATGGTGTTCCAGCTTTGATGCAGTGACTTTGAACCTGTTCCAGCATTTTGCTGCTCTTGAGCTTTAAGATCCATTTATTTGGAGGATATGAATCTATGGGATGCCACTGTAGCTCTGCCAGCACTTTGGTGGTGTGTAGTGAAGCATGTCATGCCATTGCCAAAGCCAATTCACCTCGCACATGCCAGGAAGAGGCTGAAACCAAGAGACGGTCCCAGCGGTGGCAAAGAGGTAGCAGGAGGTTGTGTGTTTGGGAGGCAGTTGGGGAGCTTTGTCTTTGTTAAAAAAGAAGATGATGGATTTATATATATTACTATTATTACCTGTGGATTTATTTCCTGTAACAAAGTCTGTAAAACTGTAAGAGTAGGCGGCACATTTTTTTTACCGCAGGGTAGTTGGCGAGGCTCATGCAAACCTCTTCCACCCTCGGTTTACCCTCTCCAGCCCACCATGACGCCAGCCAGGTTATCTCAGGCTGCTTTTTTGCCTTCTCTATAGCTGCAGGCGTGGCAGCTCAGAGGTGTCCCAGGCAGAAACATCCCTGCAGGAGACCACGTGCTGGGATTAGCTGGTGATGGGCACAATTATGCTGCATTTCAAAATGTTGCTTGTGTTGAACCAACCCAGAAACCCACATGGCTGGTCTGTCAGGCTATAGCTAGGTACTCTGTGGCTCTTTGCTGTCTCTTTGGGCTGGCTGAGTATTTCTTGCTCCAAACCTTAAAGTTCCCACAGTTTGTTTTCTGACTGAAGCAATTCCCTTAATTGCACAAGGAATCCTGACCTGAGTAAAAGCTAGTGAGAAAGGAGGATCATCCCAGCAAGGCCTGCAGACGTAGGCTGCCGTAGGCACTGAAGTGTTTTGTAGGCAAGTTCCTCTGGAAATGGATGATATGTATGTTATGGACACTCCTGTTTATTTCTCTTCTGGGGGTAACATCATGCCTCTTTTCTCAGAGGACAGCAGCTTGGAGGTATGTCTAATTGATTTGACTGGTATAAAATGTGGAAGAGCTGCCCTGGAAGGCCTGCCTGCCCAATCCTTGATGTGAGTGCTCATAGACCTCACAAAATCCAGTATTAATCACAATAACTGGTTGCAGGCACTTAATTCCTGTTGGCACCTGTGTTTCATTACAGAAGAAGCAGCCCCTCTACTGGAGCTTTTCAGTGCTCTGTGCACTGCTTATTGCTCCTCCACAGTGACACATACTTCCCCGGTGCAGCAGCCACATCACACACAGCGCGGGGTTAGTGCTATTCCACATTTTCTTCTTGCTTCCTGCAAGTTGCATCTTGGTCCACTTCCACTCTGCCTCCTATTGAAAAAGTCGGCACACTAGATTTACTGTGCACAGCATACACATTATTAGTCTCCTCCTCCTCCTGCAGCAGCACATCTGCTTTGGCTCTACCCTAAAGGCTCCATGCAACACGCGCTGGGGTAAAGGAATAGACATTGGCAGGGCAGCATGTCAGTGCCAGGGCAATTCAACCTGACACAGAAAGCTTGACTGCAGCTTGCTGTTTGAGGTCTTCACCAAATACACTCCTGAGAAGGGGGATATGAGCAGAATATGCAGAAGGGGGCCCTGCAGGAGGAGCTGGGAGGCTTTGACATCCACGCTTCTGAGTATTACATTGGTGTTGGACCGTAATGCAGAAAAGATTTTTAGTGCATGCATTAGAAAACAACTCATTTTTTTTATGATATGAGATTAAATGACTTCTTCCCAGATAAAAGTTAAGACCAGAAAAATCCTAATGCTTGATTGCTCTTGAGGTAATATTTCAAGGCTTGAATCATTCTGTTTAAAATACCTCAAGTTTACAATGATAAATCTATGAAACACTAAAAATCCTACTCAATCAACTCTGGTTCTTGAAATGGCATCTGCCTTAGAGCTATAAAAAATAACAGATGATTTTTTGATAGCTTATCAGTTAACAGACTGCTTAGTTAGGATAGCACATTTTTATGCTAATCTTAGGGCTGTGATGAGCGAGAGAGAGAAAGAAAACCTATAGTATTATTTTGTATCTACTTTAAGTTCAGCTTAGCTTTTGGAAGAGATCTGTCCTCTTCTAGGAATTGCCAGCCGCATGGGGGTTCAACACTCATCTGAATGGAGGTGGGAATTGATTTAAACATGTAAAGCGGTAATATATATGGCTGTTTAGTGGTGTCTCTTCTGCACCACAGTGCAGACACACAAGGCACACAAAACAAACGCTGAGAGCTTCCCGGCATGGCTGCTGAAACCCCATCCTCAGCCCAGCAGAACAGGCAGCATTGCTGCTTTGCCAGGCGTCGGTGTGCTGAGGTTTGGGATAATATCCTCCAGGTTTCAGTCTCTGAGAGCTGGGTAGGCAGACGGCTGATGGAGTGACTTGCCAAGCCCTGGGCACTGCTCCCTGCCCTCCATCCTGCTCCTTGTGCATCTTTATGAAAAACCTGGGAGGGTTCAGGCAGGGATTTGTAGTTCAGAGATGGGGTACATCACAGGGGCACTCAGACCTCAGTTGACCCTTAGTACCTGTGTGGTTTTGGCCAAGTTGTCCCACCAGGTCCAAAGATGAATTTTGTTATCCATGCGCAAGAAGGTGATCCTTCTGCTCTAGATTTGATCCAAAGGCAAAATTCTAGAGGATACCTGGAGATAATAAATCACACCTGAAGATGTGCTAGAATGCTAATTAGTATGTTTAGACAACACAATTCGTTTTTGTTTTTTTTTTTTTTTTCTCTTTTGGGGGTCAAGTCAAAGAAACACATGTGGCCCCCCAGGTTTGGGTGCATGCAAGAAAGAAGGATGGGGACTGACTCTTGACTTCCCTGCAGTTCAGAGGCTTCCTCAGGCTCTGAATTCCTGCCCACGAGTGGCTCCTGTTTTTACTGCAGTCGTGTCACTTTGTTTCCCGTGGAAGGAGAAGGAATGGTGTCTGCCTTGGTCTGCTGCACATCTTTGTGTCAAAGAGATCAGCCAAGTGTGGTTTGTAGAGGAGCAAGCCCACCCCTCCTCCCTTGAGCACCTGAGTAGGCTGGGAGCTGTGTGCACAGTGCCTGTAACGCAGAAAAAGAACTGAATTCATGGGGCTGCCTCTGTTAACCTCACCTATATGTTTGCAGGAAAGTTTTGTTGAAGGCTGCCCTCACACAAAGAGCATCCTTATCAATGGCAGAAAACTGTTAACAAGGTTCACTGGGGCCAAAATCAGCAAACAATGCTGTGCTCTCACAGAACCCCAAAATCTGGGTGGAGCTTAAAAAGAAAATATGATTCCTGCGATTTCTTCTATTTTTTGTACTGTTAGGATAGGCCAAAATGCCAAGAAAACCATCCTGTCAGTTGCCTGCAACTTCACTCAGTCATATTTATCAGATAAAAGTACTACTAAGGATAGTGGAGACTCAAGACTATTTTTTTCCCTATAGAACCTGAAGTTCTGGTGAATTTTGAGCTCATGCTTGGATGAAAAGGGAAAAGGTTTCTTCTGGTAGTCCAGCTGCTGTGCTGACCTGACTTGCTAGTGGATTTCCACCCCGGCTAATCCCGTTTCTCTGTTCTTCTGCATGTTGCTTGCAATGGCTGCAGCACTACAGTGGCACATGGGCTCATCTGTGTGCTCTCATCCTCTCCACTTCCAGCACAAGGTGCTCTCTTGTATACAGAAAATTTACTTAGCCCTCTTTACCAACAAGAGCACCTCGAGAAGGGTGAAATTTTAAAAGATCCTGCTTTTAAAAGAGCCTGGTCTTTAAGAGCATTTGTTGAATGGAGCATGAAAAGAGTAATAAAAAATCTTTGTTTGAAACTACGAACTCTGAAAATGCTCAAGTGTATGGAAACTGAAGGCAGAGAAAAGAGTTTCTTCATTTTTATTTCTGGAAAGAAGGAAGTCACTCAGGTTTCAAAATACCAATAATATAACAAGTCTGACTGGCAAGGGCAAATTCTCTCGTTCACATGAATTCACTACATGAACGTACAGAACTTCCCCTGGATTTGATGAAGCCTAACACAGAAGGTTTCTAATTAGTGAGTAACAAGGCTTTGAATGGTGGGAGTGAAGGCTCTTGGAGAGATGAGATTAAGATAAAGTTGAAGTAGCGGTACCTGCTGGAGAGAGCTGAACTAAATATTGTTATCCAGTGCTTGTGGTGGCTTTGTCACATGTGGCTTGTTGGTTACTTGAGTCAGGTCAGGTCAAATATATGCTAGTCTTATTTGCCCTCACAAGGCTTCCTGGCATGGTTAGACCTAGACTTTTTATGATTGCTATATGTCATTCTGGTTTATCATTTCCTCCTTTCTCATGTTTTCTTTGGTTTAATTTTCCCTCTCGGACTGAGAGATCTTGTGCAAAAGGATCTGTGTTGTTTTAGTTTTTTGTGCATGAGGGAGAGAGAAGCATACCAGTGACTGACCTGGGTCCCTGCACTGCTGTGTGCTGAGCTCTGGTGTTTACCTGCTGCAGGCTCAGAGGCATGGGCTGGGGAGGGGAGATGGGGAGCCTCAGCTTCTCAGCAGGTTCATTTAATTGGTGCAGATTCTCCATGCAGGTGAGAGAGGCACAGGACTTAGTGCAGCTTTCGGGAGGCTACAGATGTGCGTGGATAAGAAGAGAGCTGCTCTCCTCCTTGCTCCATACGCCGTCACTCTGAGCTGTTCAGGCAGGCTCTTGCGTGCCGTTCGCATTCAGTGCTAGGCAATTTCTGCTCTCGGTTGGGCGAATACTTAATTCACTGACAAAAGATGTTTCAGCAGGCCCAAAATTGCTCGCAGATTTTACATTGAATTTCCTCACTGCATTCAGTTTTGAAAAATATTGGGATCCTATTCAGAGGATTGAGCAGAAAATGCAGTTTTGGACTCCTACCTCCCTTGCCTGCTCCTTGTTTAGGGGACACCCCTCGGGGATGGGCAACCTTCTCGTTTATGCAAAGAGAATGTGAATACTCAGGCCGCCGCCCAAAGATGGGTGTTCATTTTGGCAAGAATGGCTCTTAGTGGTTTGCTTTTAAAACCTTTGCATTTCTGTGGCATAGATCTTATTAAGCAGGTGGATTAATTTTAAATGTGAAGAATAAAGATTCAGCTTGAGCCTACATGACTCCTTTTTCAGGCAACATCCTCAGCCCTATCCTCTTTTCTGCTGGAAAGGGTGCTATGCTCAGAGATAGGGGACACCGGAGAGGGGTTGTTTCAGTCTCTCCATGTGTAAGCTATCCACCACACATAAAATGTTTACTTTTAACTCAAATGCATATCAAGGATGATGGTATAGTTATTCCTGGGTTATTCTCCTCCTTTATATTCCAGTGAACATTGAAGTATTGTTTTTAGAAAGCAGAACAGGTCCAAAAGGATTGGACCAGTAGCGTGTCTGGGATACCCGTATCTCAGGAAGATGGGCTCCTCTTGGACATCCCTCACCCTCACTGCTATCCCTGAATCGATACCTTATACAAATGTTAAATGGATGTTTTGGGGTTGGTTTCTTTTTTTTTCCAGCACAGCGAGAGAAGCTAAAGAAAATGACTTCCACTTCAATGTGAATCCTTTCTGTGTTTTTTTTTTTCTTTTTTTTTTTTTCTTCTTTTTCTGCTGTTGTAAGTTGAGCCACAGAGCTATAAATGTGTTATTTGTGTGGTGCTATTCAAGCCTTGTGATATCGGGGGCCAGGCCATGGCCATGGTATTTAGCCTGGATGTCAAGGTGTGGATCACACCGAGGTGATTGCCAAACACTTTGCACTGAGACATTTTGAGAGCAACGACATTTCTCTCTGCAGAAAGGCAAGAAAACAAGCCATTCCCCTCTCCCCCTACCACAACGGTTTTTATCTTACACCACCAGAGATGACATACAATTTGATGAATTTCATCCTTTTTTTTTTTTTTTTTTTTTTTATACCCACTTGAACTACTATATAAATTAATAGCTAAAACACATTGCAAACAGGTGGTGACCCGTTCTGCCTCTGGAGAGCTGCCACCGCTAAGTGATATCTCAGATGGGGTGACAGAACTTTCCCATGTGGGCGCTGTCTCTCCCTGCCAGCCCTCGGACATGCCTGGAGCTGAGAGCTCTTTGTTTTTCTTGGTCTTTTATTCTTTTTATGGTATCACTATAACAGTTTTTCTTGGTCTTTTAACAGCTCATTCAGAAGGGGAAGGGCAGGGAATTAAAAGGCGTTTTTTCATTACCTTTCCTAGTTAGTCGGGTGTTTCAAACAGGGTTCGTTCCCCATGACAGCAAGGAGCCCCTGTTTTGTGTCAGAGGTCAGTGTCTCCAAACATACAACAAAGAAGTACTCCTCTGTGGGCTGTAAGTTAAATTAAGCTTTCTACCACCTTGAGTGCTCCTCTGACCTGCTTTGCAAGTACTGCACAGGAAGTGACTGTGAAGTTCTTGCCCTGTGTGCAACTGCACAAGTGATGTCTAAATCGGGGTTTGTTCCAGTGCCTGAGTGAGCTGGGCTCTTTCAGGTAGGACTTCGAGTAGCAAAGTGAAAGAGGATAGTTGCAAGAAGCTGCAGGGTCTAGAAGGAAGCCTGAGAGGTGATAGGATGGCATGTACAAGGGGAATGCCAGGGTTACCTAGTTACTTTTATTCTATGAATATTTCCTCCAGCTCTTCTTGATTATAGCATTCATCCCACCTTCACAGTGCAATTTAAGAGAAATAATGCATGGAGTTACTTGTCTCGGACAGTTTACCTGCCTTGCATCTCCTTTGTCCCTCCCCTCTCTTGCCCTCCAGCTACCTGTGCCCAGGTAGGACTTGGCTATTGAGACAACAGGGAGAACTGAAGCTCCTCCTGGGCAGTGTGAGGTCAGTCAAGGAGTGAAAGCACATTAATCCCCCTCTACAGGGTCCCTTCGAGAGCTCATGGAGATCCTACAGGATACATCCCATGTGCATAGGGGTGGTGAGCCATGGGTGGCCACTGTGAGCACAAAACAAAAAGAAAAGTAGTTTGTTTTGCTAAAAGTTGTTTTTACCTAGAATATTTTTCATTAAAAAATATATGCCCTTCATGACATTTACTTACTTTTTCCTATTTGAATTGCAGAGACCATAAAGCAGCCCAGCTGTGTTTGGAGTCTGGGAATCTGGGGCTTGCAGCATAGTGTGCATTGTACTGAGGAATAGTTTCAATTGAGATATTTTAACGATTCTTTATTTCCCTTTTGTAAGAATCCAGAACAGAAGAGAAAAAGAGAAGGTTTTTTTTTTTTTTTTTTTTTTTTTTTCTCTCCAAATCCCTTACAAAAGCTAAAGATTCATTTTTTCCCCAGGGGCAAGAACAGAAATATTAGTGATGTGCCACTTGTTTGGTGGCACTGTGGCAGGAATGGTACAGGCATGAATCAGGGACTGCTGGCAGAGTCAGCTTCCAATATGTGCAAATAAAAATGCAGACCACATATTACATCTGGGGTCTGAAGATTTACCAAGCTGCCATAAGGCCATAAGTTTGGTTGTTTGCAGTTTTTTGAACCATCTAAACAGGCTGTATGACATGATGCCTCCATTTTTTTATTAATACATTTTTTAAGCTGATTTTAGCTGAGGAGCCTCCAGCATTCCTATTCAATGCTCTGATTAATGAGTGTAAACAATGCTTTTAAGATATTTTTACCTGTGTATAATCAAGCCATCTAGCCACCAGTAACTGCAAATGTCACAGATTTCAATGGTCTCTTTGGGACTTTTAATCTGTTTGCTTTTATAAAGGAGGTGATTTTATTTTTACATTAAGGAAGCATTAGCATCATTAAATGGGCTCCCACTTTATGATAACTGCAAATGTCACATTGATCCAGAAAGATAAGAAAATGTGCTCGTCTTTGGAACAATATCCAAGGCAAGAGCAGGCAACCCACACTATTTGCATTAAAAAACAAATTGTATAAATGCAGAAGATTGATGTGCCATCTGTTCATGTCCTTCACTTTTCTGGCTCCTCTGTGTTGAGATATTTTTATGGAATAGTTACGTTTATTATTTTGAAAATGACTCACAGGTTAAAAAAGTTTACGATGGGCAATATAAGTTGAAAATACTCATTTACAGTACCTCAGGTATAAAAACTGGCATTAAAATTAACTCCCATGCCCACAAGCAAACTACAGTATTCTGCAGTCTGTATTACCTAGCTCCTCGGATCAGAGCAAAGACTTTGCTGGCAACGCTAATAGTCTGTGAGATGGACCCAAAATATCGGACTTGTACATTGCACCTCGCAAATAATGGAAGGGAATGTGAGAAGGGGCAGTGCTCAGGAAAAGCTGAGGGCTTGACTCTGCAGCCTAAGGGTGGATCTTGGGGTGGAACTCGTTTATGACCATGCCATCCGTTTTCAGTGAGACACTGGCATAAGCTCGGATGTGGGGAGCAGTGCTGAATTGCCAACATTTTTGTCAGAAAGCTAAGCCAAAATCCCAGTCAGCACCTGCTGATAAATCCTGCAAACTCCAGAAAGACACCAAGTCTTGCACGCCTCACACCGACCCCTTGCTGTTGCTTTGCTGTCCCTCCGGCCTGCTGCCTGTCTCGTAGTGCCACCCAGCACAGGCTGCTGCAGCGCAGCCAGCAGGCTGCGGGGAGGCCCCACAGGGGAGGTGACCCCCAGCCACAGCCCCCCAGCTCGGGGCAGGATGGTGGTAGGCAGGGAGGGGATGCAGGAGCTGTGCTCCAGCTCCTGATGGCCCCGAGCAGAATCCCGGAGTGGCACAGCCTCTGGGGTGAAGGAGTTCGGGGGCAGGGGGTGTACAAACCTCCAGAAGAACAGGTTGGGAGAAGGGGGTGATGTTGTTAATGCAGGGTCAGGAAGCCACAAAACCCCATGAAGCCTCCACTTTGAGCAGGGAGATTAGTGGAGAGCAGAGGAGGGGATTTACAGAATCACAGAATCATCTAGGTTGGAAGAGACCTCCAAGATCACCTAGTCCAACCTCATACCTAACACTAACAAGTCCTCCACTAAACCATATCACTAAGCTCTACATCTAAACATCTTTTAAAGACCTCTAGGGACGGTGACTCAACCACTTCCCTGGGCAGCCCATTCAATGCCTCACAACCCTCTCAGTAAAGAAGTTCTTCCTAATGTCCAACCTAAAACTCCCCTGGCACAACTTTAGCCATTCCCCCTCATCCTGTAACCAGGCACATGGGAGAATAGACCAACCCTCACCTCGCTACAGCCTCCTTTAAGGTACCTATAGAGAGCGATAAGGTCGCCCCTGAGCCTCCTCTTCTCCAGGCTGAACAAGACCTGCTTCTCAGCCCCTCCTTGTAAGACTTGTTCCCCAGACCCCTCACCAGCTTCATTGTCCTTCTCTGGACTCTCTCGAGCACCTCGATGTCCTTCTTGTAGCGAGGGGCCCAAAACTGAGCACAGTACTCGAGGTGCGGCCTCACCAGAGCCGAGTACAGGGGGACGATCACTTCCCTAGCCCTGCTGGCCACACTGCTTCTTATGCAAGCCAGATGCTGTTGGCCTTCTTGGCCACGTGAGCACACTGCTGGCTCATATTCAGCCAACTATCAACCATCACTCCCAGGTCCTTCTCCGCCTGGCAGATCCCCAACCACTCATCTCCCAGCCTGTAGCTCTGCTTGGGGTTGTTGCACCCCAGGTGCAGGACCCAGCACTTGGCTTTGTTGAACTTCATACAGTTGACCTCAGCCATCGGTGCAGCCTATCCAGATCCTCCTGCAGAGCCTTCCTACCCTCGAGCACCTAAATCGGTGTCATCATGCAAACTTACTGAGGGTGCACTTGATCCCCTCATCCAGATCATCGATAAAGATATTAAAGAGGACTGGCCCCAGTACTGAGCCCTGGGGGAATGCCACTAGTGACCAGCCTCCAGCTGGATTTGACTTCATTCACCACGACTCTTTGGGCCCGGCTACCCAGCCAGCTTCTAACCCAATGAAGCATACCACAGCCCAAGCCAAGAGCAGCCAGACGTGAACTTTCTGGGGAAGGGCTTTGGCATTCCTCATCATTCAAGTATTTATTGTCATTATTACTATTACTTTCCAATTTATTTTTGGGTAGCAGCTGGCTGAGGTGAGCAGAGCCCAAAGGTGATTCACAGAGCAGAATAGTATTGCAGTAGGCCTTACAAACGTTCACAGTGGCAAGGGGAGTGCTAGCTTGTCTGTAGTAAGTCCCAGAACTTGTCCACCCAAACTTGTCCACCAGGGAATGTCCACCCAAAAGCTGAGATGCAAACAATAGTTAAAATGTATGTCAACTACTGTAGCGGATTTTCCCAATGTACTTTTGTTAAAGAAATGTTTTAAGGTACTGTTCTGTAAGTCATGGCTCAAATGGCTTTCTGAAAGAGGATGAGAACAACTGCTTCATATTTAGATGCATTGATCTGTCCCAAATGGCTTGCATGTCATGAAGGGACAACATGCCTTTGGTTTCCTGATTGGACACGCTTTCATTTCTGGCCCCAGCTCTTTGCTGCCTACCTCAGAGGTAGGTTTTACAAAGACAGGACTGTGTGGCACCATGTCCTGTCTCCCCTTTGTGAGATTGACTGAGCCTCTGCCTGGCTTTGAGTCAGGACCTGGCTCTGTAAAGCAAGCTAAACACCCCGAGAATGCTGACACCACATTGCTGGTCACAGGAGCCTTTGGAAAAGGATAAAAATGGGGCAGGAGAGTGTCCCAGCCTCCAGCACTGTGAGGCTCAGAGGTTTCCTGCATGGGGAGAGTCCCACATGTCAACAGAATTGCCCAGTTGCCCTCTGAATCCACTTAGCTTCTAACTTCCCTAGCATCCTGCAGTGAGGAGTTCACAGCTTACTTGTGCTTGGTGTGAAGATTATTATCATTGCTTTGCTGCCTTGGACTCTGTCACCCATTTGGCTTGTTGGGTACTCTTTCTACCTTCAGTTCTTGGTTTGGAAGAAACAGTGAGCAGTCAGTTTCCTTGAAGGATTTATATTTTCTTTGTTTCTATAGGTTTATCAATCTTTGATAATCTGTTAGTCATCAGTGGGTAGCAGATTTCATATCAGAAAAACATGAGTTAGACTCACATTTTTTTAAACCCAGCTGAAAATATTATATTGGCCTGGTGTTGTGCTTGATAGCTCTGGCTGAAATGAAGATATTGTCCTACAGCCTGCATTAGATGGAACCTGGAAGTTTGTGGTCTTTGATGGGAGTCATGGAGGATGAAGTTAAGACTAACAAATCTATTTCTGATTGGCATAAATCCCTAAAAATGAGACAGTATCTTCTCTACTAAACTTATTTCAATATTGGCCAGTTGAAATACTTAAAAATGATTGCAGTACAATAGCAAGACATTCTAAAATCATTTTTGCCCTAAAGTATGCAGTCCAAACATGGCAAAACAGAAAGCAGGAGCACAGACAAGAGATGCACAAGATATGTGCTGAGAAATAAAGCGGAGGCTGACAACCTGTAATCAGCATGGTTTTACAAACCTATGTTCAGAGCTTGGCCTGTCGTGCCACCTGACCGTATCCATCAGGCAGGATTTGGTGAATGCCCATTGCCTCCTGTCTTTTCAACGTGTCTGCGCTACCTTTGAAACTAGGCAAATTTGTCACTGCTTCAGCAAACACTGTATTTTTACCTAGCAGCCAAATCCCATGGATTCCATACTAGCTGTGATTCCAGTAGTTATATTATTTCCTAACAGTTGTCTGAGTTTTTGCCTGTTGGTGGTGATGAGTGTAACTTGTGCTGTGCAGCCGGACGTGGGAGCATGGCTGGAGTTGCAGGGCTGCTGTAGGTGAGTTGGATCTGCATCAGCATTGGGTACATATTTCAGTTTGGAAATTTAGCAGTTCCATAGTGGATCTTAAAACATTTATTGCTGAGTGTAATACTTTGGTCTGCCTCACAAAGCTGAGCTTCAGAAATTAAAGGTGAGGCAAAAGAACCACACTAATTCAGGACAAAGTGATTTTAGTTTTGCCTTTATCTTTTTATAAATACCATTCTAAACAGTAAAGTAAATAAAGCTGTATATTAAACAAGGGAATATACAGCACACGTGGTACCTATTTTTTCTTAAATAGGTAACCCCTGTGCTTAATATTTTACATATTGTGTTAATAAAGAGGCTCACTTTTAAGTTGGAGAAGAAAGAAGCCCATCCTTCTGTTTAGTGAGTCTGATGTTGCTGCTGCCAGATGTATGTCAGGAGGGTCAGGTGATGGTTTTCACAGAGTGAAGAACTTTTTCAAATGACTTGTGTGCTGAGTAAATTCACTTCAAGAAAGACTGGGGGTTTACATTTCACTGTGAGATAGGGACCAGTCTTGATGGAGTCTGCATATCTTAGACTTTTCAAGCAATCTTTATCACCTTGCTCCGGTTAGCTCTCTTCACAAAGTGAGTTCTACCCTATAGATCAATATGCTGTACAGCTAGAAAGAAATAACATTAAAAGCTTCAGATGTTTCAACTGATGAAATGAAAGAGAGAGAACAGCTCAGCACTGTACACACTCATCTTCATTCATTGTTTTTCTGTCTTCCTTTCTCTGGGTTTGTTTTCTCTTTCACAAGAGATTTACGCTGTAAACAGTGCAGAGCAAGGACAGGCTTGCTGTGTTCTTCCTAGTGCAGACAGCAGGAAACTGACCTGTGTCTTCACTTGCAGCTGAAGCTCCTAGAGCTGATACTGCAGTTTCAAACAAGGACTATTAATTCCAGGTGCTCCAAAAATAGTTCTAGAAAATCATGATAAATGGGAGTGGCCAGTTCAAGCAAGATTTTTTGCTGTTATCCATAAACTAAATTGCCACTTATGTTCCCACCCTCAATTACTGGATCCTGTTTTCCTAGAATAGGTACTTCATTTCCATCTGAGCCTTCGGCAAACCCCTGACTTGCTGGTGCAAGTACAACATAAAAGGCATGGGTTTGCTATGAAATGAAAGCAGGGGCCCAATTTCTGTGCAAGTTCATCTTGGTTTGGATTGGACACTGTTGTGAAGGCAATGAAGAAGCACAACGTGCAGCCAGTGCTGCTCACACTGCAGGCAGCTGGAAGGTCTGCAGGTGCCAGGGCTTCAGGAGTGTACCAGGCATCTGGACAACCTTTGTTGGCCAGTGGGTTAGAGGGCCTGGCTCCTCTTCAATCCTTTTGGCAGATCCCCACTGAACAAAAGCCACACCAGGAAATTACAGAAAACTAACGAAAGCCAGTGGAGGCAAGCAAACCATTTTCTAGGCTGTCCCCTGCATCCTTGTAAAGCGCTCTGTGGTTGATTGTGCATCTTGCCAGATGTCAGACACAAAGCCCGTGACAGATTGCAGATAGTTTTACCCAAAGATTGTCAGTGTAATTTTCACACTTCTTCAGGAGTTTTGGGGGAAAGAAGCATCTACTTCTGTGCCTGCGGCAGTAGGAGAGCGGCCATTTCATGGTAATTTGGGAAGCCTGGTTTCAAGCAAGGCTGAATTCCCAGGTTAGTTTGGTCCATCTCCCCCTTTTCCCTTTCTGCCTTGGTTTCAGCATCTGTAGAAAGGCTGTGCTGGTGCTGACTCAAGTTTCGAAAGCCTTTCGTATCCCTATAACTGCTATTGTTATGGTAACCCATAGCTCAGTTGTGTATGTTTTGTCCCCTTTCCCTTTGCAAACCTTGATTGAAAGTTCTCAGCGTGTGGCTGGCAGCAGAGTTGTGGCTATATGCAATTGCATCCGGGCGCTTGCTGCGTGACCTGCCCACCCATCCTCACACGCATTCCTCACTGCCTGCTAGCAAAGGTGCGACAGTGTGGCCCAGCACAAGGGAGATGCGGACAGAAAAGGGAGATTTATATCCCTGTGGAGAATGGCTTTGAATTACCACTCAGCAGCTCTGGTGGATGACCTTCTGCACCAGGGAAGAGGCTGGTCTACAGTGAGTGCCTTTTACTCCCGTTCATAGAAAAACCACATAATATTTTAGCTGTGTTTTGTCACAAAAAAATAGGTTCCAGAAAGAGAGAGGCCACTAAGCTAGCTGCCTTAGAGAGGGGGAAGGGGGGGAAATTCAGCATTGGTTTATATATTTGTCTGTGGGAAACCTCTAGAGCTTTGCTTTTTGAGATGGCCAGGGTGTGGTGGTACAGGTTTTTTTTATTTTTATTTTATTTTTATTTTATTTTTATTTTTATTGTTATTGTTATTGTTTTTTTTTTTTTTTTTTTTTTTTTGTAATGGAAACCATTATTTACGCGACACTTAGACCACAATGCTCATTTCACTCATTAACTCAGCAACATTAAGATCACTCTCCAGACAATGGGAGTTAGATATTCAGTGTATTGTTATTGCCATTCCTATGCTGTTTATGCAATGGAAGATGTTTGCATATTACATTTGTCACAGACAAGTATGGGGTATCAGATGTAGTGGTATTATTTTAAAATAGAACTGGAAAATGCAACTAAATATGCTCAGCTGCAGAATGCTTTGGATTTTCTAAACTGAAAATTCCCATAATCTTATAAGAATGTGGTGCAATGTGAAAGCTAATGGCTCAGGGGATTGGTGAAGGGAAACAACATTTCTTAACTCTTGATAAATAACGCAAATCAAACCCAGCTTGATCATGTCTGAAAGTTGCTATTATTCTCAGATTTACTTGTATTTTTGTTTTGGTTTGTGTTGTGGTGGGACTATATGAATTCATGATCCAGTTCCCACAATAAAAAGGTGACTCATCCTGATTTAGAAAAGAAGTCAGAGTTGAAACTGAAGAGCAAATATTTTAATGCACTGACAGAAAATCAGAGCTTGCTCACCCTCCCCTTAGAACAACTCCCCCTAAATGTGTCTTCCCTGGTGGAAACCTTCCAGCCTGCAGGACGGGATGGTTGCACTGGAAGGGAAGGCTGCGTTCATTTGCAGCCTGGAAGTGTTTGCAAAACATTTGCTGCACCTTTGGCACGAGGGGAGTGTTGTTAACCTCTGGGGAGTAGCTGGATGGGAACCTGGAGAGACGGGAAGCTGGGGGAGAGCAATCCCAGGCTGCTCCAAGTCATTGTAGCAAATTCTGAGCTCGTTCATCTGGAGGGCCATGTTGCGCTTTCGTGGGCCTGGTTTTGAGAATTACATTTTATATGTTTTAATGAAGAGAATGATGAATTTTAAAAGTCTGAGGAGGAGCAGTGGAAGGGCATATAAAAATCCTTAAGTCTGCAAATGGAGCAGGTAATGCTAAAAGACAGTTGAGGTAAAATATACTGCAGTTTGGTTCTGCTATGTAAAATAAGCTTTTTGATTTATGGAGTGTCAAAAATGTAGATTCTACGCCTTTCACGATGAATTTTTTTGGCAAATTTTTGGATGAAAATGATTATGGGAAAAATGTTCAGAATATAATTATGGCTTTGCTGAAGAATTAAGGGCTCTTTAAAGACATTTTCTTCGCTTGTATCTGCCATTACTTGCTGTCAGGAGTGCCTCACTGAACTACTGGGTGGCCCCAGCTGCTCTGTATATTTTACCCCCACCCCTCCTCCAGGTAGTAAAAGCACCATTTGGCCAATGCTTGCTAGAAATGAACTGATTCCACTGCAGACTCCATGCAATACATGCTGAGATGATTAAATAAGGACTATAAACTGTTGTAATAAAAGATCATGATTTGGAAGTAGGGATAATCATCTTTGGTTTGTGGTAGGACAGCACCCTACAGGGTCCTGGCCCGTAACACCAATAAAAAATGATAATACAGAACATCATTCCTTGTGCCTTTGCTGCTTTTGGGAGGCAAAGTCCAGCTGAAAGCATTTTGAATGCTGGTTATTTGAATGAAAGTATTTTTATTTCTAGTTTCTGCAATTAGAACAGTGAAATTTGAGTGGGGAACATTTTTCTACCAGAGAAAAGCTTAGCCTACAATTTAGTCTCAATTTGTTTGGTTAGAAGAGCTGAAAAACAAGACTGCAGGGGCATTCCCTGGTCAGTAACCTCACGGTGACCTGTTTGTGGTGCGTCTGTTTTCGAGCCCTTGGCCTCCCTCTCCCAAGAGTACGGTGGAGCCACTCAAAGGACTTGCTGTTTGTCTCCTCTGCTTTGGACTCTGAGGAAGGAGGAACCTCACTCCACTTGTGAAACCCACGCCAGCCTCACCTGAAGGCCCCCTCCTGGTTGCTCCCTCTGGGGTCTGGGTTCGGTCTTGGTGAATCCCATCTCTTCAATCTGACCTTCCTTAGGGTATTGTGTTAGTAACAGCAGTTCGTTTCAAACAGCCATGTCACTGTTGTCAGAAATTGTCTGCAGTTTTCACGGAGGCCAAGGTATGAATTAATAGGAACCATAAGTAGGAACCATTAGAGTTTGCATGCTTAACTCTTCCTGGAGGCTATTGTGAGAGAAAATCCCAGGCTAGACAGGAACGGATCAGCACTGCCTCTGCGAGGTGTGGGAGCGGGGAAATGGTTGTAATTCAGTCCGTGTGCAGTATCTGGAAAGAGTTTATGTCCAGCAATGTCACTTATTCTTATCTTGCTGTGGTATGTAAAGATTAAAGATATTAATTAAACACTTCCCTCAGCACTACATAAGGTCTGCATTATGGTGTGCATCTACAGCGTGGGCTTTTGAAGGAGAAGACTTAGTGATCAACAGGGATCATCCCTAGTCTTCATTCTTTGTCAGTCAGAGGGGTTTTTTTGCTTTATACAGTATGTACAGATAAGGGGTCCGATCCCGACCTGGTTCTAAATCCATGCAGCGTGATTCCAGCGAACCCACTGCAGCTTACACAAGCCCAGGAGCTGGTCCTGTGCACTCCTTAGATGCTCTGAGCACAGGGTGCTGGCTGTCTTCAAAGCTGCATTCTCCTCCTGCCATTAGAGGTACTATAATTAAGCTTCTGCCATAGTTTGCTGCCCTTTTCTACACATACACCCCTCTACATCTTCTGGAGGAATGTTCCCTTAGCAAAACAGTTTGCATGTCAATTGCTGATACAACATTGTGTTTCTCAATGCCATGACGGTTATATTAGCACTTATATTTGTGTTCACAAGGGTTGCTTGCATACATAAAGCGTGCAAGTGTTTCAGAATCAAGGCCATAGTATGCAGTGTTACTGGGCAATAATCTTATGATGTAACCATAAACCTCGATTGTCTGTTTAATATCTCAGATGTTTCAATTTGCATTTCGTTAAAAACTTGGCAAAAAGGTTATCAGCTCAGATCCAAATTCTCACAAAAATTGTTCTAATATGTAAAGTAAGTTTTGATTTATGGAGTGACAAAAATGTAAATTTCTAAGCATTTCAGTTTATTTTTTTGCCAAACTTTAGACTAAAATGACTTTTTTAAAGTGAAATGATTCTGGGTATAGTTATTTTCATGACTGTGGAGGTAAAAGCAGTTGAAGGTTTTAATTTAACTGCATTTAGAAATAATTGTTATAAGAGCCTTGCTTCCCAGGAAGTGAATAAAGTGTCTCTTACTGATCACATTGAGGGGGACTTGTATAGGGAGAAAATGGGTATTATTTTGCAGGGAACCTGAGTGTGAAATCATCTATAAATACATTTAATATTACTAAATATATGTATACATATTTCTCTTGATCTCCTCATGAAAGTTGTTTACTCATTTCAGAGGAGTTCTGTATTATGAAATATGACCAATCATTTATGTAACATTTCATATAAGAGCACATTAAAATATGTAATGTTTCAGAACAGACTGTATTTTTGCAATAGCAAACCTTTGACCATTGAGGAAAAGATTAATTTCATGTTGTGTTTACTGCTGGAATCTCACTGAAATTAGCAAAGTCATCCAGTGTATATAAATGGATACATTTCATAGAAGAAATATGTAAAAGCAGGCTGCCTTTGACAGCATAAAAATTTGAACACTGGGCTAGTCTCAGGTTTCTATGAGTAGTTTGGAGAATGAAGAAGAGTGTAAACACCTCACAAAGAGTAAACACCTCACAGTTTAAATTCAATTCTCAGCTTTTTCTTTAAGATGCACAGAAGCATGATATTTCTCTCATAAATCCCTACTTTGTTGTTGTTTTATACATAAAACAGGCAATGGGGTCTCCCGTGTTTAATCATTTTAATTAAAAGTGTGAATTTTGCCAGTTGCATCAGCTGGTCTATGATTTTCTATGGAAGGATTTCTGCTGTGAAATTGGTTTTTAAATCTGGTTACCTTTTAGTATTTGAAATCCTGGGAAAGTGTTTGGATTTGAAGAGAAAAAACATAACCCACTAACTTTGCTTTTAATAGTGGAAGGATATTATTTAAATTTGATATTTTCCAGCAAGTCTTCTGAAATGTTCATGGGGTGGGGTGCAAGGAACCGAACCTTACTCAGTGTACTTGTAGGCACAACTTCCCTAGATAAAGCTTGAAATATCTCATGCGGAGAAATGTCAGCATTTCCAAATTCTTTTCCCCCTGCAAAACAAATAATAAAATAAAATTAAAAAAAAAAAAAAAAAAAAGAAAAGAAACAGAAAAGGAACATTTTCACACAGCAGGGAAAGGATTCTGAGGAGTTTTGAATGGGAAATGTCAAAACAGAAAGTGTAACTGTTCAGTTTTGCATTTCTTTTCATTTTGATTCAAGATGGGATTTTTTCATTTTGATTATCTCCATCATGGAGTGAAAGGCCTTTGGTCAAAACTGCCATTTTCACATGAAAAAGTTTCAAGTTCTGAAATACCTTCTTGCGGGTGGGAAATCTTATTGACTGAGGGAAGTGGGACCAGCCCTAACGTGAGACTGAGCTGTGCGCAAGCCACTGTGAGCCAGCCTCACGTCAGGGCCTCAAGACCATGCTGGCCAGCCACGCCAGCTCAGCTTCTCGACTTGGGCAGCCTCCTGAGAGAGGTTTTGTGTGAGCCCCTGACTTTATGGGACTAGCTGCCTTGGAGCAGCTGTCAGGTGTTGTCAGGTGGCCAGGTTTCCCCACGGTGCCTTGAAGGGGATGAGGGCAAGGAGAGGAAGTGGAGCAAGAGAAGACACGTGGCCCTGAGTGTGTCTCTCAGCTGCAGGCACTCTCAGAGGTGGATGGATGAGCAAGGCTGGGGCATTATGTCCATGTGCCAGATGTGGTCCCTATCCTGTCTCCATACATCCTCCCAATGGAAAAGGTCCAGGATGAAAAATCCTTGGATGAAGGCTCTCACAGACTCACACGTCTGAAATGGTAGGAGCTGTCTTGATGCTTTTGGGGTTTGATGCTTTCATAGATTTCAGCCAGGAAGAAGCTGGGAGTGAAGGACAAACCTGTGGGCTCTTCCCTTGTACAGTACTCCTTCGGACGATGCCAGTATCTGAGGTCTGAAGGGTACTCTGGTTGTGACCACTAGGTGAGAGAGTGCTTCTGAATAGGAGACCCCAGAAGGATTATTCCTTCTTGCTTTCACCAGTAAGATTGTTCCTTCTTCAGGTCTTTTAAAGCACATGCTTCTCCCAGAGAGAGGGAAGGTAGGTCATCAGGAATCCAATTCCCTTGCTGTGCAAATGTTGAGAATAAGACAGGTCCCTACAACCTTAAATACCCAGAAGTTACTACAATAAATAACCTTGCAAAACCCCAATCCTTTCATTATTTGTGTGTTTAATGCCTCATTGATCTCACCAGGATGAGTGATGTGATTTTAACAAAATATGAGTGCGATTTGCAGGATACTCAGAAGTTCAACTTTTAGTGACAGAAACCACACCAAGAATTTTTTGTATACAAGAGGAAAAAAAAACAAAACAGAAACCCCTTAACTTCAACTCTACTCAATCCTCAATCTCCTGCTCCCCCCTCCCCCCAGTAAATGAACTCTTTTTAACTTTTTCTTATTGCATTGTTGATACTGCAGACAAACCTGTTACTGTATGTACTTTTTTGCTCTGATCTGCTACGTATAATATAATATTTTAAATAAACATTTTTATATTTATTTATTTTACCTAAATACGTATACACATACTTAAAAGTACAAATCTACTGTTCTTTTCAATTGCCTTACTTACACAGAGGGAAAACACAACTTCGACTTTTTTAAATGCTTACTTAAATGCTTAATTTTTACTTTGGAGAGTGTGTGTCCTGAAATCTGATTCTAGCTGCTAATTTTGCAGAGCTTTCATCCTCGCAGAGAGAATCTGAGTTTGGCAGGTCTCAGGAGTGTCTCCACATAGGCTGTATTTATGCGGTTGCAATCATACCTAGGGGAATCTCAGTCTAAACAATATCACCATCATATTCAGCTCCCAAGCCCGTGCCTGGTTAACAGTCTGGGAGCCTTACCTCCTCTTAATCCATTGATTACGCTTGATAATGCTCCTGCTTACAACTGTCCAAGCTGAGAATCCTGAGCAGACATCTTTGCCCTACTATCCAGCCATGCCTTTATCAGTCCTTGGTTCACGTGGCACACCAAATTACTCTTCGCATTAGCATAAACAAAAGAAATGCGGTTTATGAACCATTAGTACGTTTACCTATATTTGTGTTAATTATAAGTACACCATACCCCAAGTACTGATACAACTTTATTCTATAGAAGCCTTCAAGTAAAACAGTATTTATTGTGAAAGATGATTGCAGTTTCAATAACAACTCTTTCTTATTACTTAAAAACATATATTTTAGCTAGATACCATGAACACTAAGTTTAGTTCACTTGGCAGCACTTTAACCAATGCTTTTATAATCTTTGTATTTAAAATCCCAAATAAGCCATAATTCACTGGCCATGCTGAGCAGTGACTGTATGTATCCTATGTTTTAGAATAAAAGTATAAAATTACAGAGATATGATCAATTATTTTAAAAATGTAAATGTAGTGAAATGGTGTAGAAGAGAACCACATTGGTCTTCATTACTCTGAAACAGAAATTGCTAGGAAGCAGGGAAAAAAGCGATCTGTAAAGAAATGGTTCCTGGGGGAGAAATGGCTTTTCTGCAAATGGCACTGATGTGAATTCAAAAGAAAGTGGCTAACAAGGCATTTCCTAATACAAGCCAAGGGTGTTTCATACCCTTTCATCTTTAAAATTACAAATGTAAAGTAAATGTACTCTGTTTTATCAAGGAGTACTCACTGGAGCTCATGTTTTTCTTTGGGACTGAGCAGTGCGTAGTACAGTGCGGTTGCCTGAGAAGCCCTTCACTGCTGCCAGTGGATGTCTGGCACACTGTGTGGTGCTGGGGAACAGTGGGCATCCACTTGTACAAGAGCCTTTCTTTCACCCTCACCTAGGATATTCTCCTACAGCCAAGAGTTGGGAGCAGTTTGCGACAATCTGATGAAAAGACAACTCTGTGTTTTTTGGTTTCTTTCTTCCTATGGGAAGGAGAGAACTGTAAAAGCCTTTGAAAGAGCCCTTCTTTGCATTCCTTTAAAAAGGGGGTTTTGCAGATGGTGCTCACAGGATGGACAGCCCCTTGGATTCAAGTGGGAGGTGGGGCAGGTTGTCTGTATGCTGGCAATGCCCCATGTGTGCTGCTGGCTGGGGGTGGCAGGAGGGGAGCAGAGCTTTCTGCTCTGCTGGCACCGCAGGGTCCTTTAATGCATCTCCTCCTTGTCCTGCCCAGGGCAGCTCATTCTGGAGCAGGATGGAAAGGTCCTGCCTCCACTGAGGAGGGATAAACTCCCTCCTTTTAACACTTAATTAGGGATAAACTCTCCCATGGGGCATTTGATCTGGATTTGTATATTCTGACAGCATGGAGCGTTGGTGAAACTTTTTGTAAATTGCCTTGCTATGAATTTATAGCATTCATTGCAGCATATGGAATAAACCAAGGCTTTCTTCTAAAAGAGAAATACTTAACAATGGCAAAATAGGAGGAGACGCACATGTGGCCAACTGATAAATGTATAGCTTTATAAAAATGTAAAGTTTTGAAATTTTGGTTAACACAGTGAGAATTTAGAATACCATGAACAATTATAGATGATCCATTGAGGCCTGGTTGCAGGAATGAGCTAATATTTCAATATTTTGGACTTGGGGTGGTGGTTTTGTTTTGTTTGTTTGTTTGTTTGTTTTTTAATTTCCAAGATGCACAACATAAAAATAAACTGAAAAGTGGCGCTACCTAGTGGATGAGGAAACAAACTGGATACCATACTGATCACTGAAGGACAACATTGTCTTTGTCCCTTATTCTTCAGCTTCCTGCCTGTAAAGCAGCATAAAATTACTGACCTCCAAAGGAGCTGGGGATGTCTTGGGGGAAGTGACCACTCAAGATGAAGGCCTTTGGGAAACAGTGCCCCAGGGCTGGTCTTCTGCATACATTTCCCTTGACCTTGGTGATTGATGGTGGTGGGGTTTTTCTTTTTTTCTTCTTCCCTTTTTTTTTTTTTTAATGTTGTTTTGATTCAGTTTGTTGGCTGATTTGTTAAGAATATGAGATTGCTTTGTAACGTTTTGTTTATTTTTACCCCATTCAAAGGCAGTGGAAGCTGTTGGCTGTCCTCAGCCACGTAGGTTGAAGCAGGCAGGTCTCGAGGATAATTAATTGCATACAAGTTCTAGGCATAGATGTGGTTGATTAGAGAAGAAGGCTCTGTCAGTTTTGGTGGAGGGGAAGGAATGTGGCATGAATACACGTGTTACCAGGCATCAGAGGACAAACGTGTCTGAAGAAGTTGTGCCACTGGCAGCACCCTGACTAGTAGCTCACAGCCCTGTGAGCTCAGGCTTCGTCATTTCCAGCGCTGTTGGAAATGCCTGGTAATTTTTCTCAGGGTGCACGTTTCCTGTCACTTTGCTGTCCAAAGGGGTGGTTCTGCTGTCCATTGCAGTCCCACCTTCCCACTCCCACCCTTGTCATGGGGACAGCACCAATATGTGTGCTGTAGCACAGCTGAGAGACTTTCTGTGTCCAAAACAGGATCGTTTTGGCCAGGTTAGTCTGTAGCTTGATCAGATCCTGGATCTAGTGCCTGACACAGCTGTGTCAGTGTTGGTGCTGGCGCAGGGGATGGACAGGAACCTGTACCGAAATGGGATTGTACCTTTCGGTACCTTCATGAAACCAGTCCCTGGGACTTTCAGTGAGCTGTTTATTTGTTGGGCAGTTGTCCTGGCTTCATTTCTCCTCCCATTTCAGGTAAACCATCAAGGTAAACTATTATCAGGAAAGCCGCCCTGTATCGTTGTTGCAAGCCTTTTGAGTGAACAGCAGCAGTTTTGCACTTGTGAATTTTCTTCCATTCCTCTGAACTATATTCTAATTCGGAGTTTTTCATCTTTCTGTTTAACAGGAAAGATGCCTGGTCTAAAAATATAGAATATGGCTCCAGATCCCTGTTCTGAGAACAGCTGGTCACGTTCAAAATGATTGCCTAAAGAAAATAGCAAATTTGAAAAGAAATGTGAATTTCTGAATGATGGCAAGTGGCAGGCAGGCCTGAGGTAAGGCAGCCAATTCCTGGATGACTCCAGTGCCAGTGAGAGCGCCAGCACTTTTGCCTTCCCTCTTTCGCTGCAGAACTGGTGCTAAGGTTTCACTTTCGCGTGCAACCATTCCCCAAATGGTTAGTGCTGGAAATAACAGCCCAGTTCCAACGATGACACAGGTGACATTTTCAAAATCAAAAACTGGGACAGTTCTGTAGTGACATTTTTAGGGTCCCAAAATATCACTGCAAAAGACGAACGTATGCTTAAAAAAACATGCTGATGTCACTACTGCCAGTGTCTGCTTCAACTCTGATACATGCTTACTTCCCTGAGCGCACGGTTTCTTCCAGTTGCTTTAATTCTATGTAAATTGTGTCATGAAACACTGAAAGTGCTGTTAACGTTCATTCTGGTCTTGTCTGAATCACGAGGCTGAACCAATTTAACTCAAATTAGTTCAGTAAACCAGTGGAACAAGCATATAGAGTCTCCTGGATTGCTTAAACTCATTATCTTTTAGCCCATACGTTTGATAAGTCTGTGATAGCTGCCCACAATGCCGGTTTTAAACGTCATATTGGCATTTATGCCTGGGGCTGCCCAGGTAGGAAATGGCACACCTCGTCACACTGCTGGGCTGCCCGAGCGGTCCCTTCTCAGCTCCTTCTCAGCTGCCCTGTTTGGAGGGGCTGCGTGCTGCTGGCTGCTCTCTGCAAACACAAAATGACTTCTGCTCACTCCGGGGCACTGCCTTGAGTGAGTGTTTTGCAGTTAGGAAGGAATGAAGTGTTTTGGGGTTTACATTGAAAGTGGAAAAACTTGTGGATCTCTGATGTGCTGAAAGAGGCTCCTGGGATGCTGAGCTGTCATACAGGACAACAGCGGTCTTGCTAAAACTAGAGTCAGTGGTCCTTTTATTTTATCAGTTAGAAACCAAAATAGTGTTGCACACAAACTCACAGATCCCACTAATTAGAAGTGGAGCTTTTTGTGTCTGCCATCAAAATACAGTAAATCCTGGAGGTTCTGCAAGGAGTACAGAGTTTGGGGTGAGATGTCAGAAGGAAGCAGGGCTGGATGAGGTATTTCTGCTAATGAAATACAAAACACATTCTCCTCAGAGATGTCAAGGCTTCCTATGAGCTGAGATAATTGACTCACTATAACAACTTTGTGACAAAGGCGGATTTATACCGATTTGCAGATAACCTCTGAGCTGAAGACGGCGGGCATGGCATGAGGCACGTGGTGGGGATGGGACCGGGCATGGTGGAGGAGCCCACACTGCTCCGTGATATGCTAGGAGGAGCTGCAAGGCTCTCCGGAGCCAGCAAACATACCGTATTAATTTGTCCAGACCCCTGAGCTTAAGGACAACTGCTTATAGTGCTTTACAATGCTAAGTGTACACAACGAAAGGTGACAGGTACACAGAAGTAAATTGTAGGCATCTTAAACGTATCGGCTCTACCCCTCATTACAAAATGGCTTTTCTGCTGATGGATATTTCCTACAGTGTTTGTCAAACAGTAGGTTCATGGCTTAGTCAGGGACAAAGTTATTAAGGACATAAAACGCCATCTGGATGATGCTAATAAACATAAAACCTAACCTTCAGATACACTGCTGCAGTGACCAGACTGTGCCAGACCAGATTACCCTTTGTTTGTGTTAAAATGTGAGCCCTGTACTAACCCTCTTGGCTGCCCAACCTCATATGTTTTACTCTGGAAACCTAAAATGTGGTTATTCCAATGAGACAACCAAGTGACCTGTCCCTGGCATCTTACTGGAACACGGTCTTGAACAGGCTGGTTTCCTAGTAGAGTTTCTTTTTTAGTTTCCAAACAGTTGGTGGTTGGTTTTAAACTTTTATTTAGGATTTTTGTTTCTCAGTTTAGTTGGCAGTTCATGTGGCGAGGAAAAAAAATTAAAACCCTCCTGCACACTGAAAAAAAAAAAAAAACACAAACCTATCCTATAAATTCTTTTTGGATTTTGTTTTGTTTTGTTTTTTCAAGAAAATGATGGGATTTTCCATTCAAAATGTATTCTGTGCTGTTGTAATGACCCAGCTATCGTTTTACTCCCGGCACCTCTTAGAGAGTGTATTGCTGTAAGGTACACAAGAAGGCCATGCGAGCCTAACCCTAAGCTACCCAACATTAAAAGATGTCTTTCCTCTGGAATTTGATCTTCTGTCTGTGACAGGATGTGGTTTGTCAAATGAATCCGCGCTTAACACTGGCACTTGCCACTAAGAGCCAGTCTGTGCAGGCAGACATTGCATTGGCTTTGCAGTTCCTCATTCTAGATATCCCAGCCTTGTGGATAGCAGGTGAGAGGTCCTGATGAGGGCAGCCCTCCTGGTGCCCCCACAGCACTGGCCTCTCTGAGGCTGGGAGGCCCAGCTCGGGAGACACCAGCTCCAGATGCACGGTGCTGTGCTCTCCTGTGCTCATGGCCAGGATCCCTGCACCCTGCAATCTCCCCCTTGTCAGCAGCAGCAAGATAAATATCGGCTGCTTCACCAGCCTGGGCTGATTTGAGCAGACCTCTAGACAAATGCAGATTCATGTGTTATTCAGTGCTATGAGGCTGCGAGGAAGATGCACACATTAAGGTGTCCAAATCTGGTGCCAGAACTAGTCAGATGCTTCCCAAATGAGCATGCACATGTGTGAGAATGAAAATGTTACACTTAAAAAGGACAGAAAGTGAAGTTTGCTGTCTAACCAGAGGCTTCTTCATGCTGTCAGGCTGATTTTCAGCCTTGTGTATGGGATGTTAAAACACGCAGGACAATTGCAAAGTGTCCATAAGCCAAGCCTTTTGGAAAAAGTCATGGTTCCCAATGTACCCAGCAAGCTTCCCAGCAGTTGAGTGGCTAAATAAGCTTGCCACTGTCACTTGTTACTTGTCAGATAGTATTTTTTTGGGTGGTTAAACATGCAACACTCTGAGCCATTCTAATCAAATTGCAAGGCAAGCAGCAGCAAAAGTTTGACCGCTTGGCAGCATCACTGTGTATCCACAGTAAGTCTGGCCTGGGGAGACGGCAGCTCTTGGCACTTCTTTCTCCCCTTTCTCTGTATATGCTTAGTATTACAAAAGTGTTCTCTACAGGAGCAAAGGGCATTTCCCCTGAGCCTGCAACAGTCACAGGGATAGCTCTAGGAGCAGGAGTGCGAGCAGCTGACTCTATGAACTGGTGTTAATGCTAATTATCCTTCTGCACCTGAGCACCTCTGTCACAACCATCCTTTAATGCTCACTCCAGCCTATACTTTAGCTATGTAAGTTTAAAAGTGCCCCCTTCCTTCACCCCTGAGGTGTCAGCTGCAGGAGGTCTGCTCTGCCTTGCTTGGCTAAGAGTGCTGCCCTGACATGAGCACCCTCACCTCCCCGGGGCAGATCAGTGTGACTGTGGGTCCTCGGTCACTGCCCTAGGTCCCGGACATGCCCGCTGCCCCCAGGATAGCCCAGTCTCATAGGAAAGAATGAACAGAGAGTTTAAAGCAAGAGTGTTGGTGCTTCAGCTCAGAGCGTGGGTTTCCACCTGGGCTTGTTCTCAGCTCCCTACCACCCCCAGCATGAGATGGGCTCCTCAGTGCCCTGCAGCAGCTCAGGCCAGGCCAGAGCAATGTCTGCATGGAAAACACTTCGCTTCTCCTCCTCTGGCCCCTCTGCCCTGTCCCCTACAACCTGCACTTGGAATATGGCTTTTTGCATACTTCTGGTCAGAGAATTGAGGTGCAAATAACGTGAAAATGTGAAAACTAAAGCAAATCCTATGCATGAAGTTTTAATACGAGTAAGTCATTTGTAAAAATTCTCATTTGTCTGAAGCCATTATGGGTGTATGACAGTCAAAGAAAGGTATCATCTCTGGTTTTCATCCAATATATCCTTTGGCTCAGACCTTGTCTTCCTTTTCAAGTGTGTATTGCCTTTAGTTGTCTCCATGTGTAGAGGATTTTGCTTCAGGTGGAATAAAGTAGCAATTTTTGCAAACAAAAAAAAAAAATCTTCCTTATGAAAATCAGTTGCAATTTAATAATTCATGGAGTAATATTCAGAACAAGAAACATCAGAATAGAACTTAACTAAATATTCACAGTTTGGGAATATCCATGTTTACTTGCTAATGCTTTTTGAAAAATACGAGCCCAAATATAGGAAATCTGTGCTATTATTCATTACAATTAAATGGGCTTTGGTTCTCAGAGACTCCCACTAAAATCTGCACTCTGGTGAACAAGTCTGTACTAGATTATTTAGTGTCTGCTATTAATAAATATTTCATTGTGGTGATGGAAAATATTTCTTTTTCTTTGTGATACAAGCCCATTTTTTGCATCCTGAAGAATTTTTAAGGCTTTTTTTTTTTTTTTTTTTTTCCCTGGGATGGGACTTTCATGTGCAGGCAGTCACTGAACTGCTTTAGCGGCTTGTATTGGGGTTAGTTGGCTGGTGTGTGTTTGCAGCTGTGTGGTAGGCAGGGGAAGGAAGTGGAAGAAGTGATAAGAGTCCAAATAATGCTTCGGAAACCGCCTCCACTTCAGAGGCACTGAGATGCTGCTGAATTCAGTCAAAGCTCCTGACCTTAAACCAGGATTTCAAATGGAGAGGCCTTTTCAGTCAATGGTCTTTTTAAGGCCAATGGAAAACAAGTGAGTTTTCCAAAAGCCATTTTTCAATGGAAATGTTTCTTTGCCAGAGATACCATGAGTAATCACTTCCTGCCACCAGAACGGGATTGTATTGTGTGTCAGGGGAGTGAGGTGAAGGGGGAAACCTGTACGAAACATTTTCATGTTTCACCATAGATCCTTGGGAAAGCAAGAAAATTTCTGTGAAAAACATCTTCCTCACCACCCTCCTCCCCATTTTTGTAAAAATATCTTTGGGAGATAAAGAGACAGGAAATTCAGGGAAGAAGGAGCAGGCAATGGGTTTCCTGGCCACACCAGCTTCCTGGCTCCAGGAGCAAGAAGTCTGCTGTCCTGAAGGACTTGCTGACTTTCCCATGCTTGTTTGACTCTATGACTTCAATGGGCTATGTGGATCCAGGGGTTCTTTCTGTGCCACAAGCATCAAGGCAAATGCTGAGGTGATCATGTGTGGTCTTTTCTGGTCTCCTAAGGTAGCTTCTCAAGAAAGTTTCTCCAGCTCTGCGCAGCCCCTTCCATTGATACCTTTACAGGAGCTGTGCATGGGAGTCAGACTCATCCCTGGATGATAGTCCAACACTCATTGAATGTGTTGGAAATTTTCTGTTCTCTTCAAAAAGAGCAAGAGCAAGCCCACCTCAGGCAGCTGGCTGAGATGCCCACTCCCTCTGAGGAATCAATTTTCATGTTACTTGTTTTTTTTTTTTTTTTTTTTTTTTTTAAAAAAAAAAAAAAAAAAAAAACAAAACAAACAAACAAAAAAAAACAGACCACTGAGAGTCAAACTAGCAACTCCAGGCTAGCTGTGCTCAGAGTGCAGCACTGCCAGAAGATGCAGGGAGGGAGAACACAGATAGAGGGAAACAAAACACATCCCCCAGCTTCTCACGGCTGAGCTGTCCAAAGCAGCATTGCCTGGTCCCTTCCCTGCCTTGGTCTGCATTGCTTCCTCAGTGTTTAAGCGCCTGGCACAGGCTGAAGAATGTCATTTATCTGCGTACTTTGTGGGGTGTGTTTATGGTGGAGGCATGTGCTGAGGGGCTAAGGGCACTTAGTTGAGGAGTTTGTGGAAAAGATGATGATAGTTCCAAAATCTAAAGGTTGCTGGTGTTTTTTAATTCCTCCATTACTTCAGGCAATTGATTCCATTTTCTAGCTGAAGAAGAAGGCTTTTTATGTTGAGCGAACCATATTCCAATGTCCTTTCATTAGTTATATTCATTAATGAACAATCTCCCCTCCCTTCTTAGCACCTCCTATGTGCCCACAGTGTAGTGGCCATTATGTCCCTATACCAAAATCACACACCCTTAACTGTTTTTAATAATCTGCGTGTGGTCTGTCTGTCTGTTCTGTCTGTCTGGCACAAATTTCCGAGGCTATTAAAAAGGAAAAATAGCATTGGCTCCTGTCAGTGAGACGAGGGAAGATTTTCAAGGTCAAATCCTTCAGCAAACTGCTTTCTTTCACAAATGTGAGAGACTTGTAAGGACCCCATTCACGTGATAAATATTTATGATTCAGGAAGAGGAATTCAAGAGCAAGCGAAATCTTCTGACGCTGACTATCGTGGGAATTTTTGCGGAAAAGGACATGAACAAAATTAAGGGGAAAACCTTCAGCAATTTTAATCATTTCAATTGCATTTTCTCAGCAATTTACTTTTCACTTGGGAAAAATCCTTTTCCACTGGAAATAGTGAATGAGAGGGATTTTTTTTTTCCCTTTCCAGACTAAGTTCCCTATATTAAGCCTGTAAATCCAGAAGTGGGACTCTGTGCAAAATGCTTTTGCAGTAATGGGTTTGCTGGCATCCCTCAAAGCTGAGGGACTACATGAATTTGCCAATGTATGGATCTGTTTTCCTTCATTCCAAGTTTCTCAGCTGACTTGTAATTACATTGCATGGGAGGCAAATATGTTTTCTTGGGGTAAACTGAGATTTTGAGCCAGGGAAGGAGTAAATTCTCATTCTTTTTTCCTTCCTTCAAGTAGAAGCTTAAGGAGATGGAGACCACTCCCTTTAGACTTGAACGTGTTTCTTTGCCGAGAGTATTAGTTTTGGTTAGGGGTTGAATTGCTTTGAGTAAATACTCCAAGTCTGAAACCCAAGTATCCTAGAATAGACTGGTCAGATCTTATTAGCAGCTGGACATTTCCAGACAAGTCAGGAAGTAGCAATCAGCTTGATTCCTGTGCAATGTTTGATCTGTAGGATCCTGACTTATTTCCCACCAAAACAGTTTCATTTTCATCTCTTTTTAGTAAGTCCTTGTGTTGCTTAGACTTCTCCCTAAAAAATGAAATTTGGTTACATTTAAAAATCTGACTATTCAGAAACTTTCAGTAGAAAACATTGTTACCTCCACAGAGATGTTGCTTTGGGGATGCTGAAGCATCCACTCCACCACGTCTGACAGAAACTGATGGGGAAACTTCTTATTCCCAAACAGCTTCTTCCAAAACTCATTCTTCATCTTATTGTCTCTTCTGGCCTTCCCAACTGTTTCTCATGCCCCAGGTTTTAACCATGGTCTCCAGTACCTGGAGGACCTGTACGTTGTTCCAGAGAACCAAGAGCAGGGCTGAACAAAGAGAGCAAAATCCCAGGGAATACAGGGAAGTGGTATCCAGCCTCACCCTCCCCAGCTTGGTAATATTTCCATGTAAAAACAAATCTTTCAAGCGATGCTCTCAAAACACAGAAAATCTGTTATGTTGAGTATCCAGACAGTTCATCTGAGCATGGTGTGTGGCATTCAAGAGCCCCAGCGTGCCATTGCTGAAGGCTTCAGTCCTTTGGGGAAATCACGGAATACAGGTTACCTTCATCTGTGCTGCAGAAAAATATCGAGTTGCCAGATATCTAAAGGAAAAATTATCTTATTTCATGATTTGTAAATAAATCAACTGCACTGTTAAGAATAGTAGCATCAGAACTGAAAATCTTAGAAAAAAGGATTTCAGATAGGACCTGCAATCTATCCTCTTGGCAAAGTAGCAGCCCCTTTCTTCTTGACACTGATATGAAAGCTTTATAAGCCTTGGTGTGTTCATCCTGAGTGGATGAAGAGGGTGTTTTATCACTCAGAAATAATGTTTGGCAACACTACAGTAAATGCAGTTCAATTTTAAGTGGAGAGACTTAGGCAGTGACAAGGTCAATGATCTTATTTTAAATTGATATTTACTTAATACCACTATTTACTTGATTAGTGCTTGCTCTATGTATACCATGTAGAGGACAGATATTACGATCCTGCTAACAATAGCAAAGTGTCAGTGAGATGAAGAGGGAGTGAGGAGCAGTGTGGATGCTCTGCCTGCTGTCCCGAGGGGCTGGCTTTGGATGGCTCACCTGGTCCTGGCTCCTCTGAGCACGTTCTGCACGGGGAGGCTGTGAGGGGGACCAGCACTGCCCCTCTGCATCACTGCCTGCTGTGGGAGCGAGGAGCATTGGGGTGCTTTGTGAATCAGACATGTTTTCAAATCGTGATAATTAGTCATTTATTAAGACTGCATTTTCTTTACTTTTTTTTTTTTTTTTTTTAAGAGATTTTTCTTCTTCTCAGCTTATAGATGGCAAAGATTTGACAAAGCTTCCTATTGCCATACAATCTAGTGTGTCTAGGGGAAATCACAGAGATGGAACCAATGAGCCACAACTGCTCTCAGAGTGTCTCTCTCTTCTACTTGTTCAGTTTCAGGAGCAAAGTCAGGTAAATAACTTAAGCTGACATGCATTCACATTACCTATAAAGGGCAACCGTGCTCCATGCCCGGCTGGATGTCTGCTGTGAGTGTGCCCTACATGTCCCGTGTGTGAGTGTAGGGTGGTGGCACTGAGCCCCTAACCCAAAAGGGGCTCTGTGTGGGGAATGTGCATTGTGTGCCCCATTCTCAGCACATATTTAATTGATCAAAACCCATGGCGTGTTTATGTGTGGTGGATGAAGTGCTTGCAGAATTGAACTTAGCCAAGGTTATTTGCAGAGACCACAGGGAAACCAGCCGCCATGACTGCCGAGATGTGCCACGCATCTACCAGCGTAATGCACAGCAGCAGAGCGCAGCTCAGGAGTAAATGCGTGCCATTTCCCCAGTACTCGGTAGGCCTCCTTCCCCGTGACTGCTAGGCCTGCTATCACATCTCCTTTGGTTGAGATCAAGACTTAATTCACTTTTGGCTTAAATCCAGTTTTTCAGCTCCTGCTGTCTGCAGAGCCATTTCCACTGTCCTGCATGGATGTGCACACAGTCACTGGCCCCAGGGCCCTGGGCTCTTCTGGCTGTCTCTGCTGCCATGGGGCAACCCAGAGAGCTCAGCAGGTGAGGCAGAAGCGAGGTGTTTTGTGACAAAGCCATTAGCGACCGTCCCCGTGGCTGGGTGGCACAAATGCCCAGCAGTGGGAAGCAATGGGAAGAGACCCTTGTTGCAGTGCGTAGGCCCCAAGCTGCTGGCGTGATGGAGGCCTGCTCCCAGCACCTTCTCAGCATGGCTCCCATCTCCTCTGGGCAGGTCCTGCTCATGGTGGCTGGGGACAGTGGCATAGCCCGTCTGTGTGTGGTGGGACTTAGGTTAAAACCACAGAATATCACGCTGTGGGCTTTGTCTTTCGGTGCTCAGAGACCAGCACAATCTAGCATCAGCCAAAGTAAGAGCTTCTCTGAGACAGATACAAAGCCTGCTCTCGTAATAATTTCCCCTAACTCCGTGTCTGCTCAGTGCCAGTCCTAGGAATGAAGCCTGAAAGCTGAGGGACCCACAGCACTGCCTGAGGACGCCACAGCTCCGCACTCCCACCCTCACCTAAGTTCTGCTCTGCGAGAGACAGAAAGCATGCCTCAGGCTTTGCATCCTCCTCCGCTCACCTTGTTTGGGTGTTCGTTTGCACGCAAGATGATTAACCTAACAACCCTGGGGGCTGTCTGACATCGAGCAGGGCAAACCCCCCAGGAGTTCATGATGGACGGGGTGCCAGCACCCAGGCTCGCAAAGTTTGCAGAAGCTAAAAACTCCCTGCTTGCAAGCCATTTTTGCCATTAATCTGTGTATGACACTTACATAAAAATAACCATTTCCACTTTCTCTTCCCTTTGAAGGAAACCGTGCTAATAATTAAGCCGTGTGCCAGAACAGTTAAGGAAGAGCAGATACTGAGCTGAATTCTAAACAAAAGTGTAACAGGAAGCAAAACTGTGTTTTCTGTCTAATTTCCTCAGATGTTAGGGCCTATTTATGATCTCCCTCATGCCTCAGAAACCTCACTGAAATCAACACATATGTGCTGTCATGCAACCTGGTTAAATTTAGCAGGGGATGAATTTTCGTTTAGGACAACTGTTTGCTCAAAGCTGATATTGTTTCGGTTTCAGGAGGAGGTCTGGGCTTAGTCATTACTAATCCGCAGCCCAGAGGGCTTTGTGACCATCGGAGAACGTATTCCAAAATCTCCTTGTGTGCCCTGGCACAGGGGGTGCCCACTGCCCCATGGCCATAGCACTGAGGGTCAGATCCCCAGCTGGGGTGCCAGGGCTGGCCTCTCCCCAGAGCCAGTACAGCCACAGGGTACGATCCCATCTGCCCCAGTGAGCTACGCCTAGAAGTTACCAACTTTATTTATGAGTGGCCAAAATGTGAGGAGTAAGACCAGACTTTTCCCAACTTCAGAGCCACCAAGTGACTGGTTTTTGTTTGTTTGTTTGTTTGTTTGTTTGTTTTTCCTAGAGAACAGGAGAAGTTGCACTGTCCTCTCCTGCAAAGCCTGCAAGCTTTGAATCTGCATCTTCAGGCTGTGCAGGAGAGGAGCCTTGGAAGGGAGCTGAGGTGAGCACCGCCGAGCATAGGCACATGGCTGCTCTTGCCTCTAGCACTGCTGCTACCGTCCTGCGTCAGAGCTGACAGCTTGTCCTTGCTGCAAAGTCCTCTGCTACATGCATTTAATCCTGAAAAAGTGGGACTGATGATAGCAGCCTAAGGGGAGACTACAGCAGGTGTGAAACTGAGCAGTCCCACCCGACCCAGTGCTGCTGTGCTGATGCATGCATCTCAAAAACCAGACCATTGTTTTTCTCATTTTGCATTACGCACCACTGATTTCAAGGCTTTCGGTTTTGTCTGAAGATGGTGCTTAATAAGTTGGCTCTTAGGAGGGGAACCCTAACAGTACTACCTTTTAATGAACATTGCTGCTTCAGTGTACGTGGATTTGTACAACCAAGAGAGAGCATATGAATAGTTGGTAACAGCTGGAATTTAATTCAATAAATGAACAGAGAAAATGGAGGTCTGACTAGTGAGATTAATTATTGGCTTTTCCATCACTGAGCTCATGAGCCACATCCAATCCAGGCCAGAGAAAGAAATAAAGCTTTTGATTAAATGTAAGGAGCCGTAAGGAAGCTCAAGTATGAGCAGGCCAGCTCTGCTCCACATGTGCTACACCATGGCATGAGAAAGTCCGAGCTCTGTTGCCACTCGATGGAGAAACACGAGGGAACCGCAGCGTTGTGCTGGCACAGCCCGGACCCACACTTAGGTCCCTGTGCCCTCTAATAGGAACTTGACTGAGACAAGCTTCTCAAAGGATTTCCCTCGTAACAGCAACTCCAGTCAATTGGGGGGGGGGGGGGGGGCAGTTGTGGTGCTTTGTTTTTTTTTAACCTAAAGCATCAGCAGACCCCGAACCAAGGGGATTGGTTTTTGTAAGTTTGAGATTAAACAGAGATGGCAGTTTGGACATACTAAGGAATTTTTTTAAATAAGGGCATTTTCATTGTTTGCTGTTACTAGTTTCCCCTAAGAGGGGATGGTGTTACCATATGTGAGAACAACTTGGGCTAGAAATCTCGCATCTGTTTTATCTACTTGCTCTTGCTGTGAACTAGTGCGTTTGATTAAAGTTCTTAAGCTGTACGCTTACTGCTGGAGCTCTTCTGTTTGAAGTGTTAGGAGTCTGAAAACTTCATTGGCTACTTTAAATCTTATGTACTTAAACCCTGCGAGGAAGTTATTTTTGTTGGCCATTTCTCAAGCACTAGCAATCTGCTTGGTGATGTGTGAGATGCTAATATCAGGAAACTTTCTTTCTCAAATAATTTGCACTAGAGAAGGAGCAGATTCAGTGAGACAGGGTGTAGCCCCGGGCCCCTGTCGTGAAGTCAACAGGAGATGTTTTCCTTCTCTTTAACCCAGGGTGGCTTTTTGTTTCACACTGAGGAGTTCTGGAAGAAGCGGGCTGCATGTGGGCAGGGAGGTTAGGGTCGAGCATCAGACCATGCGAACTGCCTCCCTGAGTCAGACCAGGTGTCCATCTCATCTCAGCCCCTGCTGCATGGTGGTGGCTGCTTGGAAAAAGGCTACGGATCATGTGTGGCAGGCAGCGGTTTGGGCACTGTGTGTGCAGGGGGCTGGGGACCGCAGCCCTGGTGCTGCGTGCCCCACGTGCCGCACGGTGCTGAGCACCAGCGCTGCGGTGGTGTCTGCAGCTCCGCAAGGGACAGATGACAGGCTAGGTCTGCTCTGAGTGTCCCAGAAGTCGCTGGGCTTGTCACTTCTCCAAATTTTGATATGCATGAAGGTTCTAAAAATACTGCATGTTCTCACAAAAAAAAATAAATAAAATAAAATAAAAATAATAATAAATTGAAAACCGTTAATATTCACTAAGGGTGCTCACCCTGACCGTGCCTAAAATCAAGGGAGTGTCCACTGAAGAGAGTACATACTCTTCCTATTTTAACCCACACGAATCTCACTTAACAACTTCCCCTGACAGACACTGTCTCTATAAATAAGTCCCCGTCACCTCCCCCGGGTACAGTAACACAGTACACTAGAGGTGTCAAACATACGGCCCATAGGCCAGATCAGCCCACATATGTACTCAGAGCTGACAGAATCTAATCTTTCATCTCAAGAAAATGAAGTCTCTAGACCTCAGAGTTTTGAAGGAGAAAAAAAAAAAAAAAAAAAAAAAAAAAAAAAAAAAAAAAAAAAAAAGCTTCTGAAAGGAATTGAATATAAGTTCAGGAACATCTGCTTGAAGCTGCGGGCAGCCAAGCACAGGGATGGACAGCAGGAATTTGTCATTGGCTTCATTGGGATGTCAGGGCTTTGGGAGGGTTATCAAGTCCTGTATTTTTTTCTCTGGCTGAGAGACCATAGTTCAATTTGGCACCTTAAAGAAAATATCAGTGTGCATTTATGCCGAGTTAACCACTTGTTCTCTATCTTTTGCCGACACAATTATTGAAAAGAATTCCCCTCCATGGTGCTTATTTCTCATTTCCCTTTTGCATCCCACTCATCTACAGACAAGATCAGAGACTGCTTCTGGGCTAATCCAGCCACAGTCCTCAGGATCCAACCTCCTGGTCACCCTAATAACATTCCTGACTGCCTCTTTTGTCTTTCCTGAACATGAGTGGTGGTAATAGCTTGCTGCATGGTTGATGAGGTCCCCTGGCCTTGAGCAGTGCTGTTACACTGCCTTACATCTGGGGGAATTACCTTACCTCGCCTGCTGTAGCGGACTCTCAAGGCCAGGTGCTGGTGACTCACACACGTCCTGTGACCATCTCCAGCCCTTCTCAGCTGATGGGCTCCCAGGGCACAGCAGTGCTGCTGCGCTGAGTCCTTACGAGCTACCATTTGGCATGCTGTGCTGTTGAATCCCACCTCATTTCTCTCTCCAGACACCACGCCCCTAACTGCCTGCTCATCCACTTCTCTGGACCAGAAATATCCACCCCATGCCCTCTTTTTCTCCAAACTCGTTACGTTGATCCATCCATCAAAAAAATTAAAAAAGCATAGAAAGGATGTTTATGATTTTGTAAATTAAGTTTTAGATACTTTTTTTTAATCTTATTTATTTAATTTTGTCTTGTAAAATGTTAGTGGAAAATTGAATGGTTTTCTCTTGCAAATTTTATTTTATTTTATTTTATTGGGGGGAAGGGTTGCCATCTTGATCTTTTTAGGTCAAGATATTGACCTAAAATATTACTTTGATATTACTTTGATAAAATCCAACGGTTCTCCTGGTACCCCAGCTAAATCAGGAGAAATCCCTTCATCTGGGGCTTGAGACACCACTCTCTGCCAAGCGCACTGCCCAAAAGCACATTCATTTGAAGTGAATTTGAAGCAGTGCGAAGAAGCCCAGTTATTAAGTTCTGCTCCTTGCTCCAGGCAAGTCTATTTTTTTCCTGATTGGGCCTCAAAGCTCGTTAAAGGGACTCTTTCTGCCTTCTTCCTTTCATGTACAAAATGGCTTTAGCTGCTCAGCGCTCTCGGTTCATTATTAAGCAGTGAGGGAGCCATGCTGTGCTCCTCCGGCTGTCTCGAGGGGCTCTGATGGTGTTTAAATGTGACTGCTGTTTATGTAAGCGGTACATTCCCATGCACGGCCATTTGGGGCACATGCAGCCTTTTCAGCTGTAAACCAGGAGAATCCAATTGGGGTGAAACTGGAAACCATTGCTCCTACAGTGAAAGCGCCATCGTAAAGCATTGACAGAAAGGTAGAGGTTGGGTCTCTTACTGTTCAGTCTCATTTAGGAGACAGGCATTCAGCATTGCCTCACTCAAAACCTTACTGGGGAAAAATCATCAAGATAGATCTGTTTTCAACCACAATACTCAAGTTGCTTTCATTTATAAAGTCAGGTTATTTCTACAAGAAGACTTTTGCATGAGGCATAGAGTGCAGGCCAATATACCGCGTTCATTGGGGCTGGGAAAACCAAAATGACTTTATTTTTTGACCCTTGAAAGTTTCTGATATCTCCATTTGGTTTGGATTTTCCCAATCTCCAACATGATGCTGTAGCTGAGTAGAGCATATGGTCCTAATAGATATTCAGTCCAGATGTTAGTTGTCTAATATGTATCCTGAACGGCTGCGCCGAGCAGCATATAAGGAAAGCTGGTGGAGCAGTTAAATAAGGAACATGCACATTCCAGTATTCTCACCAGTTTACTAAAGTTAAGAGTTCCAGATTGCAATACCTCCGGTTCTGTCACTTTGAATTTCTGGGAAATGTTAAGAGCATGAAACTCGCCGTGTGCTCTCGGAGCGGGCGGGGAACGGGCCCACCTGAAACCTGAGCGCAGTGGCGAGCCTGCACCACGACCTGTCCTGCGTCACCTTGCCCTGCGGCTGGCAGCAGGGCTTCCATGGTGGCCAGTGGCTGTCCCCTGTGCTGCGGGAGCTGGGACAGCAGGAGGGGCCTGGGAGGGGAAGTGGGCCGAGGTAAAAGCTGCTGCCAAGTGAGGAAGGGAGAAAATATCCCCCCGGCACCTTCTGAGCCCAGGGGCTGGGCCCTGCTCTGCTTGAGCAGCGGCTGTGTGTGGTGAGGGTTTTAGTTCTGGCAGAGTGTGTGAAACTGGTTATGGACAGAGACGCAGCATTAATCCTGCTGCCGAGGGAAGGGCTGTGCTCCAAGAGGCAGCGCGAATGCCCCCCACCAGTGGGAAGAGCTTCAGTTGGAGCTCACATACTGCTCGGCACAAGAAAATCCCACCACAAATTAGAAAGCTGAGGAAGCCTTCATGTTTTCCCTGCTGCTCAGAGAGCTATTTATATTTTAGTGTTCGACATAGCACGTAAGCTGAGAGCAGACCCGCTTTTCTTCTCCCATGCTGTGCCGCCTTCGTCGCACTGAGGTGGGGCCGGGGCTGCTGGGGAGCCTCGTGCTGCTGGAGACAGGCGTGAGCAAGGGGAGAGCTGAGAGCAGGGTGAGCACAGCCCACCTGGTTCACGGCAACTGGAAGGAGGCCGAGACATCTGGCGTGCCCCTCGTTCCCTCGTCTTTGGCTGGAGCTGAAGAGCGATAAATCTGTGTGATGCTTCACTACTTAGTTCTCTGGGCTAGACTTCAATTTAAGAATAGGGATGGGGCTATATCTGCTGGGTTCCTTTTAACAAATAAAATCTTTCTCTTTATCCTTCCTCTTCGTCAGGAAGATTCACTCCCTGTAAGAATCCCCCCCATAAACTGTGACCAGGTGAGGGTCCTGACCTTACTCCTTGAGTCCTCTCAGCTCAAGCCTTGTTCTGATTTCAGTGGAAGCAGGACCCCACGCCAGCAGATAAGGCAAATTGCTTTATAGTTTTAACCTGCGAGTGCAGCTTACTCAGCAAGGAAATTAGCAGCTTCAAACACATGCACAGGTACACACAAACCCTCTTATTACTCAAGTAAACCTGAAAGTAGTTTGAGAGCTACAAGTTTATTGACTGGGAAGTCAATAAAAAGGATTAGCTTTTAAGATTAACAGTAAAACTTGATTGCTGCTTTCAGCAGCTAACCTAATAATTTCAGGAACAGAGACTCTGGGAGCTGTAGATCACACACAAAAACTTGGTGAACATCTTTGAAACGGAATGTTTTTTTACGCATGGATGGAAATAATTTAAGTCACATAAAGCAGCCTAGATATGCTCTCCTATGTGTGTTTTTTTTTTCCTTGTCAAATAGAGAAGAGAAGACTTTGACCTTTTTAGGAACAAAAGGAAAGGGTTTTCTTTATGAGAAGTACTCTTTAGTGATTAAGTACAAGTGTCTCATTGTGTTAATTCTCAAGGTCTGAGCTTATTAACGTCCAATTGTTGATTGAAGGTATTGTCTGCAATTAATGCCCGTCAATGATGTTTAAATGTGATGATAATATTTCATCAGAAAAGGTAATATTGTTGATACATTGCAGCCCTGAGAAATCACCAGAGGGTTAAATGCCACATGGAGGTCAGCAGTCACATACAGATGCTGTTGGGTGCCATGCCAGACTCTCGCCCATCATCCCTGTTTGCTCACTAAGACTTTGCCAGCTGTATGGATGGTGGGTTTCTAGTTTGGGTTAGCCCGGGGAGGTGATGGAAGGGGTGCAAGAGGAACATGACAACAGAGCTAACCAGTCCCAATAGCAGTCTTCTGATGGTGGGACTTCTGGGGTAAATGCTCAAAACTCTCCAAATTCTTTCTCTGTGGCCTTTAGAAGAATCTATTTGACTTTTCTGTGGGGCTTTCACCTTTCTGCTTCACAGCTTTGGATGACTTCTTAACTTATGAGGCAATTTGAGGCAGTACTTACGCTGAACATGCTTGTGTTTCACCCAGTAGTGTAGCTGTGTGTCTTCCCTTTATTATATTAACATCGTGACTATGGTGCCCTGAATGCTGAAAGGAATTTGCTCTTCTCAGCTCCCTCAGCCTCAAGTGAAATCTTAGGTTTGAAGTGATCCTCTCCAAAAACCGTCAGAGTGATGCAGAAGGGGCCTTGAATCCTCTTTTCAAGAGCAGTGGCTGCTGCTTGGCTGGGAGAGATGCAGAAGAAATGCCTACTTTGCCAGCTATCACAGCAGATAGTCAAAGGCGGTGAGTGTGTATTCAGTAAAAGGAAGAGTTGTCTTCAACAGCTCCTCGGAGGAAAGGTAAAGAAAAAAGAAAAAGAGAGCAAGAAGCAGGAATGAAATTGTAACTGAGGAAAAATAAATAATTTCAGTGCCTATAGCATGCATATAGAAAACATAGTAGCTATATGTGGGTGTATTGGATTTTACTATTAGTTTGTTACTCAGGGTCATACCTGAAGCAAATCCTGTCTTACTGGAGCCAAGTAATTCCAGTGACCTGGCATTTGCTCCCAGGCTTGGACTTGGGGCAGGACTAATCCCTGGCAGTTCAGAGGGGAGTCTGCCTGCTTCCAGTGGGAAGGAGTAGTTGAAGGAGTCTAAGGCAGAGCAAGAAGGATCAGTGGACTGGAGCATCTGTGCCTGTGATGAGCCTTCTCATCCACCTTCACTGATGCTCTATGGAAATACACTTCCATCACTAGGAATCACTCCTCTCTGAGGACAGTTTGATATCCAAAGCTGTTGTCCATCTTAAAATAGGCTCTGACAGGTTCACTGCAAGGTGGATCTCTCCCATGGTGGGAAAGGATCTCTAGAAAATGATACAGAAATTACTGCATTTTTTCAGTTCTGAATGAATCCAGGTTTTCCAGTCAAGGTGCTCTCACATTTCTGGCTCAGATTTGTCCAGCCACACCTGAGTTTAAATGCTTCAGGATTTGAGTGTTTAGTGTTCAGTCTCCAGCCTTCCAGGATGGCATGGCCTGTACCTTTGGGAAGTATATTGCTATGTTTTCATGTAGAAAAATAAAAGCTTTTGTCCTCTTGTCAGAAAAGTTTCCAATAGATCATTCCACACAAAGCTGTGGCAACCTTTGAGCCATTAGGCAGCTCCACAAAAGTTTTCTGCTTTCATTTTCAGTAGGTCTGCAAGAAGAAAAAACAAGTTTCAGGTAATGTTCACTTGTGCTTCTCTAGAACTTAGCACTGAGATGGCAGTGAAAGACACTTCTGCAATTTAGTAAGTATTAAAATCTCATTCCTCACTGGGTGCCAATGGAGGTTTCCACCCTCATGCTAGTAGATCAGTCTTAGTGCAAACTGGTCTCTGCTTTTGTGGGCAAGCCATGTCAGTAGAACTGGGACACCATCAGCCTTGTGTCTTTAGAAGTCTTGCCCTGTTTGCACATTGAGTGTACTAAGTTTGGCACTGAGGTCTCCCTTCCAGTGTCTGTGCTGTCTTTGACTGATTTGACCCACTTCCTTTGTGTTGTTCTGGATTTGGTCAGGTCTCTATTGACAGAAAGGTGCTTTTGGAGGCCTAATCTACATCTCCACACAGTCAGTAAAAGGGCTCTTGTTGAATTCAGTAGATGTTAGATGAGATCTTGAGTGTCTTTTACTCCATTATCTTTGGCGTCTACTGCATAGGGAGCACAGCTTGCAAGCATTCCAGAGCTTCTGAATTTGCCCAGCATCTGCATTCCAGATAACCAAGATGCTAACTTCTTTAAAAAAAAAAAAAAAAAAAAAAAAAAAAAAAAAAAAAAAAAAAAAAAAAAAAAGGTGCCTATAAACCATCCTGGAAGTTTACGTTACATCAAAGTTCATAAGAATGTATAACTATTTCATTCTGCTCCCAGTCTTTCATGCACAGTTCTAGGTTATCCTTTCTATTTTAGGAAAACCTTTTAACATGATTTGGGGTGACATAAAACAACTTTGCTGACAGTGTGACAAAGATAGTGCACTCTTTCAGAAAAATCATTGTGCCTATTTAAATATTAGGCTTCAGCTTGTTAGTGAAAAATGTGTCACACACAGCTTCTTTTTTTTTTTTCTTTTTTTTGGTATGTGGGAAAATACAGTACAGATTTTGAAGTTTAAGAAATCTGGCAAATTACAAATTAGGATAATAATTCATGGGAGTAATAAAATATCAGACTTTTATTGCAGTATTGAGAAGGGCATTAAAAAGCATCTGGGAACTTGAGGTTTGGAAAGATGGGCTTTGAAAGACTTGGTGGGTTAAATATTAATGTAGAAAATATGGCATCTGTAAATGCCTGGAAATATGCTAATGGGGTTTGATTCAGCCAAGGATCAAGCGTTGCTCTGGGGTGCTGAGTGCCTCCAGGAGCTCCTGCTGACAAAGGGAGCTGAGGCACTGCAGCACCTCCTGAAAGCCTGCTGTGCCTGGGACCACTGTGCTCCAAACGAGCATCCCAGGGGCTCTCGGCATCAGCCAGGCAAGCCAAGGGGAACCTGACAAGGCGAGAGACCCCTGAGCAGCTGAGGTGCCCAAGCTGGGCCCCGGGTGGCCAGGACCTGTCTCATGCAGTACCAGCAAACATGGGGCCTGTGGGGCAGGACATTTGAGAAACCAGGCTGAAGGAGAAATGAAGGCTGTTATCTCCCAGGCCATGTGGTCTGGTGCCCTCCGCTGCCAGGCTGGAAGTGATGCCACCACCGTTACCTCCAGCAAGCTGAAAGAATGGGGGCCAGAGAAGCTGCTCGCCCCCAGCGTGGTGGGAGCGCGAGACATTTTGCTTCTGGCACCAGCAGGGCTGGGAAAGGAGACCCTCACGTTCTCCCTGTGTCCTCTGACTTTGGGGAGTAGTTACAGTTGTCCTCCAATACAGCCATGTTCTCTTTTTACCTTAATTCCACTTGTATTTTTCAGTCTGCTGTTTGTTTAGATGCTATGGTCTTAGGGGAACTGAAGTCCTCACTCATCAGCCTTTTATTGTTTGCGCTGAGGAAACCAGCCCTTGTTAGCAGTGGAAACCTCCAGAGGCATGCGCTTTTTATGCTGTTTTTCAGCATGGAGAACAGCCTTTCTGACTTACTGTCTTTCTGAAGATACTATGAGTATAGAAGGAGACTGGTAAACTCAGACGAGCCACCCTTCTGCTCAGCCACCACTTCTTACCTGCAGTGGGCTGTCCCAGATCCATGTCCCTCTCAGCTGGCTGGCTCTGGCAGCAGCAGGTCACCAGGGCTGTGTTCCTTTGCTCTAAAAACACCTTCATGTTATTTATACTGTTATTTTTAATACCGTCCTCCTCTCTCTCTCCACAGTCCAAGGTTGCCCTTAGATCACTGAAGGAGTTGTTGTACCGTGTGCTGCGCATCATCTAGGAGCAGCAGCAGAGCTGTGGTGGTGCTCAGGGGTGGTGGGCCCTCCAGGATCTGCTGGCCATCAAGGAGCCTGTGGGGAATACCAGGCAACCCTCCCGAGCTGCCAGCACCGTTGGTGCGAGGTAACGCAGGCCTCCAAGACTCCAGGGTCTTTGTTAGCACTTGTCAGGGAGCAGAGCGGTGAGGGGGTTGCGTATTGCATTTACTGAGACAGAATAAATACGCCTCAGCTTTCTGGCATTGATTTTTGACAAAGGATTCAAGAAGCTGCAGCTGTGCTGGCTTCCTCGTCCCCTCCCCCGCTTTATTACAATGCGTGTTGTTCTGAAATACTCAATTCAGCTATAAACAATCTACTCTATCAACAACATGCTTTTGCACTTTTTGAAATGGTGCTTTGAGGCAGATAAATGAAAGTAAGTATGGCAGCTTGCCAGTAAAAATCCTGCAAACTGTATCATCACAGGGGCACTGACAAAGACAGCACATTATTTTATTTACTGTGGAAACTGAAAATCCATTTCTGCCCATACAATAGCTGTTTATTTCATCTTTGCTTGATGTTTGTTCTAATCTTACTTGACACTTCTAGATAGTAATGGTTCACAAGCTGTTCAGATCAGTGCTCGCAGGGCTCCATCAGCCAGCACTTTTTGCATGTTTTAGAAGTCCGGCACCCTCTTTTCTGGCATGTGCCCTCTGGCCAAGAGCAAGAGGCTGGGCACAGGCACAGTACTGGGGAGGTCCTGCCAGTCTCTGTTGCAGTCCCCTGGGTTCAGTTTGCACATGCACCTCTACTAGCCAAAATGTGCACAGGAGCCTCTCGTGAATGCCTTGCAGGAGGCTGACCCGGACAAAGGAGCTCCTCGTTTTTTGAGTTTTTCTTCCTAGATGGTTAGTCTGTCAGATGTTGACATTGACAGCTGTCTGGATGGCAGCATGCATCCCATATAAACAAAACTGATTTTGAAATGTGGAGAGAGGAGGTGACGGGGTGGCTGGTGTATTCCTGCTTCGGCCTGCTGGGCTCAGCCTGGTGCTGGCGATTTCTTAATCCCGACAATGTGTCCTCTGGCGGCATGGTGGCCCTTTCCCCAGCTCCCGCATTGGTGGAGCAGCTCCTCTGGCACCACTCATCACAATGGCTTGGAGACAGGAGAAAACCCGGCTGGGGAAGAATGCTGAAACCGTTTCAAAAACCTCTGGAGAGAAAATTAGTAATATTTTGTTTTCCTGAATGGTTTCATTGAAATTTAGGGAAAATAATTGCAGTTGAAAGATCTCAGCTTTTGTTGTTCTGTTCTTTATTATTTGTTTTTGCATCCTTTCTTCCCCCCCTCTCCTTTGTTATCCTCTATTACGTTTGCCACCACAGAAAAAGTGGAAAGTAGGGAGAGGAAGGAAGAGAAATAAAAATTTAATTAAGAAAATTTCCAACTTTCATTTTCCAGATCTGGTGAAAACAGTTTTTTTCATTAACTTTCAGATCTTAATGATGGCCTTTTATGACCAAAATTAGCTGAAAATGATTCCAAGCAGATGTATTTAACTCCTGTTTGGTTACCTAGCTATTTCTGTGGAATCCAGCTTTCTCCTTTGACGTAGCCAGAAGCTCTGCCAGATACATTTTGCTCTGAGGAGTTCTCCCTTCTGCTCATCCACTATTACCCATCACGCTGAACAGTGAGGAAACTCCTGAAGACCCTTTGAATACTGTTTTGTTGGCCAGCTTAGATTGAACTTCCCCCTTTCATAAGCTTGTCCATGCTAATGCCTCTTCTTGTGTCCCATTTGTTAAAGCATAATGGTGTTTTTATGCAAGGACACATTCTTTTCACAGATACTTTGTGATTCTCTATATTCTACATTCATGGTTACATGAGGAAGAAAACTCATATTGAAGGAGATGCACCAGAAGTGGAATAGCAGCCAGAGTCTCTGTATCCCAAAGGGAAGTACAGAACTTCATAGCACCTGGAAAACTTGCTGAATGGACAAAAACAGACACATTCAAAGCCACCACCCGTGGTCCACAGACAGCAGATACTTGGTGTTTATGGTAGAGAAGATGATTGCACCAGGCAGCTTAGATTCAAAAGCAGAGAGGCTGGTAACAGCCCTGTTGTACAAAGCCATTGCTCTAGGGAGGCAAAAACGTGGCTGTGGACAGGGAAAAAAGCTGTGTGTGTCATGAGACTGGAAGCTGGGCTGGGGAGAAGGGGAACCTCTAGCAAAGGAAGGGTGGCTGAAGAAGTGATAATAAGAATTATACTTTCTGGAGAGACAGGTTCCTATAAATCTGTGGGCTCAGCTCTGCTTTCACCAATCTCTCTTAAATGTAATTTTCCATCTGGGTATAACCTGTAAGGTGAATGTACAGTATAGCTGAGGGCTTTCAAATGAATGTCAGGCAGATAGGTGGGTGTTGTTCTTCATTTTCTCAAATGCAGGATATACCTAGGTGCATGCATTTTTGTCTGTTTTATCTTACCTTGACTGTATTCAAAATAAACTAGAGCTGACAATTACACATATGCGATGTACACTTGAGACCTGCAGTTGTATTTGCAAATTAGCCTAGGGGACTGTGATGCATGTCTTTGATTAATTTTAGCGGTAAAGCATCCAAATCTCTTACACAGCCTTGCAATGTTCAGCTATAAACAACAGCCATACTTTATTTCAATGGTCCTTCTTACTTTGATTTCAGAAAGCATTTGTTGATCTCTGTTTTCAGCCTATCAAGCTTCAGAGCTGAAAGGAGCAGCCATTCCTTTCTGCACAAACATTTTCCTGGAGAGTTTCTGATGGTGGAAGGTATGCACAATATTTTGGGTATACCCCAAAGCAAACTCAGGCAGGGAAGGGCTATTTTTCAGACCAAAGGGGCATCTCTTTGGCTGATGCTGTTCAATAGGCTCTGCAGGAAAACCTGGAGAGGGTCTGCCCATTCTGGGTGCTGCTGGGGGTGGCAGCAAAGCAGGACAAAAAATAAAATCAGGAAATGGAGGAGTGCACTTTTAATATCAGTTAGTCTAGTCATTACATAAGCTTGTTCTAAAACAACTAGTAGTGTATTGACCACTCCAGAGCCAGAATAAAGCTACTGTGTGCACACAACTGTTGTGACAACAAATACAAAATAATGGCATGAAAGTCTCTTGGTGACTGCAGCTTCTTTCATTCCAGAAAGCAAAGCAAGCTGTGCTAGGCGAGTGTCAGCTTGGAAGGAGGAGTCCTCCCCAGAGCAGCTCCCGCCCTGATGAGGTTCAAGCTGCTCTGGCTCAGGGTACGTTTGTTTTCAACCTGTGCTATGGATGAGTGGATTCAGAACTGGGGGAAAGCAGGCAGGAGGGGATAGGAAACAAGTATTAAGGAAATCCCACTAAAAATGACCCTGAGCCAGGAATGCCTTTGCTTCTGTCCTTATTGAAAAGCAAATGTTTCAGAAGATGCTTCTTCTGGCCTCATATCATACATATAATAATGTTTTATCCTCCCAATTACTGATGGGATTCCCAGCTCCTTACAGAGGCTCAGAGATCTTGCAAGGAATGTGATCCTTGAAGACAAAAAGAAGTAGAAGAGCAGCAAATATTGCAAGGTGTCATGTGTGACAGCAAAACAACATCACCTCTGCCCTTGCTGAGTGTCCCATGTCCCCTCAGATGAGAGCTGGTAAATAGCCACTGCCCATCTTTCTGTTTTCAAATACGCAGCAAACCACGTTCAGAAATTACTGTCATTAAATGTGCTCTTGATTCTGTTCCCTTTCATTTCTTCTTGCTTTCCATTCTCCATTGCTTGTATCTTGTCTGTATTGTGCACTGCCATATTAAGCAGCATGCATTCCATGGAACCCCATCTCCTCTCTTTTCCAGTTGCTGCAGCCTGCAAGAAGAAGCGCCCATGGAGTGCTGCCATGTTGCATGTCACGGAGCAGGACAGTACTGGTACGTGTCCCTGGGCTGGGTTGTCGAGGAGAGGCTGAGCATGATGCAGGAGCACCTCCAGGTGTTTCTCCAGGGAAGTCCTCCCCTGGGGCCTCCTCCATGCCCCGTTGGTGGTGTCAGGTGACCCTTGGCAAGGGCTCTGAGCAGGGGGACTGGCTGGCAGTCCCTGCAGGTGGGTGGGCAGGGTAGTTTTAAATTCCCACTTGGGCACCCTGGACATTTTGCAGGGGCAACACTTTGTTAGCAGGTATCCCGCTGGCACGTGCTCAGAGGAGACACTACTGTGTGACCCGCATAAGTTACTCATTAGTGCAATTAAGATGTGAAATGTTAAACATTAAATGAGGTAAAGTGAGGTTATGAAATCGCAAGCAGTGAGTCTGCAGAAAGGAAGGGGGAAGCAGACCTGGAACCTGTCAGAGCTAGGCTATGAGGGAAACAAGCATGGGCAGGAAGGGGACAATGAGTGCTCCCGCAGCCTGCAGCAGGAATCTGCTACCAACCAAAAAAAGGACAGTGGGATTTTCCATGCAACAGAGAGTGGATGTAACTGCCAGGGGAGAAAGCAGGTGGAGAGATTAGATATGCCTGATGCTGACAGAAAGCATGTTTGTGCCTAATACATCAGAGAAATTGTTCAGAAGTAATTCAGCCATGTGAAAATGTGACCCTTGTAATACTGCCAAGGTCAGAAAAACCTGAGGAGATCCGCTGAGTAAGTGTTGGTCCTGCAAGGAAAAGCTGTCCAGCGGCAGTGTGCTCATGTTGCCAGGGCAGCTTCCCATCAGGGTCCCACCAGGGCAGAGGCAGGGCAGCTCCTGCTGTCTTTCTCAGTGCTTGCTGCATGCTCTGCTCACATAGAAAATTTGTGTATTGAGGTCCAAACCTGCTCAAGCTTACTTGGCTGTTGGCTCTGTAATCCCTTCCAAGCTGAGTCTAAAAATCACACTGGTCCGGAAAGGTTCATGAAACCTCTGGAAGGGAGTTGGGTCTCCTGTGGGTCTTCTTTCAATGCTGTTTGCTTTGCCTTTTGCTCTGTTCTGAAAATAATACTGTGTAATAACTGCTTTCCTTCCTTCTTGTCAGGGCCAGCTGGGGCAAGAGGAAACAGCAATTTTTCCTACCTGCAAATGCGTCTGTGCTTGTTAGAGTGCTTGTGAATTCAGGAGAGGTGCGTGAGCAGTCTGGGGCAGTTCTGGGGATTACCAGCTGCTGGAAAAAGGGCAGATGATGTTGCAGAAACATGACAGAGAGGCAGGAATACTGTTCTTCTGAAGTTCTCTCTTATACTTCCTAAAGATTTAATGTAAAAGACCAATCCCATACCCGCTAGAAGATTTGGGCTGAAGGAAAATAATAGCCTGATGCTCTTCTCAGGCAACTGAAAATGCCTTGAGTTAGACCTCTGTCATCCCCTGGCCAGGTGAGCTGTGTGAGGGCAGGCAACTGGCCTTAGACCTGTAGCAAGGAGGTATGGGAGAGACACTGTGGGTTGGTGCAGGCAGTTTTCAAAGTGCCAGCTTGGTGCTCAGCTGCTGTCATGGTAGCATCCTGGGAGACATTTGTGGGGTGAGCAGCTCTGGAGATTGTCTGAGGCTCTGTGAAGGAGGGGAAAAAGATGAACAAGCAAAAAGTTAATTAAAACTCTTCTGATTATGAGGTGGGATTTAATACTTTAAAAAATGCAGTGTGACACAGTGCAGCACTGCAGCTGAATTAATCATGAATGAGGATAGTAATTTTTAATTTTTGTGTGCATGAGAAAAACACTCAACAGATTTGACAATTAGAGCAGGGTAACAGCATTGCATGGCACAATGTGAAGTAGTTTTTCCCAGTGGTTTTTGAGAGGGAGCTAAACAGATGTGCTCAAATATTTACAAGTGCACAATATTCACATGCTTTTCAAATGCTGACCCTGCTGATTCGCAAAAGTCTGCTTCAATCTGGAGACCAGCTACTGCGGTGACACAGGCTATTTATCATAGGTAACACAGTGGCACTACTGCCAGCTTCCAGCGTAGTAGTGTGCACGGTTATCTCCTACTCTACTGGCAACATTACACCACTTCAGCAACCCACCTGTAACACCAAGGTGTCCCACCACAGACCTGCAGCAGTGGGTCCTAGTGGCTCAGCCCTAGCCAGGGCCTGAGCTGGTAGGAGGGGTTCCTGCGCCGCGCCACAGCAAAGAGTAACAGAAAGCAGTGGGATCTCTAAGGACTTGGGCTCTGTGAGAAGATTTGAGAGAAACAATTCCCTGAGGTCTGAGTCAAAAGAGAGTCCAGCTCCCTCCTGGTTGGCTGTGCAAGGAGGTTAACCATCAAACCAATCCCACCATGAAAGCAGAGGTGTAGCCTGAGAAGATGAACTCGATACACAGGTGTTTCTTAAGGTTAAACTTGTTTTATAATGCTTTGCAATATAAACTTGCTAATATAACTGTGATTTTGCTATAATTTTGCTAGATTTCAATGGAAAGATTAGATCGCATGCATACCTGTGTGCAGTATTGATACCACATGGGTCACAGAGCTGCTTTGTGTCTTTTCTGAAAAGCAGCTGCCACAATGTTGAGCTTGAATACTGTAGCTCCTATTTAGTTATCTGCTCTAAACTATTTATTTTCTGTTAAGTAATGATACATAATTTCTCTGACTTGCAGACCAAAAATATTCCAGCACATCCAGGCTACTGTGTTTGTTGGGGATCATAGCGATAAATACCTGCTTGGTCTTGGGGAGTGGTTAGTACAAGAACGAGGAGAAAAGGCAGCATCTCAAATTCAGGACTTCTGAATTCAGCTTGTGCTCTGCCCTAGACTCCCTGGTTGACCTTTCAGAAGTCTCGTTCTTTGGAGCAACAACATTCACCACGTAAACTTTGCTGATGCCCTCTGCATGACTCATCCACCCTATCCCACACTGAGAAGGAGTCCCGTGCCACTTCTTGAGGAATATCACTTGACTTATGTTGCCTCACTGGCATGGGTATGTAGCCCGTTCCAGCCAGGCAGGGCTCTCCCTTGCTTTTTAGCCAGACCCAGCCCTTCCTCCAAGTCTCCCATTCCAAATGGCCATGGTCCCTCAGCCCTGACATGGTGAGATGCCATTTTACATGTACAACTGACACTGATGTGTGTGAGTGTATCCCTTAATACCTTGTGAGCATCCTTTGTAAGATGAAGTTCGTACAAACCCAACAAAGGAGGCAGCTGAGTAGAAGGGAGAGGCCCAGTAAGTCTCTCCTTTCCCTTCAGTTAAAGTCAGCTATACTGTATTGAACCCTTGGACAACCTAAATTAATAGGTTCCACTGCTGATGAAACAGTTTGGGATTTGATATTGCTCCATGTATCAGGCAGACCACCAGCAGGCCCAAATTTCTCCTTGTACATCCTCATGGGACTTGCATCTTTTCCAGGGTTCTCCCTTGTGCGGTTGATACAGCACAGGGCATTCTCTGCTTGTGCCATCTTCCAGTGTGGTGGAAATGCCTGATTGCTGCCTCTTCGTGTCCCATCTGACCTGCCAAAATCCAAACTGAGCAAAATGGGAATATGGACTTGAACTTCACTGCTGTTCAGGAACACTCTGAAACTGGTGCTTGGAAACATTTGAACTTGCCTCCCTCTCTGAAACTCCACTTAGAGCACACACCTTCCTCTTGTCTGCCTGCTGGCTCCAGCAAGACAGTCACAACCAGCAGAACCACAGCAGATGAGGCAGAGGTCTAGAGCCGGACTGACAGGAAGGTAGATGGCAATGGGGTGAAGGGAAGGAGAGCTGGCAGTGAACAGAAAGAAGGAGAGAGTTAAGAAGATTGATTATATCCTGAATTTGTGAAGTGCAATGCAGAAATACAGCGTAGAGAAACTTATATGGTAGTTTAACTTTGAAATTTCTCTTTCCACTTTTATTGGGTGAAAATGTAACAAGAATATATCCAATTGAAGGTCTGCAAGGAGTCGGGGGGGGGGAGGAGTAAGGTCACTGGAGCTACATCCATTCAGTTCCAGCAGAAAAAGGGACCAGAGGCATGGGTTTGAGTTCAGCCACAGCAGTAAAAATCAGAGTAGTTCAGCTGAAGTGAGACAAGGGGCAGAGCAGTCCTGTAGGGGTCTAGTATTACATGTTTACACTGTGCAATTCGACAGGATGAGCCATCAATTATCTGCATCAAAGTGACCACCCAGAGGCCCAATGTATTTGGCCTCATCTGTCACTGAACTGTCCCCTGTCATGCCTCAGTTAAGAGCTGACAATACCAGCTAAGATTGTCCGTATCGCCTGCAGTGCAGGGTGTTTCACCACCTCATTTTCCTCATAAGGAACCCAAAGAAAAGTCAGGTTTGTTCAGCACAGGATGTATTTGGGGAGGATTCAGGTAGGCCAGATGGCAATGTCAGTGATGGATGGTACAGCTACCGTAGGGCTATGCCTGAATATCTGAACTGGGAGAGACGAGCTGTGCTGTACCTCTTTGAAATACTGACTATTGCAGCAGTTGCTTTACACTGTTCAATTGGCTGTGTAATTGCTTTCACAAATTAAACAAAAACAATGGTGAAAATATGTAAAACGTCACCTGGACTGAATTGTGGTTCAGATCCCCAGTGAAAATGAGTTTGGCAGCCTCCCCTCACTTCTTATCTGCTTGATTTCAGTCTGAACGCTTCTCTGCTTGTAAGCTTGAGCCAGTGTTGCAGGTCAAGTTTAGATGTGAGAGAAGCCCAGCTTATCTGGCACAAGATGGGTTAATTAGCCCCCTGTTTTCCAAGCCATCCCAGTTATCCTATGCCTTATATGCTTTTTGGTTTGCTGTGGTTGCTCTCCTGGGTTTGAAGAGCGAATATGCAATGCTGCACTTTCCACTTGAGCTCACATTTCTTTTCCTTTTGCCTTCTAAATGTGGTGGTTACTCATCTAGTGAAGGCAACCAAGGGCATGAGAAAGAGCCACATCATACAATTGCAAATTACCAAGTCAACAGGTCCCTCCATGCTGACCCTTCCTCTACAAGCTCAATGGCACAGACAGAAGTCAAGTAAAGTGGACAGCATGCCCAGCTCCTTTTTCGCCCTCCTCTATTCCCCGTGCTTCTAAGGCAGCACTTAGAGGGAGTTAGCCAACCGGGATTCAACCAGGCACACCTGCACTTCAGTTTATTTCCACTGCACATTTGTGGAGGCATGACTTTGCTCCATTTTCTTTCTCTGCTTTTCCAGCCTGGCTGTGTTACTGGTGCAGTCATCTGGGTTTAAGAGCAGCGTACTGCTGCTGCATCTGAAGGAGATCAGTAAGAGACACCATCACGGACCTGCACACAGTTCCTGCAGCTGCTGTGATGCTTCTCAGGAGTGGAGGTTAGTTTGTCTATGGGGAGTCTGGTAAAATCTGTTGTCTAAGCTCACTTTGAGATGTGGATTGTCCTCACATCTTGCCTTTGCCAGTGGGTAAGAGGAAGACCTCTAGCTAATGTCAGCCACTGCCTGTCCTGGAGCCACAGAATGGCTTGTTTTTCTCTTTCTTAAGTGATTTAGGTGGGAGAGCTTTCTTAAAGTACTGAGTAAAAGATGGCTTTGTTTCAGCAACACTCTGGAAAGCCAAAATGCTTTTAAATGCCAGTTACTGCATATCCTGAAAAAGCATGGGCAGTTGTGAGTTAGCTGACTTGGTTTTGGTTGACAGTGCCCCGTGTAAAGAAGCAAAATGAGATCTCTGCATTCACCCTGAGGAGCAGAGTGACCCAGGTGCCTGTAATACAGTCTGTACTCTCAGTGAAATTCAGGAAGCTTTGGTACCAGTGAGAATCTGGGTTGCCAAAGCTCATCACCAGGCAGCCACAGAGATGCAGTGTATCAGGCAGGCTAGAAGAGCCCATGTTTCTCATCAGATAGATATAGTAGTGCTTTTAAATACTTTTTAATAGTTTACAAAATTATGATAAGCTCTGCAAGGCCATTTAAAATGGATAATCTTCAAGTGGTATTAAGGATTAAAATGGGTCTGCCTTGTATGCTTGAATGGGCCCCTCACAGGCTGTTCAACGTTATCAAAAGGTGATTTTAAGAGTTTGTAATAAATATGTTCCTTTGGGGAAGATTAGGAAACAGGGTGGGATTTGCCATCCTTCTGCTACCTCTAAATTGCTGTGCTCTAACTGAATTAATTACAGTAGGTCTGTCTTGAACTCCAGAGTGCCAGCTCACTTCTGGTCTATTGTTCAGTGAAGAGGTTTGTCCTCAGGGTGAAATGTTTGCTCCAAAAGCTAGGGCTACTTAGTATTTGATTATCAGCCTAGGAGAAATTAGACAAATAATGCTCTGGCTTCATGAACGCTTACATGTAGGTTTAACCTTCCCTTCCTGAAAAGTCATTTAGATTTCAAAGTACAATAAAATAAAGTGTGCCTGCAGAAATCTTACAGGGACCAGGGACGGTGAGAGATATTTATTCTCAAAGCAAAAATGACTGGCTTCATTCAGAAAGTCTTCCTCAAGAAAACTGTGCTTATCCTATATAGTGTCCACCTTAGCTTTGCTGCAATCCCAGCCTCTGTCCATGCAACTTTCCCCTCAGAAATGAGAGAAGAAACAATTTAGTTAGGAACTTGGGACAAATGTCAAAATAAATTATTTGACTGGTGCGTCTGTGGAGGCCCCTCTTGAGCAGAAATCAGAGTATAAATTATTCCTTCTTACGGTGTTCTTGAAATTACTGGGAGATTTGCGTGTATGAGAGTAACCAGATAAAATTACTGAAAACACCCTCTCTACACATTCATTTGTCATTTCACACTCTTCCGTATTGACAAAGTTCATGTCCTTGTGCAATCAAGTTTTCAGAGTGGTACAAAACCCACAGTAATTACCCTTCTCTACAGTCGTTCTGAGGTCTCTATATATCAATTCCACTGTATGTTAGTTAAAGGAGTTAAAGTACAATTACAAAACTTTTCACATTTCATAAAATTTTGAAGGTTGAACAATTTCTTGTGGAGCCCAGCAGATAGTCTCGTAACACCTACTGCCAGCATCTTTCCAGCAACTGGCTTACTGCTAGTTCTAACTGATTAAAATCAACTTGAACACACTGGAATTTACTGGAAATTAACAACCTCATAGGGGGAAGTAATTTTTTTTTGGTTTTACCAAATTTATTTGATCTCTACTGTTTCTGTGGTAGGCTTTTACCCCCTTAGACACCCAGCTGCCTGAGCTTTGTGCTCTAGAGCCAGCATTTCCATCAATTTCATTTCAATTATTCTGCTTGGTGAGATACTGAGAATCCGTTAAGATGGAGATAGCCCAAGTTTTCATGAGTGATCTGGAGGCCTTAGTTCGGACACAGTGCCTTGGAAAGCCATAATAATATTAGTACATCACCAAAGGATTTCTTATTACTGCAAGCTTCCTGCAGCAGTGTGTATGTGAACCCAGAAAACTCAAATCTTAGCTCTAGCTTTCTTGACTGAAAGGTTATTTTATGTTAATGTCGCCCAAATAGATCTTGCACACAGAATCTTCAATTTTTTGGTTTACTTAACTATCTGATGGCAAAATAACAAGATGTAGTACAGGAAGAGAAAACATTAATGTAATAATTTGTACTAACCACACATTATGATGACATGAGAAATTGTCAACTGTATATCCAGCTCACACTGATTTTGACTAAAAAATACTGTAATTAGGGGCTAGAGGCCAGAAAGTGTATTGAATTGGTCTAGTGGCCATTAGTTTGAAGGAATAAGTGAGGGAGGGGTGAAGGAGGGTCAATGGGACTGCCAACCTGCTAACCCCATGCTGTTGGTGTTCCCGGTTTACGCAACAGCAGGAACACATGGCTGGGCAATACCCCTGTCCAGCTTGGCTACCTCTGCTCCTTTGTTGTGGCTGTCTCCACATATCTAATCCCAATTTTATTCAGCCTGAAGTAGCACTTTCCTAAATTTCAGATTGTGGTTGGTGCTTAGACCCTGACTATGGGGTTAAACTCTGACTCAAGAAATTGAAGTGGGCAAATGGTCCTATTGCCTTCTGTTTTTCACACTCTTAAAGTTAATCCTGTTTTTAGACATGTTGGTGAATCAGCCTAACATCCTACTACTGCAAATGCAGAGATTTTACTTTGAGCACATGAAGAATCCTGTTGGCCTCCATTGGTCTATTCATGCTTAAGCAACTGCACCAATATTCGAAGGCTAGGACCTTTTAGATCAGAGAATAAACTGGAAAACTCTGTTGAAAGCTACTTTTACTTTTACCCTGTGGTACAGTGACATTTCCGTATTTTTGCCTGCATGACCATGCTGGACTGCTGAAAGTATGTGTGGAATCTGGAACATTTATGGTGCAAACATCATTTCAGCATTCTCCTACACAAGAGATGATGAAACTTTCTAAGATGAGAGCCTATGTAAATATGTGGTATGCATCAGCTAGGCAAACAGATGAGGGAATGTTGTTTTTAGAAGCTCCAGATGATGGCCGTGATCCGGTAATGTGATTATTGTGAGCAGAGACATTCACCCATCTGCAGTCCAACTAATTCATCCTTTGCAGATCCCCTGCAGTACCAGGGTCTATCTGCACAGCCACCAAGGCTGTCTGTGATTTGGGGAAACTAAGCAATGCTGAAAAGGCTGAACCTGTCATGCTGAAAGGGATGAAAAGGCCCCGGCAGACCAGGAACCCTGCCATATATGATGAGACAATACTTGTTCAATTAAGCATCTTATGCCTGTGTGTATCTCTTAATATGCAAAATCCCTGGCTCACCGCTAGCCTCTGCACACACTACCTGTCTTAAAAACCCTCAGACTGAGGGGTGGCCCTTCTGCTGGGGTCCACTTCTTCCTGGCCACTGAGGGTAACTTCAGCAATTCTTTGAGTTATTTTCTTCACAGAAAACACATGGAACAGATGGGCATAGGCCAGCATCAAGGCTGGTGCCGCAGTCACAGAAAAGGATGTGCCCTGCCCTTGTGAGATAAACCTTCCCCCACCTCACATAAAATAAACAGTTGAGCTTCCATTGCCCAAAGCTAGCTATTAACAAGCCTGTTGTTTTGCAGTAGTACGTACATGGATAGGTAGGTAGAAATAGCACAATACCAAAGAAACTATCCTCCATAAATTATAGTGGCTTCTTCTGAATTCTTATTAATGCTTACTTTAAACCTTGATGTCTAACTCTTCTTGAACATTCTTGTCCAGAGTAATTAATTTATACTTTGTTCTGAAAGCGTATCAGTAAACAGGCATCAATGCTGATAGCCATTATTGCTCCAGCAGTGAGGTTTAAACAGCTTGTGCTTTTAACTGCATGGTACAAAAGATATAAAACTATTTGCTTGAGATATTAATCCAGGATGACCTGATGTAAAGTGACAGTAAAAGTGGCTTTCCCAAAGATGTGAAATATGTGCTCTGCTCACTACCTCCTGCTGACTCTCTGCTCCAAGTGAATAAACATTCAGCTGAATTCTCCCACCCAGGTGTGATCCAGCAATGAACTGGCAGCGCATCCTTTTGTCTGCTAATGCCAATTCTAACTCACAGGAGCAGCCTACCACCGGCTCTGCAGCCAAAATGCTTTCTCAATTTTCTCAAGAATCAACACAGAAAATAGCACAAGAACATAAAATTCGCCTGGTCTAAATCTCTTAAGAATGAAGCATCTTGTTTATACTGATAAACAAGTGCATATACATGCAAGAATGGTGTTTCAGGACTCAGCCACCACAGATGAAAGGGAAGCAACAGTGAAATCATGCATGAAGCAGACAATAAATGATCTAATGATTAAAGATGACTTACAAAGTCTAATCTCTATGGAAGCCCTAGTTATTCGAATGAGAAGAGCTTAAACATTGGAACATCTCATCTGAAATAATCTGCTCCACAGAACAGGGGTGCTGCACATCCCCAGACTGCAGTTGCTGAACTGTCCAGCAAGTTGGCAAGGAAAATTGCATGCTTTGTTTGCATATTTGTCCCGTTCTTCTATGCCCCAAGTTTAACTCTGTGCTGTTACCTCTGCTGAGAAAGAACACAAAACAGAACTAAATTCATCTTGGCAGCTCAGTTTAGGGTGTACATATGAGTTCATTATGTTCACTATTGCTCTTTACAGATACCTTAAAGGAGGCTGTAGTGAGGTGGGGGTTGGTCTTTTCTCCCACGTGCCTGGTGACAGGATGAGGGGGAATGGGCTTAAGTTGCGCCAGGGGAGTTTTAGGTTGGATGTTAGGAAGAACTTCTTTACCGAAAGGGTTGTTAGACATTGGAACAGGCTGCCCAGGGAAGTGGTGGAGTCACCGTCCCTGGAAGTCTTTAAAAGACGTTTAGATGTAGAGCTTAGGGATATGGTTTAGTGGGGACTGTTAGCGTTAGGTCAGAGGTTGGACTCGATGATCTTGAGGTCTCTTCCAACCTAGAAATTCTGTGATTCTGTGATTAATTCTTGATGATAAAATATTTGCATGGATTTGAATAAGTCACCCTTGCCTTGGTATGGTAATGCGGAAAAAGGGGGTTAACAAAAGATAAGGTCATACACCTAAACATAAGCAAAACTAGGTGATAGGTACCAGTGCCTGAACAGGTTCCACAGGATTCAGCTGTCACAGAATAGAAGAAAAGTCAAGCAATCTCATGGTTAATTACTATAAAGGGGTACTGATAGTTGCCATTGGCTGGGCAAGAATTCACACATTGCTGATCCTCTAATTCACTGTGATCTTTCAGATGCTAAGCTCTGAAGCAGTGCTGAGTTTGGCAAAGTGAGGACAAAAACCCATTCCTATTCTGAGCGTGCTACTTTAGCTACTTGCTTTTCATTCAAGAAAGGGATTTGTTGACAGCAAAATTATTTTCTTAGAAAAACACTAAATGAGAAGATGACAAATGCTGTTGTGAATATTCACACAACTCCAGGAGCAATCAACCATGATTATTCAGACAAGGCTCCTGCAGGAAGGGATAGAGCTAAAATCTTGAAGTTTGGCAAGAATATGATCTTCAGTAAGGACTAGCACTTACAGTTGCTCTGGAGAAAATGTAGTTTCATTAGCCAGATTCATTCTCATTTGGAATTGACCATGTGCAGTAGAACATCTTGTCTGTATGGATGCAATTAAGAGATGCACAGTGAATAGTTGCCCTGCAGTTAGTGTAACATATGCTCCAGTACTTCCAGACGTGACTACTGAAGTTGGTAGCAAAATCCTGATGTCTTCAGCGAGGCCTCAATGTTAGTCATATAAAAACTGCTACATATGAAAACAGCTGCAGATCTTTCTTCCTCTGTGGAAAAGTGAGAGAAAGAGAGAAGAGGAACCCATGCTGAGGAAGTGACTGCAAGGCTGGAGAGGCTGGTAGGTAAGCCATGGCTTGCTGCATTCAGGAGACAGAAGGATATTCCTGTCCAGTCTGTGACCTGCTGTTTGCCTTCTGACAGATGCTTTTATAGCTCTTAGGTTTTGCCTTGTGCATCTCAATAAGAAATCATCTGCCTGATCCCTACTAAAAGCATCAGAGCATCCTCCTTGGGCTCCATAGGCATCCATGTAATGTGCTTAACACTTAAGTCCCAGGGCCATACATACTGCGGTCTCTGAAAGAATAAAGGCTTAATCACTGCACCAGACCGCTTACCGCAGCAGCATCTTGGGCTCAGGGATTGAGGCTCATTTGGTTGCTCTGACGCCTCTTTGATATACGGCAAAAAAAATGCAGGCAAGATAAGGACTGACAAGATTTTCTTACCCTACACAAGGTTATTTATGTGAGGCTCCTAAAAGTTCAGTAGTTTGTACTCGCTGCTGTGTGCTTTACTGCTGTTTTCTGGAATCAGGAGAGGAAGTAACAAATTAACACAAGGGAAAGTGTACTTGCAGCAGCACCATGGTTGGGAAAAATGTCATGAACTGCTGGAAATCCACCCAAAAACATTCCTCTGATCTTCCAAGATTTTTAATCTGTGCTCCAGATCCCAGAGGTTTATAATGGGAGAAATTTTGGATAGGTCGCACAATTCTGACTACAAATTTGTAGTGGGGTTTTTGACGCTCTTTCCTGACTAGCTTCCTTTTCACAAGCCCAGGGGTTGGAATATTTCCCTCCTTGCTCTGCACTTAGTGTCTCCAGTTTTTAGCAATTCCCAGGAGCTAGTACCATGGGTGCAGCTCAACACAGTGCTCAGAAAAGCCACCCACTGTGCCAGGAGCTCTGCGAACCACTAGGGCCACCAGAGGGGCTGCTGCTTCTCCCTGTCCTGCTCCGGCTCCTTCTTTTCCTTCTGTGAGTGCCATCCTTTCCCATGAGAGGAGGTCTGTTCACTAGCTTTTCCCCTCCAGGTCCAAGTTGCCTGTCATGGCCCCAGAGCTGGATTCTCTGGAACTGATTGGAACACCTGCATGTGAAAGATGCAAGCCGCGCTGCTGGAGAGGTCAGATCCTGCTCAACCACAGCAACCAGCAGGTGACTCAAGTGTGAACGCACAGCCTAGGCCAAGGATTTGTATGTGTCCCACAATGAACATAAACACCACCCCCACCCCAAGGAGGGTTGTGGAGAGCCCTGGCTGGTTTTTCCTTCACACAGCAGTTGTTAAAACATCGCTGCAAGGTCACGGACAGCATTCCAGCTCATCTGAACTGCAGATAAATACTCCTCCTTCATGAAGAGCGTGCAGAAACAGCTGTTCAGCATTACAGTGTGTTGCAAATGTTTTCTTGTCTCTTCAAAGGCAGTTGTTCTTAGGTAATCCAAAGGTCTGAGAAGCACCCATCTCCTGCACTAAGCTACACTGGCTGGGGAGGAAGCTGGAGCAAGGAAAAGACAATGATTTCTTTGTCAGACTCATTGTTTTGCTTCCCATGTTTTTTAACTTGCATTTGTGGACTAAGGGGAAAAAAGGTGGGTGTTTAAAGGGCCAGACTTCTGAGACAGGCAGCATGTCAAACATTTCTACAGCCTTACAGTAATGCTCATTTCACTTTCCTTGCTTCAGAGGTGTAGGCAGGGCTTGATGCCACCAGGTTTGGGACAAGGTGGACTCACGCAGCTGTGGGGTTGAGGTGGGCCAGCTGGTTGGCCTCCAGAAGATTTTTCTTGTCCTTAAAGCTGAGGATACTGCGAGGGCTGGGGAGCGGGTTGGGTACGTGGGAAGCAAGCTGGTAACAGGACGGAAATGGGAGCTCCTGACACGGGGAAGAGCCACAGCAGCTCCAACACCATGGAAAACCAGACTTGCATGGGGAAAGAGGATGGCATGAGACTGAGGACCAGACTGTGGGGACCCTGCCCTGCCGAGCCCTTGTGCCAGGAGGTGTGAGTTCCCTGCCAGCCCCGAAACAACCTGGACAGTCCTGCATTTTCCCAGTGGCATGGCCAACAGCATTCAGACAAGGCAACCTGCACCACACACACCTGGCAGGGAGGCAGCCCACTGGGCACTGTGGGGCCTCCTGGCAGGAGGCAGGGAAATGTGCAGAAAGAACTGTTGTAGCACCGTCCTTCCCTTTCTTTCATTGTAAAGCCACCCAGGGTAGTGTTTGTTTTTCATCCTGGGCTTGCTTGTGTGAATGGAGTGTGACTCTCTGCTTAAAAGCCCCCACAGTGGGCAAGCTTTCTAAGGCCAAATTAAAACCATTAGTTTGCTGCATGATCAATCGGGACAACTGACAATTGATGGAAATGCTTTAAAACAAACAGAATCCCCAGAAATAAATAGCCCCTTTCTTCTGAACTGAACACGACCCTCCACCCCCCCCAAACATTTCTGTTAAGGTACTGTTTACACAGATTTAATCAGTTGTGTCACTGGGGCACAGCAAAAACAGCAATGTGACCTGCTGAGATTTAGCACCAGATTGCAATTTACAATCAAGGCAACAAGAGTCACTGAAGTGCATAGCTCCCGCCCCAATTACTAATTAATCAGACCCAACCAGGTCTCCATAAAAGGCATAGCAGTCAGCTGTGAGCCCTATAAATCCAAAGGGGTTGGCTGTGTGTTGGTTGTTGTTGTTTGTTTGTTTGTTTTTTTTTCCTTTAAGTTAGAAAGGTGACCTGGGAAGATGTGCATCTTGTGGTTGGGTGCTGGTCCTGGGAGAATGCAAACTTGTTAAAGTGTGTGTGTGTGTGCGTGCGTTTGTTTTTTCTCATCTCCTTCCTGTGCTTAACAGCAGTGCAGCCAGCCAGCTTGGTTGCAGTAAAGCAGCATTCAGAAGGCAATGCGAAGTGCCAGGATGAAATGAACTGGCTAACTTTCTTACTTCAAAGTGTGTGATTATTAGCATGCTTTTGGTTGGTTGGTTTGGCTGTTTGTTTGTTTTAAATTTGCTTGAAAGCATGAGCACAGTGGCAATAGCTGCATTGGTTTCTAGTGGAGAGGCTAGGACAGGACAAAGCAAGCCCTGCACGTTACCCTGTGCTGAGGTGAGCCAGCCCCACATATACACAGGGCTTCATATGTTGAATACCTGCTGGTTTTACAGGCTTTGAGGCTTTTAAAGCTGCACTGTTGGCAACAAACAGTGCTGCTCCCCAGGGGCTGATAGAGTGTTCCCTGTGCTCCCCAGCAATCTCCAGCTCCTCTTCCAGGGTTGCAGAGTTCCCTGCTGCCCTTTGGCCTATGTCACCGTTTGGTCACCGTTGGGCTCAGTGGGCCCTGCGTAACACCTCACTAATTGCTCAGTTTGTCTTGTAATTATTTCAAGGCAAAAGGGATAGCTCTGGCATTTTGGGGAGAGGAAAAAAAAAAAAAAAGAGAGACAGAGAAAAGGAAATATAAAAGTATGAAGTAGATCCTCTCATTTGATGTTTTTGCTTGCTTTAGGCACTTCATCTCATTACTTTTATGGTCAGGCCAAACCTTAATGCTGATAGTTCAAAATAGAATCCCACAACTTTTAATATAAAAATAATATAGGCCTTAGGAAGAAACCACAAGATAATGTGAAAACAGGAAGTCTAGTGTGTCATTAAAGTGGCTTATTTAAGTATAAATATTCTATTTTCTATTTTTTGAAGAGTTCTGTCTGTATTTTTAGGAGATGATGCACTTTTTTTTTTTTTAATTTTTTGGAAGCTAGAAATAATGGTTAAATCATGCTGGTGGTATTTTTCTAGTCACTTTGTGAAACACACAACAGTGCACGCTGCATGAGGGAAGGAAAAAGCTTTCCCTCTTCTCACCCCTCAGCAACATACCTGGGAACAGAACTGCACATCTGTAAATAAATGCATCATTAGGTCCCCATCAATTTGTAAACTTCACTTGATGTATGGCTAAAATAATCCCACAAGGATAACTAAAGAAGCATACGCTTTCAGGCACACACAACTCAGACCAGCGGAAATAACGTTTTAGTTTGGGGGGGGGGGGGGTGATTGTTGGCTGCATCGGTTTTTTCCTTTTTTTTTTTTTTTTTCTTGCAGCAGTCCACATCGAAGAATTATTTTAGGTGCACTGCTACCAATATATTCATTAGCTAAGGATCTCTGGACATATTAAAAGAACACAGTAAAACAACTAATGATGCACTTGAGCAGTAACAGGTTGTCATTAGAGCAGCATCTGCTCTCATCAGAGTTAATTATTCAGTTGCTTTGTTTTCCAAGTAGGTGTCTGGTAGAATTTAGCAGAATCTTAATTAAAACACATTTTCAAACTCCATAGATGCTCATCTCATCTAAAGAAATCAAGACAATTTCCACCATAAACATAAAGCTTCAGTTGAGCCATCAAGCAGCAGCAGGATCTCAACCAAGGCCACGAGCCACTGCTGTCCTGATATTCTCACTCGAAAACCTGCCCTGAGCACGTACCAGTGACCAGCACAGGCTTTGCTGGTGAGGATGGCCATCCTGCATCATTACTGCACTGTACAGCCCCCGAGGATGTTGCACGTGAGCTCTGAGCTGCTCCCAGGTGATGTGCTCCCTGCCTGGGCACAAACGTGCCTTTCCGTCCCCTTTGGCTTTACTTTGTCCAGAAAAACACCACCGCAGCCAGCTTACCCAAGCTGACCTCCTGGCCAGCACTGGTTATTTTGAAGCTTTTTATTTCCCTGCTCTCTTCTGCAGCACTGGAATTTTTTTTCTCCCTTTCTAAATACTTCCCCCTTGGAAAGCAGAATGGAAGTGGTCTGACTCTGGACATAAAAAAAATGATTACCGTACGGCCAGACTGTCTGTAAGAAACACGCTGCTAATGCAGTAGCCGCAGATGTGCCGGAGAAGTTTCCCTTTCAGATGTGGTAAACCCAGCATGCACCCAGTGAGGATGCTGTGGGGAGGCAGAGAGAGCTGGGCAAGTCTGTGGTGGTGTTCTCCCACTTAACTAAAAACTCCTCATAAAGGAAATGGCCCTACGAGGTCAACGAGCCAAGGTCCAATCTGCTCCACTCCAAGGCTGGGGCCGACAGCTGCTTTGCAGGGTCTCCACTTTATTGGATTTCAGCAGACACATACCAAAGAAGTTCAGTCTAGAAGTGGAAGCTTTATTTCCCAATGGCCAGCACAGCATATGAAGGTTTGAGTCTTCAGTGTGGACTTCTTTGCTGTGGTGTATTGACTTACAGTTGGAGCTGGCTGGGAATTTTCTATCATAAAAATGCTGTTTGAGCATCAAAAGAAAATGTTTCTTGTAAATAGAGAACTATAGGCACGCAGGGTTCAGCCTGGTGGATGGAGTGGGAATGTTTCAATATTTGATGCTGAAATTATTTTCGTTAAAAAAATATATATATTATAGTTGCCTATTTTTATTTTTTAAGATATAAAAATTACCCTTTTACATTGCATTCCAAATGCGTGGTGATATTTTGGAATTAGAAACACCTTCTCAATACTTCCAAAGTTAGGAAAGGGGACTCCTAACCTATTTGGGATAAGGTATGAGTGTATGTGGGCACGTGTGCCAGTTATGTGCTGCTCTCCTCAGCAATCTTCACATACCCCTTCCCAAACATGCACTGAGCACCCTGGCTGCACATGCAGAGTTTTGTCTCTGTGTTTCTGACCCCTTTACAAAATAAAAGCTCTCCCAATCAAATGTCCATATGCCTGTCATGAAAGGGAAAAATGGAAATCTGAAACTCAATGACTGTATTTTAATGGCTTTTATGACGTTTTTGAGGCCTTTTTGAGGGGCTGAGAAAGCAAACCATCCTGCGCAGTGTCATGGGACTTCTGACTTTGCTGATGGAAATACCTTCTGGTTTGGGCTCCTTGAGGGAAAAAGAGCCTCTGAAGAACATCAAGGCGGTTGTTTATATCTGGGCTTCTGCTGAATGTAAAGGCCTGGCTGTTACTTTTCATTATCAAAAGCAGTTTTGGTGCTGGCAGCACAGTGTGTCAGGGGGACGCATGGGAACCCTGCACAGAGCTGAGACAGATGGGGGAGCCCCTGACCATCCTCCTCCTCCTCTTCCTCACTGCTACTTCACTCCTCAGGGTGGCTGTAAGGCTCAACCCCCAAACCCAGCCAGCCCCGTTCCAGCTGCGGGCGAGAGCTCTGAGCGATGTGATCTGATCCAATATCACCCCAGCCCAGATGTGCAGCCAGGGCAGCCTGGCTGCCTCCCTGCCAGCCAGGGGGCTCCTGCAACACAGCCCAGGCTGCCCCTGCCTGTGTCCTCTACAGCCCTCCCTTAGGCAGGAGGAGTGATGCTGCCGGAGGCCAGTGAGCAGCTCAGGCTCTGCCAGATGAGGCACGGTGAGTGTGTGCCTGCGGTCCGGTGGTTTGTGTGGCAGTGCTCGCGCTGGGCTGTTAAGCTTGCTTTCCTGGCAGTGATTTTGCCTTTTGTGCTGCTCGAACCAAGCTCTGCTGGCTTCCTTGCAATGGTGCCCAAGCAAGGTATGGCAGAGGCAGCTCCTTGCTGTCCTCGTGGAAGCAGAGGGGCAAGCAAGCAATTTCATGCCAGTGGCAGGGATGAGGGAAGCCACCTACTTGGGTGTAAGTCTGTTTTCCAGCCAAGGATGCTCAGGGTGCTCCAAAGCCCACCGCCACTGCCAGAGCTGCACCCAGGCTGCGCTCAGCCTGGCCGGGTCTGCTGCCTTCCTCCTTCAGCACAATGCAGGAACCGCTCAATTAGGCAGACTCCATACAGTAAAAGCATCGAAAGCCAAAAAATCCTCTTTGACATTTATCTCTGTCTTCATTCCTGGGGGAAAAAACACGCGCACACAAACCCCTTCTAATGAAAATCAGACAGTGTGAGCAAGTGGTGCTGAAGCAAAGTTTTTCTGCTCCTAAACTGTATTTCAAGTCATTACAAGCTCTGCTTGCCAACGTTACAGTAGCTGAAGCAGTATGTACAGCCTGTGATACGCAGACTGGAGTAAAACCTTCTTCATGACATTTTGTTGTATGGGAAAGCTTGAGTTTTTGGAAGACTCTCCGATAACACAATATGGAAAGCATGCTATCTTAGCATTTCCTACGCCGACTTGGAATGCCTTCTGTTTGGAGAGGATCCACTGGCAAGTGAGGGAAGGTCTGAACAGTCAATTTAGATTTTTCTTTTAAATGTATTCTGTATGCATATACTGTAGTTATTTTGAGATTTTTGCCTTCTGGAATGATTACTGTCTGATACCAGCTAGAAAAGTCATTATGCATAAAACATAGGTGTGCAAAGAGTTCGATAGCTTGGGGGAGTCATAGGTGGAACTGATTAAGCTCCGTGAGGAAGGATGGACCTTATTTGTTTTAAAACCCATATTCCACACCTGCAAAGCCATTACTGCCTCTCTTCAGAGGCAGATACAAATATAGTGAGCCAGTTGTATCCTCTTTCTCGACCAAGAAAATAACCAGAAAAATACAGTTAAACTAAAATCAGTTGTAGAGGTGAGAGGTTTGTTCTTTGAAGTATGGTTTTGCTGAGATAGCCAGGCAGGCTAATCCAGGAGCAGCATGCAGCTGCTGGACTGAACGAATGATTTCATGCTGTCTTTGTCACCAGTGGCCTCCTTGTTAGTCTCTCCGGTGGCGGTGTCCCTCCATGCCCAGCTCAGGGGGGTTGGTGGCATTTTGGGGGGAAGTCAGAGCTCTGACATCCCTGTGAGGTGGGGACAGGTCCTGCCTAGGCTGCACCAGCAGATCTGGCACCACAACTCACCCAGATGGGAAGGGTAGAGCCTTGGGTCCCTGTCCAAACGCAGAGGTCCAGATCCTGCCCCGTGGTACGTCTGTTTCGGTCTGCGTTGTGTGACAGGAGCATCCACGTGTCTGTTCAAAGAGCTCACAACCTGCAGGAGAGTCTGAGCGGGTGGGGTGCCATGGGAACGTGCAGCAGTGCTGTGTGTGTGGCGCCCACGTTACCCAAACCCCTCAGAGCTGGCTGCGAGGGCTGATGCAGGGGCTGCCCCGTGCCTGTCGCATCACTAGAGCCACGGCCCCAAAGACGTGTCCCTGGGGGCACCAAAACAGCAGCCGGGGCTCCCCTGCCCCTGGCCCTCTCAGCTGCCAGGCAGTGCAAAGCCGGTCACCTCCGCACGGTGTGCAAGCAGCTAAAGAAAGGCAGTCCAAAAAGAGCATGTAAACAGAAGGCTGGAAAAAGGGCCACTTGATTATTCAGCTTCTAAGTGGGGGATGGGAGGAGTGCAGAATTGCTGCAGAAGCAGCAGAACTTGCAAATCCTGTTATTTCTCTGGTGCTCTCTCCCGTGGCTTGATGATCTTGCCCTTCTGATGAAAGCTTTTCCTGCAGCTGGCGTTATTCATAGCATCATTTTCCCATGTTGGATCTGTAGTATCTAGTAGTAATTTCACATCACAGCCTTGTTCCTCAGAGGGGACAGTACTTCAAGTCTCTGTACTTATTTTCCGAAGGCTCCTAGGAATTTGGTACTTCTGAGATTCCTCCGTGACATGAAATTGGGCTGAAATCTGCCATTAGAGTGCAGTAGTACCAGAAAGTGCTGGGAAGCAAATAGTACAGTTGCATAAACCTAGCGACTTGAGAAACCAGTCTGGGAAAAACACAGGTGTGTGTATATATGTGTATGTATGTACATATATACAAACATGCCATCACACAGCAGTGTCGCTTCATCTCCCCTGTCCCCAGCTTAAGTGTACATGGCTTGCTCGTGTGGTACTTTGAGTGTACAGTAAGCAAGTTCTCTTATTAGGCACTGATCTTGCACACACAGCCCTTCTGGCTGGATAAGCCCCTTGGAAACCCTGAGTCAGTTGTTTGGAGTGAGAAGCACTCTATGTTTGGCATAGAATCCCTAATCCCAGAAAAATGCTTTGCTCTGAAACAGTTCTCCTGGCAGGACCCGAAGGAAGTGGCGGCCTTGCACGTAACCCACTAGTAAATATGATGGTGAGGCCAAAGCTTGTGGTTCCCACATAGGTGTGAATGCAGAGGTGTGTTTGGGAGCACCCTGCATCCCGCAGGAGCATCATGGCTCCTTGGGCAGAGTCATCTCCCCTGCCCAGCTGTGGCTGCCACATCAGCTCTGGGCACCAAGTGCCCTGCGTGGGTTGCCCTTGTATAGACTTGATATGAAAGCCTGGAGTTTCATCAGTAGATTTTTATTGGGATGCCTTTATGGGGCCCTCTGTGGGCATCAGCCCCTGGAGCATCCCCTCTGCTCCCTCACTGTTTACAAATGTATCTGCCTCCAAAATCTGTCTGAGTTTATCAATGAAAGGGAGGTAGTGTTACAGAGCTGTGCGCACACATGTTATAGATTCCCCCAGCAATAATTCCTTCCTCTAGTTATGCTATATATTTAGTGCATTCCTTGAGTATGATAATCATAAACATGCTTTAAAAAAAAAAAAAAAAGGTTAACAAAGTTGAAACAAAACGCAGGAGCTGGCCAGATAGTGGGCAGAGATTGCTGCAGCCCTTGAGGCTGGGATTCCTGCATCTTCAGCAGCTGCTGCCCCTGGGAGGGAAGCAGAGCGCCTGCGGGCAGTGGCAGGGAAATACCCCATGGGTAGGCCGGGTGGGGGCTGAGCTGTAGCAAGGGTGATCAGAAGCAGGGTGAAGATCTCTCTGTCAGTGTGAGGGCCACAGAGGGTGCAGCTCAGCTGCTGCTCGCACTTGTGCAGCATGAGGCAGCTCCTCCAAGGCCCACATCGCACCCCTGCCCTGCCTTCCCAAAACAGCCACGCTCATTTTGGGGCAAAAAAAAAAAAAAAAAAAAAAAAAAAAACCATTTTATTGTTGCAGCGAGCAGTGCGAGGTTATTACCTGCACCGAGGCTCAGGGTTTGGTTTTTGGGGCAGCAATGCTGTGGAGCTCAGCAGGGTCAGCTGCAAAGTGCGAGCGCTTGGCCAGGAGCAGGAGCCCAAGCGCCGCCGCGCTTGCCTCCCTGCCTGCCTCCGTCTCCCAGGCAGGGAGCAGCGGCACATTATCGGGTGTGTGAATACATATTTACTACGGCAGGCCCAGAAGGGCTTTTCAACAACTTTCCCTGCATGTGTTGCTAACAAGTCGCTCCGCAGATTTACCAAGTGAGCAGAATCGCAAATGTTTCTCTTTACAATGAGAAGTAATCAGAGAAGGTCTAAATGGCAAACAGCGATCCAATATATACATTTGTCACAGATATAATATAAAGTCAGCCCAGCCTCTTTGATGTCACATAAACATGTCATTCTGAACCAGCTCAGTTTTGCTGGCATTTCATCAGCGAGCGCACAACAAACAGCCCCAGTGATGCTTCCTCGCAGCTCCGCGTTTCCCACCGCCCAGCTGCCCAGCCCTCACCAGCTGAGCGCTTTGCAGTGTTCAGTCTCTGCTGAATACGGGATCCACCCCACTCACTGCTCAGCCCACTGCTTTAATTACCCTCTGGGATGGGAGAGAGGGAAAAAAAAATCAAATTTTGTATTGCAAACCTAGGTTATCTTTAGATAGCCCATGCGAAAGGAGATGCGCAGGGCTTCCTGCCCAGCGGTGGGAAGGACACATCCCTGTCCCGGGTCTCCTCCTGGCCATGGCTCAGCCCTCGTCTGTGAGCAAAAGCCACGTGCTGGTGGTGCATGCTGGTGCCTTCTGCGTGCCTGCATGACGTATTAGCCAGCTCCTGTACTGATGTCACTGTGAGGCATTTGGGACGTGGGTGCTGTCAGTGTGCCACTTGAAACTGTCAGAAGCAGCTGCCGAGCTCACGAGAGGAAGGCAGGGGCTCTGTCTGCTTCCCTGCCAGCACTTAAAAAGTAATGAGTCCTTTTATGCTTTCTTTACATAACAGGCTCCAGCCAGAAAACTGGATGTTTCCTTGTCAATAAAATGAAAAAGAAATTCCCAATATTAAAGGAACTGAGATGCAGTTGAGCAAGCCTTATGTTATTGTGGTTAACAGTCAATAAGGAAAACCAGAGTTTTTGTTCTGCTGACTTAAAAAACATTAAGCTGTAAATATCTAACACAATTCTATTTTAGTGTTGTTTTTTTTTAATTCACAAACAAATTCCCTCCCAAGGTTTTGGTGTCAGTTTGCTTTCCCCCCCCCCCCTTTCTCTTCTCAAAGCATCAAATAAAATCACACGCGAGGGCCTTGTCTTCTGAAAGCCTAGGAAGATGAATGGAAGCAGTCATTTATTTATTTTTCCACGTAGAAAAAAAATAATCCTGGGGGTGCCACATGGCAAAGGAGGAATTTTGGTGCCAATGCAGTGCCTTGGAGGAGCGGGAGCCACGTGTCGGGGCTGGGCAGGGACTGTGCTGCTATGGGGCCATGGTGAAATGGCACAGGGGTGGTGGCGGTGGCCAGAATTCCTTGCTTGGGTTGTGGTAGCCCAACCTGCAGTGAGTTTTTCTTTTGGAGAAGGATAGGTCCAGGAACACAAATTGGAGCCAGACACAGCAGATCCAGCATTCCAGGGGCAGAACGTTAGGAATAATAATAATAATACTGCCTGAATAAGTGAGCAATTTATAAACAAGCAGAGCTGTACACGTACATAAACTGTTGAGTTGGTCCACTAATGGATGCTGATCAGTAAATATTGCCATGTTGTAAAGCCTGCACACAACTTGTTATATATCTGTTTTAAGTGCTGCTAACAAAGGCTTTAGCTGCAGCATTTAGAAAAGAAAAATACTTTTTTCCATTAATACTCCCCCACCCCCAAGCCCAAACTGGTCCTGACAAACCCTGTGTCCGCTCCTCCTGTACGAGGAACACCCGAAGGTGGGGGGCTGCTGTCACCCACGCATGTGGCCAGGCTCCCGCAAGTTCCTGCAGCAGGAGGTGGGATCGCTGCCCCCAGCACCCCCAAGTCTCTGCCCCTCACCTAGTGGGCAGGCTCACGCTTCAGTTTTAATTAAACTGACCTCGCCAGAAGATACCTGGGGAACCCGGGAGGCAGTGGGAGCTCGATTTTCCCTGCTGTAACTAGTGCCTTTAACAGGTCAGAGAAAATCCCCCCCCGGCCAGGGGTCTTGCCGCCTGCCTGCACCCCAGCTGCCCCACGGCCCTGTCCCGGTGCTCGCGTGGTGGGGCCAGGCTGCGGGGTCTGCGCATGGTGTTGCAGGGAGCCCCTCCGCTCTGCGGCATGCAGCACATGGGAGCATATGGCTCTGAGTCTGGTTTGTTTGTTTGTTTTATTTTTTTTTTGTTTCTTTCTATTTTGGTTTACTGTCACAAATAATTTAATTATCCCATGACTTGCCATTTCAGTTATGCATTGTCTCTGTTCCTGTTTGACTTGGGGGCAGCTGTTGAGCTCTCCAGATTTAGGGCTGAAATCTGCTCGTCGTTATGTGTGAGCGCAGTGCAGCCCATCTCATGAAGGCAGCAGCCCCGTGCGTAGTGGGCATGGGCGAGGGTTGGGGTGGTGGGACGCAGCCTGGTGAAACTGGCCATAGTGCTTCTGGATCTGCACCCGCAGCATTGGGGATCGTGGGCTTGGCTCAAACAGTAATCAGAGGTCCCTGATTACTTTTCCTCAACACAAACAGCTGTGGCTCTTCCTTCATTTGGCTTTTTCTGGGCCTTGGGTTTGTAGCCCCTCTAGGTTCTTCCTTGTCACTTTATGGCCAGGAGCTTGGCACCAAGCCCTTGCATCCCCATGTGGCACTGAGGCAGGTGAGAGGGTGCAGATGAAGATGTCAGGGTGATCCCTTCGTGCCTTGCACCACAAAGCTGAGCGTGGCCCTGGCTGCCCTGGGGATGAGGGCTGATGGGTTGGGTACTGCAGCCCTCGCTCAAAAAATCAACTCGGTTTTGGGCGGTAGTCTGCCGCTGCTTATCAGACGGCTGGTGTTTGTATTTACATCCCATAAATCCCCCAAAGTAGCCCTCACCACTGCCGGAGGTGGCTGGATGACTTGTGTCTGCAGGCATGCGCTGAGAGGGGAACATTTGTTTGGCTTTTACCTATGTTTTTCTCTCATGCAGTGGACTTAGGAGGCATATCCTGTGGGAAGATAGGGAAGCAAACAATTCAGTGATCTCTAGTCGGAGCTCTGCAGACATTTATGAGACATACAGCTGTTTCTCTTTTTAATTTGGAGGAATACAGGCCTCGCAAACAGGGTGGTTGGTTGTTCCTACAAATAAAAGCCCACAGCTCAAAGGCAAAATATTTTGAAGACAATGTACAATAAGAGCCTTTTTTTTTAGCCATGTAAAAGCTGTTTTATGAAATTAAGCTGGAAATATCATAAGTGGGAAATGACCACAGAATAAATAGGAACCTTTTAGAAAGACAGCAAACATGTGTTATTTATTTTCCTAGTAAATGGAAGTGGCAGATTCAATCAGCAAGAAACATCAGATAGTTATGACCATTTTAATCACATAAAAAAAAGTTCATACGTTTTGTTTATGGTACATTTAACAACATTTTCAGTTTAGTATGAGGGGAAGCGAGTAACTCGTATTTACCAGTAAACTAGAGATAAGATGGGAGCGTTCCTCTTAATGTGGGAAGAAATGCAGTGAGAGGTAGAACAGTGAAGTGTCTGTGCCATTACCTTTTGCACTCTATATAAACATCTGGAAGGCATTAAAACCCGTTGCATCAGAAATATTTTAAAGCTATCAAACAGTTCCAAAGCATGTACTGTACCCCATGAAAAGAGACAGCCTTCATGCCTGCCATTTCAGAAGGCTTGTAGGCTTGCCACGGAGACCTATTTTATGTGTGTCTATCTGCTTGTATTTGCTTGAAAGCTTTAAAGTCACGTTCAAAAATGTTCCTGATAGATGTTAATTTTAGTGACGGGGCAAAGAGATGATTATGGAGTGGCCAGCTGAGGTTAAAGCCCTAAGTAACGACCAACTGCTGATGTTCTGTCAGTGGAATCGATGTGAGGGGAATGTGGTGCCTGTCTTGGCATTGCTGCATACGAGGGACAGCACTGACCAAGGCAGGGGTAGCACTCTCTCACCTTCCCCTCTCTTCCCAAAAAAAAAAAAAAAAAAAAAAAAAAAAACTTGCTCCTGCATTGTAAAGAAAGCAGCAATAAGCAGACATGTTGGTATTGCGTCTCGGTCTTCTGAGACCAGGCCTTCTCACAGCTGGCTTGTGCAGTGGACCAAGCGTGGTCCTGGCCCCATGTGTGTGGGCTGGGTGGCTGAGATGGCTCTGACACGAAGCTGAACCTCCCTCTCAGCCTGCTCGCCGTTACAGTAGGAGGGGAAGGCTTGCCTTTGGGGGAAGAAGAAGGAAAACACACAAGCAAAATAAATACGAGGGGGTGTTCACTGTGCGCATGATAGACTGATTTATAGGAGGAAGCTGTGTGCTTTTGTGGATCCCACGTGCAGTATTAGTGACATCTTTGCTTTGGGTTGTAATTTTGTAGTGCTTGCACTATGGATGAAAATTATATACCTGGGATGAAATGTGTGTACTTTAATAGGTATACCTGAGATTATATGCTAAGTAAAAGGAAGCAATGCTACATGTACAAGTGCAATTTCTATCCTCTTTCTGATCTTTGTGTTCTGGTCAAACATGAGTGTTTTCCTAAGAGACAGCAGCAGATGCAGGATAAGCTAATATCCTTGGGATATCAGCTGTACTGACTTCTACAGGGCAACCAGCCCAGGGGCAGCAGGAAAAAGCAGCAAGAAGCCTTCCTCTGGGGACAGAGGAGCCGGCAGCAGGGCAGCAGAGGAGAAGTAACCGTCAGGGCAATAGCTGGTTGAAACGTGTTCAGAGTTGAGTAACAAGGAGGCTGCTTGAGCACCTGAAGTATTCCTGTGCCTGAGCAGCACAGCCTTTGCCTCTCTGCTCTGCTCCATCCTGGTTGCTTTGAACTGAAGAAGAAAAGCTTGCTAGATGTGGTCTGAGGGTGCAGGGCCTGGCCTGTGGTGCCAGAGGCAGCGGGCTGGCGGGTGCCTGCCATACAGCTGCCCCACGTGGGGCCTGCTCCAGCTCCCGCCGGGCCTGCATGGACGTCCAGCCTAGCACAGCGCTGTGTGTCTCTGGTGATCTTGTTACTTGCGGCACATGGAGATACTAAGGCAGATACATGAAAATGAGAGCTGATTGTCTGTAGGGTGAGCTCGGGCAGCCTATTAGACCCATTCAGCTCTGTCTGGGTAGTTACAGCTAGCTGTATTGGGTAGTTATTAAACCCATTCAGCTCTGTCTGGTAGCAAGGTAAGGCACGTCCCCAGAGTACTTCCCACCAGCAGGAGAGTGGGACTTGGGGTAGAGAGGAGGGACTGGGCTGGAAGAGGAGGTCGCCAGCATGGGCAGACATTTTTAGCTCTGTATAAGCAGAGTAGTCATGTAATCTGGAAAATGCTCGGGTATAGCATTAAAAACAAAGAGAAAAAAAAAGTAGAAGACATTCACAGATTCAATCCTATTTTCTCAGATTCAATCCCATTATTTTCTCGCTGGCAGGCTTATGAAACCTAAGTATCTTCAACAGAAACAAACATCTGCATAATATAACTAGATCAGCGTGCTAATGCCAAAGACTGTCTGGATGAAGGGTAAATTCTAGCTAGTTTACAATCAACGGTCTAGCATCCTTGTAGTGTGACTGGGTGTACTCGCCAAGCCAGCTGATTTAGAAAGAGGCTCGAAGGGGAAAATGTTCCAAGGAAAACTTTGTGTTGCTGCACTAGGTTCTAGACCGAAGGCGAGATAACATTCCTGGGAAGCGAGTGCAGGAGCGTGTCTTTACTGCCCATCCTGGAAAGAACTTTTGTAATCAAATTAAATGCAATTTCTTGCTTTCACTCTCTAATTGAGCCAGGGGAAGGGTTATGAGATCCTCTGGTGCTCAAACCCTGCAAAGACCTTGGGGGTGGGAGAGGCAAAGGAATTTTCTTGTGGTTAAAGTCCCCAGATGTACGGCGTTCAGCTCTACTTGTCTGAGGGCAACACAGAGCCATAAATCTTTAAGATAAATGCACAACACACATTTTGGCATTTAAAAATCTGTGCAATGTAGTACCACTCAATTTGTCTTTGCTTTAGGATGGCGTCCGTGAACAAAGTCAGAGGAGGTGTTAATAACTGAGTAAAATTGCAAAACCTCTTTGTTTTGTTTTGGCTGCACGTCCCTAAATGCGCAGGCACAGCGCAGAAAAAAAAAAAAAAAAAAAAAAAAAATCATCAGAAGTACAGTAGCTGTGCCCCAAGTCCTGGAGCAAGGCTTAAATCCTGACCATCCCTCAGAGGTGTTTACTGGGGTTACTGGACATGGAGGGGCTCTTCAGCAGAATGAAGCTGGGGGGAAGCTGCTCACCTGCAAAAAGAGCTCAATACCATTCTTTCCTCGGAGAAAGCCAAGTGTCACCTGAAGAAATGTGACAGGCATGTCACTGTGTTTGCACTGAGCAAACATGGGCAACAGCTACACGAGCACCAGTGTTTGACAGCTTGGCTTTTCAGTGGGGTGGGGAGGGCAGAAAAGAGCCTGGGAAGGCATGAAGCAACTGGGAGAGACCGGCCGCACACAGGGCTTGGGGAGCACATGCAGGGCTCAGGGAGCACACACAGGGCACATCGCGTTGCCAGCATCCCACAGGTTTCTCCGGTATCCTTCAGTGCATGAGGTCCTACAGGGCCAGTGCCAGGGGACAGAGCTGCTCCAAGGTTTGTGACTCGTGCTGCCCCTGCAGGAGGCAGAGTCCTTCCCAGGAGGAGATGGAGGCCAAGAGGAGTGGGACCTCCATATTTCAGGGAAAACATGGTCTCCTTTGGCTGAAAGGCTAAAATGCAGGCACACCTTGGCTGCTCCAACAGCAGTCTCAGCACTGCTGTTTGACAGGGCTGCTGGTGCTCTGAGCTGTATATATATTCTATAGATATAGATATATATTAGAATAAACAATGCTGCACATCTGCTGAGCCAGTGGCCAGGCCGAGCTTGGTGTTACCCCTGTTCCCTGGGGGATTTCCAGCATGACTTAGCTTTAAGCCTGTTTCAGACCTTGAGTTGCAGCAGCCACATAAAGACAGTCTGAAAGATAAAGTGGAGTTGAAAAGCTGCATGTGAGAAATGAAAAGAGCAAGGTGGGTCGAAGGAAAATAACAAAGGAAACAAAGGAAAATAACAAAGGAAACAAAATAACAAAGGAAATAACCACCATTCGCTTGGCTGTGAGGTTTCGCTCTTGGTCAGCATAGAGCATCGTGAGCTGCCCACACCATGCCGCGCTGTGGGGAGTCCAGGGCAAAGTGCTGACTCTTCTGGTGCACTGAACATGTAACAGCAAAGTTGTGCAGCAGGGTATGCCCTTTTCCCCTGGTGTTTTGAAGAAGAAAGGAGCATCCGTGACACAACAAATGTTATTAGTTCAAGCTACATTGCAGAAACGTTGCTGCATGCCAGCGAGCAGCCTGACGGCACGGTGTGTCAGCCACTGGGGGGCACGGCATGCAGGGCCAGCCCTCTAGAGGGGGCTTGGTGGGTTGTATTTGGTCAGGAAACCAGCATGCTCAACCCACAGAGAGAGAGGAAAGGTAGGCTCCTCCTGGGCAATATTTCTGCGTGGAAGTGCGAGTAACACAGCTCAGCCAAGACATGTTGGCTGTACGGTGCAAGCATGAGTGCTTGGGGAAGAGAGGAGCCCTTGCTGCAGCTTGGTGACCAGCGCTGACCTTGGCAGCGCAGCGCAGCGTCTGTTCTGCATTGGGGCAGGGAGAAAGACGCGAGCCTGGAGTGCACACAGGCGGGTAATTAAAGTCACCGAAATGCTGTAACGCAGAAAGGTAGTCTGCGTTTCGTCAGGGAGAAAAAAACGTTGGCTGCTGTGCAATGCCACAGACAATAACTGGAAGAAGCTTAGCTCTTTTCTTCCTCTGAAACAGATCTCCCTCACTACTTTTTTACTAGCCTTTTTACTGCTGCATTCTTCCTACAGGGTTAACATGAACATTTTTTAAATCTATTCTGGAACACGATGCTGACTCTCCTTGGCCTTTGCATCTCAGGGGTGGTTTTTACCAGTGCGTGGTCACCCTGTGCTGGCCCGTGGGGCCAGTGGCAGAGGAACAGGAGCAGTGCCATGGGCTGTCCCCGTGGGATGCTTCACCCAGCCACTCTGGGTCCATCATCCTGTCCCATCCCTGGTGGGACCTCCCTGGGCCCTTGCATGGGAGGTGGGTGGGTGGCAGAGCCCCACGCAGGGCTGGTGACCAGCTGCGGGGGGAGCGGGGCTGATGGCAGCTCTCCACCATGTGGGAGTGATTACAGAAAGAATCGTGCTGGATAGATCCCAGATGAGTTAACTTAATAAACTTGTGGCCTAATTAAACCACATCCCTTGCATCTTATCTGTCTTCCTGCGTGTCCAGAACAATGCCCCAAGACTGGGTTGCTACCGCGGTGCGCCTGCATAGAGCATCGGGATCCAATAACCCTTCCTACACTGATGAACTTGCAAGGGATTTAATCTGATCTGAAGTTCTCATCACCCAGTCAGTACAAGAGCGTGCCTCAGATACACAGCTCAGGCGGTTGGCATGCTATCCCCTAGGTGGGGAAGCAGATGCAGAGGCTTGGTAGTTTATCCTGGGAAACCCAGGGCACACAGAGGAGCAAGGGGTGGGAGATGAGAGGACTGGATTTTGCGTAGTCTTCCAGCCCTCCTGGACTAGGTTTTCTTCTCTAAAGCAGCACGTTTCATCATTTTGCATGGCATGAACCTCTTTCGGATATGGCTATTTCTATTAAGTATATCCAATTAACCTTGAGTGGTACAGGCATCTGAGAGCCGGAGCCAGCCCCGTAATATAAAAGCTCTATGAAGCCCTCAATAACAAAGTGAAATGCCTGCCAGCTTACAGAGCCCCTCCCGATCACCCAGAGCCTCAGAGACGCAATGTTGCACGGCCCCTTGGCGGCCAGGCTGGAGATGTCACCTGCTGGTGACAAGTCCACCCCTGGTGCCAGTTTTGGGGGTGGGGTGTGACTTGGCAGGGTGGGCTTGTAAGCAAACCCTGTGTGGCAGGTGGGGTGGCCGCACCGGTAGGTGCTGCTGGGTGTATGCAGGAGGTGCTGGTGTGTTTCTGACTCCTACCTCTCCGCACAACCAGAAAGCAAAATTACATGCTGTTAAATGACTTGGAAGGGAAAAACTATTTTAGAGAGTCCTAATAGGAATGTTTATATTCTGCATATCTGGTCTATGTCTCAGTGCAGAAATAAACAGCCCTTAACTGAGAAGTCTCCATGGACAGGAGCATAATAGATGAAGGGAAGATGGTTGTATCATTCTGCTCAGTTGGTCATTACATGAAATTATAACTATATTATCAATAAGCCTCAATGTCATTACGTCGCTATGTTTGGCAAATTCACCCATGCACTCAAATAAACATTCTCCATTAGAAGTATTGCAGCCCTTTAGCTAACGATAGCTGCAGGGAGCCTCATCCTGTGGCTCCTGGGTGCTCACCTGCCCAGAGGGGTTACCCTGTGCATTTCTGCATCCCTACCTCATGTCGTGTCGTCCCCCCAGGCACCTGCAGAGGCTCTGGGCAGGGCTGGCCCCCACCAACCTTTCCCGCATGCCTGCAGTGACATTTTGCTGACCCTGAGCATCCTCCTTCAAAGGAGAAGAAATTTCAGCGCTCATTTAGCTGCATCGGCATCCATGGTCTGTGTGGTAAATCTTGTTGCAGGTTTCAGGATATTTGTTTTTAAAGGGAGAATTAATAATAATTGTTTCCTCACTAATGAAGATAAGTGTCAGGGGAGACTTGAGCTATCTTGTATTTCATGTATACGGTCTCAAATTCTTCTGTATCACTCTGCAATTTATTTTCACTCAATTAATTTTATTTTATGATAAAGTAAATGGCCCACGGTGCTGATGGGCATTAGCTGTGGAGCTATCACATTATAATACAATCAGGTTAACTCCTAGCACTATGAGTTAACACTCCCATCTGCCACACATACCCCCAAAATGATTATCTTTTTTTGTAAAAGCACATCTCTAGGTCTGTCAGTAACCCATATTGAGTTACTGTTACACACTGAAGGAGTGTGCACACTGCAGGGGGCTGCAGGTGGGACCTGGATTACTGCTGGAAAGCACCAGAGTGGGTCAGATACGTTTGTAATTCTTTGTGCTGTTCTTTGCTTGTTGAACTTCATGGATTTTGAGCAATGATAGAAAAACTTGTCTCAGGCTTTCAAATATGTCTCAGGCTTTCAAAACCAAAGTTCATATTTTCTAGTCACTGAAAAAAAACAATGAACAAACATTTCTAGAAGGGTCATTTTCAGTTTTTTCCCCCTAAAATCCTGTGTGGCATTTCCATACTTAGCACATCCATACTCAGCAGAAAAAAAGCTGATGTTGGTGCTGAGCTGGTGCCCTCCTCTGGCTGTGCCCCACCAGCCAAGCAGGCGTCAAGCTGCGGCTGCAAGATCAGTCCCACCTTATCCGAACTAGGAGAGAAATCCTGCCCCTGGGAGAAACACTTTGTGCTGGTATTGCTTTAAGAAAGGCCACGTTGTTTTTTTTCAGAGGACTCGAGTTTGAAGAAAATACGCTTTGGCTTAGTCCTTGGTTTAAAGCCACATTTAAGGCTCCGAGCAAAGCTTTATGGTCACGTTTGAAAATTCCTCCAAATAGGGGTTTGTTATGGAAATGCTGACGTAGCTTTTACCATAGCAGCAAAAGTGCCCTGCTATTATCTGTGTGTTTTTACAGCGATGGCCAGATGGCGCGTGGACAGATGCCCAAAGGGAGCCGTCCGACGTGGCCATTGCTGCGGGTCTCACAGGGACCTGGCAGCACTTTGGTCCTGCACTGCTGTGCTGGGTGACAAGTCACCCACAGGCATTGCAGGATGGGCAGTGGGTCTGCAAGAGGCTCCCGTGGGCCCTACAAGGCCAATGCCCCAAACCATTTTGGTGCAGATGGTGCTTCAGGTGGGGTTGATGAGCAGGAAGATGAGTTCCCTGTGGGATGTAGGCAGCACTGAGCACATCCAGTCCTCAGGAGTGAGCAGAGTGGGCAGAACACCGTGAGGTCTTGCTGCCTTGTGAGATCTGGAGTCATGAGTTTTCCCAGCTTGTGCATTCCTTGGAGACATCAAGCATTTCTTTGCAATCAATACAGCTGGAAGCATCTTCTTCCCTTAAAGTTGACTTAAATGCCAAGCTCTGGTTCTGGGAGGTGACGTTTGAGGAGGTTTATCCTTAATCACAACGATAAACGTGACCTAGTCAATGGTCATATCCTGCCAGACTCTGTGCCACTGTCTTTTCCTCCTAGAGGAGACCATCGCAGGCTGGAGCACTTTGCTGGGTAGAGAGACTGCACAACAAACTGATTCAAAAATCTGCCCAAACTAGAAGTCTAAAATAGAGACCCAAAGGGTGGGCCTTTGGGGTTCGCCCACCCAGGCTGTGACTTTCTGAGAGGTGTCACTCAAGTCCTGGCCTCAGGCACACGGCCAGGCTGCAGGGAGCACTGCCTCAGGGCAGGTGTGTGCTGACCAAGGTTGGTCTTAGCTGAAAGGGAGGGATTTGTTCCAGCTGTGTCAGGGCACATCCCACCACACTTCACCATCAGTGGCCATGGTGGCAGGGGCTACCAGAGCCACCAGGAGGAGCATCCATCCAGGGCAGGCGGAGGGTGCGGGTGGGGAGGAACCTGCGTGGAGTGCTTAGGGCTGAGCGAAATGGTGGTTTTACTGCTTAAGTGCAAACAACTAAAGACGCTTTCTCAACAAGCACCCAATAAAACTGCATTATTACATCCTGTGAACAGCTCCAAAATCCTTAACTCTAGGATATCAGCAGCTCCTGAGTGAAACTAAGCTAATAAACAAGTAGATAATTAACAAAGGCAAACATAAGTCTCGGTACCAGTGACTTCGTATTAAGAAACCTTCTGGTTTTAATATTTGGCATGTATGCATGAAATAATTTATTGCTGTTTCAAAGCAATTTCAACTGTTAAACATTCATTGGTTTGCTGAAGGAAATAGTAAAAAAAATTCTTTCATGTGAACATTAGTTCTTAATTTTAACATTTCCTTATTTTCTATAATGGGATTTGATGTGGCAATAAGCTCTAGGAACAGATCTAAGTGGAAAAATATTGTTAGCAGGTGAAGGTTTCTTTACCAGATTCCTTAGCTATCTGCTAAACAGGTGAGTTTAATTGGAAAGCACCCGAAGGAGGGCATTTGAATGGCAGAGGAGACTGCCTCCTGTGGCAGCCCGGCTGCAGCTGGTGAGCAGTGTTGGGAATATATATGCCACCAAGTGAAAGACACACTTGATAACCCCCTGTTGCTCTCCAGGCTGTGGGACGTGTCCATTTACTGTAGGGTTAGGTGAATGAATAAGGCAGTTTATGGCCATGTGAGCAACTGGAGGACCTATGTGTAGACAAGCGTCGTTCAGTGGTCACCAAGCATCTACCCAGGCTCAGTAGCCCAAGCCCTGGTAGCCAAAGCCTGGCTGCTGGCAGCCAGTCAGCCCTGGTTCACCACTGGAGCTCTGCTGCAAGCGCATCCTGCACCTTCGCGCCCAGAGTCAGCCTGCAGTAACTGTTGAAAATTGAGTTGTATGTGGGAATTGAGCATTTTTGCACACAAATTCCACACCCTGTTATATCTGGTCTATGTTTATGCACTGATTTAAGAAAGAAGACATTTTGCTTGACAGCACTGTACAACCAAGAGATAATACACAGAAACATCTTCAAAATACTTGCAATCTATTTTTATTTTCAAGCAGCCCTGGGTAATTTCACGGCATGGTGCACCTTCAGCTTGCTCTGGAAAAGAAAGTGCAGGCAGCACGGCTCCATCGCCCACACACTGCCATGTGGTCAGGGTGATGCAGCGCTGCTCTTGCTCAACCCTTGGACCGGCACTAGGGTCTCCATCCAGCAGGGTCTGCTGCGATGTGGCATGTAGTGAAAACCCTCCTTGTGCCTTGGCTTTGAAACAAAGCATGGCTGTAGCTCTGAAATTGTGTTATGGAGCTCTGACCAAAAGACAACTCACAGGATTCTGGAATGGTTTCTGTGCACTGACAGAATGAGGAGCACAGAAGAGACAATGCATGCTGTGCCATGGGTTTATGAGCGCCTCCAGCAGCACGTCCAACCTGCCTGTGGCCACTGCTTGCCCTTATCCTACAGTCTCAGAGCAAGATGTGTGGCATAGGCTCACCATCCCTGCTGTCTGCATCTGGGAGGTGTTATTTAATGGGAAGGGACTGTATGGTTTTCTCCCAACACCCAATTTTGCTATTAGCGCTGTGGGATACAGAGAGGTATGTGCCCATGAGAAAGCCGCCGCATGCTTTTCAGTAGCAAATACAGTGATTTCTTTTCAGTGAGCATGTGAAAACCTGCGTGGTTTTCATTGTTATTAGGCACAATTAAAAATTAGTAAAGCTGAGGTAAGAATTAAGGTGTGTAATTTAACTTTCTCTCCCTCCTGTGATTAGCAGGGGTTTGATGTCGATTTACAAGGAATACTCCTTTTTTTTTTTTTTTTTTTTTTTTTGAGGCAATTAGCCATCAAAGAAATAGGCAGTAATGGAATACATTTGCTAAGCTAAGAGGAGTGTGGTACCTAATGGGTGGTGCAGTCCCGGGTCATGCGCTCATCCACACTGGGCTGCCCTCTGTGGCTGGCACGTTCTTCGCCTCACTTCAGTACCAAGCAGGGTTGCCATCAGCATCCCCACACCTACATTTTTTCTGCTGATGCTTAATGAAAGTATTACTGAGGTGGATATTTGGGCTGCAGCTGCTCCCAGGTTGGAGGGCAGTGGTGACCGCACCCTCTGCATTGAGCCCAAGGTGCTCCAGTCCTGCTCCACGTGGCTCTGCCCCCAAAGAAACAAGTTTCCTCCACACGCATCTCATGGCAGTGCAGAAGTCAAGCTGCATGACTCATCCCAAATCTGCACTGCTACTGTCAGTGCAGCTGAACTCCGATATGTCTATACTTATTGGAAGGGTTATTTTTAAGTGCCGAGCTCATATTTATATGTGCAGCAATACTTCATCGTTTTCAGCTGATTTAATCTACCAGAGCAGAATAGTCCCTCTTTATAATAATCTCAAACATGTTAACTCATTCATCTGGGTAAGGCAACAAGTTCAAGTGAGGCCTCCAGTATGTTAATTATTCATACACGAATCTTTTATTTCATCTAGCCCCATCCGCACCAGACTGCCTTTTCTAGGAAAGCTCTCTGTTGAGAAGAAAGCGGAAATACTGGATAGCGATATGAGGGGAAGAAAATCAGCTACATATTCCCAAGTATAAGTTGCCTTGTCTCAGCCTTTTTTCTCTACTGCCATCTATTGTGCAGCAAAAAATGCATAGTTTGCCGGCACAAAACTCCAAATTGCGAATTAAAGGAGAGCGGTCACTTGGTGGTGCCTGTAGTTTCTCCTGCTCATCAGGGAACCTATTAAGTTAACAAGGAGGAGTAAAAGTGACCAGGAAGCAATAACTGGGAGGCCTGGGAGCACCTAAGAATATAGATGGGATCTGGCGTTAGGAAGTAGAAAACGGGCTGCCGGGCTTTGCTTGTAAAATCCTGCCGTAAAGCCGAAGCAGCAGACAGCCCTCACCCCGTGCTGCCCATGGGGCCATGCTGGTGGTTACTGGTGCCCACTGGCTTGTCAGGACCCCTGCACACAACAAGGACATGGGGATAAACACAACCAAGCCCGGGGCAGCTCATGCTGCTTGCAGGATGATCCCGCAGAGACTGCAGTAACTGCAGGGAAGTGGGCAGCAAGATCAAGTGCAGGATGAACACAGCAATGATGCGTGTTTAAAAATACAAATCCTAAAGGCTAAGGCCAGAATAACATCAGAGGAAAGAAAGGTTAAAATAATGAAAATAGGAACAAAGTACCAGAAAACAGATGAAAATTAATGATCTTCCTTAATACATCTCACCTGAAAGCCTGTTGCAGGCTGAGTTCATATGGCACGACACAGAGCTGGCTCTGAGCTCTGTGCAGCATGCCATGCCCCAAGGGCAGGGAGGAGCACAACCAGTTCTGGACCCCACGGCAGTACCTGTTTTACAACTTCACAGACACCACAAAGTCATCCATCTATACCTAAACCAGAATGACACTACATATTGTCCCTGATTTATTAGTAAATGACTAAGTAGTAACATTAAGCTTTTAGGAAAAGATTAACAACGCTGTGCAGCGGTAACCTGTCATCTTAATTTAAGTGAAAGCCGCTGAAAATGCTCAGTCTTTGTGAATGAACATGCAAAATTCTTTGCCTAATGGATGTGGAAATGGTATTAGATCCCTTTTGCATCAGGACATTAAAAGCACGTTAGTTTCTGTTTATCTGCTTGTTTGCAAGTTTTGCTGAGGTTTTGTTTGGCTTTAGTTTTATTGTGGAGAACTGCAGGGAGATACTCTTGTCCATCTCCTCAAACCAGTGCTCCTATTTCAAGACTTAAATTGATATTTTTAGACTTTAGATTGATTGTTTTATTATTATTAAAGGAGATTTTAGTGATGCCAGGAAATTCCAAACCTTCCAAAGAAGTTAGCAGTTCAGCTGAGAACAACTATGTCTATTTACCACCATTACAGCAAACAGATTCATTTTTCTTCTTCAGCTGAGAGGGATAGTGTTAACAGCCATTTTTGTCCTCATTTACTTCTCTCAAGCATTTTAAATGGTACCTGCAGCCTAGGAGCTCACATAACCACCCCTGTTCCCTGCTGCCTGCAAGGCACTGTACAGTGGTGCCCAGTGGGCATTTGCTAGCAAGCAATGTGCTGGTTTGCCAGCACCAAGTAGGTTTTGGTGATGTGTTGGTTGTGCTGCAACTTTGCTAGGAAATGTGCTGAGTAGACTTGAATTCAGGGGCGAATTCAGGGGCTTCTCTAAAGAAAATTTTCCATACCAAGGCTGGACAAAAATTGCTGTGCTGACATCCTTCCCCAGCAAGCAAGCATCAGTAAATGCCAGTGCAACCACATGCACTCGTGCAAGAGGGGTGTAAGCTCAGAAACCACACTCAGGCACAAAATTCCAAGTCCACTCAAGTGTTGTCCTAAAATCTCCTGCAAAACCAAGTAAGGGCAGAGAGCCAAAATATTCTGATAATGATTCAACAACAAAATATTGTATGAATTGAAATAATATTGCATCCTGGTCCAAAGCTCGGTAAAGTTGAAGCAAAATTCCTATTGATTTGGGTATGGATCAGATCAGCCTGTAAAGAGGTGTTGCAGAAGTGCCAGTATAATATACAGGCCAGCATATATTTTATGTGGAAGATAGTCTGAAGTCAACATTGCAATTTACAAATTCAGTAGAAGAACAGCTGGAAAAATAAATGTGTTTAGCTGGAATAGCACATCTATTTATTGAGCCTCCTCCCAAAGATAAGCACATATCAACAGTAGGATTGGTCTCTAAAAAACGGGGGAGAAGAGGAGGGGGATGATGGGGAATTCAGATTGATGTGCTACTTATTCCACAATAGTAATTCAATTAATGATTTTATAGACCCTGTGTTGTCTCTCGTTCTCAGTCATTCTCAGCCAAATGAAACACAGAAGCAAGCAATTAGCACGGCTTGGCAGTGTGGTGGGGCTGCACCGGAGTGAGAGCCGCCTCCACTGCCTGTGGGAGTGAGCGGCGATGCGATGCAATGCGCAGCCCGGCCCCTGCCTCCTGCCACGCAGCCAAGCAGCTGCTCTTGTGCTCCCTGCTAGCAGCAGCAGCAAATGGCCTGGACAGCGACAGTGTGAATGAACCCTTGCTGCTGCAAGGGCAGCAAAACACTTTCTTTTACTCATTCATTTCCCTATTTTTTTTATTTTTATTTTTATTTTTTTGCAGGGGAGGGACACTAACAGGAGCTTTTCATGCTCATCCTTTGCTCAGACTGATGACATAAGGAAATACTTGTGTGTGATTTCTGAGTTACGACTGAACTTTTGGTCAAAGATACAGCAAAGCCAGCATGTGAAACTTGAGCTGAATGTAAATTCAATCCAGGAAATTGTTTAGGTACCTGCCTAATTTTAACCAGTGAAATAGTCCTACTGCATTCACCTGAATTACTTGAGTGCTTGAAGATAAACATTTGCCAACATCAGCCCCCGAGCCCCCTGATCTGTGCTTCTCCAAGACCTGCATGGGGTTGGGGCTGGGCAAGCAAAGTGAGGGTCTCCTGTAAATCATGCTCCACGTAGGTACCAGTCACACGTAGGCAGGTATCTCAGAGCAGTAAGTACCACACCAAAGGCAATCTCCATCCTTTTTCCAGTGTTCACCCCTCAGTCCTTGTCTTGCTGGGAAACAAATGTCTCCAAATGCCCACCATCCCTGACCTCAAGGGCGCTACATGCCCAAGGGCTGAGCACGTGCCCACGTGCCACCAGCGATGCCCATGCCATCATGGTGGGACCAGGCTCAGTGTTGGGATGGGGGTGAAGCACCTCTGCGCAGCCAGGGCCCATTCACATCACCGGTACCTGCTGTGGGGCACACTCGGTGCCTTTCTCCCTGTGCAGCCAAGCTACCTTTCTTCCAGGAGGCCAGCGGAGGTCTCTATATTTTATTCACATAATCCAGACCTTCAGTGTCAGTGCCTGAAACGAATTACTGTTTATATTAGAAACTTAGTTTAATAAATTAAGTCTGGTCTATGAACTGTCAAAGTCCTTATAGTCTGCAATTCATATAGAACAGATGCCTTTTCCATGACTCTTAACTAGAAGTGGCCAACTTGATTGCTTCCTTTTTGCCATTACTACATTCTGTAGGTTTAGTTATCTACTGCCTACAGAGAATTCAAAACAATTTGAAAGGGCATCTGGTATAAAGCACTCTCCAGGAAAAAAAAAAAAAAAAATCTTTCCATATACAATAACTTTCTGTTTAGGTCAGAGAATTATTCAATAATTGGCACTTGTTTAACGAGACCATTCAGAATCAGTTTGATTTTGGTTTTCCAATTGTAGGTAGAGTTACAGAGCTTGTTCTTTCCAAACAAGCAGGTTTGCAAGTCCTAATTTCCAACATATTTGTGGCACCACTGTGATTAAGACTAACAACTAATTTTTGTACAAGTAACAAACACATATTTCAAAAGTGCCATAAATAATTCAGTGATTTTTCCCCAGATTGTTTATAAATTATAAATTTTCATTTACTCTGTCCTAGTTTTATATAATACTGATAAAAATGAAGAGCTAAAAGCAGTAGTTTAAATGAGGGATGGAAATCAAGGATGGAATGGTCAGAGCAGACCCCTCTCATTCATGTTCCAGTTTCCCAGTCACCGTCATCGGAAAGGCTGGACCTGCTAGCAGGGGCTATTGTGAGTCTTGGCTTCCAATATTTATGTTTTGTGAAGCACTTTTAATGCACAAACAGTTGTCACATGAAAAGTTAATAATGAAGTGCATCCACGAGGATGAAAAGAAAGAGGGGCGAATGCTCTTTGCGTCAGCAGTTGCACTTCCAGGTGTCTACAGTGATATTTTTCCTGTCTTGCTCCTTAAAATATCTCACTGCTGGACCTCAACCTGACTCAGCCCTGGCTCTCCCCATGCACCCCCACCATGGCCAGCTCAGTCATTTTACGAGCTGGCATCCCAGGGCAGCACCATGGCCTGTGACCTCATTTTCCATGTCCAGAAGGTCCTCGTTAAAAGTCACTGTGGTCTGTGCTTCATTTGGTGATGCTCATCGCAGCTCAGGCTAGCTGTGTGGTGTCACTGAGCACAGGCTGTGCTCAGCTAAAGTGCCACCAAGTGCCACTGTGATGCTACATGTGGTGCCCCCATCACTTGGATGTCCCTATGGGGCCCATTCTTCCTGGGGAGGCCACAGGCCAATTTAGGGGGAAGTTCTTTGTTTTGGTCCTGTCCCTCTCATGCAGCAGAAAGGGAGAATAAGATCAGAGAAAAAGAGAAATTTCCATGCTGGAAGGACCACCAAGTTGTCCAGTGGAGCCTCCTGCTGCCATCCATGGCAAGGGCAGTCCAATTTAAAGGCGGGTGCAGGAAATAACACTAATTCTGGGTTTAAAATAAATGTCAGTAAACCTCTGTTGCTAGCCAGGATCGCAGAGACAGGAGTGACCTCCACCTTCAGAAATTTAAGTGACTTATCTTTGTAAGTCCTTTTGCTTCACCATGACAGTTAATACTGGCAAGTGGCAGTGACGCCCATACACATTGCCACAAAGCGAGCCATGCTTGAGTCCCCTCTGCTTCAGCCAGCGAGCAAAAACAACCCACAAGGCCCAAAGCTCACCTGCTCCACCAAGACCATACAGGTGCTGGTTTGCAACAGCCAAGGGTCAGGCCTCCAAGCCTTAAAATCCTGAGCCAGTTACCCAGTGCAAGTGCCAAAAAGGCAATGTACTGGTGGCAGGGCAGAGGGGGCCGGGGGCTGCCAGGCACCCACAGAGTGTGCTTCATGTCTGAAGGTGGGTCTGGGACCCCTGCAATGTGCGACGTGTTGGAAGCAGGGCCCAGCAGTGTCCAGACATGTTGCCCTTCTCCCATGGGGAGCCAGGCAGCGCTCACCCGTGTGAAAACTCCCCATTGTTACTGCTTCCTAATTAGTTGTGGCAACTGCAATGATAATGTCGCTCATTAGTCCCAAAAGCTGCTTCCTATGTGGAAAACTGAACCGCGCAAAGACAGTTATATATACATGTGTGTGTTTATAGTATGTATATGCATCATTCTGAATACATGTGCAAGTAATATGTACAAGTATAATTTTGCTTGTGCAGGAGAGAAACATCTCCATTACTGTGTTTGTGTAGAACCAAACACTTAAGCAAATGCGTTTCGGTGGATATTTAAACACAGAGGAGACGGCAAGTAACAAGCAGCATTAGGGAACTCAAAGGCAAATGGCAAACATGTTGCGGAGTCGAACACAGCCTCTCCCTGTGTGAGAGCACAGTACCAAGACAAGCCAGGGCATGGGTTCAAGCACCTGGCTCAGTGGGATCGGGTTCACTACCATCAGCCAAGGTGTTGGGTCCTCACGGGAAGACTTTCTGCTCTACAAAACCGATTCTGTTACCTGCTCGAGCATGCTGGGAGCAGCTCAAAATGCTGCTTCCCAAAGCAGCAGCTTTCTCCTCTTACGCTTCTTCTCTTGGATTTCCAACTTTAATCCTTTCAGAAACCTCTTGCCACAGCCAGCTGTATTTTTCTTGGTGCTTTTAAGTTCATTTATTAATCTAAATATGTTGGGAGGTTGCTCTTTTTCACTTTGCACTCATCCTTTTCCTCCTGCGTAAATCACGCGGTTCCAATCTGCTGTATACGCCTTTATCCCTTAAATTATTCTGTTCTCAAACTTTCTTCATGTCTGTAATCCTATTTTTTATTTGATTTTCTTTTTTCGTCTGCTACCCTTTATTTTACTGTCTCTCCTCTTCACAATGCTCTAATTATCTTGACTTTCCACAGCCATTTTGCAAGCCACTGGCCAAGGCAATTTCAATATATTTGAGCTTGCCAAAGTATTCTTGGATGGGCCCTGCAATGGAATTATACTGTACTGAACCTAAATCCGACCCGCTGCTGCTCTGATTATAGCCCTGCCTGGTCTGTATTGAAAAACACAAGCACATTTAAAGAGACAGGTTTCCTATTATCTTAAGAGGCAGCTGTCATTCTCCACCACTCCTTCTTTTTTCTAATTAGTTTAGTGAAATGGTGTCTGTCAAACCTGCTCTCAATGGTGATCTTTGCACCCCATTTCTGAAGCTGAAATGCCATTGTACCAGAAAGCCTCAAGGTCTGTCACCGTCAAGTGCTTGCTGGGAGCCACGCTGTCACACAGCACCATTAAATAAAGCATTTTTTCAGCCAAATCCATGTGTGTCCAGTCTGTAGACTGCTGGGATCATATGGATTCTACCCACTGGCTTCAGGGCTTCGGATCTTTCTCTATCTCTGTTTGCCCTAAAAAGCACCAGCTTCTAACTAACGCCCCATGGCATTGTCATCTGGACCATGGCTTTTCCTCTCACATCTTCTGCTTCCCAAAAATTAAAAGCTTCTGCATAGCCACTGACCTTAGGTGACTCCCCAGCTGCTCTCTGCCGTATCTCAGGACTTCTACTTTTTCATTCTTTTGCTCAGTTGGAGCCACCCATCTGCATGGGCTCAACAGAAGAAATTTGGAGAAGCATTTTGGCGACCCTAGGGAAAATGGGAGGCTTTTGTGATAATCCTAGAGCCCCTAACCCCACAGTTCCCACACTCTGTGTTTTCCTCCTTACCTCTATCCACATTGACAGCTTGTGACCCAGCATACTGTGGGAAACCGCTGTGGAAAAACAGCAAAATCTGTGGATGGGCTGCAGGATGGTCCCTAAGACACCAGCCTCACTCGGTGGATGCCTGTGGCCCACAGCAGGGGAGGTGGCAGGCCCTGCATGACCAGAGCTCCCCTCCCAAGCTGCCCAGCCTCCTCATGGTAGGGTACAGACCATGTTCTGCAGCGGGCAGACCTGCACTGATCTGGTGTTTCACTTCTTGTGTCCCAAGTAATTTCATGAAAACAAAATCCCCAGATGCACTGAAGGTCTCTGCCTTCATTTTATTGTTGTTTTCCATCCTCATTACCTCAGCATACCTTACTCTCGGCCTCGCTGCATGTACAGCAAGCTCAGCTTCGTGTTTGCAGTCACGTGCTTGTCCCCCAGGGTGCAGTAGGAGGGCCAAACATCATGCAGTAGAAGATTAATGCAGTGATCCCTGCTGAGGAGCTGTGGTGGTTTAGTGCTCCCAGTGCTTGAGGCATGCCTGGGAAGGCTGGGCAGCGAGCAGTGGGCTTTCTGAGAGCATTGTGGTGGTGATGCCATCCGCTGTGCAGGTGAAGGTCAGTGGGCATGAATTTAGAGGCAAATGCACAACTTTGCAAGCCCATGCATGCTAACAACAACCCCCGTCATGCTTATGGACAGGGCTTTGAGGCAGGTCGGTGCAAGGTGCCTGCGCAGCAGGGCAGGCGACTGAGAAAGGCCACCAACCCTCTTCTGACACCCTGCTTTCTCCCGGGGCAAAACTGTTTCTGATGCTGTCCCACTGGCATCCCATTGTCGCTTCCCTTTCTGGAGGCCCTGGGGATTACTTGTGAGTCTACAGGCTTGCCATAAACTGGCCCACCAGCAGTACTTGGTGGCAGACCTCCAGCGCCCCCCTGTGAGCTTTGTGGCATCCACTCTCCATCCTTCTGCTTGCCCCCAGCTGTCCTGGCCACGACCAAAGCTGTAGGGACACCCTGGGTCCTGCCTTGGCCCCTTCTGCCCCCTGAAGCTGAGTCAGACCTTCTCCTCAGCGGCTTCCAACCACCCCCTGCACACCACAAGCCCTTCCCCATGCTGCCTTCGCTCGAAGGCCCCCGGGTGCCTCGCACACAGAGGCTGTGTGTGCATTCCCACATACTCGCTTCAAGGTCTCCAGCACTGGCAGAGCGGTGGCGTCAGCAGACCACAGGTGGCTCGGGTCCTCAGGTCCCCTTCTTTGTTCCTGGAAGCCTTGAAACTTTTCCCCAGGCGGGGGGGTGAAGAGTCTGTTAATTTCACACTTCAAAATAATCTTTGCCCTCTATTTCTCATTCTCAGATATGATTGTGTTATCCAGGGAGGTGTTTTAGGGACTCGTGAACAAAGTGGGGCTTCTCCAGCTTTCTCATCTAGTGCTCCCATGACACTTTTATTTCCATTGACTCGAGGCTCTCCTTGCCATTCACAAGAGCCATACACAAAGCCCCATGGGGCTGCTGCCTGCCAGCTCCATGCTCGGAGGCAGGCGAGCACGTGCAAAATGTCGAAATCTTGGCAACGCTAAGGGAAAGGGTTTTACCCGGCACTGAGGGGGTCAGGGCGCCGAGCACCTTCCCTGTCTCTGAGATTCGGTTAAAAAACAACCTCAGCCAATCAAAGGTCTCCCCTCAGCTTGTTTCACACCACAGGTCTCGTGCACAAAGACTGGGAAAAAAAAAAAAATAGTCCCCTGAATTCTAGCATGTGTCTGCTTGTGCACATGGGATTGCCAGGAGTGGGACTCAAGCTGTTTTAAAAACTGACTTTTTCCACCAACGGGAAGATCTGTGCTGTGGTCAGGTAGCCAGCCATGAAGGAGAGAGAGAGCCTTGGGCTGCACTGGGCCCAGCATGAGGGGCACGGCTGGCTCTGCTGGGGAGGGGGCTTGCAGTGGAATCGGGAAGCAACAGGATGTTTTAATCTTTCCCTGCAAAGTTTTGCACAAGAAATGGTGTTATGTTTGGCTTTGTAGAGCTGTCCTGTCTTGAAGAGCTGTTTTTCTTCTTGCCTGAGGGGGAAAACATGATATCAACCAGATTTGTTGAACGCTAGCAGTTTTCTGTGTTGTTGTTTGGATTGTAAACACTGCAGGTCATCAGCCCTCCGCTCTCACCACGCCTTCGCCCAGGTCCTGCACGAGCAGCCCCTCTCCCTCCTCAGGCTGAAGATGCTGCCAGGACAATGTCAATAAATGATTTCTCATCCGACCCAAAGCTGCAATGTCTCCTTCTGGCCCTGGACCTGCTGCCATGGTCTCCAGGGATGCTGAAGCATTTTCTGCTGGCACCACCGGCATTTTGGGCTGCTCCCCCCCAGGTTCTGCCCTCCCTGCTTGTGGCTGGGCATGTCCCCAGTGCATCCCCTCCTCGGTGGCTGGTCTTTGCTCCATCACAGCCCTACATGGATGTCCACTCGCAGGGACGAGAACATCTTCCCAAGCACTGCAGCAGATAAAAAACACATGTGTTTTGAATTGTTTTTCCCCAGCTGCTTTTCAGCTCGTCTTTTCCCTGCAGCTGAATGGGGTTTGTTTATGTGCTGCCCAGGTTTCCCGTTTCCTCCAGCCCTGGTGCTGTCCCCTGCCGATGCCCCCAGTGTCACCGCGGCTGGTCCCAGAGGGGCCGTGTGAGCCACCCCAGCCACAGGCACCCTGTGGCCCACTGAGCTTGGGCCTTAAACACACATCCCCAAGCCAGCACCCCAACTGGCATCCCCTGGCCATGCACTGGCAGTGCTCGCTGGGCCCGAAGTGCTCTCCAGCAGCTGAGATCGCAGCATGAGAGCCTCTTGGGAAGCAGGAGGGAGGCAGAGAGGCTTCACAGGGGAGGCAGCCGGCCTCTCTGCCACCGGCGCATGAGGGAGAGGCCGGCCTCACGCTGCTGTCCCATGCAGCATCCCACTGTCTGGGGCCGATCGCTTAGCTGAGCTTATTAACAGGAAATAATGTTTAGTTTTCTCTTCCCTGGGGTTTCAAAAAATGTTTTCCAAATATTGTTGTGTGCCATAAGGTCTTTCCCCACTGCCAGTCGCTCCTCCAGGGCTTGGATGGTAGTCACGAATTCTCTGGCAGGCAGCACAGCAAGCAGCCACTTCTGTCCCTGCCACCCATCGACTGGCCCCCACTGGGGAAGGGGTGGCACGTGTTTTCTCTCTTGCCTGTCTGCCAACCCTTCAGGGGCTCCTGCGGGGTACAGGGCTGGAAATGCACCCGTAGGCACGTGTCGGCGCTGCGGGGAGGGATGCGTGGTCCCCGTGGCCAGGACACCCCATCCCCAGTGTCTCCTCCTCTTTGGGGAAAACCCTGTCAGAACCACAAAGCACCCAGATTCTTCTCCCCACTGGTCTGCCCAGCTGCAGAGTGTCCTTATTAACCTGTCACAGGGAAGGTCCCGCTATAACCCACTTTGCCCCCTTGTTTTCCTTGGAGAGACCTCCGCTCCTGCGGTTGCTGACAAAGTTTCTTTGTAAGCATCCCACAGGCTGTCAGTGCCTCCATCCCTGGCCAGCGTGGAGGGCTATCACTAATGTGTATCATTCATCAAAGCAAAATTACATGTGTCCCAAAAAAGGATGGCGTGCAGACAAATTACAGCATGCGGCAAACTGCTTGCTTGCGGAGGAAAAAAAAAAATAAGTGTGCCATTTTCTTCCCCTCCCAGAGGTAGGTGTTTAATTCAATGTATTAGCAGAGAAATGTATTTATAGGTACTGGCCGGAGCAGACCCAACGTCAGAGGGGCACAGCGCCTGCTGCCTCCTGGCAGGGTCACACCATGCCGGGGGGCCCAGCAGCGTCCCCCTTCCCCGTGGGCACCGCTTGGAGGCAGTGGTTGCCTGTGCTGGTCCCAGTCCCCGCTGGCTTTCAGCCACCCCCAGCCCACTGGGCCGCCCTGCTGACCGCGCTGTGGTGGGCTCTGGCCCTGTGCTTTGGTCTTTCGGATAGCCAGAGCCCCTCTGGTGCAGTTAATTGATTTTCATTAATCACAGTCTTCTCATCTACTTGTTTATGTTCTTCACTACTTCGCAAATTTAATCTGACATATGATTTACAGATTTCAGAAATTAACCTTCCTTCAGCATTTCTGTTTCAATGTATCTTTATTTATTTATGTTCCTGTCAAGTGTGTTTCGATAGAAATGATTTCTGCTTTTGGCAAGCAAGTGAGCCTATTGTTTTACATGTAAACGTGCATTTTTGTCAATGGGGTAGAACACAAATGGCTAATTGTGGCTCCGGATGTCCTCACTCCAGTTAAGCAGTGCTCAGGTTTAAGGTGCCATGGGTGCCTGGGCAGCCTGGACCTGCAGCGAGCTGCTCCCCATGACTGGGCCCGCCTGTGTGCTGGGGCTGGGATGTCCCCCAGGCATCAGACCCTGCCTGGGGTCAAGTTTGGACATGGGGATGGGGTTCTGACAGCCGGTGCCGGCAGTAGTAGCCCAGGTGTCCCCTGCCCACACAGTCCCTTCACAGCCCTGGTCTCCACCAGGAGTTCCTGGCAGGTGTCCCCAGGTGGGCACCCCTGCAATGTCCCACCAGGGGCTGCGGGGACAGCAGGAGAAGGGCTGGCCTCGTGCTGCCAGCACTGTGGGGCGAAGCTCTGCCAGTTGGTTTGCCACAAAGGCCCATGCTCTTTGATCAACCAAACAGCAGTTGCCTCCAGGAATAGGGATTTTGTGTTTCTGAAGCAACAGTTAACCTGGCAATGACAGTATTTTCTTGCTTGCAGAGGAAGGTGTGTGCATTATTACTGAGGCACAGCAGAAATAAAGCTCCTTGGCTCACCCTGTATTCAAGAGCTATTGTCTAGGACAAAGCATCACGCAAAAAGCAGAAGTTTCTACTACAGCGGCTGTGGCAGACCTTGCAATGGAAATGAAAACAAACCCCACGCAACTCTTTATCAGCATGAAAGAAAGAAAACAAAGGGGGAAAGAAGTGAGGGCACAAAGCGCTGAGGATTAAAGGTAATTTTGGAGTGACCTCAAAATGATTGCCTCTGTTTCCCTTGGAGATGGCAGAGCTGGAGGCAGGAGGGCAGGCCGGCAGCAAGGGTCAGTAGGTGGCACAGCAATGCTGAAACCCATGGTGATGCCACTAAGGCAGTCACTGCAGGCAATTGCCAACCTGCCAGTGGGGCCTCCTGTACCCAGGTCAGATAACACAGAACACATTTTTCCAGAAATCATACTGAAGGGTAAATGCACTAAAGTGTAGCGTAGGTTTACCAACAGCGGTTGGTGTCAGGCTAATCTAATTTCCTCATGTAACAAATCGTTTCTCTAAAGAAATGGAACTTGCTCCGCTCGGTACAACACCCTGTGGGAAATTGTCAGTGCAGGAGGAGCTGAGGGGAGCTGAAACGGGCACTGCAGGACAGTGAGGCAGCAAGCGGAGGGGCTCTGTGGGCTGCGGGGGGACACACTGCCCGAGGGGCAGTTTCTCAGGAGCTGCTCTCCAGACCAGACCAATTCTTCATTTTAACTCTTTACCTTGCATAGGAGGCTGTAACATTCAGTGCACATGCACGGCAGGGCAGTGCAGGGCCTGGTAGCTGGGTGTAACTGAGTGTGTAACTGAGCAGCCGTGCCATGTGGCACTGAAGAGCAAGTAAAAGCAGGCACACCACAGGGAGCAGCACTGCTCCCTTCCACGTTGAGGTGACAGGCTGTCACACGGCTGCCCAGGGAAATTGCTCAGGACTCTGCCAGAACCACACAGCCCAACCTCGGGACAACCTCATTGCCCTCCTTCCTCCTATGCTGCTCTCACCGCATTACAGCCCCCAAAAGGCACAGCCTGCAATAATCAACCCAAAATAACCTGGGGACTGGCTTCCTGACCTCGCACCCTTCCTGCGAGCATCCCTTGCCCACTCCTGCGTGGGCAGCAGCTGGTGCCCACTGGCCCTGCCTGCACCAGCATCCCGCATCGCCGCCACACCAGCAGGGGGGAAGAGAGGCCATGGCATGCAGGGGGCTGCCGGCCAAGCCTGGGTATCCTCAAAGGCTGGGACACTGTCTCGCTGCCCGTGGGCACAGCCCCAGCCCACAGACTTCCCTGCATCAGCTGTACGTCCGCGTGGGCAGGGAAGGGTTTCTATTCTTGCCTGGTGGAGCCACTGGCACTTGCCCATACTGTAAACAAAGGCAGCGCTCTGAAAGCCAGCAGACACGAAAGATGTAATTTAGTTTCTTAATAGCCTCACTGAGGCTATTTTGGCATACGTGCTGGGATGGCAGCATGGCCATGCTCACCAGCCCAGCTGGCAACCAGCTCACTCCCAGGACACACTCGTGTCTGGAGACCTTCGCAGCCTTCATCTACCTCGGTCACAGTTACCTCGCCCAGACAATCCGCAGCAGCATGTCGTGGCCCTCAGACAGCCTCACAAGATGCAATTGGAGGGACTGTGGAGGTGATGAAAAATATTTTGCAGCCTCCAGTACAAGAGATCTTGTGCTTCTTGGATATGCATGCAAGGTCTTGGCCTCTCCTAGCTGCTCCAAGCACTGTGTACGGGCCAGTGATGCTCTGAATAGGAAAACGTACATCTGGGAAGTTTGGAGGACTTTGGTCCTCACATGGCTAACCATTTTTTTTTAACCATTCACCTTGTGGCTCCAAAACTAAGCCTGGAAAGCTGAAGCTGAGCTGTAGCATAGCCTGCAGAAAGCTATCCTACCTGGGGTATGGCCCAGTCAGCAGGACAGCAAGGAGACAGCAGTGATACCATTGGTGCTCTCTAGGCCTGTTGTGTCATTTCCTAGAGGGTTTGGTTTTGGGTTCCCAGGTGCTGCAAGGTCACAGCACCAAGCACAGCCAGTATGTGCTGGTGTTTAATTTCCTCCCGAAGTGCCGCAGCAGCACCGGTGGGTGAATGGGCTGCACAGCTTGCAGTCTGCAGAGGAGGATGGGGCAACTGGGACTCAAAAAGCAGACCAGATATTAATTGCTGCCTCTAATCTTTTATGGAAAGGAAAGATTATGACCACCTGGCTGTTCTTAAAAGGTAGCCAAAAGGGAAATATTTCTGACTGCGCCTTCTGCCCCAACATGCTAGAACGAGTGCATTGCACTGTAGACCAAAGCCAAGCTAACACAAACATCTCCATAAATGCGGCACTTTGCTTTGCCCCTGTAAATGCTGATGTCTGTGCCCTGTCCTGGGGTGCAGCAGAGTATGGGGCATGTCCCCATCACCACTGCGCCTAGGCATGTGCCCCATGCCCCTTGGCAGGCTGAGGAGCCAAGAAGTGTCCCCAGAGGAGCCCAACCCACACCTGCAAGCACTTAGGTCCTTGCATAGGAAGCCTATGGAGATTCAAACCTAAGGTGAAAACCTGCTGTCATTGCACCTTTTAAGCTTCAGGTCTCCGAAGCACTTTTTTAGATGACACAAAGCCATTTCCCTGGCACATACAGCTGCCTGTGCACGCGCAGACTCATTCAAAACCCAAAGCCCTACTCTGAATTAAATTGTCATCCTCCCACTTGCAGAGATGCGTTAGCACTGACTGTATAACATCAGCTTGGATCCCTGTATAGCATATGAATATGCCTTTCAAATTGTGTATTCTGCCCTGCAGCATTTATCTCATATTTTGATCATGATTTTTTTCAGCTAAGATGCTCACTATTCTATTCAACTGGCTTGATGCTTTCTGCACTTCTAATTTAGGGTTCATTTGTGACTTTCCAGCTCTGCGTTCATTTGGTAACAGTTTGTTCACTTGCTAATATGTTCTCAAACCATACGTTATAATGGATTTTTGCAATGGTTAAAGATAGTGACAAAAGGGATTTTTTTCCTGTTCTATAACATGTAGATTTAGCAGTTTATATTTCTGAAGGAGATCTTAATCACCCTTTTAATTCTCCTTTTGAACAAAAAACCTGCTATTTATCTTCAGAAGTGAAGACAAGGTTCTGGGGCAATTCTGAGAGTAGGGTATAATAAGGCACTTTGATTAATTAAAATAAAATATCATGTTGGCCAGAAAAATTTGCCTCAATAAAACACTCCAAAATTAGCAGAGAATTGATGCCTGCCACGGAGCAGTAGGCTGAGGCACGGTGGTTAAAAATACTGCCTCATTTTCTGTAATTCACCCAATGTTGCCTTCAAGTTTCTCATGGGCTGAGTTCACAGCAAACCTTAGCAATGAAGAAATAACCTCTCCGAGGCCAGGAGGGGATAGGGGCGAGAGGAAGAGGCCAGGAGGACGCAGTGGATCGCACTGCTGCTCTGGAGTTTGACACTGGGAAGGCGAGTGCTCAGCCCTTTCTGGCAGCAGGCAGATCTCTCCTTAGATTCAAACAAATGGCAAGCCTCCCATTGAGTTCGAGTGAGAAAAATATTGCATCCTTTCATGTGCAGTAGGAGTAATCATTAAAAGAAGCATATGGTTTTTAGGTGGTGTACAGTCACATAGAACTACCCATGGTGTCTTTCTCCTTGGCTGGGGCAAACCCCACAGGTTGAGTCGCCAATCGAAGGGCACCAAATCTCAGGAAAAAATAAAGCTCCCCTTCCATTGTGTGCTTACAATGGCAGCGCTACCTTTTTATTTTCTCATAAAGAAAACTCAGACCGCCCTGCAATTAGCAGCGAAACCATGAATACTTTCTTCGTTAACCACAAATGGTTCTTTTCGCAAGGAGCGGGCTCACATATGTTCTAAATATGTTCAGTTTCATTAGGCGGAGACGCGCTGCGGATCTGCTGTTTTATTCAGGAAGGAAAACAAGCGCTGCATATGTGCAGCAGAAGTTTTCGGGGACGAGAAGGACTCGAGGCGCTCGTGGAGCCCTGGTAATTCTGGGGCTTGCCCAGACCAGGTGCGAGAGTCCCAGCTCGTGGCTCCCTGGTCACTGGGGTTGGACACACACGGCACGGTGGCAGTGCCACCAGAAAGGTGCCCACGGAAAGATGCCCTCAGAAAGGTGCCCGTGGAAAGGTGCCCGCCGCAGCACTGCTGCAAGTGGATGGGGCAGAGAAGCACCAGCAAAGAGCGCCCTGCTCCCCGAGTCCCCCACAGTGCTGTAGGAAAGCAGTCTGCTATTCCTTGTGGATGGTATCAAGCCAGCGTGGAGAGGTTTGGTTTTAATGCCCGATATTTAGCTGAGGAGCCCTTGTAAAGCACCAAATCAAATCAACCAGCATGAGCTGCCTGGGCTGGAACAACCAGCAATCAATACCTATCACACTGTCTGCAGCGATGCCATTCATTTTTCCTCCAAAAAAAAATGGTTGTGATATTAATAACGTCTTTAGATGTGCATGGCTTGCTCCGTAATCCCTGCGCCATGCTGCGGTGCAATCTTCACCTTGCTCCGTGGAGCCTGGGACACCCAGAGACCACAGTGGGGGCTCAGGAAGCATGGAGTTAAATAAGTTTGTGTTTCTCTCCATCTGAACAATTGGAATCAGCAGTTTGCATTATTTTAAAAATGAATGCCTGGAATCAGCAATTTTCTGTTTCCTCTTTTTTTTTTTTTTTCTTTTTTTTTTAAGATCTTGAGGGTTTTTTTTATTTAAAGTGGAAAACTACATTAAGTGCAAGGCACTCAACAAAGAAGCAGTCATAAAGCCTAAGTATTCTTAGAGTTATAAAATATGTCCGTTGTGGCAATTCTACTGCCAACAATGAAGTTTTAAGCATTAATATGCCTTCATTGCAGTTTTAATGCCTTAATATTGACTCTATAGCTCTTTTGGGTAATTTTGCTTTCTCTGGTACTTGAAAGGTGATGATGTCAGCGTTCTTTGCACTGATTCATATGCAGGTTGATGAAGCTGAGTTATTTATTGAGTTCCATTATATTTTCTATAAACATTAGTTCTCAATAAACAGAGACATTTAGCCGAGGGTTTATTTATTAAATAGGTACTGTACAGATGGTTTTGCCACACATGATGTGCTGCAGAGGATATTACTCAGGAATAATCAGCTGTGTTATAGCTTGGCTAAATTAATAAGATGATAATGATGAAATTGATGCTTTTGAGCTAGGCTTGGTAAATGGTTTTTGCATAAACAAACTGATAAATTTGAGAAGCAATTACTTGCTTGTCAAAGATAAAAACACAACAGGGCCCATTTATAGTTAGGTCCTATTTATTTTTAAAGATTGTACCAGATTTTATGTTTAATACGCTGCAATTAAAAAAATAATACTTAAATGAAGAATAATAAAAAACTAACTTTCTGAGCTCTCCTTCAAATTTGAAGATGCAGCATTGCTTGGTTAGACATCAAGTAAACTTTTTTCAAGGCTTTCACTACATCCAGAAAAAAATATAATTGTTTTATGAAAGATGCTGCCCAGAGTGGTGCGAGGCAGACTCTGGCAGCCTTTTCTGCGGCAGTACTTGCTCTAAAATTAAGCTGTGTTTCACACAGAGGAACACAGCCTCCAGTTCGCTGCTTGATGTGGGTTTCACCACAGCGATTGCACGCAAGAGCAGGGATGCACGCGGCTGCTCCCCACGCACACCAGCTCCATGCAGCTCCCCACTCAGATAAGCTGCATGTCTGAGCGTGTGTGTTCGTATACATACACACAATCGTTTGACTTGTCTCCTAACAAGCACAAGTGTGTTGTGTAGTTTTATATACTGGCCCGAGCAGTCTGTTGGTGTTTATTTAGAGTAGGTTTATTTAGAAAAGCCAGCGGCCAACTCACACATGCCCTCACGAGCTGCTGACACCAGCCATGTTCTCAGGCTGATTGCAGCACTTCTTGGGGATGATGGCCAGGGCTTTCACCCCAGGGCCTGCGAGCAGGGGTTTGGGAGCACAAGGTCATTTGAACATGCATTTGGACTTGTGACGTACCTGCAAGGTGGGTGCTGTCACCCTTGGTTTCCAGAGGAGGGGACAACATGAGCCCAAAAAGGATGCTGGCTAGCCCGAGGCTCTGCACCAGAGCCTTGCCCCAAGTGCTGCCACTACTGATTTGTTTTGCGTTACTGGGTAATAATCCCTGCAGTCATCAGCTCTGGTGACTTTAGTTCCTTCTGCCCCTGGAAATCACTGTGCCACCGTAATGGGCTCAACGGCCTGTCCTTTTCACCAGCTCCATCTTCTGCAAGTGCATATCCTTGCAGGGCTGCTCAAAGTGGACTATACCTCAACAGAGGCGTGGTATGACCAAATGTGGCTGTCCATGTCCTAACTTACAAGCTCGTGATTTCCACCCTGATGCTAAGGCTTTTACTTGTAGCCTTATAGGGACCTTTTGCTTAAGTATTCTTCTCCATGAGACATGGGAGGAGCACAGCCCCTGCTGAGACCACGTCAGGAGGTACTGCACTCTGGGAGGATGTCCTGGATGTCCTGCCACAAGCAAGAGCAAATTTCTAACTGTCTTTCTTGGCCATAACTTTTTTTTTTTTTTTTTTTAAAGAATATTTGGTACTGGTGTATTAGTGTAATGTATTCCCTGAGTTTATGCTAGGGAAGCATTTTTCTTGGAGCTATTCAGAAAGAATTTAATGTATTACATTGACCTCCAGCTCTGAGCAGAGGAAACAGGAGAGTTGTTCTCTCAGAGACAGAGATGTGACAACAGCAATGACCACACAAAGGAAAAGCCCTAACATGTTGTGATGTCAGGAATGTGCATGATGTACTCTGTCACCAGACACAGTTTTAGCTATCAGCTGTTACTTCAGGTTGATTACCCGAATTACAATTATTCATTATAACAAAATGAGACAAGGTCACTGGATTAGCCTTAAGAACCTGCGATGTAGCTGTCTGCAGTGCCTGTGTTAAAGGAGTGAAACAGAAGTTTGGCAGCAAATTCAACGTTGTGGGGAGGTGCAAGGACAGAGGCTGCAGTTTCCCATTGGCTTCAGGGGGACATCAGAGCTGCTGGGATATAACAGGCAGAGCTGTTTTGGACAGGGGAAAGCCAGCCCCTGCCGGCCTCCTTTGTGAGAGGAGCTGCCTTGAGATGCTGCCAGGATGAGAGACATTCAAAACGTGCTTTCAAGATACAATGATTTTTCAAATATTACTGGGAACTTCAGGGGGAAAAAAAATAATAAATAAAAGTGAATGTTTTTGAAAAAGTGCACTGTTCAAACAAAACAGTCAATTTTAAATAGAGAAGGATTTCTGCCAGTCATGATTTTCTTCTCATGAACAGCTTTACAATACCCAATGATATTGTTAATTATCAAAACCTGAGAATTATCCAAAAAAGGTTGCTGAAGGTTTTACTTGCTTTAGACAGTAGCAGTGCTGAACTTTGTTTTTGATGGAGGAGTCAGCTCCAAGCTGCTGTCATGAAAAGAAAATTAATCAGAATGGATCCAAATCTGGAGCAGTCACTGTGCAACCCCACCCAGCTATCGGGGTGCTCTGCTACAGCCTGGCCAGCCCTCTAAAAGCTTCCTTAAAATCCGGGGCACAGCACTGCTTCAAGGCAGAGCCATTCATTATTAATGAGGTCATGCTAAAAATCCTATGGACGGGCCTGTGACGCTCAATGAGCCGACCCCAGATAATGCCACTGTAATGAATTCCAGAGGAATAAATAATGATTGGGCCATTAGCATAATGTGCCAGCCACCACCAGCCTGGCACGGCCACCGCCACCTTGCTGGCGGGCACCATCCCCACGTCCCCAGGCTCCGGAGGTGCCCGCCCTGCTGCACAGCCCCTCTGTGCAGGCAAGCAGCAGGGTGGGTGTTTGTGCACCTTTCGCTCTAATATGTAATCAGAGCTTTTGTTCCATGGGTTGCACAAGCAAATTAATTAGAAATTTATATGACCAGAAGTTCAGTTCAGCATGCGTTTGAGGCACAGGCTATTACTGTGCACATATTTACTCTCTTCGTCATGGAACAATTATCTGCCCACTTAGAAAATGCAAAATTTGTTTCTATTTTGATAGACGATTCTGGCCATAAAAATACCAGATTGCTGTCAATTGTAGCATGCTGAAAAACCTCCTAGAGGAAACCCCAGTTTGTGCCCCCCCCAACACCAAGCTTCACCCTGCAGGTCCCTGGGAGGCTGCATGGCTATGCCAGCACACACCAGTCCAACGCCATGGGAGATTTGTGTAAAAAAAAATAAAAAAAGCTGTTTCCCTGCACTGACACCGGTTCACCAGCCTCTCCTGAGCACTCTGGGAAATCAAACCAATGGTAGGATGGCTGAGGGATGGCAGTGGGGACGGCTCTGCCAGCGTCCCCATCCCTGCCGGCAGCCGAGCAGACCGGCATGTCAGGTGCTCCTGCCCCTCTCATGTCTGCTGCTAGCAAACCCAGCCAGGGAATGTCATTAGAAGCAGCCACGCCATCTGCGTTCTCCTCCCCTCCCCTTTAAATAAGGAAACACCTTGTCAAACACATCCCTCTGAATATCCCTCCTGCGCTTCGTGGGATCGTGCACCATCTGGGCCCCGTGCAGCGCTGTGGTGCCTTGGACACACTGCAGATGCCCCCGACGCCTGTGGGGCACTGGGGCTGCTGCTGTGGGGTGGCTGGGCATCCCAGATAGGGCGGGCATGGATGGGGCCTCTGGTCCCACTGGGAACACCCGCAACAAGCAGCAGACCCATGTAGAAGGAAGGGCAAGGTGGCCAACGCCAACAGCAGCCACCTCGGTGCTGCAGAATGACAGGGCTAAGCAAGGGCTGTGAGATGTAGGAGGAAAAAAGCCCAGCAACTCTGTGTTGTAAAACCTAGAGAATTACCCAAGAAAGACCTCAAATACAGGCATTTATTAACATGCAAATGGACTGAGTCAGCAATTAGTCAACACTCCGCATATTTGAATAGAATGTAGTAATTAAGTTGCCATTTAATTATTCCCATTTTGATAAAGGTAAATATTTACCACAACCATGTTCTTTTCCATTGTCTCCTGCATGCAAATAAGGTATCTGCGCAGAGGGCCTGCCTCAAAGTTTCCCAAAAACTTGAACACTGCAGGTTGTCCCGTGTGCAGCCGGTCCCCTCCAAATCATCTCCCTGTGCTGGGGACGGGGTCTCTGTGAATGCTGGTGGCCACAACCTTCAGGGCCCAGGCCACATAAGGTGGCATCTAGCTGGGGTTTGAGGCTTGCCGTGGCTCTGCAGACCCGTTCCCCTAGGCACACACATGCACAAGTGTGCACACAAGCAGGTCCACGCATGCCTTGTGCTTGGTGGCCATATAGATGAGTCTTTGTTCTTGGTGATTACTGTGCAGACAACACACTCACCCGGCTGTGCCGGGACACTGCGTACAAGTGATGTGCTGAAACGTGAGATATCGTTGAGCAGAGCCTTAGGAGACAGAAGAACATTATTTTAAATTATCTCGAACATAAAAACAAAGTGAGGATTTGGCAACCTTGCAGCAAAAACCTCAAAACCGGTTATTCCTTTTAAATAAAAACAAAAATGAGAAACAGTAACTATTAGAAATCCCACCTGGTGCTTTCACTGTGTTAATGATGCTTCTTAAATTGCATGTGGGTAAATGGTAATTTTGTCTCACACCATTAAAAACTAATGGAACCCTTGATGATAAGAAATGCCATAGCTAGCTTGTTGGAAAACGTTTAATTAATAAAGTAATAAAATTATTGTAAACTAGTGCAGTTTCACAGAGGATTCAATGAGATATAAAACAGATAAAACATCCTTGAGAGTTGGTACAAGAAATGAATGCTACTCTATAAAAAGAAGTGCTATAAAGTTAAGCTGGCCACTGTTATACAAAGTTAAGAGGAGATATTGAAATGATATGGATACTCTGTCCAGGAGAAACACTGGGAAAACCTCGTGAAGGGCGTAGTATATACTTTTTTACGGGACTAGAAGAAAAGAGTGGCAGGGACGGCAGGGATGGGCATTGCATCTCTTATTTTTCCCATATGTCGCGAGCGTGTCATGAGACGATGACAAAATAATAACAAGTTGGTGGCTGTTTGAAACTTTTTTTTTTTTTTAACAGCTGTTTTTAGAATATTCTAATTAACTATCCACCTCCCTTAATCACTTTAAGCTTGCTGAAATAACTGGGAGCTTGCTGCACCTTCTCGCAACACCAAGTTTCCACATGTGGGGACCATGACTATTTTTAGGAAGGGAGGGCAGAAGCAGCAGGGCCAAACTGGAAATACACAGTTGGGTTTATCATTGGCAGAAATTATGACAGGAACTACTGGCACCATCATGCAGTGATTTTAACTCGCAGCCATTGTCATACAAGCAGGAATAGAGGTGACATTGTCTTTCATCTGCACAATGACTGAATCATTTCGCCTGGGCTCAGTTTTGCAAAATTTAAATGAAGTAAGTGCGGTATTTGTCAGAAGAATGAAAGGGTGAACAGTGAGTAAAGGGAAAAATATTCGTCATCTTGCCAGGGAGAAGCAAGATGAAAAGCTGACTGTTAATAAAGCATGTGGATGACACGGCTGTCTTGCCACTCAGTGCCATCGCCCAAATCAGGTAGAAGCAGAGGGCTTTTCTCCAGAACACACTCCTGTCTGTCAACGTTAGTGTTGTTTGTTTTGTTTTGTTTTTTGGTTTCTGTTTTTTTCTTAAATGACATGTTCTCTTCTGGCAGATGGGAACAAGCCTTGAAGAATAATTTGTTTTTGGAGGCAGACAAATTGGCTGCCTGGAAATGTATGTGTTTGGGAGCCCGGTGGCGATCTGCACGGGCTGGGAGTGACCCAGCCCACCTCGCCCTGCTGGCCTCCAGCCTCCGCACCAGCCTCCATGGGCCGAGCCTATCCCCAGCCCGCCCTGTGCTCTGGATACTGCTGGTGTTGCTTTGCGCCTGCTGTATAAAACTTCCCCACCAGGTGATTTTTACCAAGATGAATGTGCTCACCTCTCCACTGCCAGCTGCTGAAATCCAACTTATCTGTAAGCAGCAATAAGGCCCTGGTTAATCAGAGCTGCAGCACTCGGTATGAGAGGAGGCCAAGAAAATCCGTTCCCCTCATTAACAGCTGCAAGAACTGGTATGCAGGGTTAAGTGACCTGACATGGAGGATGTGGAGGATGTGTCCGGCCTCTTTCCCAGAGCATCACCTCCAACCTCCAGGCCAACCACGTCAGCTGCCCCCAGACCAGGTGTGAGCAAAGTTTCTCCAGAAAAAAAAAAAAATGTATTCCTCAAAAAATCCTCCCCTAAATGAGGTACCAACAATGGGTGTTGTGTTTTGTGAGCCAGCATCAGGAGCAGGCAGCAGCTGGACAGGCTTTTGAAGATCACAGCGGTGCCTGAATGCTGGAGATTGATAGAGCCAAACTCCAGGCTCCCTGAAGCCCACAGCAGTGCATGTGGCATGGCAGAAGGCAGGCTCAGGCACAGGCAGCATCGCTGCCCAGCTCCACAAGGGCAGTGACACTTGCGGCAGCTCCTCGCCGTGCCGTCCCCTCCCTGCTGACAGCATGCGTTAGCACCTTCCCTTGCGCGGAGCTGGAGCACTGAGCCCAGCACACACAAACAAATCTGTCATCCTCCTTCCGTGGGTGCCTTCAGCTTCCTCGGAAATCCCTCATGAGGAAAGAGCCTCCCTTGGCCTGAGCAAGGGGGGTTAAAACTTTACGCACAAACAGGCACATGCCTCCACGGAAACATACATGTGCAATCAGATGCATGAAGCTCCCTCTTTCTCCCTCTCTATAAAAATACACACACATATGTACATCCACAGATATACAGGCATGAGTGCGTATGTGTGTGTGCAAAGAGAGGAGAAAAAAAAAACTCTCAGAAAATGAAAGACAAATGTTCGAAAATAATATTCCCAAGCCCTCAAATCCCTAATCATGAGCTTGATGCAATATTTGCCCTAATGGGAAATGATAACTGGCAATAGTCCAAAGCAAACCTCTAAGAAAGGAGCAATAAAAAAGGAAAATGCTAGCTTGGCAGTTAAAGAAAGAGGAGCCGAAGCGAGAACTGCTGTCGGAGATAATAAAGAATCAACCACAAACCCCTTTTCTATTAAGCACAAAAAAGGATATTAAAATAACGTGCCCCCTCCCTAAATGTCTAAGGGGTTGTGTCACGCTTTGCTCTGCAGCCTCCCTGGGACTGGTGGAGATGTGGGCCTGCATCCTGCGCCCCTCCTCAAGCCCGCTCCTGCCGGGGAGGCTGCCGCATGCCTGTGCTGTGCTGAGCATGCTTCTTGCCTGCAGGTTCACACCCGGTGGCCACAAAGCTGCCCTTTCCATCGAGAGGGGGTGTGAACACAGCCAGGGGGGTGGCGAGGGACCTGACCTCAGACCAGCAGATGTGAGGTCCCCGCTGCCCTTGTGACACCCTTGCAATATCCATGCAATGCTCTTGCAGTGCTCTTGCAGCACCCTTGGTGTACCAGCGCTGGTGGCAGCCAGGTCCTGGGTACAACTGCAGGGGCAAAACAACATCTCTCACACATGGTGTCTCTGTGGGGAACCACTGATAAACTTAGCTATGAAATTTGGTGTTATGAATTATATATAAAGGGTGTCATCCGTTTAACAGAACTCTTCCTATGTGTGTGCAAAGCAAGCTAGCTCAGCAATAACAGCTGGGTCCTCTCTTGCTCCAAGGGAGTTGCCCATAGCTTACTTGTGAGGCTCTGATTTCATTTACGAGTTGACCTGTTTGGTCTTGCCACCTCCCACCGCACCCGTTGCTTACTAGGGCAACTGCATGGTGGCCTCCTGCCAGCACCCTCAAAGCACTTTCTCATGGATTTCATCAGTGCCAAAGGTGATGACAGGGAAAATTTTGCATCACCTGGTGAAACACTATCCTTTACATTTTTACCTGGTTTTCCTTTGTGGTCTCTGTAGAGACCTTGAACACATGGCTGTGATGGACCAGGTCTCATGGGCTCCCATGCCCCTTCACTCCCCTCGTAACCCTACGCATCACAGAGCACTCTGTACAATGTGGTATTGTTATGTTATCTGTACAGTCCACAGACACAATGACATCTGTTTTTGAGTCCCAATGCTCTGTTTTCTGGTTATAGTCCAAACATCGGTGCTTTTACTTTCATATTTATTCTTGTGGGGCATTTTCTCACTTTAAAGACAGCATGTGATGAATTAGGAAGTGCCATGGATGTGGTACTTTTGCAGGGCAGCAGAGCTCCCTCACCTGCAGCAGGCTCTAGCACAGAGGTGGCTGGTTTCCAGCCACAGAGACATCCCACAGTGCTACCAAAAAGCAGTGGTACAGCCTGCTGAAGGAGGTTTGGCCAAGGCCAGGAGGAGTCACAGGAGTCACAGGGCTGGCTCCTGGTGCAGGCGCGTTTCCAGGCCATGGTTCCAAGCCATGGATGCACCACGGGGCCATGGGCCAGCATGGTTTCCGTCTGGCCTCACAATGGGCAGGGCTTCAGTAACTGATTTTGTGCATTTTGTGACCACACAACCCATTTTATAGCATGCTCCAACATAAACACCTTTGAAATTTCCACCTCAGATAAACAGCAGGTTTTACTATGGCAATTCTGAATGTGCAAGAGACAGGGTGCTCAATGCATCACAGACCTGACAGACTGAAGTTTCTCCTTTATATCAAATCAAAGAAATCCTAAATAATTTTATCTTTAAAAGCAATTATGACCTAACTTTGGTTCATTAGCACACAAGGAGGCATTGATCACACAGAGTAATGAAACGTAACAATTCCTTTGGTACTTTCTTATTGTCAGGATCTCTAGTGTGCAGTTTGACAAGTGCTAGATGGTAGTAGCTCAAACAGGAGCTGCTACCAAAAAATTTTTTTATTGCTCACATGCACTGGGACTGCCCTGAGCCCAACAAGCCAAGAAGACAGCAATGCTGTAAGGAGTCACTAAGAATTTATTGTAAATGTTACATGAAGTACATCTGCCAGTAACAGCTTAATTAAAATCACGATGTGTATATTGCATTGGTCATATCCAATAGGAGTCTAAAGCTTTGGAAGAAAAATAAAAGCCCACCTGTACAAGGCATTTTTTTTTAACCTAAACCTGTTATTCTCCTAGACTTTTTAAATTCTGTGAGTAGGAAATGCCATTGCCAACTCAGTAAACTACTAATGTAGCCTAACTTTCATAGAAAAAAAATCAAACTCCTTCGTGAACTATGTCAGTGCAGAAAAGCAGAGCTAAATGTCAGCTGCTTTTATCTGAGTTCCTAAATTTGAAAATAACCCAAATTATACCAATTATTACATAGTTTAAAAACTAAGCATTTGTATGCCAGTACCAGTCCAGGCTAATTTCTAAGCTGAGCTTAAAAAATAAAATCAATGAAGGTGTGGGCAGACAGGTTTAAAAAAAAAAAAAAAAAAAACTCCTGGAAACTGTGAGTCAAGCTCTTTAGAACAAGTTGTATCTGCCTGAGGTACGAGCAAGCTAGCTCTCAGATCAGGCACCTAAAGCTGTGGTGTCATAAAGTGGAAAAATACCACCGAGAGTCATTTTTAGCAAAGAACACCAGCGGCGCCTCTTGCATCCACATCCAGTGAAACTCCATCCCGGTTAGATACATTGCCAAATTATAAATTCTTATTTGATTTATCAATCACAATTTTATATTGTTAATTCATATGTTCATTAGACAAATCTGTCCCTCTAAGGTAATCACTTAAGGTACTGTTGGCATGCACAATGAAACATGCACAAATGGATAATTCTTAATGACCTTCCAAGCTGACATATTTTTGGCATCGGTTTTCTGTATCCTAATTTCAAGCTGCCTCTCTGGTGTTGTGTAGGGCTTACTTCACTCAGCAAGGAGGTCGCTGCCGAGAGTGTTCCCATCAGATAACAGCAGAACAGGGAACAATTAGAATTACCTTCTCAGATAAAACTTCTTTGGATGCATTTCACTCTTTCAGCAGTCTTGTAGAGAGGATAAAATGTTCGCATCGGACAGCTTGACCAGTTTCCTGACTTCTTCTTCAGTATTGCCACGGGAATTATTACTGTGGTGGGCATAGTGTGATCAGGCTCCTGCTCTGCTGGCTGATAGGCATGCTGCCTGCCCATGCGGCCAGGCCAACCTCACAGATCTGATATCCTGGGTTACTGTAAGGAGGGGGAGTAACAGACCAACACACAACATGGCACAGCCGTTTCTCAAATGTCAGATATGACACAAACGCCAAAGGGAGGAGCTGAAACCCTTTGACCGTGCAGGGGGCTCCATCACTGTTTGTAGGCACCAGGTTCATCACAGCAAGATGGGCTCTGCCACCACTGTGACTGCTCCCCCAGCTCTGCAAAGTGGCAGAAAAGAGGTCAGAGCCCTAGCACGAGTGCTATAGGGCTGCCAGCCTTCTCGCAGAGCTTCCCCAAGCAGATCTGGGCAGGGAGGAGTGGTTGCTGGCATTGCCCACTGGCTGGCCAGGCTGCAGGGCTGGCAGGAGGCGATGTGTGGGGCAGACGAAGTGCCCCCATCCGCTGAGCTTTGGCAGGTGGTTTCCGTAGGTTTGGAGGCTGCCTGTGAAGAAAGCGAGATGGGACCAGGGAGAGAGGTGCCAGAAAAGCACGTCCCACACATGCCCCAGCCCACAGGCAGCCCCACTGCTGGCTGCCTGGGACACTCCAGGAGAAGAGTTTGCATCCCTTCCTCAAAAGCACAGCTCCGGCTGAAAAAAAACGAATGTATGGACAAAATGTAAATGCATTGTGACAAGCTGTACGAGGAATCAAAACAAGGAACAAGGAGCGTATGTTTCTTTTAGAGAAATGTCCTTTATCTCGCAGGCAGAATGAAGTGTGTGGCATTCAAATGTTAAGATTTTTACACACTTTCATGAAATACTAAAGAGAAACCAAAAAAAAAAAAAGAAAAAAGAAAAAAGGAAAAAAAAAAAAAAAACAAAAGAAAATAAACAAATTCCATGTCACTTCTCAGCTAGTTTGGTTATTGCTGCTCCTGAGTACTGTAACATATGCACTTTCCCTTTTGAAAATGTATCAAAGTTGTTATTTTGGGGGTGGGATAAACTCTTACCCATGCATATCTTATGTTTCGAAGCCAAGAATGCTTGAGAACCAGCTCTGGATCCGCACATCAGATGCATAAGTGATTAGTGACAAGTGACACAGAAACAGAGAATGTGCCGTGTTACAATGAATAATAAACACGCGCAATTTATGCAGGCAGAGTGAGTGGGGAGATGGCATCCTGCGCCTTTTTCATATAAATAATGTGAATCTCAGTGAGCTAAGGCTGGGCACTGCCATCAGAGGAGCGGGGCTGGGACAGGCATGGAGGGGTCGTGGGCAGGCAGGAGGCCCATGGGTCTTCCTACAATTTTGTTACAGATCAGGCTGGCAGTGCCCAATTTTGTCCAAGTGAGAGCAGAAACAGGTAAAAAATGTACACAGGTTTTACAGGTCAAACATTTTCACTCTCTGAAAAGAACTGCTAGATAAATGAAAAAAGTTCCTCAAAAAATAGCGGTATCATTTTATGGATTTCCAGACAGCATCCCTGAAGTGTCCACCGTAAAGACACTGCCTTGCAAAGTGGTTGGTGATGCCTATCTGAAAAAGCCATTACTAATTAATTTTTGATTGTGCAAGCTCTGTTTCCAGATTAAGTTTCACAAGCATGTACCTGAGCAGATACCCTTGGCATGCCACCACCTCAGAGAGGGGCAGTGCATCCATCACATCTGCATGGGATGGGGGCACAGGGCCAGGCTCCTACAGTCCCCTGCTCCCCGCCTGGCCACATACTGTCCTCTGCCCCTTGCTGCCCTTCCAGGAAAGAGCCCTGCCACTGTGAAAAAATTAAAGCAACAAAAAAACTTTTTTTAAATTAAAAAAAAATCCTCAAAGCACCTGCTTCTTAACTCCACACTTTTTTTTTTCCTGGCTGTCCTGGCCTGCCAACTCCGAGCGAGCATTTCTCTCTCATTTTTACACTCTCTCTACACTTCCAGAAATGTATGCACTTGGATAAAAGTAGAGCTGAGAGGGGAAAATGCATATTCTGTTATAAAAAAAAAAAAAGTTGAAAAAAGTGTCTAAAAGATGGATGCGTAAAGAAATCATACCCGCACTTCAACTCCAGGTCTGAGTTATATAAACTGATCTGTGGTAATTACCAAGCTCCTCCAGATTAATAAACAATTACCATAGTAACTACACCGTCGTATGAAACCTATGCTCATGAATTTTTAAAGCATAAATGGAAATACATGCCAGCCGAGAAAGTCTCCCATTTATTTTGCTCCTGGAAGACAAGGGAGCTGGGTCCATTAAGGGAGCCCAGCGAGCCACCCTGGCCCCATGTATTATGTACTGGTGGGGAGAGGCCAGTACAGGGGCAGACAGCACCTACCACTCACTCCCCCAGCACTGGGGCTCGAGGCGAGGCAACGCAATGAGCTTCTGTGCTGAAACTTAAGGGCTTGGCTCACCAGTGAACTGTCCTCAGTCACCCAATGGGCTCTTCTTTTTGTTTTTTGTAGTGGTGAGGTGTGGGGGAAGTCTTCAGGCTGGTGTTGTGCGACCGTGCATGGGGAAGGCATTTCCATTCAGTCCCATACTGGGTGAGCAAACTGCCACAAGAGCATGCCCACGTCCAAGTACTAAAATAACAACATGGCTTTCTCCTCTGCCAGTATCAGCTCACATCTTAATTCTGTTGGTGAGCATTCGCTTCGAGGGCTGCACCCTTATCACAAAGCTTTGCCTTGGCTGAGCCCAGCGTTAGGGCATCTCACAACTCGTTTGTAACAGTTAACAGGAAAGGTATCAAAACTCCAAATAACAATATTATATGTCAACCTGTTGATAATTCTGACAGGAAAGCTGCAAAGCACCACTAAGTTAAAAAATAATGATGTGCAGCATTTGCAGTTATATTCTAAAACGAGAGGTGAGCCCTCCGTAAGTTTGCGCCACTTACTTCTGATAATTGTGATGAGCTGGAATAATACCGTGCTTTTGCAAGAAAGTATTTCTTAAAACACTTTCAGAGTAAGGAAAGCCATTAAATCCTTGTGAATTGAAGGTAGAAAAATAAATTGTATGTATTTTAGACTTTGAATGATCTTCCTATAGCAATTTTAGAGGGGAAAAAAAACTAGGAAGAATTCTGCAATTTTAATCTCCTCAGTAGCTTCCCATTACTAAACAAGCAGAATGCCACGGTACAAATGTGGATGTTACATGTCATCTTGATCTGCTGCTTTTTTCTTTCATTAAAGCTTTAATGCAGCAATTATGGCTACGTTGCCCTATAAAAAAAGGAAAAGGCAGTTTACTTTAAAAAGTGAAATTGCATAGCCTACTATTTAATTATACACAAATGTAAATGGCCTATTTTTCCATAACTGGTTATTACAGCACTGTTTTACTTTCTGAGTTTTCACAATCTCTAAAACCTACAACGCTTCCTGCTATATAATTGTTTTGCTACATTATTGTTTTCATCTTATTTTTTCTTTTAATGCGAGTGCAGCGGGATAAATCTTGGTTTTAAGCCAGCCAGTACTTCATCTACTTAAGCTTTTATAGATGAAGATTGCTGTAATTATCAGAATACCCGCTTATTTCTGAAGTATTATCTTGGCAACCTGCTGGCATTTACAACCAATTAACAAGCTTTGCCCATTAGTTGCATAAGGGGTATCACAGAGTAAAGCCATTGTGTGCTAATTTTCTATTTTAGATAATCAGTTTGGCCATCCAAAATGGAAAGGGGAAGAAAAGAAAGGTTTGACACGCAGTGGCAGACATGTAAAAATGACTACATGCCTCCCCGAGACAAAGGTATCCAGCGACTGCATGATTGCTTCACTGTCGTCACCACTGGGTTTTAAGTATTTATTCCCTTTGTCTCTTTTGGAAGATAAAATATAAAGTACAGCTTCGGCAAAGTAATCATGTCCTCTTTTTATTTTTTAAACAGACTGGCTTCTCCCTCTGTCCTCTCGGGCTTGTAATTTCACCAAATTGTGCAAGTGTTAAACACGATGTCCAAAAAAAAAAAAGACGGAGAAGGAGAGGAGGAGAAGGAGCCAGAGAGAAAGAAACCTGGCCCTGGGAGCAGAGACCTGCTGCTCGCTCACCTTGCCCGCTCTGTGCCTGCTTTAAGCCCTGCGTGTTTTTAACCAGGCTGAGAGAAGCAAGCAGGATCTGGCCCCACCAGTCCTGTGCCACAGGGCCTTTGTCCCTGCCCAGCAGGGATCGGGGCAGGGGCCCCCAGCCGCTGGGGGAGGCATTTTGGGACCCCCGGCAGGAGGCTGGTGGGGCAATCTTGCTTGGCACTTCTTGTCAATGGGGTGCAAAGCTGTCTGAGTTTGTTGTTTGTTTTTTTTTTGTTTGTTTGTTTTTGTTTGTTTGTTTTATTTTATTTATTTATTTTTACTTCTTTGTTTGCTTGTTTGTTTGTTGTTTCTGCATTACATTTATTCATTGCCTCTTCTGTGGAAGTGTCTGGGGTGTTCTGGGCAAGCAGAGGGGAGCTTCAGAAATGGCAAAAAAAAATAATATGTAAATTTGACCTTTTCCTTGTGCATAGGAAATTACATCTATCTTGTCTCAGTGAAAGTGCTACATTTCAGACTCACCTTTTTTGTGGTGCAGTTTTGCAGGGGAAGGCAGGCACCTCACACAGGGCAGGTCTGGCATCCCCACAGCGCAGTGGGAGCAGCAGCGACCTGTACTGGTCAGGCCCTGACCAGGTACCGGCCACCCAAATTCAGCCCTGGGTTAAGGTGCTGGCTCCTTTCCCACTGCCTGGTGCCAAAGGGAATGCATCCCCAGCTGGGTGCAGGGAGCAGGAGGATGCCCCTCTCCCTGCCATAGCACCACGTCCCTAGGGCATCCCCTTTGGGCAGATCCTGCCTGCAGCCCAGGCATCCTACTCCAAGCCAGCAAGGTAAATAATGACAAGGCAATGACTGTGCTGGAGGCAGCAGGGCTCGCCTGTTTAATTGTATATAAAATGAGATGTTAGACCCAGTCTGTGCTTTGTAATAAGGGTAGAAACTAATCAGTTTAAAGATGAGCGCGGTCCTTAAAGCGTGGTTAGATCCCATTTATTCCATTGAACAGAATGGGTGGATGGCTCCCGTTGTAAAATGGTTTTATAAAATGTAGCGAACTGTACAATGACGTGTTTTTATTTGCCTCCTGTGGTTTAGATTCATATTTTGCTTTAGCATAAGTTAAACAAAATTAAGACTATGATTACGCTAAGAGGGTGCAGCCAGTCAAGTAAAGACAGAAAATGTTGAACTCCTCTAAGTCATAAAGAATTATCAACTGTGCAATTAGTAAAGACTGAACATATACACTGATGTCTATTAAGTCATAAATGAATGAGAAAAATGTTGTGCTTGGCAATTGGATGTGTATATTTGCCTTAATTATGTTAAATTAATTGTTATTGGCTACAATCATTAGAAAACTTCAGATTTAAGTAAGGTATGGCAATAAACCCCCTCCTAGAAAATGGATCCAGTTAGAGAGCCAAGCTGCTTGGGCATCTGGGCTGCTCAGAGGGAGGAAGTGAGGACAGAGAAGCTGTGAACTGGGGACGGCCCCAAGCTGCTGGCAGCCCTCCTACCATGGTACTACCCCAGAGTCCCTCCAGCCCCCAGGGCAGCTCCCAAGGTCGTGGCTGTCCCCTGGTGGGGCACCCCTGGATGTTCCCGTAGCAGCAGTGGCTGGGCTCCTTCCTGCAGCAGGCTGTTGACATTGCTCCTCTGCATGGTGGTAAGAAGATTATTGTTGAAATGTAAAATAAAAGTGGATTTCTCCCTGTACTTCACTCCTGAAGGACCCTTGAGAGATGAAGCTTATCCCCAGCTAAAGGAAAACATTTTTGTGAAGGGCCCTTGTATGATACAAGTGCTGCAGTGGTTTAGCTGTTAGCCTGGAGCTCTGCATGCCTGATCCCCCCCCCCCAAGGTGCACTCATGTCCCACAGCACAGTCTCTGGCCACCTCCATCCATGGGACATCCTTCTAGTGGCACTACAATGGGGATTGTAGGAGACAACAGGCACTGTCCAAAAATGAGAGTTTTGGGAAAGGCACTGCACTTTTGTTGGGATGTTTTCTTGATGAGAAGTTTCAATTTCCTGTCACAAAACATGATTTTGAGATTACTTGAAGTTGCATTCAATTTTCCTTCCAAATAGAGATAGTTAAGGCTATAGGACAGGTGTCAGAAGGTATGACTGCTTCCCTAGGTTTTCATTTCACTAACCAGAAAATAAGGAAACGTATTTTAGTTGAGTTTCTTTCTGAGGCTCAATCAGGCCACCAGCCTGAATGAGCAGTCCTTCGCCCAGCACTAACCAAGACATTCCCAGTCTCGTCCAGTATGTCCCAATAACCCCTTCAAGAAGACAAGAGTGACAACTGGAAAATGGGAGCAAAGAAACTCATCCCACGGCAGTGAAAGAGCACAAGCCCCCCATTATATGTTCTGCCTCTTGCAAGGGAGGAAACATGTTCCTCCAGTACTCTAATCCCCATTGCTAATATTATTATTAAATATTTATGCACCACCATAATTTTGCATGACACTTCACGGAGATAAAAGACGCAATCTCTGTGCTGAAGATCTGAGGCTACACAAGGCAAACAAACGAAGAAAGCAAAGTTTGCAGAAAGAAGACATGAAGATTAAGAAACCAATCTAATGCTGGTGACCCAGAAGCATTTTTAAATTGCAAGAGAGCATGGGACTAGGGCTGAGGAAAGCGAGCACCATCGGGGCTCATTTTGCTTTTCAAGAAAAAGGATATTTCTTTCTTTCTTTCTTTCTTTTTTTAAATTTTAAAAGTAGTCCCAGTCTAATCAGTAATGATGGGAGATTATCCCAGGTTTTACAGAAGAAATCAATTTATGGATGGAACTGAAAGATCACACAGAGAGATTCAGCAGTACTCACAGTATCACCCGAGACAGCAATGGACAGAATATACGGGGCAGATGAAATGTAGGATGAGGCATACAACAATATATACATATATAAATCTGCAGACATATACACATGCATGCACATACATATATATATAAGCATACATACACTGCCAGCAATTCAGTTAGATTAATTTGCTTTGGATATTCCATTATTTTACTGTAGTCCTTGTATAGTACTTAAAGAATCAGGTTAAGCATTCTGCATTAGATGTACAAACAATGCTGCTTTACCTCCACATGGGTGTTGTGAGACTTTAATTAATGTTTGTAAAGTGCTTTCAGATCCCCAGAAGAAAGGCACTATAGAAGTGTGAAGTCTGATTATTTCATGGCATACAAAAGTAGAGGTGAAAAGAAATATTCTCCTCCTTACACATAAAACTACTGATCTCAAGTCCTGCATTTAAAAAAACAAGATGTTAAGAAAGAAAAGAATTCTGACCATGAACCTACTTCAGGCTTCCCCTTTGCCTTTTTCATCTGATTTCTGGTTGAGTGAAATAATAAACTATTGTATTGCTGTAAACTCTTTGTAAGTAGATTTGACTAAGACAACAGAGTTCAGTGCCAGCAGCTACTCTGATCATTCTTTTAAATGGAAATTTACCGTCTGCTGCATCACATGGAAAAAATATAGAACTATTTTTCACAGCTTGTTCACTGAACAGATTATTGGAGGGAAGAAAAAATAAAAAGGCTTCATTTTCTACAGATCCCAAATCTCCGTGTAGAAAGTCTTGGCAATTTCCTTTTGAGAGGAGACAGATTTCACTTTCACATTGATTTAACAATGATAAGAGCTTCCAAAATGAGGGCCTGATTCTGAAAATTTAAATGGTTAGCCATGCTTGATTCAATAGCTTATCTATGGGAGCAAAATAACTCACATGCATAAGTCTTTGTAGGATCTGGTCCTAATATAGAACCAGTTCTTGATGTCATAAAATCTTTTTTAACAGCATCTTGTGTTACATTTAATTTATTTCACATGGCCTCATAAAATAAGATAAAAGCTTGTAAGTCTATAAGTCATATAAAGAAGATGGGAAAAAAAAAAAAAAAAAAAAAAAAAAAAAAAAGCCCTACCATGTATTCATGTTTATTAAGTATTATCTTTGTGCAACTTAAAGAGATTTAACTCCAGAATTTCCAAATATTTTTTCCCCTAATCCTAACAGCAGTCAGCAAGGGCTTCCAGTGCTTGGTATAAACACATTACAGCGCACAGGCTCTTCTGGGGGAAGAAAGGCTTTTCTGAGGCTCTTTCCCAAACGGGCCCTCTGCTGCCCTTGCCGCAGCAGGGGAGGCAAGTGACAGGGGCAGCGATGCCTGGGCATGGAGGGAGATCTGTTCCGAGCACAAACCAGCATCACTGATCACAGAACCATGGAATGGTTCGGGTTGGAAGGGACCTGAAAGATCACCCAGTCCCAACCTGTGGGGTGGTCAGGCAGCAAGTAAGCACCCAGCCGACTCTCACTATGCACTAAGCTGCACCTTGTTCTGGCTCCTGTGTTAATACAGTATTTCAGAAGGGCTGCTTTTTATTTTATTTTATTTTATTTTATTTTATTTTATTTTATTTTATTTTATTTTAGTATAGAAAACATGAGCTTGTGTGTGCCTAGGGAATACTGAATGAGTGAAAAACATATAGACTGCAAGAAGAACCTTGTGTCTAACCTCTGAATTTAGCCCCTGGCAATGGCACCAGGAAGCAGAAAATGTGCAGATAAATTGAAGGCAAAGGCAGTCATGTCAGAGAGGAAAACTGGGTGCAGTGTGGCTAACTGCAGGACAATGCTTGACAAAAACATATCAAAACTACTGGTGGTTACATTAGGGAGCCCTGGGGAAAACCACCATGAAGCAATGCCCATCATCTCTGAAAAAAAAGAGTGAAAAGTGGGCTGCTACGGCCAAACCAGTATGATTTCAGCAACTTTCACGATTTGACCCAAAAATGTAAAATGCCAAAACAGGGCAGCTTCTTATTCCCAATATGGGTCCTTTACTCATGCAAGTCTATAAAGAAAATTATTACAAAAGTGCCTTCAGCATCTCAGAGCATGTCAATGACTTCAGAAGTCTACTGATATGAGACCTTGCTTGCCAACAAGAAAAAGACTTGTAAAAATAAAAAACAGTACACTGGTTGTGATGCCATGTGTAAGGAGCAATATTAACAAGCTAAGGGAAAGCTACATTAGGAAAAAAAAAAAAAAAGAAGCAGTTGCATTTTTTTCCTTTTTTTTTTTTCCCTTTTTTTGTTTGTTTGTTTGTTTATCAGTGATAGCCATTGCTGTAAAAAAACAATGAGGTCTTACCTGATGCTGCCACCAATACAATGGTTTTCCTGCCAGCAGGGCATTGATTTAGGAGGCAGCAGGAAGCAGCAGAACCACTGCCTCTCCTCCGGGAAGCACAAGCAAGAGGCAACCCCAAGGCAATGTGGTGGGCAAACACTGCACCTCCAGCCTAAGGCCTAGAAAAGAAAAGTTGCTTCCGATGAAGTAAAAGAATTCCTGAGGACAACTTTCAGTAAAGACAAACTCCAACCACAATCTGACACAAAAGTCAATAAATAGCTTTGGGATTATCACACATACCTCTTTGGTAGGCAGTGGTCTAACCCAGGCAGAGATGCTTTTAGAACATGGCTTTTCTCACCAGCCCTTGATATTTTTCTTGCAATCAAGGCAACATCCACACTGAAAAACCTACGCCACAGCTGTCAGGGCTTCTCTCCAGCAGATAATTAAATTCCACTCAATTGCCATTGTGACAAGTGAGCTCAAGTTTGGTGGTGCCATCCCTGCCAGCCGAACACAAACGAGAGCCATCAGCTGCACACTCAATCGCTTTGCTGGAAGAAGAGGTGCCACATTACTTAGCGGCATCCTCCCAGGGTAGGTGTTCAGCCTCCAGGAGGTACCTGACAATAAGACGAGTACATCTCAAGGGATGATTGTGTTTGGATCAGTGTGCTTACGTGGGAAGGCCTGGCAAAAGTGGAGTGAGTCAACAAGTTTAAAGGACTTTCAAGATCTCTTGCAAACCAGAGAACGGCAGTTTAGCTTGGGCTGTTGCGTGGTAGGGTTTGCTAAATGCAAAAGCCAAAGTTGTCAGAGTTCTCTACTTTGGTTTGCACTCTAAAGTTGCTCTTTTAGATGTAGAGTTTATTTTTTCCTCTCCACCTGATTATAACAAGCACATCACATATTTTTGCAAACATGTCTTTTTTTTCCTTAAAATTGAACTTCTAAACTGAGTTTATCCCTCAAAAAATCAGCCTGCACATTAGCTGGGACCTATCCAGCTCCCTAATAACTGCTTCATAGGTAAATCTGCCATGTATTTCTAGGCTAGTTATTGAATTATCCAATTTTAAGCACAGCTGGAAGAAAACTGTAATTTGTTCTCATACAGGAGGAATACAGCTTCACTGCTGGCATCCCAGAGAGACTCCTCCAGCTGATGAAGGGTGACCAGGTCTCACATTGAAAAACCATGTGGTCGTTACCTGTCCCTTCACTTTGCATGTTGCTGGAAGGATTACAGCTCATTTTCCACCACTGTAGCTCCGAGCAGGCCGTGGTGGAGCTGGCTGTTGTGGAGGCATGTGTCTGCCCCAACCCTTTCTGCTAGCCAAAGGCCCCATGGCCTCCAAAGTTCTCACCTGGTGCACAGGAAGAGGTCCACATGGAGTCTCCTGGAAGGCTCTCTAAGACTGAATCACATAGGATGCCCATCAGGTGCAGGAGGAGTCAGGTAGAGATATTTTCCACTTGTATGGTGACAGCCACGTTGCATACAATGTGACACACATAGCTTGGACCTTGGTTGTGCCTGTGTTAGGGCCAGCCAGCACATACACTTTTGAGGATGCATCCTGGCTACGCTGGCATGGAGTAAGGCTTTGGAGCAGCTGAGCAGCATCTAATCCAGCAGCTCCAGTCTGTGGGACGCCAGCACCAGCAGCACTGGGTGGCAGCTGGGAGGAGAGGTCTGGGGCTTGACAGCACCTAAATGCTGGGTGTAGAGACTGCCATCTGTGGCTAAATAGGTTGGCCCCTTTCTCAATCTCATCCTAGGCTCCTAAAGGCTGAGTTTATTCATCACCCTGTGTGCTTTTCTTGCAGCATTGGCTTCCCTGCTTGTCAACACGCCGATTTCTGAATTCTCAGTGCAAAGGAAGCCTTTCATGGTTTGGCATCCTCTTATATGTTTATGCTTCTCGAGATATATTCTCTAGCCAAGTCTTTAAGTTCTTACATTAGTCCCCAAGCCCAGACATCAATCTGTTGCTGATCAGGTCTTTTCACATCATGCTGCTTTTATCTGGAATGCTGTTTTTGATACTTCCAGGGAAGCTCTGGCTGATGTTTTCAAGAATGTGGTTAATATTTTTTTCCTTTTTGTTTAAAACGACACTTGAGTACAGCTATTTCTTTTAACCTTTTGCTTTTACTGTAAGACTTTAAAAAGTAATTTGCCTTCTAAATGCTATTATACCGGGGAGGTCCTGATTTGCATCTTTGTCCTTGGGTAGTGTAGAAGCAGCACAGGGGTCCACAAACAGACAGATATTGATTTTTTTCCCCCTTTTATAGTCTACAATAAAAAGTTTCTTTAAAGGGGAAGAAAAGAGAGGCACATGCTTAATATTGCAGAAAAGCCTTCTTGTGCTTGATACACTGGAGAAACAGTTCAAGAACACTTCATCCTCCTGCAACTATTTCCCGCACTTCTGCCAAGGTTAGGGAAACCTTGGGTTAGCTGCCGTCTGAATACCGCAAGCTGGTATCAGTCTGAACAAGTTCAGCTGACTGCTTAGAAGATTTTCTTTATTCTTTCTCCTGTTGTCTCTCCACTTTGACAAATAGAAATCGCCTTCGTCTTTTCAGGCCTCGGCCTGAAAGCACCCAACAAAGAGCGGCTGGCTAGGGGGTCAAGGTCCTTCCATTGAGTCCCCCAGTTCTCCATCAGATTGTGCTGGTGATCAGCCAGCTGTCAGGAAAACAACGCTCTCTAGATCAGCATGGCATGGGACCAGGTGGGTCATAAAACAAGATAGCATTAATAAATGACTGAAAATTTAAAACAAATTAAAAAAAGAAAAAGAAAAAAAAAAAAAAAAGAAAAAAAAAAAGAAAGAAAAGTGCAATCCCTTCCCTCATAAATAGATGCCTGCTTTTCACACCAGTGAAGAAAGAAACACAGTAGTGGAAAGCAAAAGTATCGGGCAAGCATGGTGAACTTACCCTATTTGTTCATTTGGCTTTAAATGAAAGCCTGGCCAGCATGACTGCAAGAGGAGGAGGATGTCCTGCCCCCCTTGTTCGCTTTGAATTGCCCTTATACTACAAGCCAGCCCATTCATTTCCCCTGGGTGTGCTTTCACCGTAAGGTACAGGTCAACGTTTGGACTGAAAATAGCATTTTTTCTCTCATGTATTTATTGGGTGAATAGCCAGAGCCAAAAATGGAAGTGTTAATTTACATTTAAACTTTTTAAATTCAATAACTTAAAAAGCAGAAAACTAAAAAATAAGCATGGAGTGCCTTGTGCAGAAATGGTTTGGATTAGATCATTACATTACAGACTGTAAGCTGGAATCAGCTTTGACAGAGTTATAACTGCTTCTATCACCATGGAGCTGCCCCAGCATTTGTGTAGAGACAGCAGTGTTCCTGGGCTTGTTCTGTGTATTTTGTAGTGAGAGCCACCTGGGTAAACCTGACCTGTTGTTTCATGGAAATAAGACAAAATACATCAAATTTCTCCTCTAATGGCCGTCGTCTTTGTGATAAGAATCACTCTAATCACCTCCTTCTCTAACAGGACCATGGTCTGGGCCTAATTGTAAGAGCTACTGTCATTTAATGATGGGAATTGCAGAACGTGGGGATGGGGAAAGACATGAAGGCTTCAGCTGATAAAGAGTAAGACCTTTTTCTGTGATCTCATACTGAAACTGCTCGAGACGAATTACCATGGCTACCCACCTAGGCAGGCAACTCTTTTCCAGGTATTTTATGGCAGCAGAAGGGACCCAGGGAAGGCTTTCTTCAGGTGGGGATGGATCACTCCCATGAGGAGATGCTAGTGGCTGTTCCCCACAGCCAGCCCTCCTCCTGCCACACTGCCCACACCTTCTGTGCCAGCACCAGCCCCTCTGAAATCCTATGTGGGCCTGGGGCTGCCCATGAATGGCACCGGACACATCTGCTTTCCCTCTGCTCTGTGATAGCTGCTCTGCACTGCACAGGTCAAACTCATGATGAGCAATGGGAGGCAAGGTGTCATTAGCTCAGCTCCATGTTAAAGTCCAGTGATGGCAGCATGTGCAGGACCACAATTCCCCTCATAAATAAGGTAGGACGCATCTGGAGAGAGAGGCTTGCAAGTCATGAGTTTCAAACCTATTTTCTTTTCCTTTCCTTTCCTTTCCTTTCCTTTCCTTTCCTTTCTTTTCTTTTCTTTTCTTTTCTTTTTTCTTTTCTTTTCTTTTTCTTTTTCTTTTCTTTTCTTCGTTTTGAAAAACTATGGGTAGAAATGCCCTAGCTGGCAGTAATGAAGTTAATGATTGGTAGCTTGCAGCTACACAGACAGCAGAACAGGGGGCATGGAAAACAGAATAGCAATGCTGCTGCTGTGCAAGTTTTTTCCTGGCGTTCTCCTGGTGCAGGAGGTCTCTGTCAGGGAAATGCAGGAGGTGAGGGCATGGTGATGCTCCTGGTGATGCCATGTTGTGGATGGCCTTGCTCAAATAAACCCCTGCTGGATGGCAGCAGGGACAAAAGGGGGACTGGCTCCCAGCAGCTGCAGACATCCTTCAGCCCCATCCTGGGACTACTCGCCTGTCAGCAGCAGTGCCGTTTCCTTCCAATACTGCATAATGCCTTTGCACACAGCATTCGTAAATCCACCCCCCCACACACACATTCCCCCGAACACAGAGCTTTGGGATTCAGGAAAAGATGTGCCCTGTGAGACTGATCACAGCTGCCCCATGGCCTGGGCACTGCCTTCGTCACACTCCCATCCCACTAGCCAAGCTGTCTTTGGTAAAGTACATACTCATTTAAGGATTACTCTAACGTTGCTCATTTCTAAGTCAATTATTGACTTGAATTGTGTTAAACTTTAACATAAATATCACCTGTACATATATTACAATAATTATATGGTTACAAAATTCTTTTAAAATAGCAATTTCCCCTTTGGAAACTAGGGAAACTATCTACTACTGGAAAATACGGGCTCACAGACTGCTTGGAAAGCCCATGCAAAGAAATATGAAGATTCCCATCACCTTTGCATCAGCTTCTCAAAGAACAATCTATTTAGATCATTAAACACATCTACAAATTAATTCCTCTTCAGTTAAAATGTTTGCGTCCTAAAAATATTTTGTGTAACCTTATCAGAGAGAAAAGAAGGGGCGTAGAAGGTGAGCAGCGAAATTAAAGGCATGATATCATGTGCAGCTTCTAAAGCTACCGACAACATCAGATAATTCTTTTCTAAAAAAAAAAAAAAAAAAGTACCACTAAGTTTTTCTCATTTTAGCAAACTTTTCAATTAGGATTTCTTCCTGGCTATTTAAATATGCTTAAAGTAATGATTTTCTGTAATTTGTCTTTTTCCTTTGGAAACATACCGTGCTATTGTCAGCTTTAAAAAAGAAGCAATTTTCTGACTTTTGAGATTGAGCAGGTCACGGAAAAATTACTACTGTGGGAACCTATAATTAAATAGAAAATGCAGCTGCACTTATGAAAAACTAAAATTAAGTTTATTCTATTAATACTTGATCCTAGGATGGCATTTGACTCCTCAGATACAGATCTTAGCTGAAACAGGACCTTACCTGCAGAACATTACTAGCTGCACAGCTACGTGCAAAAGCAGACATGGTATAATACATACAAACATATTGCTAATTATTTGCTGTCCAATTAAATTAGATTCAGTTAAGCAGGATAGTCATTTACACATGTAGCCTTTTTCTTTCTTCTTTTCCCGATATTGGCACTGTATCTTTGGCTATGTTTTTTTTTAATGAACTTAATTAAAATAAATCTACATAAAATCACTAATGCTTATTATAAATTTTAATAGAAAAAATTACAGAAAGGGGCTTTTCAACAAAACTTTGTAGCACATCTGAACTGGATAAAGATCTCCTCCCAGTTTTTGACTAGTCGTGAGATCGAGACAAGATTCTATACAATACTATAATACAAAACGAGGCTTTGGGGAAACAGAAATTATCAGAGTTCCCAACTGAGTGTTTTCGGTATATGAAATACAGATTTAAAATTAAATTCTAAATGAGAATCTCCAAAAAATATTTCTGTGACCCACAATAGATTTTAAAATACTGAAAATACACAAGATCAAGAAAAACTTCACCGAGAAAATAAGGTACAGACAAACTGACTAAGAATCCATTAGACATCTTCCGATGTCTTATGATAAAAATTAATTGCACAGAAATATTAAAAGAACTATATAAAATTAGAAATAATATAAGAAGACCAGGTCTGTTTAAAAGAACAATATTAATTTTATTTAATAATCATTTTAAAATATAGCTTTTTTTATCATTAGCATTTCGGATGATCACCTCTCATGTTTTTCTAGGGTAATAGTAGGTAACATTCAACAATCTGTCCTTATTGTAAGCTATTTCAGAAATCACCAAATAGAATTTTTTTGTACTGTATCATAATCTGTAAAACTATATTTCCTTTAAACCTCCACTAAATTGCTAAGTTTGGGGGGGTTTGTTTCTTTTAATAAACAGGAAGGAAATTTTCCATTTTCTTTTCATCAATCACTTTTACATATCCAGTTTTCTGTGCTATTACAAAGAACATAACTAAATCCATACTGTTTATATAAATGTCTCTACACTATTTATAACATATAAACTGTAATCATTTTTTCATATGCAAGCTCAGCTTCACTATATTTAATATACTTACATATTAAATCTAATACAGATAGTTCTCCATAACTACTGCGAGAATGAAAATGGCATGTCAGAAATGGTAAAAAAATTATTTGTGAAGAAGCAATCATGCACACACAACCCAGGAAAGATTTTTTCATCTTTCAGCAACGACTTGTGAACGATAGTGTAGTCACAGAGAAAGCCCACAAAAACCGTATTATCGCAAACACTGCTTGACTTAAGACACCCAGAAGTGATCCTAGGAACCAGCAGTCCAATTATTCTGATTTCACGTGTACCGCTTGCTTTCTCTCGGTCGGCTGCCTGTTTGGTCAGTGGCTTTTCTTTCTTTTTTTTCTTTTTTTTTTTTTTTTTTTTTTTCCTTCATGCTGTGGAGCTGGATTTCTATTTTCCAGCTGCATATATTCCATGGAGGAAAGGAAAACTGATCCATGAAGTTCCTATTTGCATAAAGCATAGAAACATCTGTCACAAGCTTCTTGTTGGTGGAGTGAAGCATCAGGAGACAGATACTGCAGTTGATCATCTGCCCTTAATAATATTGAATACTTTTACTGTCAATAGGAGCTTAGAGTGAGAGCATTTAAAAATGCAGAGAAGAGAGAGAATTTGATCAGAGAAAATATTATTATTTGAAACAAGTGATAAGTTATGTGACAGTCTCACAGATAAATGCACACAAACAAGCTCTGCCCCAGGATCGGCAGATGCCCCATTCCATTCTGCATTGACTCTTTGCAGATACAGTCCTTAAAAAGGTATATGATGATTTAATCAGCATCCTACAGATGCCTACAATGTACACCAGCTTTTTTGTGTTAAACTTTATGCAATGAAAGATCCATGATAGCAGGTCTATAACATTAGAAGGCACTCAGTCTGCAGTGCTGGTTTGAGTTTTGATTTCAGTTTAGGGAATAAAAAAAAAAAGAAACCTCAAGGAAGACTTATCTGTATCTCAGATCAGGAAAATTTTCATTCTGTTTCTGTATGTATGTATAATGCACGTCCACAGTCATAAATATCAGGTGGAGCAGCCAATTCGTTCATACAGAACACATGCATAGAACAGAAACATGGGGAAATATAATAGCAGCTATTCAAAAAACAGAACGACTGTGTTATTGTTAGGTCAAGTGTTATTTCTAGAATCACGACAAGTACTTTGGTTAACATACAAGATTCATATTTCTGCGTTACATTTTATTCCTTTTTATCACAGACTACTTTTTAAATTAGCTAGCTTTGTTGATACATAGTGCAAATGGACTATAGGCTGGCCTCCCTTCTCATGCTGCCGAAAGTCAGAAATCAATCAAACCTACAGGATGCAGTGAAAACAAAGTGCTTTTCTCAGCTCATATGTTTCACGGAGTTTAACAGCCAAACTGAGAGGAAAATAGTTTCTTTGCATTTGCTACCTACTTATATCAGAAGTAGCATGAAGGTGATCGATATTCTCTCTCTTTTCTACCAACAGCTCCAAGATAACAGGCTTCATACACTAAGGCAGAAAAGATTAATATCACATTAGAAACATCTCATTCATCATTGTCATTGTAAAACAAAAAGGCTTCAAACATTTCTTATTCGTAGCTGATTGCTGCAACAATGCATGCGTGCTTTTTTTTTTTTCCTTTGTTTTTCCTCCTTGCTCCTTCACACATCCATGAATGCCTTGATTTGACTGTAAATGTCTGGATGCAGGAAATACCTGCTTGGGAATGCAACACAATAGGGCCACGAGTCCAGTCAGGGTTGCAGAATACTGTGAAATGAACAATTGTAAGAGTAAAACAACAACAACAAAAAAAGCAGCAGCCAGAGCAATCTTTGCTCTCATACACATATTTGTATAATAAGTTTCTCTGGCAGTGGTTCACCAGCAGGCAGTAATCAGCTAGGGTACTTCTTTGTAATTTTTCTGTTTCATAAATAATACAGGAGTTTACTAACAGGAAGTTTGTGGGAAGCAACAGTAAACAGTCTAGCAATCCATCTGTTATTGTGGAATGCAAGAAAGCTGAATCAGGTTCTTTGCAAGTGGACTATTTTAGTTGTTTGTGCTAGCAAAGATGTGTGGGAAATGGGCATTTAAGTCATTATTAACGTGAACTCTTGCAGACCTCCTTTCTCCCTCGCCTTGTGGAAAGAAACGGCTGGGTGCGATTTCAGCAAGAAGCTCAAGTTCTTTCGTGGCTACGGGGCAGCTTACAATTACCCTGAGCAAGAAAGAGAAGGCAGCTGAATCAGACGTGAAATGTTCAGGTGACAGTTGCAGAGACTTTTGCTTCTTCAAAATCGAGCTCAGAAAGAATGGCTTCTAAATAAAAACACACACAAACCTGTTAGCGCCTTTCTCGGTGTCAAGATATTTATCAGGAACAAACTGAAGGGTTGAAGGGACCTGGAGAAGGAGGAAAGTCAATGAGGAAAAATAAGGTAACGATGGAGGTTGTACTGACAGGCTTTCTGTGCCAGCACAAGTAGAGAGTCAAGCAAGGGTGAAAAAAAAAAGCTAAAAAAGCTAGTATCTTTCCCGAAGACAGGCTGTTCTGCTGGCATGCGTCCACCCTTGATGTGTTGCTTATGAATAGAAGGCTAGAAAGAGAGCGGAGGCAGGCGTGTAAATTAGTCACTACTACTACAAAAGGACGGCTCCTTTGCCAGCGGCAATGCAGCGTCTCCCCTGGTAGATTAATTTGCACCACCGAAAGTGTCTGTCCGAGGCTGAAAGTTGTGCTGCCCAATAATAGAGAGTCGGGAGCCCAAGCCCCGGACCATCCCCTGCCCTGCGGCCGGATGGGTTCACGGTGCCACGCTGACAAACCCTGCCCGTTCCCCACACCTCCGAGCGCGACCCGCCGCGGCCCCGTCCCGCCGGGCACCGCTGCCACCTGCCGGCCCTCCGCGGGAAGCGCCGCCGAGCTCCGGGACGGCGCCGGGGAAGCGGGGCCGAGCGAGGGCCCCGGGTACCGGCCACGAGCCGCCGCCACCCCCCGGCCGGGCCCAGGGCGAGCTCCGAGCCGCGGCCCCGGCCGCCGGCCCCCGGGCCTGCCCCGCTCCGCTCCGGGGCTCGGCGGGCCCGCAGCGCCGCGCTCCCGCAGGGCTTTGCTGCCCCCTGGCGGCCGCTCGTTACCGCTCCTCAGGCGACGCGCAGCCCCTCGGGGTTAACGTGAGCGCCCGCCGGGCCCCCGGTGCCCGGACGCCTCCGATGAAGGCAGCAGAGCGGCTTTCGGGCAGGAGCTGACCCCTCCGTCTCGCCAGATTTACCTCAGACGTGGACGAGAAAAATCAAGACAGAAAGTCACACTTGCAAGGTTTCCACGGCTCTGTAATCTGTTGGAGCACGCACACTGGAAAACTTCTTTTACAAGGCAACGTCGCACCATCGGCACCGCAGCAGACACCGGCAAGTTCATCATTGTTCCTTGAAGTAGTAAAAGACGTTACCTAATAACCATGCTGTATGGTTAAAAATTCAGCATCAGCGATACAGGTCACACATAGACAATCAGCAGGATTGAAAAAAAAAAAAAAAAAAAAAAAAAGACTAAGGTTTTGGTGATTTTCTATCAAGCTGGTAGAAAAAAAGAACAAAGAACAAAGAACAAAGAACAAAGAAAAAAAGCCTGGAAATCCTTTCTCTGAAACATCAGTACCTGAAACTATAACATCCGTGACTGCACAAGGCCTGTCCTTCTCTCACATAGATGCCCCATAAGTGAATCAAAGAGCACTGCAACTCTGCTGCAGGTTTCCTGTACGGGTACACAATGGGGGTGAACCACTTTGCACAGACCGCAGAAGTGAAAAGGTCAAAATGCAGTCAGATATGTCTGTGGTTATTAACTGTTATGACTGTCCTCAGCTGTAGCCTGGCCTTGGAAACATTCAGACTTTCTAGTCCACTCACCGCCTTTTTTTTTTTTTTTTTTTTGTGCTAAAATCTGCTAATTTGCTACTGATCCTGACCGATCCCATGCCTGCTCTTATCCTGTGAACATTCACCTCCCAGTAACAAAACACAGCTGTATGACTTTGTTGCCCTAAAGACAGCTTATTTCTTAGCATCTAAATCTTATCCATTTCTGCACAGTTCAAGAGATGTGCCTCCACACCAAGTCTACTGCAAGAAACGTTCCATGGTAAGAATTGGTCCTTTTTCATTACAGTTTCTTGTCCTATGTGCATTTCACTCATTTGGTCAGAATAGAGTTTGGGGGCATTATGCTTATTTCTGCGTCATGGTATGGTTACTTTCAACACCTACCAGTGTACCAGCAAAGCCCAGGCACTAAGTACCAAGGTAGCAAACGCCCCAACAAAAGCTCTCTGAGGTGTAATCCCCATCACATCTGAGGTACGGCCATTGTCTCCTTTGCACAACTTACCACACCTGGAGGGAACTGAGCTGTTGTAGCCTCACCACTGATGGCAGTTTGAAGGTAAGTTCTCTTTCATTCCCTTGCTCTAGACCAGCCTTGCCAGACATCTAGGCTCCAGTCTGCCAACAAAAGGGTCCTGGCACTGGGTATAACCTATGCCATTACACATCCAGGTTTCCTGGCTGAGGGTCACCAGAAGTGTTGTCCAGTGGATCCAACGGCGCAAAACAGATTCAGCAGATCTCATCTCTTTCCCAGTGTTCTAAGAGAGATTGTGACATCTCCACAAGTATGCCTGGCCTTCATCTGTAAACACTCTGTCCCTGCTGTTTTGGCATTAAATGAAGAGATGATGAGCTCCCACTTTACAGTGACTGCACTGAGGTGTAACCACACAAATTCTCACACTACAGTTGGTAGGGAACTTAGATTCTGACCACTTTTGGGGAGCTTACCTTCATAACCCTGTTGGTCTTTCCCTAGGACTCACCTCCAAGTAGCACCTCCTTGTCCCAGCTGAATGATTCAATCTGTATTTTATGCCACTCCAGTGGCTGCTGTTTTTTTTTGTGTTTCAAGGTGAACTCAAGCTGAAAACCACCGGCACCATTATGTTAGGCCATCAATTGAAAATCATATAGACAGGGACCTCAGAAATTGATCTCAGACAGGAACCTTTGCCCAGGTTTATTGAGTCATGATGCTAATTTATTTCCTCTGTACCTGGGGAAATCCTGTCTCTATAGTTACCTTTTCTCATCACTCCAATTTTGTGGCCAGCTCAGTTACCTGATTCTTACTGTTTTCTCCTGTTCATGGCAACCAAAACCACTTTATCCATGGAAAAGTATAGCTAGCTCACTAGCTCTAAAGCTAGTGAGGCTAATTTAAAACACACACGCGCACACGCACACACACACACACTTACAATTCAGTCCAGGAAAACAGCTCAATGAGCTGGAAAACACAAGTGTTGCTCATTGCTAGGAGTCATGACACTGTGCAGCAGGTAGCATAGCAAAGCCTTGCTATAAACACCAGGGAAAACAGATGTCAAAAGGGTGTGAGCTGAAGGCAGGGAATTACACGGTTTCCATTTACCTCACCTAACGTAATTCTAACCAACACTGGACAAAACTGGCCTTAGAAAGTCATGACATGGGGAGAAGCAGCAAAAACCACCATGGCCTACCCCGCAGGCTCACTGGGAACTTTTCCCAGGCAGGGAGTGTCTACCATTGTCTTGGAAATTTGAATTAAATTGTAAGTAAATGATAAAGGAAGATTATCTTCCTGGTCATGTCCATAGAAAAAAAATGCAGTAGGTCTTACTGACACAAACCCTTGAAAAACACATGCTGCGAGAAACTTGGCTCTCATAGGCTCTCTTCAAGTGAGGATTTGTATCTGATAGCCTGCAACTCTCAGAAACACCAAAACCGAAGGTGCTCGGCATCTATCAGAGGTGCACAGAACCCTACAGCGCCAGTTTGGAAGACAACTGTATGTTGCTTGACACGAGAGTCTCTTGCACTGAGCAGAGAGCAAGCAAAGTAAAGGAATCACAAAGGTCTTTTTGTCTAAAAAGAAAGGCCTGGAGAGGAGTGTCAGTGCTGTGCAGGGTTAGGAGTGGAGAAGTCTTGGTGAATTGTTTCAGGACCTTGGACTCTTGCACCACCTTCCCATGTCAGGGTGCCCTGTGGGGTGGAGCTGCTCTCTGGAGCCTTACACACTCCAGGAGGCTGCTCATGCCTATCTACATCATCAGTTCTTCTCTGGAAGCTACAAGTAGTACAACACAGCACAAATGATCCCAAGATGCACTTGCTCAAGCACAGTCCTGCTTCTGCTCTCTGTCTCTTTTGCCACGATATCTGAGAGGAACCCAGGCAGTTTAGATTTTCTGTCTGATAATCTGTCCTCTTAGGGAAACCATGAATTCAAAGAATTGGAATGGTTAAAAACAAACAGAAAATGTAAGAAAGCTGGTTAGCATAGGTTAGATCCAAGATAAGTATCTGGTTGGTTATTCACAAAAAGGGCTGCTAGAAATACATACCTACACATTCTTTACTCTCAAACAATGACATACAATTAGCACTAGAGATGCTGAGCACTGAAGTTTATTTTCTCCTGCTGGTGGTATAGCTCTAAAATAAGAAAAATGGTATTGAAAATCTGCATCACCAGTACTATTGAAGTGTATGCGTAGAGCTCAGTACGTAAAGATGTGTTTTATTAGTGACAAACTAAGGCATGTTCCTAAAAATTAAGCTTAAATCCCAAAAATTGCGCGCCGCCGCCGCCAGAGGGCAGGGCCCCGCCGCCCGGCCCCGCATCCCTGCTGCACCGAGAGGTTAGCAGCGAGCAGGGGACTACAGGGTGAAGCTCCCTCCTCAAAATAAGCACTTCGGGCCATGCAGGAAAAGAATGAACATATAAAAAGGAATCAGCGTGCAAATTTAAAAAAGGGAATCACTGTGCAAATTAACTAAAGGAAGAATCCTTGAGCCCCTTACCAAGGTCAGTCTCTTAATAAGAGTGTGAGCCTATCTTAAGAAACTGGTAGCAACTGGTCCTGCGTATGGACAAGATCCAAGAAGCAACTGAGTCTGTGCTGAGTCTCTCTATTCGTTTAATAAATTGTAAACTTTGATTAGAATCCTATTTGGGACTCAGTCACTTATTACACTCCCGAGCCACTTAGCCTACTTGCAGATAGTCCCGCTCGATATTCAGTGCCACTCAGTCACATGCTGACACGCATACACTTGCTCACTGCAGTTGGTGGCACCACACATGCATGGACACCTGACTCCAGTTTGTGGCACATAGATCTCCGTCCATACACATGCACAAAAATAAGGAGTCCCTCACCAGAAAAATAATTACAAATTGAGTTTATTTAGACAGGACAGTCTGCTGATAATGCACAGCATATAGCCAGGCAAGTGTGCTGACCAGCAACCTGTTCACAAGCAACCAGACCCTTTTATTCCCTTATCACTGTTCTCCTATGCTTGTTCCTCCCTGAACAGCCCTGAGTCGTCCATTTCCCTGCCAGTTGTTTGTCCCCTACAAGTCCCATCATAAGTTTTTTACAATCTCCAGATTCTTTTCCCTGTATTCTACAAGATAGAGCTCTCTAAATTATTATTATTAATAATAATAATAATAATAATAATAATAATAATAATAATAATAATAATAATAATAATAATAATAATAAATGAATAAATAAAAAGGAAAGAAAGGGAAGGTTAAAAGATTCAGAGATCTTTTGAAAGATTCAAGTGTGGCCCAATACAGAGCACAGGCCACAGACCTTCATTCAGTAACTTACTCAGAGCTCTGCTGCCCTCCCCCTTCTTCCCCTTCACCAAAGACAGTGACTGGGGCCAGTAGGTCGCGACCAGCTGCAGCCAGGCAAACCACCCTGACTGAACTGCCACCTGCTAGCCCCAGGGGCACTGCTACAGAGAGCTGCACCTGGGATTTGCTGACATTTCTGCAGACCAGAAAGGTAACATCAAGCATGAGGGAGGCTGAAATGAGCAAAGCTCACATATGTGTCTCAGGATTTAAAGCAAATGTACATTTAACAAGATGCCATTCTTCGTGTTCATCCCATGAAAACCTTGAAAATTCCTGAGTTTTCCAGGGACTGAAAGAAAATTTTTCTCTTAAAAGGACTGAAAGTTTTAAACAACTCAGCTTCATTACTTGCAACCCAAAGACCCTCTTTTTTGGTATCTAAATGAAATCTAAGTATATATTTCCTCATTGCTTCAACATAAAAAATGTACAAAAAAAAATTGTTCCTGATTCAACATTAAAACTTGATTCATTCCAGGACTTGGCAATAATGTATAAACCTCAAGTCAATAGCTGTAAGTGAACTGCACATTTTTTTCTCACAGTACATTTAATTAAGCTCTCAAAGGTTTTAATTTTAAAATACTTTTTTTTTTCTTTTTTAATTTTAAATTCTTCTGGTTTCTTTCATAATATAAATGGGAAGAGTTATTTGCATGTTCCAATGGGAATATCTAAAAGAAAGCATTAAAACTGCATTTCCAAGCTCTTTTCCTTCCCAGCTCAGTTACCAAACAAATATCCACCATCACTGCTCAGGCAGCTGCAAAACCTGAGAATGGTATAACCATTTCCAGCATTAAGAGTATCACCTATATGGATTTAAATGGGGTGTTGTGTAAAATAATGAAGTTTTTTGATAATTGGAGGTAAACTACACACAGTAAACTAAACAAGGAAGAATTTGGCAGCTCATCAAGCCCCCCAATGACGCCATTGAGCAACTGTTCTCAAGGCTCAGCCATGGCCCTGGGAACACAGGAAAATGGTATACATGGCATATCAGTACACATCTCAAGTCTGTTTAGCCATGTAATAAGACAGACAATTAAGCAGTAGTTTCAGCATTTTTTTAATTTATTTTTTGTATGCATAACATATTTTCCTTCCCCAGGGAGCTCGTCACTAGAGGGGACTGAGGTTGCCCCTGCTCCCTTTATAGCCTTCAGGACCCAGGCCGAAGACAAGGGCAGGCAAGAGAACCCTACCATAGGATGTAACACAACAACACTGTTCCTCAATAGCAAACTGCTCAACTCAGGAGATTTCAAAACACTCACAAACATCCACTACTTTCTTTAGAATGTATTTTCCCAAGGTCATCATAATCAGTGTTTTACCTATTAAACTTAATTTTCTTGAGAAAATATATGCTTTACAAAAGTCAGCCAGGTCACTGACATAAAGTGCCATTTAAAAGCTCTAATTATTTTGGAATAAATCTTCTGTCAGTGAAAAGCAGACAGAATGCATGGAATTTGACTCCACTAATAAAATTAGCGAACATTTGCTTTATATTCCCCTTTCTGGAAAAAAAAAAAAAAAAAAAAAAAAAAAAAAAAGTGCTCATTTCACAAAGATCAGAATTTACAGTGGGAAAAGGCAGGCTTAAATCCTTAAAATGCAGCAGGTTTAGCTCTGTCCCTTTTCACTGGACTATAGGATCTTGTCTGACAACAAAATAAAGAAAATTAAAGCCGGATGGTATAGTTGCAAAAGTTTTCTATTCTAATCTTTTAAAGCAGCATTGACACACTTGGAGAGAGGTAAAAAGTACTTGTGCAAGGAAAGCACCAACACTGCCTGTAAGTGGGAAGATTCTAAGCATTAAGACTTCTGTTGGCTGCATGATAATAGTAACTGGCAAACATTGCTCAGTGAAAACACATTTCTCTATTAAATAATCCTTATACTTTTTTCTCTCTCTTCTCTTCCCTTTTCCACCACCAGGAGTCCCACAGACATTACGGCATGGTAAGAACTGATAAAAGACTTACACATACATGGTAGGTTGTTTTTCTAATGAAAAGTCTTCCATTGCAAGACATCATAAGGCCATTTGAGAGATACTCCTCTATCAATAGCAAGTTGGCCCTATTTAGTGGAAGTTTAGAAAGTACACTGCCAACTTAAATTTGTACCCACATTTACAAAAACAGTTTAGAAATCCATAAAACTAGTAGGAATGTTTACATGATTTAAAAACATTCCAGGAAAGACTGTAGCTCTTAAAAAAAAATCAGCATGTCTCAATGTGCTTGAAGCCCAAACACTGAAGCATTAGGCACCCAGCAGTATAACTTGCCTTCAAACACTTTTTTAAAAAGATGCTCTTAATTGCTTTAAAAAAAAAAAAATCTAGCAAAACCAAGTAAGAATAAATTAATCTCATGAATGACTAATGAATGAGATATACACAGAGTTACAGGTGTGCAAGGCTAGATACTAAGTAGGTGTGGTGCTGGTTGCCATAGAAACAGGGAGCTGTGGCTATGATTTTTGAATTTGCAGTAGCCCGTTATGGGCACTTCAGGCCTCCACGATATGGATCTAGTGAAGTATAGCCAGAATATGTTCTAATATGTGATAAATTCCTGGGAGTATTGGTTGATAGTCGGCTGAATATGAGCCAGCAGTGTGCTCAGGTGTGGCCAGCAGGGCTAGGGAAGTGATTGTCCCCCTGTACTCGGCTCTGATGAGGCTGTACCTCGAGTACTGTGTTCAGTTTTGGGCCCCTCGCTACAAGAAGGACATGGAGGTGCTCGAGAGAGTCCAGAGAAGGGCAACGAAGCTGGTGAGGGGTCTGGGGAACAAGTCTTATGAGGAGCAGCTGAGGGAGCTGGGCTTGTTCAGCCTGGAGAAAAGGAGGCTCAGGGGCGACCTTATTGCTCTCTACAGGTACCTTAAAGGAGGCTGTAATGAGGTGAGGGTTGGTCTAGTCGCACGAGGGGAGGTTTAGTTTGGGTATTAGGAAGAACCTCTTTACTGAAATGGTTGTTAGACATTGGAATGGGCTGCCTAGGGAAGTGGTGGAGTCACCATCCCTGGAGGTCTTTAACAGATGTTTAGATGTAGAGCTTAGGGATATGGTTTAGTGGAGGACTTGTTAGTGTTAGGTCAGAGGTTGGACTGGGTGGTCTTGGAGGTCTCTTCCAACCTAGATGATACTGTGATTCTGTGAAGTTCTTCTCTTTTCTTGGCAAAGTCCTTTTCAAGGAGCATAGCAACTCAAAACTTGCCTGTGTCAGCTAGCAGCCAGTGAATCCCCTTTCTGAATGACACCATGGCTTAATGATCCCCAGCTGTAAGCCATCAACTCCACAACACAGGGCTAAAGATGAGACTCTGCTTTGAAAAACAGCTCTCGCAGTGTCCCCTTCCTAAGGAAGGCAGCAGGAAGGCTTCATTCCTAATGGTCAGCCCACTGGAGCCTGTAAGTCAGCCCAGATCCTTTTCTTGGTCCCTGCAGGATTAGTTACTTTACAAGGAAAATGTGATACCAGTTTCATTAATGATACACTAGTCAGAAGAGAATATACATCATCTTCTCTTAGTTTTGTTGCTAGTTTTATGAATTGGGGCCTTTAAAAACTTATCTGTTTTGCCACTTTAGTCAGCAACCAAGACTTGACACAAAACTAGAGAGCCAGGAAAGGAAACGAGAAAGGGCTGTCTTTAAAGGGGCTTTCATCTATTACAATCACAATTTGCCTATCAGATATCAGGCACTTTTAATCATCTATCCCATCACAGTGCAATCCAGAAGGAAGGGAGAGAATCGCACTGTGTTGATGTTACCAGCCTGTATCAATGCTGTTACCTGATGTAATGATCTATTTTCTGGCTCTTCACAAGTGTTTTCTTCAAGGGATGGGGTTCCATGCAGTTGAATTCAATAAATACACGTGTAGTTTGAATGACTCTCAGATTTAGCTGTGTGTTTGCCTCCGGAGGAAAAGGAGGATGAAAACATGAGAAAGACAATTAGTTTATTCTCTAAGGATACTCTGCACTGCATTCCTTTCACCCCCCTTTCTCTAAGTCGAGGAGTCAATATGTTGATACTGAAGATGGCAAGATAGAGCAGTCTTTGTCCCTGTATGCCCTATTAAGCTGCCCTTTCAGTTTTACTTTATCAAATATAAGGAAGAGCATCAGCACAGACATGAAGGTGCCCAGTAATAATTTAGATTTATAAGTGGAAGTGTATACTATATAAGAAATAAGAAAAACATATGTTTGTCAGCTTAATGGCTTAATATGATACTTGTCGTATTCATTTATTTACCTAAAGGTTTGTGTGGGAATCAGACAGTGTCACAGTACTTTCCCCTAATCCCTTGTGAGTATGCCTAAGAGTAGCTCCAGATTAGCCAGAATTTGGAGAGCATATCTGGGATGGACACGGGCCACAGGAGTGCACCTCACTCTGAAACCATGGCAGAGATCACCAGAACCAGGAATTTACCACCCAAAACAAAGTGTTCTCTCCTCCATGGGAATTCCAGAGCATACCTCCAGCCTGAAAGTCTCTGTGGGGCGCCCATCCTGGCTGTATGTGAATTTTTCCAAGAAGTAAAATCCTTCCTCTTCCGAAGCATCTTTCATACCCCCAAAATTAATAAATAAATAAATAGATAAAGGAGAAAAAAGGGAAAAGGATGACACTTCAACTATTCCAGAGAGAAAAAACATGACAATAGTCCCGGTAAGCTGGATGTGCAAGAAAAAGTAACCAGCAGTCTAACTAAAGAGGACCAAAAAGGGAGCCTTTCAAAGTGACTCACTATAAAGCATAAAAAAGGAACATGCATAGATAACAAAGTTCTTCAGGGCAGTCATGAGCTGTTCTGTCTGCAACTCTGTTTTGGAAATGCGAGCCAGCACCACAGTGTGTGGACAGATGACTCCAGGCATCTTTCTCATGACATATTCCTACAATCCATCCATGGCTCAGCAGCTTCCTTGGTCATTATCCCACTGAAACAAGGCATAACAGGGAACACTGAGACATATTCCAGATAACAAGAGCTTGACCATATTCAAACTTCTCTTGTGGAATAGAAATCCCAGGAACCAAGCCGCCACCTAAATAAGACTGGTTGTTTGGTGAGCAGGTCTTGTTTACTTTTTTATATGGAGGACATTAATCAGATTAACCATGTTCCTGTGCTTGTCTGAGACAGTTATGGAACAGTGCTAGAAATGCTGCTCAATGTCCACATAAGAACTGCCATCATGGATATACTTGACACCAGATTATCAACAAGATTTTTTATTTTTTTTTTCCAGATGATTCTGATCCTTAGTGGAGACAGACAAATAAAATGAGTCCACAGGTCTTTCATACTCTGTACAGGTTTAGTCAGATCTCCCTCACACCTGGTGAGCATTAACAACACCTACCTTTCTGACATGGGACCTCCAGGTGGAAGCACAGCCACACACAGCCCACAGCCTTGCAGGTGCACATGGAGACAAAGCAGCTGTTAAGATTCCAGAGCTGAGGTCAGCTCTTGCTCCACCTGCCTTTGCAGCAAGGGTGCATGCATCTGTAGGCAACTCAAGTACATACCATACTCGTACATCTTTTGCAATGTCAGTGAAATCAAACGAGCCTGTGTAAGAGCTCATATTAGCTGGCCCTCAACTATTCAATAATTTAATTTAATAAACATCCATTTAAAAAGCAGTGTTTTCATTTAGCTGTGCAACATAAGTAAAATGTCAGCTAACGTTAGTAAAAGACAAAAATGTTATTACCATAATTTCAAAAATCTCAAGCACTTAAAAGCCATAAAATTCATGTTTAAAGACACCAGTTCTCACCAAATAAAAAAAAAATAAATAAAAGGCTATAAAAAGCACATGTCACAACAGTAATGGTATTTGCACACAATTTTATCAGAACTCAACACCACATACTTTCTTTGCTGTGAAACACAAGCAAACTCTTTCTCAAGAAGCAGCAATTATTAGCACTTCCTGAAAATCATTGGTCGGTGGATATCTCATCTCTAAAAGCAGCTCTTTATATCTGCTGGTAAGAGCTGAAGTTATAAGTCAATAGCAATGGTCTTATGTCTGAGGGATATGGTCAAGATGCATGAAGTTAGGGGTTCTGCAATTGATCTCCCACGTTTGCTTTTTATGAAGGACATAGTAGGGACCACACTGGCACTTTAACAGCTACAATTGTTTGTTTTGGAATTATTAACCTCTCCATACCTTAGCCCAATTCAAAGACATTCTGAAAATTTGTTTCAGCTTTCCTTTTTGACCCCCTAAAGAGGAAGATACTTCATCCTTACACCTTGCTGCCAAGATCCAAATTTGTAGTTTCTGGATTTCCATGGTAACAGGTGGTGATGTCATGAAGTCACTAAATGGTACAGGGAGACACTATGCTCTGTGTAGCCATAAAAGTCTGGAAGAGAACAGCTAGCTAGTTCTCTGCCCGGCTGCCAATACCATTCACCTCCTCTGCCTTCCCAGCTCTGTACAGACTATCTGCATCATTTTGGAGAGATCCCCAGAAGGTGTGAATCCTTTGGAAAGAGAGTAGAGGGTGTAGACACATCTGCTCTTATTTCTAATGTCTTAGTCATGAGCCTCTTGCGAAATTAGTATGCTGAGAAGTGTTTTCTAGTGAGGTTTGGATCTGAAATTATATTCTCAGCCTTTTGTTTGTCACCGATTTAGCTGTCAACCTGCTCAGAACGGGCAGCAAGCTCTGCTTCCACACCTAGCTGTCGCTAACAGAGACTGATGAACTCCTCTGTATGTCAGTGCCCATGGCAGAGCTGAGTGTCTCACTCCTGATCACCCTGCATTGTGGTGCCATTGTACGAATACTTTAGGAAACAGGGGAACAAAGAGGGAGGGCATAACACCCTGATTTCTTACCTGGAGAATGACATCCAGAAACACACATATTGCCAGCAGAATCCACACATGCGCAAGTGTACTGCTCCATTGGATGTTTCATTCTATTTCACAAGGACACCTGCAAACACTATAGTCTGTGCACCATGAAAAAAAACTTTCCTGTCATCAAATACTGTGAAATAAAAGGAACAATCACAGAATTGGGTACATAAAAATTCTAATGTGTGTGTGCTGCAGACAGCCAGTTACTTCCTTCTATATACAGGGAACAAAACTGGGGTTCCAGTCGTAAGGTAAGGCTCACAACCACACTGAAAAAAAAATAGGTCTGCATATTGTTTTTCCAGATTAAGGAAGGAAAAGGAAAAGGAAAAGGAAAAGAAGAAAAAGAAAAAGAAAAAGAAAAAGAAAAAGAAAAAGAAAAAGAAAAAGAAAAAGAAAAAGAAAAAGAAAAAGAAAAAGAAAAAGAAAAAGAAAAAGAAAAAGAAAAAGAAAAAAAGAAAAAAAAAGAAAAAGAAAAAGAAAAAGAAAAAGAAAAAGAAAAAGAAAAAGAAAAAGAAAGAAAAAAAGCTACTTATTCTAATTCAGGGCATTTCTTTTTGAGGAAGAGCACAAAGGAAAAGGAAGACTTAGGCATGTTACACAGCTGTCAGCATGATTTGAATCTGACTTACCTAATGATTTCAGAGCAAGCCTGTCCTTTACACAGTCCCTGTCATGCTTCAGCTGGATACTTTGAAGAAGATAGAAAGTGAGGGAATTCTGTGCAGAAAGAACTCAGAACTCATGTTTGCCAGCTGGACAAACATATTCCACCAGGATTGAGACACAAGAGTTTTCATATTTTTCAAGATCTGTAATCTACTCCTAGTAGACTAAAACTATTTTGTTTCACAGTCCAGTAAAATAAGCACAGTATCCCTCAACCAATGACTCAAATGACTCAAGGGCTCAGACTCAAGGGGTTAGTCTCCCTCAGCCACAGGTTAGAGCACAACACAGCTCCCTTCTCCAGAAGGAGAAGTGCAAAGCTGGGATGGGTTGGCACAGCCAAGCCTCATCCCATAACAGAGCAAGACAGAGTCGAGCATGACCTTGAACTCGAAAGCTTGAAAACAATTTAAACATAGCCCAAGCCATCACCACAATCGGTGCCACTGGCACTACAGGCCATATTTATGCATCTTAAGTTCACCTACTGGCCTCTTCTCAATTTTTGCTGTTAAGTCAGGCAGTGGGAGTTACAGGAAAAAGGGAGAGACGTAGATGAGCAGCAAGGTTATGAGAGCTTTTCTCTCTCCATCTCATCCTTCAGATGCAGCTGTGACCCCACTCAATGCCATCTGGTGGCAGACTGGTTTCTCACCAGCTCCTGTCATAGGGGACATCTCAGAAAAGTTCTAAGAATTGTGCCTACCAAGAAATACTGTTCTTGTCTACATCGGTTACTTCTCTACGTTCAGTCTAAAGCTTTCTGGGGAAGCTTTCCATCCTACATCTGGTGCCTCTTCTTTACCTGTTCCTTCTTACCCTCAATCCACCAAATAATGAGTTTGCCTGGGATTCCACCCACACCAAAAATTAATAAAGTAAAATTACCTTTGAGAGATAAAACCCCTGTAATTTCCCTTTTTTATTATTTTTTATTTTTAATATGGCTTTAGCCTAGAGCTAAGGTCTTGCGTGAAACTAAAGAAAAAACAAGCAAACAAAAAACCAAAGTCCCTAGACAAATAAGATGAATTCAGAGCACAGCAATGAACTCTATAGCACTCCCTAGAAAAGATGCCTAGGAAGAATATTGCTGCTAGAAAAGCAATCATCTTCAACACTGGTGCAAAGTGCTTCACTAGGGAGGGAAAGAAAGCCCTAGGCAGAAATTGGTATCAAGCTTATTTTATTAATTTCTGTTATTAGATCATAAAATGTTTGAAGTAAACAGGAGGCCAAACTGGGTGGCTGAAAGCAGTTATACAGGAAAACATACTATGGGAAAGGAAACCTCTCCTGAATATTAGCAAGAAACATGAGGAGCTGCCCAATTTTGGTCCCACCAAAGGGAGGATATAGAATTACTGTTGGTGTTTTGACATCTTCAGCAGTAATGGCTAATGGATATCTCTAAACCTAAAGCAGTCAAGGTTTTGAGTGCCCACCTAAGCATTTTGTTAGCTTCTTTAATAAACATAAGAGTACCTGGACCTTAGAACCAAGAGTCAAATAAATATATAACAATGTCATTTACTATAAGAAAGGGTGAATTGTCTCTGGTAATAGAACATTAAGAGCAATAAAACATGCAGTGCATCACCATGCTAGGCTTGGAAATATGTAATGGCATATTTTAACATTAAGTGTCCTTTCAAGAGGTTAATGAAGTCAGGTTGTGTTTTTCAAAATACTTGCCAGGTTAATCTTTAACAGTCTAACACTGGTGACATTGGAATAAAGGGTCATGTAATGTTAAATATCTGACTAAGGCACATTAGTTGTAGCATAAGTGCAAGCAATGCATAAACTACAAAGGCATATGTCTGAGACTTCAAAGATGATAGTAACATCTTAATGCTTATACTTAATGGTTTAGTACTAAGACAAGCTATTTTTCTATGATTTCTATTATAAGTTATTCTTCCTGCTTCTACCAACATATGAGGCTTTGATTATTAGACAGTTAAGAGTGCTATCCTTCAAAAGAAGATGTAGAATATTCACTTTATTTTAGTATAAACTTAAATCCTGTGACTTCTCTTGTGCAAACTACTAAATTTCCAATAATAATTTTAATAATGTCTAATGTCTTGTGGCTCTTTAGAAGGACAAACCTATCTAAAAAAAAAAAAAAAGAGAGAGAGAGAGATTAAACTCTGCAGTCCTCATCTTTACGAGGCTGACAAAAGGGAGTTCAACTCTTTCTCAGCTGCAACATTTGAGGAACATAGGTGCAGAACACAAATATGTTCTCCAATGGCCACAGAGCTGCCAATGGTATTTTTGTCCTGATGACCACTTACTTACAGATCTGAATGAGAGGGTAGGAAAACACAAATTATACAAGAATAAGTAGAACCTGAGCTCCAAAACAAAGCCAGAGGTTTGATACCTAAATTTGCTGTTCAGGCTGGTTAACTCTTTATTTAGTCACTGTTCTCAAAAGACAAGAAATGCCTCAGAGGACTAAACCAGTCATGCCTCTATTTGGTGTACCTAAGAAAAACTGCTATTTCTAGACTAGATGGTGTTTTAGGACAACACTAGCTACCCAAATTAGGCTACCCTATCTCCTTCCTCCCATTCTGTACCTGAAAACTAGGGATATGTCATCTAAAAGCACAAATGAAAGGAGGTGGTATGTCACTTCAGCACTATGGACCTGACTAATCCTGTAGTACTGAAGATAATAAAAACAAAGATGTCTAATGTGATAAGGAACAGACTGCTAATTGTGGACTCCACTATATACTGCTTGACCTTTCTGGTGTGTTACAATCTGCCTGGATACAATGCACAATTACACTGTAGACTGACACTTCTTAGGAGCTCCAGATAATATAATAGGAGTTATTCCAGACAAAGTGATCCCACTAGCAGAACCAATGCCAAGATATGAATAGAAATCTGTTCCTGAAGAGCTAGCAGCTGAAGTGACACACCATTCCCATTGCGAGCTTCATATCATCGCAAGAGCTTTACTCCAATGAGTCTTTGCTGCCTCTCCTTCATGTGCTTGTCTCTATACCATCTTTCATCTGCCGTGTATAATAATCTTGACACGTGGAAATTATTTTCCAGACATATAATTACCCTCTTGTCTGTTGTCATACACTTAAAGTTCAGCAACTTAAAGAGCTTTAAAGACCTTACCTTGCAAGGAACCCCAGGTTCTGCTGCCACACAGCTCAGTACCCAAGTTCAAACAGGCACGGAGAGTGAGGATGTTTGTCCTTCAGCAATCTAGAAAGAAGAAAGGACCTTTGCTTTAAATCTCACTCATACTCTCACTTAAAATTACTTTAGCCAAGGACAATTCTAAGTACACTGTAATGTTTTCCCTTCATAGGAGACTCACAAATGCAATGCCAATCTAGTCGTGAGCTTATACAGCAACTGAGCAAGTTCTAGTTCATGGTGCAGTGACAGAGATGCCAACTGAAGACAGCATAATTCCTAATGCAAACATTTCTTCTTTACCATACTCCCACAGTGGTATTAACATTCAGCAGAGAAGCTTTCAGAGTCTCTGGTGGCTGGACCTCCACTCATTTCTGTCCAAAATTGTATTTTAGTAAGTCACATTGTATATGCTGCTGAGATCTGAGATCAACACTGTAACCCTCCGCCCCCTCCCCCAAATGAAACTGAGGCAATCATGTTAAAAAACACATCTCATTTATTACACATGTGCCAATGAAAACCACAGAACTGCAGGTACCACTGCTCCAAAGCAGTGGATACATACTGAAAACGTTCAGGAGGTCTACAGTAGTTAGCATCAGTGAGCATGTTACAGTGATCTCAGTGATGTTTTACACAAGCTAAGAATGTTTGCTACTTACTAGTGAAGATATTAGTCAGGGAGATTTTTAAATAAACAAAAATCAAAAATAACATCAAACCACTAATTCTCATTCATGTCTGGAAAAGTAATTTTATTGATTTGCAAATGACAAACAAGTTGCAACAGTAGCCTGTATATCCATATATCCAGTCCATATATCTCTGTGTATGTGTATTGATATGCATACTAAGATGCATCCATTTCTTTAAAATTCTGTGCTCTTATCTTAGAAAAGCTCTGTTCTGAAACCTTAAGAGTGGAAGAGGAAACAACTTTTTATGCAGATCAGAAGTTAATTAGTAGTAGGCCGCTGTAGTGTCCTTCAAAGTCCAGAAGAGGCACTTAACAAACCCTAACAGGTAAATATCAGTAAAGACACAGAAAGACACTGCTGCTGCTTGGGGATTGAGTGGCTTTAACCACTATCTGACAAGTACACAACCTCCAGCCTTATGTTTCTTTCCAAGGAGAAGCCAACACTCAAATTTTTAATTTTTAAATGTTGTTATGCATTTTCCCTGACTAATTGGGATCAAAAGCCTGGGGTTCTGGCCCTTCTGTCTTGCCTGCCACCATGAATCAGGATTTCCTCCACTCAAATAGAATCAGGGAGAAGAAACACGGATCTTCTATTAATTTTTCTGAAGAACATTTCCAGTCATACTAGCATTTTGTGATGGTAAAATGATCTCAGAATTTAACTTCATCAGCTCCTTCACCTTCTTCAAATAGTGACATTGACATGAATACCATAAGGAAGTTTTAAAAAGACAACAGCAGCAATAACTGTATTCTGAACTTGCCACTTGTGATTACAGAAAAAGTCTTGTAACTGTCAACAACTATGTACATCATGTAGACTTAACACTTCTCTTACCTGGAGACTTCAAAAGGCCATATATATGACAAAATGAGTCTCACGGGCACTTCTAGTAGTGATAGGCTGAACAGATTGCCAGCAGAACGAGCACCAATATTCTGAGTACAAGAGAGTAACACTCAAGAGTCCACAGCAATATTATGCAACAGAATGTGACAGTGCTGATCGCAGTGCTCAATATCTTGATTGCTGAGATGCAGTCAAGTTCCTAAGGCTGTTTTGAAGCAGACATGGTTTTCTAGAAGCAGCAATGCTAAGAAGTTCTGCTTTCTATTTTATTTTAAACATTATTGATATTACTTTGCCTACAATAATCAAATATTATTGTGGTAAAACTCTAAGAATGACTAAATAGGATAAAAAATCATATATTCATTGTTTAGCCTTGCATAGCAACTTGTTTTATGTTTAGTTTGCTGATAGTATTGTACCAAGACTTTATTTAAAATAAGAAATAAAACTTCTGAGCAAAAATGTATTTATGTCATGGAGGAAAAAAAAAAAAGAAAAAAAAAAGTGAAAGATTGCAAAGCAGTACCTTTGATCAGCTTGTCAGAAAATTGACATGAATATATCCTTAACTATAACATAAAAAATGTATCGCACTTACACCAAAATACCTTATTAGAGATGTCTATTTTTGACAGCATTCACATTCTGACAGAGAAAGACTTCATCCTTACCTCGCACATACAATGAGAATGAAGTGCAGCAAAAGGAAAAGAAGGAAAACAAGAGAAACAGCAGATAGATTTAGTGTTTCCTTTACCAAAATAAAGCTTAGCTTACTTGTAGCTTTTGGCTTTAAGCCTTTCCTTCTAAGCTGATTGAATTGCTCAGGAAATTATGTAGGAGGGGAGGTTTCCAGCCACTTTTGTTGAAGCTTCCCAGGAGGGTGATGATAAACTGAAATGATGGGTGTGATAGGAGGCATCAGATATTGATAGGAAGAACAAGTCAGCTTCAGCTAAACACATCCAAAATGCACAAGTATGAAAACACATATAGAAACTCACCAGCAGTCTGGAAAGATGCCTCTTTCAACAGAAATGACTCCTCAGGGGCATGCAGCCATGTTAGGACTTTTAATAAGCATTTCCCAACTGCTGCACTGCAGACATCCCTCCTGGCAGCATTATTCATTTGGCTGCCCATATGCCTGGTCGTTATGACTGTCTCTTGGCCATGTTACTGGGCACCATCAGGCTCTGGTTTCATTCTTCTTGGTTACTTAGATTTATAAGGCAATAGTTTACCAGTTGAATGATGTATGTAGCCCATAGGCATATACTGTAACATGTGCTGCATCTTGTCCTTTACACTGTTCCTATTAACCTGACGCAAAATGAGGAGACTGGGGTTGCTCTGTCCTCTAAGCAGTTGGTAATACACAAGAAATAAAAGAAAAACTCTCTTTTTTGCAATCCTGTCCTGAAGGATTAGTAACAGTAAGGATTAAACATTGCTATGTGTCTAACCAGGCCCTCATGCTGATTATTCTTGCCTTGACTTTTCCTTGTAAATTATCTTTCTTTTAACCTACTTTCTCCTTTCAAATAGAGAAATGTTGCAGAGTACACTTTTAAAACTCATTTTGAATAAATCCTCAATGACACTTTAAATTAGATCACATCACTGTCAAGCCCATGAGACTTACCAGAAGGTGCAGCACAGATGTAAGATTTACATGAGCTATTCCTGATTTATACTCATTTAAGTGACAATTGAACCAGAGGAGCATTTTTACTGGAGACAAAGATAAAGGATTTGCATGTTTTTACCTGTCTAGTTAAAGAAAGTTTTATCATTCCCTTGGTCATTCATAGCTAGTTTTGAATTTGCAATTCAGCTAGAAGACTAGCATTCTGCTCCATACTAGTCACAACCATTTGATTGTGCAAAAACTCCTCACTATTTCTACAATGGGTTGTGTAGAAAGCTCCTAATCCCACCATCCAGTATTTACTGCATTTTTAGCTTCAGGTTAGGCTACCATAGCCACCTCTAGTTTACAGAAATGAGAAGTACTCGTAGTCAGATATTCAACCTTAGCTTTTTCTCACTTACATATACACCACATGCATATGTACCCACGCAACAGAATCTGCTACATTCAAAACACAGATGACCCAGTGAGTCATAAACATGTACTGAAGGAATTAAAACAGAGCTGTCATTCCCGAAACTGTAGGTCACGAAGCATGACTTTGTACTGGGCATTAGATGGGACCTTACCAACCCAACTTTCATGCTACAGCATGCTCCAAAACACTCTGGGCTTATGGAGTTTGTGGTTCTCTGCTCACATTTACTCATAGTCTACACATGGAAGGAAGCAATATATAAAAGGGGAACCATAGAATCATAGAATATCCCAAGTTGGAAGAGACCCACAAGGATCATCTAGTCCAACTCCTGGGTCCCCAAAGGACCACCAAATAAATAAGACCACATGTCTGAGAGCATTATCCAAACGCTTCTTGAACTCCACCAGACTTGGTACCATGAGTACTTCCCTGGGGCGCCTGCTCCAGTGCCTGACCACCCTCTTGGTGAAGAACATTTTCCTGATATCCAGCCTGAATATCCCGTCATAGCTTCAAACCCGGAATACAGGCTGTTCTAGAGGAAAAAAGAAAAAAGAAAAAATAAATCACCTCTAGTAGAAAATAAGAGTTGATATCCGATATCCTATCTCCTCAACTGTTTTCCTCATGAAGGTGTACACTGTGTTTCTCCATTTCATGATAAGCTGCAGAGCTCTATTCCTGATAGAGCAGAGCAGTATGCACAGGCTCAGAGTTACTTACAAGAGTCATTCTTGACAAAAGGGGAGGGAAAGAGGCTTCCTGTAACTGGCAGATTTTTAGCAACTTCTGAAGTGGCTGGAACAAAAGACAGTTGTACAATTTTAAAACTGGAAAGCAGTATATGAAAGTCTGCTCACATCAGGAGCTCTGAATCTCCTCTTCAAGGGCTGAAGTCCTCTGAGTACTTGTTACAAGAAACTCTTGTTCCTTTTTCAATGTCTCTTGGCACTCTTTGTTTCCTATTTCAACCTGGGATTAATGCCAGTCTGTTCCTGAAGCTGTTTCAAACCTACAGACCATTTGTCAAACCTCTAAACCAGAGTATGTCTACAGTGCAGAGAAGTAGGGTAAAGTTAGCTCATGCTGAGTTCCATGGCTGGACTGCTCTGTGATATCCGAAGCACTGCATTTAACACTAGCTCAAGTACTTCTGTACTCCGCTGCAACACACGCACACTCCCCATGCTTTGCAAAATCTGAAGACACAAAGCCTCTTTAAAAGGGAGTCTTGTGCTCTCCATGAAAAATCATAAAGGAGGAATCATGGAAGTCCTTCATGTTCCCTTTAACCTAAGACTTCTGTGGATTAAGCTTTCATAATAGCTGAAAGCATGACAGGGTGTTGTCTGGAAGACTGGACACCACATGCATCAGGGCACTTCGAAGGCCAGGAGCAGCGGGGTCACCCCTGGGGCTGGGTCTCACAGCCACAGCCCATCCCACCACCCCAGCCAGAAAGCAGGGAAGCCAAGAGGCAGCCCCAGTTCCCTGGGGATGGGAATAGGGATGGTGTAGGGAAGGCCTGGCTGGGACTCCCACTGAGTAACTCCCTGTGAGTGGGAGTTACGTTTAGGCTTGGTGAGGGCAACCAGAGGCAAGATCTTAGGGGTGGAAATAGGCTGAGGCTGGGTCAGGATGTCAGCCCACGGATCAGATCAGGCTCAGTGACCTGGTGGCCAGGCAGGGCAGGGCTGTGCCTAGAGCCCAGAAGTAACTCCGTATGCTTCTGGGGCTGTCACAGAGGCAGGACTGTGCAGCTTCCCAACACTAGACTGGATCCACATTTGAAAGTTTTAAAACACAATGGAGAAAAAATTATATATAAAGGACCAGCAGGAAATGAAGAGGCTTTTTTTTTTTTTTTTTTTTGGCAGGCAGAGGGCATACTCAGCCTAGACCTAAATATAGCCTTTCTGTCTGCTTAGGGACTATTTATTCTTTCTGTCTCCTGACACCGGTACACACAAAATCTATTTAACATTCAGCAGATGCAGTCCTCATACAAAAACATACACTCTGTTCCTGAGAAATCAGTAGTTGAGAAATCAGTAGTAATTTTAAGAATCCACCATTGTGCTGGGGGTGGAGAACCAGCCAGCAACACCATGACAGAGTCATCCATGTCCCAGCAAGGAACCACACTTCTCCCCCAAGCACCTGAAACTGGCACTGGGAGCTGGGAAATAAGGTGGTCAGACTCAGTTGAGACACTGCTAGGGTAAAACTAATCAGCAGTTTTCTACCTGAGGACTTTCTCAATAAAACATCGGACTATGCTCCCCTCCAAATCACTTTTTCTGTCAGGAAAGTCAGACCCACGGCTCCCTGCCCAGCTGCCTCTAAAGCTTTTTTAGTTTTCTTTCTGCCTCCAGGAAAATGGCCTTTTTTGGATCTTTGCAAGTATAATAACCACATGGAAAAATTAGCAGAAATGAACGTTTCAATGCTAAAGGGTTATTTTCCATACACAGAGACTCTGCTGTCAGTGGTTAAATTAGCAGCCTTAATCTCAGCTCATATATTTATTAAAAGAGTTTCATTATATATTAAATAGTGCAGTGCATATATCCTCAATTTAATAACTATTCATCTGGTAAAAGTCTGACAGATCCTGAGCTATTAGAAGTGAACTATTTCACACAGAAGGTTTTGCCTATTTGCTGGCAAAACTTGTTACTGAGTGCGATGAGTTAATTTAAACATACTGTTTGTAGCACAAAGAAACATTGTTCAACTTAATATTTACTAATATCCCTTATTTCTTTGCAGTATCAAGTTTTTCTATAAAAAGGGGTCCCCACAGGTCAGTGGGTCTCCTAGATGCCTGAGGCCCTGTGGGTAGGTGTCCCCAGAGCCTCAGTCCCCATGAGTCAGCATTACTCCAGTTGGCGGGGTCTTGCTGGACATGAGGGTCCCTGCCCCTGGGACATGCTGGTGGTGCTGGAAGTGCTGACCCAGCTGTGCCTGCAGTCACTGCTGTGGGATGAGCCCAACTTTGATATCACCTGTGCATGGCCAAGGGGGCTACATGGACATGGTGGGGCTGGGGCACACAGCAGGGGCTGGAGCATGTTAGGAAGGAACTGTAGGTGGGATGCAGGATGGACTGGGACAGAGGGAAGACAGGAGGATACGGGAGGACACTAGGGGATGGAAAGGGGCAGGGTTACATGGCATCTCTAGGACCCCTGGGTGCTTTACTCTTTCCCAAAGCATCCCAATTCTAGATGTAGTGGTGTTTCAGGTTGGGCTACTGAGTGAGCACCCAGAGGTTTCATGGCCCTGCCAAATATCCATGGTAATGGAACAGGAGAAGAAAGATCAGTATGAGCACAGATGCAGGAGAATGTACCAGGGACAACTTCTCTAATGGATAATTGTCTTTTGCAATGCTTGGTGCCAAAGGAGGCACCGTTCCAAATTACAACAAAAAAAATCTGCCAGGTTCATCTAAAAGCAGGGGCCAGACTCACAGTCAACACCCTCCAAAGCAAGGAGCCATCATCAGCACTTGTGGTATCTCAGAGGTGAAATGGTACTCACTCACCAAAAAACAGATTTCAGCAAGAAACAGCAAGGTATTTCAAGGTGGACTTTCCAGACCACAACTTTAAGGGCTGTACTGAGAAGCTGGACCAGTCTATTAAGAAGAGCCTGCCAGTTGTCACAGGATATTGGGCCATTCCAGCCAGGCCTCACTGCTCATCCACAGGAGTCCAGAGACAGATGGAAGAGGCACAACTGCCATGACATGAAGTTATATTTCTACAGGAAAAGGAAAAAAAGTCTACAAAGAAGATAGACATATAAACCTGAAACCTGAAAAGTGGTAGCAAGAGCTTGGGCAAGTCAGAATTATGCAACATGCTTACCAAGCTATCATCTAAAAATCCCAACACAGTAGGGGTAAACCCCACTGCCCTTGAAGACTGGAAGCCTATCACTGATGTTAGCAAAGCCAGAATATCTCACAGGGCATCAAACACTATTGAAAGAAAAGAAAAAACGACTGCAAATCCTATGTATATTTCACTCTTCAAAGCAGAAGATAAAACACGAGAAATAAATGCTTCATTTAATGCTTGGGAAGAAAAAAAAAAATAAAAAGCCCTTAATCTCTTATTTTTGAGAACACAGATGTGAGCCTAATTCTCATGAAACACCTAGATCAATAAATTCATCTGTATAAGCCTGGTTTTCTTGCAGAGTTGTGTTCCCAATTCAGAGCACAAAGAGAATAGGCAAGCCAGGTGCATGGATAAAAAATAATAATAATACCACAACACACAGATCAAGAGATATGAATGCATTCCATGGAGTAAACAGGGAAACTCTTAAACTCCTAGCACACTAATACACCTGTTGAGAAAAGAATCATAGCTACTTACTGAAGCACTTGTCCAGTGCCTGAAAATGTATCTAAAGATGTACAGGTCTACATCTTCAAAGAAAACTTTTCATTCTAAGAATAACAACTATAAACCTGGTTACAAAAGTGCACTACACATTGAAAAATCTAACTGAGAAAGCTATAACAATGCATACACCTCTGATGTCTACTTAGTCTACACAAACCTGCTTTCAGTTATTTCTACAAGCCCTTCTTCAAGAGCTTTAACTATCTAAGCTGTTCCTCAGATAGCCATATTTTGCCAACCAAAAATTAAATTCCCAGGCATTTTTAGTTCAAATCTACTTCCCGCATCAGCATTTAAATCTGCAGATGGTTTGGAAAGTGCATGTGCACTTCTCTTATTCTGCTGAGTTTGGGTTTAACTGGCTACAACAGTCTGATAGGACTGCTGTCTAAATGCCCAGACTAAACCATGGCACGTCTTCTCATCCACTTCCCCTTCCATTCAAGATCACAACACATATCAATGGCAACTGCAGCTCCTTCCTAAAAGAAAAGAGAGACAGGAACGTCTAGAATCTCATACCACAGTTTGGCACTGAAACAGAGAATGTAGATCTAACACCTCTCAGTTCCCTGGGAATCACCAGCACCACCTTCCATGGTCTCCTCCAGAGACTCCAGACCACTAGACCACTACAGTTATAGAAAATACAAAGCAGCAATCAAGTACAGCACGGCACTTGACTTGGAGACCTATTTCCTGCTTGAAGGATCACCATAATGTAGAAAAGATGTGACAGTAGAAGGAAGACAGTGTAAGAAAAGAATTAGTCCATTATACAGGAGCAGGATACAAAATAGCAAACAGCTTGTGTTTCATATGGGCAGAAAGGTGAGGTCTAGGAGAAAAAGCCTGACGTGTTGGAACAGTCTGTTCCATCAAAATCCAAAGCTAAATGTGGCACAGAGACATGCTACTCACCCACAATCTCTAAACCTACAGAGGAAGTGTATGCTTGTCAACATTTTGACTTACAGTAAAATTAGCCTCAAATTACAGCAAAACCAAAAAAGGCTTGAAAATAGGGCCCTAAAATGTATGAGAAAAATGAAGGTAATGGAAGGGGTTGTTACACTGTGCTGATCCTGGCTGATGAGTGCTAAGAACAAAGAGGCTAGAGGGTCTGTATATTGAGAGAGTTGGCCACTCCCTGATATTTTTGTACATTTATGGACAGAACTAGCTTTGGAGTGACATCAGAGTGAGGTTAAAGCAATACACAGCTGGCAAGAGAGACAGACTCTTTGGATTTGCTTTTTGAATATAGCCATCAGAATACTCACTGTGCCTTAAATTATTTTTCCTTTTGAAGTATTGTTCCATATACTCCAGCAGTGATTGGTTTGTAAATGAAGGTCAGGCTTCTTCCTTCACTGAGATACTGCATGTAAAGGAACAGGAAACTCTAGTTCTGGAAGGAATGCAAGAAGGGATGTTCCAAGAATTCCTAGCAAAACATATATCTTGTCTGCAAGGTTGCAGTGATTATATCTAAGACAGATTATAAGAAGTTATGCCTTTTACTAAACTAGCTGATATAATGGGAATAAACAGAAGTTTCCCAGCCTTCTTGAGTACTTGACAGCCTCTGTTTTGTTTTGTTTTTAATCCAAGACTATACCATTTTGTCTTTTTATTTTTTTAATTACATCTCCCTACAAGTCTAATTAGATCATGCTAGTTATTAGAATGCCACGAAATCATTGCAATTTCTCTGTGAGAAGACATCACAGACATTAAAATCAAGAAAAACTTTTCTACAGAGATTTTATCTATTTTTGCTGGTTTGGGATCAAGCTCAGCACAGTTCAGCTGTAAGTTCAGCTGAGAAAAAGAAGCCAACAACATAAACATAATTGTTAGGTGTGTGAGTTCAGGTAGAAGACAAAAACAAGTATCAATTACATCCTAGGCAGCTATAAAATGGTGTCATTTTTCTTCCAACACTGAAATATTCAAGCTTTGGTATCCAAAGGATGAAATCATCACCCTTGTCAGATCTCAGCCTTTTGCTTCTGGCTAACCAGAATGAGCAATAGCCCATGAGCTGGCAAGCTTCAAATTGTATTCTCCACATTGCTGGGACTTAGTTATTACAGAAAGTCTTGTTTTCTTGAGCACATTTAGTTAGATGTTCAACTGTTACTGTCATCCAGTGGATGTTACATGTGCATAACCATCAAAAAACAATTTATGAATTCCATTTTGAGCAACATAAAAAGGCTCCAGACAGTATGGCCAAATAACAGCCTCAAAAATGGCTTTAAAACACAAGATATTTGATTGTTTTGTTCTGAGAATTCAAAAGACTGTGAACTTGCTGCCTTCTAGAAGATAGGAAAAAGATTCATTCAGTATAATACTGATTACCTTCTATTCCTTTATTCTTTCTTCACTAGGATGCACTGAGTTAGCTTCATTCCGTATCAAAAGTTGGACTGGTAACACATCAGCAATATAATAACTAAGGTTGTTTGTTAGTTTCTTTCTACCCAGATTTTATCATCATCATTGAAAAAAAAAAAAAAAAAAAAAGGCCATTAACACTCCCCACTCCCACAAAGGCTTTTGTTCTGGATTGCAGGTTCTGCATCTGTCTTTACCATAAATCTGCTTGCAGACCCTACTCAGTCAGTGTCTGTCTCCCTCAGTGAAAGCAGCGCTGATGCATCTCTAGCAATAATTTTCTACTGACAGTATTTCCAAGGACACAACCAGACATCTGGCTGGAGTATCATACTACGCTCTTCTCTTACAGTTTTGTTACTAGTTATCAATATCGCATCAGTATCAGTCATATGAAATACCAACTGCAGCATGCATTTCTCAGCTGCTGAAATATTTTCCCTTCACAGAATATGAAAGCAGTATGTTCTGTTTGGTGGTGGCTCTAAAATTTTTTATTGATGGGGAGTAAAAACTGCTGTACAAAGGAGTTAAAACTTCACTGTGTTATGCTATTGCTGCATGTTGCTATTTAGAGGGAACAATATAGAAAACCACCAGCAAGGTATACCAAATTCTAGTGGTAAACTCCACTATAACTCCCCATTAAGTGAGGCAAGATCCCAGCATTAATTATCAGAAGCACGCACAGTACCAAGTAATCAATGCACCATACCTTGCCAACACATTTCAAGATAGTGAGCAGTGAACTTTCTTGGAGTCTATATAAGAGAATCTCCAGTGACTAATCTCAAATAACGCAGCAGTAGGTTAGGATTTATGCTCATGTAGACCCTAGCAACAAATTTAGTGGAATATGTGAAAGCAATCATGGATTTTGGCAAGACAATCCCACTTCACCAAACAAATTTGAAACCTTCAGTTCAATCGTGGTTTCCAATGAAAACAATTAAAGCTATCACAGTAGCATTCATGGGTCTATGATACCTTTGTGTTTGCTGAGGCATATGCAGAAAAAAAGACCATTCCTGCCTGACAGTGCTTGCAATTTCAATGGCAAATACAAGACAATAGGCAGAGGGAGACAAATGAGCAAGCAAAAGGAAACTGTAGTGTGCCTACAGAGAAATGGCAGTGCTATGGAGAGAGGATTGGACTAGCTTGCAATAAACTAGCTATAGTACCCAAACGAGGTCAGTCACTTGGGGTGATCAGCCCCAAGCTGCAGCTTCTAATGCTCAACTTTTCCTCAGAGCTAGGCCAGACACCTCCATTACAACCTGCAGGCATAACAAACAAGTACTAGTCAGTATGATGAGTAATACTGGTCAGCAGAACTTGTCTAATCATCTTGAGGTTTATTTGAGTCTTCTTCCTTGTTCCTCCACTACATGTTCAAAACCCAAGCACACAATGAAATGGCAGGAGGGATCTATGCCAGGGGGGTTAATTCTTTTTTAATTTACAAAGGGGTCAGCAGAGTTAAGAGCAGAACTAATAGAGTTTTAGTAATTAAATAGTTGTGTTTTTTTCCCCACACAAAACCACACACTATTGTTATTAGAGAGAGAAATGATATAGTGGACTATAAGCGTGTGCGTCTGTGTGTTTCTCAATCTGTTGTTGGGCAGTGGGTGTAAGGAGAAAAAAGCTGTTCTTCCTGGATAAGATAAAATAATATGCTGAAATTGAACTTCTTCATTTTAAAGCATGCATAAAAAGTAATCAGAGAAATGGCATATCACACATCTGCCTAGAGAAAATTGATGTGCTTGAACATCACATTTCCAAACGGTTCAAAGATGCACAGGATTAAATTCCTTTCAGGCAAACTGAATAGTCTTGTGTGAATAGTCAAAGTGAATAATTTTTCTCTTCTGGTAAGAAATCTCCAGGGAAGACATTAAGAGAGTCATTGTTCAGTTGTACAAGGTGCTTACACTTGCATTCACTACCACATGTTGAAAGTGTTCAACTGGTCACAGACTCAAAGCTTCCTACCATAATAAATTGGGCTTTATCAGCTTGGCCCAAACAGCAGCTCCCCGCGCTGCATGCCATGCAGTGCAGAGAGCTCTGCCATGCCAGTGAACAGTTGCCAGCGGGGCACATTTACCCAGCTAAGCCCAAAGCCTTACAGAGCTGAGCCCTCCTGCTCTTGCACCAGCAGAGCAGCAGCCCAACACAGTGCACAGCTCTATTCCCACCGCACGCATCCCCTTCACTAAATGCTGGTTTCCTTCTAGTTGGGAATAGGCAAATATTTGATAGGCTGAGAACCAGTTCCTGTGCAAATTCCTCATGTGGTGTCTCCTCTCAGGCTGATACAATGAAAGCAAGAATGCTTCCTAAAGTGAATTTTGAGAGCGTGTACATCACAGAACAGAGATTTTTATCAAGGCTTCATCCACACAACTCAATGGTGATGCATTGCAACATCACAGCTCATCTTTATCTCCAACCACATGACTCTTTATTAATGAAACTATAATAATCAGGCAACAGCTGGCATAGCACAGAAATTGTGACAACCACAGGAATCAAGTATTTTGCTAAAGCTTTGAGGGAAATGCAGTTCATAAACCCTTGGTATTAACCTTCAGATTGTGATTAAAGACCCTGGCATGTAATTTTACTTACAGTTCTTTTTGCAGAAATGAGAAACAGCAGGTAAGGGAGGCCTAGACATGGCTGCTTTTCCAAGTTCCATATCACTTTTGGAACATTAAGAACAAAATTTCTGCTTATGAAAAATGTATTACAGTACAAGACAGAAAAGCATCTGGGATCAGTCCTTCACTAAATTTATACATCCACTGTTTATTAGATTGGCACAAAAGATTGTTTGAAAACAGCTGATGGAAGAACCAAGAGCCAGGTTTAGGAGTCCAAATGCAAAACAGGATGCACAAGGCCTCCCAGCAGCAGACTGTAAGAGCACACAGATAGGACGGAAGGAAAATAAAAAGTGCTTGAAAGGTAGAAGAGGTACTGAAGAGTTTTTCCACAACACCATATTGGCACAGGCTATTTGTAATGAACAGCTCCCCAGCTGCAGTGCTGCTATAGCTACGCCATCATTTCTGGGCCTGTTTTTCGTTACCAAGTGAGGCAGCAGGTCTCTAGCAGTCAGTAAGACTCAGACACTGTAATTGCTATTGGAGAAGTGAGATACATTCTTCTTCCAATTGACCCCCATTCTTTTGTACCTCTCTCTGCCTCTCTGAAAACATTTACATCTAGCAAAGGTTGGCATTTTCTCATTTTTGTAGATAATCATAAAGAACTGGGGTCACTGTATAGTAATGTATCCTCACTGAGGTGCACCAGGGACATTTCCATTGCACCTCAGCATTCAAAAGCCAACTGAGGCTGTCAGGGAAAAGTGCCTTTTGCAGTGATGTCCAAGCCACATTGGCAACATGTTCCCTGGGGATGAGACTCTGAAGAGACTGGGCCCTGGACAATGTGCAGGCCAGACACAGGAAGCAAGGAGGGAGAAATGCCAATGATCCTCCAGGGCTCCTATACCTTCTGCTGCTACTGAGCACTACGAGAGATGATTTTGCTCCTTCACACAAATTTGTGGCAGGATCTCTGTTTAACTTTGAATTCCTTCATGTGTGCTAATACTATACAAATTCAAGTTAGTCTGGCTTTTTGCCAATGACATTTGCCCATCAGATGTCCCCTGTGGGTGCACCCTAGCATTGTGAAAGATATAAAAATACAAATTGCTGTTGTATACCTAGATTTAACTAGGCTTACAGAAAAGGAGGTGTATCTGAGCAATGGCAATTTACCTGTTACACTAAATTCTGAAGAAGCAAGAAAGCAGAACACACATGAATGAGCAATAATACGTGAACAATAATATAAGATGGGGCTATACCTTTCCTGTGATGGGAAAACACTTCAGAACTGCACAAACAATGCAAGAGCTTCAGCATGTGCATTGCTCCATTATTTCAGGCCAACCAGGGACAATATTTGGCATTCTTAGCTGGTTTCTGAGCACTCTGGAAATCAAATGCTGCACTGTTCTTCCATATGGCATTTATTAGGCTAGTAGTCATGGGAGTACTACTTGTTAGGAATTTTTAAGGATTTTTCTTTCTTAAGAAATTTTATAATTTCCAAGGAGTAACTTCAATGATTTAGAATCAGTTGCTGTCACGGTCTATCTGCTTGGTACAGAATTTGCAAAGCTGACTAGACCCTGGAAAGCTGGCAAGCCTATGGAGGTCTTTACATGTGTTTCAATGGGAATGAGCTTAGATCCTACACAGACTATCAGCCTTAACACAAGACAATGAAGATTGGATTGAAAAACAAAAATGAAAGAAAAAGCATTTAAATAAAAATAATGAGCTGTTTGTAAAGTGTGGAAGAAAACTGGATTTACCTCTATTCTGCCATTACCCCTTTAAACTCTTAAATCACAACTGAAACTACCATCTTCTTCTCTGTAACTCTTCCATGTGTCATTCGGGTTCATTCTCTCAGCTCTATTTATTTAATCTTACTTTTGTGTGTCTATTCCCCTGACACCATTTTCACAGAGCAAACACAGCATACTGGGAATTTTGCACTCTTTCTGCCAGTTATGTAACTCCTCCCCCTCTGACAAGAATTTGGGACACAGGCACAATGCACCACAGATCTGCTTCATCAAGTGACATCTTAATTCCCTATAGAAAGGTGAAAAAAAAAAATCTTACTGAAGATAAAACATTGCAGATAGTTCAATTCTTCTGAGAATACTTGGCTGGCTTACTTAGAGCCCCCTTATTTCACAACATAAAATTAAAATAGACTGGAGGGGAGAAAGTTTCTTTCCAACCCACTCTCTTTCACCACCTCTCCTGATTTGTGGTTAGACTTTCAATTTTACCTAGAGTATTTGCACAAAGCTATGAGATAACAGCTACGAAAAGATATTGCCTCTGAACAACAAGCCTCATACTCAAATTCCAACAGCTTCAAAACTCAAACTCCTCAGATCTGTGCTGAGTGTGGAGTCAGGTGCTACACGTCCCCTTTGCAAGGTGTGGAGCGATGCCTTGAATACACACCAGGATGAACAGCAGCCTCAACAGCATATTTGAGCTCACCAAGCCTTAGGGCCTGCCTACTTTCTGCTCACACCAACACCTGGTACACCAGTTGCCACGTGGCCATGAGGGCACACTGCATTTCACAGGTGCTGAGCAGATGGTATTTGCTGGCAGACTGGGCTGCCCAGGCCACGTCTTTGCCCAGTCCAGCCACATACAAAAAACAAACCCAGCTGAGGTCAAATGCACTCAGGTCTCCAGAGAGGTCTAGATCTAGGACAAGGCAGATCTTAGAAAACAGTGAGCAAGCCTGTCTGAGAAAGCAAACTTAGAAGCTGGTGACCAAACAACAGCGTGGCAATGCCCAATGCCAACATAAAAGATTTGATAGATCAGTGCTGAGCCTCACACTCCTGGTCACACAAACTGTCCTGCTCACTAGATAACCCCTCTGAATGTTGTGGGGCCCCTCAGGAAACAGAACCACCACAACCTTTGTGCACAAGAGCTGCCCAACTCAAGTTACTGCTCAGAGTGTGGCCCAACTTTTATTACATTTCTATAGAGTTATTGCAAAGCAGTCTTTTGCCATATAGCTTGTATATGAAGCCCATGAGATCTGGCAGCAAGTTCAGAGGAAGTGAAGCATCCAAGTTCTTTCCCGGTTTGTCTGCAAAACATGATACACAACATGTTTTGCTTTTGACAATCTGCTTTATTTGGCAGGCAAGACAAAAGGATTCAGTCATTGTCCAGTAGGACTTTCAAGCAGGAATAGCCAGGAAATTAGTGCAAGAACATTAAAAACAAACAGAACAAAAAACAGGATTTGCCAACCCTGAATGAAGGCAGAGTTTGTGCTCAAAATACAACTTCCTTTTATTTTTTCCTAGCAAGCAGAAATAGAAATTCAGGGGCACCTTTTACTTCACTCAAATGATTCCTACTGATTCCACGATGTTCTTCCTTGGTATACTTAGTTTCTGATGATGTGTCACCATGGGACATACTGATCACGTTAGCTTTCTGAACTGTCTCTAGAAGAAACAGTGCATACCCATCTAGACAGGACAATGGCACCACTGACAGCTGGGCTGGGCAATATCCACAAGCACCACAAGACAGGGGCAAAGACACCCCAGGCATGAATGACCATGCACCTGCAAAGGCAGGGTCACCAGTTTCCCCAGATGAGCTGGCAGCAAGCTGGCACTCCAGCTGCCCTGGAGGCCTGAGTATTCATGGTGAGCTAAGCAAGCAGGCAGCCTCTGGCCCAGTGGCATGAGAAAGAAGAGAGAATTTCAGTGCCTGCTTCAGACAGATTCACACAGAGACACGCCTTAGGGCTGGGCTGTGTTGGAGCCACTGGCCACCTGTGTCCCTTGCTGCTTCCCTACAGCATTTTTCAAAGTACTCAGGGAGAAGAAATGCAGATATCTTTCTGTAAAGCACTGCGGTCAGTACAGCTGGAACAGCCTCCAGCCAGCCAGCAGAGCCACTGACTTCATCTGCTGCAGCTTTATTTCAGCACCAGTGACATCACTGAGCAAAGCCGTGACAGCGTTAAATCTGTCACTCCCAGGCCCAGCGCTGCTACAGCAGCCAGCACACCCAGTGCCAAATAGGCTGCTCGAGCCTTCAGCTGCTTCCACTGGACAACAGGTTCGCCTGTGCCGGAGGGGATGCACACATAGAGCTGTTGCGACCGTAAACACATGCAAGACTTCAATTTCTGGGGAAACATCCACATCTGGGTTATTTCAAAGCTGTTATCAGTCTGATCTATGTTCTCAAGTCAGCATGGGGAGAAAATAGTGACCTTTTTTTTTTTTTAATACTTCATAGTTATAATCCCAGTGGCTCAGAAGCACTGCTGGGACAGTTTTGAGGCATAAATCATTCATTCACCAGACATAGGACAAGCAACAATCTTCAAAAGCAGTAAGAACCTAAAACCTAGAGACTGTGTCACTTGGCACGTTACTGAATAACCTTGGCCAACAATCCAGTGTACTGGAGTGTAATCTGGTTACTCTCCGGTTGTTTTCATACGAACTAGTTTTGTACTTACAACATCCTGCATTCTGATTTTTATAGCTATACTTTAGTTGGAGCAAAAAGTCTGCAGACAAGATCAGGATCCTGTGGTGGCAGGACACTGAGCATACAGTACTGTCACTGTCAGGAATGACTCGTGACAGAAACTGCCCAGGCCGGCTAGTGAAGTATCAATCATGTTTTAAAGGGGTGCACAAAGATTAGGCACTTTTCCCAAAACAACTCAGTACATCTCAAACTCAGCTTTAAGCTACAGAGGGCCAAGTCACTGCCTTCTCCACAGGGCAATTCTTCCTATCATGAATGATTGAGGCAGATTTTGCAAAGTTGCAATAAAAATGTATTTTGCTTCTGACTGATTGGTAAAATTGCCTTGCTAGTGGTCATTTGGCAGGAAAGCAAACACTACAAGTAGGCTGTTTTTCCATCCCTTCAGATCTTTTAACATTTTTCATAATGGTTTCAGTAGAGAACAGGAAATCTCAGAATTTCTAAAAATAATAATAAAAAAACCTACAACACCTTTATTGCAATACACAACTCTGAGTCATTAGCTCAGCTTGCCCTCAGCTAAGAGTTATCCCATTAAAATAAACCCACTGAAACCAGCTGTGATCAGAAGGCTTTTGTCCTGCATCTAATTTACCCTGACAGTGTCTCTTCTGTTTGAACCTCTGCAGGGAAGACAGATTCATCTCCCTGTGATTTCAGCTCTAGTCAAATCCCACATCACCAAAGGTGACAAAGGTAGTATTTTCTGCAATGTCCAACTATTACCTGGTACTCCTGCACACTAGGCTCAGTTCATATCTTCCTCATTTATTCTGATTTAGACGCAAGCAGGGCAGTTTTCATCCGCTAGTGCTTGAGAAACTCCATACAAATACACTCTCTTTTCTGAACAAAGTTCACTGCTGTTCTGTTCATTTTTGCCATATAAAGCCACAACCTTTCCTAAGTGCCTGTGAACATGGGAGGAAAATACAGAATCTTCAGGTAACTCTATCTACAATTGATCAAATGGAGTCTGAATGGTTGTGTCATTGCTTCTAGTGCACTTCAGAAGAACGAAGCTTCTCTTCCATCAGAAATTCTTCTTAGAAATGTATGAAGTAAAATTAATATTTTGCATGCTGCATTCCCAACAGTCAAGCTTTTGAACAGTAAAAAGTTCTGAACAGCTCAACTGCTCAAATGACTTCTATTAATAATTTGTCAAAAGTATTCAGGACAACCTTCTTGAAGGCTTATTGATTGCTTTGAATCAACGTACAAGATAATAGTGCTGGAACAGCATGTACAAAGCTGCCAAGTGAAAGTTTCAGATAATCATATTCATGAGGCCAGCAGAGGACACTAACTCCCCACCCTTTGGTTAGTTTCCACATGATCCCCTGGGTGTAAGATTAGCCAGAGAGAAAAGCAGTTACCTCTCATCCCTCAGCCAGCCATCAGCACTGAATCTTGTACCACCACTGCCGAGTCAGCTACAGATTGCAGCAACCTAAAGTTATGACCAGGACACAAAGGGAAAGAAGCAAAAGGACAGGCCATGGTGAAGTCCCTTACCCCTTCTCTGTCCATCTGCCTCTCTCCTGCATGTCAGCCCAGGCAAGCAGGGGGGTTCATGGCGCCCTGGCATTCATAGGCACTGGCACTCTTGCTGCTCTGATCTTTGCACACGAGGAGCACCACGGTACCCAGCAGGTGGAAGGCAGAAGGTGGATTGAAATTTAAGGGCATGGAGCTGGGAAGGGGCTGTCTTGCCATGGGGCTACTTAGCAATTCATTGTCCTCCACTACTGTGCACAGATCAGGAATGCTTACTGGGAGCCTGGAGTGCAATACAATGGCATAGCCATGCATCCCAGGACAGAGGTAAGCAGCCTGTCAGCCTACAGGACAGTCAGGTCACACGGTGTGGGGCAGGGAAAGATGACACATTTGGGATGAGGCAGCTGGCTCAGCCAGCCAAGCTACACAGGGATAGCAGTGCCTTTCGCAGAGGCAGAGAGAAGTGCTGTGATCTCTATGGCAACTGCCAGGGAGAAGCACCCTGCACGCCGAGAAGAAGAGAAGAAAGAGAAGGGAGCATAAAACCCAGAAAGCACAGCCAAGAAAACACTTAGGGAGAAACCCACAACAAAGGGAGATACAAAGGTGGGAGAGGAGAGGCGCGGCCCACAGCTGCTGAAGGGGGAAAGCAAAGGGCTCAGGGGTGGTGTCCAAGGAGACTGAGGCTCTAAAGCCTCCCCTTATATGCCCTGCAGCCCGCGGCAGCCAGGCACTGCTCTCCAGCAGGCCAGCAAAAGTTCCCTGACAGTTTCAGGAGACACCAAAAAACAGATGAGATGCAAAAACTGCACAAAGGTCTTTAAGTCTGAGATGCCAGCAGTGCTGCAGTACATACATAATTTAAGGCTTGAAATATTCATTTTACTCAAGCCACAGATGAATATTAAGCTCAGATAAAGATGCCAAATAGAAGGTGAATAAATGATAGTCACTGAAATCCATCTGAAACAATGTAAAATAAATACTGAAAAACAGCAGGCCGAGGAGCATGCCAAACCTGTCTGACTTTTGCTTTATGTTTGCATCAGAGTGCAATGAAATGGTAGTTTTGATTCAAAGTAGACACATTCGTTCAGCTTTCTCTCGTCCAGAAAGGCTTCTTTCTGTACTGTCTAGAAGTCAAGGTGAAAAATTCACTCCTTGCTTCCTGCACAGTCACAGCACAAGAATTTATGCTCCTCAAAATGGAAACAAATCTTTGCTTGGTCCAAGTCACCTGGAGACTCCTTCTATGATGTCCTTATTTGTCTCCCCTCTGTTAGTGAGCAGACATACATATGCCCTAATGATTTGAGAGAACGAGTGGAAGAGGATGCCTGCAGACTTCTTTTTATATATAAAAGAGAAAAAAAAAATCATTTAAAAATCTCAGTGTGTATGTGGTGTGGGCTCTCTAGTTGCCTGAACGAGTTACAGCAACAGGGTGGTTTGCACCATTGACTTTTGTGATTCAGAAGAAAACACAAGTGCAGAAGCCTTGCCAAGCAGAGGAATTAACAGCACAGCCTCTTCCAAGCTGGGAGGACATTCACTTAACACAGAAAATCTCTCTGTTGCTCATGCAAACAGATGGCAGGCTGCCAGCTGAGCAGCGGGTCAGAGACTTACTCAGGCTGAAAGAGGTCCGTCTCCAACCTGCTTCTCAGCATTTGCTAGTGAACGTGAGGACTCGCAGGACAAGCTCTTTCCGTGTAGTACCAGCAAAACCTAGAGCAAGGCTTTCCAGGCTGGGGTGTATCTGTGTTCCCTTCAAGGTGAAGGCAAGAAGAGCTTTTTCCCAGAGACGATAGGAAGCAGGCAGGCCCACCTGGCACAGACACGGAGCTACTGCCCCACCTTGGGGCCAGAGGAGAGGGAAGGCCCGAGGCAGTCACTTCCCTCGCTATGGCCACAGGCTGGCTCAGGCCCCCCAAGCGGTGGCCTTGCAGCTGCAACCTCCTCGGCAGTTGCCTTTCTGCGAGGGACCTGCCCTGGGCCTCAGGCACTTCGATGAAGACCAGCCTTGGGCAGGGTCCCCTCCACACCTCATGAGGCTGGGGTCCCAGGCCTGGTTAAAGGAGCTGCTGCAACAGTGCTGCAATGCCCCATGTACAAGGAGGCAGCTTTGCACCATGCTCATACACCCACACGGCCAAAAACACCGTCACCCCTCTGCTGTGCAGGCTGTACTGCATGCTGCTCAGTTAAAATGCAGGATCTGGCCCATCTGCAGACAGGTGGGGCTGGAGAGAGACCCAACCACCAGCCAGGTGCCTCTGCCCTCTCTTCCTTTTGGCAAGACCAAGAGCAATGAAAGCACGATCCCACATTGACTGCTGGGGAGTAACTGTGCAATAATCTGCTGCAGCTCACGTTGCTGCCCAATTCGTCAATGCACCACCTAATTTACAAGCAGGAGATTGGCATCATCTGTGCCCTGAGATGATCTGTGAAAGGAACTACTGCCATATGGCTCAGCCAAAGCACAAGGGATTATAATGATAAAACATAGCCTCACAGATTGAGTTTTCTTTATCCCAGAGCACACTGGTTTAGTGCCCTGCTCTCTCACCTTACCGTGGAGCAGAAGCTGTGTGCTAACTTGCCAGGAGCTGCCTGGCACTCCATGGACAGTCCTCCAGCTCAGTGCTTGTCAACAAAGAAATTTAGTCTGCATTAACTAGCATCTGAACTTAAGGCAAATCTGTTAAACTATATCAAATGCTGTTGGGGATACTCACATTTCTAATTACTTCAGCCTTAATTAAATTGACCTTAACTAAATTCCAAATCTAGGACATTTCAGCTGTCCATGTATTCTTAACACTATTCAGCCACTGGCAACTTGATGCCACATTCACTTTTTCTTGTGTACAGACAGACAACCAAGTTATAAAGTATCATAGAATCATAGAATCATAGAATCATAGAATATCCTGAGTTGGAAGGGACCCTTAAGGATCATCAAGTCCAACTCTCGACACCGCACAGGTCTACCCAAAAGTTCAGACCATGTGCCTAAGTTCACAGTCCAATCTCTTCTTAAATTCAGACAGGCTCGGTGCAGTGACCACTTCCCTGGGGAGCCTGTTCCAGTGTGCAACCACCCTCTCTGTGAAGAACCCCCTCCTGACGTCCAGCCTAAATTTCCCCTGCCTCAGCTTAACCCCGTTCCCGCGGGTCCTGTCACTAGTGTTAATGGAGAAAAGGTCTCCTGCCTCTTGACACCCCCTTACGAGGAAGTTGTAGACTGCGATGAGGTCTCCCCTCAGCCTCCTCTTCTCCAGGCTGAACAGGCCCAGTGACCTCAGCCGTTCCTCGTACTTCTTCCCCTCAAGGCCTTTCACCATCTTCGTAGCCCTCCTCTGGACACTTTCCAACAGTTTCATGTCCTTTTTATACTGTGGTGCCCAGAACTGCACACAGTACTCGAGGTGAGGCCGCACCAGCGCAGAGTAGAGCGGGACAATCACCTCCCTTGACCTACTAGCGATGCCGTTCTTGATGCACCCCAGGACACGATTGGCCCTCCTGGCTGCCAGGGCACACTGCTGGCTCATATTCAACTTGCTGTCTATCACGACCCCCAGATCCCTCTCTTCTAGGCTGCTCTCCAGCGTCTCATCGCCCAGTCTGTACGTGCAGCCAGGGTTTCCCCGTCCCAGGTGCAGGACCCGGCACTTGCTCTTATTGAACTTCATGCGGTTGGTGATCGCCCAGCTCTCCAACCTGTCCAGATCCCTCTGCAAGGCCTTTACGCCCTCATTTGAGTCCACAACTCCTCCAAGTTTGGTGTCATCAGCAAACTTGCTCAAAATACCCTCTATTCCTACATCCAGATCATTTATAAAAATATTGAAAAGTACCGGCCCTAAAATGGAGCCTTGAGGGACCCCACTGGTGACCGCCCGCCAGCCTGACGCAGCTCCATTTACCATAACCCTTTGGGCCCTGCCCGTTAGCCAATTGCTCACCCATCGTATGATGTTTTTATTTAGCTGTATGGTGGACATTTTGTCCAGTAGGATCCTATGGGAAACCGTGTCAAAAGCCTTGCTGAAGTCCAAAAAAATCACATCAGCTGGTTTCCCTTGGTCCACCATACGGGTGATCTTATCATAAAAGGAAATCAGGTTAGTTAGGCAGGACCTACCCTTCACAAACCCATGCTGGCTGGGACCAATGACTGCTTTGTCCCCCAGGTGCGCCTCAATGAGTCCGAGAACCAACTTCTCCATGATTTTACCAGGCACTGACGTGAGACTGACAGGCCTGTAATTGCTAGGGTCTTCTTTCCGACCCTTCTTGAAAATCGGCACAACATTTGCCAGCTTCCAGTCTACCGGGACCTCTCCAAATTCCCAGGATCGTTGAAAAATAATTGATAGAGGTTCCGCGATGACATCCGCCAGCTCTTTCAGCACCCGGGGATGAATCCCATCCGGACCCATGGACTTGTAGGGATCCAGGTGGAGTAGCAAATCCCGCACACGTTCAGGGTCAGTTGGGAGTTTGTCATCCCCACCGTCCCGGTCCTCCAGCTCAGGGCACCCTGGGTCCCGAAGCCCATCATCGGCATTGAAGACAGAGGCAAAGAAGGCGTTAAGCGTCTCTGCTTTGCCTACGTCATCGTCTGTGAGGAGACCTTCCCTATCAAGGAGCGGCCCTATGTTTTCTTTAGTTCTCCTTTTTCCATTTACATATCTAAAAAAACCCTTTTTATTTTCTCTCACAGACACAGCCAGCTTCAACTCTAGCTGTGCTTTGGCCACTCGAACTTTCTCCCTACAAACACGAACAGCATCCCTGTATTCTTTCCATGACGCCTGGCCCTCCTTCCAGTAGCGAAACACTCTCTGTTTCCGCCTAATCTCCATTAGAATGTTCCTGGTCAGCCACGCCGGCCTCCTGCCCCGCCTGCCTGACTTGCGATATTTTGGAATTGCCTTATCTTGTGCTTCTAGGAGGCATCGCTTAAAGAGTGACCAGCACTGGTGGACATCGAGGCCTTCAAGAGCAGTTTCCCAGGGGACCTTACTGACTAGTTCCCTGAGCAGCCTGAAGTCCGCTTTCCCCATATCTAGGGATGAGGTTTTGGTGGCACTTTTCCTTCTGTCACCATAAATTTTGAACTCAACCACTTCATGGTCGCTATGACCGAGGCGGCCACCAATCACCATATCTCCCACCAGACCCTCTCTGTTTTCTAGCAACAGGTCTAGGAGGGCACCTTTCCTAGTTGGCTCCGTTAGCACCTGTACCAAGAAGTTATCATCTAGGTGCTTCATGAACCTCCTGGACTTGCTCGTGTCAGCCGTGTGGCACTCCCAGTTAACGTCCGGCAAGTTGAAGTCCCCCATAAGGACAAGGGGAGTTAATCTCGAGGCCTCTCTTAGTTCTGTAAAGAATAATTTATCGGCGCTATCGTCCTGGCCAGGCGGTCTGTAATAGACTCCCACAACGACATCCCCTTTATTCGTTCGTCCCTTGATCCTTACCCAGAGGCTCTCAACTTTGCCATCGCCGACCTGAAGTTCCACACAGTCCAGCCCCTGCTTCACATACATCGCCACCCCACCACCTCGCCTACCCTGCCTGTCCCTCCTGAAGAGCCTGTAACCATCTATCGCAACACCCCAGTCACAGGACTCATCCCACCAGGTTTCGCTTATGCCGATGATGTCGTAGTTGCGGGACTGGGCCAGGACTTCTAGCTCATCTATTTTATTCCTCATACTGCGTGCGTTTGTGTAAAAGCACTTCAGGTGCGTCTCCTTACACTCAGCACCTTGTGGATCTGACCAAAGGACCCCACTGGCACACAGCCCCTCTGATTCTAGCATACCATCCCTTAGGTCTTCACCGGCTCGCCTGGTTTTAGCCCCTTCCCCCTTCGACTCTAGTTTAAAGCCCTATCTATCAGCCCTGCCAACTCCTGACCTAAGATCCTTACCCCTCTCCGAGAGAGGCGCATCCCATCCGGTGCCATCAGGCCCGGTGTAGCATAGACCTTCCCATGATCAAAGAAACCGAAATTCTGCCGGTCACACCAGTCTCGAAGCCACGAGTTTATGCGAACAGTACGTCTTTCAGCTTCGATCCCCCCTATCGGAAGGACAGAGGCAAACACCACCTGCGCCCCTGATCCTCTAAGTAGTCGCCCCAAATCCCTAAAGTCTCTTTTGATCGCCTTCGGACTTCTCGTTGCTACTTCATCGCTACCAGCCTGAAAGACCAGTAGCGGGTAGTAGTCAGTGGGCCGTACCAGGCGCTTGACTTTCTTGGCAAAGTCTCTCACCCGAGCCCCAGGGAGGCAACAGACTTCTCTGCGGGTTGGGTCCGGTCGGCATATCGGTCCCTCTGTCCCTTTCAGGAGGGAGCCCCCCATAACAATAGCCCTTCTTTCTTTTTTGAAGGATGATGTGGCAATGCGACGTGTAGGTCGCATTGTCTTAGGCGCCCCCTCCAACTGGGACGGGTGTTTGTCTACTTTGTCATTTAGATTGTCTTGCTCTAGTCCTTCATATCGATTATTTAAGGGTAGATGAGAAGGTGAGGTGGGCAGAGAGAGGGCTCGCCTACCACCCCGAATAGGCACCTGCCTCCATTCCCCCCCTTGATCTAGGTCTCCTCCCGCTGCCTGGCCGGAGGAGGGAACCTCCGTCTTCTGCGTAACAGGAGACGCCTGTGCCGTGGCAGTCTCGTGAACCTGCCTCAGAGAGGGTAGAGCGCACCTCCACCAGTCAATTTCCCTCTCTGATTCCCTGATGCTCCTGAGCCTGTTCACCTCCTCCTGGAGCTCCGCTACCTGGCCGAGCAGTTCTTCAACCTGGGCACATCTCCCACAGGCATACCCACCACTGCTGTCAGAGACCGACAGAAGGCTGGGGCACACTCTGCAGCCCAGGACCTGGACGGCTGCGTGTTTCCCCGAGCCCTCCGTCTGAGTAGCCACACTGGTGACCGTGGCTGGAGATGCCTCACGAGATGCGGAGGCCACGGTTTTCTGCCTGGTCGATACCATGGTCAGGTTCTACGCAAGCAGGTTACAAGCACCGAAGGGAGAGGCAGCTGCAACAGAGCGACGATGAGCCCCGCGCTCGCCCTGCCCGCGCAAACTGCCACGCCCTGTTTGCCCGCCCGGTTCGCCGCGCTCCTGGTCGCTCGCGCTCCCTAGGGGCAGCTTTTAACAGCCTGGGAGGGGGCGCTGCTGGCTCCGCCCTCGCCTCGTCAGCCTCCCTCGCGAGGACAGCCGGGTTCCGGCGGCTCCCCCGAGTGGCCTCGATGCCGGACAAAAAGCCCTGCCCGCCTCGGTCCCCTGCTCCGCTGCAGAACACGTCTGCCCCGGAGCCGATCGCCTCAGCAAAAAGCTGAGGCGATCGGCTCAGCTGATCGTATCAGCTGAGTTCTCAGTAGTATATATATATATTTATTTATTTCCTTTTACAAGAAGATTCATTGACCTGAAGAAGGATTACTAAGTGGAAGACATCGCATTCAGGCTATGAGGCAGAAATTCTTACTAATCTTGGCTAACCTTACACCTGCTTAAACTCTGTTTTCAAAAACTTTTGTTCAATCAGTTTGAAAAAAAAACAAACACATTCAAAACAAAGACTGATGTCATTAATTACCTTTAACCTTCATCATATCACTCTCATCTGTCGTGAAGAAAAGCTTAATCTCCTTTAAAAGCTTTTCTTGGACTTCGTGGTTCATGGACGACAGGGGATTGTGGCCAGCACGGGGCATGTGAGTGCCATGGTATGTTCCCAGAGAGGTTTGCTTCCCTGCTCTGCCAGGCCTCGAGTCCTCATTAGCCAACCACCCCCGCTGTCTGTCTCCATGTCTACCACACAGGCAGTGAGGGCACTCTGCTGTGCCTGATGGATACTGGGAGCAGAAATGATGCATGGTGCTACAGTGTTAGAATAACAAGTCCCAGCCTTGGGAGTCCAAAATTTGCATGGGAGCCCTTCTAGGAAAATAGGACAAACCTTGAACAGATACTACCAAAAACGGTGATTTCATGGCCTATTTCCCTCCAAAATGGAAGAAAGCAACACTCAGCAGGGACCTCGCAGGTTTAAGGTGCCTTCTCAAAGAAGCAGACAGAGCTGAGCTCTCAGTTGCTAAAACATGCCACGAGAGCAGAGGCTGCACACCTTCACCATGCCACCCTGCAGCCTGGCCATGCCTACAAGCCACCCTGCAGCACCAAGCTCTGTCCTGCTGTGTCCTCACTCAGGGGCTGACCCCCTACCATGGTGGGATGCAGAGGCTGGGCTCTGAGTCTCCCTGGCACAACCATGTGGGCAGTGGCAGTAAATCCCTGTCCAATGCCTCAAGCATTCCGGGTGCTGCTAGAGGCAATTTTCTGTCCAGCCACCCGTTTTAATGGGATGTGCAGTTAAACAGATTCATCCCTTCAGCTTCACTCTGCAGAGCCTTCACTCTCAAGCCGCTGCTGCTCCCATCCTGGGGAATTACAGTCACTCTGTGTTTCTCTCTTGCAGGCAGGAACGTTCATCAGAGAAGTAGGTCTTGCCAAGAAAAGTGTATAACCTAGAAAGCCACCTGTTCAGCTTTCATTCTTTGAACTCATGACAATCAATTTGCCTTCCCAGGGAGAAGGTGCAATTGTTTTCAATGGAGGAGGAACTAGAGGGTTCATGATACGCTGTAAAAGCACAACTAGTCTCAGGGAAAAGGTTATTCACGCTCACCAAGGGGCTGAAACCTGTTACACAGGAGCAGCAGAGACACCCTAGGATCCCTGATGCTGACTTACCAAATTTCATTGCATTGTCCTTGTGCCTGATTCAGTCTCTTGAAGGTCGTCTTCATGCTCCCATCAAGTCAGGTTGCAGCATTGCTACCATATCACACAAGATGTGACACTTTTTACCTTAACAGGTCTCCGTTTCTTCCCCATAGCTTTGCTCCTGGCAGAAGCACTGCTCTCACTGCTTCTCTGAGGTTTATATCTCTTGTGCTGGGCAGCACTGGCTGTGGATGGCCCAGCTCTGCTCTGTCCACTGCAGGAGCCCCTGTGCCCCCTTGCAGGGAGCTCCCAGTCAGAGGGTCCCACGCAGGCAGGCAACGAGCCTTGGGCGGTGCCTGGCCTCTACAAGACCCGTCTCAGAGCAGAGCACCATCTCCATCCTGCTTGCTGCCTAGGACAAGGCAGGCCCTTACGCTACCTGCTGCCTCAGGTACTAGGGACACACAAACAGCTCTTTTTTTTTTTTTTTCTTTTTTTTTTTTTTCTTGCTGGATAGTTGGGATCCAGGGACCCCAGTGTGTAAGGCTGCCCTATAAAAATTCCTCACCAGGCCTAATGCTCTTTCCCATGCACATAATTACTAAATACAATTTAGTTGATTTTCACATCCATTTCACATAAATAATTGGAAGAATTAAAACTGGTGCCATCCTGTCTTCATTAATGCTGTTGTCTGACTCCACATTGGAGACTTTCTTCTGTCCTTGATTTACTGCATGGTAGAAACAATTTTCCTGTGGACATTTGTGTTCATTTGATGTCAATTATGACCTTTAAGCATTAAGAAAAATCCCTCAGCAGCAGCCTCTAGTCACAAAAAGAGTGTGACAGACCATGGTGTCAGTTCTCAAATAACACGCCTCCTCAAGAGAGGAAAGAATTCCAACTGAATGATGGCTGCAGGTTTATTACAGTCACCTTACTAGGAAATATCAACTTAGAATCAATAACAAACAAAATCTCCTTTAGTCTGGAAATGACGCACCCTGGCACAAGTAGAGGCATTGAACTCAGCAGTACCATTCAGTGGCATCAATTGTTGTGCACTCATGGCTCTTCCAGTGCATCCCAGTACAGGGGAACACCACTGAAATAAAATTCACTGTTTTCAGAGCCCCCAGTGGGAGGGGCAAAGAAAGCAAGAAAAGCAAGTATCAAATGCAAAGATGCAAGCAGATGGTTTTCATATTTCAGCAACTAGGTTGACTCTGCCAACTCCCAGAGCCCAGCATGCTGACAAATAGCTGAAGATAATACCTGCATCCAGCGCACTGCCTGTCAGATGGACTCAAAGGCTGCTCCTGGAGAGCTGTTCTGGGGCAGCCCTGCCACACTGCCCCAGGGCTGAGCTCTGCAGGTGGCCTCAGCCCAGGCACAACCTTCCTTTGCAAAACTTTTGATGCAGCACAGGTCTGAAACACCAGAGGAGCAGAGCAGCCTGGCGGGCAGTGCATTTGGATGTTTTCACAGCTCCTGACACGCAGGTCCCAAGGGCTGATGGATCATGGGCAGTCACCAGCAGACATCCTGCCTCTGCTCATACCCTAAATTCTGCAGCAGGGTTTCCAGAAACATAGAAGCAACTCGTGTTGCCATAAGGGACATGGACAAACCTGAACCAAACAGTACTGACCCATGCTGGAGACAAAACACACGCTCCAATGTCCTTTGCTGCCTCTGCATTGTGCCAGCTGTTCAGGAGCCCCTCTCACCTCTCCCCAGCCTTTCTGCTGCAGCCCGTCACCTCCTGGTCTCTGTGCAGCAAGGTGAGATATTCAGAAAGAGTGGTGCTCTTCTCCAGTAGTGTAGCTGCGCTGCACTGGCTTTAGAAAGTACATCAACACTAGAAACAAATGGACTTGCCAATATCAATACATTCTTCAATATTTTGTTTCTGCCTCTCCAGCACACCTACTCATTTTTCAGTTTCAGAGAACCCAGCTACAAACCAAACACAGCAGCAGCTGATGCTTTGGCCTATTTGCTTTGTGTGGCAGAGAGCAGCAGCATCACTCACCCTCTCCTTTGTGCGTGGTACGCTAATGCTGCAACTGCAAAGCTCCTGCTGCTCTCTGCTGCCAGTACCCTTCTCCATCCACCAGCATCATAAATAATCACAGCAGCTCCTGCTGCCTGAATCATAATTTGTATCTCTTTTCTAATTGTATTATGTGTAGCTGGCCCACCAGACCCATCTGAGAAAGCATACAAATAATTCATCTATATTGTTCCACTCTCCCCATATGTACTTCCAGACAAACCAGATTAATACTGGCTTTGCCTACTTCTAAACTCATCTCCATCCTGTATATCTAAGTATCTTATGTAGCCACATTTTCAGCTGCCATCTGAAATTAATGCTTTGCTTGGCATATTCAATCTCTTCCCATATTCTAAATTCTTGATTAAATTCAATTCAGAGACCAAGGATGAACTACAGGCATTCAGTCAGGGTGACTTTAAGGGCTAAGACTTTGGCTCAAAAATGATCATCAGTTTTATCTTACAAAAAATAATACCTCACTCATTACTGCAAGCAGAAATGTCTAAAATGCTGTTAATGGCACATTGTATCATTGAAGCACAGAAGTTTTGTGAGTTCTGCATGCCGATGTCACAGCAAGGACAGTGGCTGCTCCTGGGGGCTCTCAACCAGCTCACACCCACGCAGCCCCCCAGCAGCCCCCATCCCTCCCTGCACATGGCACACACCGACCCTCCACCTCCTCTCCCTGCACGCTTACTGTTGGCCTCAAGTGTCACGTTTGCTTCCTGAGCCCACTGTATTTGTGTCTTAATAAGTTAGTGGGCCCCTGCTGCGCAGTTTAACTGGGAATTTACTTCTAACACCACCAATAATTCAAACTTGCCTTTGCAATCATTCATTTTTCTTCCAGTTTCCAGAGTAGAGTGGCATGCACTGTGTACAGCAAGCAGCTGTCAAATCTAACACTTCTTCCTGCTCATGTGTAGTCTGCAGGGATTTTGATTTCTGCATGTTCTCTTGAAATTGCCCTATGAATATTTTCTGCAAAAGCAACTACTTCAAGTAATCAAAGAGAACAGAAAATCCTCATTTAAAACATGACCCGTTTCATCGGGGCATGTTCACACAATATTTTTTGTTGCAGGAACAGCTGGTGAGAAAGCTCTTGCATCACATTTCTGGCCAGGCTGCTGACATCTTGGTTACTGAATTTGCATGCTCCTCAACATTACATTAAAAAGGAAACATCTTGTATCAGGGACCCATTCTGGAAAGCAAACACAAGACTAGTCAGCCTGAATCTATACAAAGGCAACTCAAAGAATGGTGCCAGATTATTCTCACACGTGGGGAATACCTTGGGGTTTTCATACCTGCCCTGGGAGGAGAAGGGGGACATCTTGGTGCCTGGTGAGGCCTCCACCTAAACAGCTCCCCTCAAAGCCATCCCCACCACCTACCTCCTCTTACGCAAGATGTCCGTAACACAGCCAAGCATTATAGGTGCAGACATGGTAAGGATTTTCTCCCACATTTGGAATTTGGAGAATAATTTTATTAGTGCTCCACAAAACAGCAATAAGAGAGGCCCAGGCCTCTCTAAGCCGAATTCAGTTCCCCAGTTTCTGCAGCAGTGGCTAACACACCCAGCACGCAGATCTTCCAGCTCTCTGCTCCCACATCAGGCACTCACCTGCTCCTCATGCACGGGCTGCTCCCCAGCAGAGCCACAGTCAGCTGCGGATGAATATGAGACAATCAAAATCCCCCCTTAACTAACCGTTCCTTCAGTGCTGTTCCTGCCCTCACACCCACTTCTCATGCGTCCCAGTAGATTCAAAGTATTTCTGGAGTGAACCCCGCTGCCTCAAACCATTAAATCATCCTCTGTTCCCAAGTGCATGTTCACAGTGCCCAGATGTTTTCATATCTCACAATCACCTTGCCTCTGCTAAGCACTGTACTTCACAAGAAGTAAATCTCAGATTTATTGATTGCACACATCATCTGCTGCAGCGTGAGCTGGGACCAACACACCCCATCCCACAGCAAGCAGGAGGAGGGGAAAAGAGAGCGCTCCTGCAGCCCCATCACCTTTTTGCTTCACGGACCTTCCTGAGTTAGCCCCTGTGTGCGGCTGCTGTGTGGTGCAATGGGACTGGGATGGAGGCCAAGGAAGCTATGACCCAATGTTTTAGTCTGAACCGATAGACGGAAGAGATGGATTATTATACAGGAAAGCTCTCGCTGTGCATGTAATTATCTGATAACGAGCTATTTTGGGAGATGAATCTCAGAAGGAGGAACACACAAAGCTCTCACCTTGTTTGCACTGGGAAGCTGCATTATTGCTGTAAAAGTGGGGAATAAAATCCATGAAGAACAACACAGAAAAAGAAGTGTAGAAGCATGGTGCTTTAACTCATGCTAAGCTCAGGAGAAGGAGGGGGAAGGGGTCAGTCCTGCTGGTCAAGCCAGCATGTAAAATTTGGTAAAAAATATCCCTGCTGATTTAAGATTAATAAGGTCCATGAATGGCTGGACTAATTCAGTCTCCTTTCCTGTGCCTCATGTCTGGATTCCTTCATGTACACGAGAAGCAAAATACAAGTGAAACCTCCATGTCTTCTCTTTCCCTCATGGGTCACGGTGCTGAACAGAGACAGAGGTCACGCTGCAGCCTCGTTGCAGGGAAGGGGCCGTCAGGGCTCTGAGATATTTGTCCCATCTTTTCTCAGGAAATCTGCAGGAACTTACTAACACCTTTGACCAAACACTCCACCACACTTGACCAAAGGTGCAGTTTAACAGGTGCCAGACACAGAAGCGTGTAGACAATGTACTTCTGAGTGTTAGTGGAAGCAATGCCCCCGGGAGAGGACAGCAGGTTGAGGCTCAGCGCTCCTAACACTTGTTGATTTCCCTGTGTTCACTGGCAGGAAAGGACTTGTCGGACACTGGTGCTGCAGGACAGCCCAAACACAGCACTGGATGTTCTGAGAGCATCAGCACACTTCAAAGGGGCTTCAGAAATCCATAACCTAACCTACACTTGGGAAGGGAAAAATAATTGCTTATCTTACAGATGAGAGAATGACACAGAGAAAATAAATATGAAGACTAAGGACTTGATGGCAGAGTGGGAACAAGTACCCAGGTAAATTCATTCCTGTACTCCTTCTAGCAGACATCTTTGCATGCCGGTCTGCTGAGAGCTTCTCTGATTTCTCTTGCCAAACACACTGTGAACAACTACGCATACCTATAAACCCTTTCCTACCATCACTTCTGCAGAAGTAATTGCTATAGATCATATCTGTCCATTCAGGTGGGAAATGAGGCAAATCATACTGACATGGAGTGAGGAGAAGGTTTTACAGCTGCAGGAAGCCAGGCATGTCATGCAACCCTTCCCGGCAGGCCAGGCAGTCCCTCATACATTAATGCCATCAATGCTGGATATGATCTTTTCCATGTCTTCTCTTTCAAGGCTGAATTTTTATTACTCTGGTGACCACTAGCATTCTCTCCCAGTGACTTTGAAAGGCGCACGAAAGACGAAATGGACTTTTGCCACCAGCCTCTCTTCACACGGGAGGGAGCACAGGGCTGCTCCAGCTGCGGGGCTGCAAGTGCCAGTGCCTGGAGTGGCCCCCGCTGCTCAGGGCTCTCTGGGGCACGCAAAATTTTCTTCTTGTATTTCAGCACAGAGAGACACAGCCTGAGACTGGCACAGGACATGATCTGAGTGCTAAATATAGTATGGAAAGTATGTGCCTGCATGCTATGGGATTTCTGTCCAGCCACCATCTTCTGGTTCAGCAAATGCATATAGACCAAGTGCTGTGTGGTACCTCTTGCAACTTCAGCACAGAACGTAAGCCCTTCTCTCATTTTCTGAAGCAACTCTGACCTTCTGAGAGGAATGCCTTATGAAGACTGCTTCTTTCACAACTGGTGGCATTAGGTTAACAATTTCCATCCTCCCTAATCGTAAATTCTGAAAGGCCACGTGCTGTTTTTAATATAAACACAACCCATGATGAAATAAAGAAGGTAACCCAGGAGGGCAAAACATGACCATGCACCATGATCTGAGTTTCAGGCCTTGTGTGGAACACCAGACACTCCTTCTCTGAACCTTATCGAAGGCTAAATACACACTCATAATCTAACAGAGAGATAAACAGAGGATTTAGTCCTGGATCTGAACAAATATGGCAAGTTTTACTTAAATGGTATTTAAGGCGTCTGTGTTACAACCTTTGCATTAATACAGTTCCTGTTCAAGCAGGACCTTATCACAAGCAACTCACCCACGCTGAGTCTCACTGGTTACCTCCTGTGTTAAAACACTGTAAAAACATGGGTCAAAGTTGTTTCATAGCTTTACTCTCTCAGTAATGTGCAACATGAACATAATAGTGTTATTAAGAAGTCAAAAATAACTTAACACAATAGCTATATAAGATTCTCCAATGGTCAAACCTTCAGCAATTACTTTTTGTTAAGTTCAGAAAATTAGTATATTTGTTAATCAAATTAATTTAAAAAGTAGCTTTTCAAAATAAAAGCAATGCTTTAAATAAATATAGTCTTTTTTATAACCATAAAACACTTAAGTCCTGTTTAGGTAATACAAATACTACACTTGAGCACAGCACTTATGACTGAAATGAATGTTGTGAGTGTACATGAGCTGGACATTGGGAAGGGCAGGGCTGCAATGCTTTGGGACATTTTCTGTGTTCCTTCTACAGCAGCACAAAAAGGCATCCAATCCTCACTGCTACCCTAAACACTTGACACGTGCCATGTCATTTGTAACTGCTGCATATAATTGCTGGTACCCTGTTTTTTCCCCAAGCTATTTCTCTAACACTACACCCATAGCAGTTCTGCAGCCTTGTTTCAAATTTCTAGCACAGCATGATTCTTAACCACAAACATAAGGCCAGATCTTGCCTGTTTTATCTCACTGACTTCAACAGGATCACTAAGTAGAAGGCAAGCAAGATCTGACCTCACACCTCTTCCAGTAAAGCTCACAGTTTGTGAAATTTATAAAATCTTCCTTCCAATACTGGCACCATCGGGTGTTTCAGAAGGACCTGAAGCTCACCTTCAGAGTTCACAATCACTGAAGAATATTCACAGCTCCTTGTAACTACAGGGCTGACTAGCTATGTTCATCACTACACAAGTTAAATGCTTATCAGCAAAGACTGTAGCTGTCCTGCAGATCTACAAGGTAGCAATGATTCACTAGAATGAAATAAATCAGCTAGTTCTTACATTAACATCTGTTATCTGGATGTACCCCAAATTGCAGTTTGCTAAAATTCAATGAAATGTACACCTGAAATCTAATCATAATCTATCCAAAAATTCTGACCATTTAATATATCCTTGGCTTGAATTGTTCATTAAAAATCATGTTCAGGATCTGCAGCAAACCTCTGTTTTTGCCCTGACAAAAACAGCCATTAGTGACATTTGTTGATGCACTTTGTTTGTTTAAACAGCTTAACAGTAATATAAGTTAAATGATAAAAGCTGGAGAGTAAAATAAAGCACAAAACTGATACAAGTACTCTCTATTTGTTTTGATCTTCAGAATGAACAGGCCTATTCAAAGATGAGAAAGGAATAAATTAGCAAATGGCTAATGTAACGCATGAAAGGGCGTCCAGATGATTTGCATGTGCGCACACACGCACGCTTGCGTACAGCTTGGCTTCATTAGAAATCTCACTACCAGAGTTTAACTTAGATAAATTAACTGCATTGAAATACTGACATTGTGAGGATTTTAATACTATCAACACCCTGTAGAGGGCATTCCTGTGTGAATTTTTAAATGCTTTAAAAAAATAGTTTAGAGTTATTGAAATCTGTGACAAATGCGACAGTTCTGCCTCTGATCACAGCCTCCCATTCTCATCTCCTGTATCCTTCTCCTGTATTGCCTCCAGGCACCGTTTTGACTTTGCATCCGCATGCCCGCTTCCAGTTTTGCTCAGTCCGCAGGACAGGCAGGCCAGCTGGATCTGCTTCATGTTCTCCAGGGCTTCATTCTTGGCGTTCTTCAGGAGGTCACCTTGGCCCTGAGGACGCACAGACAGACAGGCAGAGAGAGTCAGGGATCATGCACATTTTTTGGGACCAAAAGCAAGAACACCACTCTCGTGTCTGCTGAACTGTTCGGTACCATGGAATGTGACCCAGCTCCTGTTTCAAATCCCCTCTGCCCCCCCTCTGCCCCCCTTAGTGGAAGGGACTGAAGCCCCTTGTGCAGCTCAGCTCACCAGGGAAGGCAGCAGCCAGCGCACTGGGAAGGGTGAGTGTGATGGGCACCAAACTCCACCCTTTCCAGAACACCCCTTGGGAGGCAATTTGGACTGCTGTAAGGAGCCCATCACCTCCCAGGAGCCTGTCCCTGCAGGGAAATGGACTCTCTTCTTCCATAGTCAATAGCAAGGTCCTGCCAAAGACAGGGCAGCACATGGTACCCTCTCCTTGTGCCACTTCTCCATCCTCATGAGAACACCCCTCACGTCAGATCGCAAGTGGCAATGACTGCAGGTACCCAGCCGGGGTCCCTTACAGGCCATGAGACCCCCGTTACCCACCTCTCCTTGCACCTGGACCTGCTATCCAGCCTTTAGCAGAAGCAGGCCAAACTGTGTAGTTATAAGAAGCAGGTCAGCCTGTAACACCGCAGTGAATCCATCCGGACCACTCTAAGACCTTCATTCAGACACTTTGGAATGAAAGACTAAATGAGTCAAAGCCTAATTTTATATCTGCTCAAACATGCAAGGGTGAAGTGACTAACAGACTGTCAATCCAATTCGTAGCTACCAGGAAAAACGTGTTACATGAAATTTATATTAAAAAGTTTGTGTTCAAAAACGCCAAAATGAATATTTATGCAATATTGATATCTCAAGTGCAAGATTCTGGTGCTAGAGGATACAAATAAATAAAAACCAGAAGATGTATCTGGTAATTAAAATTCAGTATCACTAAGAACTTGAGCTGCTCTTCTCTTAATGTCACCCGAAGCACAGCCTAAAGTACACCACTGTGCAGCTGTTTGTGAGCATATGCAGAAGGAATAACCATGCTGACTGAAATGTCACATTCATATCCCTGCAACCTAACCTGACCTCCTGCAAGCACAGATGCGTTGTGAGGTCTCACAGGAGACAACAGATGTTACGGCAAGAGCTGGGGCACACTGGAAGGGCGACTGACCAACTCTCCTTCAGTTTTCAAAATAAACCAGATGTGTTGGAGAGGAGACATCACAACACCTTCCAGCAGTGGGAGCACCTCAGCTCTCCCTTCCCCAGCGATGAGAGGAAGGGGTTTATCTGACACTGATGACCACATTTCCCTTTTTGCCAGCGCCTGGCACCAGGCTTGCACCGCCTGAGCCTCTGTTAACAACGTTCACAAGCAAGAAACAATGGTGGCTTGCAAGTCCCCCAGCACTGGTAAACACCACGTGGGAAACAACGTCAGCCAGAGATGGCATCCTGCACCCGAGGAGGTGATTGCCTCATCTCCTGGTGACATGAATTTGTCCCTGCTGAACAACACAAATCACTACCCAGATGCTAGGGATCCAACTTAATGCTGGAATAACAAAGAGCGCAGGAACTGAGCACGCAGCTCCGTGCTGTTTGGTATGGAGCACTTTTTAAGAGATTTGTATCTCAGCAGTGTGACAGTTATGGGAATACACAGATGAACAGCTTGGAACCCAGCAAGCAGGCATGGCTTGGAAAAAACAAGACAAGAATAAAATTTACACAGCACATACTTCACATAGCTGTGATCTTGTCTTTAGGACAAAGGTTGGGCTTATGTTTAAAGGTGGTAGGCAGGGATTCAAGAGCCCCCTACGTGCCTCCAGTGCCCAGCACCACTGTCTCTGTCTGCAGAGGGATGGGGATGCAAGCCAATACTGTAGTGAGAGGGACAACACAGCACAGCATAGCCAGAGAGGCAAACACGGTGGTAGGTTCTTCATTACACAGGTGCAATTTAAAGTACTTCAGTTTTAGAATGAAACAGACCCAGCTGCAGCAGGGCTGGCTGCTAGTTCTTGTGTTATGTCACACATACAGGACTGCAGGCACTGAAGGTTGTAACAACGAGCTGCCAATCAGTGTGACGATGTTTTGCAGCCTTAAATTCTCTCAGTAAAAATCTGTCACTACATATTCATGCACAGGAAGAGAAAAATCCCCTGAGCACAAAAAGCAACTCAAAACAGACAACCCTACAGCACCATGAACAACTATGCCCAAAAGCTGAGAGACCCAGTGCAACAGAGAGGTAAAATAATGCTGCTGACGGTGATGAGCGAGGCCCAGCACACGGAAGCATCTGGTGTCCCCTTAGTTGGGGTGTCTAGGGAAAGACTTCTCGGAGCTTGTTCTCTGCTGCAGCATGGCTGACGCTTCCCTGGGCAGTAGGAGTAGTCACATATGCTGTGCATGGAAGAGGAGGATTTCCTGTCATGCAGCAGCAGAAGATGAATACAGCTCTATAAGCTGATATAAAAAGAGCTTCAGCCGAGCCTACATTGCCTTCCTATGTTCTGTTCCTTCACAGGGAGAGGGAAATCTTTCTCAGGGTGGCCCATGAGTTGTATGAGTGCTTAGGGACACACATTTGAGACACCCATTTAAGGGAAGCTGCTTGGGATCTGATAAACCCAGTTGGAGGACAAGAGCCTCAGCCCATCCTGCAAAAACTCATTTCTGAAGTCACCAGAAGCCAAGAGACTTCACAGCCAGTTTGACAGTGCTGAGCCATCAGCTCTCCCTTATGCATATTCTGATTTCACATTTAAGTAACCAGGCAATTCAGATTACAGGTTTCATTCGAGGCAATGCATGACATGTCTTCTGGTTCCAAGAAGAGAAAAACTCCTCCTGAGCATACTTCCAATGTTTTAAAGATATTCTTATTTTGCAGTGATCTAAAAACAGAAATGGACTTATCAAAACAGTGCAATTCCATTCATGTGCAGACCGATTGATTTATGTCTTAGTTTCCTTGTGCTTTTTATTTTTAAACAGTTGGCTTGTTTGAGCAAGCTGAAAGAACAAAAATTATTTTGAATTATCTATCACAAGAAAATTAATGACAAACCAACCCCCTCTGACAGAGCTGTCATAATTCTAGAGACAGCATAAAAAAAAAAATCTGTGGGCATGCTCTGTTTGAAAAGCCATCTGTTTGCTTTGAAAAACTGGCTGTGAACATAATCCACTTAAGAAAAGTGTCAGCAAAATTGTGTCAACACCTTAATGAACTGAACACTGGATAGAAACTGGAGTAAACTTTGAAAATAAGATTGCATTGAAACAACCTTCATAAAACACCCGTGATAATCTCTGTGCACAGAACAATCCTCTTTGCTCTTACAAACAAAGCATCTCTCTTCCATACAGAGATCACAGCAGTCCATTTTGGCATCTATCAATCTATCTTCCTTCAGCTATTGACATCACCAGCCTTCCTAAAAATAAATACTTTTGAGAAAGGTTGAACTCAGTATTTGGCAAGACACTGAATTAAGCCAAAATAGATTAATAAAGCGTTGAAATTGAAAATCTGATAAAGAGACCCATTTTTATTTAGAGCTAGAGAACATTAAATGTAAGGCTCCCTACACCTAACTACAACTAGCTGTGAAACCTCAGCACAAATTAACATTACTGTACAAATAACAAAGCTTGTCAAGCAAGTGTAAGATTACAAACCCATACCTTGACAGGTTAACACTATTTAGCAACCAGGAATAATCTGTCATGGCTTTAAATATTGCTCAGTTAGATAGATATTGGTGATGGCTACAGATTGGATGAATTTTGTATGCTTTTTTATTTTTTCCAGACTCCGAAGTTTTTTTATGAGTCAAGACCTCTTTAAATCCATCTACAAGCCAGACTCTGAGGTCTTGGTGGTGGTGGTTTAGGTAAGCAAGTGAAACACTATTTTGTGTTTGATTCGACAACACTTTTTTTATACAATGCATATGTATTTCTACACAGATATAACTCTGGTAAAGGTATGTACATAAATTAACATTTCTGTTCTAATGCTTTCCAGGAAACACATTTACCTCATGATGACTGTTAGTTTGGGGCTCCTACCCTTACAGGGGCTCAGGCGGTGGCAAAGGCAGGACAGCGACCCCCAGGCTACGGCTGCCCGCACCAGCATCAGGGGCTGCAGGAGGACCCTGAAGGCCACAGCTTGGCCCACTCTGACACCAACAGCACTAGAAGGCTGGCTGATACAAATGGTTTTCTTTGCCACCAGCCACACAGAAAAGCCTGTTTTGGGCAAAAGGGCCTTTCCAACATCCAAAACCAGCTGTGTTTTCAGGCAGGCTGAAACACTGGCCACGAGGGCCATTTTGTAATCTGCTTCTTATTAAATCAGATGTCACGTATCTCCCGGCAGACACATTCCCTGATAGCATATTATGGGAGCTTTCCTTTTCATTCCACAGGGACTGAGTACACAAACAATAAATAACAGAGATCTCTGTTCCTCCCCTGCTGTCCATGCTGCAGCACACTCATGGTATTAATGCTATGTATAAAAAAAAATAATAATCAAAGAAGGAAGCCTTTGCATTATTATTTAATCACAAAGTAAAATCCCCACCCCAGAGCTCTTGGCTGAAGAAGCCAGACACAGCCAAGTAAAACAACTGTAAGCACTGTGTCACTCCACATTTCAGATGTGGCACAGGTAAAATAACAGCACTGATAATCCGTGCTGAGGGACTTGGAAAGCAGAAATACTGAAGTGGTTGGGATATTCATGTACTCTGTGTGAAGGCTGTATTTACTGAGAGGGGCACATTTTCAAAGTGTCACAGTGAGACTTTAATTGTGTTTAATATTAATAAGGAGGCATGCAATTAAACGATCACACATGGTTTTGAAAGTGTAATCCTGAGAAGGAAACCATTAATGAAATGATTAGTCTGCTATGTTAAACTTATTACAAAGAGCAGATATTTTTCCAAGCCTTCCTCAAAGTCAAACGTGGGAACAACTGAGCTGAATCTGATTATGATACATCCAGGTTTCAGAAAAGAATGATCCAAAAATATATGGAGTATTTCTGTATCAATGCAGACTTTAAAAAGAAGAAGAAAAAAAAACCTTTTCATTATTACTGTATTTCTTTTGACAGGAGCTTTACTATCTGTGATAAAGATCATAATGTTCATGTTAGCACAAAAAATGACTCTACACAAGGATTACCCACAAAGCATATAATCACACACAATCTCAAAAATAAGGACTTGTGAAAATAAGTTACCTCATGGGAAAAGCAGGGACCAAATGTTACTTGCCATTCTTTTAAGTTCTGGCATAGGAGAAATTCACTCACTGTCAGAAAATGAATTAGTAAGGAAGGAAGGCCACAAATATAAAAGCTGGCATTTAAATGGCACTTCACAGAATCACAGAATTTCTATGTTGGAAGAGACCTCAAGGTCATCGAGTCCAACCTCTGACCTAACACAAACAGTCCCCACTAAACCATATCCCTAAGCTCTACATCTAAACGTCTTTTGAAGACTTCCAGGGATGGTGACTCCACCACTTCCCTGGGCAGCCTGTTCCAATGCCTAACAACCCTTTCAGTAAAGAAGTTCTTCCTAACACCTAACCTAAAACTCCCCTGGCGCAACTTAAGCCCATTCCCCCTCGTCCTGTCACCAGGCACGTGGGAGAACAGGCCAACCCCCACCTCGCTACAGCCTCCCTTGAGGTACCTATACAGAGCGATAAGGTCGCCTCTGAGCCTCCTCTTCTCCAGGCTGAACAAGCCCAGCTCCCTCAGCCGCTCCTCGTAGGACTTGTTCTCCAGGCCCCTCACCAGCTTCGTCGCCCTTCTCTGCACCCGCTCAAGCACCTCGATGTCCTTCTTGTAGCGAGGGGCCCAAAACTGAGCACAGTACTCGAGGTGCGGCCTCACCAGAGCTGAGTACAGGGGGACGATCACCTCCCTAGCCCTGCTGGTCACACTGTTCCTGATACAAGCCAGGATGCCGTTGGCCTTCTTGGCCACCTGAGCACACTGCTGGCTCATATTCAGCCAACTATCAACCATCACTCCCAGGTCCTTCTCTGCCTGGCAGCTTTCCAACCACTCATCTCCCAGCCTGTAGCTCTGCTTGGGGTTATTGCGCCCCAGGTGCAGGACCCGGCACTTGGCCTTGTTGAACTTCATGCAGTTGACCTCAGCCCATCGGTGCAGCCTATCCAGATCCTCCTGCAGAGCCTTCCTACCCTCAAGCAGATCGACACACGCACCTAACTTGGTGTCATCTGCAAACTTGTATCATTTAAGGGCAGGATTTTGGAGAGTAGCTTCCCACATACCAAATTCTGATCCAAACACAACAGCTTGTTTCTACATGGCTTACACCAGAGATTTGCCACTGCACAAAACAGGAGAGCCAAATGAATCCTCACTGAGGCCAGAGTCACCCCAGTTTCTCAGTACTCCTGAGTAGTCACAGATGTCAAACTGGGCGCCTCACTTTGGTGTTGGTGTGTTACTTGGAGACCTCCTCTGCCACTTCCCAAAGCAGGGTCTTGCAAAACTTTGCAAGAAGGAAATGCAGCTGAGCATCAATTATATCACCCAGAGAACAGATCTGAGGTGCATGAAAAAGAAAATATCCACCCAGGGAAAGGCAGTTACCATTATGTGAAGCATTAAATCTCTTTAATGAGAGCTGGAAAGGGAAGCTTTTTTTTGCGCAGTTTTGTTTGACACAAGCTGAGATGATAACGATAAGGGGAACATGAGTTTTTAGATGAGTATCAAAGTTGAATCAAAGGTTGTGCCAAGCAATGAGGGCTGATCTGCTCAGCACAACATAGCCTGCAGCTCAGACAGCAAAGGAAGAGGAAGATCAGGATGAGAAATACAGAAGGAAGAGGAAGAGCTGACAAAACAGCCTCCTGCAATCAGAGCCATTCGGATTCTTTTAATTACAAAGCAACAGCTGCACCCCCTGACCTGCGACTGTTCCCTAGCTGCTGTCTTCAGGGCAGCACAACCCACCTGCCTCCTCAACAGGCTCTGCTGGGACGCCAGCAGAAGGAAGGTCTGCCTGAGGTGAAAGGCAGATTTACATGCTGGGGTGAGAATCAGAACAGCCACAGCAGAGACACCTCCTCCCTCCCCAGGAGGAGCCACCATCCCGTTTGATGACTGTTTATGGGCACATTTCCTCATTAGACAGAGGTAAGGCTCAAGACGCCAAGACAACCTCCATCCATTTCATGAACCAGCTGCATGGATGCTGACTCCAGGCTTTCCTGCCTCTCTCTCATTACTCAGGGGGCTGAGAAGGCTCAGAGAGTAGAAAGAAACTCGAGTTTTTTTACTACTAGTTTACTACAAAACTGCCAGCCTACCACTTGTATATTTCCAAATTGCACAACACAGTGAAATGGAGACTTTGAGAGAAGCCTGGGAGGCGGAAATGGGCAAAACTCTGCTGTGATGTAAGGAGAATCTCAAATACAGTCACACAATCAGCAAAAACACAAATACTCAGGAAAAACTTCCAATTCTGGCTGCCAGCCTTCCCAGTGCAAGATCACTGCCTTGTGCAGCTGCAGCAACTTAGGGAAGACTGTCTGTGTTTGTAATTCTCCTACATGACCTGCCTAATGAAATAACTGAGAAGGACCTACGTGACCAGCTTGCTCTCTGAAACACAGTCAAGTGCCCTCCCAAACACCACTGGCTCTAGACCAAAGCCTGAGAAGGAATTAACATCAAGTACTTTCTTGACCTGCTAAGTGGCAAAAGCACTCTCACTGTAGTGTTCCCTATTGATCTTTAAACAGACCTTTCCACTGAAATCTATGGCCTCTCGCAAATCAATGGCACTGTACAGATACAAACCTATTGTTTCATGCAGGCATTCTATGCATAAAAAAAGCAGGCTTTTTTTTTAATGCCTCTTGGTTCTCTCGCATCTGGGTGTTTTAATTAAATTACCTTATATGAGGCTGTCAAAAGCCATAAATGTGAACATTGACTTTCTGTAACTGTTGCAGCAAGAATTCGCTTTCAGAAATAACGGCATTAATTTCACATTAGCAATATGCCAAGCAGTTCAGCTGTCTGTATGTCTCCCAGGCACTGCATCTCACAGACAGTTTGCATGCACAGACACAAAGGTACAGACTCTGGCTCTCAACCCCTCCATGCTCAGAGCCTGTCTTTTTTCTGGTGCTAAGTTTGAAATTGGAGGGGAGCCCAGGAGTGCACAATCAATAGCAAAAAAAACCCATATCACTGAAGAAATAATGGCGCTATTTATTTTTAATACACAGCCATGAGGTGGAAGTCTAAGCTGTATGTCCAGGCATTTTTTAGTCCTCCTTTGGCCATAAAACCCAGTTCCACACATGTACCAGCACCAGCTCATAATTCTAGTAAAGTCTGAAGAGTCCTAGCAAAAACAAAACAAGGGGGAGGAAAAACGAAGCGCTAAGGGCAGACTTTTCTTGCATTTCATTTTTCTAATAAGGGACCAGCTGTGGGAAAAGATACGTTTTGCAGCTCACAGAACACCTGTGCAAAGCAAGCCCTGAGCAAAACGCTTGGCTTGAAATAGCTGGCACTTCCCCACCTCCCTGCTCCCCAATGTCATCCACACTGACGCACAGCCGCGCCGGCTGCAAACCACACAGCTAACGCTGAAATCATGTCCTTCTTCACAAGTGGTGACAGCAAAATGTCCATTAAGTTCATCAGAAACTGGGAAGGCTTTACCAGCCTTCTCAGATCTGGTTCTGTGTTGACTGAACAGGCAACTGTGCTATTTTTGGCTTTCATGTGTTTTTTCTTGCTTGCTTTTTGGGGTTTTGGAGGGGGATTGTTACAGGAGATGTAGTACAAATATTCCCTGCTCTCCTCAGACCACTGCTTAGAGCTATAGCTTAAAAAAAATAATACCTGCAGCTGTGCTTACTGCTAACTGAAATAATCTAATTAAGATGAAATGAAATGAGCTCAGACAGAGCACTGAGTCTCTGGACAGGTAACAGAGCATACTCACATAGCGCTGCTTCCTACATACAGCTCCTTAACACTCTCCTGGTCTCAGATTAATTGCTTGGCACAAGGAACTATATGGTTTGCAGATCTCTGTCTCTCTGAAGGTGGCTGGCAAACATCAACACCCTAATCAGGGTGCAGGAATTTGGAGAACCCACCACAGCTCCCTGTTCCTACACAGTGGACATGTAAACCTCTCCTTGCAGTGCTGGGCAGTCAGCTTGCAACCTGCCCATGAGCGGCACAGACAGATAACAGACTTCGTGCTGTAGCAGAAAGCTTAAGTTAAGCTGAGACAAAAAAAAATGCTAAATCACATGAAAGAAAGGAGTGGTGTGTGGGGGAGGGCGGGGGGGATTCAAACAAACATAAAAAAACTAACAGTTAGGATGAAGCATGTTTTTAAAAGGTACTTTACAGTGACCTGATCCACCTCATGTCTGCCAGCTCAGATGTCATTCCTGTGAAGGTAACAGCAGGTTTGCCAATGAGACTGGCCAGTGACTTTGGTAAAAGCAGAACTGAGCCATTTTCTCTGCTCACATTCCCGCAGCCAGAGGTCAGGAAGGCTGCTGCCTGCCAGCAACCGTGGGACCCGTGTGCTAACACAGCTTGTTTACCTTGGGAGAATCCCAGCTTCTCCCTCCCAGTGCAGATGTGAAACCAACTACAAACAAGAGCGCATGAGGTTATTTTTGTAAGAAACACACTGACCCAGGAGGCAGAGCTACTGAAACGAAGTGATTGAGGGAATAAAAAAATTAGGAAGGGTCAGAAACAAGCATTACTGGATGTGAGAACTTTCCATGAAACACATAAATGGAAACAAAGCAAATCAAGTGAACCAAGCACAAAAAAAAAAAAAAAAAAAAGGTACGAGATGGGTATTGTAGTATTGACATATTGACTTACACATTCATTCCCCTAAAACTGCAGTGAGGGAAACAATTTGTGAATCGCTATGCCACTGAAAATGAGACTTTTCAGCAAAATCAAACTTAAGTCATAGAATCACAGAATATCCCGAGTTGGAAGGGACCCATAAGGATCACTGAGTCCAACTCGTGGACTTGAGGACAATTTGTAAGCCCGATACAGTAATACCTCCAAATTTACTGGTGAGGTTAGATACCCCAACGTCAGACCACTGAGTCACCCACTGAAGCTGTCCTTCTGCTGATGCTGCCAGGAGCCTCCAGACTCAGCTCATTTATCTCTGACAAGTACACCTTGTTCAGACAGCTCATCTGAATTTTGTTCAGCAAAGCAAAGCATATGATTATGGACCTCAACTGAGTCCTATGCTTTATTTATCACAGTTTACTAAACAAGACTGTGAGGTCTCTGTCTAAAAAATAAAGATAAAAGGGACATCAAGGGGGTGTTGAGGGCACCTAGCTTTGGGAATGGTCTTTGGCGACCTCCTTGTGTTACCCATAGAGATGGCCTGGAGCAGTCAAAACTAGAACAACGTGCAGATGCCCGGAGCAGGGGATCTATACCCAACTGCCTAGTCACAGCTTTGGGAAAGAAATTACAAAACTTAAAGAATCTTTTCCTCCTCCATTTAGATAACTACATGGAGCACTAAAAATCCTTATTGAACCACCTCTTGCAAGGCCAGTCAGTAGAGGTCTTCTGGATTCACACCAGGTGTGACTTCTAGGAGATGGTTCCCATGCTGTGGGGCCTCCAAGCCATCCCAAAGGAGCCTGCACAAACGTGACTTTTTCAGGTGCTTTTCATCGCCTTCATCTGGCTCACCTCCTCTCGGTACACCGGCATGAGCAGACCACAGGTCTAAGGAGCAGGAGTTGGGCAACACCAGACGAGAACAGGCAGAGCACATAACTGTCATGCAGAGTGACCCACAGTGCATCAGTAAGCTTCTCCTGCCAACATGGGACCTATTTCTGATCTGTAACATGGAGGATCCTGAGTACAGGCCTTTTTAATTTACGCTTTTATGTCTGACTGTTGTGTCTAAGTCTGCTCTCTTGTGTACGTAGCCTGACATAAGCAATGCTGCCTTTTTCTTTTTGTGATCTAAAAATAAACAGAACCTGCCACAGCAACAGTCTCTGCTTTTGTCTCAACTTTTCTCACCAAACAAATCCCACAGGACCCTGTGAAGTGGGCAGTAACCCATAGTAGAGAGCATCACCGTTGGCTCCAGCCCTCACCTAGGACTCATCATCTTACACTTCATTTCACATGATCCAAGAAAAAGAAAGCTGTAGTTGTCAAGGATATGGAACAAGATTACTCTACAGTGGATTGGGAAACTGCAAAGCTTACTTTCACCTGCAAGCACTGCAGCCTCTTGTTCCTCAAGCACTGCCACACAGCTCCTGCGCACATTTTTGGGAACACTTGCCATGGCTGCAACTTACAGGATCCACCAGTGCTGCTGGGGAAGAATAACTGCAAAGAAACACCTACGATTTCTGTTTAATGCAGTTTGTGGCTTTCCACTGGCTGCCTAAGCCCGATCCACAGATCCATATTGCCAATAAATGTATATGTTAACACGGAAGTCTTTACTCAACAGCCAGTGACCCCAGACTACAAAAATGAATCAATATCACCATTGCGCTAAAGAGCGTTTTATTCTGTTAACCACAGACCTTGGAATACGTTAGCAGCATGGATGAACATTTTCTCATTTCAATGTAAGGAGGCAAAAATGGAATTAGGACTCATATTGAAATGGGGAAGGTCACACAAGCAAGTCACTGCCTGCTAGATTCAGAATTCAGTTCTTTTGACTCCTCATATAAGTGCACAAAAAGCCACAAAGGTCCTTGCTAGCAATGGCATCATACACATCCTGACAAATGCAGAGAGGATTCCTACGTATGTCGATGAGGGAGGAGGGGAGGACTTGTCATTCATAAAGAGGTATGCTAGCCCCTGGCTTCAGTAAAACAGTTGTAAAGTACGTTACCAGATGTGACTGAGGCCACTGACAGTGCCAGGGAAAACCAGAAACACCCTGTCAGCAACAGGAGAAGGGGAAGTTTCAGTGGAGCAAATGTCAGCTTTCATCACCTCCTGAGCCCCCTGTGGGATCAGCTTCAGTTAGACACCCGTTCTGCCTGCGGGGAGCACCATTCTGTAGACACAGGCATGTAATTCACTTCAGAAAAGGGGCAGTCAACTTCACATCCTTTATGTGAAGACACAAACAGAACACTCAGAAACTATATGTGATCTGCTGTAGTGAGCTCAAAAAATACAACAAAGGTAATTTTTAGAAGACGTTAACCTCCTGGCACACACCAGGGTTTACATTCACCTGCAACCATTTCAGACTAGAGCTGGTTTAAAGTTCCCAGAACTACACCACTGAGATTCAACAACAAGTAAACACTAGAAAAAAAGCAACATACATGTGATCCCTTCGTAGGGCCCTCCCCCACGCACAAATCTGTCCCCCAGTCTCTCCCTGATACTCAACAGCCTTGCACAAAATTGGGAAAATTCACTGTGTCTGGAGGCTTCCAGCATAGAGCCCCGCTTGCTCTGTCCCGGGATGGATAACTAAGTCACAGAGCCCTTGGCTCAGACACAGGCACCCTGGTACGACGACAATGCATGCGCAGGCTGCCGAAAGAAGCTCCCCCATTGCACACAGCCCTGTCATCTAAATCAGCTGGTGAATTTAACAGCTTAGGAACACAAACACTTCAGGTAAATGTCCTTCCAGAGCCCTGTGGGTTACCCTTGCTTGGGCAGGGCACCGAGCTGGTGCATACGAGCTCCCTGTTTAGAGGAAAACAAAGGGAGTTTATTTTACCTGCCTTTCGGTAGCTCAGAAACAATCACAGCTCCACCAGACCTTTATCAGGATGTGTGATGCTGATTCGCAATGGCATTTAACAATTTAAAACATAAGGAAGGCAAAATGCCCTGCCAGGCACGCAGCCTCATCTCTGCACAGGCCAGAAGCAACAACGCGTGTCAGCTGGGGAGGGACAAGACCAGCACAGCAACAGCACATCCTGGGTTGTAATGTGAATCTGCTAAATAATGGAGATTAAGCTACAATTGAAATAATTTTAAAATGTAGCACGTCTTTTCAATAATAAATAACCATGCAACCGAATCTCTCTTTTCATACATTATTTAAGGGACATAAGGAATCTTCCAAGTTGTATAAAGAGATAACTGGAGTTTCCTACGCAATAGTCAGTGCCCAAGTTGATACAGACAAATCTAACCAACTGTGCCCAAGAAAAAACATCCATTTTATGCTTCTCAGCACATAAATAATATCACCCTGTTTAACTGATAACCCTGAAATGAAATCAACAGTGAATGCAAGAGAGCAAAGGAGGGGACCACTGAGGTCCTCTGTGTTTGAATCCCCACCCAGGCGACCCAGGCGAGGTACCAAGGGACATGGCCAACCTGAGAAGGAAGAGGTCTCACCAAGCCCCTCGCTGCCATGAGGGGCTGGGGCTGGGGCAGGGGCATCGCAGGGGGCACAAGCCCGCTGCCAGCCCAATGCCACTGGTGGGGCAGGGACCCAGTTGAAAGGCTCTTGTCCCCTCCAGCAACTGCCCAACTGCCTGGCAGGATGACAGCTCGCTGCAGTTTATAATGCGACCTGTCAGAGACATCTCCTCATTTCCTTTCTTTGTTAGTTCAGCTAGTGACAGATAAAAGGATGAAATGTGCAAATTTCAGCTGAAACTTATACTTTCAATACAGCCCTTTTAATTCTTCTGAATGAGGTCATGTTGTCAGATCTGCACAAATAAGATTCCTGACTTCCACGTCTTCCAAGTTGTGTTAATTAACTCTACTGCCGGGTGCGGCAGCCTTTGATATCTGTGTCTCAGATGCAAATGTCACCGGTGCAGGGGAGGGGATGGTAGAAGAAGTTGCTGAAGTTCCTACACTACTTGCAGTTCCTGCCTTCACTGTCTCCTTCAAAGGATGGGAGATGGTAGTGACCTAGTTTCATGTAAGCCTTCTTCAGTGGGGAACCATCTACAAAGGTTGTTCCATTCAGCTGTTTTGGATTTCATTTTTCTTTTCTTACTTCTACCCATTTTTAAGCTCAGCTCAGACACACACACGTGCAGAAAGAGCTCACTTTCCTCAAAAGACAAGTTCCCTCAAGGTACTTTTAATCATATCTGCTGATTTTTCAAATAACCTCCTCACAGGTGATAATCCTGTTACTGCTCAAAGCAGCTCTCATAGAACAAATTCTCTTTGCAGTCACACATCTTCACCTGAACATTATTAATTACTTTTCCAGTTGCGCAGCCTTTGTACAGGATGGCCCACAAATGTGAGAGACGCTGGTCTTTGCAACTAGGTATTAAAACCTGCGCCAAGTTGGTGGAGAACCAAGAGGAGAGCAGCTGTGGTGAAGGCTGCGTCTGCCCCAGCAGCGCAGAGCCGTGCCAGCTCCCACACCCCAGGGGAAAGCTGGTGTGGACCTGGAGTGATAAACTCACGTGAATTGGGTCACAAACAGGGGCAGCTTCAGAGCCACGCAAAGCCTCGTCCAGGTCAAGGATGGGGAAGAACCTGACACACGGGTGAAACAAACACTTTGGCAGTGAACAACACCATGCACTATTTACTGGTTCTCTTTTTTATATATCTTCATAAACATATCTTCATGTGTTTATCTTCATAAACATAGTACTATACTTTAAATGGAGTTCTCCAACTGTTTTAAAGTGAGTGAGATGATGCACATCATTTCACTGCCTGGGGCTATGGTAAACAGTAGAAATGAAGGGATGCCCTGAACAGAATAAGAATGGTGAATAGGGCTGGAGCGACACAAAGGGAACAAGGAGTTAGGGTCGAGGAGAAGAGCCAGGAAAGTCAGTGATGACAGGGAGGCACAAGGGGAACCCAAGGCAGGACCTGATCAAGCAGGGGGCTTCAGCAAGCAGCCAACCTACACCAGAAGAGACTGAGACATCTATTTTGGCAGACAAGGGCTATTTAAACATCTTGACAAGCTTCTGTGAAGTGATGCTAAAATCCGCCTTCTACACAGGGGACTTCAGCATGCCAACCCTCTGCTGGGCTCCAAGCCATGCCACCAAGGTGGCCTTGGCACAAGGAGCATCAGGCACAGTGACACCGCAGGCTCCTGGCCCTGCCTCTTACCAACACTGCAATGTGACGTGCTCCACGTGTTGGCCAGTGGCAGCTTCATGTCCACGGCTTCTGGCAATTTGTCCCATCACTGGAAATAAAAGGCACCTTGCAATATTTCTTGCCATTTCTCTCTGGTTTACTTTAGTCAAACACAAGAAAAGTGAGCAAAGACAAGATATCATCAGAGGCATTTCATACCATCTTTCACTTCTCTAATCTGCTCTTGTCCCAAAGTTACTGTTGTTCTGTATATATTTGATGGGCTCTTACTTTGCCTGACCTGAGTGTCTGGACCATTGCTTCCTGCCAGTCAACAAAGCACTCCTCTTATGCCAGTACTGGACAACAAAACAGGAATAACTAACATGGGATGAAGTCTCTTCTCTCTGTCAAACTGAGAGCCATGCTGGCACTCCATGCGGTGGCACATCTCCTGAGAGATTCAAGGTATCACAAGGGAGCCAGCGCTGTGAACTCTGGCAGTTGCTGCTCTCCCTTTCCCTACTAGTCTCTTCAGTTGCCAGCATTTGGTGTGTGCTGATAAAAGAATGCCTGGGTGGCCTTCACATATATTTTAAGCATGTGAATATTTGAATTGCTCTAAATCTGATTTATGTCTTGAAATTTTCCTTGGCCAAGAAAACAGAGACCTTGTCAGAAACAGGATTAGGTCTTCAAAAGCTCGCACGGAGCAGTCAGGTACCTGGAGAGTCTGCGCTGTACTTGTATGAGATTGCACCCTCCCTGGAGCAATGCTCGTGCAGCCTGGCTGACAGCCCAGAAGAACAGGATATTCCATCTGATTAACTAGTACTGCTGAGAAACTGGGATTACAATTGTTTTACCCTGATACACACTGTTAAAGTAACTTGAGAAGTTTCCATCACCAGATACAGCTGACAAGATCCACCGAGACCAAGTGTCTTTTAATGAGCTCTGCAGGAGCATTCCTACTTTTAGGCTTGGGCAAGAAAGGTAAAAACTAGTGAGCAGTATGAGGGAGAGCTCCTGGAGGCAGTTACCAACCTAATCAGCAGGGAACAGCACTCTAAGTACAAGAAGGATCCACCTACCTAATAATTACGTGGTTTGGGTTTGTCTATATACAAAAACCACTGATCAGAAGAGCTTTGTGTGGAAATCACATGCTGTCGCTTCCCTATTTTCTAACTCAGTATCATTTAAAGGACTCTAAACCCCACCTTGGTCCCAGAAAAATCACCAAACACATCCCAAAAGGCATAAACCCCCTATAAACAGGGGCATCCTGAGCATCAGGGCACAGGCAGCCTCCTGCAGCCAGAAGCCTCCACCACACATGCCACCATCTTCTGGCCACACAAGGACCCAGGAATGAGCCACACTCCCATCCTAGGCCATTCTTCCAAGCTCTTTACGTGCTCAACAAGGAGCAACCTAAACACTTCTGTCCTCCCTGACCTTTCCCTTTACTGTTAAATAAAATGAATCCAGTTAAGCAGGCCAGCATTTACAAGAATAAGCAGATGCTGACTGGACCTCTTACCCTTCAATTTAGCACCCTCTCCATCAACCTTTTTATGTTTTTTTTTTTTTTTTTTTTCCTTCTTTGTCCTTCAGTTAACATGTAAAAGACAAACCTGATCTAGTAACTGTGTGAATAATTAGCCCAGCTCTGCATTTCCTCCTACCTTTGCAAAATCTATCATCTCACTGAAGTCTGTTGGGCTCAGCCAACCTGAGCTGCAGCTGAGCCAGACTGAGCAATGCAGGAGGTACTTCAGAAACAGCCAGGTCATACAGCCCAGAGAAGTTAAACTTTAAAAGTTAAAAACAACACTGAACTGCAGCAACAACGGAAATGCAAACCACATGGGGACTAGACAGCAGCAGAGACATCTCTGGAAAATGAGCCTTCAGGGTAACCACATTCAAAACATATTTATCTAGGTAGATCTGGAGCTGAGTAGGCACAAAATAATCCAGCTAGCCTGCATTTAGAGGCAAGTGAGAACTCTCCGTGCCACTCAAACTGCTCCTGCCTTACTGCTCTTGCTGGACTATCAGTGTCACAAGGTGACAGCAAATCACCAGAATTTGTTGCTAAGCCACCGTGGCTTGCATTGCATCTATTTTTGCAGTTTCACAGACTGAGCACCAATGTGCTTTTGTTCACAGAGAGATGCTGGGAAAACAAGAAATGTCAGATATGAGGATACTTTGGGGAGGCACGGGTGGGAGCCTAACTGACACAGGGAAAAAAATATACGGTATGTGGAATACAGCAACTTTACAGGTGCTCACAATTTCACTTGGTTGTAGCTTAATTCTTGGAGAGTAAAATGTCATGCAAATCCTTTGGCAGCAATTGTACGACATGGTGTAGAATATATTGTTGCAGTCAAGATTAATTACATGAAATGTCCTCATGAAAATGCCACACTGCTCTGGGGTCCACTCTGTAGCATGCCAAGCAGCAAAACCATGGGTTCTTGCCTAACTAAAAAAAAAAGGACTGATGTGGAAACAAGCAAATCCTACTTACCAGATGGCTTTAGAGTACTGTGCAGTATACATCAAAAACAGTGCCATACTGTAATATAATAATCTTTAAATAAAGACTGTGAAAGGACCTAGTTCTTCCAAAGGATCAGCAGCATCTCTCTGCATGGTGCCACTGTGCCCAAGGATGTTCTTGCACAATAATCACTGTCAGATACATTGTTTTTCTTCCTAAAGAAAATTGACACCTTCTTAGTGATGCAAAATTCAGCTCAGATTAGGTGAAGCTAGATAAGTATACGCCTGTCTGTATGTACATCCTTCAGAAATCGGGCTTTTGTCACTCCAAGAAGCCTCTTGGAGTCAATTTTCTTTAGGAAGAAAAGCAATGTATCTGACAGTGATTATTGTGCAAGAACATCCTTGGGCACAGTGGCACCATGCAGAGAGATGCTGCTGATCCTTTGGAAGAACTAGGTCCTTTCACAGTCTTTATTTCCAAGAAGCCTCAAGGTTCTTGGAGTGACAAGATCACAAGAGTGATCTGAGTCTCCACCACCCAAGTGAGAGGTCTGAATGCTGCACATCTCTCAAGCAGCAAAAGGCTGTCACAAATGACTCTGATGAAGAAACAGGTCATTTGTGGACATCATCATCCAGAATCACTATTAATGCACAGTTTTGCTCCGTAACAACACTATACCAGAGCTAGCGTTGCTGATGACTATGTCATAAAATTGCAGATTTCTCCCTCAGAGTGAATTGCATTTGCAATTTAATAATTGCATGCCTTCTGCATTCAGCAACCTCTCTTTATATATCTAATCAGCACTAATTTAAATGCAAGTTAATTAGCAGATACACTGATGGACAGGTGATGAAAAGATCTCTGAAATTAACCTCTTGATGTCCTGTTGCCTGGCAGTGTGACAAACAGCACACAATAATAGTTGGGAGTCCTAATCACACAGAACACACTTATGGCACTAGAAGCAAAATGTTATCATGGGAAGCAAAAAGGTTTTAAAAACATGAATGCATTTCAGAGCAAAGACTAGACACAAACCTTTGTGTTTTTTTTCTCCTTCAGTAGATCAAAGCAGTAAATGCCACTTTTTCTTTCCGTGTTTTGTCTATAAATAAGTCCGTATGTAGGTATACTAACTAGATATTTACCATCAACATGCGGCCAAGTATTTGGTGGCACTGTTACTGCACTTGGTATCTGCTGATCTACCAAAGCACAGATAGCCCAGGAAGACATGTTTGCGGACAGACAAAGCACATCCACATGAGAGCAATAAACCCGAACCTCACGTGAACCTTGCTCGGCTTACTTGCCAAGCAGACCCCCATAGAGCAGTTTTACTGTATCCATCAGGATGAAACAAGTAGTTCCTAGCATGGGGGCTTGCCTCCGGTGGCAAATCAAATGCTTCTTGCCACATTTGCATGTTAGTGGAACTTAAACTCAGAAAGAAAAATGGAGGCACCGAAACAGAGGTGCATGGAAATAGAAATAACAACAAAAGCAAGCCTACACTTAGGATCCTAGCAACTGATTTTGCTATAAGAACATGATTCTTCTGTCTACTTTAATTACGTTGTGCCTCTCAGTATTACTAACGGGATGTCTGACACTATTTTACATGGAACATACAAAAAGACGTACCATTTTAATAATATGTGTCAAAGTTGACTTGTTTGACTGTCAGCGAGTTGTAGCTTCCCTGTTTTACTAACATTTTTATGTTCTGGCAAATAGTTTGTCCTTCTGGTGAGTATTACTAATATGTAATTACATTATATAAACTAAGGAAAAAAAAACATATTGTTTTGATTCGTTCTCATTACACACCTCATAAAAGTACCCCAGGGGATTTTTAAACATGAAGAATGCCCACAGTTGTGTTTTTTATAAAATATACTTTAATCTTACACTGTTACTATTTAATGATTTTGCCAGAAGCAATTTTTTTTATTGCATCCATTCTTTGTATTCAAAACTTACCTATTGCAATGAATATTTATAAATAAATACATTCATTAAATATGCTTTTGCTTCACCAGCCTAGGAAAAGACTATTAATCATCTGGCAGGCACGAGCAAAACACAATACCTGCTATTGCTCATGGGCACCTCACACGAACTTGCAAGCAAAGCTGACTACTGCTGCATGACGTAGCTGCCTCCAACGACCCCAAGCACACAAAGAAGCTTTCTCCTGGAGTTGTTTTGCCTTTCTCTCACCTCACCCAGTGTGAAGCAGCTGATGCATTTCCTAAATGTTGCAGGCACTTTTTTCTTTTCTTACATCGCTATGCTAGTGAAATGTATATGCAACTGTTGTGGTTTAACCCAACCATCCTGAGATCAGGCACCGGGTTTGAGTGGGGAAGGGTTGCTGATTTCTCCTCACCACACCCTCCTGGGGAGCTCTCACCAGCACACTGGGGAGAGCCAGTGCCAAATACAAGATGCAGTTGTAACCAGCAAATAGGTTTGTTAGGGGTAGGGTCACTGAAATACAATATTCTTGAAGAGGAGAAAAAAACAAAAAAAAAGAATGGTGACCAACTGCCTCATATCAGACACCTGAAGTACAAAGTGGTTCTCCTTTGCCTACTGTCAGTGCTGAATTGGACTTCAGTCAGAATGAAAAGGTGTTTCATCCACTTTTGTACAAGAGGATAGTTGCAACATACACTGTTGGCATTTCAATATACAAGTAAAACAAACAAACAAAAACCAAAAAAATACCCAAGAAGCTGTGGCTTAGAAATGACACATCAATTATTCTTTGACCTTGACTAAATGTTCATAACACTGATTGTGGCAGTGTGTGTTAGGCAGCAATTATTTTTCATGGGAAATGTTTCTCTAATACCCTACTCATATCTTCATTAATCACAGATCACCCTCAGAGGTCTGAACTTCTCATTTGAAAAATTTAATTTTTCTCATCTAAAAATTTAAAAGTTTAGACCAACCCCAGCTGTGTTTATGTTGACTCTGAGCATGAAGCATTTATTTTACTTAACACAGCTAAAGGCATTCAGAGTAATGTACAGAACTGCCTATTACATTTTTATTTTTTTCGTCCTCTTTAACTACTCACCTTAATTATGCTGTGTGGAGAAGGTCAGTCTCTTCCATCATGTTTGAATTGGTTGCCTTTTCTCTTCATCGGAGGTCTTATTAACGGAGCCTGTGCTGACTCCGTTACTTTCTTTCCCTCCCTCTCTCACACTGAATCAAGGTACACAAGGAACTCCAGGTGTCCCCCAATTCTTCTAACCCTTCCCCACCACCAACAGCCTCTCCCATCCATTTTTGTTCCTCTTCATTCCCAACTCTTTTTTGCTAGTGCTCTTTCTGTCTCCATGAGGCTGAAGCATGCCACCTCCCGCTGATTTCACTACTGCTGTTGCACATTGTGTTTTGGTATATATTTGATTAGCAATCTTGTAAAAATTCCCTCTCATAGCTGGCCTGCCCTGGGATTCCAGTGCAGGAAAGGCGACAGAGGGCCACAGACAAGGCAACCTGCTTAAATGGCAGCTGGAGGGAGGAAGCAGCTGGGAGAGAGCCATGGGACATCGGTGAGCAACGTGTGATCTATCAGAGCAAGGTGGAAAATGAGGCTGTGAAACAAAATGTGACCTGAATGCTAATGACCTGAATGCTTGGCTCAGGTCCTCTCCTTGCCATCTGCTGGGGCTGTACCAGCTCCTCACTTCTTTCCACGTTGGGCTGTTCCTGGACAACTTTACGCAAGGTCAGACATACAGCTGCCATGGCAATCTCTGGCTGATCGGTGCTGAACCAGGAGGAGCTAAAGCCCGACTGAGGTGCTCACTACACAGCGTGTCACCACGCAGCCAAGATGGAGAGCGGCTCCTTTAGCCATTTGGATGGTGCTCCACTTTCAAAGCACACCCCTGACACCTGCAGGATCTGTAGTATTTGTTGTGTGTACTTTCATGACAGCCTGCCCCCTTTCCCTCTCTTTCCCCAGGAGATACCTGTGTCTTCATATTACAAATCAAGTGTCTGAGACCCAGTGACCTCAGACACGTCACATTCACACATTGTGTGAAGCAGAACAGGCAACTGAGACCAGGTCTCTGAGCATACAAACTAATGAGCTATCCCTCTTTTATGCAGGCTTAGATAAATTCCCTTCCACAGCTTCCAAACCACAGTTGTAATTAGATGTATTTGATAAATCTTAATAGTTGGGGGGTAATTTATACTTCCCATTTAAACAAAACATGTCTCCAGTGTTAATAACACAGTACCAAGAGATAAGCTAAAAAGAGCAAGGATGTGCTTATAAAGTTAATACGAGACACAAGGCGGTGCTTTCTGTGCTTACCTTCAGCACTGTGATATTCCATGCAAAGCTTTCAATGGCTTTGCTTAATTTTCTTCCTTTCAAGCCTTCCTTTGTGCCGAGGTTATGGAGCTCTTCATGGAATTCCATCCCTAAAAAACAGATCGCTACATCACCCTCTGTATGATTGATTACCCCCATAAAATGTTCAGCAAGCATTTTCGCCCTTGCAGCTGATATTTCCTACATCCTCTTTCTGTGTTCCCCCCTCTTCCCTGTCATGATCCCACCCTAGAGAGCATCTCCCTTCTATTTAAGTGTTATGTGCAGCCTTGCAGCTCTGCCTCCAATTCTGTATTTGGCTCTCCTTTCCAGTGCCAGGGTCCTACACAGGCACATGCCTGCTCCCCACACGAACACCACTCCAGCACTTCTGATTGTAGTCTGCTTTGCTGGAAGTATCATGAAAAAAGGCAATCACTTGTCACTATCCTTCAACAGATGTACCTTGGGAGGCAGTCTGGCAGACAGGAAAGATACCTGTGCAGCACGGCAAATACAGACTCAGGTGCACAGCTCCTCATTAATCATAATCACTGGCATATAGAAAAACCCTTGTACTCCACAGTGACAAATTATTTCACGAACGCACACTGCTAATCACAAGATTGGTATTCCTGCAGCCTGTCGAGCTGAGACTTCCAAACATAGACCTGGGAATTGGCAACATTTCATTGCTAGTTTTGTAGCAAACGTCTGCAAATCCTTTGCTGGATACAAGAACTTGAGAATCTGGGATCAGATAAAAAACCTTAACGAGCCCAATTAGCTCACCAATTCTGTGAGATTTGCAGTGTATGCAAACATTTCTCCAAGGCTGCTGTGGATGAAAAGACAAAATGGAGAGAGAGCTGGTTGTGTTCCCTTAATTTGTACCTTACAAAGGCCAAATTGGCACTAAATCACTCCAAAATATCTGAAGCCCATCCCAGCTGAACAAACCGAGTTCAATCTCCAGTTGTTTCATAGCTCTCCCTCCCCTGTTGTTTTGAGGCAAATGTCACTCACAAGTTCAGGCTTCACTGAAATTACATCAAAGAAACCCCCATCGGCACCTGACAGAGAACACCTGCATGGAGCACCGAGGGGCTATTTTAGCAGGGTGACTGAAGGAGTCAGCCTTCTGATACTCCAAGGCAGCCTGCAAGTAAGCTTGCCCAAAGCTCTCCTGGAAGACTGACAATAGGCTTCCTTCTGCCTTGCACTGAATCTGGAGGCAGCTGAGCCACTGCCTGAGAAACACTGAGGGCGTTCAACCTCACACAACGTAAGGTTCATCTACACGTACTGCTTATTCTCCAAAACTTCGCTTGCTCACAAGTTTTGCATATCTAAGGTAACAGAGTTCCTGCAACACCTCCTTTGGAAAACAGTCTAAATAACTGCACCTCAAGAAAGATTCCCCTGCAAGCTGCCTTGTGCCAACTGACTCAAATAATTTCACTCGAGTAAGTGAAAGAAAACCTCCAAGTGACTTGCTTTGTCCTCTGAAGAAATACAAAGGCCAACAGTGCTCAGTTCCACTTGGGCAGTCCTGCCTTTATGTAGCATACTTTGTTTTTCCCCCTTCCCAGATTTCACTTTCCCACCTGTAAACTGGAAATAATGCTGCCCAAGAGAGAGACAGTTACTAACATTCATCAGGCTGTGGAAAGGAGCACCAATTAAAGCATATAGCAGTTCAGTCCTCCATTCTGCTAATGCATTGGGCCAAAAGCATACATGAAAACAAACAAACAAACAAAAAAACGTAAACTCAGCAGCCTGAGAAGTCATCTGGGGGAGCAGAGAGGGTCTTGTAGCACAGGGAGCAGGGACCAAAACAGGCTGGGCTGTGAAGCAGAGGTCAGGTAGGAACGCGTGTCCAAGAGGAGTAGGACTGGGCTGAGGTGAAGAACAATGTCACTGGCAATTGTATCTCTGACATCTCTAAACTTATGAGTGCTTCATCTTGCCACATTTAAAACTTTCTTTGGACAATTTGCCTGGGTAACATTTGCAACAAACTAATCAGCAATCAAGCACTGCGAGGGATCAATTCTCTCTCTCCTGCTCCTTTCCTCTGTCTTAAATCCTGAGGTTTTATATGAGCACTGCATCTCTCTCCACCCTTCTCAATCAGAAATATTTTAAGGCTAACAAAGCAAAACCAGCAGAAGTACAAGGAGATACAACAGTAATGAGAACAAAGAAATTAACAAGGAGATACAACAGTAAAGAGAATAAATAAATTAATCTTTTTGCTGGGGGAAGGAAGGAGAAAGGAATTGCATTCAACGTTGGACATAGCCTGGTGATATGCTTCTTGCCCAGAGAAGCTGTGGATGCCCCATCCCTGGAGGGGGTCAAGGCCAGGTTGGACGAGGCCCTGGGCAGCCTGATCTAGTGTGTGGTACCCCTGCCCATGGCAGGGGGTTGGAACCAGATGATCTTTAAGGTCCCTTCCAAGCCGAGCTGTTCCATGATACAGTCCTGTGTCGTGTTCTCTGCCCACGTTATCAACCCCCAGCTCACAAGGACTTCACAGGTCCTTCTCTCTTTGCACAGAGCTGGGTGGGTACAGCTCTGATATTCCTGAGGGTCTGCATAATTTGGTGCTGCTCTAAGTTATAGCAGCTAGAAAGACCATCAGTGCTGTATTTTCTGGTCACTGTCCCATTTCCTAAACCCTCTGTACCTGTTGAAGGCTTTGTGCTGAGGAGAGTTATGCTGTTTGTGCAGATACACAGGAGGAGCCAAGGCACAACCCAAGATGAGGCCCATGAAATGCGGAAAGACAAATGTGCTCGCCTCTCCTCCCTTTCCTACCACAGCTCTGACCGTGGCTCCAGAGCTCTGAATTTCCAAGAGCAGACTGGGTTCCACCCTGCTCTTGTACCACATTAAAAATCAGTTAAATGCTATTACTGAAATAGTTTCCTAGTTTCTTCTAATTAAAAAGGTGAATTAAGGAATTTACTATAAAGCATCAGTTTCATTCATTATTTATGTTTAATAGAAACAAATGGCTGTAGCCTCTGTCACTTGCCAAATCCAAAAATGCCTATTGGAATAAAACAGTATTTATGATTGTTGTGGTCCCAGAAGACTTTTCTGAGATCACAAATTAAATACAGTAGCAAGTGTTTGCATTCCTGACCTTTGAGGCTTGCTGTAGATTACAAAAGGTGCAGCTGTACAACTAGACTAAAAACAGATTTTATTTCAGCATTGTAAACTCGTAATAGAAATACACTGCAAGGATTTATTCTGCATGGTTTCTGATATATGAAAGCTGACGGGTTTAGCTGTAGAGGATTAAGATCTTACTACCACCAAATGTGGACTCTTATCTCTCAAGCAGGGTTTATTTTTGTGTATCAGCAGAAACTACAGGAAACGTCCCAGTTTGGAGTCTGGCTTACTGTCCTGAACAAGTGATGAAGAAGGTTTGCATGAGTAAGCTGAACTGCGAATCGCAGACATTTTGACCATCCTGCAAACAGAGTGTGAACCCGTGGCAGAGCATACAGGCAGCCACTTCTGAAATCATCTTCTCCCTTTCTACTGATGCACACAAGACAGCTCTAATTCAGGCAGAGACATCCAATATCATACACCAGCAAAATATGATTTGCCTTAAGTCTACTTACACCTCCTTGTGCCCATGTAACTAAAATACATAATGCATAGCCACACAGATTCATTGTGACATGAAGGGATTATATTGGTGCATGTTTGTTTCCAAGCTCAAAATCAACTCGAAATGGCAAAATTAAGTAAAGGTAGGCAAGAGAGCTTGGTTCAGTAGGTTTCAGAGCCTTTGTGTTTAAGACAGTAACTATGGCAGAGAACAGAGCTCAGTAAAGGCAGCATACCTTCCCACTCCCTCATTTTAATTGAATTCCTTTCTAGTTCATTTGACTTATTTAAATGCTGTCAGACATTTCAGAGCTGTAAAACAGATAGAGAAATAGACTTGAGGTGAAAACTGAGGATTTCTCTCTGATCCTACACCTCCACTGCTGCTGGAAGATGAGCCTTCAGGAGGGTGGAGTCTGCTACGGAAAGATGAGGATACTCACTTAAATATCAGGTGAAAGATGATGCTCAAGTCTCAAACTAAGAAAGTGATGGCACGTTGTTTCCCATCTCCTATCCAGAACTGCACATTAGAGGAGAATTACCTGCTTTCTGACACTGAACGATCTTGTCATGAGTGATGTCTGCCGTCTCGATAAGAACCCTGCTCTCTTGAATCATCTGTCAGAAAATAAATGAAAAACAACTTCATTACCATGGTTTCCTGCAACATCTCGTCCACAGAAAGGTACAACAAGGGTAAAACTCAAGAAGAGCTCTGTTCTGCAAACAGCACTATAACGTTTGGATCATTGCTTCATATCAGGTCCCCTAGATCTACATCAGGCTAAGAGACAGTTGCTCAGAAGATCTTTGTTCCAGAAATCAAAGAACAGCTGTTTCACATCAGTGAGACACCTCTGTCAATAACATGAAGTGATTTCAGGAGTAAGCAGAGTTAGGAGACAAACAACACTCATTCTATGTGAAACCAAGCCCTTCATAATCAGTGCTTTTATTGAAATGCAAGGAGAAATAAATACTTTGCTCAACAGAAGTTGCTATGAAAAATGTTACCAAGCCATGAATAGAACTGATTTCAAGAGATACTTAAGCCTGTGCGCATCTTTATGCACTACGGTGGTTCAAAAAGCTTCAGTGTTTCTTGAGGTTCCCTTGGGAGAAATTCTAATCTAAATTCTATAGCTTTCAGCATCTGAACACTGCTGCTGAAGTTTAAAAGGGAAAAAAAAAGGCAGGTAGTTTCACCAAGAATGCTCACACGTTTCAGATACCCCTATCTATGCGGCTTCCCAGAGTACACCACTAAGAGAAACACAGACAAAATACCCATTATGGGACAAGTTTCCTGAGCCTCCCTTCTTGCAACTGCTTTTCTCCTTTGCTGTTAACAATCCTCCCAAAGCCCTGCAGAAGCCCAGACAAACAAACAAATTGTTTCAATGCTATATTCTGTGAAATTGCAGAAGGCGGCACATACATGTACATCTGTTACAGAAGGAAAGAACATGCTGTATAGCAAACTATGTCTGAGAATAATCTTGCTCTCCTGGGACCTACATTGCAAAACTCAATCAAATCCAGGCAGCATGAAAGAATACTGCCTAACTTTATATCCTGAAATTACAGAAGCCACCATCTGAAAGCTTTGACAAAATGTTACAACTTTTAAAATCATTCCTACTTTCAAATGTACTAAGTATGAGAACACAACCAGTCAATTGCAACAATTTTGGTGGAAGACGGTATAAAAGTACTAAGCTAACACTTGCATATTAGCATTTCTTATTGTTTTAATTAGATACAAGGGAGGAGACATTTCCCCATGTCACACCCAAACTTCTGGAGAAATTCAGAGCCAAATTTTTCTGCTTCTGCCATCTCTGTCACTAATCAAAACTATTAAGATAGGCTTAATTTAATAAAAAACACCTATGCCTTCACTTTGACATAAACAAGAACATGAAAAAAAAATAAAATCCATTACCAGATTCACAAACATAAAGAAAGAAAAAGGTCTGACACATCTATAGAGTGCAAAATTATTTTTCAACAGAAGACGCCTGGTGGATATACCTGAGACGTAAATTACTTTAGATAGTATCCTTTGCCTTTCACTCTTTAATACTTGCTTGTCTGTGCATCATGTTGACTTCTTCTCTTGGATGTTTTTGCTTGACATCTAGAAAGAAATGACAATTTCTACCCAGCCTCTGGCTGTTCCATGCTGCAGCACGTAGTCATGTTGTGTTGAAGGAGCTGTTCGGCTGCCAGATAAAAGTTCTGCAGTTGGTCTGAACAGCACAGGGAGCGAGAACCCCCCCCCCCCACCAGCCAGTCACTACAAACTTGGTTTACAAGAGTCACATTTATGCCACACACACACACACACACAAAAGTTTGAGAATCATGAGTTTTATGTGCAATTTGGTACAAATGACTTTGACCATGTCTTCTTCCAACTACTGGACTCATTCCCAGGAGTTTCTGATGCAGTTGTCTTTGGATTATCAAACATGAAGGTGTTATGTTTGCTTTTAAGAGAGAAGTAGCAACAGGATGTCAATTTTCCTTTACTGCAGAGCAGGTAGAGCAGCCCTCCGCTCCTTTGATGCTGACAAAGTCTCACTGCTCTCCCCTCAGCAAGAGCAGTTAAAACCAGATTATACAGCAGAATTTAACTCGCTTCTATCTTCTCACACAGCAGCACTCTTGACTAAAATAAGCTGCTTTTATCTCATGATAAATCCGGAGAGTTATTTCAGAGTCTCGTGGCTCAGCATCTGGGGTTAAATAATGCCTTTATTTCACCACCAGATGTTTGTTCTCAGAAGTTTCTTTAGGATGTATGCATTAGGTAGAAATAACACATCCTGGGTGTACTCTGATACAAGACTTTGGCAGGCCTATAGTGTCTTTCCCAGGTGCAGTAACGCTGCGCGCAGTACCCAGTATTTCTGCTCCCAACAAGAATCAGGTGCACATTTTTAGCTGGTCAGAGATCACACTTCCTAGCTCCACTGTTAACGATTGCAATGACAAGTTGTTGTGGATGAAGCAAGGATGTTCACTCCGAAGAATCAGAGATGGATTCATACAGATAAGAGTACTACAGGCAAGTAGCTGCTTTCCAAGAATAAAATCACAGCATGGAGCTTTTGTTTGTTTGTTTGTTTTTGTATTTTTTTTGTTTCTTTAAGCCTGCCACAGTAGATGTTCTTCAAATCCTGGGAACACAACTGATACCCTCATAAAAAAAAAAAAAATCAAAAACCAGTCAAACTCTAACTAAAAATCTACTCCCTCCTCCTTCCCCTCGTACGCTTTCACTTACACGCAAGGTAGATATCCCTTACGGGATATTTACTGAGTTAGCACTGTACGACCAGCTAAGAAGCTGTTACTGGTAACTGCTTACTGGAATTAATGCTAACAGTTGGTCACTACTCAGCCTCACACAGGTGAAAGCAGGTGAGAGCCTCAGCTGGTCAGCTGGCATCCCGTGTCCCCTTGTGCTAGACACTGGAGAGCAGACAGCAGTTTCAGCAGGTTTCCCAGCTGCAGCAGAGGATGCTGTCCGGAGATGCAGCACGCTGGCTACAGGGACCTCCATTTGGGCCCTGGGAGATGCTCTGATCATGTCATCAGCTCTGGCACACAGCCCTGTGATATGGCATCTAGATACACAGGGTTGGTATGGTGTTGTTTTTTTTTGGCACCGGTTCTCAAATGACTCCACCATCTCCCAGTCTGAATGCTCCCAGCTTTTCCAGTTGGTATCAAATCCAAAGCCCTGCTTGTGGATGTCACCTACTTCTATTTGTGGTGCCAAGACAAGAACCAGAAGCTCTAAACATAACGGGGAGGGATGTGAGATTTTCTTCTGGGAAGGTAACGCCATAAATCACACAACAGTCCCAGATTTTCAAGCCCAGTCTTGCCAGCAATATTATGAAATCCAGCAACATGTCTCAGATGCGAAGAATGAGCACTCTTTGCATCCTGATTTTCCATACACCTTCACTCTGCTAAGGCTACTGCTGAGTGGTGCTCTCCAGGCAGTTTTTTAAGTCCCAGTCTTCTTCCTGGAACCCATCAGGCTGGTTTTTAATGTCATTGGTGAGAGGCTTTCAAAAAACAGGAGGTGTCCTAGTCAATGCCATTTGGGATCCTGATAAATAAATAATTTTTAAGTGAAATATAAAATATTTTTAACACTGAAGATGTCGTTTTTTAACTCACAAGAAATTAAGACTTACTGCTTGTGTGTACTAAAGACAGTTTAATCACAAGATCAATACAAAATGAACAAAAAATGTTATTATTTTTTACTTTAATGAACTCCTGTGCTAGAAACCAATTTCTTCCTTTTACTAGAAGCTATTCTACAAATTTAAAAGGGGAGAGAAAATTAACACAGCAGTCTCACCACAAAAAAAAAAAAAAAAACAAAACAAAACAAGGAAAGCTCCTGGTGGCAAATTAAAGTACTGCTCCTGCTGGGAAGATAAATGATACAGAAAGGACAGTTCAAAGAATCTTCTCATAAATATTCCAAAGTTTAGAACAGAAACCAACAAAACATATTAAAAAAAAAATCCAATAGGAGCTTCCCACTGAGGTGTCTCCTCTTTGCTGTTGTCCCAGTCTCTTATGCCTGCTTTAGACAATGAAGAATTTTGTCTTGGTAAGTAGTACCATATCACACTTCTATTGCTACTGAAAGAAAAAGAAAAAAGCTACAGAAACACAGCCAACTGGAAAAACATCTGAAGTGCAAATTAAGCTCATGAAAATTTCAGCAGGATTCCCTCTTTAGCATCAAGCATTTCTTGCAGCCATTTGGGACATGAAACTGCCAGACAATTAATCATGTGCCAGCAAGTCTTGTTAAGAGGATGTCCCCATGGTGTCAGGACATGGGAAGGAATGCTGGCCACCTACTAAGCTTTGCCGGTGTCCCAGTGCCCTCCAAGCCAGTTTTCTGTATCTGAGCCTTTACCCGCAACAGCCTAGTTAGAGGAACAGCTATCAGGGATGGTTACATTAGCTGGAAATCTCTGCAAAAGGAACTGAAGAAAATTTACTTTAAGCTCTAATTTTATGGTTTTGCTTCCAAGTATTTCTGGGGAAATATGGTGTCAGAGCACTGTAGAATGTGACCTGGTGCATGAATGCCAGTTCTCTACAAAACAACAGAAACAGTGGAGGAACAGGGGGAGGGGGCAGCTTTCAACATGCTTGTGCTGAATCAGGCCATCTAAAGCACCCAACTGGAATCTCATTCTGTAAGAGAAGTTCTGATGTGACCATTTTCCTATTTTAGAAGGGTCTAATGGATGTGGCTCTCAGAGAGAAATTGAGAGAGTGGTGGGAAAAGAGAGAGAATTACAAGAAAAGGAGAAAGAAAAAGGGTAATTGCTTTCCCAGTCTATGTCCAATTTTGGATAGAAAGCTCTTTAAGGCAGCTATGAATTCAGTGTCCATGTACCGGACTGCGTTTGACGTCAGTGCGTTATGACACTTTCTTGGCAGTGAGCATTATGCTCTGCAATATCCCTTGTTTTCAGCTGTTCAGAGAATTGTGAAAAATGGCCCTTTGGGGATGACACTGTCCCAGTTGAAATACAGATTTCAGTGGAAAAGCTCACCAAAAATCTATTTAGTCATTTTGTATTTACATAAACTGGGAAAATGGGCTTCCTCCCTGGGAATAAATAACTGTCATGCCTGCATCGAGGCAAGGACTGAATCTGAAAGGAAAACAGACAGAAGAGCAGGTCCTCTCTACACACACCTCTGCAGACTTCTGCTAGCATGCGTGGACCAATCCCTGTGTCAAAATATCACTGTCATTACATACCTCGGTGTCTACAACAGCGTGACAGCTACTATTTCACTTCTCAAAAATCCCCGGTCCATCTCTACATTAGCAGAGAGGTTAACTCCAACTTGCCTTCCCTCAACTGTACTAACAGAAGCGCTGCCTTTCCTTACCTGTTACAAAATAATCACAACCAGTTCCTGTAAAGAGGCCTTCATTTTGCTAGAAAAAATTCTACATGCACAAGAGCCAGAAGAATAGGTAACAACAGGAACATTTATTATAACTTGTTTATAACGTTTGATTTTCAAATGCTTCAAGCATTTAATCTCAGAGGAAAGGTAACGCTGAACTGACAAGCAAACTGCACAAGTGTCCCTGAGTTCACACATGCTTGCATCAGCAAATGAATATAGTGTGATAAGAAACCACAATCTGTCCATGCAAAAATCTCAACCAAAAAAATTCTAACTTCACAGGGTAAGTGTTTGCAGTGAATAATTCTGCCATCTGTCACGTGCAGCTGGGCCCCATCCCTTTTCTTCACACTGACAGCTCCTTTTTTCTTTTCATTCCCCCCCCAGCATGATCACTGAATACAAGGTTCGACAGGTTATAAGGTGCATCCCACGTGCTGCCCCCACCTGAGCGGGCTTCTTCCAATGCCCGGCCATGGGTGATGTGGAGCCAAAGGAGAAGAGTCCTCTCGTGGTGGAGAGGAAAGGTCTCAAGAGCAGCTCTGCAGATGGCATGCTGCACTACCCTTGGATGTATATGGGGAATGGATGACAGCACTGGAATCGATTCATTATATGCTACACTATGTATGATAATAACCAAAACTGTATGTAAGTTGAAATAAACTGTTCTAAACCATGTTTCTGGTAGTTCACAGATTTTTCAAGAATGTTTTCTGTGCATTGCCTATATTCCATCTTATTTTCAAGTGCTTCCATTCCCTGTTCTCTGCAGAAACTCCTTTACAACGCGGTATCATCACTGAAGCCTCCTCCATGAGACACAGCAGTAGGTGAGTTCTACAAAACTGCTGCAATGTAACCATAAGAACAAAAAATAGAGCCTTTGAAAAATCATTTCAGTTCCCTAAACAAAGCACATTAAATTTTATTCTAATAGGGCCTCTCTGAAGAGAAAATATTTAAGGTGGAACACAATGGTAAAACTAATTACCCAGAGAAAAAAAAAAAAAAAAACAAACTGCACAAAGCGATCTTTGTCTATTGCCTGCTGACAAAGGCTGAACACAAGGGAACAGACAGCTAATTGTTTTCAGGATGGCTGTGGCAGGTCTCTGAGTAGTTGCACCTCCATTTGCCCAGGCTGTCAGAACTGCCCATGCCCCATTAAACACGCTGACAGAGTTTGTATTTATTTTGGAAAAAAAAAAAAAAGAAAAAAGAAAAAAAAAAAAGAAAAAAGATATGGTCAGCTGGCAATTTTCAGTAGGGGGAAAAATTCAGCACATTAGGGCTGTTTTATCAGAGATGACATTCAGAGCAGACACTTTCAAGTGTTTCAAATATGTGATGCTTTCTGAGGCAGGGAATGACAGGTGCCGGCCCCAAGCTGCTTGTCCCTCAGACCTCCGAGCAAGGCACATCTGCAGCCAACAGCTTTCCATTGCGAGATTTAGGGGCAAACTTTTCTTCATGGTATTGTAACAGAAATTAATGACAACCATCCATACAAGAGAGAGGCCAACATCAATACTTTCTATTAAATGTATTTGAAATTGCTTTCAGGCCTATTCACCCAAAACGTGCTTTGAGTTGAACAGTTGAACAACTGTAGATCCAGTTCCTTGAAGCCATGCTTATCAGCAACTTGAAAGGCCAAATTTTAGTAAATCCTCTTCGTTTGTTTTAACCATACCTAAAATATTTTATATTGCTTTCTACCAACATCTCTTCGTGCTCTCATTCGCACTGCTACCAAGCATTTCTTCCTAGATAACAAAAGCACAAAAAAAAATCTCCCTTTCTGTTAAACTCCTCCTTTTTCTTTCTGTCCCCACATCTTCCTCAATGCTCACTGTTGTCCTCTAGTTCACACTCATCAAGCCAGCCGAATCTCATGCTGCCTGCCTGATTTAACCTCTCACTCAAACTGACCATGAAAAGCTTCATCCCAGCAATTTCCTTAGTAAAGAAATACACCCTGGATTACATGTATAACAAGTCACTACAAATACCATAGCAGGAGTCCTTTCTCAATATTAAAATTGATAGCAACTTCATTTTTTTTAAATACACAGAAGACAAAATAGATTTCAATCTTCTGCTGCTGACACTGTCTGAAAAAGAAAATATCCAAGATAAAGCAAAAACACTCATTAAATCTGGCATTTGCTTTTTCAGAAGCAAATAGTTTTAGAAAAATAAGATGCAGACCAAGCCAGACAACATGAATAACAATATTTTAAAGTAATATGTTCTCATTAACCAGGACTGCATCTCATATCAGCCTTTACAAAGGCACAGAAGAATTCCCTTCACTCTAGTTTTAAAGCCCTTGTGCTAGATCCTGACATTAGAGGTACATCTTCCTCCATCAGAGACACACCTGAAAGCAACCATCTAACACCATTTGTAAAAGTGTTTTTATCTGCATCCAAAAGAGGCCTTTCACCTATTTAAAACTGAAAAGTTTTTTTATAAAGCACAAGGAGGCCTTGAAATGTCCCATGTAAACTCTTCAGTACATAATTACAAAGTTAAGAGATGGCACATTCATTTTGTTAAATCTCTATAACCAGGCCTCCCAATATGAAAAAATGTCCTACCTTTGTGGTATTTGCTCTTTCAAACAAACATCACACCATGTAACAACTCCATACAAAAAAGTAAAATCTAAAACATGGCAGCTGGCAGGTCTTCAAATCCTCCTTCTGATATTGGTACAGCTGGTATTTTATTACCACAGCTTTATTACCTCCAAGTAAGATAAACTACCTGGAAGGAACGCAAAGTTTTTTCAGAGTATTTTAGTATGTCTTTTAATTATATTAGTGTTTCCTTTTTCCCCCTCCTCCCAGCTGATTTTCTCTTGCAGAGTGTGTTATAGCAGCAAAAACTGAGATGGAGAGGAGAGCATTTGGCACACAGAATAGCTGGTCAAAGATGCAATCACTCTTTGCAGCACTTCAGGGTCTCTGGAAGCAATTTGATGTCCCCAAAGGTACTTGCCATTTCATTCCTTACAAACGCAAGATGTGGAAATAACTGCTGGTGCGCTGAACATGCATTTTGATTTATTTAAGTCATGTTTCACAGAACTACACAGCTTTCTATCAGTTGATGCGGATCTAAGGATGGGAAGTCATGGGGCAGTCTAATAACCTGAGAGTCACAACGTGAGAGCAACTACTGCCGATCGAAGTCGCATGCAGCTGATACTCAGTCACAAGTAGCTGTGATATATGTGCTCAGCACACAAGGCTGACCAGCAGTATTTGCCTCAACTTACCTTAGCTCATCTCTTTATATTTCACAAGTATTTCCATACCATATTGCCCTTGCCTTCCTCCCACAAAATAGTCAGCATTTTAAAACTTCTCTTCCAACGGCGTTCTCTCTCTCCAAGAGTGCCATTTACTTGGTTTAGCAGGGACACAGGCATTACTTACGGTGCTGCCAAAAGGCGTCAGGAGGGGGATGGCTCAGCTTTGCCTGGGTACTCTCACACTGCGCCTCCCTGTCTGACGGCCTTGCCCACTGCTGAGGGGAGGGAAGCAAAAGGAAACACACAAATCTTGTGCCTTCTCTCAAGGACAACAACAAACAGCTGCTGGTACATGCTGAATGGCTGCTATTTTTATAAACAAAGTCCCTCCTCAAGTGCCAACCTGTGCTAGTCACAACTGTGTTTAAAGAAAAAAATAAACAACAAAAAGCTCAGTGTGGCAATTTGGACAATAAAAGGTCAATTTTGCATAGCTGAAGTCGTTTGAACAGCTCCCTTCACTTCACAGAAACTTCAAGGTGCGTGAAAGCCAGCAAACAGTCGGCCACTTTCACAGCCTTGGGGAAGGCCACGGGTAGCAGTGGGAAGCACCTACCAGGTCATATGCAGCCAGGACCTTTTTCTGCACGTCAGGCATGGTACCCAGAGGCTCTAGGTAAGGAAACGCATCCTTCATGCAGAGGATAACGGAGGGCGTGTTCTCGCTGCTCAGCAGCCGCGAGGACAGGGTCAGGATGCACTGCTTCAGGCTCGCGATGGGCGGGAGCCCGCACAGCTCTTTGACGGACACCATGGCGTTCTGGGGGAAGGAAGAGAAACACCTGAGCACTTATCCCCACTTGCCATCAGCTACCCACCTGCTAAGACCCAGGCAGTGCCTTCCTGCTTCTCCTTTCTACTGTGTGCCCACATACAAGCACAGGCATGCCTTGAAGCCAGAAGGGTCAGGCTAGCATTCAGAGGATTGTCAGAGTTTTGTTTTGCGTGCTCAAGACGTCCACAAGACAACATTGCTGGGGATATCCCAGTGGCCAGTTCTGCAGTTACTCTGCATTACAAATCCAGCTCCAATAGGGACATGCTTTGGTCCCCAGCACATTAAACCACCAGCCTAAAATGCTATTTCTCTCCTCAGCTGTTCCGACTCCAATTGCTTTTGATGCTGTAATCACCTCGTTCTCCTATCATTATCATCCTCCAGCAAGAACAAGTTTGACAGACCTCATATTTCCCATGGGAAAGACAAGCAGGAAAAACACACTTTGTTTTCAGCCTTGCATTTCCACATCACAAAGAAACATAAACACTCTTTTCTCCTTCTTACGTCGCATGTAAGAAAATCAATACAGGATATACAGGTCAAACCAAACCAACATGCCAGAATTTATTTATTTATCAAGTCAGTGGATGGATGGCTGACTCACCCTCATAATTGAGCTTCTCTTGAGTCATACCAGGAGTGACCAAGACACACAAAATTTAAGCAAGACAATATTATAACAATCCATACCTTGTAAATGTTACCCCACATCTTCCTGAAAAAAAGTCATCAGAAGAATGCCCAGCTAATTAACAGAGACTTCTCTCATTAATCAAATACATTAGCATGCAGTTAAAGGTAATGACTGTGTCTTTACAGAGCATTCCCAAGAACAAGAAATTTCAGACATCGTACTGAAATTTCATTTGGCAGGCAGATTAATGCTATTCCTCAGTCAAAGTCAAAGAACATTTCATTTCCTACAGTTCACAGATATAATCCTGACCTAGACAGAAGGTGGAGTCAGCGGTTCAAACTTGGTACTTTCAAGACCCGCAGGAAAGGAAAGGCTGGGAAGAGTTTCCCATTCTTAAAAATATGCTTAGACTATTCCTTTGGGAGTGATTTAAAACTTATGTCATTTTGTAAACTTCTCCAGCTGCCAACATTTAATTTGCTTTAGACTCTGTCCAGAAGAGTGGGGTCAATGAAATGCTATGCGTTTTCCTCCTGTTTTCTGGAAAGAAAAATGAATCATTTTTGTGTCTTTACCAAGGAGATAGTTGTGGCTGATTTCAGCTATTTATTAGAGAAAACTCATTGTTTAATGCTACTCAGTTTTGTTTCTAGGCAGCGCCCGGACCTCTGAACTGAGGTGACCCTTACCAGAGCTGCACAATCGCCCACCAGAGCAGAAGCCAGCACTGGTCAGGCTTGGCCATGCTGCAACATCAGCTCCCGCTGACCACCAAGGTGGGGGAGCTGTGCTGAGTGCCAGCACCTGCATGTGCCTGGAGAGCGACTGAGCCAAGATGTGTCAGAGGTGTCTGTGCAGGCACTCTATTTAGCAGGGAGGAAATTACAGCCCAAGTGGCCTCCAGCTGTGTGGGTGAAACATTTGCAGCCCTTGGGTGAACAGTGGCAACAGGCGCCCAGGGAAATATGCTGCTCTTAGCACGGTGGGTTTCTCTGGTGTAGACAAGACCTTAATGACACATCCATCACTCTTTCTTATACTCAAGACACAAAAAAAAAAAAACAGCATAAGCCTCACTGAGTTAGCAAAACAAAAGCTTACTGACATTTTCCAGGAACAGCGAGGAAATTAAGTTATTTAAGACCCGAGGCCTGGGGACACAAACGTACCCTCTGTTCTGTTTCCTCAAATAAAACCAGCAAAGCGTGTGTTCAGAAGGGACATCGATTTTTAAAACATTTTTGCCTAATCCCACACCTGCTTGCTAGTTAGCACCCGCAGCTATCAGCCCGCTGATGTGCAGTTAAAAGCTGACAATGGCTGTGGGCCCGAAGCTTCACCAGATCCAGCGAGTTTGCCCTCCCGGCAGCTTTCACTGGAATCTCTGCTTCCACGCCCAGCACACGCCAGCGCACAGGACGGCCATACCTGCATGTTTTCTCTCAAGTCGGTGGCCTCTCGGAGCGGATGCACGGCCAGCTTAAAGATGTCATCAATAGTCTTGAGACCGGTGTTCCTCAGCATGGTGTACTCCCTGGCTTTCTTTCCTATTCTCACGGAGAGGCTGCGCTTTTGGGCCTTTCCGCCTCCGCTGCGATTGGTTATTGCAATGTGCACGAAGAGGGTAACGTGCTCCATGATATCGCCGACGAAAGACCGCAGCGGTATGTGCCTGTATCCGGGCTGCAGGCACTCCAGCGGGATGGTGTACTGGCCTATGAACTCATCCCCGATGTAGTCATCATCCAAAACAACAAAACGGATCATGGCCAGCTCCGGTAGATTGATCTGGAACTCAAAGCTCTCATCAAAAATGGGGTTATCACTGTTTTGCTGAACAGTTTTAGTTCTTTGCTCGGTGCAATCTGCAGGAATCCCATGGATTTCTATGCAAACATAGGGATCTATGACATCCCCTTTTGCACATGCACCCTTGGGCTTTGGGAAATTCTGACCACTGATTATTTTGACATGGAGGACTTGGGGAGAGACCCCCGGAACAATGCCCTTTGTATTCGCACTGAAATAAGACACTTCATCACGCATGACCGAAGGCCTGAGAACGTACCCACATCCCCCGTTCTGTAGGAACCAGCCAGTGTGCAGGTCCATCATGGGCCCTGGGGTCTGATAGTTCATTGCCACTATCTGGCAACCACAGTTCCAAAAATCTTGAGGATTTAAGTTACTAGAGTCTATCCTCATAGCACTTGGGTACACCCTGGAGAGAAACTTCTTGTTGTAGTTGACAAAATCTTCAGGGTATTCATTTGCAATCCGACTGGCTTCTGCCTCACTAAAGGAACAGATTTCCCAGTAATTCTGAGCTTTCATGGATGTCTCAAAGTCTTTGTATTGGACAGATTTGCATAGAGACACCAAGTCAGACAACTCTTTGCAGAGCCAGATAAGCTTCGGTTCCCTTGAGAAGTCCTCTGACAGTCTCCGGGATATTTCAGCTTCTTCATCTTCATCTGTGACTTCTCCTTCTAATATATCCTGGTCACAGGGCAGCTTCTTCCCCTTCACAATGATCTTCATTTTCAGTTTCTCAGGTGAGGGAAGGTAGGCTTCTGAGGATAAAGGTGTCTCTGTGTAGAGTTTGTTTCCAAAGATCCTTTTCATGTGCTGTACCACTAGCTTCTGTTGATGTACTGAGCAGTGGTTCCCCAAGCAGAGAATAAGGGGGTAATCTGAAGCAAAGAAGGCCAATTTGTTTATCACCTCAATAACACTTCGAAAGGAAAGTGGCGATGTCATGTTGTTACGGTTACAAATAATGGGCTCGTTATCTGGGCCATCACAGATGTCTAGTTCAATACTCCGACAGCTCATCTTTAAAGCTCTTACGTAACCATTGATATCAGCTGGTCCTCTCAGCTGGTCTTCTATCAGGTATGTATTGTGGGATGAATTGATGTAGTAATGGGACAAAGGCTGTGTCATGTCTTGGACAACCTTTTTGTGCTCTGGGTCAAAAATATCACATTCTGGGGACAACAAATACTGAGTAAATCCATCAATTGCAAGAAAACCTTTCAATCGTCCTTCTTGAGAAAGCTCGTACCTGCGTATAATATCTAGACACATTTCTTCTGTTATGTGGGTTACTCCTTGCTCAGCCTCTAAAAACAACATGAGATCATTGGCATCTAGGTACTCCTTGTTTTTAGATATCTGCACAAGTAAGAAATAAACTTCAGGTCTTGTGCAAAGTTCGCTGAATGCTTCGCAGAATTCCTCTTTTGTTACTCGTGTTGTCAGTTTCTCTTTGCTTTTCTGGATTTCCTTAAATTTCAATCTAATCTTTGATTCCTTTAAGGTGGGGTTAAGCTTCTTTATTAGCTCCACAGATGTATCTTCTAACATTATGCCGTTACCATCAACATCTGCTGCTTCAAATACAGTTTTTAGCCAGGCAAATCGTGGGGTATTGTGGCTGCTTTCCATCAAATCCAGGGGTTGTTTGCTACGAGAAACCAAGTACCTTAATCCTGATACCCAAATATTGGCCACATCAGCTGAATTGGCAACCAGGTCGAGGGACTCATAGTTCTCACCATGAATTACCGACAAAGCACAGTCCTCAGAAATCTGATCTGCAAGTCCATTATTCCTGAATGTTTCTGTGTTCTTCCCTAGTCTGATTTCTTTTATAGCAGAAATATCAAGCTTGGCTTTCTCAAGGTCCTTCTTGGAAGGCTCCCAGCGAAGAGCCTGCAGGTCAGGATCCAGAGTAAAAAAACGGTTATAAATCCGGGAATTTGGACGAACTTTCTTCAGTTCACACCCAGCCTGCATAAAGCTGATACAGTCACTGGCGCTGCTTATTTTCTTCTCTGATGGCATGCTGCTGAAGGACACAGTTTTCTTTCTTCCACATTTTTGGTTTGAAGGATCCTGCAGAATAATTACAATAAAAAAATAAATAAATAAGTTTTCTCTGGCCATTCCACAAGTGCATAAATTATAGAGATGTTTATGTAAATATAATTCATGTTCTTCTGAACCTCAAAACACATTATCCCTTCCCACCATTCATTTCCCTGCTGAGCAATAAAACATAACGATGGTGACTTGACTGATTGCAGCATTACAGATACCAAGTTTTCGTAAGTGACTTTTGTAGCTCTTAAACTCCCCTCCAGATCCCAGCAACTTGCTGCTGGTGCGAGGAGGTGCTATTCAGTTGTGAAACCTAGGTGCTCCACAGATGAGCATCCTGCCTCAACTCTGCCTCTTCTCTGTAATCTTAAATACTTCAAGTGAAAGAAAAAAAAAAAAAAAAAAAAAGAAACCAAACAACAGTTGCGAGTCAGACCTCTGAGATACACACCCAGGAGAGTCTGGGCTTTCCTGTCTGCAAGTTTTAGTGTCCTTTGCCAAAGGATGTTCTCACCAGGCAGAGAAGCCCATCTCAGCTGTGTGCACAACTGCATGGCTCTTGCGGCTGCTCTGCTCAGCCCTAACCTTCCTTACACTTGCTCATCTCTCCATCTGCTTTAGAAAGTAGTTGTTCTGATACTTTCTGTGAAACAGGACCACAAGACATCACTGAAAAGTGGATAACCAGGCAAGAAAGCCAAAGATATTTTCTTTAGGGCATATTTTCTAACTCCTTTGGAGAAAATACTTGCACACATGTGACTGTGTTTTTAATACCAAGTACCTACTTACCGTGGGATGTAAATCCAACTGCCTGCAAAGCTTTCTGTGGTTTTAGTGCAGCAACTAAATTTAAGTTTTTCTCCATGTATTATCAATTCAAAACGTTTCACAATAATTATAAATATTGCAAATCATTCTTTTTCTCTGTGCGATTTCCAGCTACTCTGTTACTATGCAAACTATCCAATAGCTATAAAAATATTTTTAAAACATTATTCAAGGATGTAGTTCCTAGCAATACACTTCTTACAGCTGCTTTCCCTCCTATTTCCCTGGCCACTGGCAATACTTCCCCAGTTCTCTGCCTTCTGCCATTGAAGGGACTTCTGCCGCCTGCACGGTTTCCAGGCAGAAGGGGAGTCTCAAGGTGAGCAAGTTTTCTTGCTGGAGGTTTGTGCACAGCCCTCAGGCACACACCGGGGAGCAGCTTCCCCGCAGCCGGGGGACCTGCTTTGAGACACCAGAATCTGCAGTTCCCAAACCCTTTGCAGCACAAACTACCCCAGGAGCTGATTTTCTGCAGTCCCCCTGCACCTGCTGTATCATTCACCCTTCCTCAAGTCATACAACACTACACATCCTAAGTTCAGCCCCTGTACTCTAGGCATGCCCACCATCCAGCCATCACTATCTTCACGATGCTCCCCACTGTCTGCACGCAAGCAGGATCCCGTGTGGCTCTCACAGTTACAGAGCAACAGTCTTACACTTGTAAGAATGTCTTCACTCATAATTTGCATTTTTGTATAGATATGTTCAGCAAATTTGTCAGTATAAACATTTTTACAAAATTGCTCAGTGCTCACTCACTCCATTCAATAACATCTGAAATATTTCCAAAACCTCACCTGCACACAAATGGGCTTAAAGGCATAGGAACTCATAGAATCATAGAATCATAGAATATCCTGAGTTGGAAGGGACCCTTAAGGATCATCAAGTCCAACTCTTGACATCGCACAGGTCTACCCAAAAGTTCAGACCATGTGACTAAGTGCACAGTCCAATCTCTTCTTAAATTCAGACAGGCTCGGTGCAGTGACCACTTCCCTGGGGAGCCTGTTCCAGTGTGCAACCACCCTCTCTGTGAAGAACCCCCTCCTGACGTCCAGCCTAAATTTCCCCTGCCTCAGCTTAACCCCATTCCTGTGGGTCCTGTCACTGGTGTTAATGGAGAAAAGGTCTCCTGCCTCTTGACACCCCCTTACGAGGAAGTTGTAGACTGTGATGAGGTCCCCCCTCAGCCTCCTCTTCTCCAGGCTGAACAGGCCCAGTGACCTCAGCCGTTCCTTGTACGTCTTCCCCTCAAGGCCTTTCACCATCTTCGTAGCCCTCCTCTGGACACTCTCCAACAGTTTCATGTCTTTTTTATACTGTGGTGCCCAGAACTGCACACAGTACTCGAGGTGAGGCTGCACCAGCGCAGAGTAGAGCGGGACAATCACCTCCCTTGACCTACTAGCGATGCCGTGCTTGATGCACCCCAGGACACGGTTGGCCCTCCTGGCTGCCAGGGCACACTGCTGGCTCATATTCAACTTGCTGTCTACCACGACCCCCAGATCCCTCTCTTCTAGGCTGCTCTCCAGCGTCTCATCGCCCAGTCTGTACGTGCAGCCAGGGTTTCCCCGTCCCAGGTGCAGGACCCGGCACTTGCTCTTATTGAACTTCATGCGGTTGGTGATCGCCCAGCTCTCCAACCTGTCCAGATCCCTCTGCAAGGCCTTTACGCCCTCATTTGAGTCCACAACTCCTCCAAGTTTGGTGTCATCAGCAAACTTGCTCAAAATACCCTCTATTCCTACATCCAGATCGTTTATAAAAATATTGAAAAGTACCGGCCCTAAAATGGAGCCTTGAGGGACCCCACTGGTGACCACCCGCCAGCCTGATGCAGCCCCATTTACCATAACCCTTTGGGCCCTGCCCGTTAGCCAATTGCTCACCCATCGTATGATGTTTTTATTTAGCTGTATGGTGGACATTTTGTCCAGTAGGATCCTATGGGAAACTATGGGAACTACTGGAAACAAACTCAAAACCTCTAAACTTCTTATGTTAAAGATTTCTCATTAAACTGATAGAGTGACTTTGACTGGCAAGGAGAATTATGTTAGCCATTTATTGTAGTACTTCTCAGAATTGGTCTTTTAAGATAAAAAAAATAGAGTAAAGTCAATGAAGTGAGTGTCTTGGGTCAGTTGCCTTATTAATTACAGCTTTCTGTTAAAATGTTCTGTTGCTGCATTAAAACCCTGTGTTTTAATATGCAGCTATAACCATGAAAATCTTCAAGCAATAGATGCTAATGAATACAAACAAATACAGGCGATTACCCTGCAGGTTCTAGAAGAGTTTTCTTTCTTCTTTGTTTAGATTTAAGGGAACAATTATTAGACTATTCCTCAAATAAGAATTTTGGGAAGGACAGAAACAAAACACATACCACTCCCTCTGAGGCACCCAGTATTGGTTAGCGACAGATAATTTGATGATACAGAGGAAGGTCAGCCCCTAGAAGGCCGTTCGCAAGCAGAGTGTCCTGCATAAACCTCAGAAATGTCAAATCTCATGTCGGAGTTCTCAATTCCTTTCCAATTTGCTGCTGAGTTGTGTCTTGTGTCTGAAGAGCAGAATTTGTCTCCATAGCATTTCCAAGTCCGACTTTGACCTATAAAGCACACTCTCTAGGAATGTACTGAGACCAGTTGCCAGGAAGCCAAAAGCAACTACATTAAAAATTATCAGGTGGTTTTGACTGTACCTAGACAATAGGTCCAGACATTAGGTGTACAGTCCTGTGCATCCTTTTCTTTCCTGGGGCATTTTGTAAAAATGCACTTCAAAAATTCTTCCCATTTACAACACATTGGCTTAGTAAAATCCAAGAATAAGCATACGCTGCATAATATTGTTTAAGAGTAGTTGATTTCCCGTGATTTAAAACAAATGAATAAAACTGCCATAAATATATTCAGTTGAACAGACATGCTTCAGCTTCATGTTGCACTTATCAACGAGAACTTGTGCAGATTTCCACGTAGATAACACAGCTCCATGCAAAATATTGTTATTGGGAAAAAAACACAACCATTTTGCACAAAAAGCACACACACAGAGAGAAAATCTGCTTACACGGGAGACCTTGTGCTTTCAAGGGAAAGGCTCTTTCAAAGTGACTCAAACTTTGGTTTCCTTTGGATCACCCCCATAAGGTAAAAAACTGGCTGATCCCATCTCCTGCTCCTGAGCCTGCATAGTATCTATTAAGTGAAAATAACCTTGAGATCTCAACCACAGGCCCACTTCAGCACACGCTCAGCTTTCAGTGTATGTACAGCTGTACTGAAATCTGCAAGCACCAAGGACATATCTGAGTGCTGGCCTGATTGCACCCTAAAGTCGCCAGTGACTGTTTTCCAAAGGTTTCTAAGGGAGGGATCGAGAGCTCCAGGCTAAGCATGCTCCCAAAATAGTAGAAGCTCTCCTGTCGAATACATCACCCTCGTCAGAGGGACTGGATATGTAAACAGTGGGATCAGAAAGCCATCAGCAGCTGTGGGAAAACTCCACCCTATCCAGCCTAACCTTTGACCATTCAATCTGCTGCTGTTTAAATCAAAGAGCTAACAGAAATAAATATGTGAGGTTACAAAAATTATGAATAAACACACACTCCACCTCATCCCACTGCCTCTAGCAAAACTATAGGAAATAAATTGTTGAGTCTGAAGTTAAGAAATGGGGCAGCAGTGGCTGCATAACAGCCCTGCACTTGGAAGTCAAGCTCATGTATAATTTATCTGAAAGTAAATTACCTGAAGGACCACTACAAAATCAACTGCCTTCCAAGATGCTGTTAGGAGGACAAGAAAGGCAAAAAGCATCTCTAACAGAAGACACCAAAAGCTCTTAACAAGGTGCAGGGCTTCTGTGAAAGGCTGTGAAATTCAGTATCCCTGTTGAGAGCTGAACTTGTTAAGTGCAGTTAAGAGCCATTCCCCCCAAAAAAACAATTTACATGTTCACCAGTGAGCATCACCATTGCTAAAAGAAAAGCTTAATTCTGATCTTTGCTCTTTCCTGTGAATTTAGCACTAAGAGATCGATAACAGGCAACGTAGTCTGAACTCAGAAATAGACCGTGACAAACAATGTGTCCTAAAAGCTATCTGTTCTGCTGACAGCAGATGATCCACTTAATTGGCCAAATGATTACCTGATTTTTTTTCCCAAGGAGAAACTAGTTAGCTCCACACTCTACAAGGTGGGTTTTTCTTTTTTTTCCCTTTATTTATTTATTTATTTTAAAAACAAAAAGAATCCCACAGAATAAGGATACTCATTTTTACCTTTTGGGATGCTTCTAGGTATTTCTCATGAACCGCAAGAATCCCAGTCCCCCAAATTGTTAAAGATTCACAGAATCTGTGGTGACAAAATGTCAGTGTGCCACCAATGCACTCAAAACACCTTGAATTTGCATGACGAATGATAGTGTAATTTTTCAACAGTGAAGTAAACCAGAGCTGAGAAGGTTTGTACCAGGGTTGGGGCCAGGGCTGCCAGCAGACCTCGTGCACAAGGCGACTCAGAGCTGGCACACGTAGCACTGGCAGGTTATTACTGAAGGTGACAGAGCTCTTCAGAGAAATTGGCATTCATTACCAAGATGCAAAGACTTTTTTTTTTTCTGTGAATCTCAGACACATTCTGGCCGCCCTCACAGCGCATCCCAGAACAGCCCATTTCACAGATTCCATTGGTTCTCGTTACAGCCTCTGCTGTGCAACAAATTAACGAGCTGAACTCCCTGTAATCTTTCTTGGCAAGGCCTGCAGGATGCAAGTATCAGATAACCACTGTGACAACCTAGGGAACTACAAAGAAAAGGTTACGTACTCAAAAAATGCATCCATGCTGACAACTCACGGTGCGAAGCAGCCACCTTTCCAGAGGCACTGAACAACACAACATCCATATCCCTGTGTGGCCGCAGGGATACCGCCACTCGCCCTTGGGAAACAGCGCGACACAGCAGATCAGCTGAGCAGATGCTGATGCTGCGGTAGTCTTGCCATGGCAAACTTCCTGCTAATTCAGGGATTTGAGCACGTGTGGAAGAAGGACTGAATCCAAAGTTTAACACACCCTCTCTTAAAAACTGAGATATGCACGTCATGGAATAAACAGAAAATTTAAGGCAGATCAAAAATACGACATGGACAAATATATAAGAAATAGCTTCAGGTGGCAAGATCCAACAATCTTGCAAATACCAAAATAGTCTGAAAAATCCAACTAGTTCTCACTACTTAGCAATTTAACTTGAGCTCAAGCTCCATGCAAAAGCCTAAGCACAATTTTCATTCATGAGTGAGCAATGACTGAGGGCTCTCACACACGGGGGAAAGAAAAGTGTGACGGGGAGCTGCAGTATCAGCATTTACAGCAGGCCTTTCCTAGATCCCCGGGCCTGCCCAGCTGTTGGCTATGGGAATGGAAGGACTGTCACCAAGACCTGTAATGGTGACATTGCAGTCAGCTTCTCATCAAAAAGGGAGGAAATGTCACCCTGCAGAATGGGCACCCCACGGGCAGGAAAATACAGTGCAGACAGTAGTTCAACTATTCTGTGATGCTGGGTAGTACCCTCCAGAAAAGTTCAAGAGGAGGCAAGATTACAACAGCTTGTCTGCTTTCCTCTTTCTCTCCAGTACTAAAAATCCCTTTAAGATATTGGAGTGCATGCGGAAGAGAAATGACAAGTTTAGACAGAGAGATAGAAAAGAATGGCTGGAGATCTTTGAGAAGAAATATCTGAACCAAAATAATTTGCTGTTCAAAGAATGCTTTGTTGTGTGGGTTGGTTGGTTTGTTTTAAATCACTAGCATTGCCAAATTTATTTTATTTTTCCTTTAAGAAATTTTACCTTTGCTGCATACATGACAAATGACAGCAGAAGAAAAAAGCAGCAGCATGTAAAGACTCCTTCTGAAAGTACTTTAAGAAACGAAGTCCACATAATGCAAGAAAGGTTTATTTTCTGGCATGGTATAACACTGAAGTTACTATTTCAACCTTTTCTTTTTTTTTTTTTTTAGGGCCATGAAGCCAAATGTCAAGAACCAGTAAAGAGCACAAGAACATGAAGAACTGTTCAGTGCCTGTAGTGATCCTACCATGTCACAGCTCCCTCTGCCACCACTGTTCCTCAAGTTCTCTCTACACTTCACCATTCAACTGGTTTCCATGACATCCCTTAAACAAAGATGTAAGTATCTATCTATTCTATCCAGAAATTAATTTCTGGATGACACTTTAATACTTACATGCAACACCTCTGTATTACGCTGTGGAAGACCCTACCCAATAAAGATTTTTCATGGATCCTCTTCATACTCCCAGAACAAAACCTTCCCTTATGACACTCCCAGTGCCAGATCTACTCCTAGCCACATCCAACCACATGGTTTTAATTTGGAAAGGACTCACACAGCCCACTGGACTTACTGTCTCCAACCACTGCTTCTACCAGATGTTCTGTTATTTCCAAGCATTCTGCTTGCTTGCAGGCTGTAGTGCTTATGAGTCTCCGAGGGCACCTTGGACATGGATTGAATTTATCTTCATGCTCTAAGGGAATATAAACCTGAGAAAGACAGGAAGACACTCTATCTTAAAGCAGAACTAACAGCAAGCCCTGGGAAAATGAGATCCCAGCTGCAGCATTCCCAGGAGGTCTCCACAGCACAAACCCTCAGTCTTCTACTGAGGCTATTTTGGAAGCAATTGAAGGCAAAAATTAAAAAGGGTGTCTGCTTAAAGCAGCTAACCCTACAGCAATCTCAGACCTGCTTTACAGAGCTAATCCTCCCTCCTATCAGTCCCCACCTGCAGACAAGTAGGATGTGCTGAGTACTACAAGATCTGTGCTATTCCAGACCATGGAGAACTGAGTAAAAAGAACAGAGGTCTTCTACTAAGTGCAACAGCAAAAGTCCCTCTCAGGTTGGAAGGTCCCAGGTTACTTCGATGCAATAGATTCATGCCTTAAATTGAATTTGGAGACAATCCAGCACCAAAACTAACTGGAAAAGTTCTGGCAATACGAGCTCCCCCAACTTGTACCTACTTAAAACTCCCAAGTTGATTTAAAGGCTTACAGAAGGGACTGCTGTGATGGGGCTTTGTGCTGACCAAAGCATGGATTGCTGCAGAAAAAGCTGCAGCTGAGCAGCAGGGGAGGGACAGGCAGGCACACTCCTGACCGCTGCTGCTGTAATGCCATCTTACAGGGCACGCTGAAGAGGGGGTGTGTTTGGAAAACCGGGTGCGGGGACATACCTTAAGGCTGAGCGACCTTTATTCTGGTAACACGTTGTAAGACATGATTCATGGGGCCATGTTGCCCCCGTAGGGCTGGAAGCCTTTGAAACTCTGAAGGATGGGCTTTCTGTTGCCATTTACCCAGGCCCCTAGCAGAACAGTGACACAGCTCATGACACAGAAATCCCAGCATGGAAAGGATACTTTATGTACACACCTTCCCCTGGGCTTTTACTTGCAGTGAATTTGTTCATTTCCACAGCTCTTTGAAACAATATCCACCTGGTATTTAGAAGAAATTAGTTATTAAGACACAGACATTAAATCTGAGTGAGACCTTCTCTGCACCCCTTGTTCACAGAAAAAACAAAACTACAACTCCGAGAGAATAGCAAGGATTTGACCTAGCTGAACTTTAAAGACTTTTTTTTTTTTTTCTTGAAGAGGCCTCCATTCTATCTGTGTCGAGTCCTCTTCAAATCTGCCACAAGGAGAATACCTACAGGATACAGTTAAAACATCTAAACCTTCTCTGATCTTCGTCAACCCACAGAAAACGCTACCTAAGCCAGACAAGCCAGAAAGAAGGTTATGCTGGTTAAAAATACTGCCTTTTGAGCAGGAAAGACAATCAGCTACAAGAAAGCGGTATATTACAAACTAAAAATCAGGAAAGTTGGTGGTGGAGGTTATAAAGTGAGAAAGAGTAGGACGTTAGTAAAAGAAAAAAAAAACAGACCAGGAACTGCAGCAACCAGAGGAGTTGATACAAGTAGTGGCCACAGTTTGGTGGCCAGTGGCAATTACGCAGGGAGCATGCAGAGGGATTGTTTGTTTTGCTCCTGAAAGTATCAGGAACAGACAGTTCCCACCAGCAGCACATCACTGAGCAGCAACACTGGTACTCTTAACAGTACAAAAGAGCATTTGTTTACTCAAAAACGGTAATAGAATTCCAGTAGTAACTCAGGAGGAAAAGCCAAACCAGTTTGAATAGACCTGGCTAAGTAACAACTTGTACCACTCGTACTCATCTGTGTTGGACCTCTAAATGCTGGATTTACGGCTTATCTGTGAGTGGATGCTTTTCATTGTCAAAATTATGGAAGAGCTGCAAAAAGATTTAATTGACAAAGAATAAAATAATCATTAGCACTATTTCCAACGTTAAGGAAAACAGTGCCTGGCAGACTAACCTCATAGCTCTTCTTTTATGAGATTAAAAGTTTGGTTGATAAATGCAATAAAGTCATCATAATATACTTAGATGCTACTATATTATGGTTTCTGCAATACATTTGACTTGGTACTAGATGAGATTTTGATTAAGATGTAGCAATAGAAAATCAATTCAGGAGACATTAAATGGATCAAACACTGGGTAAACGATATGCCTCAAATGTGAGAGTAAATGTGAAACACTCGTCATGCAGATGTGCTTCAAATGGGGTCCTGCAGGGACCTGTTCTTAGCCCAATTCCGCTTAGCATTTTGTAAGTAACCTGGTAGGAAGCATAAAATCAGTATACATGGAGTCCAGAGATTTGAACAGTGATGAATAACAAAGAATATGGGTCAATGATCAAAAGACTGCTTGACAAGCGATGCATAAAAAAATAAAGTATGTTCCAATAGGAACCAAAATGTGAGGACATAAATCTATAGAAACATGAAGGGCAAGCCTTACTTACAGTACTGTGATCCAGGAAACAGTAGTTTTGGAAAAACAAGCAAACAAAACAAATAACAAAGCAAACACCACCACCTGCTTGGTTGGCAGCAAATGTGACAAAAACATCAAAATGGTATACTTGGCTATATAAATATAATACCTGCTAGGGACAGAGAAGTTTAGTATCTTCATAATCATTGATCATGAGATACTCTCAGTTTAGAAATTATGCTGAAAATTGGAGAGAGTTCACAGGAACCACAAGAATCAGGAAGATTTGGAAGACATATAAAAGTAAGAGATCCCAGATTCTTTTAGTTTAACACACACACTAACTGTAAGAAAATTGCAGAAGCCCAAATTAAAATAAGAAACAACTTTAAAGCACGATTCTTATAAGATATTAAAGCCATATTTGGGCCATTTTATTCAGAATTTAATGGTTTCAAATCAGTAGTTGAATTAAATAGCAAAGCAAATTTACTTTAAGAAGTCCTTCAAAGTACATTCTCATAGTGACCCTGTATAAACTCAAAATGTAGACTGTTGCAGATTATAGATGATTATATAAAGATTACTATTGTCCTGTGATACATCCTTTCATCTGCAGTAAATTGACACTTTCAAAGTGAAAACAACAACAAACAGTGAGGAGAGCTGGCCATGGTCACAAACTCCCCAGGATGACAGTAGAGTCTCCATCACTTAACACACATTCAGCAGCACTCCTTCCAAAAGGATGTCACATCAGATCGATTGTGATTTCATTCAAGTCCTATCTAATGGAGAGCACAGCAGATTTCAGCAGTATATTTTAGCCTGATACTAGCTCAAAAATTCAATCCTGTATTATTCTGTAGAAAACTGTTAAACATGACTATACATGCTAGTCTGCTATCACGGCACTGTACATTATTAGGCACAGGGGACCCGAAATAAGATGGCCAATTTAATTCCATTATGAATCTTATAACAATCCTCCAGGAATAACATGCATAATCCAATAAACCACCCAAATCTCGATAGTCTAATCACATTATTTTAAGCCCTTTTTAATCAACTTAAATTATTTTTTTTCATTAATTACATTTATGCTGATTCAGATCAACACAAATCCTTAAATTTAGCAATGAAGTTCCAAAAAATCTATAGGATAAGATAGTCAAATTGTTATAATAGGACTGTTTTTCTTTGTTATCCATAACTGAATTATGAAATATGTTGAGACAGAAAACAGAGCCAAATACGAGCTATGTGGGCAAGCATTGTTTTAGTCGGTCTGTAATGTACTTGGGGTGAAATTTTGACTCAAGGCTGTTGTCTAAAGGTCCCAGCTTTCCATAAGAGAGAAAAGTAACTTCCAGCATATCTGAGAAAGCCATTAGCTCCTTGGAGGAAATCGTTTATGAATTTAGCAAAGTGTCTTTGAGGTGCAGGAGTTCATACAGCAGGGTACAAAAGGCACCACCTGCATGGGAGCCCAACACACAGATCCCTGCGGCACACTGCTGCCCCCGGGCGCTTCTGGCGTGGGAGGCTGTGGGTTCATCTCCCCACAGGCTGTGGCCTTCAGTGGTCCTCTCTGTTCTTTGCTGTCCCCTGCCAATAAGATTCATCATAAAGCTAGGTTTCTCACAAAATCCGGTTTAGGGAAAACTTTCTGGTAGCTCTTCTCTATCAAAGTGCACATACAGCTAGCCACGTGTGTCTGTATGTAGACTTATGCTCAACTATTTCTGAAGGATTTTACTTCCATCTACAAGGGGCTGTGGGCTTTTTTTTTAATATTATTTGTTTGGTCAGTGTTGTTTTTTGTTTGTTCTCTTTAGCAACTAGGCACACATTCCAATATTAACTATTTTCACCTTCAGCACAGTTAGGCTGACAAGCTAAGCTGAGGTGTAAATTATACCTGCTGATAAAAGCCCAGCCCACGGAGCAGCCACACCAAGCCATGAACCACACTGCTACGTGGAGTTACAGGGCTAAAACTGACATGCAAGTGATGGGGGATTACAGGGATCTACTTGGCAATTGTCTAACGAGCTAAATGTCTGCCTCAGAAGCAAAGATTTTCCCAATACTACAGAGGAAACAAATACTCAAGAGACAGCTGTGGAAGCCGCATTAAATCGGATTACCTGAATCTAATAAGTAAGGATATTTTTTAATTTTTTTTAAACCAATGCAGACTCTGAATGTTTGCATTACTCATCAAAATCAGGAGTAAATGGTGCAGGATATGAGTGCTTGTTAAGCTTTCACAGCAAACTGCAGCATCATAAACATCTGATTTATTTAAAGAAGAGTTGATTTATTCTGGAGAGGTGTTAAAATTTTTAGCGCATTTCTCCAAAGCTACCTACCTCCAGGGGCAGAACTCTCCTACTCCCAGGAGCTCAAGTCAAATTTTTGCTTGTTTATTTACTTTTTTTTTTTTTTTTAATAAGGATTGCTGTTGTAATGTAATGTCACTCTGGTCACATATTTTGTTAAGCCATTATCATTCCTTTTTCTTACGAGTGAGTTAGCTGCATGCCTGAGTATTATGGTCCCCTGGGTTTCACACGGCACATGCATCGTTACGGCTGAAGTGTATCACCAACCTGGCAGAACGGCTTCCATCCAGCTAATACTTGTACATCATGAATTAGCAGCAGTAAGGGTATTAAAAAAAAAAAAAAATCTAACCAAAATACAATTATACTGTAACTGCAATATAACAGTGTGCTTACTGCTTTATGCTTCTTTTGCAAGGACTCAGTGGTTGGCACCCAGGCTGCAGAACAGTTGGGTTTATTTCTGCCTGAAAGCACCCAAGCCCCTGAAAGCAAGACCTGATTTACAACCCTCAACATACTTTATGTAGATACATCTTTAATTCCTTCCCAGTGATGTTGTGCCACTTGCCTGGACATGTGAAGCAGGCACAGGGCTCAGAGAGGGTGAGGATGGGTCCCTGACGCAGCAGTCACTGCACACCCCGAGCCCCTGCCCCTCTCAGCACCCCCAAGCTAAGCCCCAAGCTCCGCTTGTCACCAGGCTCAGCTGCCACTAGCAGCAGCAGGCATGCTCCCAAAGCCAGCCTGAATGGCACTGAACAGACATCTGTTACATACCAGCAGTGCGTGATTCTGCAAATAGTGACACAAGTGTGACATGAGTGAGCCATGCCTCAAAAGCTGGGACAAAGCGAGTGACTTAGAGTTATGCTGCAGAGAATTAAGCAACAGCCACACGTGCCAAGCAGACATCACACTTTCTACATTTGTACACAGTCACAAGAATGGAAGCTACTTACAGAGAGCATAAAAAAAAATAAGGAAATGTATCTGCAGAAAATTTGTGTTAACCACTGTAAACCACTTTTCTTTGGACAAAAATCAGCTCAGAAGTCAAAGCCCATTCAATGGGTCCTTTAAAACAGCTTACGATTTGCAACAACTGTGTGATTTAGCAGTTGCTCATTTAAAACTTTAATATCACAAACACACACACATTTAGTCTCCATGGTCATGCAGTTCATCTGCTAATATTCTTTCCAGCATAAAAGAGGTGTGCCTGGGCATTTGTTCAACCATCTCCCCAAATCCTTTTTAAGCACCACTGTTCTGGCTTTTGAAGACGTCCACAGCTAATACCCATATTGTCAGTGTGCTTTTACATAAGTAAATGTGTTTAAAAAAAAAAATAAGGAAAAGCCTTTTTCTTATTCTAAAAGAATTATCTCCCTCTTTTATTCCTTCTTGTTATTTTTATTTATTCCTTTAAGCAGGGGCACGATGAACGAACGCTCCCTGACACACTGCTCTACAGTACACAAAGTTAAAAGGCCGCAGGACTTGCTAACTCCTTGGAAAAAGAGAGGAAACGCAGACAAGGAAGTGCCCTGCCAGAGAGCTGGGCAGCAGCAGGTGACCCGCATGGGCCAGTAAGCCAGGGTCACAGCCTTCTCTCAGGTGGGACTGCTCCAAACCCAGAGTATTTTGAAGAAGCCAATTTTAAAGGTCCATTTTTCACAAATGATACTGTATTTTTGCCAGCTAGTAATCAAAGGAAAATCATAATGCTGTAAAGATGCTATTTTGCTATAATTTTTAATGTCTGTCTCTTAGCGGAAGATTAAAAATGACAATAATTAAAAAATCGTATCATTTTCTGAAAATTACAGAATTCAGATGCTTTGCCTGCCAGCTTTCAATTTCAAAGCTCTTCATGAAATTTCCAGTCTTAACACTAAAGCAAAGCTTTATGCCATGAAGGGCAGACATATTTTATATCTGTTTAATTATAATAATGAAGACTTTGCTAATGCATTTAAAAGAACTGCAGCATAATCAATGCTGTATCTTGTTGCACCCAAGAGAATTTGTCTGTCTTAATTAAGTCTCCTCTCTCAGATGCAGAACATAGTGACTCTTCTATGTCAAGTACCTTACATAATGGCACAACAGCTCTACTTTTTGCATACGGCACACACTGCTTTTTGGTGCAGTTTCTAGCACTCCCATCACACTTCTTAAAGCAGAAATACAGAAAACAGAGAAAACAGTTTGGACAGCATCTTTGTATATGCTGAATGGTATGCAGCACATGCTTCAGTCCTGTGTTTTACCAAGGACACCAAAAGTAAAGTATGAATGCCCTAATACTATCTGCAGTCTGAATCATAAATCGCCTTACTTCACACAGACTTACCGGGTGATAATGAAAGCAGTGTCTAACAGTGTTTGAAGTTCATGAAAATCCTACTCCTATTTATACCGTGTTTTCTAGCCAAGATATATTTGGAACCAGAAGGAAGCATGGAACACTGTAGTAGCACCAGATCATTTACAGCTAGATTGAAAAAAAAAAAAATCTATTAGAACTATCACAGCCAATAAACTCCATAGCTCATTATTTCAGTGGTTTTTGTCTCTGCTGTTCTCCAGTTTTGAATCAATATTGAAGCTTATGGAAAATGTTTTCATCTTCCTGCTTATATATGAACAAAATGACTTAAAGTTGTTTGTGTTGTGTGTGTTTTTTTTTCCTGACAATATTTTCAGCTAGGATCATTATCAATGGAGAGAAGAAAAACAATCAACTTTCTCCATGCATTTAAGAAGAAAACATTTTTCACTAGGTGTTGCAGAACACAATGCATTTCTAATTAATTTTCCACAACCAGCTTATTTCTGCCAAGGAGTTTCTTACCCACCAGGTATATTTAGGCATGTTGGATACTCTGCAGTTGCTGAATATTTGCCCCTTGGTCAAAGCGCACCGCTGTGCCTCAGCAAATTGAAATGGCATTATCACCCTCATGAAAAATTAATACTTCATCCAGCAACCATTTGCCATTTCAATATGCCAGCATCCTAAAACACAAACACTAGTGCAAGTGCTCCAAATCAAGTGTGGTTGCTCAGCCAGCACTGTGCACAAACACACACAAAGACCAGTTTGTGGTGCTTTTGCATTAAAATGCTGGCAGAACACAACCTCAGCCATCAGTTCCTTCCTATGCCCTGATACAAAATTTTATCCTATCAATAACCACATACACCAAAGTAAACTCAAACTCAACACGGAAAAGGGAATGAAACAATGAAAACCGCACTATCCAGAAATTAGCTGCTATATTCAATGGCAAAGGATAAATTAGGAAGGGGTCTAAGCATATCTTTTGATTTTGGGTTCAATATGGATCTCTCAAGTGGCAGAAGGAAGGAAGCTAAGCCTGTGAAGAACTGAAGAACAGAGCATTTTCGGAGGGTTACCTGAGCTGGGCTCAGTAAAATACATTTGAGCATTTTGATTAATTCTGTGAGCTACCCACAGTTGTGCAGGAATTGCAGGGCAGAGCAGCAATGAACACTGCCAACACCATTATATTGAACCACAAAATCACCCCACTGTTTTCAGAGATTGTGCTTTTTTCTTTTCTTTTTTTTTTTTTTTTTAACCAATCCTACATGTTCCATGAATCACAGCTTCACAGTAGGATTACATCAGCATGTAGAGAAAATAAGTCAGTTGTCTTAGTAAAACCAGGCTTTTCTTTGCAAGTGCAGAAACAATACCACTCACTAGTTGTGAACACTTTTTGAACTAAACTGCTCAAGATATCTTCAGTAAAAAAGTACACACATCTGAAGATGAGCTTTTTCATATTTGACCATAAACAGGAATTGAGGGAAGGTAAGAGAAATGGACTTTAAACCTCTTAACCTAAACTGTACATTTGACCGTAAGTTTCATAACAATTAAGCAGGGGAGAAAATGATTCCCTTTACCTAACACCAAGTGTTGGTTTCATGCCTAAAATGTTTCAGCCTAATAGGTTTTTGTTGCTTTTTTTCTTTTTTTTCTCTTCTTTTTTGAATGTCCTTGTTCATGCAGTACCAGAAGAGACGCACAGAAGTGCCCTGTTACTTCTGCAGTTTCCTCTCTGTGTGCTTCACAGAAGTGATGGCACAAAGTTTATTCCATAGTTTTGTGCAGAGCTGGTACAATGGAAAAGCAAAATCACTCCCAAGCAGTTTGTATACAAAGCTTCACTAAGAGAGTGACAGGTTGCCCATAATTTAAACAGAATTTTCAGAAACAGAAAATGTCTATGAGATGCTGGTGTTTATGCTAAGAATGGGACTAAAAGGCCTGGAAAATCTTTTCACTTGTTTTCCTATGTAAGCCTGTGGAGTTTCTTGACCAAAGAGACAGACAACATTTGGCAAATAAATATATTTTAAATACACATCCTGGACATGTTTATACTCCATTTGCGAATAACAGAGAATCAAGAACAAAGCCACATTCAGTCCTGTGACTTGTCACAACCACATGGGTAGGAGGAGCATATGTGTGCAGCCGTGTGAGCACACACCACAGGCCAACACACACCTAAGAAGGAGCCTCAGAGCGACTTCATCACCTTCTCAAGTGCATTTTATAACAAAACAAAACAAAACAAAAGCCAATGAACCAAACCAAAAACCACCTTGGTACATCCTGGGCTGTTCCAAAGCAAGTACTCTCCTCCACCCAAATGTCTCCTTAAAGCCCAGAGAGCAGTCACATCTCCCAGGGATGAGCAGGTGGCATCCAGAAGAGGAAAGAGAAACAGAACAAGAGGAAGAACTCCAGCTGAGAGAAACTGGGAATATCAGCATGAAACTTCTCTCCTTATAATTACCTTGGTAGAATAACAGCAGAATTAGAGAAAAGGAGCAACCAGAAGCCCCTTCCAGCATAGGTTGCTACTGTTTGGATTAATCAGATAGAGCTGTTCTTGAAACCAATACATGAATTGACATTAGTTCAGTCTGCATGTATAATTTCAATTAATTCATTTTTCACACCAAATGATATCAGATTTTAATTAAAATCTTTTAACTGGAAATTAAAATGTCAGTGGTGATGCACAGTTGGTACTGAACAGATTTATTTTGTCCCTAACATTAATAAAAGAGCAAAAGTTTCAAGCAATACTTTGGTCAGCCCGCATCAGGGACCAACCGCCATCAAATCAAGTCCTGGGGTTGTATTTTCTCTCTAAACATACATTTTGCTGCCAGTTACTTGCTTGCAGGATTAAGGACTACCCAGATAAACTGTTATTCTACTAGCAGAGGGATGTAAAAGAGAATAGCTCCTAGATGCTGTATATTAGCACCATGTGTGCCTAATGCACGCCTTAAGACACAAACAGCTTTCTCACTCATCAGCCAAAAGACTGCCACTTAGCAAAACCCAAGCCTTCAACTCCTTGGTTTTTGACATGCTCAGCTGGATCTCTAGATGCCTGTGACTGCAACATTTTTCCCACCATGTCTCACTAGGATCCTGAAATGGCTGAAATACAAGGAAGTCCCTCAGGCTGCTGCAATCAGAGCTCAGGGTGCGAAGGGTACTGTGCCATTAGCCAGCAGCCGCCCGCTTTCCTCTCCCTGCCCTTGCCTCTGCGCTCTCCTCCCACAGCAACTGCCTCCAGCTCCGCAGAGGACTACTCTCCCAAGGGGAAGCCCATGTCATTCTGCAATAAATCCAGAAAAAGCAGAAGTGGCCACTCCTAAGCACACGTGCTACCTGACATTGCCATCTCCCTGTGTGCCTGTGTCATGAGAGGTTTCCAGGACCGTCCCGTCCCTACAGGGGTTCACTTGCCCCAAACTAGCCCCTGGCTTTGGTCTGAACTTCTAGATCCATGCGTGGTTTGGCCAAGCCCCTAGCACACCCAGTCGGGCCCTGCCTACGGTGGTGGCCGTTTGTGGAGACACCTCTTCCGACTCCACAAATGAAGCCCATTCTGTGGCTTAACTTTGTTCTTGGGCTACAAATTAAATGAGAGTGACAATAAAACATCACATATTACTACGTACACTTACTGTGAATGGGGATGTGAATGTGCAAATGAGAACTAGGCCATGAGTTGCAGAGAATAAGTCAAACAAAAAAGAAAAGACTGATACATGAAGGAATTATAAACACAAAGGAAAAGTCATTAAATCCATGCAAAAGTGGACAAGCTAAAGAGCTTTTGATACCTGGCTCACGCTAACTGTCCCTCCTCTTTAAACATGACCTGAAAAAATAAACTTCCCTTCTCCGTTAAGCACGCTTACTTCCTGACAAACATTACTGCCAATTGCACTCTGAAAGTCGATAAAAGGAGAGCAGTTTAATCACTAGAGCTAGTTTGGGGTTTTTGATGCGGTTCTGATGCTCAAGCTGCTAATAGTTTGAGCCCAATTTTCTGGCAATTTTTCTCCTACTCTCTCAGCAACTGCATTTATTGCCTTTTCCATTCCTGAGGTATCTAACATCACTGTACCTGCCAGGTGCTGGGGACAGAAAATGACTTCTCTGCAGCATTAAAAAGGCTGAAAAAATAAAATGAATATTACTAATGGGAAGCTCCAGTGCTGCTGTTCCTCCAGGATACGGCAATTCCACAGAGCTGAATTACATTACATATTTGCACATGGCAATTTGCTCTGCACAGGAAATATTCCTCCTCCCTGAGTCTTGCTGTTAAAACAGATCGGCTGGGGGGAAAAAAAAAAAGATAGGGGGTTGGAATGGGAAAAAATTACTAGCCTGGGGAGAGACCAAGCACATCCCCATGGAGCACTCAGCGCAGGACTGCGGAAAAGCACACGCAGCTTCTGTCCTGGAGAGCCAGGGATAACCTGAGCAGCCCCCAGCCATCCCCCAGGGCAGAGTCCCTGCCATGCCACCAGGTCACCAGCGATGGCTCTGCCCAGAAACGATGTGGACAACCCCACACCTTCTGGGGGTGGATGTTTCCCCACAATGCTGCTGGTCCTTCGCAGTCCCGCTGCCAGAGCTATTTAATAAACCACAAGTAGACTTAAGGCTTGAAATTTCACAGGGATGTTTAGACTGAGAGCTCACACAGTGACATACTTCTGGCTTTGAACAAGACTGTTAAAACCTATCTTGGGTCGTTTACACATCCTCTCTTCTAGTGTGAGACCCGCCATCTGCCTACCGCCGTTTGCCAGTTCCGCTGCCGTGCTGCCAGCCACGGTGCCGGCGCCGCTCCGCTGCCACCAGACAGACAAACCCCCCTGGGTGCTTCCTGCCGCAGGCTGCTGAGCAGGAGTGGGATCTCCGCCAGAGCCAAGTCCCAGACCTCTCCCTCAGCAGCCCTGGTGGGATAAATTCAGCACCTGCAGGGAAGGATGACATTCAGAAAGGCCTGTGTGTTCTCAGAGGTGCTGCCACAATGGTTTTATACCCATGTGGGGCTCTCAGCAGACTTTCCAACTAAGTAAGCCCCCTGGGTTTGTCCATACTAACCATGCCCCAAAGGAGCAGGTGAGGGGCCAAGGGCCCAATGTGAATTTCTCCCAGCTGAGCTGTGAGAACAACGCATGGAGCAGCAGCAGCTGAGGGTCAGATGGGATGCTAACAGAGCTGGCACATAGCAAGTTAATGTCTGCTGCTCCTTCCTCACCTGCCCGGACACAAACATGCACCACAGACTGTTTAAAAACAGGTAATTTGAATTAAATAGTAGTCTTAACACCTTCCAGGAACAATATTGCAAACAGAACCAAGCATTGAGATGCATTTTATTCAAAGCCCTGCAAGTGAACACCTGGCCCTGCTGTAACACCACTGCTCTTGCCTTGCCTTAGTTATTCTGTTCCCATCGTGGGGTGCTATTTATCTCATTCCCTGCGCAACATAAAAGCCATTTCTCCAGTCAAACTCTACATTATAGATGGTTCTTCTCTTCTTTATCATAAGCCCACTAATAGATGATTTCACACCAAGGCGAAGCGTGCAGCTGAGCCACAAGAAAGGCGGTAGAGAACCAGCCCTGCTCAGGCCCAGCGCCTCTCCCAGTATTTCCCACTGGCCGTACATTGCCACCACCACACTGCCCCGGCTATTTCCATCCACTGGAGAGACAGAGAGGCAGCAAATTGATGTACCGACGTGATGTATGCTCCCCTCCAGAAGCTCAGTGCCTCTGAATATGAACATGTTAAAGCCATGTTTTTGATAAGCATGACAAATCATGTAAAGTCATTACAATTTTATTAGAGGAAACATTTTCAAATGCATTGATTAAATTAGGAATAATGACTTGGACCTAAAGATATAAACCTCTAATTTCATCATCACTAATGACCTCCTGAAATAGCAGGGAGGAAGTCAGCTTCTTAAGGGTCGAGACAAAGAGCGCACAGCACACACCAGCAGCCTCACGGCCTCATCGGCCTCACGGCAATGAGCAAAACCCATCACGGAGACACAGACTGCAGAGAGCCAAATCACAATCCATACGTTAAATTACTTCAGCTGTGTTTTTAACCACTGTTTGAAATGAATGACTGAGCTTACAGACTCCAGCAAATATTGAAACACCTTCTTTAAGCAAACAGCAGCTTATAGAAAACATCAGCTGTTATTCTCTACCTATTCACAACGAAGCGTGCTGAAAATTGAATGTATTCAACCTGTTATTGTCTCCTCGATACAAATGGTGCGCACCTTCCAATTTAGAAGGGGCATGAACACATCTCACATACCAAGCTGCTAACTCCATAAGAAGAATCCCAAACAAGAAAGAGTAAAATGAACATACACTGTGTTTGTCAAAGTACAGAAAGTAATCTGGGGGAAAAGCAAATTGTTCTTCCCTCAACTCAAAAATTGTTACCATCTTCACTGTTTTCTGGAACATCAGTTAAATGAAAGAGATTGCTAATGGAACAATTCCTTTAACAAAGGTTGTGCTTTTAAATTAGATATTAGTAGGGAAGACCACAGTGACAAACAGTACAACACTGTGGAGAAACAGAATTATCTGAGTGCTTTCTCCCACCTTCTTTCTTTGCAGTGGATCGCAGATTTATGTACTTCTCCTTCTCACAAGGACTACACCACAAGACAACGCGTGATTCATTCATTTGTTCATTAAACTTCACCAGCGTAGCTCATCTGTCAGGTAAATGGGAAACACATCCAGACAACACACTGCTGTGCATTAACCCTTTTCCTGCCTGCCTCACTATGACAGAGCTCAAACACAAGAAAAAGGCCTTACCTCAAACAGGGAAGATGCAGGTTAACCCATTCAAGACCCAAAACCCTTCAAGACCCAAAACCCATGCAACCCGATGGAGCCTTCTTCAGAGTACCCTGCATGGTGAAAAACAAAGTTTCAGAGCTTCAGCTCTGAAGCTCCACGACACAGAAGTAGTCAGGGGCTTGCTGGCTACGCACACCTTCCTGCAAGCCAGGAGCTGGGAGGATGCTCTTCTGCACATCTCCGTAACCTCCAGGAGCACAAAACAAATGAACAAATAAAATCTCACACATATTCAAGAACAGGAGAGAACGATTCACCTTGCACATCCTATGCAAATTTGGTCCAAAAGTCCAAACAACTAATTATTTGACCACTACTATCAGATGTTGTTTTTTTTTTCCTTAAAATGTAATTCCAGCTTCACAGTGCAAGTTTGGTTGCTTTTTCTTCCCTTTCCTTTCAGTTAGGAATAACCAATCTATTATTAGTCTATATCTACCATTACATTTGTGGTGTGTGCAAACATTGATGGGTGCGTGCTACGTGAATCTCTGTTCTGTTGTAACAACCAGGAACCACATCTTATAAATATACTGCATGGCACACATAAAATATTAAACAAAAAGAAAACACTGGCTACACACATATATATTAAATATCTGAGAGTAAAGAGAAAATAATCCACGTTAGCACAGCTGCAGAACATTATGATAATTGAGTCTGACCTCCACCTCTCAAGCCACCGAATTTCAGCCTTTTTCCATATTTGTTGTGTTCTTTATCTTTTTTCATTGTAAATAGTCTTCATTTCCAAGCTCTTCCCATCTATTTTTTCCCTTGAACTCACCTCTGAGAGACTTAATGAGGACAGAAAATTGAATGGTGAGTACATTTTGCACCTTATTTGAAAGCATGTTTCTCACAAGTCTGCCTTGTAGGCAAGTCCTTCTCTTTTCTATAAAAATATTTGAAAAAAACAGCATGTAAGAGACAAACAGCAGCCCAGGACTTGGGCACAGGCTGGTGCCATTCAGCTTCCATGGGAAGATTTACTCCAGCTCTAGCCTGGTACAAGGTGCACTGCTGTAACGCAACTATAGCTGCCATGGCCAGGAATCAGGACCAATCTGTTATCCCTCTGTGGAGCCCAGCAGAACTCCTGCTGTCTAACAGGCACTTCTAATCACAGTGAGCAGTCACGCAGCAAACGGCCTGATAGCAATCAGCAGATCAGCACTGGAAAGGCCAGCACTCAAATCTGAACCTGCACGGCTCCCCTACACTACTCCCCTGCAACTTTCATGGTACACATTGGTTGGGTTGTTTACATATGGCCAACGAGTAAAACTCACCTACCAAAAAAACACCCTGCAAGTCAGCAGTGCCAGCATGTGAACATCCTCTTTATATTTTGTAAGTCATGCTGGTGTTGAACAGCCACATGTAAATCGCCTCCTTAAGTGCCTGAGGTCTCAAAGGAATGCAGGAGAGTGATCTACAGGGAAGGAGCGTTTAAAGGAGCCCGTGGCTCCTAAAAAATGAGCAGCAACTCATTTAAAGTTAACTGTGAAACCTTTGGTTGATTCCGATGTACGAATCCATCACGTGTCCACTCTATGCAGACAGGGGAGGGGGAAGCAGGGCAGGAATTTCACGCACCAGATTTCAGCCTGGGGCGAACCCCTGCTGCTGCTGCGTGCTAACCTGCTGGTCGTGGTCTTGGCACAAAAGCCAGCACACCCCCAGAGGTCCTTACTGTGAGCACACACCTGCACACGGCATCGGGAGGATCCCCTGCCAAACCCCTTAATATGGCAGAACACAAAGTAAAGGTTAGCTCAGATGAGCATTTGGGACACCAAGGCTGCATCTCCACAGCTGCCAGTTCTCTGGTGGCAGCCAGATGGGTTTGAGCACCAGTCGGAGAGATTTGGCTTTGCTCAGGTCATAAGCCTTCAGTGCTGCACATAACTGGCTCGTGTTGAAGTGTGCCTCCCCTGGTGAAGTACTGTGCTTTATCTTGTTCTGCTTTTATTAATAACAAAAAAAAATGTTGTTGTGGTTTAACCCGCCGGCAGGTAAACACCACACAGCCGTTCACTCACCCTCCCCTCTCCATCTCTGGGATGGGGGAGAGAAACGGGAAAGTGAAGCCTATGAGTTGAGATAAAGACAGTTTATTAAGACAGGAAAATAACAATAATAAGAAGAATAATAACAATAATGATGATAATAGTACCACTACTAATAATGTGTACGAAACAAGTGATGCACAATGCAACTGATCACCACCCGCTGACCAATGCCCAGCCTAACCCCGAGCAGCCAGCCCTCCCCCCCCAGCCAGCCACCCCTATCTATTGTTCAGTAGGACCCCAGATGGGATGGAATACCCCTTTGGCCAGCTTGGGTCAGCTGTCCTAGGTCTGTCCCCTCCCAGCTCCTGCTGCACCCCCAGCCTGCCTATTGGCAGGACAGAGCAAGAAGCTGAAACGTCCTTGGCCTGGTGTAAGCACTGCTCTGCAACAGCCAAAACATCGGCATGTTATCAGCACTCTTCTCATCCTAAGCCAAAACACAGCACCCTACCAGCTACTAGGAGGAAAATTAACTCTGTCCTAACTGAAACCAGGACAAAACCAGAACAATTAATGTTCAAAACCAAATCTTCATCCCATGGTGGGCCGCTATTTGCATGTGGGTTTTCTTTCTTGTCTCCTAGAGCTATCCAGTTGAAAATTAATTCAGAGGCCTGCCCTCAGAAACATAACACTAACCACAGAGGGACAAGACATCAGCACACAAGAAATAAACCACCTTTGGCAGAACACACTGGGGTGCAAGCTTGGGAACATGCAGCTACAGGAGTAGGAGGAAACAAAAACAACTAGTTATCTGAAGGAAAAAAAAAAAAAGCACACTTAAAACTTCCCTTTTTATTGCTTACTGCCATAATTAGTGGCTAGTAAATACTTGCCTGGTGGCAGCATCTATGTGTTGCAACAGGGAATTGGAAACACCGTGTTAGCACTGTATGAATAAAAAGAGGCAACAGTTGGCCTAAAGGCTTTACTGTTAATATTGCATTATTTCCCATTTCATCAGTTACATTACTCACATACAAGAACTGTCCAGCTAAACACAAACGACTCAGAGCAGTAACAGCAAGTAACAGAGCTTGAGATAAAGCCTACAAATAACAGTGGCTTTCTCATCCCTGTCACTGAATGCATTAAGTTTTAAGAAACAGAAAACAAAGGTTTAACAAGGAAACTGTGATCCTTAACCTATAGCTGATTGTCCGTGATGTGGCTTTAATCTCTGCACACAGCAGATACGTCCTAGCCTGGAGCTTGGCCTCTCCAGCAAGCCAAGTGCCCGTGGCCGGTGCCTCAGGAGGACGAGAAGCTGTCACCTGGTATCAATGCCCCTGAGAGACCGGCGGCAAGTTCCAGATCCCAGGCCGAGGGGTGCAGTTTTACAGTGATGGGGTGGCAATCATGGGAGGACCAGGGGAATGCAAGGGCGCCCAGTTTCCCTTCAGGCACCAGGCAGTTTCACCAGGCGGTGACACCAGCCGCAGCAAGAGGAAGGCAGCACCCGGCCCACAGGACTGCAGCTTCGGGAAACACGGGCATCGCTCCCACCCATCTGCCGTGAGCACACAGGGCCTTCCAGGAGCAGAAGGAGAAGCAGAAGCCTGGCTCCATCGCAGTGCATGCTCGGGTAGCAGCTGCTGCCACACCTCCTGGGGGCTGCTCCCAGCTGCACGCTCCGTGATGCCCTTGGTCTGGTTCTGCTTGCAGGGATATTTGCCAAGGGGAAGGCAGCTGGCAAAAGCCAGTAAATCCTTCAGCTCAAACTAGCAGAGATCTGGCTGGGCCCCCGCCAGCCCTGACGGTGGGTCAGATAAAGAGCTCTGCACTCCAGGTAGCTCATAAAAAGAGATTAAAGCAACACAGCCAGTGAGACAGTTTGCCCGCTCAGGCAGAGCAATTTCTCCTCCAGATTAATTTCTGCCTTCCTCCACTCACTGGAGGAGACTGAAAATTGGCCCCGAGTGGGAGGCATCTGGGTGCCTCGTTGTGAGGCAAGGGAGAGCCGCAGCCAGAACAGAGCAGGGCAGAGCTGGGGAGTCCCCGCATCTCCCTCCTGCACTCATCCTCCCAGAGAGGAGCCACCCAACGGGGTGAGCGTGCTCCCTTCTGCAGCCCTTACCGGTGCTATCAGACACAGATCCATAGGCTGCAATGAAAATGTAAGTGAGGGGCTTTAAAAACAAAAACATTTAGTTGAACAATCACTTCAATGGTGCTCAGAGTCCATCCAGTGTGACTGTGGAGATCCTGCAGACTGGAAGATTTTCTCTGTTCCTTGCAAACATGGCTTTGACTGACAAGGGAGCACGAGACAAGCGTTAGCAATATGCCTCGTTAAACTTTGTCAATAATGCAACAAGGAAGCCAGGATAAGCAGCTGAGATGTGAGAACAGCAGGCGGAGAACAGCTATGACATACCCAAGCTCCAGGGATGGGCATCTGTCTTGTCAGCATTCCCATCTTCCACCGCAAGGCTCATTATCCCTTAAATTTCTCCATCAAAAGACATAAGAAAGAAAAAAAGAAGGGACAGAGCAACTGCCTATAAGCTATGCAACTACTGATTGCATGTGAAGTCTGTATGGGCTATGTTTTTTTCCCTAAAATTTGCAGAGCACCACTCAGAGCACCATCAGTGAAAAGGCAACCTTGCTAAAGGAGCCCACCGTCCAAGCCTCGCCCGTATTTGCACAAGCACTTTGGGCCACAATTTGAAGAGATGGAGCCCTGCAAAGGAACACCCCTCCCCCCCATCCACATGCCTAACATTTGTGTTGCCCTTCACAGCAGGTAACTAATTAAAGCAGGACAGAAACACCAACACCCACTTAACCCACTACTTAGTGGATCAAGATGTTGTGGGTGTTAGCTGACTTTTCTAGGGAAATGCACTGCAATAATGAAGAAGCTTTACACGACTTTCTTCAAAAGCATCCATTTTGTTCTTCTAAGCTGAAAACCTGGTAGGTTGCTACTACTAATGCACTGGAAACATTTGCTGTACAGTGCCTCGAAACCCTTACTCTGTTTAGCAGAGTATGAGGTTTCTGTTACTGCACCAGCAATCTCAAGAGAAAAGCAAGATACAGAATCTGCAGTCCCCTCTCAACAGCATTTCCCCTGTAACTACTGCCTCCTATACTCTGCGTGGTGCCTCAGTGTATGTATACCTAACTTTGCATTTACCATAAATTCTTTACAAACCATAATTCTGAACTCTGTTTCCTGTAGACAAACTTTCATCTTTCAATCTGATTGTCTTCTACTGTGTGACAGTTAAGTATAACATCTGAGCCCCGAGGTCAGATGATTAACATTTATTTCAAGATTGTGTCTAACAGAAAGCAGCAGCTCACAGCAGGAGCCCATGTGAACACTTAAAACAACAACAGAGGAGCCTTTCTCAATTGCCAAGTGGCCACTCAAGGTTTTTAAGTCTGCTTAGCATGTTGCCATTGGTCTGCAACTTGAAGTGAAGACAGTTTGCTAATGAACAGCCTTTTATAGAAATAACTTCTGGTGCACTGCACAGGTGTGACAATACATTTGGGTTCATCTGACAACAACAACAAACTGTTTTACACTACCTTTTGCCGAGCACCGTTGTCTTCTGCCATGCGCTTCTCCTTCAGCTGCCCCTTCTGTGAAGAGCTATAGTATTATTATTACACTTACTATCCTTAATATGCTTCAGATCACAGAAAGCTAGCCACAGCAAGTCCTGAACAATGCATCTTCCAGCACTCAAATCCTCAAGAGCCAAAAGCAGATACTTTACCCTAAGCTGTCTCTGCCCCACGTTTATCTGGAAGTGCTGCAGTGCTCCCACAGGCCACAAAACATCCAGGGTACGGGAAGATTGCTTTAATTAGCAGGTGACACTGAGATCACTTCACAAATGGGGAAGTCTTCCTCTCTCATTTTCTGTTTCACAGCTTGTCCCCAAGTATCTAATTATACATATTCACACCTCCACACAGAATTTAACGGGAGTAGAAACAGACTGTTCATCTGCAGGCAACAGATCATTCTCTAAAATGCACGAAGTTAGGTATTATGTCACTAGGAAAAGGAATTCCAGGTGACTTTAGATCATTTAACTTGTCTGCACAATCTTCACATATACCTTGAAACAGACGGCTCCTTTCTATTAAAAAAAAAAATACAGATACTTTTAAGAGTTTGCAGTTTAGAATGTATAGAGAAAATGCTGTCCCTAAGGTGGTGCGGATCTTCATAGTTCTGCTGATTTCAACAGATCAGCATATCATAAAAAAACTTTTAAGCAGAAAAAAAAAATAGTTAAAAACTTTTTTTTTTTTTTCCGAAGTCTTTTGTTTGACTGTTTTGGGGAGAATAACTTCTTGCACTTAACCCTCCTAAGACTTCCTAGTTTCTGATTTTCAGTTAAAAGAATAGGAAGCTTCAACAGCAACAGTAAGCCCACGGCAGTCAAAATTCTGACGAATTATTTGCTTCACTCCTAGCAAAATAAGATATACCATTTCTCTTCTAGCAACTAATTCCTGTTAGATGACTTAACAATATTTTTAAACCTCTGTAAGAACTTACTTTTTCATCTAGAAACATCTAAGGGAATAAATATCTCAACCAGCTATGAATTCTTTTCTTGACCATCTGCTACAAAGCAAATTCCTACCAATTAGAGAAATCTGAAGTTTGCTCTTCAAATGCTCTTCTCGGCTGTTGTACCTCTGAACAGTGCCGAGGGAAAAGGAGAACCATGAAGATGATCAAGCAAAACAGGAAGTGCTTTCCTCACCACAAACTACTTTCTGACACAGGCTGCTCGAGAAGAAAAAGCTACAAAGTAGAGGAATGAGCAAAATTCATTAGAAGGATTTCACTGGAAAAAAGAGGAAAACCAAGGAGCCAACATCAAACGAGCATGCTGAGTCAAGCTCCACCCCACACTGGGCAAAAGGAAGCCTCAGTACCTCCACCTTGTCCTGGGGAGGGCCACCACAGCCTGGTGAGAAGGGTCACCCCAGCACACAGCTTAGAGACCTAGGTCCAGGCCACCTGCACGTGGGCCAAGAGGAGAACACAAACCTGACATCTCCTCTTACCACCTGAACATTGAGGCTCTGGGTGCTGAGGCATAAACTTTGCAAGTAATGGTTTGTTGGGATGTTTTTTTGGCAATAGATCCAACTTCCCTCAGAAACCCTTCTCAGAAGAGCAAGTTTACTGCAAACAGAGAAACAACTATTTACTGCTACTTTTATGTTACTTAAGAGACTCCAACCCAAAATGCGCGTCCAGTGCCTTTAGTTTATACAAAAAGGTCAACTGCTGTTCTGTAAACATAGCCTACCTCCAGGCCTAAAGTCATGAAGGGAGCTGGAACATGCATCTCCGAACGGCAAATCCCTTCGTACTCTCACAAACAGGAAATGAAACAAAAGCCCACAGATAAATTGTATTTCAGTCACTGGTCAAAACACTGGATGCTTCTTCCCAGAACCTCTGACCTCTACTCAATATCTCATGGAAAATAAAGATTGGAGGGACTTCTGTTTGGAATGGTGTTTTCCTCTGCTATAGTATCTGCACCCTGCCAAACCTTTGCAGGAGCCAGGGGAGAGCAAAGCGTGGTTCCCTGGGCAAAGGACAAAAGCACCTCCTGACACATTCACGTCCTGCTACTTTAAACCCCTATAGCAGACAACCATGGTAGCAAATGTATTAGTACTTTCTCTTTCCAAGCAGCCTAATTTTTTGGAATTATTCTACCTAATTCTTGGTGATATTTACATGGCAAGATGTCATCATAGTATCCTTACGCTAAAATATCTGTTCATGGGATCATTTTCAACTTGTTCAGTGCATCCCTAATCCTGCAGCATGTTCTCCCTCCATGTTTATTTTTCCAGGAATTGACAACAACCTAGTATTTTCTCTGTGCCAGAAACATCTCCCTGTGTTCTATTAATGCTGCGGGTTTCTTTTGTTCACAGCAAGTGCCCTCCAGGATGCATCTGTAGAAGGGAGGGAGAAAAGCTTTTCCTTATGCTAATGGTGCTGGCATCCACTCCTAATGTCATCCATTGCTCAGGACTACACTTCACAGAATCATCTCTCTTGCTCTTTTATTCCCTCTCACCGCTGCTGACTCTGAGACACATTCACCTACTTAAATTCTGTTGGAGTTCAAGTTGGGAGGTGCAAAAACATTTTTAATTCCCAAGGAAAGGAAGATATACCAAAGATTGCTCTCATTTTTCCGAAGCACAAGTGCACACAGCTTCCCTTGGTTAGAACATCATTAAGACTTCTTTCCAAGAGTTTCATCACCTGCAGATAGATTATTTTCAGAGAAATGTACTCCGTGCAAAACCTGGCATGGAGGTGTTGATTAGCTAAAGGCCACTCATTTTGCATGGCCTTTTTTTCCCAGCTTGGATATGTAGGAGCTTCCTGGGTGGTTGATGGATGCATAAGATTAGTTTGCGTAAAACAAGCCGAATGTTTGCTACAAAAGATGGGAAATGGTCATGAGCACAAGCTGCTTATAGGCAGGCAAATGTTGAGCTGGGAGCACAGAGAATGGGCAGTGGGCACGTGCTGCTGGTGCCTGCCAGGTTGGGGTCTCAGGCACCTGCCAGCAGCACCGAGGCCTGGGCTGCAACCTCCTGGGCAGCTTCGTGCAGAGAAGAAGGAAAATGTATTGGCGTTGGACCGCTTCTGAAACAGGAAAAAAAAAAAAAAAAAAAAAAAAGCCTGTTCTCCCATGCTCATGCACATGAACTTTTGACAGGAGATTAATCTCTTGACCCCATCCATTTAGAAATAGGAAGGAACAAAAACCATGTTTCAGTTAACAAGAAACACCATGGTACAGACCACAAATACTTGCCTAACTTTCCTGCTGAAGAACTTACATTTGGCATACGAAGTATTTCATAGAATACTAAAGCTTTAGGGAGAGAAAAAAAAAAAAAAAAAAAAAAACCACAGAAATTACTATTCATGTTTTGTTTGTTTTCAACAAACCAGGAAGAAGAGCTAGAGACCCATCTCAGCTCCATTTTCACATTTGGAAAGCCAGAGCCACACACATTAGTTCACCTTTTATGTTCACATTAAAACCAGTATCTGTAGCTCAGAGCCTTAGGAAGTCTGGCATTCTATTCACGGAGCCAAATGTTCATGTTTCCATGCCTGAACCCCCCTTTCTAAGTGATTTACTAAAGTTGTACAAAAAGTTTGAATATGTTTTAAAAAATGCTTCAGTTAAGATTAGAATTTGACTTCAGACCCCACTCACACACCAAAGACTGCAGGACAATTCAAAATTTGTCTATCATCTCGCCAATACATCGAAATGATTGTACTGGCATAAGTCATTCCTCCTAGTTCATACGCCTTCTCTCAGGTAGCACGGTGATTGATGCTTGAGTAAAAAATTACTTCCAAATTTCATTTTAGGTTAGGTATCTGATTTTCAACATATGCAAAAGAAAAAAAAAAAGTATTCTTGTTGTAACATGAAACTGACATTTCTGAAATGCTCAAGGACCAGTTTCTAATTTCTGGTAGAGGAAAGGCTGCCAACATTTCTTTGCTTCTTTCAGCATTCCTAATTTTTCCCTGTCATCGTTTTGAAATAGTGGGAGTCATCCCTCACAGCACAGCAGCCCCCAAGCTTCTTTGATACCCACACTGATTACTACACAACAGAAGCCATAAGAACTGTCTCCCTCTGTCAGGTTGAAAGCAGAGCATTGATATCTTAAAATATGTTAAGCATCTAAGTGACTCTGAAAATTGAACTTATCCCAGAAATCCTCTGAAAATAAATGGCTACTTTGCTTTGTGTTCACAGCCAGCAGCAGCCACCCTCCCCTAAAACATGCGTCTAACAACCACGTCTGTTTCTCCACAAAGCCACCCCCACACAATCTCACCTATTAGTGCCTTACAGAGGAGTGTATCAAAGGAATTCTGACATGTTTGGCTAAAAGGGCTCCAGAAGGCAAAAAGGGGGCTGCTATGAAGCTTTCCTTGACAGCACCTCCCCTGTTAACATTACCGAGGCTCCGGTTGGCAGCCCTCTCCCAAGCGCAGCCCGCAAGGCTAGCTGTGGCTTGAGAGGCAGACAGTAGCTGACATCTGCAGTCCCAGCCAGCCACTGAGGCTGAGCATGCAGCCTCTACTAGGGAGCTGCTGAAAGGAAACAAATGCCTCTGTCAGCTGAGGGCAACCATTTAAAATGAGTTCACTTTTCATAGCAATGCGCTCTATAGTGCCACTCAGTAAACAAAAGTGTGCTGTTAAATAGCTAACACTGAGCAATTCTGCATTGACAGGTATCTCATTCTTTCTTCCAGCCTGAAAAAAAAAGACTTAAAAAAAAAAAAAAAAAAAACATCAACGAGGTGAATAAGCTGGAATACAGCTGAGTGGACGGAGCGCTGTTCTGTGCCAGTCACTCTCTGCAACCACAGCAAAAGCAGCATTACGGAAAGCTAAGATTGGACCTTAAGTGTTTAAAGATGACTCACAGATAACATGCTTGATTATCACAAAAATTTCCATCAGTACTGAGGTGAAACTCCAACCTTACTGAAACCAGAGGAAACTTCACTGTGGATTTCAGCAAGTCCAAGACGCTCAGGACCCATGAGGCAGAAGTGATGGCGCTACTTTACCTCAGACACGCCGCCTTCAGCAGGTGAAATCTCATGATCTGTTTCTATTCAAAAAAAACCACACTGATTTTATTTAGTAAATATCACCAAGTCTTTATTACCATGGGCACAAATGAGGTTCCTGTGCTCTGCCAATCCCACCACCACAAAAACAACACAAAAATGCAGAACAAATGGCAGCGTTACCTTAAAGGCCCACTAGGCCGCCGGATGCCAGAGCAATACTAACTGAACTATCCTCTACTCACGGCAAGTAAGTGCCCACAGAAGGGAGGGCCACACCTCACGCTGCCGTATTTTGGATGTTTCAGTACTACAGTGGCACATCTTCCAAAATGTATTGGAGTAAAACCACCATGTTCTAGTAAAAGCGCTGCAGGGGCGGCGGCACTGAGGAGGCCGCCGGCTGAAGAGGCACCACAGAACAAGCTCGCGTATTCCTTCCTGAGCCACAACAACCCGGCTGCTGCACTGACGGGCAAGGGAAACCCTCAGCGGAGCACGGGGATCAATGTAATCTGTCTTTTTGGTTTACTCAACTGGAAAACAATAAGGGGAATCAGTTCATCTCCCATGGAGATTAAGGGAAATTGCAGCCTCCAAAAGCATTTGAGTTGGATTAAGAGTAGTTGAACGAAGCTTACTGATTAAAAGTTGCATCAGGCATTGAGGTGTTTAAAAGGAGATTAAGAGGACATGCTTTTCAGTTGGGAGAACTGAAATAATTAAACATTGCTTGCCTCATTGCTTGGTACAGCACAGACAGGCCTGGAATATCAGGATAAAAATGGAGACTATGCAAGAACTAACCTGTAAGAAACAGGAGAAAGTTCCTTTCTGTTTAACACAAAGTAGCTTTTCTTTTTTTTTTATGAAAAAACAGATGAACAGATCTGCAAACGAACCTAAAATTGCTGTGGAAGGAGACAGCAATGGTAGAGGACAGAGCTGGACACTCAAGGGCTGAAGTGAAAGGAGAACAAGCTATGGGTTAAAATCCACAAGAATCTCCCTGTTACTAAAAAAAATTAATCCAAGGTGAGTGGGCAGTGCTGTGGAGGTCCCTCCCATAACTCCTTCTGGGGCTGTCACCTGGGGATGCCTGACACCTCCCTTGGGCTCAGAAGCACAGAAAATACCAGGGAGCTGGAAGCCTGCAATTTGGTGTGCAGAAAAATGTCAACATTTATGGGATCTCCATTAATTTGTCCCACCAAAAAAAGAAAAAAATAATAAAAATAGAAGGGGGTCTTTCCTACACCCCAAAGCAAAAGCACATCCCCAAAAGATCTATCCCACAAGCACAGTCAAGCGACAACTTTAATTCAGCACAGCAGCAGATTAGCTGCCAAGTCTGCTGCAGTATTGTAATCACTCTGTTAATCACAAATCCCCACAACATCCAAGCTACAAAACTTTTGTTTGTTTGTTTTTAAAGAAGCTTTAGAAATAAAGGTTTTTGCCAGTTGTCTGCATGGTATTTTAGTACTACTGATGAGTCTGGTATGATAACTCCTGCACTCATTAGTTCAGTCTATGTTCCAAACCCAAACCTGCTCTATAAGCCTTGCTTCCTGTATATTTTAGGAGCTGTGTTTATCAAGAGAATGCTGGAAGTAAGAATAATTTTTAACTTGTGTTCATTAAAACACCTAACAAGAAAACTGCTGATTAGAGCAGTAAATGGTAACTTGTTACGGCTGATGAAGACAGGCAGAGCTCACTCACAAATACAATAAATGCTATTTCAGCTACTCTGGCCCTAATTCAGAGAACCAGAATGACATTCATTCACCAGGAAAAGCGATAGGATTTGTACGGTCTGTAAGTGCGTAAATATTGTATTTATTCCATTGAAGGGCAAAGCGGTACAGAACATGATCCTCTTCTCACTGAGGTCAGGGCAGCTTTTGAGTCAAATGGAAGCAAATTAAACTGTGCTGTCTCTAAGCTGCTAGTCCAGTCAAGAGGACCCACTGTGTTCAGACCTTTAGGACTAAAAACAAAGCAACCTGGATTGAAATTACAAGTGACACTCTACATCGTATAACAGCTTCACATCTCCTTAGAAAGGAGAGGTGTGAAACCACGCTTGGAAAGCACAGTAATTCATATTCAGTTGGGCTTACACCTAGGCACCACTCTTACTGCTCTCAAGGAGGCAACATGAAAGTCATGCAGATTTCAACTATACTTATTTCTGGAAGTGTCAAAAATGGAAGGGAATAGCCTTTCTCCCACGTTTTTAATCAGCTTAGAAACAAAACACAGGAATATTTCCTCACGGTGTTTAATTGCTGAACAAACACTGACACTTCTGTCCTGAAGCAAATGATGCTACAGGGAACTACACAGTCTCCGAGGTGATGGAAGGCAATTATTACCACGCTGCTCCTTGGTGGCTGAGTGGAGCCCTGAGCTTCACACGTGGGCTCTGCCATACGAATGCCCCAGGCACAGGCAGACTGCAACCACCAGACACGGTGTCCAAACCATGCTGCTTTGTTGTTCCGGGTTTTGTTTGTTTGTAATTATGCATGCTGATATACCTATTGTCATTACTTCCATTCAGACCACTACAGGCAGTAACTGGAACCAGTGAGCCCTAACCAGGGCTTTGATCTGCTATTCCTTTTATACAGAAGCATTTCTGTAGCAAAACCCGTCACAACCGCTATGGTGCAAACTGGCAGATGACAGCAGGGAGAGCTCTGAAGAACATTTATATGAATCTGAACTGCAACCAAGACAAAGACAGGTATTCTACCATGCTGAGTTTAATACATTGCCTTTCACCTATTAAATTAAGCAAGGGCAAGGCATTTTCCCATACTCATAGAAGTGGTATTAAATTATGCATTCAGAACTAATTATCTGATATGCTGTTTAAACCTTGTCATTATCCATGTCGAATAAGGAGAATGCAAAACGTAGCTCCTGGGCGAACAAGACAGACAGAGGGAGAGCCTGCAAGCCGTGCCTCTAGTGCAGGACTCCAACAGTGGAGTCGCCAGCTGCCCACCCACAGCACGGGACAGGGCATGTACAGTGTGTCCGCAGGTGTGGGCACCTGTCCTGCCACCCCCAGGCTCTCAGCACCCCACTGGACACCCACGACTCCTCTCCTCATCCACTAAAGGCTGGTACAGCCACAGGGAGCTGTATCCAAGGGTGCAGGCAAGGAGAAAAGGGGTCAGCTCCTACCATGCATGCAGCTTTTTCTGCAGATCCACACCTGCAAAAAGCATCACTGCTTTTGTTTCACATGGCAGTGCCAAGTCGGACTGGTCCTCCACATCCCGCTGATGTTTTTTTATATGGTCAAGGCCAGAAATCTTGAGAAAACAGTGATTCTTTTGTAACCTGGAAAAATTCGTCAAGAGAAACAGTGGCGAAATCAGGCTTCCTCTGTATTTAACAACCAACAACTGGTGAGGACGAAATTAAAAGGAACACCAGAAAGCCTCCGCATCCAGGTGGGGATGAGGAAGGGTGGGGCACCCCCTTACAGAACTGGGGAATCCCCATTCCCAATTCCTGTCGCTGCCAGCTGCTCCCATCCCAAGCCTACCCCGGCCACCTCACTGCCAGTGCCACTCCCCCAAAAAGCACCAAGGCGCAGTTTCTCCTGCATAAGGGCAAGCTTGCACATCCCAACAGCCCGGCCCAGCTTCCTGGCCCCAGCTTTCTCCCAGCATGTCCACTCTGGGCAGCTTCTCCAGCCACAGCCACCACAAAGGCCCTGAGGGCTCTTGTGTCCCCGCTGGGGGCTTCTTCTAAAGGCTTCCTGGAGGCTCACCCAACAGGAACGGGGCCAGTGCCGCTTGCTGTGCTTACATGATTGCAAGGGATGCGTGCTGTGTTAAAAATGCAGGCAAGCTTTGGAATGAAAAAAATAAATGGTGTCCTTCAGGAGGGTGGAAATGAACTCCAGAACTCAGTTCATCCAAGATAATCTGACAGTGATTAATGACTGTCCAAAAGGACGTTGTACCTCCAAAAAGATGCCTTTTTAAGTCATAAAATGCTTGGAAATGTCTGCTTCATTGTCACAATGAATATGCATTTTATTAATAATCCGACTGAACAGTGGGATGCCAGAATTGTTTGTTCTATCATGGTTTATGTTGTGGGTCCAAATGGCTACAGGCAACACAATTATAGATGGACTACATGGTAACAGGCACCTCATAGAGGTAAAACTAGATAAGTTGCATTAATCACTGACAAAGCATCCTGCTGCTAAGCGCTGCACATTCATCTTTTCCTAAGCTTTTCACTTTGCAGCTTATTATAAACAGAGATTGGCTCCAGAACCTCCATAAAGCCCCATACGCGTAGCTACATTTCTCAAATTGTTGTTCCACAAACGTGCCTCTGTATTTACATTACGTACATTACAAATGTTTTTAATTATTCTTCCTTCCCAATAAGTGAGCTCGCAGTAATTCAGACAGTTACTGTCTATCTGCACAGCAGGCAGGTGCTACTGTGCTAAGAAGAAGAGGGAGCCACATTTAACTTCTAGTGCAAAAAGCTCTCCAGCCAGGCGGCCCGAGAGCTTCCTGCTGCTCCCAGCCCCTCACAGCAGGGAGCCCACCTGGGGAGCACAGTGCTGAAGGATGGCTCCTTCCCCCCATCCCTGCGGGATTACAGAAGTACCGACAGAGGTACCGACTAGAGGCCTTTTTACAGCTGTAAATTTGGCCAGACTGCACAAGCTGTACGATTCAGTGTATTGGAAAGCAGCATTTTTTAAGGCTGGTAGGATCCTTCGCTTATATTAAAATGTTAGCTATCCTATGGATCCACTGCAATTATCTTATGACTCACCTTCCAGTGGTGGTGTGAATTTTGAACGATTACATATTTTAAATAGGTAAGAAGATAAGAAACCTTTGCTTTTTTTTTTTTTTTTTTTTTTAATGGAGCACTTGTCTCAACAAAGGTTTGGGATATTTCTTATTATCTTTCCTTGCCTCCCCATCGCATGGTTTGTACCACCCTCTTCTTTAGATCTTGCACACATTAGGAGATACTCACCAGCTAGCACTTAATTCTCTTTGTTCCTCTGTTTATCCCACTAACACTCCTCTGCCTTTCCCACATCCAGTGGTCCAGTTACACAGCCAGGCTCTCCCAGGCTTCCATGAAGTGACTGCAAATTCTCCTGTGGGCTTTTTTTTTTTTTTTTTAACCTCCATCTTAGGAATGCTCAGCCAGCTCCCCTTGCCTGCTTCAGCTTTTCATGCCTGCAAAATGCTCAGCAATTGCTTATGTGCAAAGGCACTACGTGGGAAAAGATTTCAGAGTTCTAGGGTGCCACCACAGCAAAAGGGCAGCTGAAAGAACCACAGGTGGGATACCAACAGCTCACAGCCCAGATCCCTGGGGCAGAGGCAGGATGTGTTCAGCAGCTGCTCATTAGAGGATGAAGACAACCTGAATGCTTTGTATAGCACCTCACTAACCACGGCCCTGCTTGGCTGGCTCCTCTTCAGTGCTCAGAATGCCCTTCTGCTCTGTGACTCCCCCACCGCCACGCCATCCCTCAGCTTCGTGTGCCAACTTTTCTGTATTACTGGTACCAAATTGGCTGGTAGAGCCCAACAACAGCCAAAGAGGGCAGATACTGGAGTTGCAATGCCAAGGTTAAACTCTAGTCCAGATCTGCCTCCACACACTGGAGAGGCCCACCCCATTCATTGCAAAGAGCAATGCAAAGTGGTCCCCACAGGAAGTTTCCTATCGCTATTAGACTATGCTAAATTATTCCTTAGGGTAACTCTGGTTTGTAAAATGGAATTGAACTAGAGATTGACTTGTTGTTGTTGTATTATCATCATTTTTAGCTACACTTCTGCTTATCCTCTTCCCAGGACTTCGGCTCCCTGGTGAAGGAAAAGACCATGAGAGCTGGGAGAACACAAAGTGCTTTATTTCATGCCTGTTTATAAGTTTTCCTGGTGAGACAGGCTCCCATGCTGCTGGTAACATCATAAAAATTAACAGGGACTTAGCATAACAGAGTTCACAAGAAAAGATGTATTTCTGTGTCGGTGTTCAGAGGCTGATAGGGTGTTGAACACTCTCAACACTTTCTGGCCATTCACAGAAACCTCAGCTATGCAAACTCAAAATCAGCAGACTGCAGCAACAGTAGGTAAGAGAACCAATGCACCACAATTTCCAAGTCAGGGCTATATAAGGCCAGACCCAGAGAAGTACTTGTGTGCTCAGTATCTCTTGATTCAGTGTGCTGCTTGCTCTCCTGAAGCTCGGTGCTTCCCAGAAGCAGCCTCACATTTCCAGAGTGAAATGGGAGCAAATCTCCTGTTTGCTCAGCTCCACACAGAGAGCTAAAACTTCCTGGTTTTCCAGGGAAAGGTTTCCAACAAATACACTGAGATGGGCAACAAACAATTTGCTGCTTGAGGACTTCTCATCTCCTGGTGCAGAAGTCACCACTCGGGAACCCAGCTCACTGCAAAGCATGGGCAAGTCCATGGACACCAAGGCTGTTCTACTTCAGAGAGGTTTCCATACTCAGCCCAGAATCAGCAAAGCACTACAACCTCTTGAAATAATCACTGCATCTTTATCAGTCTTTTTCCAGGCTAAAATTCAGCACAAGGCCTTTTAATTGCCCTCCAAACACCGCAGGGCACAGTCCACCAGTCCTCTGCTGGAACTCCAGCTGCAGACCACAGGCACGTTGCAGCAGTGACAACGGAGCTGCTTTGCTGGGCTTTGCAGGACGCCTCACATACTGAAAGCCTGCAGAGACCAATCTGTGCATTCATGATGCAAAGTATCCAGGCTGGAGCTTTGATGCGTGTAGTAACAAGCCGTAAAAACATGTCAGCAGAATTTGAGCTGGAGTTGCCAAGTGTCAAAATAGTATACTATTTAAACATTTGCAAATTTTGCTTATGATACAGAAGCACAAGGCAAATATACCACCATTACCATTTCAAAAATAGTCGCTGAATGAAAGGGAGCTTTAAAAATAACTTTGTTTTCTCTTGGCATCCCTATGCTAATAGATTCTGGTTTTAATTTAAGAAAAAGTCTTTTGCATGCAAGACACAAGGCATCACCATCTCCTTATGTAATTTAATGTTCTTTCTTGTAATTTATGTTCTTTCTGCAAAGCAAATCACACCACGGTTCCCCCTCTTACTTCTCCCCAACCACCTGAGAGGTTTTGTGCATGGGCCAGTGTCTCGTGCCATTCCATGTGTCCACAGGCAGCTCCTGGGTGGCAGCAGTCTTATGGTGATCCCTCCAAGAGAGCTCTTTCATGAGAAACTTCTCTCACAGGTAAATCAGATGGAGCCAGAGAGAAATTAATTTGTTTATCCAAAGTCATCAGGAATTTGACTAGTACCATCAGATTACTTATTCTACCATCATTAGTACCAGAGCAGACACTGAAGGAACAGGAAGCAACATAACTAAAAGTGAGAAAAGGCAAGATTCCTAATCAAAAAGAGTATAATTACGTACTAAATGACAGTGCCGTAATGCATAACTGCATAGAAGGTGAACTCTAATTACAAACCCCCTTCTTATCTATAGGATGATTTGCAGTGCAGTGCCAGCATTTTTCCAGATCATTTTATGCATGTTGTGCACAAATATACCAAGCTGTTTAACCTATCTTTCAGTACACTCTTTTTTTTTTTTTCCCCCTCTCATTATCTTCTCAGGTATCCAGCCCCGGTTGGGAGTTTCTAAACACTGATAACTAATTCAAGAATTATCTGCCAGGAAATCTCATTAGCTAAGATAGAGAAAGCACTGCTGAAACAGATAAAGATGATTCATTTTATTTTTATAGACAAAAAGACACAACAAATAGCTGTGAAGATCTAGAATTACATACTTAATATGAAGCAACACTAAACCTGAGCATGGCACAGAAACCAAAGCCTTGGACAAGCCAGAATCCTCCAAGTAAGTTCCTTTGGAAGACAAGTTACTAACCTGATGTCTGTATGGCCCACTACAGCTTCAGTGCTAAGTGCACCCTACGTCTGTTTTCAGCCAGCATTTTTCATTTTATTTTCATTTTTCATTTATCAGCACTTTATCATCCATTTTCCCTCATAGCTTGAAGAACCTGAGTATTTCTACCTGTGTTCACAACACAAGCCCAGTGCTGCAGCAGCTCAGCACCGCCACACCAATCCATAAGCTCCAAGCAGCTCCATGACCAAATTCACACCCAAGGGAGCCAAAGCTCAATCTCAAATCCATCTGAGTGTGGTATCAGATGAGACTAGGAAGTATTTTTCCCCCTTTGTGCGTGGAAAGTAAGATGTGTTGTATTTCCATATACTACATCAGTATCCTCAAGCATACCTTAGAGGCTAGGGAAAGAGGCTGTGAGGACAGAGAGGATTTCTCTGGAAAACACCATCCAGGATGAGGAGAGCCTCCTCTGAGTTCAATACAAAGATTTCTTCCCTGCTTTCTCCCAACTGGCAGCTGGCCTGCTGGTCAGCTCCACCATGGGCTGCCTGACAGACACCTTCCCAGCTCAAGATGAGCCTGAAGGCTGCAGTGAACCCTGCCAGCCCGGTGGCATTTGGGAAGGCCTGCTGGCCTCAGCAGCAGTGCCTGCACAACAGTCCAAAACTGGGGGCTGTGATCCTGTCCAGTGCCCTGCACGTCACCTGCCCTGTCTGGGGGGACACAGCCTTCATGCCTTTCCCTGAACAGGCAGCCAGCAAGGCCTGCTAGCCTGAAGCCCCCATTGCCCTGCTGGAGAGAGCACAAGTTCTATGCCATCCCTTCCTCCAGTTGTACGAGGCCAAGGGGGCTTCCAGGACCCCTGCCCAGCAGGCAGCGGTGGACATGAGATGCCAGGAGAGATGCTCTTGCATGACAGATGAGATTCCACTTGTGGATTACCGTGCTGCTTTCATGTCTGGCCTTTAAAGGACCCCAGACAATGCTCGCACCAGTGCTGAATCAATCCTCCTAAACGTAGCCACTGAATGCATTTTACAGGCATAATTCCCAGGGCCTCTGAAAACAATGCATTCTGTCAAAAGAGTATCCGAATGAAACCAGCTCTTCAACCACCCCAACAAAGCCCTGTTTGACGTGCCGCATTCCAGGAAGCACAGCGCAGTATGATCTTATCTGTGTGTTGTTGGCCTCTTGTGCCTTTTGTTAATATACTAATACAGCTCCACACCAGGCGAGAAAATATTCCCCTCTAATAAGGTATGCAGCCAAAAAAAAAAAAAAAAAAAAAAGGCAGCATTAAAAAAAGAGCCATCATACCGCGATTCTCTGGTATTGCGATTTCTGCTTTCCTCTTTACAAGTTCAAAAACAACTGCGAACTGCTCACCTCCTAGAACTGAGGTCTTGTAACAAACACCTGTAGCGACCGAACCATTTGGACTAATGCAGCTGGTAAGGCAAACTACAGAACGTATTTTGTTCCGATGCGTCCCCTTCAGCCTCCAGTATCTGCACACTGCTTGGTTTGCTTTGAAGTCAGCAGTCAGGAGATCACCTCACTGAAGCCAGTGGGATGCCTCCCAAGAAAAAAGGACACTTCCTTTCCCCTGAGGGCAGGATGCTTAAGCCTAGGGATAAAATTCATTTTTCATGTCTGCATAGGCCCTCGCAAACAAACAGAGCACATGCTTCTCTAACAACAGTACACGTCCAGAAAGGAAAAATCAATACCAAAGATAAAGAGAAGTTGTACCAAGTTTTTCGGGTGCTAGGAACTCTCCGCATCATCAAAACACAAGGGTTGAGGCAGGTTATAGAAGGGGTCCATCTGCCTGCTAGTCTCTCTCTGACAGCTGCCAAGGCAGGAGACATACAGGAGAGCATTAGGTGGTGGCCAGCGACACTCTCCTGGTGCAGGCTCTCTGGAAAGGTTCTTGGTATTTATGACAGTCTCCCTGGGCCAGCAATGTTATTTCTGTGTTTAATGGCTCTCAATAAATGTTTGTGTCGTGATTTTGCTTTTTTGGAACCAGCTGTTTTTGACATCCTTATCCAAACATCTTTGCTGACCTATTTCACAGCTTAATTACTTCAAATATACACCTTCTGGTTCTGAGCCTGCCACCCGACAGCTTCATTTGATGTACCTTAGCTTTACTACAAGCAAAAGTAAGTGGTTCTTTCCAATCCGTTTCATTCATGTTTTACAGAGCTCTATCTGTACTTTCTGCAGTCTCTTTTCTGGGATGAAGAGCCTTCATCTGGGAAGTCTGTACTTGTTTGGAAGTGAGCTCTTTCCCTGGGGCTGTTCCTGTCACCCCACACTGTGCCCTTCCAGCACCACTCAGACTCACCCAGCCTCTCTGAGATGAGATGGCCTGTAATGGTCACACACTGAGTCACTGCTTAGGACGATATCAAAGGACTGAGATGTTTTGTTGGTTTTTTTTTTTCCTTTTTTGGCCAGGAAGGAAAAAAAAAAAAAAAAAGTACCATGAAACAATCTTACAAGTACAAAACACCAGAAAAAAAATCTTTCTTGTTAATCATGCTATTTTTTTCCCTTGAAACAAGGTAGTCCATCTCCACCTTTGGTCTCAGAGCTCTTCCACAACATTTGTACCTTTCTGAGGCAATAACAGAAGTGTTTGTGTCTTACTAGAAAGCCTTTTTGTACTTTAATAACTTGTTTCTCTTTGACATAAACAGAGCTGGTATTCAGTAGGCTCAGTGTGTTAAGATCTGCAACCACCCTTGAAATAATGAGTCAAGTCTCATATCACTTGTTAATACAATGACTGTTTTACTCATTTTGAGATTTCTTGACAACCAGTAATTTCTGGATTAGATCTAACACCTGTTCAAAGAAAGCCACAAGCATCATTTATCAGCTTCCTGATCTCAGAGGACGGCATGAGCTGACAACTCACTTTATATCACTCAGAGCAACATTTTGCAAATGCCTTGTGGCCACTGCTAAGAGCTGGAAGCAATCAGTGTCCACCAGCACTGAGGACTGCATGCTCTTAATGTAAATTTCCAGCTCAATTAATGAAATGACACCAAGGACAGTGTGGCTTGTTCTGTCTGATGAATTCTTAGAAGGGTATTGACTAAATCTTCGCTCCTGCAGAGGGCACAGAATCAGAGCATTTGCATGCTGATGATCAGTATTTGGTGCCCAATGTGGCTGTCACGAGCAGGCAAAACTGCCAGTTTTTTCTTCTCTCTTTTTTTGCTTTGTTTTGTTGTCAGCATTGAACCTGGGAATGAAGGATCTCACTTGATGGCCAGGCATCTGCTGAGCTCGAACTGAATCCACGGCACCCCTACCAGTGCTTGGCCCTTAGTGCTGGAAACTTGTTCTAATGCTGCTGAACCCCAGCTGCTGCCAGGCCTTATACAGCGCTAAAACCCGGCGGCAGGAGGGGACGAGCAGCCCAGCACCTCCCCGCTGCTCTGCCAGTTGGCACACGCAGCTGTGCTGGAGCAGACACTGACGTACACTCCTCCCAATTGTTCCCAGCCAGCAAGGCCAGCAGATTTACAGAAATAACAAGAAACTTGTGACCATTTTGCTCCACCACCAGCAAGCTGAAACCCCCTCACATAAGAGAGGAAACAGGGAAGACGGGAAAATATTTCATTAAAGTTGGCAGAAAGAATACTGCCTTTCAAAAAAAAAAAGAGGTATGTATTGCTAGGAGGGGCTCAGAAATGGCCATTTAAACTAAAGAACTGTTTTCTGAACACCTTTCCCAGAGTTTGTACACAAAGTGTTTCAACCCATGGAAACCTGAGTCTGTTGAGCTAAATAATAATGGATTTCTGCACTCCCTTCACAGCTCTTTTATTCACAAAACAGTGATCAGTTCATCAGCACGCCTTTGGAGCTGCAGTGGGGAGGTGCAGCAATCTTTACCTACTCAGCCATTGCTGTGCTGCCAGCTGCCATCAGTGGTTGCACATGGGGAACCCCCAGCCCGTGCTGCTGCAGGCTGTGTGATCCAACTGCTGCCCTGAGGGGTGTAAAATTCAGTCTCCTGTGCATGAGGAAGGGACCCCTACCCCTCACAGAACAGCTTGCACGGCTCCCTGTGCTGTCACATTTCCACATTGTTGGTATGGATGCGATTCCTTTTCTACCCCAGCATCCCTCTGCTCACATTTTGTTTTGCACTTCTGGCTTCACTTGATGGACTGCTTGGAATAGATTTTTTATTTTATTTTTTAAATAGTAGTTCAAGCTAGAGCTAAAACCTGCTTGTTGTATGCTAATGTATAACAATTACAGTATTTCTTACCTTATTCATGTAAATGGTGTTCTTAGTTCCTTCTCATATTACTTCTGGCTGAATGAAAAGAAAGGTGATTTACATCATCTCTTAGCTGCCATCCTCCTTACTCGCTTGCACTTCCTTATGCAAATGCTCTCAACAAGTCCTCGCACTGGGCCAGCAATAGGTAGGGGAAGACAGAAGTGGATCTCATTGTTCACATGTGCATGTTAACAAATTTATTTCAAAATCTCAGGTTTTAAATCCACTCGACAGGCTAATTCAATAGCATACAAGTTTTTTGGATTTTGCTTTTAATCAAAAAGACACACATTACTGGTTCAACCAATTTAAGAGAAATCCAAGTGCATTATCAAGATGCTGTTGCCTCTTTAGCATGAAGGCACATAGGCCTATCTACACAAAAAAAAAAAAAAAGAAGTTGATAAATTTACCAGTGGTTAAACGATACTAAGAAGAATTACATTTCTAACCTTCAAACCTTTGGAGTCTTAAAGGAATACAGAGTCCAAAGAACAAAGTGTTCTCTTTCAGCCTGGCACTAACATCGAATCAACCTGGGTTACACCTGGGGCCCTTTATAAGCACTGGAATGACCTGAGGGTCCCACAGGCCTTCGGAATCTCCCCAGTTTTCCAAGATTTGTTAAAAATTAGCATTGTTGTTTCAGAGAGTGCTGCTGCTAACTCCCTGAGGTCTGCTGGGTGATGCTTCTCAACACCAGAGGACACCGAAACACCTGAGTGGGCTCTGCCTCACACCCTCCTGCCTGAGGGCCGCCTGTCCCTTCCTCACACCCCAGCCCCAGCAGCTGGCCACGTGGCTCCAGCACTCGGAGGAGACCCCAGGCATCTCCACTCCTGCTGCATCACTGCTGGCAATCGTTCTGAGCACCCGCCTGACCCATACACACCAGATGCACGAGTTCCTGTTGAACCTTTACTTTTGTAAATCATTCAAATCTCTTTTAACCCCTGTAGCTGCTGATGCTTATGTTGTTTCTTAAGCTCCTCTTTTCAACTCCAGATCACACTGAAAAAATTGTTAGTGACTGCATGGGAAACCCAGTCTGTGCAGTCAGACGTTTTCCCCCCTCACACATTACCTACCTCACTGCAAAGCACCACTGAACCAACTCTCCCAAGACTGGGCAACCTCTGACAAATCCCCATCTCCATCTTGTGTTTATGTAAATATATACGACATGCAAAATAGTTTTCCTTATGTCATTTCTATGAGTAATGCCTCACAGATACAGCTACTTGTGTACTGGCACATAGTCTTCATGCGTAGGCACCCAGCTCTGTAAGCACTGCTATTTTCCTGCGCGTATATGGACATGCAGTTGTGGCTCCTCACATATGGATGTGGAAGAGAGATTAGCCCAGCAATCATTAAACACGGAACTGCTTTGAAGTGCTCCATAAACTCACTTAGCATAATGCAGTTTGCATCATGACTGGGGCTTCCAGAATATAAACAGATTATAATGTTTCTAGAAATAATTGGCGAGAATTGCACCCTCTGCTTTACACAGCACCAGTCCTTTAACTCAATGACCTGGCATCTAGATTTCCAAAACATGGCATTAACTAACATCATTTCTACACATCACTTCGTCCTGCCATCACATCAGAAAGTCCCTCTCTGCACGAGGTAGCTGTAATCTCTAAGAGTACACCTGTCTATACACACATGCATCCTACAGAGTAATTTGCAGGCATTGTCAGGTTACTTGAAAAAGGCTCCTAAGCCGCTGCTGCATCATCTGCTATTAAAAGCCATCTCCCCACTGAGCCAAATCACGCTTGCCTTGGTCACACAAATAATTTTGTTGACTTCAATAGAACTATTTCTGCAAAGCAGACAGGACTTAACCTCTGCCAATAATTTTGAGTGCCATGTCCCTGCAGGCTACTCTTAATACTTCAGTGATCTCACACGCTGGGGTTTAAACAGAACAGTAGTTTAAACAGCGAGGCACTAAAGGAAAGAAGCTCCTGCTCTCATACATGATGCTAAGAGAGTCATGATAGAACAGCAGACAATAAAGCCTAAGACTTGCAAAAAAAAAAATTGTTTGCGTCACACTTTGGTCCCTATTCTGCTTCCATAAATTTTTCCCAATACTGTTTTTCTTCCCACAGCATTAAATAGCTGCATCTATATTTCAGCAGAAGAATGACTGAAACTGTCTTGCATGTTACTCTCCATTGCAGAACTGAGCTGGTGAGCAGGCATCATCCCTGTGCTGCTGAGCTGCTCCATCAAGGGGTGTGCGTTGGGGAAGTGAAGCTGTCAGGTGAGACCAATCGTACCAACTGGCAGAGCTGCAATCTCTTAAGGGGCATTCCCAAAATGCAAGTTTTACACTGAACCCTTCTGCCATTGTGTCTTGCGCAGATGCACAGCCTTTTAAGTAAAACCTGACAGTTGCTCAAATGTCTTTGTTTGAAAGACTGTGCATGTGCAACATCTGCATTCTGCTGCTAGCTCATGCTGCAGCAATGGAGATGCCTGGGTAATATTCTTATGTGTCCTTGGCCTGTGTACAGCTGGTGAGTGCTAACTAATGCTTACAGAGATTAACCAGAGAGGACTCAGCGTTGAGCTCCTCTGCTCAGCCATAAACCACAGCAGTTTGCAACATTTGCAACTCTGTTGTACTGCTCCATCTTGTCAGAGCAGGACTTGCCCCCTACATCTGTTTTAGTTCAGGTCTTTTCATTTAAGCAAGTATTGAGAAAGAGCCCACTGCTGCACAAATGTATATATACAACATGGGCTATACTATACCTCCTAAAGCACTGCCCTTGCACAGCTGATTCTTTCAGAAATTATCTAAGGATTCAGACGTGCTCCTGTCACAACAAGAGCAGCCTAATTCCTCAAAAAGTGACAGCAAATCCACTCAGCACCGCAGTCCCCTTGCTCAATTGTCCAGCAAAGAAGTGAATTGGCTGCTAATCCCTTTAAGATGATCCACCACATGTTGAGTAGTGCACCAGTACATTTACAATGAAAAACGTTGTCATCCGCAAAGTATTTTTTGCTTTATTTCTGATGATAATAGTTGTTCTGATGTGCATGACACACAAAATAGACTTTAATTTATGTAGGCTTTAAAACAGTTTGAAGTTTCCTTTTAACTACAGAGCTTAATATTTACTCTGGAGGCTTTTTTTCTGGTAGTTAAAGCACTTGCAATTTAACTTCCTTAATTTATGAACTATGTCAAAAGCAGCTATTTAGGACACAAGCTTTACCTTAGGACCTTCACTTGGTTGCATTCTTTCTGAGGACTACAGCACTGACACAACCTAGATGAAAACGCACCACCTGTTTTACCTCCTCTCATGTGTTTTGCTGCAATCTACCCAAATAATCACCCCTGGAACAGGGAAGGCTCCTTCATTCTGAGGAAGAGATACCTCACGTGTAAAAGCCCCCACAGTAACTGGGCCGGTCTTTGGCAAGGCTCCCGGGTGCTGCCTTTAATGCCCCCATCATCTGGGGCTGTGGTGGATTCCCCAAATTAGGGGGGCACAGGATCACCTGGCTCCCTGCAGGCCATGACAGAGGCACCTAATGAGGGGCGGATAACAAGGAAGGGCTGAGAGACAGAGGCGCTGGTGGATGGTGTACTCGCAGGAGTCCCAGTTATCTCACAGAGTGAGCTGACAGCATCTCTTCCAGCTCCTTTTAAGGTATTCTACAAGCTAACTGGTCCCCAAAACAGCAAATGAAATGGAAATAAGTGGAACTCAAGATATGATGTAACTAGTGGGAAATTACCAACTCCCTGACTTGAATTCCCTTTACGTCTTTAGGGGGATTACTGATAACTCTTCTGAAGTCTACAGGAACTGACAGGCATTCGGCTTAGAAAGCACATACTTCCTTGGATAGAGAGAAACAGAAGTATTTATCACTTCTTCATCATCCATTCACCTCCTTGTTTTCCATGTAATAAACAGGGGGAAAACATAACTGCCTGACACGTCATTTGCTCTAGCTTATTGATCTCGCACAGGAAGCTGGTTCCCTGGACTATGCTGTCATTTATTTCCACAGTAACCATCTAACATCAGAGGACAATACCTAAGCAGGTGGAGGAAGACGTTTAGGAAACAAGAATATCTTATGCTCCTGCAAATCTCCCTGCACCAGAAAACAGCGTTTAGAGGATGTCTGAAAGCTGTCTGAATGGTCTTACAACAGACTGAACAGTAAAGTGTCCTTAACCCTTTTCAGGGGCAAATCACACACAGGTGTCTGGAGCCTCCTCCTACCCACCCTGCAAAGCACTACCCTGTACCTGCCACACTCTGGGCAGCGTCACAAAGATGCAGCTTCACACTCTAACCCTGAAACGAAGTCTCCTCCTCCAAAAAAGCTGTGTGCACCAAGTTGCCACTGAGCCCAGGGATGTTACCAGCTTTTTGGAAGCAAAATTTACCCTTCCTGCACCTAAAACCGAAGTCATCCCATCAGCAATGCCCATTTCTATCCGCTGCAGGTTGGACTTGTATGGTGGCTGCTTCTGACAGCACAGCAGGCTCTGAAGTTTCCAGCTCTGCAGAAGAGATGTCACGGAAGTCCAAAGACAGAATTATTTGAGCATGTGAATTAATATTTGCACTCATTACTTCCCTCAGAAAATGATTTTTACCCAAAGTAACGTAGAGGTTCAGTTCATCAAAGCCTTCACAGCTCAGCAAGGTCCTAGATGTGCTTTGGCTCCTCTTCAGCAGTCACAGTGTTTGTGAGCTGCACCTGATCTTTTTTTTTTCCAACTTAGCTGGCCCATTTCTTCTTCTCCCCAAAAGGCACAGCAGCCTTGGTCAGACACACAGGAAAACAACCCAGCTAGAGCCCCTCTCCAGCCATGTGCCACCACAAGGGACATCTCCTGAGATCAGACCCTGGGGGCAGGCTGGCTCACCCCAGCTGCCTCTCACATGAACATGAGTTAGCAGCACACAGAGGGAAAATGGACACGAAGGTATTCAGAGACTGTCAGCAGCTGACAGCAGCTGTGTAAAGCAGAGCCTTCTTAGCATCACTGGGCTGTGTGCAGATCTGCTTTCTTCCAGTTGTCCAGTAGATATACACAGGATTTATTACATCCATGCAGATGAGCAAATGAGATCAGCTCTTCGTAGCATCAGTAAATATCAACTGAGAAACTCTGCTTCCATCACACTAAAACAGTTCTATAATCTATGCTGGTTAAGTATTCCAGGCTGATTTCTGCTACGTATAAAAGAGCAAAGGTTAAGTAAGCCACTTTACATGGCAAATGAAAAACAATAAAAAGTATAAATGATTTACTGCTACATCTTTTTTCTTCTGTGAAACAGTCTAAAAGATAAATATCTTAAAAGAGTTTCACCCAACGAACCTCTCGTAAAACAAAAGCACTAGATGGTAAATGGTTGCCGATTCAGCAGGTTGCTAAATCTACTGCCATGAATCCTTTATCTAATCCTTCTTAGCAAAGCATAAGCCAAGGCTTTTGCTTAGGAAAAAAAAAAAAAAAAAAGCCTATAATTGCAACAAGCTTGTCATCTCATTTCCTATTAGCGAAGTATAGAAACCAAGTAGGGACGTTTAGGATAAATTAAAGACTTTATTTATTCATGAACTCAATTACTTAATCTGCAGTTCAGTGTAAGTAATATTATTTTTTCTAAAGTAGCTTCAGAACTCATGAAGATGTACAGCAAGAACGGACAGTGTAAATGCATTTTTTTCTTTTTTTCCTACTACCACCACATGATGCTGTGCATAAAACTTTCTTTTGACATGTACGTACTTTTCCTTTGAGGTAACACGGCATGACTTCACATTATTGCTGCCAATAACCAATATTTTCCGTTTTTATTATCTCTGTATCCTTCAGAGACTTCCTTCTGCTTTATAATTCCATCGCCCATCCATTCTCAGCTCTCTCCAGCATTTGCAACGTGTTGTCAACCACAATTTTATTTACTTTGCTAGCAATGCCATTTCTTGCGCCCTTCAACCTTGTGCTTGAACATAAACTATATTGACAGCACAGGAGACTTGACTGGCAGCTCCCCATGTCTCCCTGCCGAGTTCAGCCTGTAAGTGTTGGGTGCAGTCTCATGAAGGCACAGGCAAGGAACTGGCATCACTGAGACACCTCCGTGGCAGGCAGCCTCACTGAGACCCTGCACATGATCCCACACACTCAGCTGCTCCCCGAGGCAACGTGAGTATTATTTGGTGAATGGTCCCCATATGAAGCATCGGAGAACAGGCAACAAACGTAAATAGCAGCAACAAGACATATCATGCAGATGCAGTGGGGGAAAATCATCCCAGCTGCCAAAGGAGGCCAAGCACTCAGACACCATGCCTGGGGACCGAAGCAGAGGCTGGGCCTTGCTGCTGCATGGCAGGATGCCCTGGGGCTGGCCAAGAAGGGATTTCTGGGGCAGTAAGGGTTCCTCTCCATCAGGAATGCCTCTGCAATAGGATCAGTGGCGATATCACTGGTGATGATATTTGAATGCACTGAAAGATCGTGATTTTCCAAAACAGAAACCCACACTTAGACAAGGAATTGTGTGGGGTTTTTTGTTTGTTTGTTTGTTTGTTTGTTGTTTTGTTTTTTGTTTTAATCTGGCCAGATTTTCAAGGTCAGTTCCCATTAGCCTTATTGACCCGAAGCTGAATGCTGCCAAGTCCTTGTTGCGCCGGCTGTCACCTACACGCTCAGATACTTCAGCAGCTCCCCGGCCGCAGCACACCTACACAGGTGTCTGCACAACGCCTGCCTGCATCATCTGCCCAACCCGGCCTTTATTGAGACCCGTGGGGTAAAAAATCTCATTCTGCATTAACAAATCATTACTTAAACTATTCTACAGGTGGTATCAGAAATTGACTTCAACTAATTCTTGGTTGTAATTCAATTTAAATTAAACTGGAAATGTAAGAACACAATACCTTTTCCCACCTATTCACCCTCTCTTCCATATCACAAGTATTAAAAAAAAAAAAAGTAGATCTCCATTCTAACCCAGACTTGCATCAATATATATTGCTAATACCTCTGTATCTGTAATATCCTTCATCCAGGTGTTCCAACAACATAAATTTTGCAGCCCACAGATATATCATGCAGGTATTACCTAGAACTGGGAAATGGAGAGTTTTAAAAGTATTTTCAGTTCTCCATTTAAACTTAGCATGTGGAAAATGATTTTTGTTTGTGCAATTAGCTACAACCTTAAGCATACTTTCCTACTGTATTCACCAGGCAACAGAGAGGGTTCAGTCAATACAGAATCAGAAACAAAGCAAGTTGAAACAAACCCATTTATGTCTAGTTCTGTTCCTTCGTCTTTTGTGAGCAGAAGGACCATATATGACAGACAGCTACCAGCCTCTTGAAATCAAATCAGTTCCTTTCAAAGAACATTTGTATTTTGTAAACCAATTAAACCACATGAATAGTACAAGCATGAATAGGCTTTTGTTTTATTCAAATTAAGATATTTGGGGTTTGTTAAGATGCAAATAGATACGACAAAAAAGGTAACAAGGGCACAATGGAAAATTATGGAGCAGGGAAAAATTTAATTACGTGCCTGTTTGATTGAAAGTTCAGGGTCCTTTTTTATTGCTTCAAATTTAAAAATTCACAGATTTCTATCCTCCGTATCCCAAATATGTTCGGGAAAATAAGCTGGTTGAACTGGTCCTTGCATGGCTTTTTATTTCAGTTGCACCCTCTTTGGATCCTTTTATTTTTAAGGAAATGTAAGAACTGTTCCAAGTAACCAGTCATGAACTAACACACTTCTTTTTAATAAAGATTAGATCCAAACCTGCACTATTTCCGTAACAGAAAAATCCTGCAGAGTTTAACAGTGCGTGATAACCCTTCTAAAAACCATTTAAAGAAATTCTAAGCCACCCAGCAGAGCTCTACCACATTGTGCTCAGTGGCTGAAAGAGTAATATTCAGCATGAGTTTCTGGAAGTTTTTTAAGCAGGTTTTTAGAACTCTGTGTCCCATCAGCCAAATCCATCCACTGGCTTTAAAACAAAACTATGATTCCGTGACTCTAAAACCTCCTGCCAACACAAGTAATGGCCTCTGCTCATCGCCCCACTGCAGCCTGGCCCCAGGGAGCTGACCACCTTCATCCCTAGCACTGCCTCGGGGCAATGCCCCTGCCTCTTTCAGCACCATCCACTACCTGCCCTTTTCAGTTCACTGGTAGATTTCATGAAATAAAAATAAAAATAAAAATAAAAATAAAAATAAAATAAAAAAGCACCTGAAGTGCCTGAGAGGCCGACATGGCAATAGCCTTCCTCATTTCAGAGATCACATTCAGGATGAGGAAAGCAGTCAGTCCAGATATGTAGAGTTCAGCTGTACAAGACTCGAGCAGACTTCAGTCTTCTCAGGCTGGTCACATTCCCATGAAAATCAACAGGAGTTTGTCAGTTTTACTGGGAGCTGCCCCATGGGCATGCTGCTGCTGTGGGACAAGACACCCATGGAAAAGAGGGCATTCTTCAGCTTCTGGGAGAGAACTCACCACAGTGAGAAGTACGTGGCCAGAGCTGAGCCTGACAGGGCAAAAGAGAATAAATTCTAGGAACGTGACTCTAAGTAATAATCTAGTGTGACAAAACACATAAAACTGTCCCTTTCTCTCAGCAAATAAAAACAGACCTTAGATTTTAGGATTACCTATTTTCATTCTGCAACCCTTTTGAATGCAATCCATTGGCCTTTATGGTTCCAGCTGCACAATCACCTAAAGGGATCCTCAGGAATGGCAGCTCTATCCCTGCAGTTAAGCAGGTAATGCTGTAAAAGGCACAAAAATAAAGGTCCCACCCAGCCCCTGATGGTTGCCCTATCTCCAGCCAGTTTCGGGACACGAGGAAAAGAAGCTAATGGCAGGAACTGCCAAGCATCTCCTCTAAAGTAACTCCCAGTGTTGTCAGTCCTAAAAAGGGGCATGGCAACACCTACTCCTGCTACTCAAAGGATACTCCCATAGGTATTGAGACATTTCCCCTCCTCACGTGAGGGAATTAAACTGTTTGGACAGACAATGACTTAATGCAAATAAAGACAGTGAGCCAATTGCAAGAACTATGCTGTACACAGCACAAAGCCCTAAGGACTGGCTCCAAGGCCCCATCTGGTTGTGCTCCAGCCGGCAGCACAGGGCCAAGCAGCCAGGACAAGAGGAGAGCCTCTCCTCCAAGCACGTTGCCCTCTGCACCAGGGTCAAGTGCTCACCAGAGCCAAACGCTGCCCTCTGACACCCTGCGTGTACAGGGCAGCACGACTCAGCCGATTCCTGTTACTGCTGAAACCAGCCAAGTCAGATGAAAATCATTAAAAAAAAAGGGGGGGGGGGGGGGGCGTAGAAAGGGAAAAAATGGTCTGATTTAGACCTCTGCAGCCTATTTGCACCGTGCTGGAATCCAGCTGGCAGCGAGGACACAGCCCTGGTGCGCTACCTCTGCATTTCTACAGGGACACTTTCCAGAGAGGTACTGCACTCGAAATAAACTAACCCAAAGGAAAAGTGAGAGCACTGGGAAACTATCTAGCTGGTTGGCCCGCATAATTCAGTAGGTTTATAGTAGCCCTTGCAGGGTAATAAACGCGCAGCAATTAATACCAGTGAAACTGGGAGTCTATTAAAGCACATTTGGAGGGAATTAAAGCCAGCAAGGTCCTTACACCGTAACGGTTCTGGTTTTAGACAACCACCCTTAAAGGTGACACAACAGCTAAGGTTTTGGTCCAGCAAACGTAAATAAAACTCAGCTGAATCCATCATCTTGGTCTTCAAAACAGATGTTTGTGGGATGGAACAATTGCAGCTTCTATTTTTCCTTTTGAATTTCCACTGGATAAAAAAGATCTAGCTCTTACAATGGGAAAAATTCAAGGCTGTCATGAGGTGTTGTGCCAGAAAAGCTGCAGCTGGCTGAGGAAACTATTCGGAAACTACTCAGCACACAGCTCTCTGTTACATGGCCCATGGACAGGAGCTGACTCGGCATGCAACCTCTTGTTCTGAGCACTGAAGCCAGAGACACCAAGGGTCCTTGGACAAGCTCCTTTGATTCCCCCAATCCTTCTGAGCTTGGCTTGCATTATCCCAGCCTTCCCTGACAGAAAATGTTTGCAAGGCAATGTGCAAGGCAGGAGGCAACCAGCAGTGCTCCTTGGGCAGCGTCCAGAGTCAAAGCCTCAGCCTAGACACGTTACACCAGGCCAAATAAAAATTATCGTTAAAAAAAATAAAAACAAATAAAAATTAAAGCATACCCTGCATAACAAACAGGAACCATTAAAAATGCAAGTTTCTCTATATGGTTTGATAGTTGTTTTTAAAGAAAAACACACCAACACACCTTAGGAAGATAGGTCACTGCGTAATGTGCTTGTCACCAGCCCAGCTCCTCTTCTACAGCCAGGCTACATAAGGCTGTTGGTCATCTTTCACCATGATGTTTTCCTATCCAAATAATAAATATTTGGAGAGGCACAAAAATCATTCTTTCACACTGCAGCTACTTGATTACTTGCCAACTCTGCAAAATCATGGATACATTAAGTAACATACATGTCAAATTTCAGGGATTACTTGGTTTCCTGCTTGCAGAAATGAAGGCCAACCTGAATTTAGCAATCGCATGGGAGTTATTTAAAATTCTATCTCGAAAGGGGGCAATGCTAACATAATTTGCCATTTCCTTATTCAGCCTTTGTGGTGGTAGGCTTGAACCACAACATGCCCAGCAACCCGTTTCAGCGGCATGCTCAGCACACGAGGCAGCAGCTGTGCAAACTTAGTGTCCTTTTCCAGGCATGCTCTGAAGACATGATGCACTCGCTACTTCTCATCAGTCTGCAAGAAGCTCCTGTGGAAAAGGAAGGTGCTGTAGGAAGCTTATACCAGCACCATGCACATCTGCCTCTCCACTGGAGAGCTGCTACAGGGCTGCAAGCTGAAAAGGAGTGAGAACCTGTTTGGTCTTTTACCAAGTCTGCATGACATGCAGCTCACCCAGAGCTAAAGCAGCTTGGTATTGTCCAGTACAGAGTTATTTGCACTATCTGGCACAAGGTAGGTCTTGCAGCATAAGACAGGAAATTCCAGCAGAAAACCCTCCACTACAGTTACATCTATTGGTAATGTCTTTTCTGCACAGAGAAAACATAGGAATTACAATCTTCCATGCACTGCAACTCCCTATTTGAAAGCACTGCTCCTTCCTTTCTTCCTTCCTCCGCTTCTCCACAGAACTTTCTAAGAGCTGCTCCAGCATCCTCAGGGGGAAACCTTGCCTTGGTAGCAATGTCAGTGGGAAACCTGCCATGACTCCGGTGGGATCGCTATTTCATTCTGTTTTGGGAGGGAACTTTGCCTGAGCGAGTGCTGCAGGCCGTGGTCCAAGACGAGCTCGCCATCTCAGCAGCAGCAGAACTCTTCTCCTTGCCTAATTTCCATAACAACTCGGAGACAGCACGGCTTTTTTCTAGTAATTCTAACCATGATAGATGTTCTGGGGAAGTGGAATATTGCCTCAGCAAAGGTGTCTCTGGAGTAATTGCTGAGTTTAATGGCCTTACATTCCCCAAACAGAGGAATGCACAGAGGCAGTGCTGCCTGCCCCATATTTGACAATATTTCTTTCGAGTCACTAGTATTACATTTCTGTGGCCAAAAATTCCGATTCTCTTCACTCTTCCCAGTGAAAACCTCTTCTTTGGATAAAGGAGCAGATAACCAAAAAGGGCAGCTCTAGTCAGTTTTATTAATAATGACAGCTCTAATAACACAGTCACCTCCATAATATTTCCATGTATAACTTCACATGCACCCAAACTTTCTTATAAAAGAAATCAAGAGGATTATCTCCTCTACTTCGTTTTGCATTTCATAAACTATGAAGCACCTATGAAATTAAGTGACTTGCCTCCAACAAGTAGAGTCTAGAACTCAAATATTCAAAAACTTCAGACACCAGTATTCTGACCTTTCAAAATTTTCTTCCTCCGATTGTTTCATTCTTCTCTTCCTTTTCTTCCTTTTTTTTTTTTCTTTGTGTGTGTGTGTGTGTGTGTGTGTGTGTGAGTGATCTCAGGCCCATTACAATGAGTTGTCACATAGGTAGCTGCTTTCCTTGTTAAAACCATTTTTTGATTTAGTTAAAAAAACAAACTTATCCAGGTAAAATATATTTCATGAACATCTACATTAAGGATTACCATAAGCACTGACAACAATTGTAAGAGATTTTACAATGCAATCACAGACTGGTATTTGCAACACTGTAAGGGATTCAGTCCTTCAAATGGTTTACTGGCTCACAGTTTGCCTGCTAAATTTATTAGGAAAATGTTAATCACTTTTGGTTGTTCAATTCAAACAATTTATGTCAGGTCTTCTACAGCTGTCCAGCTGACAGCCAAAACTTGCCATTTGCACAGAAGGATGGAAAATTATTACAACAAAGACCTTTCCAAGCTGAACATGACCTAAGTCATGCCGATACCTCTAGCATTTTAGAGCCATTCCCATTTTTAACAGATAAAACAAATGGACCTTCCAAAGCTTACTTAGAAGCTTTGCCTGCCCATTACTGTTTGCGAGATTAACGATAAGCAGAGATCAGTGCTTCTCTGCAATTAATGGGTAGGCTTTGCAGAAGGTGTTGCAGAAGCCCCATGTATTGTATGTGAACAAATCCATACATAACACCTCCCACCAGCCAAAGCTGAAGCCTCTTTGAGAAAGCTCCTGCTCATAACTATCTCACTCGCCCTTAGCTTAGCTGACCTGCACAAGCTGCTGCACCAAGAGCTGCTGTATATTTGCCATCGGTGCTTCAGGAGGTGGTACAGAACGGGGATGGGTCCTGTCAAGGCTCTGCAAGGCTGTCTCAAACCACAAAGTCCAGCATCCTGTTAGGAAAGAAGTTTTTCTGCCTTGTATTTAACCAAAAGCACATCAGGTCTGGTCCTTTATCTCCCATTAAATAAAAAATAATTAAAAAAAAAAAAAAAAAACATTTCTTGGTATCTTGATTGATATAAGATTTGCATTCAAGAGAGTAAATTCAAATGCTTCTTCAATGAACAGGCAAAATTATCTAACTTACCTCACTTCAGTCATGACGCAGTTTACATTACCAACACATAAACACATACAACCCTTTCCCTCTTCTGTTGCTCCCCTATAGACCAAACTGAAAATCAGAAATACACCTGGGCAGCAGCTGTCAGCACTAACCCACGCGCTCTGCGTGGACACACAAGCCTTCAGCTCTGAATCACAGAACCACAGAATTGAAGGGGTTGGAAGGGACCTCAAAAGATCATCGGGTCCAGCCCCCTGCCAAAGCAGGTTCCTTAGAGCAGGCTGCCCAGGTAGGCGTCCAGGCGGGCCTTGAATATCTCCAGAGAAGGAGACTCCACAACCTCCCTGGGCAGCCTCTCCCAGTGCTCCATCACCCTCACCATGAAGAAATTCTTTCCCATGTTGGTGTGGAACTGCCTGGGCTCTATCTTGTGGCCATTGCCCCTTGTCCTGTCCTTGCAAACCACTGAAAAGAGGTTGGCCAAATCCCTCTGTCTCCCACACCTCAGGTATTTATACACATTGATGAGATCCCCGCTCAGTCTTCTTTTCTCCAGCCCGAACAGCCCCAGGTCTCTCAGCCTTTCCTCATAGGGAAGATGCTCCAGGCCCCGGATCATCTTTGTGGCCCTCCGCTGGACTCTTTCCAGGAGATCCCCGTCTTTTTTGTACCAGGGAGCCCAGAACTGGACACAGGACTCCAGGTGAGGCCTGACCAGGGCAGAGTAGAGGGGGAGGATCACCTCCCTTGACCTGCTGGCCACGCTCCTTTTAATGCATGCCAGGATCCCACTGGCCCTCTTGGCCACCAGAGCACATTGCTGGCTCATGGTCAAAGCTGGAATTAATCAGAATTAATCAGAAAGTCTAAGGCTTCAAGTGCTTTGCGAAGATAATAAACTGTGATGATTTTTCTGCATTTCCAGCCAGCACCTGTATATCCCTTAACAATGAAGGTACCAAAAGGTTTGGCTCAAAGCCAGAGGAAAAACTGCCATCATCTTGTGAGTTTTCAGGTTCAGCCCACAGATATTGTGTATAAAATAAGGGCCAAGGGGGCTATGGAGACAAAGCCTCTCCTTTCCTGTGCTGTCTTATGGTGTAAGACAGGAATGCTGAAAAGGCCATTTGAAGTGTTTACATAATAAAGCAAGCCAAGGTCTTCAAAATTATGTTGCGTGGCAAGAAGAAAGCTGTCCTTCTAGCAGCCTCAAGGTGAGATGCGTGTTGTCCCCCCCTGCGGAGAAGTGACATGGGATGCACAGGCACGTGCACAGGCAGGCCACATTATGGCTTTGTTCAGATGCAGTTTCTAACCATCTGTGGTTTAGGAACACCACTTACTGAGCAATCCAAGGAAGAGTGCCTATTCCAGCAGAGCTCAACCCTGCAGCACAGACTTCCCAAAACAGGAAGAAGACTGCAGCTCCCAGCTCAAATCGATAAGGAATTTTTGAACCACTTGCAAAAACCTTACATATTTCTAGTACTTCAGTTCATGAGCTGCAAATCAACACAATTTTTTATTTTTATTTTTAAGGAAAACTGGAAAAGGGGACTATGTGGCACCAAAGGAGACTCTCTGAAGGACATAACAGGGCAAATCCAAGCTTTCTCCTCTGCTTTCTCCTCTGCTGAAACCCTCCAATGCAACAGGGATATTATCTTCTGGTTTGTAGATATAAGACAGTCGTGGCCTTCAAGCTAGATGTTGTTCACATGCTACCCACTGGAAATAAAACACCACATACTAACAAATATTGTAATTCCATAAAGCATAAGAAATTGTTCAATAACGCTATAAAAATCTGCTATACTAAAAAAACAAGGTAAGTAATACTTTCAGTACTAACCTAAAAGCACTCCATAGTATTGCACTTGTACAGATTCATGAAAGCTTCAAGATTTTTTAATGCTTTCATAAAAGCAAAACTAACAGATACTGCTGAAACAATAGTATTATTCAATCTTTATAATAATAACTAAAAAGCCTTATGAAGCACAGGAGCAAGCAGCAATGAGGCTGGGAACTAGAAAGCATTAGGCTTCCTATTATACAATTAAATTGTTAATCATGTCATGTACTCAGTATTTAATCTCTTTAAACCAACACTGTAGTATGATAAGTAATAAATTTGTTTTTATGAGAAAGCTTCTGATGTATCCTTGGTTGCCACGAACGAAAACTGTGTTTATGGAAAAAGTAATTTACAGCAACAGTTTATATGAAGCATAGAGCTTTAGGGATATCCAGCCATATGAACAGCAATCCCGAGCAAACAGCGAGAAACATAAATATCCTAAACTATAGAACATCAATACCTTTGCAAAATTATATGCAAGTCATTTGTCTTTGGCATCACCAGCATTTCTGTGACCAATCTGATTCCTGCAGGGTCCACAATTATATTGAACTGCTTATCCCTCTGATACTCCACAAGCCTTCACCATCCCTGACACAACTCTAAAATTTGTCTAGAATAAGAAAATTAATGCAAGCCGTTCATACATAAATGCAACATTCCTGGCTGCCAGTTTACAACTCTCTCACCCAAAACCATACCAAAAATAATCTGACATTGAATACAAGTGATTATTACCCAAAAACAAAGTCCCAGCCCACACCACAGCTCTGGGACACAGTCACTTTTACGACTACTTGTCCTTTTTTAACAAACCCTAACACTAACAAGGATGCTAATGTAATAAATGCCCAGATCACGAATTACAGCTAGCTCAACTAAAAAAGTTGAACACCACTCTTCTTCGCAGCCCAACCTGTATCCCAAACCTGAGGGCCATGAAAGATTTAGCAAGCAACACAAAGTGTCTCTTCCACTTTCAAAACTTAAGCATACTCAGCCGTAACTCCAGCCTTACGGCCCTTGATCAGCAGCAGGTGCACAAAACTAAGCTGGCACCTTCCCCCCTAGCATCAGCTCTCTCCCCAGAGTGCTTCCTCACCCATACAGAGGGATGGGGTCTGTGTCCTCTCCTCCCTTGCACCACCTCACTGCCAACACCTACTAAATAGCCTGTAGTCCCTCCTACCAAACTCAGCTCTCATCTCACCCTGATGGCCCCTGAATTCTTCCTAAGTTGACTGCCTTCTTGCCATGGGGCAGAGAAGGTGGCAGCTGTGGCACGCAGCATGGGCAACAAACAGGAGGAGCTGGAAGCCATCGTGCAGCAGGCAGGCTATGACTTGATTGCCATCACGGAAACATGGTGGGACCACTCTCATGACTGGAGTGCTGCAATGTCTGGCTATAGGCTCTTCAGAAGGGACAGGCAGCACAGCAGGGGTGGTGGTGTGGCTCTCAAGGGGTGGTGGTGTTTTGATATTGTGGAACTCGAGGTTGAGGTAGGGAATGATAAGGTTGAGTCCCTATGGGTTAGGATCAGCAGTGAGGGTAGGATAGCTGGTGAGGGGCCTGGAGAACAAGTCCTACGAGGAGCGGCTGAGGGAGCTGGGCTTGTTCAGTCTGGAGAAGAGGAGGCTCAGGGGCGACCTTATCGCTCTCTATGGGTACCTCAAGGGAGGCTGTAGTGAGGTGGGGGTTGGTCTGTTCTCCCACGTGCCTGGTGACAGGACGAGGGGGAATGGGCTACAGTTGTGCCAGGGGAGCTATAGGTTGGATAATCAGCTGCCCAGGGAAGTGGTGGAGTCACCATCCCTGGAGGTCTTTAAAAGACATTTAGATGTAGAGCTTAGGGATATGGTTTAGTGGAGGACTGGTTAGTGTTAAGTCAGAGGTTGGACTCGATGATCTTGGAGGTCTCTTCCAACCTAGAAATTCTGTGATTCTGTCATCACTTCAGACCTAAAGCATGGGGCAACTGTCAGAGCCTGCCGTGTTGACTGTTTGGAAGCTATGGTAATTCTCCGTGCATTTCCACACGCTCCCAGGCCTCAGGTAGTATGATTAATAGCCCTTTCTCACAGCTCTGTATGAATGGGCGGACAGCGACAGTGACAGATCGTTGTGGTTGGGGTTCTCTTCATAGCTACCAGGCTTTGAAAAGTTATAAATCCTGTGATTTCTTTAATGCTCAGGTAAGACGCGTCAGCATCTCTGCCTCTAATAAGAACCCACAGTGACAACTTCATGCAAGTAACTCATCTGAGCAAAGAGCCTTTAACAGCCTGGTCAAATACTGCGCAGGGTGAGAGCTAAAATAAGGGCAGTCTCCAGCTAAGTCATAAACATTTCGTTCTTTTAAAGGAATTTTTAAACCTAAGAGCATGTAGGCCAGAGCTGCCCATTCAGAAAGAACTTTGAGCCTGTCACATCCCCTTCTGATCCTAAAAAGCTCTGAACTCTACTAAATCTGAATTCCTAGAGGCCTCCTGATAGCTAATAAAGACAAGTCATTCATGCTATACTGTAGAAAATCAAGGTTTGCTTTCAGATATCTTCTCTCCTCTGAAATCCTTGGAAATTCAATTTCCATGTCTGATTAGCATCTCTGCCCTCATGCTGCACTGTTTACAGAAGCAGTCTTCATTACACAGTTATACCTCTGTGTTTTTTCTGCTTCCAAGTATACATTGTGCGTTTTGATTCCTCAGTCTCTCTTTTGCTGGTTTGGGTGAGAGGTGCATGAGCACTCTGAATAGTCAGCCTACCACCTTTGTATCCATTTTGCTCAACTATATTTATGACCCAACTCTTAAAATTCCTTTCCACAAAACATTTCCAAAATACCTGAAATCCACTAAATCTTCACTGGTGCAAGTGTGAGCAACCTCTGGTTCTTAGAAGTAGAAATGACCCTGAAAGATCATACAGGCTTGAAAGCATGTCGGTGGATATATTAATTGGCTACTTGTGTCGGTAATGGATCAGCAGAAGCTGTCTGGGAAACAAGTTTTAGTACAATCCCCATAGAACTCGGACGCTTTGCAGTGCTACTGATGAAACTGCACTAGAAAAGCTGGCACAGCAAAGTCATCTGAACAAGACTGGAAACTCAGAAGTAACCTATCCCTTTTATACTTTAAGCTTAATACCTAACAAGTTGATTTACCTTTTCTTCCTTTAATTACTCTTCGCATCTTCCCCAAACAACAGACTTGCACTTGGGCACATCTCAGTGCCCGGTCAGCATTGCCAGGGAACCTGCTGGGGAACTGAGAAACACACTTGTAAAGAAGCTCTTGGATGTTTTCCTCAAAGCAGGACTTGTTACTCAACATGTGTGCCTCCATGGGGGGTCAGAGGGCTGACTGTACTTCCTAGGCCTCAGGCTGCCTAGTTTTGTGATGAAACGCCATCTTCGGGCATTTCCAGACTGGGAGCAAGGCCAGGCCCAGAAGAGAGCTTCCTGCCTCACCAAGGCCTCTCTCTGACAGATACTCTACTTCATAGGTGCACCCTGGCTTGAAAACCCAGCATAACCAGACACATTTGTTGCTGTTATGTGTAAATAGTGAACTGGAGCTGCCTCCACTAATAGCCCATTATTTATTTTTACATGAATTGCATTTTAAAGTTTCTTGTTTGATGATTTGTTTTGATGGACTTGATCATTTTGATAGGCTTCAGCCCCTGATAGGAACTGACAGCATTCAAAATTGGCCATGGCAGGTTCTGTCTCTCATAGCACAGTTCCTGGGTGATAAAACCTTGGGAAAAAAAGTCTCGGTAAATTGTATTTAAAAAAAAAAAAAAAAAAGAATCCTCCATATTCCAGTAAGCTGCAAAATATTATCTATGCAGCAGAGTTCAAGGGATGCGTGTTGCTACTGCAAGGTTGAGCTCCATCAAAAGTGACCCAGCTTCTACATTTCTTGTGACCAAGCCAAAAAAGTCATGGATTTGGTTCAGTAAACAGTACATTACAACCAAAGCATGCACTGAATGCTACTTAAACACCCCAAGAGTGATGTTCCATGGACAACAGCAGTTTTGGGGGCAATTCTCTCATATAGGAAGGCCACGAGCTCTAATGGGGTTGCTCTGACCACGCAATACAGCACAAGGACAAAGCAATGGATCGGACCCAGCTTGCATCCAGCCCAGATAATGGATGGCGAGTAGCACCCAACTAGTTTTTTGTCATTGTTGTTTGTTGTTTAAAAAATAAGGAAAAAGAAAAAAGAAAAGAAACCCCAGGGGTTACAGACTCCCATGGAGACGGGAAAAAAATGCATCTTTGCAGAGACTTAAAGGTTTTGTATGCATGGCACTATTATTTATGCTCTCACTCCTCCAGTAGTCAACAAATTATGTTCCTCACAAGTAGCAGCACTTTATAGACAAATGAAAGGCATGACCCCTGCCCCAAGCAGTTTACAGTGGAATGAGAACACATTGTGAAAGGCAGAGAAGTAGAACAAGAGAATTGACACAGCACAGTGTCAGGAGGGCTGCTGCTTTCATGGCCCAAGCATCCCGCTATTTCCATCTTTTAAAACACTGGCACAAGCCTTCAGTACCACGCCTGCCCTATTGTCACTACCGTGTGGGTATGCCAATCCCAGCTCTTTCATGAATGATTTTCTCCTTTAAATCCCTCTTTTCCTTTACTTGCAACGCTATTGTTTCAGTAAGACCTCATTACATATTAATAACTGTTGACCCATGCATTCTGACTCCAGATAGGAAATACCAGCTACATTGGGGCTGACAAAATGAGATTTTATTCACAAGTTTTAACATTTCATTCGTATTTCCACTTTTGCCATATTTTTTGAAGCAAGTAGAAAAGAAAAAAACTGGCGCTCAGCCATGCTAGCAATCTAGGACTACAACCTAATTTTGTGCCTGCTTAGATTAACCAGGAGTTTGACTCTTCAATTGTCTCCTCATCACCCTGCCAACCACATTTTTCAGCCAGCTTTCCTTTCAGTTCTTTTTGTTTCCTCCCGTTTCAAGCAGGAGAGCTATTCACAACCAGTGCAGTGGGCTTAATCACGATGCAGCCTTCTGTGATTAACAGTCATGAAGCTCAAACAAGGATACAGATGATAAGCATATTAACTACCACGTGAGAATTTTAATTATTTCACAGTCTTCTGCTCTGGAGCTCTGCTTGGCATCTCTCACTAAAACAGAATGGACACATATACTGTAGCTGTACAGCCCTGTTCACTTCTACCACCTACAGCAAAGACAAAACATTTGTGGCTGCAACTCTACACAGCATCTTGTTCTTTCCACTTCTCCCTGTTACCACTCTGCATCATGACCCTGCTAGTCACTCAGGGAAAATGAGCAATATTTGGAGCTCAGACTTTTTTTTGCCTGAACCTTTTATTACCATCCCTTCCTTTCCAATTGTTCTCCATCCATCAATGTGCTGCAGGGTTTTTACTAGTTCTCTGTTAAGATGACCACAAAAGCCACCTTCATTTTCCCAGCTGCTGGACCCACAAAAGTCTTCCTTTCCAAAACCGAGCTGTTCACTCAGCTCCTGCATACTCCATCTTCCATACTGCTCGCTCCCCAGCTCTTAAAGGGTTGAACAACTTCTTTGACTTGATTCCACGGATTCTCATCCACTTACAAGCTTACAATTCCATTCTGTTTGGGAGTCACCAAACATTTAAAAACTTTCCCTTCTGGGTACAAAGCCCTTAAATAGCTTCCTGCTCACAACATACTACTGGTTTGTTGATTTTTCAGGAAGTCTTTTCATTTTTCCCCCTTCTCTCCGTGCCAAATCAGACTGCTTTTCTGCACCAAGAAGGCAAAAATCTCTCTGCTGTTGGTTCCAGTTTCCTCTGGGTATACCTGCATCTTTAAGTAAAAAAACACAATAGGATATTGCAGACACTACACAGAAAGCAAATTGTCTACATGCTCATACATGCAGAGAACAACTTGACAATAACCAGACACCTCTCTAGAGTATAATGATATTTGCAGTTCTAAAAAAATAAATCATATTTTCTATATTTAGACACCACTAAATCACACTCTTTTCATGGTTCAGTTCATGAAGATGCCCGTAAAGACAAGAACGTAATGTCTTCCTCAAGTTACTGACACATGATTCCAATTACAAAACCTTTCATTGTCAAGCATCAGTTTGCAATTAAACTATAAATATATCTCACACTGAAAAATACATAAACTGGACTACAAAGACAGGACACGTATTCACAAACTAGTTTCCCTTGAATGGAAACATTCCTTAAACATAAAAAGAAAAAAGGTAAAAAGAAAAAATACCTTTCTCAATTACCTGTGCCTGGGAAGCTTCCCTTACTAAGCTTGCATTCCTCCCCACTCCCCATGTCCCCCAAATTTAAACCTCCCTCCACAAAACAAAACAAAACAAACAACAACAACAAAAAGTGAATAATCTCAGTATGTAAAAGACAAGCGATTTCCAAATGTTAATGAATGCTGGGATTTTTCCAGAGACTGCTGGTATCTCTGGTACCTCCAGTACTGCTTGTTACGTTGCCAATAAAGCAGAATTGGGATGTCTACAGTTCAGATCCTGAGGTAATTCACTGACTATGAATTTCAAGAACATTGACCAGCCATTTATATGTACAAGCTGGGAGTCCCTCTCCACCATTTCATGTGCAAACACACTGTTTTCAGCTAACTTTTTAGCCAAGTTATCTTTACGTTAACAAGCATCTAATCAGCGACTGCATTTGTAACACAGCTGTACGTGGAGGTGAAGACACGTCCCTCCACCCAAACAACGGATGAGCAGTTGCCTTCAACGGAAAAGAAAAAGAAGTAAAAAATCAATGTGTAATAGCCTACGTCGATACATGAAATGAGTTCTTTAACCTCTTTCTGACCACTCCATTCTTCGTGACATTTAGCAGGCAGCCCCAGCTTACAGCAGAGAATGGGAAGAGAACAGCTTTTGGCGGGCACTGACGGCCACGGCTCTGGTATGCTCACTTCTACCACTTGCTCCCAGGCCAGGCAGGCAGGTCTAACATTGCCTTCACATTGTCTGTTCAAACACTTCTGCACTGAGAAAGAAATAGGTCGGGGCAATCAGTATCTGGCTATTCTCAACAACAGCTTCAAGATTTCTTTTTAAATATTATTTTCTACTCAGACGGCATATGCTATCCCCCCCTCCCCAGTATGTTATGCTTCTCAGAAAATCAAGGTCACCATTTACAAGCTTCTACTAAAAAAAAAAAATCCATTTTAAGACTAAAATCCACTTTATCTACTAAAAAAAAAATCCAGCTTTAGCAGTGTGTACCCAGTCTTCTGTATAGACGTGACCACTTAAAAAAACTGAAGCTATTTAATACTTAGATCCACTGGGACTTGTATACAAATAAATCCGTCAGAGAGCATCATCTTTATTCTCTTTCTTCCTTATGCTTGGCCATCTGTGCAACCCATTGCATAGCTAGAGAGAAAAACAGAATGGAGAGGGACTAATGTCAAAGGAAAACAGCTATTTGAGAGAAGAGCAGTTGCATTTTGCTGGCAGTAGCACCTTCAGCTAACACTTCTGAAATGAAGGAGAAAGCAATGCTTTATTTCAAAGGGGGTTTGCCTCTGTCTGCATGATGGAACAGCATACAGCTCTATCTCCAAAACATTTCCACTACAGATCTCAACCACACTGATTTTTAAACAACTGCCTTCTATAGAGAGGTTACTCCGTGGTTTTGCATGTCCATATGGATAGAAGAAGGTGGGAAATTCTTGGACTCAGTGTCAGCTTTTTTCCTCCTCATTACAATATTATCGAGTGGAAAAAAATAGGCTGATTTTAAGCCCTCCATTTTTATGTCATACTCTTAGCAGTAAAACTCAGGCACTTGCTGCTCACCTTAAAACACGATCAAAAACAAACAAACAAAACAACAACAACAAATTCCTATTCCAAATTCCAGTTTTGGAATCTGAACCATAGCCATGCATGGAGCGCCTTCTCGAACAATGGCCAGGTTGTGCAGCAGCAGCAGGTGTCCCCACAGTCCTCATGTGCCCATGGGCAGCAAGACCAACCTGAAAATGCCAGCAACGAGAGAGCAATCCAGCCTCAGCACTAGTTAAGATTTTGAAAGATTCACTGGGAATAGTCACAGCCTAAAACATTAGGGTTTTACTCACCAGGGTCAATTCAACTGTAACGTTAGTCTCATCTCTACTGAGACTGATGAGCATATTTGAACTGCTAATTTATTATTCTTTCTTCTCCTGTATGCTTCCCATTTCTCTTGTTTGAAAGATGCATCAACCTACCAAAAAGGCAGTATGCTTAAGAAAAATTTTCCACAAATCTTAGAGAAGTATGAAGTTAGGAAGCTTAATTGGACATTTACAAGTGTTTAAACCATATTTCTTACATTGTAATGCGTTTTGTTTTTTTTTTTCCCCTCAACTAGAACACCATTTGGTGCAGTTCAAGGGTTTTTATTTTCCCCACAAAATCAACTTCTTCATTTGAAACAGTTCATTTTTCACATATTTATACAGCATCTCAAGGACCACATCACAGCAGGGACAAAGACAGCAAGCTGTCTCCATCAACAAGTGCTCTCTCAAAGAAGCACTAGTCACACAGAGGGTTATCTTTTACAGAGCACAAGGTTTCTCTGCAGAATTCGCCCTTGGAAATCTGTTCCCCATTCCTCCTCAGCACAAATAAAATACAACAAACTGCAGAGACCATCTTTTCCCTCTCCTTTAAAACTATATCCAGCTGTCAAGAGACAGCACAGAGCATTAGGCTTTAAAATCGTGAGTCACTTTGGGTCCATCTTCCTCGAGTAAATTCTTTCTGGATAATTTTATTTTAGATGGAAACTAACATCCTCTAAAAGGCATGGAAGGAGCCCAAACTTCCCCCAAACTTGCCTGTTCTCCAGGGAGGGAATGGGCGCAGGACGATCAAGACCCATTCTCCCCATACCTCCTGCCTTGCCTGACAAAAGTGCTCCCCTCGAGGGGTCCTGAATCCCCAGAGACCACAGTGGTGCAGAACACAATCTTCAGCATTGCACAGATTAACCTCAAAATGTGCTATAAATCATTAAGATAAGAAATCAAGAGTCCCATGAGGAGCTTGCTACCCCCACAAAATGCAACTCCCAACACAGGTATCAATTCAGGAAGCTTTTAAAACACACACCTATTTGGTAGCTTCCTAAGGAAATAACAACATGTGGGGTGGGACAGAGAGGGCTTGTGGGCTTGTCTGGGGGGAGGGGAGAGAGGATTTGTTTTATTTTCACTTTAGGATGACAAGCCTGTAACAAAGTGATAAACGCAGCCTCAACAAAAGAAGTCATTAGGTTCCAAATTCTTAATGAAGTGCTTGTTAAATCTATATTGCGTCTAGATCACTACATGTGGTATTATAAATAAGTTAAATATAAGAGCAACACAGAGAAGATGGTCTGGCAATTAAGCCCCTGCTTCCGTTTGCAAGCTAAACTGTGAATCTTCATCCAGACAGTTATCTTGCTGGAATATAAATTGCCATTGCAGAAACAGCGAATATCTTTTCCATATAAAACAAACCAACCTTGTTACATACATGAAATATTCCAAGTTTCCACACTGTCTCACACTTGTGAAGGCTTCCAACAGATTGTCATTTCGGTATTTGAAGCCACAAAACAGGAATTTATCTAACAGTAATAAAAAAAATAGAAAAGATTGTTTCTTTACTCTGTAATTAAAGAGTAGTTTTCCACAATTGTTGTGGTATTAAGTTGCAGGTTTCACTGGGGTTAGCGTCAGCCTTATTAGCCCTATTTCAACTGCTTTAGGAACAATAAATACAGATATAATTTCCCCACAGCCCAGTCTAACAGATCCTAGATCTTGCCCTGCTGATACGAGATAATGGATGAACAAGCAAAAGCACATAGGAGAGGGGACATGAGGTAACAGGAAGACTGCTTGTCAATCTTTAAAATGGTTTCATTACCACTTTTTTTTTTTTTTTCCAAAGGAGACTCCTACAATAGAAGATGTGCTGACCTACGATCTAAAAACTGCCACAAGTTCTCCACACTCTGCTGTGGAAACAACCTTAGAAAAGTCAAATGTGTGTGCGGCCAACAGGGAAGTCACCTGCATCCATCCGCAGGCTGTGCTTGCTGACTCCTCAACCTTTGTTTGCCACAGTGCTTTGTTTTCACTCTCACGGTTTGCCAGCTCTGAAAGGCATTTCGAGTTCCACATCACATGCAGATTATGAGCAATTATTATGGCACCTGTAATCCAGACACATTTGATATGGCTTGCACTACCTACAGTAAGATGAATGCCTAAGGGATCACACAAGGTGACCTGACTGCAGCCCTCCTACTAACGTGATAAATGATGCCTGTAAATGAGGTCAGAATGGGAAAAGTTTGGGCTTGTAGGAAGCTCGGGCACTGTTGTATTCTTCCTATCTGCTACACTTACCTTTATTATTCAAAGATAAAAAAAAAATAAGAAAACAATTGTTAAGGGTTATGTGCCATATGTGTTGCAACAGAAATGTGTGAGATGGTTTCACATTTCAGCCCTAAATCCTGTCCCGGGCCTCAGGTGGCCGATGGCTTCTCCCAGGCTGCTGCCCCCAGCCACAGCTAAGTGCCCTCTCTGGTAGTAAAAGAACTCCTTGGGCTCACATGTGCTGCCTGTGCTCGTGGCTAGATGCAGATAGAAGTCTGCTGTCCCATGCATCTACTATTGAGTAAAGAATTCCCCAGAATCTGGAAAAGATGCTTTTTTGTTGACCCCTTGTTTGGCAGAGTTGCTCAGGTTTTCATGAATAAGGTTGTCCAGGCCTTGATGGCCAAACACCGAACATTCTTGCTCCTGGGTTACTGGAAACATGAAGCCTTCAACTTGTATCTCTTCTAAATAAAGCTGGGGAGGAGGGGTGTCCTGTATTTTGTCACAGACGAAAGCTATACTCAGGAACATACACTTAGGCAAAAGTTGTTTTTTTTCTAAAAATATTCACCCAAAGACCACCAACCATCTTCCCCCCTAAGCCCTGGGAATTTTGCAGCTCCTTGACTTTGTGGTGACAGTGATTTACCGTGTCAAAACCAGTAACTTGAAAGTTTTGTAAAATAATTTTTTTTACAGTATCATTGTGTCCTCTGCCTAACTGATGTTCTCATTTACTGTGCTCTATGACCCCAAATTCTTTCTGTAAATAGCCACTTGCCAAACCTACCAGCACTTCACTGGGAAGACATCAACGTTCGCTGACTACCCTATAATTATTCTCTCAAGCTGAATGTGTTTCTTGATAACGGTTCACCAGCCGTGATCAGCCTCCACAGAAACAGCCTGTTTCCAGTGTCTGGCTCACACTTCTCAGTACCAATCATGAAAAACAAATAAAATAAAATTGCAATGTATAAACATGCAACTTTTTGCACTTTTACTTCTAAATATAAATTAATTAAGGCATTCTGAAAACAAGGCATCTCCTCTGTAAAGTAGGAAGGAAAAAGGAAGGACTTTTTCCTCATTCTTTGGCCTGTATTATTTTCACACTGCTTTCCAAAACAAGCCAACCATATGTATGTAATCTATAAAAGCCTGAGTCATCTTGTCATACGCTATTCATCATGACCTAGCATTCCAAATGAAAATTGCTTTCAAACTAACATGAATTAGCTCTTTTGTTCCTAAAAGTGAGAGACAAGAAATTATTCACTCTTAAAATGACATTACCCAAACATCCTCTAGAAGCTAGCTATTCCCAAATCTCATCACTACCTAGTAATGCAAACCAATTAGGAAGTCATTTTAATTCAGATCTAAATGCTGCAGAAAGTAAAGAAAATCTATCTGAATAAAACACATAGATTGTGCAATAATTTCAGCAGTCACAGACTAAACACAGAACGAACACCTGTGTTTTCCTGGAGTCTGCCAAGCCAGGAAGACCAAAAGGCTCAAATAAGGCTACAGAATAATGTCAGCCTTGGAATGTGAATTCATATTGAATTCAGAGCAGATTCAGTGGGAAGCAGACTCAGGCCTGATTTCCAGGAATGCCATTCTTCACTTTAATTGGTGCTACGTTCAATTCCCTGCATCACCTGCGTCCTCGAGAGTGGCCACATTCCCATAAAGCAAGTGCCTACAAATCCCTCCCATTTGCTCCCTCTACAAACACCCAATTCAAAATGCCAGTACTTTAAAACATGAGCAGCTTATCAGACAGTGGCATCGGTGGGCTTAATATGCACCTGAAAGGTTTATGACCATAACCAGCTTCTGCAACCCTTCCACAGAATTTTGTTGTGTGCCTTTAGGATAGAAATATTGCATTACTCTGTCTGAACACTTATCCTCACTTAATTCTATTAGCGATGAAAAGGAAGAGGTCCATGCCAAGGAACAGTTAGTATGGGTTTCAAACACCAAAAAAGTCTCCTTTTCTGATCAAAGTAAACAACTCTGCGTGCCCTCATGTCAGCTGTACAACTGGCTAAAATATCTCAGTCCCAAGGTATCCAGAATGTAAAAATACAGTGTGAAAATGGTCTCCCTCTACATTAATACTAACAGTTGAATGAGGTCCAACAAACAGAAATATGGCACAGTTATAGCACAGCCTTTATCAGGAGATATCTGCGGCTCTGCAGTATTTTTGTACACTAGGAGCAAAATAATTATGATATGCCAGACTTTGCCATGAACTCTCTGCTGACATGGTAAACATGGCCTTTTCAAACAGTCTGAGGTTGTTCGGTCCATTTTACTACTAGTGCTGGATTGCTCTTGACAGGTTTTTTTTCCAGTACTTCATCCAATTTAGTTTCAGATGCCTCTAGATAGAAAGTGATTATTTTGCTTGGAAGATAATCCCCAAACTAAAGGCCTCTCAGTGTCCAAGAGGCAATTAAGCCCCACGAACCCTAAAAAAATTCAACCTGGCTTTCTGCTTTTCTAATTTCACCTGATCTGTCTTAATCAGAGTTCCTTTTTAAGTGTGAACTGATTGTAATCCGTGCTTTCACAATAAAGCTTGTAATCCATTAGGAAGTCATCTGTGACCATGCAACTCAGTTTATGTATGACCTTTCAAGCCATCCGATCAAAATTATTCCGAGTCATTTTGGTTAATGTCAGGTCTGACCTGCAGACTAAGGAAGCTCATTAAGTGACATACTTAACTAAATGCTGACATTTCTCTCTGAAGTGGGAGTATGTTCTCAGAGGGTCCTCTTCCATTCCCACATGAATCACACGTTGCACCGTATGTTTTATCGGCAGCTGTCATCTGCTTTCAAACCACAGCATCAGAAGAGACAGTCAAGGATACAGCCACGGGTGTGTTATAACATTCCCCTAAGCCAACCTGAGGGAAGATCCATCTCCCTCATGACAACTAGCACCTCGAGGCTTACTGTGAAAAGCAAAAATATAACGTGAGGGCAGGGTATTGCAAACTGTGTGTGGCATTAGGTACACAGACAGAATTCACTGGACCAGTTTATCATCTTCACTGTAAAATGATATGCTGCTTTACTTAAGCTCTCTATTTACGGAACTTTACATAAAATACATCAGACAGACAATTATCTAATAGAGTTTCCAAATTAGTCTCTTTGAAAGACCTAGCTGATTTTCTAAGAGCTGCAGCACGCAGTGTATTTATTTGTAGAGTACAAAGCAAGCTGCCTGCATTCAACCCACTTACATAACTGCCCAAAATGTCATTAGCAAGTTAAGTGTTTATGCAGGCCACAGGAATCATAATGCTAAATCAATCAGCTCTGAGAGTGGGTCACCCTATAGCCTAGAAGGAAAGAGTTACTGTCATTCTGCTTTGTTTGCTCAGAAGGACTCTTCTGCTTGGCTAAACCCTAAATGGGCTCAGTTTAACAGCCTGCGCAGTTTCTTATCTCATCCAGCCATGTCCAAAGGACTTCAGCCTCCCATAGCAAAAAAAAGGGCAGCCAATTAGCTATCGTGAAGGACACTGGAATATCATCCCAATCAAAGTAAGGATTACTAAATTCCCACGGGGAGGTTTTGCATCTGAAGAAACCCCTCAGTTGGGCTGGAAGCACAGAAGGGAGCCAGGACTCCCTGGAGCCTGGTTGTTCTCAGCAAGCCCAGATAAAAATAGAGAACACACAAGCCTCCACCAGGAAGCCCTGAACATGCTGTGATGAGAGAGGAACCTGTGGAGCTAACCCAAATAGACAGGCAGAGAGCAATTACTGTGCATAGTTTTTAATTTCTGTTTATCCTGCTCTTGTAACACTGTTACCCCCTTTAAACTTCATAAACAAGCATCTGCATTTCCTTCTAACTACTTTGATTTACAGCCGATTTCCACTTAATACCAAAGCCCAATGGACTCCCACGCTCTTCTCTAAAGCACTGCACCCCCAAACAGCTAAGCTGCAGTTGACAGCATGGGAAACACCAGCCCCTGGTCCGTATTGAAAAGGTCTTGGGTGCACCGTGGCATCTGGGTGAGCTCCTTGTTAATGGCACAGAAGCCAGCAGAGTGCTTGCATCCCAAGAAGCTGTGCAGTTTCTAACAGGTAAACTAAAGCAGGAAACTAACTGGCCTTGTAGATGGGGAATTTTCAACCTGTAAAGAAGGAGTGCAGGAGGAAAAGCTTGGGTTAAACACCACACAGTGCTTATAAGGAGACCTTGCCACAGCTTGAATGAAATACTGCAGTCACACGTAGCTGCTGATAAAGCCCACTTGACAGCTAAGAACACTGCAAAGTAATAACAAAACACAAAGCCAGCTGGCTAGAGTGGAATTTGCACGCTCCTGTTAAACACAAAAGGAGTTTGCACTGTCTTTACAGTTTTCAAGGAAGCGTGAGTGTTAATACACAAAGGAGCACTTATTGTAGCTTGCTGCTTAACAAAAGCATCTTAAATGTAAGCTATTCATATATTCCTGAGATAGGAATACAGCAGGGTTAAAGCTTGCCCCAGCATGTTGGGTGCCAATCTGGATAAAGCAGAGGAGGATGTTCTTGAGGCTCCGTCACGTTTGTGGCATCCCTTTCCAGCAGCCCTGCCAAAAGAGTCTTCCTGCCCTTTATAACTATCACTGCCTATCTACCGGGCCACTCAAAACACTGCCCTCAAAGCGAGATATCACCATGCCCTTCCCCTTCCCAGGCTCGCTCATCCTCAGCTCCTTCATCTCCAGGGATGACATTCCCATGGCTATCCTCAGGCCCATTGCCCTCCCTGAGCCCAGCAGAGCCAGCAGTGCATGGCAGCTCATCCTGCAGCTTTTCCTCCCTGTCTGCGTCCCACGCTGCTCCGTGCAGGGACCTCCTACCCACTCCGGCCATGCCAGAAGACAGCCTGGCTCAGAAGCCAAAGCCAGCCCTGGAGCATGCAGCTGAACCACCCCAAAACACAGCCTCTGCAACCCAAGCTGCAGCAAAGGGCACTTACTCATCTGTGCCCCCGGGGCTGCTGAGGCCACATCTCCATTTCTGGGAAAGGAAAGCCAGGAAGAAATCACTATTTCCAAGGGAGTATTGCTACACAGAGGTGCAGGTTAACAGTACCCAACTAACACCTAACAGAGCCCTCTAAAGTAGTAAGAGGAAGAGAGGAGAATGAGGACACGTAAAGGTCAGAAAGAGACAGGAAGAAGCTGGGAGGACAGAGAATAAGAGGTACGTTTGCTTAGCTGGGGAAACAAAAAAGAAGGGCAATAGGAAGTTTAATATCAGCCTTCTGAAACAGAAGGATGCTTCTCCAACCTGCCTGGTAAGCACTTCCCCTCTCCCTGCAGCATTTAAAGTACTCGTTTCTTTTCTCTAATTACCACCAACAGGCATCTGCTGCTGTTTGCGTCCTCTCTCTAATGAGCAAAAGCAGCAGCCAGATCTGGCCGGAGCTGGGGAGGAAGAACATAAGCAAGGAGATTTCCTGGAGCTTGGTCACCAGAAGCACATGCTCCTCAAGGAGACCAGAACTGTCCCACAGCCAGGGAAACACAACGGAGGGCAAAGAGATTACAGCAACAAGAGTTTTCAGAGAAGGCAGTGAGTACGGATGGGTACATCCAGAGCTAAATCCTAACCTCCACCACGCAGCTCGGAGGGAGCTGCTTTAGTAGGAAGCTGCTGGAGAAGCAAAAGCAACTGCTGCCTTTTTGACTGCCTAACGTAGGCAGGGGTAAATGCACACACCACTCAGTCTGAAGCTGGCATATCCAATAGGCATACCCTATTCCCAGGTGCAAACATGGGACTCTTAGAAGTGTCTCTAGTCTGTAATGTAAGTTTAAAATGACATTTCTGGTTTGCCAGCTTTAAGACAGACTCACAAGGCACAAGATGCCCAGCGAATTATCCATCTTGGCAGAGAAACAGAGAAAAGATTGTTAGAGTCACTCATTCAAAAAATTAGTTTTTAAGCTTCTTTGCAAAGACAGAACCAGAAAAGATATGTAAACCAGTCTTTGAAAAATGTAACAACTATCCCATAATATTCTTCAAAATGTACATTAGCATTAACGTCACACACCTGGCAGGGAAAACAGAGCCCTCTAACAAATAAACAATTAGGAAAAGCTATTACTGACCCTGACAAAAAAACACAGATGGCGAATTCAGTTCCAGCAAGTCTGATAAAATGCTGCAGAGTCCATACACGGAATTACTCTTTTTTCCATTTCACGTCATTTAGACCATCAGCCCTACACAACAGATGTAAAATATTTGCCTCAGAAGACAATCTCTTGTAATACATGCTAGTAGGAAAACACAGACTGAGGTTTTAGGATAAATGAGATGTTCAGGATTTCCTTTTACTTTATTAGATGCCTAAACCTGAATAACCTGAGATATTTCCTCCACTGTTTGAGAAGCTCCTGCCTTGCCCTAGCGGGAGTTTAATTCAAATCCTGCAGTCACCTGGGGTAGGATTATTCCTGTGCTTAGGAGAATTGTTAGTCTCCTCCTCATTGTTACTAACATTTACTGGGAAGTACCTACCAAGTCCATCATCGTTGAACTCTTTGCCCACAGAACTACAGAAGACCACATTACCTAACTGAAATGCTCTGCCTGCATTTGTCCCCTGCCAGTCACAGCAACCCCGTGGCACTCGGGCCTACTACCTGAGCCCAGGCACGGGTCCTGTTAGCAGCAGATAGATGCCAGAGACCTGAACCCTTGCGGGTATCAAACAGGAGGAGCTGCAGGTCATACTGGTATCAGGCTTCTGTCCTATCTCAAGTCACTTTTACCCAAATAGAAAGACTTCTGGTTATCGTCATTTCAAAAATATCCAGCTTGGTGTGTTGTATCTTGAATGTTTGCATAACGTTCCTCTAAGATGATCGCAAACTGCACGCACACTCAGGACAGTTCCATCTTGTTCCGACAGCTTTTACAAGTGACACTGAAAAAGTGCACGGAGATCATCTTGCTTGGGTTGAACCACTTTATTTCCAAAAGTAGACCAAGGTCAAGAGACAGATTCTTTTGTGTGGGAAAGCAACAAGAAAGAAACAAAATGCAATTATCTACCTCCCTCTTTTCCCGAATGAGCAATGTCTAGCAAGAGACACCTCTGTGACATTTTATACAGAACACCCCCATTTGCTCGTTTAAGGCCTCCACAACCCCAGCAGAAAGATGCTGTTGGATGTAAATATTTGGCTTTGGGTGGCTGAACAGAAGTCTTCATCACCACTAACTTCAAACCTGAAGTTAGTCACATAAGTATTTCGATCACATAAGTATTTGGGGAATGAAATCCATCACACTGTGAATCCTCCCCTTCTTCCCCCCAGAACATCAGAGTTGTCAGTGAAATAGAGGTATTTGTTGTTCTGCAATGACACAACATGCTCAGAAACTGACACGAGGGAGTGCTATAGCAGAACACTTGTCTGCACAGAGGAGAGTCAGTGCCAGACTCTGGCTCCTGCTCCAGGTGCCTGACACTTGGAAGCGCATACCCATGGGTTGATTAGCACCAGGCAGTAAAATTACTTACCTGGAGAGGTGATCATTAGAGGGCTTGGCTCACTGAAATAATCCTCTCCTGCACAGTGAATGCATTCTCTGCTTCTCAATGGCAACAGTTGTGATTGCTGAATATAAGAAACATTCACAATTACAGCTGGATTGCAGCCATGCCCTCTGGATATGTTCTCTATGAAGGACAAGGCTGCTAATTTGAATTGCTACAGCTCTAAAATAACAGTAGTCTTTCGAGCAGAAGCTTCTGATGTGTTTCACTACTTCATGCTTTTGTTTTAATGCCAGTTTCACACGAACCACACAGCATACCATTGGGATTCAAAACAGTTAGTATCTGCTGTTTGGTTTATTTAGCATAGCTGAGCACCTTTCCTCAAGGACAGACACGTGCTGCAGACCCAATGTTTCTCCAAAACAGATAAGATCTATTATAAAAAAAAATAAATATTTAGAAAAAACATATTATTCATTTTTACAAAATTTGTAATCCGTATCTGAACTGTAAAGACCTTACCCTCAAAGTTACTGGGTCATTCCAGCTTGTTGAAGTTTGACTGGCATGAACCAACCACAGTAGCAAAGTGTTACCTTAAGACCTGTACACTTCTAATTACCCCAATTAGCCCAGTGTTAGGGCTTCAGCTGACTCTTCTCTTCCTGAAGTTCTGATTCCACAGCCTAGAGGGCACCCTCGCTTTAAAAAAAAATAAATTAATTAACAGACGCAGTGGAGATGTTTCTACCAACACCCCTATGCATCAAAAACCTTTTTGAAAAATACAAAATCATGTGAGATTTCTGCTATGTTCATGAATTCTTCATAATTATTCTTGATTATGAAATGAATGTAAAATCAAGGACCATCTCAAAAATTTGTACTTTTAAATAACATAAAACAAAGATGGATTTGCTTTCCAAAACTGTCAAGCATTGCTTGATAATTCTCAGTTATCCCCGGTATTTAAATGCAACATATTAAAGTGCAAGAGGACTATCACCAGGGTGAATGCTTTACGTCAGAGATATGGTTAGACACGTCCAAGGTTTTGCTTCAGCAATATTTTCACTGTTTCTAATCCAAAGTTTTCCCTGCTTCAGTTTCATATCACTGCTGTTAGCTACTGTTGACAAACTCCTGCTCAAAGGAAGAGACGGCATGGGTAGGAGGTGAACCCAATTTTAAAGATAGTTCCTTGCTAACCTTCAGAAAAGTATCTGGATCACAGCAGGATTTGTAAGTACTCTGCCAGAAACGCTGGTTTGTCTTTCCTGTTGCACACCAAATTTCCTTCTCCTGAGCAGCTCTAGGTCCTTCTCAGCACTCCTGCTTTCCAAGCATCTTCCCCTTTCATGGAATATCTGTGTTTTGAATCATTTCCCACCAAATGAGTCGGCTTGTATTCTTCCACCCTGAATCTCATTTTATTTCTTGAGCATGTTTTTAAGCTCTCTAGAAACACAGTTTCTACTTCACATTATTCCTTTGGCTTGCCATGCAGCACGAGCATGTTAGTGCTGCTGCTGAACGAAACCAGCTCTGCTGTTCACCTCCTCTTTCCTACAGTGACAGCGTTGAACAGCACAGGGCATGTGGTGAAGCTGGTCCTGGGCAGGATGTGGCTCATGACACAGGCTGCTCAGCCTGGGAAGGAGGACTCGCAGTCTACATGGACATAATTGGGTATTTTTCCACATCCTACACATTGCTCTTCCCCACTCCTTCCCCTGAGCTGCCGTTTGGCCCCACTCACACCCCTGGAGGAGCCAAACTGAAGGCTACAGCCCAATGCTGCAGGCCTATCTCTTCATTGCAATGTTGTTCCACCTTGTCCTAGAGCCAGCACTTCATCCCCTACTCATGTAATTTGATCTGAAGTTTTGATCCAATGTGCCTGGCAGAATCTGTCCTTTCTAAACCAATGCTGTTTATTGCTGCTTGATCTTCTCCAGACTTCCTTTCTCCCAGCTCTGAGCCAAGAAACTGCCTCACCGCTGCAGAGGTGTAAGCATTTCATGACTGCTGGTTTTGTTCCAAGCCCCTTCTCTCTCAGCACCTTCTCTTTCTTTTCACCCAATTCTCCCCTGGCTCCGTGCAGTAATTATTTATGGTTTAACATTAAGCATTTCCGAGAAGCAGCCGCACAGGGTAATTTGCTTTGCAGGTTTAGGACAGGCGGGATGCTCCAGGCCGTTAACATCCTTGGGCTACGGGGCAGTCAGAGGCCTGGTACCAGCAGGAGCACAGGTTGAACTAGCTCTTCCCACTTGCGCCACCTCCACAGACTCATCGCAGAGCCACAGGAGGACCCTGAGCCTGGGGAACCTTCCCTGAGGGGAGGCCAAGCCCAGGAGGAGGCCTTGCCACCGCTCTGCTTGCCCAGCACATCCCCAGCCCAACAGACAGCTGCCACCGGGCGCCCTCGGGACTCGCTACGGCTGCTAGAGGTACGTCTCCGTGGGATGGCCAAATCCTCATAGAGCCCCTGCTGAAAAAACCCAGAGCCTCCTTCCCCAGTAAATCTGATTGTTTGGAAACTGGGGCAGATGATGTGGGCAAAAGCCAGTCTTTTTTCCACGAGGGGCTTTTCAGATACCCATAAAGTTTTTCCTGGACTTTTTCTCTGAGATCACTTCATGGTAATAACTACATCTGGAAACAGTAATGACAGCTTTTACTACTTCTCATTGCACTGAAGTGTTTGTTTTGTTTTGTTTTTTCAGTTGGTTAAAATTGAGGTTGGGCAGGTAAAGGGGGGGGGGGACTAAAATGTAAACTTTTAAACCATACAGTCTGTTCTCACTGTGCACATAAATGCTCCTGATGACAATCAGGGTTATTGTTCATATGTTTAAAGGGAAAATGACCTTGCTTAGAGGAATAAAAGTGCTCTTGAAAAAAATAAGAAGTTAACAGCCACTAGAAATACTGCAACCAGTGCAAAGAATGATTCCAGGAGTGATGGCACAACAAATTCACACAGCTTCGGCAAAAATGAAGTGTCTCATTCTGAGTCTCAGGTTAGTATGATATTTGACACATTTTTATTCTTCCTGATTAACAGGGTAATGAAAGACTGCTGAAGGCCAGTGCCAGTCTGTGTTAACCACGGGGAGCACCCCTCAGTTCTCTGCTGGCCATGGCTCTGCTGAACACAAGAACCATTTGCATGCATCTGAGCTCAGCCCAGAACGCCTCCTCTTGCCAAGACTCATTTATCAGTTAGAGTAAACAATAATGTAATTTCAAACAAAATAGTCTTTTGACCTAGTAGCTGAAGTATTTCACCTAATAGCTGGACTATTTTCCACGATTATCTGGCAGCACCTTTTAAGACCAAGTTTAGTAGAGAACACGCATTTTCTTCACAAAATAGTCATCTTTAGGCAGTTCTATTTTGTTTCTAAGAAGAGTGTTGGCCAAGTATTCAAGTGCAGACAACTGGCACATCCCCAGTAAAAATCAATGGAGCTCTGCAGCTTTACTCCAACTAAAATCCCCACAGATGTAATTTACAGCCAGATTATACATTGTATTGGTTAGTGTGCATTGCTTTGCATTAACCACAGCAAAACAGGATGAAGAATTGCATTATCACTGCTGAGAATAACTGCATCCTATACATCTCCCCAGTCCTCTTGCTCTCACGTATCTTAAACATACAGCTTTCCCAAAGTTAACTCACATCTGCTATGTTCATTTTCTTCTAAAAATACGTGGTAACCACATTTGTTGGCCTATGCTATAGAATAAAGTGGATTGCATAAAATGTTGCCATTTCCATGTAAATACAACTGTTCCATCTCCCCTGAAATATTAACTTCTAATCCACGTTTATCCGAATCACAAGACTCAGTCCAATAATTTATGCCAGCTCATAGCAGTTACTTGGAAGGGAATTATTCCAGCAAAGCCAGTATAATTACTAATGATCTTATGACTAGTTACTCTCTTCAGATGCTCAGTAAGCCATCCATAAATTCATCCCACCTACTATCTGTTAATTTTGCCAGGCAGATTACTGACAGGGAGTACAAATGGCTTGAAAAGGAAGGAACCAAACCAAAACACACATGCCTTTGCCCCTGAAGGATAAATGCAACTTTTGAGGAAGCCCTGAAAACTCTTTGAATCCAATGGTAGTTGTAAATGCCCGTGCCATGAAATACCGCTCCAAGCAAGCGTGCAGCCACATGCAACATCAAGAAGCAAAGTAACTTAACTCAGTGTTTCGGCTCTGGTTTTGTTTTCCTGCATGCATACCTCCTTCCTCACTCTTCTGCCCCGAGCCACTCCTTGCCCTGTGCGACCTCCTTTTCCTGTTCCTTGCCCCAGAAGAGCTGGCAGCAGGGCGGCTCCTCCAGCACGGGGAACCTGAAGCCAGCTGCAATTAAGAGCTGCAAGCGCAGATGCTCCCCAGCTCCAACCAGACAGAGCAGAGTGGGTGAAGCCCATTAAGGACAATGTGCTCTCTCCTGATCCATTTCACCATTTGGCACGCTTCTTCAGGCTTTCCCACACCTCTGCTAGAGGACAAACCCAATTTGACAAATTCAGGCCTGAGGCACCGTTTGTCTGTCCACAAAGCAAGCTTAAAAACTGCAAAACCCATTCTTCTCCAGCCATCACTTGCTTATATCTTCTGTCCTTCTCTTCTGTCCCAGAATCACTCTGTGCCACTGCTTTCCCGGGCTCTCATCTTCCTGACGTAGCCGCACTCTGGTGAGGAGCAGAGGCTCTTGAACAAGTTCAGTGCTTTGTCTGCAGGTGAGCTGGTTGAAGATGAGGACGATACAATCTCTCCCGCATATAATACCACTCCCATGGCAATCACTTTTGTTTTTAGGAAATAGGAGATTTAATTGTATATACTCTTCTCAGTGGAGCTACGACCACCACTTTTCCAACTACTCCATCCTCCTGCAGGTTGCGTGAGTTCTGCAGCTATCAAAGCACCTGGATCTTTTAGTTGTTTAGATTCTAGATTACTCTGTTTATTTTTTAATAATTCAAAGCCAAGTTCTGTGGTGTGCTTTTTGTTTGTTTTTGCTTTTTTTGTTTGTTTGTTTGTTTCTTGTTTTGTTTCTTAAATGACCAGTGCTCTTTCTCCAAGAGTTAGTCACAATGGACTGCTCTTTTTCTGGCATGCCTTCCAAGTATTTTACAGCACATTCTCAATGGCATTATGCAACCATTTCATTAGTCTCAACTGTTTCACTTGGCAGTGAGATGCAGCATTAAATGATGTCATCGACTGGAAAAACATAAAAGCTGGAGGAGATGACTGACAGTTTCTGGGGTACACAACCCCCAAAATCTCAACCACTTGGAACTCAGAAGCCTCCATGCAGTACCTGTTACCTCTGTTTTTCAGCAGTATGCCACATCATCACAGCAGTTATCAAACACATACATCACTGCTCCCTACCACTCTTTTCCCCCAGGAGAACATTTTGGACCCATTTCTGGAAGAGCTTTCGGACCACCAGCAGTGAGCTCACAGCCAGATCAGCACACACGGCAAAGCAGTGACATGCAGCATGCCCCTCCGTGCTGCTCACTGCTGCAGGATGCTGTGACACGCGTTGCGTGAGCCGCCACAAGATGACAAAGCAGAGCTTGGCGTCACCTGGCTACCTGACAGCTCTACAGAGTCTTCTTTACTCTAGAAACGAGAAGTTACTTAGATGATTAGCTTCCACACACCAGAATGCAGGTAGTCTTTTGCACAAGGCACACGCAGAGCTCTTCCCTTAAGTCACTCAGTGGCTCCTTGAAAGCCAAATGTTTCCACAGCAAACACAATTTATTATGGAAACCGTGCTGACAGGAAGAGAGCTGCTTCTTGAGCAGGGGGTCTCCTCCTCCTCTATCTCACACCACACTGCATGCCAGATGGGATCCTCTCTTCAGGAGCTTGAGAAAAGTGGCAAACCTTTTTAATTACAACATTTGCAGTTCTGATTTCCCAGGCTGCCTTCATTTTCCTGGCAAGCCTGCTTTCTGAGAGGTCACTTAGCCAAAATAGCTAGTACACTGAACAGCAGCTTATAAAGAAACTTAATTTTTCCCTCTGGTTTCAGTACGGCCTCAAACAAGTCAGTTGTCTTTATTTCACTCAACTTCCTCTCTATAAAAAAGAAAGCAACATCCCCAACTGTAAAATGCTTTAAAGAAAGAACGGAGATAGTATTTCTTAATAAAGGTAGCAGGATATAAACCGAACTACCTAGCCAAGTGGTAACTAACCAGTCAATATATTGACAAAAGGAAAATCAAACCAAATTCTACCAGTAAGTGATAAGAGCAGAAAATGGTTATGTGTAACCTTCCTTTTCCAATTTTCTCAACTAATAGGGTCACTTGAAATTTACCCTCCAATAAGATGCTACACAAACCAGGAGCGGGAAATTTCAGATGATGCAAGCAATCTCAATGAACATGGCCCCCTCATTTTCAACTAATTCTTGGGTCCTTTTTAATTGATTTCTGAACCCCTAATCACAGTTGTCACCTACAAATGAACACCACATCCCCTTACGGCCTGACATCCCCTTACTTCAGACGCTGTTGTTTCAGGTGTCCAAATGCAGGCTCCATACGTTCATGTGAGGAACTAGAGAAAAGCTTCCATCACATACAGCCCTTGAAACCATCCGATACTACCACTGCAGTTGCAAAACAGGCTGCTCTGAGCAGCTGGATCTGCTCCCAACTCCAAGCAGCTGGCACCGCAGCCTGGGAATCACACTGCCCCTGTCAGCGTCAGAGCTCATCATCAGCACACCAAACCCCAGAAAGGCAAGACAAGAGAGCATGTATTTTTTATAAGCAAAGAGCAATTAGGAACAGAATGACACCCAATACTCCCTGGAACAAAGAATTGCTGACAAAAGCTATTTCACCTATACATGCCAATATTTTCAGACAAATATCTACATATACCTCTGCAAATCCATCTGTCAGAATGAAATATGCCATACACAAGAACTCACGTTTTTAAAGAATGTCACTGAAGTAAAATAACATGCATCATGTTGATAAATAACTATTCAGGGAGTCTACAAGTAAAATTTGCAGGGTAAAGGCAAAGAAAACAGAAATTAATGGTTCACTTTTGTAGCTGGAAGAAACTTTTGTTCTTTTTCAATAGCTGCATTCCATTTGTGTAAGTCTGAAAGTCTTTAAAAGTAAAATTGAACTGCTATTTGTACTTTTCCTCTAAGCTCTGCGAGCACTAACAAGTATTTAATTGCAGTTGCACATATAAATCAAAGTCAGCAGGAGCACGCAGAGAAGAGACCCACAGATAAGGACCATGAATCAGAAAGTAACAAAACATACAGAGGCTCAGTTCCAAATGCACCTTTAAGTACTGTCAATATGAACACAAAATTCAAAGACAGATTATGTGAAAAGCCAGGAAAGACACAGAAGTTATTCACAGCACTCCAACATCATTTTTCCTTTTTTCCTCCTGTTAAATACAAGTGAAGATGCACAGGATGCAGAATCTGCACTCGGTGCCTACTGTACCACAACAGTCACTGCCAGAACCTGTGCAGCAAGTGCGTTGGAGGCCTGAGTACCTACCTGGATTTCCTGCTCCACAATCTTTCCTCACCGTTCTGCCTTTAGAGCATTTACATTCAAACCTTGTTCATAAAGCTACTAATCAGGTAAGCATCCTTTCCCTGTGTTTTATATAATTAATGCTCAGAGAAGAGTAAAGTGAGCTCTTGAGCAGGTATAGCTAAGCAGTTACTTTAACATGCTTGGAGACCCACATCAAAAACCATGCCCTTGGGCTGATGGGAAGAATGCCAGTGATGCCTGTTGCATTAACCCATACTTGGCTGCTCTAGAGGCACTCACAGAGCAAGTCTACAGGGGACAGAGCTGCAATGCCAAAACAAAGCCAGGAAGTCCACACGGCGTGTTGCTAAATTGATGTCACCACTTTAGGCAGGTTATCACGGTACCCAGTGCCTCTCAGAAAGGCCATGAACAGCGAGGATGCTGTCAGAGCCCTCTCCTTGGAGGAAGCACAGACTACTGGCAGAAGTGGGAAGGGGAAGATAATCTGGGTTAGGACAGAAATAAGAGATGGCAATGACTCTAGAATATTTCTGAGACCTGTTGCTCTAGGGCTTCCTGTTCTAGGATTCATCTAGATGGAGCCAGCAGACACTTCCCTGCGCCCACAACTTTGATAAGCTCTTACAGTCTGGTAGCTTCAATAAAGCAGAGAAACAAAGAACGAGCTGTGCCTTTATTATAGCACTATGCAGCATGCCATAAATAACTACTTGGGAAGCATAACTAGATAAACACTTCAAACAGCATTTGTCAAATAAACTCAGTAGAGTACATCTTGTGATCGCATCAGCTTGGCTGTTATATGCATTAATTTGCTTTTTAATCCAGCAAGCAACGGCATGAACAGCAGACCTCAGTCGCTAATGAAGCCTAATTGTGCTTTTCATTCCCTGTCTCCCCAGAGGGGCCACTGCAAAGAAGGGGGCATTACCAGGAGCTTGTGGTCCAAGCCTGGCATGGCGAGGATGTGGTGCTGCCCACGGGCGCTGGGCGAGCTCCTCTGCAGCCGCAGGGAGGCAGCCTGGGACGTGCCACTGCCCCACAGCCTCCTCGGCCCCATGACCACAACCACAGAAGCAGGGGAATCCGTTCACAGCTTACAACACAGCCAGATCCACCTGCAACAAGCCTTTATGGTTTTCCACAAGCGTAACTACTTGGATGTAGCTGTACAGATGTTTGAGGTTATCTGAAGACACATGGAAATGCACTGTCCAATAATCAGATTGTGTGGCTGGGCATTTATGAGGAAAGACTCTAAGAGTAAGACAGTTATAAATACATCTAAAGCTTGAATGAGCTGTTTGCACTACAGGCAGCCTCAACGTATCTCTGCGTTTTACTACGACCTCACTCAGTGTACAACTGCTTTGAATATTCTCGGCTTTCTGAAAATCGTGCTTACAGTGTGAGTAATTCTAGAACAAGCTCAGTAAAGCTAAACACAAGTACCCCCACCTTCTTGCAGAAACTCTCATGTACCTACTATCCCTCCTTTGCTGGGCTGCCCTGTTTTGGAAAAAATAACATTTTCCTAAAATCTGATCCAGAAACCTCCATTTTGAAGAGGAAGCATACCCTTGGAAATGTGAAGGACAGCTACTAATAAGATAACATCCCACCTTTTGCCCAAACATCCTTAAAAATTTCTCCTTTCACAAGGAAAGAGTTACACTACTTCACCTATTAACCTGTTTGCCTGAAGACTCACCTCTGATGGACTTCAGTACATCTCTCTTCTTTCGGCAGATGTCTGCTTCTCTCTCATTTGCATCTTCAAATGAAACCAGCATCACAGATTGCTGGTTGCCACCCTGTGACATTATTTCTCATTAATACTCCCTGTTCACAAGTCACTTGAAAAGCAGCAGTCAGCTCCTCCCAGCATCTTCCAGTAAGGTAATACTACTGGGGTGGTGCAGATCCCTAAACACAAAAAGGTCTAAAAGTAATCAGACAAGTTCATGACAAAGGACCTATCAAAGGCTACTGACCGTGATGGGAAGATACAATTTTCAGCTTACAGAACTGCAGAGCTACAAGAGGCCAGAAATCTGGTCAATAGAACCGTGCCAGCAGCAAAATGCATCGTCAAGTACCATTTGTAAGCTACGTGACAAATGTGCTGCATCTATCTAGGATTTGCTACAATAGACTCAAGAGCAGTATTAAACAAGAGGGTGAAAGGAGGCTTCTTCTTTGACACCACTTTTTATGTTAAAGTAAACACAGATTTGAGTGAATGATTTAAATGTGGAAGTTGCAACCTCATTTAAAGCCTCGTTGTTAATTATTTCTATTGGCATACCCTAACACTTTGAAATGTGCCAGAGCAAATTGCAATGGAAATTGTCAAACACTTTTTCAAACCTATACAGTTAAGAAAAAATAGTTTGCTTACACTCAGTGATGCTAATCTTGGGGGGTGAAAACTGGCTAGCACATTATCTTTTAGGCTGAGACCAATTCAGATCCTCAGTCAGCTTTACCTCAGCTAGATTTTCCCTACCTAAGATGATACTTTAGAAGACCTGTTCTCTTACAGCTTTAATACTTTACAAATTTCTGTAGATCCTTCAATCTTCTTAGCTGAGTATTTTAACAACACTACCACATTTACTTGCCTCACCACTGTTCTTTTTTCCATGTCTCCTCCAAAAAGTCTATTGGCAATTTTTGAGCAACAGCTTCAGCATTTTGCTTTCAGCTTTCAAGTTCTCACTGCTTTTCCAGGGCTTTTTTGCTCTGGACATTGCTGGTAATCTTATCCACAGACATCTCCACAATACATTTAAGGAGCTTCCTATAAAGCTGATATTTTCTTTATTTTTCAGCCTTCCATTTCTCATATATCCAGAGCTTACTCTCCCTCACACAAAGCAGCTGACATTTTCAAACTCTGCTCTTTCTGGGGGCCTGATTTAAGCCATTTTCATACTTTATGTAAAAAGATCCACATGCCTTACCATTTCGGTTATTTGTTCTTTCTTTCCTTCCTTGGTGGTTTTTCCCATTTTTCATCTTGTTTTTCCTTATAGCCTAATTGTTCATTGCAATAGGAAGAGTACATTCCCATGCTCCTGCGCACTCATATTTCATTCTGAAGTAATTTTACATTTCATAGCCATCTTACAGAAGGAGCTATCTGACCATCTTCTCAGCTCCAATGCTGGAAACAGCTTTACTACCCACTGCATGGCCTTTCCCACACCTAGGACAAGTGTGCTTCTGTAAACCATCCCAGAAACTTCAATTTTAGTCACTAAAATCTTTTTTTACAGGCTCAACATTGGTAATGAGCATCTTACATTTTCCAGCAGTAAGCTCCTAAAACAATGGCTTGCAGTTAACTAATTATGTGTTCACCTAGGAAGTAATTCTTTTAATAACGCATCACTATTAATTTCCCAGCAGACAGATAATATCTTGAATATTACACTAAAAAATAATACGCATCTGTAATAAAAGAACTGTCTGCATATAGCACTCTGGTGACCTCTCTCTTTTGAAGTGACTCAAAGGAAGCCATGAGTACCCCTGTAAATTCCTATAAGAACTAGAAAATGTTATTCTTTGAGAAAGAGGGGAAAAAAAATCAGCGGAAAAAAAAAAATCACTCATGAAGTTGAAAGCCATCATTTTTACTTGACATTTTTAAGACAACAGCTAACAAATGAGGTATCTGTACCTCCTTCAGGCCACTGAGCTCTGACTTGATACTACTACTTAAAACAAATCTACATCGTAAGAAATATCTCAGCAACAAGGAGCTGTAGTGTAACTATTCAAATCCAAAAAGTGAATAAATTTCCTTTAATGAAGTATAATAATAAGTGCTAAGAAATTATCTTTCCCAACTTACCACTGCAAACAAGAGAACTGCTGTGATTTTTAATACTAATAGCCTCAGCTAGACGATGGGGAGGGCTACCACAGAGCAACCCTGGGCACTGCTCTGCTCGCCTCCAGCAGCTCCAGAGCACTTAGTGGCGTTGACCCACAGTGAGCAGCCTGGACAGCACGCCATGTACGTGTGTGTACGTGGATCTAGCAAACGCCATGGTAAACTTGCTCCTATTAGAGACTTTTCCTCAGACCTCAGGGGGTTTCATACCCTCTTATGAAAGGATTTGGACTGTGGTTCCCCCTGCGTTAGTTCCATATACAGGGCAGTGGGTGGGCTGAGCTCCACCTGGCCCCATTCAAAACCCGATGTGTTTGCACAAGTCCCCCATCCAGCAGGTTCCCCCAGCATACATATAAGTTTAAGACACTCCACGAGTGTTTTTAAACTATCCACATGCTTGGTTTATTGAATCAAGGCGTGAGTATCTATGCCTATGTCTCTACACAGATGGAATATTTTCAGTGGGACTTGCTTTGGGCAAAATTCCTAACCTTGAACATTGAAGCTTTTTACCTGCACTACCCAGTACCAGTAAAAGCAACTGTAAAAGAGAGCACAAACCATTTCTTCCTCCTTCCCCTGAGTCACCTTGCACATCCAAAAAAGGCCTGAATGCAGTCTGTTCCATAAGGCACACTTTTTTTTTCATTGCAAATATTTGTTTAGGCAGCCAATCCAGCTTTGGTATAATTCTGATGTGATACAATCCTGTTCACTTTTGGTCTCTGCCAGCGTTATCTTCTTTTGCTATTTTGCTTCCACAGGAGAAAGTATTTAGATAAAAAGCATGCTAATCTTCTTAGGCTCTGGAATACACAAATCTGTTATAAATACCTAACCTTTCTGGAACAGTGCTCTTCTCCAAACACACATCACACACTCCAGCATCCCTAGATTTTCGCTTGGCGATATGCAGCAAACTAAATTGAACAAAGCTGATTCTAACATGGGAAGTTATAGTAAACAAAAATGTTCAAGATCTTGAGCTTATTTTCAGCAGTTTCATCAGCTTGAACTCTTTACACCCACTAAACAAGTCAGATCTTGCCAAATAGCAACACACATTTGGAAGTTTCTGCAGAGTCTGTCAGGGTGAGAGAACATCCCGAGGTCATGTAACTGCTCCATTTTTGAGGAATGTGAAGAAAACACGAACAAACAGCAGGAGTACCTCCTGTACAGCATGCACATGCTACTTCTCTTAAAACAAAAACAGTGGGGGAAAGAAGGAAAAGCCAATGGTAATCAACAAGACGAACTCTTTTAACCTAAAACACCAATGTTCCAATGTCATGTCATTTATCAACATGAATGAAATGCAGTTCTGAAAGTTGCTGAATCTCTGCATACACAGTTCAGATGACAGAAAAGTGAAGAAATGTCAGCTTTAGAGGCAGGCAAAAGCAGCTTCTCTCAGAAAAGCAAGCTGAGTACTTCTCTATTGCAGAAAGGACAAGTAACCGTCCAGTGAACTCTGGACTACTGGATCCACATAGTGTTTCAGCCATGAGTTACGCTGGTTTATAAGCCATGAGGACTAATCCAACCTGATTTAGAACTGCTGGCTCTCCCATCAATCACTAGGTGTTGACAATGAATACCACACTTGTGCTTGAGGTGCTGTGTCCCCATGTCCTCAGGTCGTCCCCTTCCTTTTTCCCCTGCCACTCACTGTTCTCATCAGAAACATGCAAAGGAATCCCACGAGCTACCAGGTTTCCCACCAAGCACAGCCTGGACCCTCACAATGCACAAGCTTCTCTAAAGGCTGACAGCATTTTAGAGCACAGTGTCCTCAGGGCAGCCCCATTTTCACGACGTGACCAGGAGGCACTTTAGGTTGTGATATTCACCGGGAAGCCTTTCCAGGAGGGTGAGCGTTAAGGGAACATCAGGTTTAAAGATGCTGTTCACACTCAGGCCAGACTAAACCTGACAAAGCTGTTACTCTAGACATATTTTTAGCAGTAATGTTGCTTCAGTTTGTGTAGGTTAGGTTCCCACGTGGCTAGAACAGCCAGCATCTCTCTCACAGCCTCAGCAAAAGGACGGATGATGGATCAGAGTCAGCAGCTTGGCTCCTTCCTTGCACCCAGTCACATACGAGGAAGGCCAGGTAGCAGTGGATGAATCATAGAATCATAGAATCAATTCTATGATTCTATGATTCTATGAAACGTTTCTTGTTTTTCTTCTGTTTAGCTTCGTTCTTTATTGATGCCAACAGAGCAGGGCCGGCAGCAGATGCTGTTTGTTGCAGGTTGCTCTAAAAGTGGGCAAGCTTTGACTTATCTTCTCTCATGTGGCAGCTCAGCCTGGGGTCAGTGCCTTTGGTAGGACAAAAGCCACTTCCACCCAACCTGGTTCTAGCCTTAGGGCACAGCTCTCCTAAAATAGGTTTTTCATCCCACGAGCTGCTCTGCTCGTTGCCTCAACTTTGGCTGCAGGTGACAAGCCAGCTCTCCACGGTTAGAATATCCTTCCTGGGAACAGTGTACGGACCACAGAGTCTCCAGGTGAGGCAGCATTACTCCAGCCCTGTACCGGACCAAAAATTATTGAACTGGTTTTGTTTCCCCTTACAACCAGCTAACAAACAAGAACAGGGCAGTGCCAACTGCACATGCAGTAGAACAGCACAGGTTAGCTGATGATGGCAGAGGGGATCTTGCTTTCTCTTCTTCCTGCTGAAGCAGTGGAGCTGGGAGTGCCAGGAGCGACCAACCCCAGCACCACGTGGCTGTGGCCCAAACACAGCACAGAGTCCCTGCCTTGAACCCACAGAGGTATTCACATGATCCACACTCAGCTCTGGGGCTGGTAGAAAAGCATGTTAGCTCCAGAGTGGGAGTTTTTCTTTCTTTGTTTTGGTAGGAAGGCATGTTTAAACCTCACCAGTGGCGGGCGTTATGCAGAACAGGAAGCTTTGTGCACTGCCTCAAGACCCAGAGCATCAACAGCAGAACAGAGCTTTAACATCAAGATTACTTACCCTGTTAATTTCAGATCCAGATTCACTGCACAGTACGAGTTTTTAAAAGGAGATTTAAATCACTGTGCTATTTTATCAAGATTGCTGCTTTCCTTAATCACTTTCCTAAGGAAAAGCCCATTCACACTACAGGAACGCAGCTCGTTTGGTAAGAAATTGCAGTGCTGTGCATTCAGTCTAGCTCTGTCCACTTTCCAGCTTGTAAAAAACAAACAAAATCAAAACCCAAGTAATACTACACCCACCCCCTCCCCCCCCTCTACCCCCCCAGGATTCTTCTCAGTATTTGGTATTTTATCAGGCTTGCTCTAGCTTAATTCTAAACTATTTTTAAGCTCAGGAATTATTCCTATCTCACTCTCTAGCACCTGGTCTTCCCCTTAACTTTGCATCTTGGTAGCCTTTATGGTGGTCTGTGCTCTCACGAGGAGGAAACCCCACACCTGCAGCCTGGTTTGTTTAAGCAGAGCCCAGCAGATGCAGGCCCACGCAGACCCTCATGCCCAAAGTCCAGCAGAATCTCCTCACACAAATCCATCTGCAATGCTGTCCTCCCTGCCTTGCTGTTACTCCCTAAGGGGTACAGATTTATATCTTCCCAGAGCCCACACTTTGCCAAACTTAATGGGTACTTGTCTCTTTCATCAGAGCTCCCCTCCAGCATTTTAATTATTTATTGCTCTCTTATCTAAACTCCTTCCAGTTTGTCTATGTCATTCTGACACTGAAAAAGCACAGAAATAAATAAAAGTGTTTAGATGCAGGCACCACAGCTTTACAAAGCAGGTCTATAACCTATAGGCAGACTAATTTAATTTTCACCTACATCACCTCTGCCGTCGCTGCTTGCCATGTGTCTTGTCCCAGTTAAACATCTACTTTGGTTTACTTCTACCCAGTACGTCTGCTTACGTATGAGGTCAAACTTCATTAATCCTCATTCACGTTCCTCATGTTTCAAGGTGCCTTGTGTTGCTATTTTGCCATCTTTAAATGCATCTGCAGTTGCTGTCAGCATACCATGCAGGTAGTCGCTTCTGAGGCACTCAGAATGCTTCTCAGCTTCACGCACTGCTCTCCCGGGCCCCACCTCCGCTCCAGGATGAAGGACTTTTGCAGAAATCCTGTACAGTAATAATGCCACAGCAATGTCTCTGATATAACCTGATCAACAGCAGTATTGAAACCAATTATACTCCTCTGTATTACTCACTGTATTACTACGGCAAGCTCTGCCCAAGCAGATGAATTCTCCACAACCCTATTACCCAGAAAACATGAGATTCCCCCTAGTCTTTCGGCTGTGCTTTTCTAGGCCTCCTCATCTACCGCTGTTTAACATCCTGGCCCACGCCAGCAGCACCCACCACTCGCTGTGGCTCCACCTGGAGCAGTGCCCATCTCTGCTCCCCACCTCTGCAGGATGCAGCAGCCTCCACAGCCTCTCTTCAGCACCTCTGACCCAATGTCACCGCTGCTGTTCTTTGTGTGTTTTAGCAGAGACAGAAAAACCAGGCAGACTGTCCTGCTGTGAGCCAGCACACCTCCCCACCGGCCACAGACGGGTACAGAAATGGGGGAGCCTGGTTCAGCCCAGGACCACACGCACCTGAGAATTCAGCTGAAGCAGGGTGCTGTCAGCAGCCCTTCTGTATCACATCCATCAGTGCTTGGAAATCCATGCACCACACAAGAAAGAGTGTATTACTTCTCCCTCCTCTTTCATACAGTCACTCCTCACTACAACAGCTGCAGATCTGCTTGTAAAAATCAATACTAGGAGTCCCCGATGCATTTGCAGAAGCCTCTGATACTGCTTTTGGGGGGAATAATTACCCACCAAGGCAAGATACAAAGCATTTATGTTTTAATAATCGCAGTTTGTCATATCTTGGCTACATTTTGTGTATTCATTTTTTGCCTTTTATCTCCACAAGGTGTTTTCTTAATAAACTTAATGGCAATGCTACAATTTTAATTTCAGTTGGAATATATCCAAGCTACTCTGGAGACCTACAGATTTATGCACCTCTTTTATTAAGTTCTTGCTGTTGGTTTTATTAAAGCATCTCTGGGTGCTACTGCAGTGGAGCTATTTGCAAATGAACAATGAGGTAGATGTCCCAAGAAAAAAAAAAAAAGTAATCTAGAGGGCTGGGGAAGATGCACACAAAAAAAGAAAAGCTTCACATACATCACTGCATATGGTTTGGTGAAATGCCAAATTGCTACATACGGTGTTTAATCTAGACTCAAACAGCTCTTAAGAAGTGTGGTATTTTGATTGCTTCCACAGACAGATCTGGACAAACCTGTATCAGATGCATTATTCAGAAGATATACAGCAGAATTAGAATATGGTAATATTTTAAGTCCTTAAGATATTTTAAAAGGTTAATACAGCTTGTGAAGTGAAGTCAGTAATATCAGGAAAGGAGACAGACCTCCAAAACCCAAAAGTTTGTATACTAATAAGAGAGTTTCCTCAGGTAGTGAGTTTATGTAAAGAATCAAACAGGTGCTGGCTACGCTCTATTTACAGCTTCTCTAACAACAGCTCTGAGGAGACTATTCAACTGACCTCTCAAAATTAGCTCCTTCCCATCCTAGCATCCTCTTCAAACCATAAGGAGAAAATAGAGGAAATAAATTAAGGAAAAAAAAATAAGAAAAAACAGGCCATGGACTGATTATGCCTATTGTGTACTGCAGGGCTTTTGTGTTTGCTTTCTTTTTGTCATGATTAATTAGCCTGCAGACACAGAGTTGCATATTATGGTACAATGGGGATTTTAGAACGGAAGACAAACTGTTGTCATAACCAAGTAAAACCAGAATAGGATCACTCTAGTTTATTTTATTGTCTATCTGTAAAATCTATGCAACCAAAGACCAAATAGGCAAAAAGACGAAGAAGTTAGACAAAGAAGCAGGGGCAAGCTGTACTATTGACTAACCGCCTGAATTAATTTTTATCCTTCTCTCAAAAGGATATGCTTCCCTCAAAAATAAAAAAGACAGAGAGAAAAACTGCCAGTCACCTATAGATGCCTTTGACTGTCCTGTTACTATTCAGAAAAGGTAGTGAAGGAAATTCAGTATCCCCCCTGGACTCAATAAGACTATTTAGGGACAAGAAAGGCTATTGTGAAAATCTAAGGCAGGATCCCGGACAAGCCACCCGTTTCAGAGGAACACTGCACACCTCAGAGCTCCCAGCCAGGTGTTTTCCACCTGCCAGTGCGACGAGCTGCGCCAGGATGTGTCGAGGGGCCCAGGGCAGAGCTGTGAATGTAGCCACGGTCTGATGTCAGTTTATCTGGTGCAAATGAAGGTAGTTTGTAAGAAGTTATGGGAAGGCGTGGGGGGAGGAAGGTGGAAAGAGCAAGAGCATCATTAGAAACAGAAGCGCTGAGTCAGATGGATCTTTCCTTCTAGTGAAGCAAACCCTGATTGCATCCTGGCACGTGCCACACTCAGCCCCTTGGCAAGAGGAACAGATTTATTCAGACAAGTAGCAGGGAGCATGCAGAAATGGCATATCCACAGACACATGCCTAATTTGAAGCATAAAAGGGAACTGGAGGCTGATAAGAAAGAACCAGGCAAGACAGCTTTGTATAAATAGCAGTTTTCAAACTTTTTTCAACTTCTAGACTCCTACTCATTCTCCAGTGACAGTGTGAACAGCATTAAGTGCACTGTAGTGTATTTTAGTCCTCTGAGTAGAAAACTTGCTTTACCATTCACAGATGCCTGTCCAAGCACCCAGGTTTCTGGTCCACAGGTGTTGTGGTTCTGCTTGAGTGGGCAGCCGAGCTCCACCACAGCCGCTCTCTCACTCCCCCTCCTCAAAGAGGAATGGGGAGAAAATATGTGAAAAGGGCTCAAGGGTTGAGATAAGGACGAGAAAATCACGCAATAATTATTGTAACGGGCAAAACAGACTCAGCATAAGGAGATAGTAAGATTTATTGCTCATTACTAACAAGCTAGAGAAATGAGAAACAAAGGAAAGAAACCAAAAGCACCTTCCCCCCCCCCATCCACCTTCTTCCACCTCCTCCCCTGAGCAGCGCAGGGGAATGGGAGAATGGGGGTTATGGTCAGTCTACAGCGCTTCTTCTCTGCCGCTCCTTCTTGGTCACTCTCGTCCCCTGTGCTGTGGGGTCCCACCCACGGGATGCAGTCCTTGATGAAGTGATCCGGCGTGGGCTTCCCACAGGCAGCAGCTCTTCCAGAACTGCTCCAGATATGGGTCCGTACCACGGGGTCCATCCCTCAGGAGAAAACTGCTCCAACCTGGCTCCCCTACGGGCAGCAGCTCCTGCCAGATCACCTGCTCCTGCGTGGTCTCCTCTCCACGGGCTACAGGTCCGGCCCGGAATCTGCTCCGGCAGGGGTCTTCCACAGGCGGCAGCCTCCGTCGGTGCAGGGCCACCTGCTCCACCGTGGTACTCCATGGGCTGCAGGGGGACATCCTGCTTCACCATGCTCCTCACCACAGGCCGCAGGGGACTTCTGCTCCGGCGCCTGGAGCACCTCTCCCCCTCCCTCTACACTGACCTTGGCGCCTGCAAGGCTGTTCTCTCACTCCCTTCACTCTCCCAGCTGCTGTGTGGCACAGCGTTATTTTTCCCTGTCTTAAACATGCTCTCACAGAGGCACAAAACAACATCACTTATTGGCCCAGCTCTGGTCAGCAGTGGGGCCCTTACCAAACATGGGGCAGCTTCTAGATCCTTCTCACAGAAACCACCCCTATGGCCCCCTGCTACCAAAACCTTGCCACGTAAACCCACTACAACAGGCTACCCTGGTTGCAATCTGGCCTTCAGTCAAAGCAGAGGTCCCCCATTCACCCAGAGCAGCAAAGAGGAAAAGGAAGCACCAAGAGAAGGGTCCTTCCTTGCCCCTCAGTTTGCTTCAGTCTCCTGGGAAGGCAAAAGGTGTCTCCTGCCTGCCTCTCTCCTGCTGCCTGCCCCAGCTCTGCTCTTCCCACTGCCTGTCCCTCAGGTCCCGTAAGTAAGTTTACAGTTTTTGAAGAGCCACAAGCCCAACAAGCACTCACCAGCCTCAGCAGTTTCAGCCCGTTTGCTCCTGATTTCCACCAGCCCCTGCTCTAGCCCTTGCCACAGCAGGCAGGACAACCATTGCTTAGAGAAAAACAAGCTACCACAGCCCAATGACTCAAAAGAGAAGTTCCAAAAGGTCAGTTTCCATCTCTGTATAATCCGTATGTACTGTACTCACCCCGGGGCAGCATTCAGAAGCCTGTTTGATACAGTTCCCATGAGCTGCATGACGCTGGGAGTCCTGCATCACAGCCTAAACCCATCTGGACCCCTCCAAGTTCACACTGCCTCACCACGTGCACATGCTGACCGTAGTAACCCATTTTCTTATTTACATGAATAACGTCAGTGGATGCAGAGCATTACAGAAAAGACTTTCAATTTCATTATGGCTCTCATAGAAAGCCTTTGTACAACTGTTGCCTGTTAATCTCTCTAATCTTTGATTTCCATTTAATAGAAGACTGACTGCTTCGTGGTTACTGGCAGGGGCAGAAGGAGGAGGAACAGGAAAGCAGAGTAACACAGAATCAAACTGGAGAAGGGATGGACAACCAAATTTTACTTTTTCCTACCAGCATTGCAATAGTATTTAAACCACAACAGAGCTTCCCTTACAGAGATGGCAAATAATTTTATAAACTTACATGAAAATAAGGTGAAAATAGGTAACAAGATTGCTCACTTAAGAAAGACTTCAGGGAAGAAAATGGTTTTTATCTCCCTCCAACCTCACTGCTATGAGATAAAGCCAGATGAAGCCAAGGGAAGCCTTCCTTGAATGCAAATAAAATATTGTTCCCTTCTTGCAGGCAGAGATACTCCAACTCTATATATTCATTTAGTGCTAGAGCTGGTCCTTATCATGCACAGGGAGCAAGAGACTGAGCAGCTCTGCAGAAGTATGATCTCTGCACAGGACTCCTTGTCGATCTATCTTACCATCAGCAGCATTTCTTAGAACTCAAACTTCTGGCTGGTTGCTATCACCAAAACCAAGCGGCACCTCCTCAGAACACTTGCTGGGTCCCAGGTCTGTAACTGTTGCAGATGCATATATATGGGATGGTGTTTAGTATTAACATTTAATATCCCCAGTATTAAAATTAACATCCTCTCGCTGCAAGAAGGACACTGAGGTGCTCGAGAGAGTCCAGAGAAGGGTGACGAAGCTGGTGAGGGGCCTGGAGAACAAGTCCTACGAGGAGCGGCTGAGGGAGCTGGGCTTGTTCAGTCTGGAGAAGAGGAGGCTCAGGGGCGACCTTATCGCTCTCTACAGGTACCTCAAGGGAGGCTGTAGTGAGGTGGGGGTTGGTCTGTTCTCCCACGTGCCTGGTGACAGGATGAGGGGGAATGGGCTACAGTTGTGCCAGGGGAGCTATAGGTTGGATAATCAGCTGCCCAGGGAAGTGGTGGAGTCACCATCCCTGGAGGTCTTTAAAAGACATTTAGATGTAGAGCTTAGGGATATGGTTTAGTGGAGGACTGGTTAGTGTTAGGTCAGAGGTTGGACTCGGTGATCTTGGAGGTCTCTTCCAACCTAGATGATTCTGTGATTTATTTCAAATCCCAGATTAAGCTAAATTTACATTTGAACAATCACAAAATAACAAAAGTGTATTACAGAGAACAAAAGTTATCTGCAAACATTTAGAATATCACATAATCCAAGCACAGGCCATGCTGTGTTCAGTGATAATAGTTAAAATGCAAAAGGTTCATCAGACAGGCCATCTGAAGTCTGTGCAGTATCACATAACCCCCAAACACCAGTTTCTATCTGAAGAAAAAGTTTGGCAATAACATGTTAAATGTTTCCAACTCTTCAGCACACAATATTGGTTACATGAAGTCCCTAGAAAGCAAAGATGCATTAACAGTATAGCCAGACAGAAACAGCTTCTTCTTTACTGCAAACTCAGGTCAGAACACTCTTGGAAACAAACTTTCAAGTTTTTGGTTTGTTTGCTTCCTCCCTGCTCTCAAATAGAGCAAGTTCTGACAGCAACAACATACAACGTTCAGGGGACTGAATCTTTCTTTTTACTAAGTCATTCAGCTCCAGGCACTGAGTTGAATTTGGGCACGCACTTTTTGAAAGTGAAATGATTCATTTCTAAACAAGAAGATGAATGTAACCTGGCTATACAAGACACGCCAAAGATGTAAAGCAGAGCGAGACATGGATTTCTCTTTCCTCTCTCAGACTGGATGGATACTAGATTCCAGGCCCACATTTGTAAGTAAATTCATACCCCTCCCAAGGTCCTGAGAAAGACTCAAGATGCACAGGACCTCACAGCCTGTACGTAAAGCAGTAAAAGAGAAAACGACCCTTATACTTTGATTTATGGCCAAGAAGAGTCAGATCTTTCTTACTTCATCTGACTTTTATATATCAAGCTCCAAGCAGCAACTACGCTAATCAACAACTTTATTACTATTATTTAAATGAAGTACAAAAGCTACATTTATTTTGAAGTGCTTCACTAAGTGCCAATTTGTTTTCGTTACATTATCCTGACTTTAAGCCGACTGCCAAGTCTAGAACACAGATACAGAGGCAATGTTCCAGCCGGGTACTCCTGAAAACCAGACCCCATTTCCTCTATTGCTCCTAAGACAAGAGCCCCAAAAGGCTCTCACACCCCATGGGAAGCCTGGCCTGACAAGCAGGGGTCGGTATAACCATCGTGCAGTGCCTGAGGTTATAAACACACTGTGCTACTGCTACTCACACAGCTTCAGACGCACAGGACACTGACCATTATCAGTGTGCTTTATTTTCCCCATATACCATCTGTAAAGCGAGATAAAACAGTACCAGGCAAAAAGAGGTGTGATGACTTCAAGGTCAGGTTAAATCAAACTGTGCCATGAAAACATAGTTTTCACAAATGTGTTTTTAGTATAAGCCCAAGGATGTAATTTTATCTTGCTCCCACACAGTGCTTTCTTATCAAGTCCTACAGTCTGTGTTATAATGCAGGGCGAACAGCCCCAACTGCTGCATTCTGCTGTCTCAAAGAAAAGCCACGGCTCCTTACTGGCTTTTAAGCATTGCACACAAAACGAACCGCATTCCTTGCGAGAAAAGAATTGCTGAAAACATTCATAGACTATTTCATTTTTACTGCAAATAGGAGAGAAATCAGTTTAAAGAATTAAAATTGAAGGTAGGAGGACCAAGTCTATGTGTGGCTCTAAGTGATGTGATAAAACTAAGACTTTTTTTTTTTAGTTAAGTCATAAAAATGATGTTGTAGCCCTTAAGGTGGAAAATTTGAAAATGTGGTCTATGCATAATCCCCATAGCAGCATTTGCCCGGGTCCACAGCCAGGCCAAAGCAGTTCCCAGTGGAGTCAAGGGCACTGCATTTGTGTCTGTCTTTACTTCGACTCAGCAGGCCGGGTGACAGTGGGTGAGGCTCACAAAGCATGACGCCTCCTGATGGTTTTACTGGGTTGGGTGGCAGCTCCATTTCCTTATCTGCAACAGGCAGATTTCTACAAAACACACTTAGTGTTTGGATTGAAACAATTATACTTCACTTCAGCGGTCTGGTTTCTAGAACTGTTTACAGAAGTGGGTCTGCATGCTAAACTGTTTGTCTAAACCCTTATACTTTGCAAACATTTAAGAATGATGCCGCAAGCACGGCTTATGGCAGCCCATGAAACACATTGCTGTAACTGGGAGCATCAGTAACGACCCACCTTTTAACCACCCTTAAGGACCTGAGTATTTTGATAGCCCTCCTCTCACTATTGGAAATCGATTGCCATAGACACAATGAATATACCTCGTAACATTTTACAAATTAGGTACTGTAATTAAGGTTGGAACGTTTGAGATGGAACAGGATGACCACAGTGTACTACTCACTGCTACAAGTAGCAGCTAAAGGGCCACAATTCTCAGGGGGGGGGAGAAGGGGGGGGAAAGAGAGAGGAAAAAAACCACCTCATCTTATTCCTGAGTAAACTCTTAATTCCAGAACAACCCCCTGGTATCATGACACTTTTACTGTTAGTTACTGGTGATCCCCCTTAAAACATTAAATATATGGGCAATGAATAACTGCATGCATGGGAATAAAACTGACTGGTGCATCTGGAGATCAAAGAAGAAGGCAACAGCAATGCAACTGTGAAGCATTTTCTAACTGCTCCAGCTTTTTCAAGGACATTTCCTTTCTTTTCTAAGCCCTGATTAAATATGTGTCAAATCACCCAGCAGGAACTCCCCCAAACATGGAAAAATCATTTGATGCAGGTCTTGGTATACACAAGTGAGTGTGCAGACACTTCTGAGAAACTTTTTGGTTTTATCTTCTCCCAGAAGCCAGCAGGCCAGTCCCAAATGAGACAAACTTGCAGATCAAAATGCAGCGTTTCTGTTCTGAAACCTTCCTCCAGATGTGGTTTAAACTAGGCTCCAAGTATGGGGCCAGCTTCAGTATGGCTTAGAGGTGGCTGCCATGGCTGCAGAAGAAGCGTGCTGCCCTGCAAAGGAGGTTCGACTGCCTCCATCTTCACTTACTTCCTTTTAAACGGGTAAAGGCAGATCTCAGAAACAATACCTTCCTATTGAGATTTTTTTCTAAGAAATACTCACATATGGGATGCTGATAAGTTATCATCCCTAAAGTTATCATCCTAAATAAAACAGAAGTACTGGTAATCTACTGGTATTGAGAAATGCAAAAATATTAACAGATCAAAAGCATCTAGGCGCTTACTGATCTTGCTAAGATCTTTCTCCTTCTCCACAGCAGAGCTAGCTTCCACCTTCAGTGCTCAAACCTTGACAAAGTCCAATGTATTATTTCTTTCCTTCATTTTCTCCAGAACGTGGCAGGCTTGTGCAGCTGTATACACCCCACGTTCACTCTATAAGCCTATACACACGAGGACAAATGCCAATCCCTTTGCTGAGTCTGGTTTTTCACTGCCAACCCAAGCATGGTCCCAGAGGAACCAGCCCTTCCTAGAGCCAGCCACCAGCTCCTGCAGCCCAGGCTGTGCAGGGGGAAGCCCCTTCAGCTCCTCAGCGTGGCAATGTGTTAAGCAACAAGCAAATATTTATTTCATCTCTGGGAAGAGCCAACAAACCTTCCACTGCTAAACCAGCGGTGGGTGAACTCCGTTTATTGCAACACTGCCATTTTTCAGCCCACAATAAGAGGCCTCTCGATCTGCGGAAATCCCTGCTTTCTTGGCTCTGAGTGAGTGTTCAAGCCCATTTTCTCACCTATATCTCAGAAAAGCAGAATAACACTTCCTATTATCATCTGGAATTTCAATTTTTAAAGTTTCATCTACAGACAACTGTAATACTGTGTATTTTTTTTATTATATTCTTCATTTTTAAGGAAGTTCTACTTCTAATATTGTATGTGTTTTGTGTGTGTGTTTTTTTTAATCGGGTCTGATAGAATTCGCAATGATGTGAATTCAATATATATATAGCATCACATTCTTAATGTGAAACGCAAACACGTGCTTTATTGACTATAAAACCTAAAGAATCGAATGAATCCATCCACTACAATTTACACTGATTAGTGAAGTGGCACAAGGTATTATTTGACTAGTACCCCAGCATTATTGTAACTAGATTTCATTTCTAAGGAGCTAAATTTGCAACTGAAAGGGAAAAATAAGGAGACCTAACCTTATATTCACAAACACACTGCCAAAATGTTGACAGCTCTCTTTCACAAACACCTAGAGATTAAAACCCAGCAGATGGTGAATCAGCCAGAGGAATAACAAGGCCCTGACTTGATGAGTGGATAAGGTCTGAATGCTGTAGTCTTCTCTACTACTTGATACTGCTGAAAGTTTTATCTAGCCATAATTGGAAGAAAAATAAGCATTTATTTTAATTGCCTCTCCTTGTTATTTTAATTAGTAAGCAGAAGCTTAATTTTAAACAATCACTTTCTGCCACCTCTCAGTATACTCCTTCCCTCCACAAAGATTGATATAAAACTAGTGGAAATAAAGCATGAATGTGATCACCACTCACACAGACACACACAGACACACCGTATATCAGAAAAACATAAAAGCATCATCCATTGACACAGCGCTTATCTAATTTCTCTGAAGGGGGAGACCCTTAAAATGAGGCATAATATTCAGACTTCACTTGAAAGTAATCCAGAGGCTAGAAAGTAGAGTTGTACAAGTAGGAAGGCAAAAACCACTCTCAGCTATAGTATAAGATACTGTGCTGTTACTTTGTCAAGACAAAGACTGGGTGAATATGATTACAGTTCGAGCCTGCTGTTCTCCAGCTGCAAGACACTGACTGGACTGATACCAGGACACACTGCTACAGCACTGCAGAACAAAATACTGCCCCAGCCTCATTTTCAAGGCAATGCATCTGAATTAGAAAGAGAAACCAACTGTGCAGTGCCCCGGCTATCCTCAGCTCTCTCTTGGATACCCAGGAACCCTGCTGGAAATCTAAGCTTTAGCAGTATGGGAGCATTAACTATCCAGTATACCATATGCTAAAAACAGCCTTACAAATTGGGTTGAATTTGAACTTTCAACCTAGAGATAAAAGGCCCACTTCTGAGCCACACTGTCCCACGGGTTTTCCACTTGTAAATAATTCAGTCATGCTTATCCTAGGCAGATCATGAAAAAGACTAAGTATGAATGCCACTTAACAGAGAATTTAAACCGTAAGAACACACAGTTATGGCTATTTTTATACCTTTCTGAGTAAACCCAAACAATTACCTACCTGTTGCCACCTGTGCGTGACCCAGCAAAATGGAAGAAAGCTATCAGCTACATTAGCTGCTTTCAGAAAATCTGTGAGGGATATGAGAATGGTGTTTCACTCCAATTCACACTATCACATTAACATTTGAATAGCAATGCTACGAAAAGAATGAGTAGTTGACAACTCTTATTTTTCAAGGGCATATGATCAAACTTATCAGTACAGTTTATCCACATTTACCTCTAAGTAGCTTCTACCTCAACGTTCAGATGATGCTCTGGCAGAAAAGTTATCTAAAATGAGGTATCTGAATCCAGACTTCAGTGGAGATAGGAGAGGGAGCAAAGAGAAAACAACCCAATACCCTAACAGTTAAAGCCCAAGCTATGTATGGCTGGGACTTCTGGTCCTGCAGTAACTGTTGCTCTGCAGTGTTTTCAAAGATCATTAGCACCAGCATGAAGGATAGGCATAGGGCTTGCCTTTCATTGCAATTCCACAGTAAATTCCCTATCATCACATTCCTTACCTTGCTAGAGGAACAGTCCCCAGTGCTCTGAAAAAAACAAACAAACAAAGAAAAAATATTCCCAGCTGTAATACTTCAGCAACCAAAAGGAGTTATAAATTCAGAAGCTAAAATGGGACTCTATTTGTAGAATACCCCTCCAGGCATTCCCAACCTACTAGAAATGTCCTGGGATAGCTAGGATACCTAGAAGGATCTTTCACATGGAGCCACCTGCAGCTGTTACCTCTCTTGTATATTCTCACAAGATCAAGTTATTTTAGTTGGGACTTTCCAAAAAATTAAAAATAATCTTTTGTTAAAGATCTTGGGACTCAGGTATGAGCCCAGCAAGAAAAAAAAAATGGAGGATCAGAGGGGTTAAAGTCTAGAAAAACTCCATACAAATTAAGCATAACCTGAAAGTAGCAAATTTTCAGGCAAAATTACCTGCTGGTAGAGCCAGCTTTGTCTGCCCTGTACAGTGCACAGATTGCTCACATGAAAACAATTATTTTCAACCACTGTATCTATAACAACAGGAGCAACTGCTCCCTGCACTAGTAGTACATTAGATGATAAGGCAGCAAGGGCAGTTTTCAGTATCTGTGTGCAGTTGAAATGACCCTGGTTCATCAGCCAGCTGTGTCTTGATCCATTTTGATAAACTGGCCCCTCTCTGAAACAACCATGCTCTCTGAAACCTCATTTAAAGAGCTGTTAGAACACCAAAAAGCTTTCAAAATGTGAGCGAAAAGGTTACTGCTGCAGAGAACTGGGCTCCTGCCCCACATCACTCTGTGTCCTCCTCTGTCCCACCAGAGTACAGAGCTCCAGGGACTGCATTACCTCCTGCTGATCCGAAGCTCCTCGCTGTGAGAGCACAGCTCAGCTGCAGGGATGCACACAGCAAATGCCTCTGCCTTCCTCTCCACTGCCAATACACCTGCTTACCTCAGGCACCTGCTCTGGCTTTTCTCTTTGGCTTCAAGCTCCCTGCACTAAAGACAACTCTCTACTATATATAGATACCTAGTTCCAAGTGGTGTGGAGGCTTCTGGGCTACGATTAAAATGTCAAATTAAAATCCTTACCAAGGAATGCTGCAGGACCTTTGGGGGGCATTTTGTTTGTTTGGGTTGGTTTGGTTTTTGTTGGGGAGGGAGAGGTGCTTTTCTGTTTAAAAAAAAAATAATAATAATCTATATGCCTTAAAATGGACGCATAGCTTTCAAGCAGACAAGTAAAAAACAGCTCAAGCAGTCTTAAACTCTACTAATCTAAAACCTGGTTAAAAACCCTACATAAGCATAAGTCTGTTTTTTGTTAGAGACCTCTCATCTGTACAAGTTTCCTGCCAAGAAGATCTGCCTATGATATTGCATATCAACAACTTGATCTTTCTCTCTTCCTGCTGTCAAAAAAAATTAATTCATTTTATTATTTTACAAAGATTAGAATCATCTCCATGACAACAAACCTATGACCTGCAGAATGCCATAAAATAACATGGCAAGTAAAAGCAACAAAAGGAAGCAGAACAATTCTGGAAGCCTTCTTCCTCTCTTGTAATATTCCTTTTTCAGGAAACTCAGTTCAGGAAACCCTTAGACTCCCTAACAAGGGGACAAGACGAATTGCTGACTGCATTAGAATTTACAGAGATTCTAAATGCAAACCAAAATTTCATCCTAAACCAGGTCTGAGAACTTCTCAACAGGACAAACAAAACCCCTTAAGGAGAACCTCTGATTCAGCTGGAATACTGAAATCTTTTCAGGGTGCAAGCTGCGCACACAGATATGTCAGCAAGTAGAGTCCTCATACAAACAGACGGCCTCAGTAAATACAGTACATCCAAGGGATCTGCCCAACGTAGCTTGTCTTGAAAAGAGAATCAAAGAAAGGAAAATCTAATTCATCGATAGGGGAGGCATGCGATGAGACTAGCAGTAAGAGGGCAGCTGAAGCTCCTAATAAAAGAGCAACAGCAGGAAAAAGAGAAAACAACATCTTGTTTGCCTTTCAGTTCCCACCTATTCTTCTGTCAGGGTGGGCAATGCAGCAAGGCACTTGCCAATTTCTGTATGGGAACTGTAAGGCTAGCACCATCCTCACCCTCCACCCACGACCAGCAGAAGGCTCCTCGGCACATCAGCCGCAGAGGACCCAGGGAAGTGCCATGAGGGCTCAGCATCGCCCTCTCTGCCTGCTCTCAGAGTGGAGATGTTGCCATAAGGGAAAGGCTTAACCAGGCCAGTAGATGAATGGAGCTTCTCCAGACATCCATCCTTTCTAGCAGGAAAGGATGTGCAACCTACATTTACTTGTGATGAAGTTTCTTTGTTTTGCTGCTCAGAACAAGGGAATGATCAGGGAGAACAGAACAGATGTGTCTCCCTCCTTTAAAACAGGCAGAACATTACTTACATCTATCCCCTGTAAGCTTATGAGGATCAGGATTTCTGGAATACTCTGAGTATTGGAAATATAATAAGATTGTTAAACGCTATTATTCTGTCTTTGATGTTGTTCCTTGTTTTTATCTTTTCCCATGGCATAAGATGTTTATGCTTGCACAGCTCACTTACTGGGACTACTTTGCACACAAGAACGATTATAGACACAAAAGTAACTCAGCTTAAGGTTGCTTAAATACTCTCAAGTCTTCTTTCAGCAGCCCAGTAGTGCTAGCAACCATCCAATGCACCCTCCAGTAGGCAGTAAAATAGAATCACTTATTATGTAGCCTACCCTGCAACAGGAACAACACAAATAACCACCAGCTTTGACTCTGTACTGCAGCATCCAGAATAATGCAAAAGCAACAGGCTAGAAAATAACTTGCAAAAATAACTTGCTCTTAAAGCAGGCAACGAATGGAAAGATCACCTCTGAGTCACTCCAGTCCCCCAGTTAAGACATTTTGTGTGTGTGCTACAGAAAACAAAGCCTGTACTTGGCACACAGATATTTACTAAATTGGGGCAACAATGCCTTCAGATATTTCACAAATTTACACAGAATTGAGGTTGCATTCTCTTTCGTTTCGATCAGGCTTTGAATTCGTTTATTTAAGTGTAGAGAAGATTTAGACTCTATTGTATACACTCTAAATCTGAATTAAACTCCTGTTCAACCCTCTCACTCTTTACAATTTAAAACCTTTTCGTATCTCCCCCTAACAATCTTTATTAAAAAAAAAAAAAAAAAGTGACAGATACTTCCCAAGTACTCCCCAAGGCCTTCTGGATGTAATCAAGCTTATTTTTTATCATCCTGAGCTACTCCACTTATTAAACGCTAAGCCCATGTCAAATTAGCATCTATGAAAGAAGTGAATTTCCATGAGTATTTTACAGCCAACATCATAAATGTCATGCCCAGACCACATTTCTAACTCTCCAGTTCCAGCTACCGTGTGTGACTGTTGATCAGCTCACTACTGTTAGCGTTCAGTGAGAACTGTGCCATGTTTCCTACAACCATAAAAATGCAATGTAGATTAGAAGTATTTTATACAATTGGAAAGTTTTATGCTAACAAATGGTCTTACTATTTGTAGCTCATGTAACCACTGAATTAATTTCTAAAACATGTAGCAGGTAGTGAATACAGCTAGCATTTACCTGTGAGATGAGAACTAGACTTGATATCTTTCAGCTTTTGTTTTAGACAATTCATTTTGTCAAGATCAGTACTTCACGGTAACCAAAGCAATAGGTATATTCAGGTGAATTTTGACAAACATTTCAGTTACCACAAGACAGAAGATATTTTCCAACTGTTGGACTTACTCGGTTCAGGTTCAGCAAAACATTGGGATGAAAAAAAAAAAAAAAAAAACACCTCTTAACAGTTTCTTCCAGCAGTTCCAGAACAAGCTATACCAACACCTCTACAAGACAAAATTTCAACCTCTGATAGAGAACACCCGCCCACCCTGAAATTCATGTCAGATTTGCAAACCACTGCTCCCAACAACCCAGGCAGCCCCAGGCCACAGAGAAACAGCGCTGTTCCACGCACGCTGCTGTTGTCTCCCATGGATGAAATCCTGAGGATCCCACTTCCTCACTCTGAACCAGCTGAAGGATCGAACAGATTCTGGTCTCTCATTTAACAGGCTCTTAACTTAATATTGCAGATCTGCAGCCACCTGAAGAATTTAAAGCCACCAGTTTCCATCTGCCAGCACTGGGACATGCCCTCCACCAGCTACGTATTGACAGGATGAGTTTTTAGATGCTACCAGAAGCAAGGTAAGTCACAATAGCATGTGACTTGCCTTGTGCCAGAATCTGTCTGCAAGGCCCACGTCCAGCTCAGCAGTGCCTGCTGGGAGGCAGGTTGTTTGGGCCCTAAGGGCTGGTTTGCAGCCCCTCCACCAGGAACAAAATCTTTGCACAGCACCCTCATATGCAAGCCAGTCCAGCCCTTGTGCAAAGGGGAACGCGGCTCCTGGCCCTGTGTAGAGAACTTGACTTTTCCGAGGGAAACCAACACATTTTACAAATGCCAACACAATTAGCCTCAGAAGCATTAAAATAAACTATTCTGACATACCAGAAACACTGCATTTGGCACAGAAAGAATAAATCAGTTTTCCTTCATTTCAGTGAGAAAACATCTCTAAATATTATTCAGGTCAGCCCAACCTGTTGTTTTTGTTGTGTTTTTTTTCCTTCTTCTTCCCACATCTCCACAGTTTGGTCAACTGGAAGTACCAGGTGTTCACACAAAACAGATGCTTTCTGATGCAAAACAAACAGAAAAGCCCAATGAGAGAAGGACTAGTAGTTAAAAAAGTAATAAAGAAAAAATGCTAGCCTGCTTCACAATGTTCTGAAAGAAAAAAAAAAGAAAAATATCCTCTTTATCATTTGTGTTAAGATAATACTTTGATGACCGATCTCCAGATCTCCAACGAGCTTTCCATTGTGCTCAGCAACAGATACCACCCCAACTAAACCAACAATAAGGACAAAGAGCAGGAGAGGAAACAAAAGCATGAAGAAATTAAGCAGGTTACCCAAGGTCACCTGAGACAAATAAACCTGACAGGCTGTTGCTGCCCATGCACCAGCTCATGCTAAGCCTACACACCTCCTAGGAAGCTGTTCCTGAGGAAATATGTGAGATGAGAAGACTACACCTAAGAAATTTCAGAGAAAAATGCCAACTGTCCCCTTCCACAGGCCCTGCTACAATGCAACATCCGGCTTCCAGCAACAGGGAGCGATGCAGAGGACAACTGCCTGGCTGCCTTACACAGCTGAGGAGAATAATTACAATAATTACCATCAACTAAGGGCATTCTCTGTACCTACGGAAGCATACTGGGCAGTCTCAAACACAGCACTCACATCCTAGGTCCTTACATCTTGCTTAAGCTGTTAAACCTAAATAACAAAAAGGTGGTCTATCTGTCAGAGTGGCTGTAATACAAACCCCATCCTTCTAAGCTAGGCAGGCTTGTATGGAGCCACTGCTTCTGTCTGGGATAGTGAGTGTGTATTGAAGAGCTAAAGAATGACACAAACACAGTATGTCATCACCATGACACCTCCTTCTCTTGCAGAGTAGCATTTCCTAGGTGTTTTCATTTAAACAAAGCCTCTGGATCCCTTGGACAGCAATCCAGTTTTGATTATTGAAATGACAGCTTTGGAAAATTAATTCAAAACATGTATAAATCCCTTTCATTTTGTGTAACACTATCAAGGAGTAATGTTTATGTGAATAAAATAAAGAATCAAACCGCAGCTCTGCTGCTTTCAAAGCTACAAGAAAGAAACCAATATTTTTTGCAGCATTTTGAATAACAAGTACAGGAAATTATGTGCAATCCTATGGGCAGAGAAAGCACAGATGACAGTGTTTGACTTTCTTCACTACAGATCAACACAGCACTTGGGAGTGTTTGACTTAAAATCAACTTTCCTTCTTACACATCTTCTTAATGCTCTCTTTCATGGAGATGAGAAAACATTAGCACAAAACTAAGTTCACTTGTAGATATTGGGAGAGACAACAATGCAAAAAAATCAGGTTCTCTTTCAGCTCAGTATATCCAGTCCGTTTTTGTGGAATGTATTTAGAGCAATTTCTCAAAGTTATGTTGATTTTACAAGTAAACAATGCTGCCTACTTACAATTATATCTCTGACTAAAGCAGCATTAACTTGATACTTACCAGGAAGCAACCAATTTTCTCCTGAGCCAGTAAATTGTTCTACAGCCATTAACTTCTTTTATAAATATACATTGATGTTGCTATTAATCATTAAATACAGCTACTAACACAATCAAACATTAATCACTAATGACATTAATTGCTTGTTGGTCACAGCCTTAGTAGTCTCTTAAGTGAGCAAAAGCCTTATTTATTCCTGGATGAAAAACACATCATTTTCTGATTACACTAGTAAGAGAATTACCAAGGCCTTCGCTGACAGCCGTCTTCTCTGAAGACTGTACACCAAATGCATCTTGCATTTTTCCTCTTAAAAAAAAAAATACTTGTTTAGATAGTGTGATGTGCATTCATTCATGCTCTTCCTCATAACAATTGGCCGCTGGGTTTCCATCTCACAAGACTTGCAGAACTTCAGAGGGGCATGAGGTACAAGTTAGTGAATCATTACGTTTTTTGTGTTTTGTGTGTGCATGGTTTTTTTTGGTGGTGCTTCTCTTCTTCCCTTACTTATCAAATCTCCAAGAGTCCTCTCTCCTGCAGGTCTACTTCCCTTGGCAGTTCCATCTCTGCAGACTATCCTTCCTTCCACACATCTTCTCTTACATCCCTTCATTGTCTGAGTCTCTTCTTTTCTAGCTGCAGCTAGAATTATTCTCCAGGATATTTGCCTTTCCCCCTTATTACCGCTTCCTCTCCAAAGCTCATCCATCACATTGGCTCCATACCACAAGCAGCTTTCTCCTTCCAGCACCCAGCTGGGTACCTCCTTATTTCAGATGGCAGGACGCCTACAGTGAGGCACTAAGATCTCCACCCTCCCTTTCCAAAGGCTGTGTGCCACTTTGATTGTCTGCATCAAAGAAAACACTTGGTTAGTCTGCCTCTATTTCCCTGCTTCTCCAATGCCCTTTTACCCTTTTCCCCTCTTTTTCCTGACCCTTCTTCTGAATAATAAAGAAAAGATGAAAAAAAAAGAAACATACAGGTGCTTAAAGCCTATGAGGACAGTTTTTGTCCACCCACACAGTATGCCCGGGTGACAGAAGGGGAGCAAAACACCGTATCCTCACTGCTCTCCCAGACTGGAAAAACTAAACACAGCACAGGACTCTCAGAAACTCCAGGGTTCTGCACCGTGATGTACAATCTTTTGTCACGCAGGTATTTGATTCTAAAATAAGAAAGGAAGCAGTGCAAAAATAGGCAGTAAAGTCATTACAGCCAGCTACTTACATTAATCAACACACAGGCAACTGCACTGCAATCACTAACCTGCATGGAGCATCTTCAAACCTCAGCAGCAACAACTGGTAACAAACAGCGTGGGCACACGCTATTGGTTCACTTGAGTACACAACATTGTAAGAAACTTTGAGGCATGTTATTTCTTAACAACAGCAAATACTGAACAGAACAGTCTGCATATCTATACTGCATAAGCAGTGACTCAGGAAGAGAAATTTATCAAAAATGCTTTTCAAAAAACAGGAGAGATGGAAGGACCAGAGAGCATTTGTACAAGACCAGTTGTTAACCCTCCTAATTGACTCGCCGTTATCTGGGAGCCAGTTAGTACAACAGGACAACATCTGACCCATTTACCCATGGATGGGACTTCAAGAACGACAACAACAACAACAATTCTGCTGTTCAAACTGAAAGCACAACGGGAATCAAGGGTCTCCACTCAGTTCCCAAGGGACACTACACAAAATCAGAAATCCAGTGCCAAGAGCGAGCTAGTGACTTGAGTGCTACCAGAGCATGGGGGTGGAGAGGAGGCTGGAGACACAGCATCTGCACAGAAGGGCCCAGGAGCCCAGTGGGGTCGGGGCCAGGGCATGCGAGGGGCAGCAGAGGGGCCAAGCACCCAGTGCCCTATGCCCAAGTCTGCCCAGTGGGCCCCTTGCATGCCTGGGCATTTTGGGGGAAATTTTCAGGAAAAAGTCTAAGCATGTTCATTGGCATGCGTTCTGTTTTACTGTATTGACCTCTGCCTGTCCTGTACCTCCAAGTACTTCTATCATCATAAGCAACACTACGTTAAAACTGGGAGATGGAGAAAAGAGCCTTCTTGTTAAAGGTTACTTTTTCCTCCTTATAGAAAAAAATACAGCTCTATCAGAGGAGTTCTAAAGAAGTACTTCTTCCCCATACGGTCATCCAATCAGGTTTACATTTAAAAAGCATCCATATTCAGAAAAGAAAAGAACATGCTAAAGTTCAAACAGGGGATTAAGTCCCATTCTCATGCGGTTTAACACTAAGCAAATGTCAAAAGGCCTGTCTTGAATAACAATATCCTTAGGACCAATATTTAAATCCTTTCCTCAGCCGGGGCAATGAAGGAACTAGAACCCTGAGGACTCGGGGAAGAAGAAGGGGGGTTAACGAAAAACAACTGTAAATTACTTTTAAGATCAGAGTATTAGTGTATTTCATTCTGTTTGGATACTTATATTTGCAATCTACGTATCTTTTGTTATTAGCACCAGGAGCTGTATTTGATTTGTTCAAGCAAACAAGTGGCTTCACTCAGTGAGAAGTTTTAATTCTTCCTGCTAGAGACACACTGTGCAGTGAGCAACCTGAGCAGCACCAAGAAGAAAGGCATCAAGGTGGTCCTCCCAAATGCTTCGCAGCAAGATGCCCATCACCACTCTTACAAAGTAAGTTCCATAAAACTGCAGTGATTCAGTGAGGGGTCTCCCAGGGCAGAAGAGTGCCTCACCTTCTCAGACAGCTCCTCTCATTTCACCTCTCCCATGAGCATCCTTAGAAAGGCTGGGGAAATGCAAGCCCCTGGCTTAGTGGCAGCTTTCCAGCTTGCAGGTCACCAGGAGACAGAAGCAAACAGACTTAGGGCAGAAGCAATTCAACAGACCTGGTGATTTCTCCCATTTTCCTCAAAAAATAGGTCTCAGTGCTCAAGAACCGCTTTTGCAACCACCTTCAGCTGACCTGCTTCTTTCATAAACGGAGCTGCACAGAACTTAAATGGAATTTTGTAGTGATGGTTCATCAATACTAAACACAGAGCAGCACCCGAATCTTATGCAGACATCCTTCTAATAAGGATTTCTGGAAAGGGAAGGGAAGGGAAGGGAAGGGAAGGGAAGGGAAGGGAAGGGAAGGGAAGGGAAGGGAAGGGAAGGGAAGGGAAGGGAAGGGAAGGGAAGGGAAGGGAAGGGAAGGGAAGGGAAGGGAAGGGAAGGGAAGGGAAGGGAAGGGAAGGGAAGGGAAGGGAAGGGAAGGGAAGGGAAGGGAAGGGAAGGGAAGGGAAACTTAAGTCCCACTGGCACTGCACAGCTGACTCATTCATGATCTCATAAAATCCCTGGACTGTTAACCAACATACCTGCCAGGCCAGAGAGTATCTATTTTGTATTCACAAATTTTATTTTTCTTTCCTTGGGCTTCCTTGTCAAAGTCAGAGTGCCTTTTGCAACTCTAAATAAAAATGTTACTTAGCACAAAATGCTTTGAGGGAACAAAAGACAAAGTCATACTTCAACATATTCATATCTCAACTTGTTACAGCTGGGAATTTTGGAAATAAATTCTTGTGTTAACAAAATAGCATGCAATTGCAGCAAATAGCACATTTTGCTAGCTTAAAAAACTCCAGGCAGTTCACGTCTTCCCTGCTTTTTGCCACATAAAATAGGGATTGTGTCTGAATTAAATTAATTTTCCTCTAAACACCAATTTTAGTAATCCCAAAAAACATGCAGAAAAAAGAAAAAAAAAAAAAGCCTGGGGCACGCACACATCAGTGACTGAACCAAATACTGAAAAGATAATTATAGGTAAACAGAATCCTCCTTGTGTGCTGGATAAATCAAGAGTCTTAAAAAAAACATTGTATGTGACCAAACATGACCAGTAAACCATAACATGACTACCTGGGCAATCTTCAGACTGCTGTTTCCTCAGCTTCTGAGAGCTGATTTCACCACTTTAATGATGGTCCTCTAATACAGGGAGAGCTGCACATTTATGGGAGATGAAGAAAAAGAAAAGCCCGGTGCTGTGTCCCCCCAGCCAGGCCAAGGGGCAGAGCTGCCCTTGGGGTGATGAAGCAGCATCTCTGCTCTCCTGGCTCTTGCAAAGCAGAGAAAAATTAAATGGAAACAGCAAGGTGAGAAATACCCATCATGTTCTTCCAACTCACAAGGGAGGAAGAAGAGCCAGAGAGAGTGCACTGTGTGGACACCTGCAAAGAAAGACGCAAAACAGCTCTGGCACCGGCTTCCAGTGCTGCCAGACAGCACTCCCCGCACAGCTCCAGGGAAGCAGAGAAGTGCCTCAATGCTAAGAAAGGACACGGGGGCACAGCACTAGACAGTTCCACTACACAGCTCAACCTCTGCTTGTCTGCAATTAGTACAACAGGACTGATGGAATATAATCAACAATCCAAACCTGTTCTGCAGGACTTAACGGCACACAATGCAGAATAGTAATTTTTTAGTGGATTAACCCCTCACCTCTAAAGAGGGGGTTAGACAAAGCTTAGGCAATAAATGGAATTAATTTGAGCATCTGGTAATCCTGATCAGGAAAAAGCACGCCCTAAGCAGCAACATTAACTTTACTTTCAGCTTCCCTGAATCATTGCTTTTAATCCTTCTTTTTAAAAGGTTCATAGAAAGTTATTTTAAATGAGTAAATGCAAAGAAAATGATCCTTGTTTACCTGTTCTTTCCTGAGGATCAAAATTACTTAATCACAGCTTTTTATAGCTTATATTCATTAGTGGTTACAATACCTGAGTGTCTGTTTTCACCTCAACCATTAACAAAAAAAAAAAATCACTATACAAACATGTATGAAACACATGAGGAAAAGCGATCCATACCTTGTAATAGAAGTTGAAGGTAAAGCACGCTGGAAGAAGGAATTCATTCAAAATCTGGCCCAAATTAATTACAATAGGATTTTCCCAATTGACTCCAATGGACTATGGATCAAGTATTCATTAGCTGTGCTCTCAACGACCAGTGGTGAAAACTCAATAACAAATGTGTTTTGATTTATAACGCCCTCATTTTCAGTGTACCACTCAGCTCCACTGCACTGCTCCCTCACTGGTACTTCCAACCAATTTTACACTTGCACTCGCCAGCAATCAGTGGTTTCCCTGGAGGATTTCATACCCAAGTCTTTAAATTAAGTATTTTAAATTCCAGGGAGGGTGGGAGTAGAAGTCGTCAGGAAGCACGTCACATTCCAAAACAGGCCCTCCAATTTCAAGAAGCAAGCAAAGGCACAACAAAAGGATTCTCAGTTTCCCATTCATCTCACCACCCAAAACAGTCTCTCATCTCTGTTGACTTCCTCCACAGCAATTTACAAGCAAGAGAGACCTGACTGCTGTCCTTTCAGCACACAGGATGCAGGGAGACCACAAAGGTGGCAATACAACGCCATTTCTCTCTTATCAGTATCATTCAATAAAACCAGTATGTTAAAGGTTGGGCTAAATGATCTTAGAGAGCTTTTCCAACCCGAACAATACTCTGATTCTATTCCATTTTCCCAAGATGGGAAGGGAGCAAAAAGCTTTATTTCTCCTTCACTGTTCATGTTAAATTGGAAAAACTGGATGTGATAAGGTGTACAGTGATTACTTCGTGTGCGACAGCTACAGATGCTTCTAAAGAAGACGACATTTTATCTTAAGAGCTCCTTTAAAAGATGTTCTTAGTACACAACTTGACTATAGCCATAAGGGTTTTTACAGTAGCCATATCAATACCACACTGTGGGATCTTCATTTGGCAGCACTTCTTCCATCAGCCCAGATAGGCAATTTCCATCCAAAAGTTAATCTTTGTGCTAGAGCCAGTAATTAGCCTTGGGCACACAGTCAGGGAGACAAAACACAAATGAAGCTGGGATTTCATGACTATCTAGCTTCCCATGCTCTAGCGGCTTGATGCTACTGCCACGAATATCAACTGTTGGGTCAACATGCATTTGCTGCCAAATATGCTATGAAGAGAGCCTGAGAGAAGGACTGCTCATCACTCACCTTGTGCTATGCTTGTTGCCCTCATGGAACAAACAAAACTACACCTGAAAGGGAATAGAACAGATTTAAGAGAGTTGAAAATGCTTCCTATGGATTTTTGACTGGGTTTGGACACACTCTTACCTCAAATATCCTAAACACAGCCATAAAAAAATACATGTAGTATGGAGAGTTATTGCACTAGGGTTTGGAGCCAGTCCTAAACCACCATGTTTTAGTGTATGTGCTCTCTCTGCCAGGCTGCAAAAAAAAAGCCAACATTTGAGCCTCCACAGCAGAGAAGAATCCAAAAAAATCAAACCACAGCAGGTGTGCTGCTCTGCCCTGAGGCTCCTACAAGGTCCAGGAACCAGGCTGAGCTGGCACCCTGTAAAGAAGCACATTTTTATGGAGCTCTCGTGGCCTGCCCACAACTCTGCACAGCTGTGAGGAGGAAGCAAAGACGCCTCCCTTTGGCATGAAGAATTCCCTTTCCACCCTGGAAAGAGAAAACAGAAAGAAAAAGTCAGATAGCTAAGTCAGATAGGAAGAGTTGGACTCTGCTGTTCAGAGGGGAGAACAGCCCCACATCCCCACTAAATTCTCCCAGGCCTTGCTGCATGCTGTAACATCCAGCGTCGGGGCTGGGGAGTTTGGACACAAACACAGCACTGGTAGGAGGCAATGCTGTTTCTGCTTTAAAACTCCTGCCCCTTTCTGGAAAGCTCTCATTGCTGTTATCACAAGTTTTCTTCCAATGTGACCAAAGAACAATTAACCACGTAGAAGTCTTAAATTTTGTTTGTTTACAATGTAAACAGTTTGATCATAGCAAGAACTACTCCCCTAATGAGTATCCATCAATTTTCTTTGCTGTATATGGATTTTTCCCCACAGATAGCAGGAATAAAAAAAAAAAAAAAAAAATTTAAAATGAGATAATGTGACTGCAAGAAAACCCACAAAAATCAGAGTGACTTGAGCATTTTACCACTTTTTTTTGCACCTAGAATAAGAAAAGAAACCCCCTACAATACATTGTTTTTCACCTTTTTTTTTTCCTATCCCTGAACTTTTAAAGGATAACAAACTAGCAAGAAAGGCCAAGACTAATAAAAGCAAGTAAGTTTCTTGAATGCTTTTTTCTTCCCATCATAGACGTTCAGAAAGAACTTGACCAAAATAGCTCTCTTGCCCTGTGCATACAATACAAATAACTCAAGACAAGTGAATGTCACCAAACCCCAGGCTTTATGCCACATTAGCACTTAATCCACCATAATAAATTTCTATTTAAATTCCACCGTGGCTGCAATGCATTTCAGAACAAATTAAATCCTGTAATAGATCACCTGATATCTGCACCAAAGCACCTAGCTACCTTTCCTCCACACAAGGAAATCAAGTTTTCTGCATTGACATTTTTGGGATAGCTTTGCTCACTCCACCACCATGCAGCTCTCTCTCCTCCTTAGTGTCTGCACTCAAAGTGTGTGCAGGAATTCAAAGCTTCCTGTCACTGAAAACACGTTCTTTAGACAAGCGTACGGGTGTATAAGTATGTGTAAAAATAGTTGATCTAACCTCACCTTGTTGCTTAAATTCAGACCTTGGTGACTGCCCAAGATCCAGATAACAAGGCCCAGACCAGGGAACACCCACCTCTGATTATCCTTGTCCTGCTGGCCTGAAGCAAGACCTAAAGCTCCTGGTATTTCGGCGTTGCTTCTTTGAGACACCGCAGCACAACTGCCATACCCTGCAAAGCACTGAAGTCCCCAAGGTATCCTTAAGTTTGTATGCATGGCTTATCTAAGATCTCCTCAAGCAATTTTACACTCCAGGACAGTTTTGTCTTCTACATTAGCAGTCTACTAACAATTTAATTAGCTGCATTAAGACAAAGAGAGCAAGCAAGTCTATTAATAAACATAGTTTTAAAAACAGAATTTAGCATAAGTCAGGCTCCTTAAAAAAAAAAAAAAAAAAAAAAAAAAAACTTCTACATAAAATAGGAAGGAACAGCTACATCACACTCAAATGAGTAATTATGAAACATGAGCTGTTCAGCAGCCCTCTGGCAAAATTACCTCAGATTTTTGTTAACAGTAATAAGCAAGACTTACTTTTTTTTTTTAATACTGGTGATTATTACAAAGTGCACATACTGAAAAATAAAAATAGCTTCTTGCACATCGTTTTGCATACATCAAAGCACCATCACAAACATCATTTGGAGACTTTGCTTTATGTCTTTTACTGTACTAGCCTTAGCTCTGCCCATCTTGAAAACCCCTTCTGACACTAACACAAGCTGTACATGCATCAATAAAGCAGCGTGGGCTGGCAGTTAGGGGCTGGTAGATAGAAGCAGCTAGTGCCAAGCCCCTGCCCATTGCATGGCACCACACGGGCATGGGGGCACCCCCTTGCTGGCACCCTGACTTCCCCAGCCCCCCAGGCGCCCTCCCCAGGCCACCCTGCAGCTGAGGTGAGTAGCAGGGGGGCAGCCAGGAGGTGCAGCCCAGAAGCACGCCTGCTCCTGCTCTCCGCTGAATCACTGCGAGATGCACCCAGAGGAAGCTGCACGTTGCTTGCTCCAAGGGCAGACTAAGTGCAGTATTCATCTCCATGAAGAAATATTGACTTTTAAATGTTTTCTCTCTTTTTTTTTTTTTTAAAAAAAAGGGCTTTAAGAAGTGATAATGAAAGCATTTTTCCTTATTTTTTAATCTGATTGCTCAAAATCTGTTTAAAAAGCATCAGTGCAGCATAAGCCGCATTGTCCCTATGTTCAAAGTTATCTTTATTCCAGATTCCAAGAATTCTCTAAGAATTTTACAATAACCCTATTTTAACCTAAGTGATATGTGCTTCTGAAAACACACTAGCCTTCAGGTACGCTGAGTGGGTACAGTATAGAAGTCTTATTTTTGCTCCCGAACCATTCAAAAGAAACCACGCTAGCCTTAGAAGACAGCTCCTTTTACAGGTTGCAGTTCTCTGCTGAACAGAAAACTAAGCTGTGCCTGTGCAACATCTTGAGTCCCTCTACACCACCAGCAGAGCCACCCAATTTATGTCAGTGACGAGCTTTGAGGGCCCATGGTCATTAGACATGGTAAACCAATGTTTGTGGGCAACAGAGATGAGGTTCCCAGACAAAGCCTGCAAGCAAATGACTTCACAAACTCAGCAGCATATTTTCTTTGTGTTCATCACACTGAAAAGTTTTCCCCAGTTTACTGCCTATAAAACAGGAAGCAAATAGGCAAGTCATGTGTGCATATGAGCAAAGTTAGTACCTTGCTTATCCCTAAAACTTCAGCAGAAGACAGAATTCTTCAGAGACAATAGCACTGAGGGGAGCCACAAATGTTCTCCTAATGCTGAGATGATGGAGGGGCCCTTTGCAGTTGATTTAGATGCCTCTTATTCCATACTTTTTTTTAGTATGTAAAAGCTTTATAATCTCATAGCAAATACATTGCTCATGAAAGCAAGAATACAAGGGTATCAGCCTGACCTGCACAGCCTGGGAGTGAACTGAAACAGAAAACAAACGGATGCTTGAGACCATCATTGAGATCTTTTCAGCAGATTAGTCTGCTGTTAGGTAAATGCTGACTAAATATAGAGTGCTGAAGGAATGTTTTTAGCTCTTTGAACTGTATGTTCAGAAGGCCAAGCTGATAAAACCATCTATTGCTAATTTTACTCATTAGCAAGAGCTTGCCTTTTTTTTTTTTTTTTTTCAGTTGCTATACACTTGCCAAATTTCAACTCTTTTAGCTGAAATTTTCCATATCAGGTGCCTGCACTTAAAGAATTAAAAAAAAATTAAGACGTATCAGAATAATTCAGCAGTTTGAAGAGCAGAGCTGGGAAAAAGTAAGTTGCTTTGCTAACATGTAAGCGTTCTCCTGACCTCTCTTCAAAAAACATAATTGCACGTGAGGGCCTACACTTTGAGTGCCTGACTTGGCAGGCCTTGACCTTACCCAAGCACATTTGAGTGTCCAGCATTTTCATATGGGAAGAGATGTATCACTCAAGCTCACCTCAACTCAGTTTAAATGTGAGCAGTGTGCGCTGTTCTTGCGAGTTGCCTTTTCTCAGAGTAGACGGGGAGCAGCCAGTTGCAGAAAGCTTCTAAGAACCAGGCCCCAGAACACCTGTCTTTTCTCTCCCAAAATTATTTCTATTGAACAAAAAGTATTACACATATAGTCATGAGACAAATTCCCTACTGATGTTAAACAGCTGCCCATGACCAGAAAGCCCAAAGGAGAGAATCTCTGGTACCCTTCCTTCCCTGCAGACTTCTAAGTCCAGAGACATGTAACAATATTCTTGCCAAAGATGAACAGTAACACAAGGGACTAGGAAGAGAAAGATCAGCTCTCCTAATCTTTGTGCTGTAGCAAGCCCAGCAGAAGCTGAGTGTGTCAAGAAACAGAGTGAGTAAGCAGTAAGTGGGTGGTTCAATATGTTCATTTTCCTCCACTATTTCCATTTCAAGTGTCAGCTTCCCAAAATGTATTTAATTTGTACTATCAATTTTGATTCCAAAAGTCTTGCCATGCTGTTCAACAAAACAGTCTGCACATACACATGTAAGAGGAAATATTGCACAAAACCCTAATGACAGCAAGGGCCTTTGTATGAAATCTGTTGCAGCTCCATTTGCTTCCAGATCTGAAATCAAGTGGTAAAGTTTTTGGCTGGGTGGATCTAATGGCAAGTGAGAAGCAATCTCCCTACCCAGTCTGTACCAACCTTCATCCAGCAACAGCAGCAGATCGCTTACAATGTTGACAAAGAATTTTCTGTGGGCTCTTAATCACTGATGGAGCCTTTATCATAATAATATCCTTCTGAGTCCTCAGTGCAGCCCAGTGCAGTTATGTTACTCCAACATACCACTGTGTTTATTTTACCATTTGCATATCCAGATACAACTGGGTTGATGGAAATATGGAAATGCATTTCTGGAAATTGCCTTCAGCGTAACTTGCAACACTCAAGGAAGGGCTCCTTGTTGCGAGTCTTATGACAGCCATCCCCCGTGTCCCCAAAAGAACTGAGACCACCTGTAAAAGCTCTCTCCCTGCTACTAGGGCAGCATCTCACCAGCCCCAGCTATCTCGGCAATGGCCATGAATGACCGAGGGAAAAGAATTTAAGTGAGGGAAAGGGTCTGCACCCTGCGGAGCAAAAGAAAAGCCCAGAGGAGAGCAGAAGGAAGCATACCACACCCAGTAAAGGAACTCAGTTGGAGATGCTGCTAAATGGTACCCCACACACGTCATGTCCAACTCAGTACACCTTCCTCGAAGCCAGACAGCAATGCAGACATTTCCCTTTGCAGCCCAGGGCGCCTGCTACAGGCTGGTCCTACATCTGCAAGCCACAGATATCTACTTATGGAAGCAGACGGGCCCAAGTGGGATCTCTGCAGAAGTCCCAGTGTGTTAGGCCTTTTCTTCAACCAAAGCTTCAAGAGGTTCAGGTTGGCACACCAGGCACCAAACTCTTCCCTTCATCTAGCAGGAGATAAAGCTACCACTGCCAACCAGTTCCCAACGAAGCACTGTGAAGACTTCCCACTGCTGTACAACAACCCCCTTTCCAGTAGGGATTTTGTAACACTACAGGAAGAGGCCATGACTTCTGTAATTCACGCCATTGAAAAAGAAAAATAAGAACTAAGAATTGTAACCAAGAGTAAAGCAACATTTAGCAGAAGGCAGGAAACTTACTGGTCCAGGCTCAGAACGCATGCCTACTGTGATAGTAAAGAAAATAAATCCCTAATGATATATTATGCACCCATCAAAACCCATTACTCACTCAAGCCGAGTAGGAGAGCATAATCTTGCCAGCTTGTCACTGCGCAGAATTTACTGTACCAGTTCTAATTTTGTCACTTTATTCTGGGAATGTGATAAAAATCACAATAAATATTAAATAATGAATTGTAGACTTAAACGTGCAATAGTTGCAAAAACTGTTAAATGCATTGTCTTCCTTTGAGCCCACCCAAATATTGCTGCAGAATTGAATTACTTGCAAATGTGCACAGAGCAGGCAGGTAAAGTCAGGCCTGGAATTATTATTTATTATCAGTACTACGCTCAGCCCTTCAGGTCTTATTCCAGATCAAGTACGTACAGTGCCAGAATGGCTGAATGCAGAACAGCCCCCTGCATTAGGGAGCTGCACACTCACCTCCTGAAAACACAGGTCCTGCAAAGAGATGGGCTGAGGGAAGAAGTGGCACAGAAACAGAAGGCAGTGCAGACCAAGACCTCTCTGACTCAGACACGGCTCTTGGATCTGAAGATCTGCTCAACCAACCCTTTTCTTCTGGAGCATTACGAAGCAAGGTGGTGAATGACAAAGTAAAGCCACCAATTTTCTCACCAGGACACAGGACAGTATGTTCTCCTCCCAGACCAGCAGGGGACAGGGAGGATCTGCTTCCCTGCCAGTGATGCTGGAATGCTGCCCAAGGAGCAGAGCGCTGTTAGGATTAACTGCTGTCCCATAATAAAGGTTTCATTAGCATCCCCCTTTACCTTTATAACACACAACCTCAAGCTGTTCCTAAGGACACTGAAGGTTTCTAAAAGATCTTCGCTGCTAGCACTGCACTAAGTTTTCTACTGAACCTTGAGTCTTTTATATCAACCAGTTTCTGTTTTACAGTGCCCACAAATGGAGAAATCTACAGGGTCTGCATGGTGGCAGCTGCTGTTTAACTGTAGTCAGCAATTATCCCATTACTATACCTTAATCATTAATGTTGGTAAAAGTTTTTTCTCCCAGCGTTTAAAAGATCCTTATCAGCAAGGCATCTGTTAAGGTGGTTTACAGTACAGGTTTTGACATCTCTGCTAGTCAGAGACCTCAGCTCTTTGCAGGCCAGCTGTCTGCTGAAGTATACGCTCAGATACAACTTCCTTACATGATGAACCCCTGGCCTGAGGCTGAAAAAGTTCATCTTGGTGAAAATACTACCAGCTGCTCAGAACTCCATTTTCTGATAAGCTGCAAAACAGCTCCTCTTGACCCTTTTTATCCTGTTTGCATGAAAATTGGACAAAGACATATAATGGCAATCGGTACAGAGATGAGCCAAATAATTCAGTCCTCAAAGAGATTTTGCTATAATTCAGATCATTTCCTATTGCTCATTTCCAAAATATATGCCACTTCACAAAATCAAGTTATTGTCTACAGGGCCACAAGTGTCACATTCCTTAACCACGACTGACCCTGAATTTTTCAAATGCACTAAATTGTGAGTTTAGAAGCCGTCTGCAGACCCCGGGTGTGCACTGAAACAAAGCAGGAAATTTGTTCCTCTTAGAAATAAGAGCAAAGTAACTTTTAGGAAGCCTGAATTTCCTGTTCCGTGCCTAAAACCCTCATACTCATTGAAAAATAGCTTAGGTTGGTACAAGCATTCTAGTTGTTGTATTTTCAGTTAAGTCCCTTGCCTACTGCAAAGGCTCACAAAAAGCTTAGGGATACCCCGCTCTTGTGGTGATGCTACACTAAACTATACCAAATGCCTTCTGCATCTCTTCTTTCCGTTTAGGAGCGGGAGGGCTGGGTACGCCTTGGAAGCTGGGCCAAAGTGCCTCATGCAGTCCATGTATGCAAATTGTCATTATTTGCGTGGTGTCTGCACTCTTCACATTCATTCATGCACAGGCTCCTCCGAAACCACCCGGCTTTGGACGTGCAAAGAATCGTGAACAGAACCTGCTGCACGTGGGCTCGCAAGGCTCCAAGCCAAGCCCTGACCCAAGTGATGCAAACCACGCTTTCGGATTGTGCAACATTTCACATTTCTATTTTCTGTTCAATCACTTGTTTCTGTTAATATCAGAGAAGGGCTAGGCAAATGCAGCTGCTTGTTTTTAAATCTAAATGCATTCATTTTTAAATGAATGTTTGTGTACAGATCAATTTTGCACCCTTTCTTCATTTACTGCACATCTCAAGTCATCGTACACAGAAAACAGCTTCCCTGGCTACATATAGCACACATTCAGCAAATTCACACAGTGTTTTGTTTGTTTTTCCCCCCTGCAAGTATTAACTCACTCAAATCAATTCAGTTTTCACTAGAGCATATAATATACTTCTTACCCTCAGAATAACCGACTTCTTGCAAATACATGCAAGATCAAGACTATGAAATTGCATATATATATATTCACATATATATTTATAATCTTAATGACATAAAATTTGTATATCTTCTGTTGTGTCTGTTTACATCCTTAAGGTCACTTTTCTGGCCAATCAAGAAAAATACCAACCCAAAAATGAGTTTCACAAAGACAAATCTAAATGATATATTGGGATTACAATGCAACTACTCACGCTCCTTTTATAAAATTACCTTTCCCCCTATGACAAATACGAAGTGAGTTATCCCATCTCTGTTACTTGCCCTTTCTGGAAGGGACTGCATACAATGGGGGGTTCTTTGTATTTGAAATGTATATACACAAACTCTTTAAGTCACAGGGAGCACTCCTATGGGTCAGCAACAACACAGCTTTACTGAACACAAGGAGTTTTTGCTGCTGATGGCATACATCAGAGCTGTCTTTACTATTTCCAGCAAAAGTAAATTATACATCACCTTTTAAAATCTTTTAACATGCAATTTTTGCTCATATTAACAGAAGATGCAGCACAAAAGGCTAAGATCTGCATTCAGTGTTAAGAGTGTAGAAACACAGTTTTTATGTTCTTGAAACATTCACCAGGGAGCAGAGAAGTCTTTGCTTGTAACATGACGCATCATGACATTAGAGCCACATACGTAGCGAAACACTCCAACACGATAGTTGCACAGAATTTGGCTCAGTACATATCTAAAACAAATTTAGATTTAGCAACCCAATGATGATGCATCCATTTGGACAAGCGATGTTTTGCTCCCTGTAATTGAAAAAGCTGCCTTCATTAACATTTTCAAAGCCTCATCCACAAGTTTGCAGCAAATACAGGAAGACATTATCTGGTGCAGTTAATTTTATTTTGCTGTGATTTACAACACAAATTCAATGGGAGGTCAGCTGGCTGACAGTGAGTGCAAAGAACGGCACCACGTGTACAAGTGATGCTTTAAAAGTCCATTTCCGTGATTATAACGAATAATCCAAGGGAAAAGCTTCTCATTTCTCAAAGCAATCTAGTCTATGTCGTGTACTCTGTACTAGAATATACTAAGCTTCTGTCTACATTATATGAATTGCTTGGATATTTATAAAAGCACTGAAGTTATTTTTGTATTTACAGATTAGCTCCTTTATGTGTCAAAGAGCGTTTTCTTCTTTGCATATCCCTGACGCACAGCTGCAACAAGCTTTGGATCTGTATGGTACCAGCATATCAAAAGAGAAGTGTTATTTGGGAGATCTGTACTGCTTCCATCTTATAACACAGCCACCTCTCAGAAAAGTTTACCTACTCCAGATTTATCCACTAAATCAACTGTTTATAGAAACTTAAGTAGTAGCAATGGAAGTTAATATTCCAGGTGTAGCTTTCTTCCAAGGCCCACACAGCAAATTCTCCTTGCTCAGCACTACTAAAACCTCTGCTGTCACAGAGGAGCCAGGCACCCAAAACAGGGGCATGGAGAGACCTAGCATCAGTCCCAAAAACATGGCACAGTGGGAAGCCCTAAGGAAGCCATGTCCAAAGTCTCTGAACTCATTATTCCTTAAAAATAAAGCACATTATTGAGAGTGATGAGGAGACAACATCACTTCAGTGAGTGGATCCAGCAGTTTCTTCCACAGTTAGTTACCCTGAGGTTGCTTCAGCACAGTATCAGTTATCCTTCACTGATGCCAGAAAAAAAATAATCCCTTAAATCCAATGTCTAATTCATCTTGATCAAAATACATGATGTTAAAGCACTCTAACAAAGCCCATCTAATCATTTAAACACCTTCCTTGGATTAACAGTCCCAAAGGCAAACTTTTGCTAAATAAAAGTATTTTAACACTGACAACATCCATAAAAAGCCCGAAGGAGTTCATTTATAAAACAAGCCTGCAATTATCTCTACTTCCCATTTGCACAGGAAAATTGACAAAATGAAGACAGGAAGAAGAAATAGTAATCAATCCACCAGCTTTGAGACCTTTCTAAACTTCAGAAGAATCGTTGAGATGGCATTTAGGGGAAGGTCCTACCCTGCACATGGCCTGGTCAATCCCTCTAAAAAACAGAACTAAAGAAAAGGGAGCAATGGGTTTCCACTGGTATTGACAGGAAAAACTGAGAGAAAAAAAAGGAAGTTCCTTGTGTTTTCAATTAATTGGCTTTTTCATAATATTTTAACATGGTTTGATTAGCTAAAACACATCTTAACCTAATTGCAACTGTGTAAGACAACTACTGCCTGCATCTAAACTTACTGTACCCAAATCATTTCCATCTGGTAGGGAAAGAATTATCAGTAAACTAACCCAAGGGAGAGAGCTTGCTCTAAACCATCACATTCTGTTAAATTAACGGTCATGCTAGTCAGGAAAGCATTACAATGAAAAGCAATATTTAAAGTATTTACAATACTGCTTTATAAATAAACACTGTTTTACAGTAGGAAGTAAATTTTGCCTCCAAAATGTTGTAGATTACAGGGAAAAAAAGAAAGCTTCCTTAATTTGGAACCAGAAGACTGTCACAAAACATTCTGCAGTAATATGTTGCCTAACAAAGATGTAATAAAAATATTTACAGATGCAGCTAATAATACAAGGCTAGGATCATCAGAGAACAGATATGCTAAAACAAAGCAGCTGGAGGGGCAGTGAACGAAAGGACACTTCATCACAAACTCTGCAGAGAGGCCCAACATCGTAACCCTGCAGGGAGAAGAACATGAGGGCAATTGGGATGGTCACTGTAAGACAGCAAAAAATAAATTAACATTAGGAAGATAAGAAATGACACTTCTGCATAAACATCCTCTGAAAATTAGAGGTGGAAGTCACATAAGTAACTCTGTTCAAGGCTTTGAGGAATGAACACATTGTCCCCTACCATTACCTGCAGCTCCACAAAACACCCCCAACCTCCCTGTCCTTCTTAGCTTACAGCCACAAGCCCCCACCCCTGAGATGCAGGAGCTGCTCCTCAAATACCCTCTACTCCCCACCAGGTCCCCTCACACCCAGCCACAGCACAAGGCCACCAGCAGGACCTGAGCACCAGCCACAGACACCCAGCTCTTCCCCCACCTCCCCACCCAAACGTGGAGCTGCCGGGGCTCCTTGAAGAGTTACCAGCGCTGTACCAGCAATCCCTGTGTGAGCCAACAAGTTTGAAAGGATGGGGACTGTCACAAAGAGCATTCCTAAGTGGGCCTTGCTTCTTCACACACCCTGGTAAAAAAAAAAAAAAAAAAGAAAAAAAAAAGCACAGAACATTATGTAATAATGCGACGAAGCTGGTGAGGGGCCTGGAGAACAAGTCCTACGAGGAGCGGCTGAGGGAGCTGGGCTTGTTCAGCCTGGAGAAGAGGAGGCTCAGGGGTGACCTTATCGCTCTTTTTAGGTACCTCAAGGGAGGCTGTAGCGAGGTGGGGGTTGATCTGTTCTCCCACGTGCCTGGTGACAGGACGAGGGGGAATGGGTTTAAGTTGAGCCAGGGGAGTTTTAGGTTAGGTGTTAGGAAGAACTTCTTTACTGAAAGGGTTGTGAGGCATTGGAACAGGCTGCCCAGGGAAGTGGTGGAGTCACCATCCCTGGAAGTCTTCAAAAGACGTTTAGATGTAGAGCTTAGGGATATGGTTTAGTGGAGGGCTGTTAGCGTTAGGTTGGAGGTTGGACTCGATGACCTTGAGGTCTCTTCCAACCTAGAAAATTCTGTGATTCTGTGATTCTGTGATTCTGTAATATGCATCCTGCAGAGCTTCTTACATCACCCAAGTATGGTAATTTGGTACTTACAGGTGAGAAAACTGTTTCCAAAAATTAAACACAACTCAGTTTACTCCAAAAATTTGCAACTAGAAATTGCAGATTGGATTTCATAATTTCTTTTTGGCCTTAAATAATGTGCTGTTCTATTGAAAAAAAAAAAATCAGTAATAGGAAGTTACTTATGCATAAATGGACAAAAACAAAATGAGAGCTTGTACATGCAAAAACACTCAGAAATGAGTTACAGGAAGAAATTAAATCAGGCTGAATTGCAGAATTTTCAGTTCTCACTGCTATGTTAAACTGCAACCTCCAGAGCTCAGTTTTGATTTTCTTAAAAGAGATGTTGCAAGTGTGCAAGTGTGTGTGGGCTCACATGTCTCTGCATGCTGACCTACTGTGAACATATAAACCTCATCTGTGACTCTTCACTCCCCCTTTCATACATCCCAGTGGCTCCAGGCAGTGTAGCCAGACAGTACACTTCCTAGCCCTGTCCTAGGGCTTTTCACATACCCTTACAACTTTTAATGAGATGATTTTTCAATGAGATGTTGCTTAGACGGGACAACCCGCTAAAATAAAGGTTTTTGAGGAGACCAGATTCTCTTATAAACTAAAGAATCCTTGAAGAATAAAATGTGTTACAATTCATACAGTCAAATCCAGCAACAAACAGGTTTCTGTCCAGGTAGCCAATAAATAACATGCAGGAATAACACCTGTTTGGTGGCTGACACCAAGCACTTCTCTTGGTGGTCCCCTCCTGTGGGAGGCGGAGGTTTGGCTGTTCTGAAAGTCTCCTGAGTTTCACAGGATGGGAAAGGAATCCACCTTTTCTCTAGAAACACACACGTAAAAGTATTTTGCAGAAGCAGCAGGAATAGCTGTTCCACAGACAGCAGACTTGCTTTCCCATGAATGTAACATTATAATAACATATATACTATTTGAAACATTAAAGAGCTACAAAGATTGTGAGTAGAATAATAACTTGCTGAATTTTGGTAACAATAGCCTCAAAGAAGTAATATTTTTGTTTGGCTGCAGAAATGATCATTCCAAAATCCCTTTCAATTTGTATCCAAAGTACACTTATGAAAGTTTATTTCCCCCCATAAAAACTGCAGGTTGAGGTTTTTCATCACTTGTCAAACATTCAAATAACTCATTACATTGTTCAATCAGTCCAGGTCTTGCCATTGTTTTACAGAAAACAGGTTAACATAAAACTACTTCCATCTTTCAGTTACTTTCCTCATCTACTTAAGTATGGATAACTGAAATCTCATCTGCAGGCCTTGTATTTTTCTTTACAGTCAGAAATTATTATTTATAGGTCCTATAAAATACAACATTATTTGGAGTATTTTTTTCCCAAAATAAATGAAGTTCAAAAGGAATGTGGAAAGACAACTAAAATCATCCTTCATACAACTCTGCAGGGACAGAGGGAAAAAAAAATGAACTGATGGGCAACACTGATTCCCTACACTGCAGCAGGAGGTCTTGATTTCAGGAACCAGTAATCAAGAAAATGTCTGTGAAATGTCTTCTCTCTCTCATTTCCATCCTTCACTCAGGCAGTTTTCCACATACCTGCAGAAGCTCTCTTCCTCACAGAGGGAAGGATTTTACACTGGCATCGAAGTTTGTTTAAAAAAAGAGGGGGAAAGAAAGGCTTTCTTTAAAAGCAAACTGAGTAATCAAAATTTGAGAAATAGAATTGAAACCAAAGGACAGCAAAACAATTGGTTCTCCAAGTTAAGGATTTTCGAAAGGCCAAGAAATTAAGTTTCCAGCAAGGCCTTTGCCAACAGTTTCTTAGGGCCTGTCTGGATCGTCACACTGCCACACTATACACTGCAGGTCCAGAAGAGGGGGAAGCCCAGAGGGAAGGTATCCAGCGTGGGGAGAACATACAAATTCCAGCAGAGCTGACCAAATCCCGAAGTGAAATTGTTTCAGCCTTGCCAGAAAACAAAATAAATTATATATATATAGAGAGAGATATAAAAGTTATTTCCAGTAACTCACTCCAGTGAAGTTGTAGAAAACAATGAAACTAGGGGAAAAAAAATCATTATTCCCCTGAAAAGGGAAAAATTTAGGGAACAAATGATTCCACCAGTCTGGAAAAATAAGAAACTTAAATAGCTTTAGGACACAGTCCAGCAAAATGTGAAAAACTGAATACATACCAGGATCAGCATCCAAGGCTTTGCAGCTTTTCATGTTAGTTGAGAAAGTAATGAATACACTCTTCATCCTTACATGCAAATAGGATGGATCATTTGCAGAAAGATAACAGGACATACATTCTAAGATTTTAAACCAGCTGTTGCTATAAGAGTAGCCAGCAATTCGACGCACAAGCAATATTTATCGTATTTATGAGGAGGTGTTAGCATTTACATCAACATAATTGAAGTTACTGTGAAGGGAGCGAAGCTTCCCCCCAGTCACGCAGGGTGGACAGCCAGGGCCAGCAGAGACACATCCTAGCCAGGCTGGGGCTGTGCCCACAAAGCCTGGCACGACAGACACAGCGTGCTCTCTTACCTCACTGTTAACAGGCACAACAGAGAAATCTGACATCCTCAAAGTTGGATGGAGTCAAAAAATTCATTTAGTCTCTAACACAGTGGTTTAAAAGTCTCATCCTTCCAGAGAGGGATACTCCATCTCAAATACTCCCTTCTCGTTCAAGGAAATAATCTTTGCTGTCTTCTTCTGTGTTATCTCGTTTCCTTCTCCAACCTTCATTTTTAAAATCAGTGCTGCAGCTATTCTGCTTCTTGGGAAGCAGATCTCTGTCACACACACACACACCCCACAACTTTTACTGCATGATGTTCCTGTAGATGTTATGATTAGAGAGTCTCTCTGTCTTCCTATCTGATCATCAAAGTTAAATGCCCACAAACTATTTTATCTTCTTTATCCAGTGCCTTGGTTTTTTCATCCCCAAAAACACGAAGCATAAGGAGAAAAAAAAAAAAAAAAAAACTCTGAAATTGTTACACAAGCCAAAAACTCACCACAAAGTTATTGTGGCAACAAAAAAAAAAAAAAAAAACACAGCTTTAAACACTATGAAGGTAAACAAAGTAAATCAACTTCTTCATGATCCCAAGTTAGTTTTCATGCAGAAACAGTCACTCCACGTTTTGAAGTCTTGGGACACCAGTAGAGTCTACTAAGGAAACAGAAATCATAGCTCTGTACTTCGTCAAATACAACACAAGCTTAAAGAAATATGAAAATACGATTTAAAAGATGAACATTAATGCTAAAGCCTGTTGACAACAGGCTATTGTCATTCTTACCAGCTCAGTGATGACAAAGTAGAGAAGCCTGCAACAGTCTTTAAGCCAAAGTGAACCACCCCTGTATGCTTTGACAAGCCCTGATCCCCTAACTATGGCACAAGGTGGTCTCAGGCAGAACCCCAAAAGCACCAGAGTACCTGAATTAACACCGAGCTTTGAACTATGCCAGGATAGTGCAGAAATAAGACTTATTAACTAAATGCATTAAACCAAAACGTGTTACCAAGAGCTGAACCATCACCAGCAAGGAGTCAAAATGACCGTGGACTAAAATCACTATTTTTTCCTGAAAGTTTTCAAAAGGGATTTAATCTGGACTTTTACGTGTTGTTTTTACATCTTTAGCTAATTGTCCTCCCATTTGCCAAGAATCCCCCACCGAAGGCAAAGCCAAAAATCAAAAGCAACGGGCAGATTCTGAGTTGACAGTAACAAGGCTGTGGTGAGTATCGAATCAGGGGGACCAGTGTTGATCCACACAGGGATCAAACACAGTGTTGATCAAACAGATATCAGTTGATCAACGCCGCAGTGCCTTGACCAGCGCAGTCATTTGGAGAGCAGTCAGCGTACTTGCTGTGGTCTCAAAGTATCATAGATGGCATTCCAGCATACAAGGTAAAAAAACATTACCACACAGACAAAAGTTTGCTGATGTATGATTTTGTTTGACAACATAATTAATGATCTTCATCATTTACTGATGACCATTTTCCTTCCAATAAAATGAAGTGTCCTATTTTTAGGCAGTAAGATAAGACTAAAAATAGAAAAGAGCAGCAGTATTTGCTGTAAAAATGAGATAAAGCACACATTTAAAAACAGCTGACAAATTCCAGAAAACGTCCGAAATATTTAGCCAAGGCCTTATTAAATCACGCTGTCAGCTTTCTCCCACTGCGCCTGGGTTGTCCGCACCCAGCCTGTTTCCCCAACCCAGCAGATACATCCAGTGATGCCAACCCCCTCTGTTCTGACTTCACACAACAGAAAGCATGACAAACACAAACTTACACACAGATGATCCTTTCTTATGGCGGGGGGGGGTAAGGGGGAGAACCTGCAGGAGAAATACTAATCAAGAAATTGAACAGGATTTGTGACATACTTCCCCCTTCCCTATGCCCCCGTCCAACAGCAGTATTTTATAGGGCCATCACAACCTTTGTAATCTGTATTAACAGATACTTTTCTATCAAACGGGCCTCCACCTGCCTCAGAACTGCTAGCAGGCACCTACTGCTCTACCCCCCTCATTTGCCCGTCCTTCAAGGGAAAACACACTTCTCCAGAAGATGACATTACTGTTCTGCACCTCTGTGTGTTTCACCAACACAGTGTTGAAAACCTCCTCTCCTTTAGCTCCAAGCAGACACTATAGAAATAAGCACAAGCTGCATCTTCTCCAGCAGAACATTTACATGGGACTGCGGCAAAGGTCCTTGCAGTTAACAACTCTCTGCAGGCTCTGATTTCTGGCCAAATAGTCCCTCCCCTAGAAGCCCACTATCGCACTGTGCACAATCTAAAGAGCAGATCAGAATGATGCCCCAGGCTGTTCTCCTCCAACTCCTTGAATGCTTCCAGATAGGACTAGAGGCAGGCCAATTTCTCTTCTTGCTTTTCACACCTCCCAGAACAAAGTACAGCAGTGTCTTCAGGAAGAAGGCACTCAGACACGTCTGCAAAACCAGCTATGAATCCATCATCATAATGAATCATTTTAGTAGCAGCTAGGCATGGCTGGAAGGGACCTGCTGGGAGAGACAGCAGTAAACTTTTCATATAGTCCACAAACCCTACAGAGGAAGAAAACAGGAGTACGGAGCAGTCAACAGCAAAGGAAGCATTAATCATTGTTATCACTGGAAACACCAAGAAGCTTATCTTTAGAGTTAAACAACCATTTGAGACGAGTAGCAATACACTCTACTGTATTGCCTGGATTCTTTTACCGCTATTGATCACTAAATCATCACAGAAAGCGAGAAAAGCTTGGCATCTGTTGGTTGTTAGGGACTCATCTGACATCATTAGAAGCTCATTTAAAAGCTCTGTAATATGTGCAGCCATCTCAGGTCCTTCCAGAAGGATGTTTAATGCATCCCTGATGTGTGGAGTCTTAAATGCTGCTGAAGCTAGCTTCTCCAGCCTTTTCTAGAAGAGATTTAAAATCATAATAGCAGTGGAACTGCCACTATCAATACAGCAATGTGACAAACACCCTGAATACTTTGTCAACGTAGAAAATTCTTTTATACAGCAACCAATATACAGTGGCAAAGCCCTGAAAACAAAACAAAACAAAAAAAGCATTTTCATAAACTTGGAAGAGGGAGGAAATCAGTTGCCTACTATCTGGAAGCAGGGTAAAATCTGTTGTAAAGATAAATGAGTAGCCGAGATTCCTAATTGAGAAGTAACTGGTGATATCAAGCTATACAAACACACAGCAAATGTACACCTTTTCTACAATATTTTTCTCTTTCCTACCATTTATCCCCATATTTACATTCATCCATTAATTACTGCATAGGAGCATAATAAGCCGAAAGGGCTATGTAACGTTATACCCAAACATAGCCCACAGATTCAGCTATGAACCTGTAACTGGAAATAAAGCTAGTTCCTGAAGAGAAAATGCGCTATTAACAACCACTAAAAATACAGAAAGGAATCACGATCAACTCCTAAAAATATGAGTTCATGTACTGTTGTATTAATTCAACAGTGTACTTAACACTCTTTACACACAGTCAAGAAGATTCAAGAGTAATTTCCACTGTCCAAACCACAAATTAGTGTTATTTCCTATAGGGTCATTCATTGTTCCTATCCTAAAAGATGGCATTCCTTTACAACCGCCAATATTCAGCACTTGTGCAGATCAGCATTTGCTTCTGATGCCAGCAGTTTTGCCAAAAACTTCTGAAGTAGTCTTTTGTATCTAAATGCACTACAGATGAAATCCTCCTCTGATGCAACAGGCCTAAGGAAAAATAAATAAAGTCTCAGGACTACAACACCTCCAGGCAAGCAATTCTGCTGGCATGAGAGTGCTCAGGATTGCAGTTTGTCACAGCAGCACGATACAGCCAGCATCGCTTCCTACTCAGAGCAATGTGCACAGCAGCTTTCTGCAGAAAGTGCCAGCTCAGACTGGAAGTAAGCACAGCAGTTTTCAAGCAAACCCACTGTGCTATGGGAGCGACATCTGTGCTTTTGCATTCTCTGGCTCTTCTGGCGCTCATTTCAGAGGCACTTCTCCACCTTGCAAGAAAAGGTCCCTTGGTATTTGTCCACACAAGCTTACTTTCAATAAGGACTAAAGCAAATGGCTGTGTAGATAACCTGGTACCACCTTGAATTTTAGCTAACTCCTGATGAATATCTCATTTTAAAATTGAGAGTGGTTCATACACTTTCTTTTTTTTTTTTCCAAAATCCTTCTTGAATAAACCATTGTAACTTGTATTTACAGGAGGCCAAAAAGTAGCAGATAACTCCTAACAAGCACTTGCAATATGGGAAAGTTATTTGGCAGTGAAAATCACATTTTGCACTCTTACAAATACACCTCTGCTGCAATATTCAAATTATGCTCTTTTTTTTTTTTTCTCCTTTGAAGAGAACATGCATTTCACAATAACTACAAAGTTTAGCTCCTGGGTTCACTAGAGCAAGCAACATAACCATCTCCCACTGCTATGCCTGTGTAACACTGCAAGATCTAGCCTAAAAATTCAACATAACAATCTGTGAATTACTGTAGGCATGCAAAGTATGCACAATACATAGGTAGATGGACAGAAAGATAATAAACTGAGCAAGTGGAGCTATGTTCTTTTGAATATTCAGCCTATCTAGACCTGTAAATACTTCATTGTTTTCCTTGAATGATATTTGGAGAACTGTGTAATATATGCTCCTGGCTGCCATACACCACAATCCAAGTTAAAGGCATTCTGCAGTCCCTGAGTAGGTGTACAGATAGCTAAACAGGGCAAATGACATTGCAAATGAAATAAAGAGTTTGGGGTTACACCGCTGCTAAACCACATAAATGGTCTGTCTTTGCAGGGTCATGTCTTTTGTCTTACAATGACTCAAACAAGAAAGGAAATGCTGCAACCTTTTACGTGAGAAAGCTCATCTTTCCTCTCCTCTCCCTGTGAATGGAACACTGTGCCCACACTGTTCCTTTCAAATCCTCAAATTTCTGAAAGTGATGCCAAATGCACTTGCAGTGGGATAGAGCTCAGTTTATTCAAGCTGAGAGCCGAGTATCTTTGGGGAAGTTAAAAGCTGGTCTGAAGGAAATGTGCAGTTCTCTTTCTACAGAGAAGGGATACTTGGAAGACAGCAGCTACATGTCAAATTTCTAAAGCTAAGAAAATGTATGGTCCTTTCCTATTTGGATGCATTACCAGCTACTGGTACTGGATCAGAATGTAGTCCTAAAGCCGTGCATGTTACCTCACAGACCTCACATCCTGTGATCTGAAAAGCTGCAGCAAAATCTCTCCCTTCTTTAGACATCTTCAGCACTGTGCACATCCCTGCCAACAAGGTGCAGCTTTCTGGCACCTCCTTTACTTTGCCTTGCTCTGCCATTTCACTGCCTTTTGTGCTCCTCTTCATTCCTCCCTGAGCTCATCTCTTTCTGAGAAATGTGGCCATCTTCCCAACACCAGTTCCCATCTAAATGGAAGTCAAGGCATTCGCCCTCAAAACAGCAAACTCTTTAGACAAAGGGACAGTCCCCTCAATGCCACTCCAACAGTCACAGAGCTCTGCATTTCACATCGCATGAGACATAGCTATGGTGAAAGATGCTGCATCTGCTGGAAGCCAACAATTTTTGGACTGGACTATGCTCAGGAGCAGAATATAACATAGTGTAAGTAATATATAATGGCTTGGGAAAGAAAGAAAAAAAAAAAAAAAAAAGCAAGTCTTCAAAGTCAGGAGGCATTGCTGCCAAGAACACTCCTACTTCTGGTGACCAAGGACACTGGGAAAACATTCAGCAGTCAGTTAACAGGCTTTAATTTGATCTCAGTGAGATCTGGCTCAGTCCCTTGAAATGAACTACTTGCCCATAAAGATGTTGAAAAAAAAAGTACGGAATGCAAATAGATTTGTTACCAGGCATTCTACGTGCATACCCCACAACAACACTGCCAAGAAAGTAACTTCAGGCAAGTGCATTTGTTTACTAAGTCGCTTCTACCTTTTTTCCCTCTACTCTAAATTATTTATTGTGTTTCTAATAGAAGCAACCATTATCTGGAAACAATCCCCTAAAATCCATTCTTCATCAGTTTAAACTGACGCAGTTTTGCCAGAAAACTTAGGCCAGCTCCAAGTAGGATCACCATAACAAAAAGTAACTACATTTTAAGTTTTTATGAACTAGAGGAAGAACATTCAAAGCCAAGTAACTGGGTACAGTGATTGGATAGTAATATTGCAAAAGCTCAGCCAATCCATTCTAGATCTATGACAGTGTGAAAACTGCCTCCGATTTCATAGACTGCAAAATCACGTGTGTACTCAAAATCTGCATCGCTTTAGGGAGCAAATGCCACAGCAAATCATAACACTGGGAAGGAAATCACAAGCTATATATATGGTATGACTTGCATTTTCAGATTATACACAAGCACAACCCATTTCACACGAGATTAGAAGGCTACATCCACATTTCCCAGAGCCCCTTTGCATTTAGCACAGCATCAAGGTTTGGACGTTACACGCAGAGTGAGGCCAACCCCAGCACAGCTCCCGCTGAAGGCTGCACAGCTTCCAGGCAGGCTCTGGGACAGGGCTCTGTCGACTGCAAAACACAACACGTACAAAAAGTGGTGTTCGTCTGTTTAATTAATTCCAGTGTCTATGTTTTAGCCAGTGCTCACAGGATTTTTTGTTATTTATATCAAGTAGCCTGGAGGTGTGTCATACTCCAATGGAATATAATCCTTTTATTAAGCTAGTACATTTATTAAATTAATTTCATAAAGCTCCTAAATAACCTCATTGAGAAAAAGATGAGAGATCTTACAGTAATTCATTCATAGTACTGTCCCCTGATAGCTCTGACTTCCAGAGATCAGCAGTCACTCCAGCCAAACAAAATGCAACTTCTAATCAGATATTTATGAAAATTGTTATAAAATTAAATTATATGAACAAAGCAGATAAAATCATACAGCTCTTCCAAATAAAAGTACAGCTTGTAAAAAAATGTAATGCAAGTACCCAGAAATCATCCACAGTTGAGTTGCCTATACTGCATTTTACAAGCTTCTTACAAGAAAACAACATTAAGTAAAACACAATGCTTTTTATATTTCTGTTCAAATAGCAACAGTAGGATAAGACTGTCAGAATCCAAGAAGAATATTCTCTTCTCACACTTCATTGAATCAACTCCCTTTTTTGGTTGTTTTTTTTTTGTTTGTTTTGTTTTGTTTTTTGTTTTGTGTTTGTTTGTTTGTTTTGTTTTTTTTCCCAATGCTATCTGAAAGAGCCAAAGAAGATATACCTTTTTTTAATTTATAGTTAAAACAGATCCACAATTCATCAGAACTGCCTAATGAATTAAAAACATGCTACGCCTGCAGCTAAAATACACTATTGTTATAAATGGCTAATTACATCTTCCACTGCAGGATCACTGCTCAACATGACTTGACACTTTGGGTCCAAAAACTCATAAACCATGAGCACTGCACTTCGTCTGATCCTCGACTTACCTGAAAGGTATGTAACTGAGAAGGCAGATCCATGCTGAATAGATATCAGACATTCACAAGTTGTATCCAATCTACCAAAACAAACTTTCAGTGAACAAAAAGGATTTGGGAAACCTAATTGTCTAACATCCTAATTATCTACCATCTGTAGTTGTTCACAGGTATGCAAATCAATACACGACAACTATGCAGTACTCAAACTAATTTCCCCTCTCTATGAATCCTCAAACAAGGTACTGGGCAGAAAAAACTTGCTCCCTCCACCCCTTGAAGAAGTACCAAAGCAGCATGATATAGGTCAATCAGGAGAGATAAGACCTAACAAGACCTAAAGAGAACCTCCTAGGAATAATCAGTATGAATGCAATTAATGCTTGCTCTGAGTTATATAAGCTCAGGATCCTCTCTTTTCCTATCTCCTTAGAGCTGTTTTTGCCAGGATTATCAAAGATGCAACATGAATGTTACTACTCCCTGAAGCATGCAACTCAGAAAGAGAATCACACCTTCACAGTATATGTTCACAGCTAGAATTTATTCACGTATTTATTTAAGCCTTCTCAGTGCACTAGCAAGGTAGTGATACATGTACTTTGATGTCAGTTAGCTTCCAGACTTTGATCTACCTTCAGACAGGCATGTCACAATAAAATCATCTGACACATACTGCCCCAAATAATCCCCAAACTAATTTTCTTGGTTTAAGTGGCTCTGGAACAGGAATAGTGTATCTCACTGTACCTCCAGTAAGTTATTTAAATAAGCCTGTACATACCCTTAATGGTCAGAGATTTCCAGCTTAATAAAAACCTGAGTTAACAATGTGCTGAGACTTAAGGAAGACACTACTGTAATCTCAATTTAAATGTGTTTCGGGGACTCAGTAACTATTACAACAAATTTCTTAAATGAAAATTCCCCCAGAGACAGTATTGTGCATAAGCAGGCTTCAAAACCGAAAGTGTTTACGATACAGAAAGAACTAAAAGCAATGCTTCAATGGTACATACTCTCATACACCAACATGTTATACACCAACATGTCTCATACAAATACATGTTTTCAGAACATTTTAATATCCAATTAACATATTTAGCCTTTTGCAGAAGTTAAAATTCATCACACACACACAAAAAAAAAAGAAGTTTCTTAACTTTAATGCATGACAAAACCTCCAGGTCATATTGGCTAAAGGGAAAAAAGTAAAATACAAGTGTATAAATATTTCTATTAATCATCATTCTCCATTCTTTAATAAAATCATCAAGGTATACCAAAAAAACTACACCTACCAGCTGCTTCCTGGAAAGAAAAACAGACTAATTAGGTTTGCAAGCATGATCAGTTCGATGTTTCACCACAGAGGATGCATTATTGGTTCTACAATAATTACTTGCATTTTCACATTTTCTCTCTCCTTCCCTGCAGCAAATGGACTACTATTAACTCAAATAAAACATTTTCTTACAGGTGTAGTTGATCTCATTGGAACTACAAAAAAAAAAAAATCAATAAAAGAGTATTATAAGGATTATAGGATTTGCATCTCAGCATATATATGACAACGTGGTTCTGTTAACTAAGCTGCTGAACATATTTGCAAAACCGTAGAAAACATTCCTCTGCTGCTGCCCTACCACCAGTGCCATCACTCTAAGAGAACATTATTCCTAAACAATTACAAAATTCTACATAATAGTCTTTGTGCACACAACATACTTCAAAGGCAAACCAAACCTTATCACCATCCTCATCTCTCCTTCCTGACAATAACAGCTGCTATCTCTTCCCCAGGAAATCTAGCAAATAACTTCCCCAAAAGACCTGCCAGAACTTGCGACTTGCGTGTGCAGCTCACCGGGCCAGCTGAGTTGTAGTTGCTGGCATCCTTCTGAAAGGACATTGTCCCACCAATCTGACAAATGTCACCTTTAGAGACTTTTAGTGGAAAGCATTTAAATAATCTTGACTATTATGATACTGTATGGAAAGGCACAACAAACACTGTGCTACTATTCATTTCTCTCCATGTTTAATGAGACTGTGCATTACATTAGGTACCACATCAAACTAACTGACAAGCAAATCACTGGACAGTTTACAGTCAACTTCAGAGAAATTCACTACAAGTTTTCATACAAGCAGTTTGCCCTGGATGCTTGTGTTGTTTGTTTATTTTAAAAGCACTAACTAAAGTCCACTCGTGGATAACTAAAGGCTCTCATGGATTTTTAAGGGACTTTTAGCCAGGCCTCAGGCTCTCCTCCAGTGGAAATTGATCTAAAGAGCAATTTACTTGTGTGTAGAGATGGCTGAAAATCACATTTATTGTATTCCAAAAAAAATAAAAACAAAAAACTGTCAAAGTCTAAATGAAACATGGAAGACTGCACGAAATAGAAAGCAAAGAAACCTTCACCTACTAATCATAGACTGACTGGGGTACAAGGTTCTTACGAAAATGCTCAGCAGCAAGTATAAGCAACTCTGGGCATGCACAACAGAAATCACACAGAATCACAGAATCACAGAATTTCTTGGTTGGAAGAGACCTCAAATATATCTGTACGAAACTTTTCTGATAAAACGTAAATCCTGAAAAGCCAGCGGCGCATAAGAAGGTAGCAGAGCCCCCAAGACAGCTTCATGGGGCTCCTGCACCTAAAATCCTGCCTGAATCCCATTTTATACACTTAAATCTTTGTTAAATTCTTTGTATACATTGTTACAGAAAGTCATTATTGCTAATTTGACTCTAAGAACTCCACAGGACCTAAATCCTGCTCACTACAACGTTGTTATCTTAGTCACAGTGATACTTGACCTACCAAGATTGTCTGGCTTTGAAGGAAGGGGCAGGGGTCAAGCCCAGTCTGAAATGCCCATGGGCCTCCACCAGAAGGCGTCACAGCAAGAAATGCAACAGTCCCATGGCATCGCTAGAGATGGAGTAGCTTTTTCTAACTTCTAGATGTAATTCATTTGGCAAAAGCAGGTCTACAACCAGTATAGTTTCTGATTTAAGTGTATGTTTATGAAAAAGCAGCGGTGCATGGAATCCAGGTGCAGTGTTACGAAAATATTACAAGGATTACAGCCAGCTATATCTTTGCAATCCAAAAAATTCTAAACTATTAATTAACAAAAGATTCTTTTTAATAAATTATTCCGCTAGCAATAGCAGAAAACATTCTTTTGTGTGTCTTAGCAGTGCATCTAAATTTCTCCTTACCAGGTTAGGTAAAGGTCAATCCCTACGGGTATCCCAGCTACAGGAGAATATGCACGCATAGGCACACAAGAAACGAAGTACAAAGCAATCAATCCTCTGCTGCAGCTTCCCAAAGCTCAACAGCTTGTAGTTTAGGGACTTTGTAAGCCAGATGCTTTTGGTGCTTTGTGAAGCTCTCCTTCATCAATTTATCATTTTGAATCTGCTTGAACCCGTTTACATTTCTGACTGCCACAGCTTTCTGTGGCTGTTAAGTGCACGATTTAATTACATGCTGTGTCAGAAAATACTTTCTTTTACTTCAAACCTACTGCTATGTAGCTATTGCTAGCTTTTCCCTACTTCATTTTCTGTGAAGAAGGAATAACAGCTCCATGTTACTCTTTCCACAATGTTTGGGAATTTGCACAGATCTTAAATACCACCCACCAGGTGCCTGTTTCCAGACTGATTTAACGTGTCTCTTGTTCGGTAGCAGTCTTTCCACAAATAGGCTAGGCATATCATTCTTCCATCTAGTTGCAAGCTTACACAGCAAAACACTACCTAAGCTACTGCAGAATCATCACAGACCTGAACAACTCCACTGTCTTCCAAAAAAACAACGTTATATAGCCATGGTGCACAGACAGATGTATCATGTATTTTAAACATTTAAATTTTGTCAGCATGCTTTCAAGCACAAGCTGGAAGAAATTAAGCCTTGCATTCTTTTTGATAAGAATGATATGATAAGTTTTTTTAAAGCTAAAAAATGTCATTAGGATAAATAAAACTTCTTCAAAGAAGAGAGCTAGTTATCTTGACACTCTTCCACTGATCAATTTAATTGCAAAATCCCAGTCCTTGCAGCTCTTAGACTAGCAGCATATGACGCACAAGGGTAACTCAAACGGCCTTTAAAAAAAAAGTACCTGCACATGAAAAAGAAGCACATAGCCTTTGGAAGAAATTAATTAAAAGTACGAGGTCTCATAGGTCTGCTGTGACTACAATTCAAGTCTGATTCCACAGACTTGACTCCTACTTGTAGTTCACCTTATGGACACAGTCTAGCATTACTGACAAAGCACAGAGCTATGTTATCTGCTATATTGTCTTCATATAGAGATCCAGGAAGAAAAAACACATGGTCACAGAAGTACGTATTGCATGCATACAAAGCAGAGAGAGAAGTCTGATAAGCACTGATCAGAAATATCTTGGTGAAAGTTATAAAATATTTCAGTAGGCATTACATAATGAATTACACAGCCTTCCTAACTGCTTATTAAAATGCCTGTACATGGCGATGTCCAAAGGAACATGCTAGAGGGAAAACATCATTCAACACTGTTTAGAAGTTGAAGCAGAAAAGGTTGCAAAACATTCCGTGTAAAGAAAGAATCATAGAATCATAGAATCATAGAATATCCTGAGTTGGAAGGGACCCTTAAGGATCATCAAGTCCAACTCTTGACACCGCACAGGTCTACCCAAAAGTTCAGACCCTGTGACTAAGTGCACAGTCCAATCTCTTCTTAAATTCAGACAGGCTCGGTGCAGTGACCACTTCCCTGGGGAGCCTGTTCCAGTGTGCAACCACCCTCTCTGTGAAGAACCCCCTCTAAAAGGAGTATTTTGACCTCTGTTTTCCATTCTCCTGCCCTCAAAGTGGTCATAATTAACATTTTATTTGCAAACAATTGGCCCTGGATTATTCACAAGAAAAAAATACAGAAATACTTGGAAAGTAGCTTAGCCAATGCATGTGCTCCATGTTTAGGCTTATTTGAAAACATGCAAGTCCTAAGCTGTATTGCCTGTCCTCTATTTCTGTCTTCCTAGCATTATACACTGCTTATTTCAAGCTCCTCATGAAAAAAAAAAAAATCTTTTCTTGCTCCAGTTCTGTGGTAAGACTACTTACCTCTTCCTTGCATTTAAGACAAAAATAATAATAATAATGCACGTGTATTACGAATATTTCCGAAGTACATGAACAGCTACAATAATTTCTGATAGACGTTGTTTCAAATTTACCTCAATCTGGAAAGCTGTGAACATTAGCAAAACAAAATGGGAACAAAAATATTCTAGCTACGTTTTGTTCTTTTTGTATAAATGAGTTCTCTTGTTTCTGAGGCCAAATATAGAGCACTTGAATGCACTGAAGATTACCTAGAAGGGCTCATATTTTACTCGCTTTAAAAAACTTCCCTGCAGCAAATTATGTTTGGCATATACTGTAGGTCTCTGTTCAGTCCTTTACACTTAATTATCCTGTGGACACCAAAGCCCTTCAATGTAAGCAACTCTGGTTTCCACTGAAACTGTGGCCTCCGACACTAACCTTGAAACTTGCAGAGTTCTAGAAGACTGCTGGAAAAAAAGGGTGTTAGAAGTACATTTTGATCACCTTCATCTACAGAATTTAGGCTTTATGTTTACTTCAGTGAGACTGCTAGTGCTTAAAGTATACTTTTAAAGAACTGGGAAATAAATTGGAGAATAGGGCAAGTGTTCAACTCCTGCGGAATTAAAACTCACCGTTACCGTACAGCTTGCACTGCTTTCTTAAACTCTCTTTTCCACCTGACAAGATGAGTATAAAGAAAGTGATGGAATGCTACTTTGCCTATGGACTTACCTGAACATAAAGAAATTTTAGATTAAGATGAATACACTGTAAGATTCCTTCCACTACAAAATGTGCAATGCTTAACCAGAACTCCTGCTATCAAAGTCCTTCAGCTGAAAACTGAAAAAATGAAATATGCTTTACTTTCTAAACCTTAATTCCATTTGCACTCTGCACCTGATGAATATTTTCTAGGGCACCTGAAATCCCCCAAAGATGCAGACAAATCATTCGATTCTTCTGAAATAAGAGTATTTTCCAAGTTAATTACTGGTATAATGACAAAGGAAAACTATGCTTCAAAACATATACCACTGACACATCCTTGTGGAAAACCAAACCATGCTTTATGTGGAGTCCCAACAGCATAATGCCTTAGAGACATACAGCCTGCAAATGCTCAGGTTCAGATGCCTGCTTTCAAACTCAACCACGCCATCTTATTTAATTCATCACCTTAACAATTACTGTTTAGATGAAATATGCTCATTTTTGTTCTTAGTATTTCTAATATGAGACCACTCAGTGATGGTCTCGTGACCATTCAGATCATACAGCGATGGTCTGCAATAGTTTTCTAGTTTCCAGACCAGGTTTACATACAGGCATCTTTTGTTCTAACGCTTCCTATAAACTGCATTGTCGCCCTGTAACATAACACTCAAGATCAGCCGCATCCCCCTTTGCTATTATTTCACCAGGCTAAGCAAGCCATGCTCACACAGCATTCAACCCATTGACCTTAGAAACCCATGCTAGTTATCCCTCTTACCACCTGTTTCAGTCTGAATGCATCATTTCTAAACACATGAAACCGATTTTACCCAGTATTTCACATGCAGCCTTACCAGTTCCTTACTTAACATTAATACTTTCTCATCTGTCAGAAATATCTCTGTCAATTAACACCATCCCAGGATGCATCTCAAGAAATTTTCTCCAGCTGGAAGATACATCTCTATCCTCAATAATATTTCTAAATGTCAACCTATAGTGAAAATGCCACACATTTAACAACCATTAAAGTGTATCTGCCATTCCTGACAGTTCGTAGAGCCAGTGTAGTCTGCAGAAGCAACGCGTGCTTGCATTTGCATCCAAGACTGTGCATTTCCAACAACTCCCAAAACCTTCACACAGTTCCAGGAGGGAACTGGGTTTCTGCCCCAGAACACTTCCAGAACTTTGGTCCTGATTTAGCAAAGCATCTGTGTGTTTGGGTAACTTCAGACTGGAAGCGTTCCCATCGTGTTCACTGGATGCTTCTAGAGACCAAAAGCCACTCTTCGACGCTTTGTTGGGCTCGATGCTCAACACCCCGAGGTGGAACTTCCCGAGGACCCTCACACTTAACTAGCCGGGTCTCCTCTAACTGTCAAAGCGTTAAAATGAAGAAGAAAAAAAAAAAAAAAAAAAGCAGGCGTTTTGTTTATCCACCCCCTGGCACGGCTGTTCCCAGTTCGCAGCGCTCAGCCCGCGGTCTTTGCCTCAGGCACGGAGCCGGGGCTGAGCCCGGGGCTCTGCCACCCTCACCCCGCCGCCGGCTGCGGGCAGCCCCCTCGCCCCGCTGGCGAAGCAGCCCCGCAGCGAGGCGGCCCCGCCCGGCAAAGGGAGCCCCGCACGGCCCCGGCAGCGCTCGGCCGGGGGCCGCCGCCGCCTCCCCACGGCCCGTCAGCAAGACAAAGGCGCCCGGGCCCCCTCCCGCCTGCGCTGAGGCGGCCGCGGCCGGGCCGGGCACCCGCGGGGCCGCCGTCGGGGCCCGCGTCCCGCCCTTACCTTGATGATGCTGCTGCGCCGCGGGGCGGCCCGGGCCGCCTCCAGGAGGCCGGCGTCGGGCTCCGGGGCTGCCGCCGGCCCCGGGCTGCCGCCGGGGAAGCGCTCGGCGGCCCCGACGGCCGGCACGCCGCTGCGGCGCTCCCGCCTCCTGCCCGCCGCCGCCTCGTGAGGGGCCGCCTCGGGCTCCTCGTCGGCGCGGGGAGCGGCGTCGGGGGGCGCCGGCTGCTCCCGGCCGCCCGCGGCTGCTGCCATCGCTCCGCCGGGCGGCGGCGCCTCGCCGGGGGCGCCCGGGGCACGGGACGCGACGGGACGGGACGGGACGGGGCTGGACGGGGCCGGGCTCGGGGACTCGGGCTGAGCGGCCGGCGGCGCTGCCCTCAGCGAGCGGCTCCTGCCCGCCGCGGGGCCATCCCCGAGGGCGGCCCCGGGGCCGGCGGCGGGAGCGGGGCTGCAGGAAGCGCGGCGGCGGCGGCGGCCCCGCGCCGCTCTGACAGGAGCCCGGGCGTGTTGTGACAGGCGGCGCTGACGGACGGCGCGCCCGGCCACTCAGCGCCGCGGAAACCGCCCCGAGGGCGCCGCCGCGGCCAATGGGCGTGGCGAGGGGGCGTGCCCAAGGGCCGGGCGGGCGGGCGGCGCGCGGGGGAGAGCGGCCGCGGGGCAGGTGAGCGCTGCGCCGGCCGAGCCCGCGGGGCGGCTGCGGGGCGCTCGCTGCAGCCGGCGGCGCGGGAAGGCGGCGCGGGCAGCGCGCGCTGAGGGGCCGGGCGGGAGGGGCCGGGAGGGGGGAGCCCCCTCGGCAGCGGCCGAGCCTCCGCCGCGTCCCGCCCGCCTCACGCCGAGCCCGCAGCGGCCCCTGGCGGCCGGCCGGGCCCCGAGCGCCGCCGTGAGGGCGCTGGGGAGGCTCCACCTGCCGCGGGGCTGCCCGGTTGCCCGCTTCCCCGGGTGGGCGCCTGCCGGCAGCCCGTGGTCAGGCGGGGGGGGCGTGAGGCAGCTCCTGTGGGTCATATCGGTAACCCCGCGGTGAAAAAGAGCAGGGTTTCTGTCAAGGCTGCTGCAGCATTTACCACACTCAACGCAAGGAAATGCCAAGTGAGGGGCAGGTGAAAACCCCACCAGACTTTTTTTTTCTCATGCCCTTCAGCTTTGTTTTGTTTTCCATCGGGAAAGGCCACAAAATGCGTAAGCCTGGAAGAAAATAAAAAAATACACCGAAGAAATGTTGATCATTAAATACAGGAGAGAACAAAGTAGTACGGGAGTGGAAGACTCGGTTGCAGTGCGGTCAATTTATTACCCAAGCGCCTTATGGGGGGGGGAAAAAAGCATTAACAAAAGCTTATGGTTGTATAGCTCCGTACTGTCACACAAACAAACCTAAGGAAACTAATTTAAAGATGATGGAAAAGGTAATTACAATGCAGTATGCTATCAGGAAGAGTTATTATTGGAAACAACACAGCTTTTTCATGCATTTTGTGCAAGCATTTGAAGTTTAATCACCAGATTAATTATTTGGAAACAGCAAAGTGCTGTCATAGCTGCAGCCAACTTCATCCTTTCGAGGGTATTTCTTAACATTTCAAATTAGAGATTTATCTGTCTTCTCCAGATACGTCTGCGGAAAGAATGAAAAAATGCACTTGTCTTCTGAGATCAGAAGTTCAAAGTCATGTTATTGTCACCTTAAATGATAACCTTTGATATCTGACATCTTTAATGGAAAAGGGTCTGCAAGCATCCTGAAGTTTGTAAGTTTCATAAACATCAAACCTATGGGGAACACATGACAAATTGTATCTGTTTTGTCCCCAGGATGCAGAGGTTGTGTAGTACAGCTAACAGAGGGTTCAGTAAAACTTCTCTCCAGAAGATAATGAAACATTAATTATTTTTAGTGCTATATTTCTGACTGCACAGCTCTGGATGCCTTTAACATGTCTGTATCTATTGCTGTTCCCAAATACGAAGAACCAGGAATTTGAGAGGAAAGAGCAACTGGTTTTGATACTTTTCAGTATCTTGTTTAAAAAATAAAAATAAAATAAAAAGTTAATAAAAGGAAGCTTTACCCTAAAAGCCTGTGTATAGGAAGTAAGTAACAATGAAGAGATTGCTTGGTGCTGAGTGTATTTATCAGATATCTGTAGTAGGCTGGTCTGATGCAGTCCAGTGTTCAGCAATTGCTTGTTTGTGATTTGCCATTTGTATATGCTTTGCAAACAACAACAGTGGCTGAAATCATGCTTAATTTTTAGAGTAGAAACCAGTAAATTGTAACAGATTGACTTCATCCACACTCTTTTATATTAAAAGGCAGTAAGCATGCCGTTGGCTTGTATGTGTCAGCGTGCTGCAGGGGCTGGGGTCTGCACTGGAGCAGGCAGGGCAGGGACTCACAGCACCCCTGCCAGGGAGCACAAGACATCAGGCATCTCCATGGGGACGGGCTGAGGACAGACCACGACATCAGTCCGCAAGTGGGATTAGAATCAGGCCTGGCAAGGTGAGCCAGGGCCAGACACAGCCCTGGACAGCCCAGCAGGGCCGTGCCCTCACAGCAGTATGGTGTGGAGGTTCAGACTTTACCCAAAAGGAAAGATCGAGAACATAATTGCAAGAATGCTTTATGCAACTTTGAAGTGATTAAATTCTTGTTTATTATATTATAGTTCACAATTTCTGTATTGAATCTTACAGGACATGGGGCAACATATTCAGGACAACACTCAAAAGGATCATTTTTTTTGCGGAACAATGGAAATGACAAGACAGAGGCATTCTCTCTTTGGCATTATGTTGGACATCCTGGAATGCTTTCTTATGCAGGTATGTGGTTTAGATGGTGTAGGCAGAGAAGATCTTCTGTACGTTCTTACATAGTGTTTCCTGTAGTCTGTGTGTAACTGCTGCTCAGACTTTCTGCTTCATATTGAAGCAACTCATCTAAAACAACTCTCTGTATCTCAATACTGCATGAAATCTGCAGCACAGATATATCCTAAAATGGGTAGAAAGGAAGAGGTAGGGGCAGTTTTTCAAAAACAGTCAAGGAATTCACTCAGACTAAGCAAGGCAAGATGATAGATAAAAAAATCCATTTGTGTTCATCTGAGCGCGTGAGTCAGCAAGTGTCTGCAGTGTCTCTTTTAATGTTTTTTGGTATACTCAACTTACTCTGTCCTCGAAGCATGCAATTATTCCTCAGTGGGTGTATTTTGTACCATGAGAGAGCTGAAAATACAGTCTCTTCAGAGCTGTGCTGGAATACAGCTTACATAAGCCACTAGTGCCCTTAGATAGTGCATTTTGGGAAGCTCTTAAAATTAAGTGTTCTGCTGGGAGCATAAAAGTGGTGCTCCTGCAGCAATTGACCATGACTGATGAAGTGTGAAAACTGACACCTTTTCCTATGTCAGGAACATTTCATTTGCAAGACTGGAAAAGAGCAATAGAGAACAAGCTGTAATTTCTTCAAGTATGCATCCTCAATGATAGTAAGTCATAATTCATTTTGGAATTGATGAGACTCACGCAAATCTATTGATGAGAAAATGTACTGCTAGATAATTCTTAAAGTAGTGATTTCTTTAGTCTTAGTGGTTGTTGTGCGTGTTTTGCTATGTTGTTATATCCTGAATACGCAATTATAGAACAAAAAAGCACAGTAATATTCTAATTCATTTATACAAAGATGTACTTGTTGCTAAGCTTCACTCAGGTTTTTGCAAAACACCTCCAACTCCTATTTTGCCTATATAACTACTACTGTATAGTTGAAGCAACTATTAACTATAACTATTACTACGTTTCTAAGCTAGATTAAAAAAAAAAAGCAAATTTGCAAATTTGAGTCAGTATTCGGCAAATACAGTCAAGAGGTCATAATCTTTAAATTAAAACATACTATGTATGTTTTCAAAAAAAATTTTTTTAAACATATTTGTATTACTTCATTCAGTGCCACCCTTTGGATGGCTCTTAATTTGCCTCCTATTTTGTGTAAAAAAAAAAAAGTCTCACTGTGCTTATATATATTTTTACTTTATTTTCTAGGTAGTATAAATGTTGTGTCTTCTCTGAGTTAGCAAGAAGTAGCTTTTTGATGTGTCTCTATCTTAATGATTTTCTTGTTCCAGCTGAAGTCACTGGTGAATTATTTTCACTGTCTGGCGGCACTGTCAGGCTCATCCAATGTTTTTAATAATTAGAATACTCCAGTTTTGGAAGAGGCCACTAATTCTTAACTCATGATCAAATACTCAGGTCCTGATCTTACCCTAGTTTACAACCACTGTTTACTATATAGACAAAGGGTCAAGCTTGTAGTGGAATTTATTGATTTCTGTGTGGAGGTACATATGAGTGCATATGAGAAGACCATGAGCACTGCAAAGAGCCACCCAAAAGTTACCCAACAGCAGAATTAAGGTTAATTTCATGCAGTGTAATATCCTTTGATGTGCACACTGCAATCACTTACAATGCTATAGGACTCTGGCTCCTCTGGATATTGGATAATCCCTGGGAATGAGACTGTTCTCTCTGCTTTCCTCACCATGAGATCTGGCCCAGTTCTCACCTTTGTCCAGGTGCCACATTTCACTGTCACCCAGCTCTTTCTCCAATGAGCTTTAACAAGGCATTCTAGTACTCATTACCTCTTGTTCTTCCTTTCCCTTACCTGGATCCTCCTAGTAACTGCTACCATCTTTTGCTTACCACCTGCCATGGACCACTCAGCCCAGGGACAACAACTGGACGCCCGTGACAGAACAGTTGTGGCATGTTTTTTACCACCACTGGGGGTACTTCTTTTGTTTCTCATGCTATAGGCTCGCCTTACCCATTTGCTCCCTCCTGCAGACTCAGCTCTTGCCACTGTACATTCAACCTCCAGCCCCAGCCTGGGCATAGTGATGGGTCATTGTGGGCAGACAGAGAACATCGCTGCTGGTTGGCTTTGGGTGTGATATGGCACAATTGCTCCACAGCTGCAGAGAAGAATGATTGGAGCCTGGTTTAGGTAATGTCTGGTGTGAACAGGGGAATAAGATCTGTGATACAGAGATTCCTTAAACAAATTTTTCAGAGGCATAGCAGGCAGCAACATTTGAACTCTTTTTTGTACTGACAGGAAAGAGAACATCCCTGCTTCCTCTACCAAATCTGACATCAGCGATGTTTGAACTCTTCAAAGGTAGGATGGAAAAATGTCATATGCTGGTTTGGTGTTGTAAACAATTTATGAACATTTTTTCCTATTCCGATTTTCAAAGATAGATGTTTCACAAGAGTTCCTTTCCCTTTACGTAAACGACAAATCACGACATGAGGCATACACCCATCTTCAAATTTTGTCAGAAGTGATTGAAGCTCAGGTAGTTAACAAGTAATTGACATCAAGGTCTTCAAAAGGACAACATCAGATAATCCCATAAGCAGTGCTACAACTTTGGCAAAACCTTTCTATATGCATTGATAGACTTTATTCTTTGGTGTAACTTGTGAAGCTTTGTCAATTTTCCTATGTTTAGTTGCTAGTTGCTTAAGTTTGTGCAAGGAAAGAAAAGGCAGGTTGTATATGTTATAACAGAAATTGTCTGACGGCTTTGGAGGAGTTGCAAACATCAATTCATTTTCAAGTCTAATGATACTTAATAATAATGGCTCTTCTTTAAAGTAGGTGGTAATTCCATTTAATGAGAACAGTTACCAATGACTGTCTTTTTCACTGAGCTCCTGAGATCAGTGCTTTTATTATGTCTTTGGCTGTGACGCATGCATAGAAACCTAACTGTAGTTGTTGCTACCTTTCAGGCTATGTGAACTTGGTTGTTAACTGCTATGAACGATATCCCTTATCATTCCCTTTCTTTGGTAATTCACCTACCAACAGATCCAATTTCATGCCAACGTACTATGTCGCAGCCCTTGGCACTCTTGCCAACTCAATGGATATATTCAGTGTTAGGAATATATGTGGTACCGTGATTCCCGTGCACTTATGCCATTTTCTGGGAACATTTGGATTATCATGAACTGTGCAGCTGCCAGGGAAGCAGCATTAGTATTATTTAGCATTAGTGATATTTTTAGTCAGGAATTTTTACTGAGGATAAAATGCTTTCTGATAATCCCAATTAAAAAGCTACTATCAGCATCCATAATTTTGCCACCTCAGAGGAAAATTGCTAGCAATGTCAACAGTAGCCACATTGATAGTTGTTTTGCAGTTAAAGAGTTTGGAGGCAAGTTGTGAGTATTGCAGGCATGGAATCTAGGCTGTTCTTCTGCCTGCTAATCAGACACACAACTTTCTTCTTCATGTGATTTCTCTGAAAGATTTTGTATTACTTAACTAGGTATGGTCGTAAGCAAGTTAAGTTTGGTCGTGAACAAGGGGGTATGCAGTAGCCCAGACCTCAGAAGAAAAGACCACTCATCATTAGGGATTCTGTTGGGGGGCTCCTGACAATGATCTCATGAAAAGTATCAAATAATATAACAGGACTGGATGGTCTGACATCCATACCACAGGCATTTTGGGTCAGGGTTACCTGGGAAAATCCCTAATGCAGTCCCATGAATAGAATAGCTGTACAGGAGTGTGTGGTAGCTGAGCTCTTGGGGCCCAAATTCTACTTTAGTTTCAACGAGAATAAGGTGGTTTGCACACTCAGAAACTGCTCTGTGATGTGAACCAAGCAGGTAAGTTAGGATGATCAGGAGACTTGCTTCAAAATTGCACCTTTCATCCAAACAAAAACACTAAACCAGATGCAGCCAAAGCATGTCAGTGCTGGAAGAACATTGCTACTTTTAGATCTCCCATGCATGACTGGCTACCCAGGGAAGAGTGTAAAGAACCATACCTCATCTGCCTCATTTCAAAAAAAAGCTGATTTCTTAACATTTGAAAAACGTCAAGACAGTTTCTCCCAGTGTTTCTAACAGTTCCTACACTGGCTTAAGATGGCAGTATATGTGATGGGAAAAAGAGGTAGGAACCTTGTAAAGTCCGCATTCTTATGCTGGAGCTGAAGTTAGGCAATCTTTGGCCCAGTCCTTGATACCACGTCCAAATACAAGCTTCCATGTATCTGGATAGATGGATCTAAAGACTTGCTAAAAGTATGCATGTCTTGTTTCTCATGCATGCAAATTTGGCCTCACTTAATTCATTAGAGAAAGTCATCCCCAAGAAAATATAAAAGATTTGTTGATGAAAATGTAATCACCAAATAACTTACATTCCCTGATGTTAACTGAACAGGATTTTAAGAAGATTAAAAATACATTCCATCAGGGATGAAGTATACTTAATCTTTTATTGCAAAATCTCTTGTTGCTAAATGGCAGGTTAGAAGCTATTCTAGGGACATGGAATAGAAAGGGTAATGACTAATCTATGTAAGCTTATTTTCCTGAAATTTGCCACTGTGGGAGTGCTAATGTGCTTAAGTTGAAAGTGTTGTTAACCACTGTTTATCTTTTCTGAGTCGGGTTAAATAAGCTGGTAGTTAAAATCTGTACAGTCTATACTAACTCCCACAGTTGCTTATAGCAGCATTAGCAAAAGTGAAGCATTTTGCACATAAAAGGCTATAGAGTTTTACTCCCAAATGCAGCAATTTACATTCAAATCCCCAGGAAAAGTGAAAATGATACCTGTGCTGAGCAAATTTAGAAGACACCTATTCAGGCTGTGGCTCGGAAGAATCCTTTAACTATCCCATTCTAGTCTAATTTTACTTTCTCTTCATCTTATCTCAGGTGTGCTGTCAGACTCAGTGGCAAGATTTAGGGAGAATAAAAACTAAAGTGTATTAACTTTTCAGGCTATGCTGCTGCCAGAAGACGGCAGGACTTGGCCTGTAAATGCCCTGCAAGTGAGATGTCCAAGGATTCCGATAAATGTGCTTATCTGTAGGTATTATACATGGTGAGGCTCAGTTAGCTATACCTGAACAGACCATTTCTCAAGGGTTTGTGATTTGGGGCAAGATAGGGAAAAGGAATGAAAGAGTCATAGAATCATTAAGATTGGAAAAGATCTCCAAGATTATCTGGTCCATCTGAATGGTAGCACTTGTTTTGTAAATCCCTACGTCCATAACATAGGCCCAAATTTACACTGAATTATTTCCCATGAGCCACTACCAATAAATCAAATCGAATTTAAATTACATATCAGGCCAGATACTTTGAAAGCCTTAATTTGAGTGAAAGTCAAAAGGTAAAACTGTTACAAAGCTCACACATCAGAGAAAGTAACTGCATTCTGCAAAATGCAGAATTACAAATTTAGCAAAATTAAAAATAAAGAAAAAAATCCCCTAGTCACTCACACAGACAACGAAAGTGATATGGAAAAATTCCTTCACATTACTTAAAAATAACTCAAGTTCAGTGTTGAGTAGGGGAAGATAAGGAATCCATTTTAAAAATCAATGCTTTGAGTTCTTGTTCTTCCTATTTAACTAAAAATAAGTAAAGCCATAGTAGAAAATTTCAGAGGAAGGGACCTTTTTCATAGTTATTTGAGATCTCCAGGTAAAATACTTTGTCACTACACAAATAGATTATGATTAAGTGATGCCCATTAAAGTTTGCTAAGCTTATTTGTCTAAAATTGAATAATAAATGTCAGAAACCAAGTATTTAAAAGAGGTCATCAGTCTTGCATTGTAAAATGTATTGCTTTCATCTCTGCAATTGCTACTTTACAGTTGCAATTCTGCTTTTCAGCATTAAATTCCCTACTTGTTTCAGTCAATTGCCATGGAAAGTAATTTAAACCATAATGTACAGAATGAAACCAAGCACAAGCTTTTCTTCCTGTACTCAGCAGCCTTCATCCCATTGCAATTCTCTTTTGACTCCTTCTACATACTTAACTCACGTAAAGATGGAAGGAAAACACTGGAAAAGACATTACTTCTTGATATGTTTCATATCTTTACCACTATGTTGAATTGAAGCTGTTCAGGGCTGCAGCTACAGAAATTCTTCATTCACAAGAGAAAAGTGTATGGTAGGTTGACAAGTGCTCCATTATATGGAGTGTGTACCATATACACTCGATTCACAGCTCTATCTAGTACTTTTTTGTGGGAAAGACAAGACAAAATCAAGGGTGACTACTTTACTTCTATGTTCAGCTATTCAGAATAGTGATTCTAAGTAATAGCAATTATGTTCTGTTATACTTTTCTTCCACTTTTTCATGCATAAGTTTTGAGAAGTAGAATAAAACCAACAGAAACGTGCAGGAATATATGCAAATTTTCCCCCCTAAATGTGGTACCTGCTAAAACAGAAGCAGCTGTTTTATCTGAATCTGAAAAACTGCATGTAAGAGGTAAATTACCACATGCACAAAACATAAAATAAAATAAAATAAAATAAAATAAAATAAAATAAAATAAAATAAAATAAAATAAAATAAAATAAAATAAAATAAAATAAAATAAAATAAAATAAAATAAAAGTATGTAATGGACAACAATAACATAGCTTGGCCCTTATTTATGTAATTTATGTACAGCATCTTAAATCACTAAGTCAGTAGAGAGAAAAGCTCCTGGCTTTTCTGGTAGTTGGAGTACTGGTTCCAAAACAAGATAAAGAACATTAAGACTCTTTAAAATTTTGTGTATGAAACACATTAGCAACATCCTGTTTTTACAGTGAAATTCTTCTTTCTTTTTTTTTTTTTTTAATTTGGCATCACATAAGTTCCTAGAAATGTAATGAAAGTCAAAGAATCAAGTTGTAAAAGGTGGGATTAGAACATAGAGTCATTTGCCTGATGGTGATCAAATGAACACATTTACCTTATAAGAAAACCTCTTTAGCATTATGATGATGTATAGGTGCTATTAGATTACATTTACATTCATGAAGCTTTACACTCCCAGAGCAAGCAAAGCCTGATACTTTCTCTTGCAAGTATTTTTCCCATTTGTTTAATAATATACATCAATTGTTTATAATCTTTTCTACTCAGGTATTTTTGTCTGCAGAATTTTACATTTAGTTCAGTGAAACATGTAAAATATTATGACAATGGTAAAAAAATAGTCAAAAACCTGAAATTTATCAAAGTCAGGATGAACATTAAATTTTTATTTGACTAATGGAAGCACAGTAGGGAAAAAATGAGAGGAAAAGCCAATCAAGGCTGTCAGGCTAAGTTAAAGTAAATGAGGAGGAGTTTGATAATTTTCTCTTCACCCACCTAGTTGGAGATCTATTAATATTCCATGTAACATATATTCATGTGACATTTCCGTATGACACAGCAAATCAGATCTGAGCAGCTCAGCTGGAGAGAGTCATAGGAAACAGGGTGGGAACCCCACTCAGCCACCCCTGTGTCCTGCCCTTGGATCTCCCAGTGTCCAGCAGAGCCCCCAGGTACCATGCAGCATTCTCGAAAGCCCCCCTCCAAACTACTCAATACCTCTCCTGTAATCTCAGTGTCCCCAGAGCTACCAAAAGCCCTCCCAGTGCCCCTCAGTACTTCTCAGAGCCCCTCCAGTATTATCCTGGAGTCCTGCAGTATTCCCAGAGCCCCCAGTACCCACCCTATGATGACTGCAGGGGCTAAAGATGTAGAACATACCAGTTCAGCTATTATAAGAAACGGGGACAGAGGCGAGAGGGAGTGAGCTAAAATACAGTTAGAGCAATCAGAAACAAAGTAGGAGGTAGAGACACAGGGCAGAGAGAAGGGTAGAAGTTGAGATGGGCTGAGGAATCATGGCTCGTCCACAAGAGAAATGTGTACAACTAACCTAAGCAAGGGGAACAGTGGGGGAAAAGAGCCTGTGATGGAAACGTAGCAGAGAAATACACATACACATTTGAATAAATGGAAAAGTTCCCAGAAACAAGTCATTTCCTTCTGCATTTTTCACATGGCACTCCGTAGGTGACCACCATAATACGCTGATAAGCACTGTAACTCCTGCAGAAGTCTTCCTCACATTCCTTGAATACGTAAGAGCTCTTGGTTTTTTGATTGCTCTGGTTCAGGTTCAAGGTGTGATGAATCCATTCACAAGCTCGTAAGAGAAATCACCATGTACATCTTCATAAATTACTTTTATTTTAAATACAAATGCATTCTATGCAATAGAGACAGAAGTCAGTCTTCTAGTTCCATCCTGTGTGACATTTTTATGAAATTGAGAGCAGGAAGTAAGTAATCTTTTATCAGGTCAAGTTAACAACTGCAATATATTAATGCTTGGATTTCCACTGAAGGATCTTAAGGTAGGTAATCTGCCATTATTATCTGCAGATAAGTAATACTAGCAAAAGAGGTACTGTGTCTTTTGAAGGTCATGCAATCAATCGTTCAAAGAGTAGTCCGTTGCCAGGCCCAGGTATTACTCATAAAATTACACTTGCCTTTTTGAGCCTGGAAAATCATTTTCCTCCTTTATCCTCCCAAATCATTTTTTCTCCCTCTTTTTCTCTCTCTCTTTTTTCATTTTATCTTTTCTTACTTAACCTCTGTGTCGTGGTTTAACCCGGCTGGCAGCTAAACACCACGCAGCCGTTCGCTCACCCTCCCCCCTCCCTCTCTGGGACGGGGGAGAGAAATGGAAAGTGAAGCCCGTGAGTTGAGATAAAGACAGTTTAATAAGACAGGAAAATAATAATAACAATAATAATAATAATGATGATACAATGGTGATAATACGAAAGTAATAATAGTATGTACAAACAAGTGATGCACAATGCAATTGCTCACCACCCGCTGACCGATGCCCAGCCTAACCCCGAGCAGTCCGGCCCCCTCCCCCCGGCTAGCCACCCCTATATATTGTTTAGCATGACGTCAGATGGTATGGAATACCCCTTTGGCTAGTTTGGGTCACCTGTCCTGGGTCTGTCCCCTCCCAGCTCTTACTGCACCCCCCAGCCTGCCCGTTGGCAGGACAGAGCAAAAGGCTGAGATGTCCTTGGCTTAGTATAAGCACTGCTCTGCAACAATTAAAGCATCGGGGTGTTATCAGCACTCTTCTCATTCTAAGCCAAAACACAGCATTCCACCAGCTACTAGGAAGAAAATTAATTCTGTGCTAACTGAAACCAGGACATCTATCCACCCCTTATTCCATACCATTTATGTCATGCTCAGGTTACACTCTTTTCCATACATTCTAATTAGTCACCTATAGTAATCATGGTAGTGATAATATACAGTATAATATACTATTTAACATGGTGCAATTCAGTTCATGGGCTATTCTCACCCAGTATTAAATCTCCTTGAGGTACACACCGGACCTCTCCGTTCTTTTGCATTACCCACCAAGTATATCCAGGTCCCTGAGCGAAAACAATTCCACGAATAGGTTTGCCTTTTCCTGAGGCAGGAGTAGCCCAGACTGTTTTACCCAGCATATTTTTTACATGCACTACAGGAACTTTATCCCCATCTACAGTACGTAACAGGTTTGATTGGGCAGGTCCAGCTCGGTTGGTAGATCCCCTAGTATTGACTAACCAGGTGGCCTTTGCCAAATGCGTATCCCAGTTTTTGAACGTCCCAGCGCCCATTGCTTTCAAGGTAGTCTTTAACAGGCCATTGTATCGTTCAACTTTCCCGGAGGCTGGTGCATGATAGGGGATGTGATACACCCATTCAATACCATGTTCTTTGGCCCAAGTGTCTATAAGGTTGTTTCGGAAGTGAGTCCCATTGTCTGATTCTATTCTTTCTGGGGTGCCATGTCGCCATAGGACTTGCTTTTCAAGGCCCAGGATGGTGTTCCGGGCGGTAGCATGAGGCACAGGATATGTTTCCAGCCATCCGGTGGTTGCTTCCACCATTGTAAGTACGTGGCGCTTGCCATTGCGAGTTTGAGGGAGTGTGATGTAATCAATCTGCCAGGCCTCTCCATATTTATATTTCAGCCATCGTCCTCCATACCAAAGAGGCTTTGACCGTTTGGCTTGCTTGATTGCAGCACATGTTTCACAGTCATGAATAACCTGTGCTATAGCGTCCATGGTCAAGTCCACCCCTCGATCACGAGCCCATCTGTATGTTGCATCTCTACCTTGATGGCCTGAGGTGTCATGGGCCCATCGGGCTATAAATAATTCACCTTTATGCTGCCAATCCAGGTCCACCTGAGCTACTTCAATCTTAGCAGCCTGATCCACCTGCTGGTTGTTTTGATGTTCTTCAGTAGCCCGATTCTTGGGCACATGAGCATCTACGTGGCGTACTTTCACAGCCAGGTTCTCTACCCGAGCAGCAATATCTTGCCACAATGCAGCAGCCCAGATAGGTTTGCCCCTACGCTGCCAGTTGTTTTGCTTCCATTGCTGTAACCATCCCCACAGGGCATTTGCTACCATCCATGAATCGGTGTAGAGATAGAGAACTGGCCATTTTTCTCGTTCAGCAATGTCTAAAGCCAGCTGAATGGCTTTCACTTCTGCAAACTGACTTGATTCACCTTCTCCCTCAGCAGCTTCTGCAACTCGTCGCGTAGGACTCCATACAGCAGCCTTCCATCTCCGATGCTTCCCCACAATACGACAGGACCCATCAGTGAACAGGGCATATTTCTTTTCATTCTCTGGCAACTGGTTGTACAGTGGGGCTTCTTCAGCACGACCCACCTCCTCCTCTGATGATATCCCAAAGTATTTGCCTTCTGGCCAGTCCATGATCACTTCCAATATTCCTGGGCGACTGGGGTTTCCTATTCGAGCCCGCTGAGTAATCAGTGCAACCCACTTGCTCCATGTAGCATCAGTTGCATGATGCGTAGAGGGGACCCTTCCCTTGAACATCCAGCCTAGTACCGGTAATCGGGGTGCTAGGAGGAGCTGCGCTTCAGTACCGACCACCTCCGAAGCAGATCGAACTCCTTCATATGCTGCCAATATCTCCTTTTCAGTTGGAGTATAGCGGGCCTCAGATCCTCTGTATCCCCGACTCCAAAACCCCAGAGGCCGACCTCGAGTTTCCCCAGGTTCTTTCTGCCAGAGGCTCCAGGTGGGGCCGTTCTCCCCGGCTGCAGTGTAGAGCACATTCTTTACATCTGGTCCTGTTCGAACTGGCCCAAGGGCTACTGCATGGACTATTTCCTGCTTGATTTGTTCAAAGGCTTGTCGTTGTTCAGGGCCCCATTCAAACTCATTCTTCTTACGAGTTACTTGGTAGAGTGGGTTTACGATCAGACTGTAATTTGGGATGTGCATTCTCCAAAACCCCACAACACCTAGGAAAGTCTGTGTTTCTTTTTTGTTAGTTGGTGGAGACATAGCTGTTATTTTGTTGATCACATCCATTGGGATTTGACGACGTCCATCTTGCCATTTTATTCCTAAAAACTGGATCTCCCGTGCAGGTCCTTTGACTTTATTTTGTTTTATGGCAAAACCGGCTTTCAGAAGGATTTGGACTATTTTCTTCCCTTTCTCGAAAACTTCCTCTGCTGTGTCACCCCACACAATAATGTCATCGATGTACTGCAGGTGTTCAGGAGCTTCCCCCTGCTCTAGTGCAGACTGGATCAGCCCATGGCAAATGGTAGGGCTGTGTTTCCACCCCTGGGGCAGCCTATTCCAGGTATATTGGACTCCCCTCCAAGTGAAGGCAAATTGTGGCCTGCACTCTGCTGCTAGAGGGATGGAGAAAAATGCATTAGCGATATCAATTGTGGCGTACCACTTGGCTGCCTTCGATTCAAGTTCATACTGAAGTTCCAGCATGTCCGGCACTGCAGCACTCAGTGGTGGCGTGACTTCGTTCAGGCCGCGATAGTCCACTGTTAGTCTCCACTCGCCATTAGACTTTCGCACTGGCCATATGGGACTATTGAAAGGTGAATGAGTCTTGCTGATCACTCCTTGGCTCTCCAATTGACGAATTAGCTTATGGATGGGAATCAGGGAGTCTCGGTTGGTGCGATATTGCCGCCGGTGCACAGTTGTGGTAGCAATTGGCACTTGCTGTTCTTCGACCCTCAGCAACCCCACAACAGAAGGGTCCTCTGAGAGACCAGGCAAGGTAGATAATTGTTTAATGCCCTCTGTCTCTAAGGCAGCAATACCAAAAGCCCACCGGAACCCTTTTGGGTCCTTGCAGTATCCTCTTCTAAGATAGTCTATGCCAAGGATACATGGAGCATCCGGACCAGTCACAATGCGGTGCTTTTCCCACTCATTCCCAGTCAGACTCACTTCTCTGATCCTGTAAAAAGGAGAAAAGGCAAGAGTCGACAGGAACCAGCACAGTCAGACTTGTCTTTGTCCAGCACTGCCTTTTAATTTGTGGGAGAGAACCATAGGAGAGGTCACTTCATGCTGTGTATATTGCTGACATGCAGAGATGGGAAAAACAGACATACTCCTGATTTCCTGTGAGAATGACTTGCTAGAGCAAGATGCTATTCCATTAATGAAGCAGCCACACGATTCTAGGGCAGCCCAGCAACTTTTGGTGTAATATTTAAATCCTGCGTGCATGGCAACGTTTTTTGTCAGCTCTGCTAGTAATCTTATTAAATTTATAGATGTGTTGGATCTTCAGGTTTTCAGTTTTTAAGTTACCAAAATAAAAAATAGATCAATCGTTCTCACTTATTTGTGAACGTCCTATTTTTGTCACAATTGCCTTATTTTAAATGTAAATGTCCTAGATTTTGTTTTCTAACCTGAGAAAGAGGTGTAACACAGAATATCCAACAATTAAAACTGTGCAAAATACACTTTAATGTTTCTGTACTCCTTCAGCTGTTGCAACTTTGAATTCCCCAAATCAACATATGAAGCACATGAAAGGTTTGGTCTATTCTGCTTTACAGATCATTAAAATGCACTGCTGTTCCTAGGATAAGCTGTATTGCTGCTTGATAAATATTCATAAAAGTATGTGAATAAATGCAGTTCAACAGGGTTCTGTCATGAAATACCAACTATTTCTAAAAATCTCATCAGCTCTGCTAAAATTGCCTTTATGTTTATGGTTTACTCAAAGAGCTTAAAAAAATCACTACTAACGGTTAAGCATTAGACACAGAATTCATAGAAGGTCTTATTTATTATTATATTTTAATTCCCTGTTGGAACAATAATGTTGCAGAAACTGGTAAATGCTGAAGCAAGAACAGAAAGGTCAAAAGCAGCATAGGGTATCCACAAGGAGTGCGGATCTGTGCCCTGCCTATGCTCATTGAGAAGTAAATGATGCAATACTTGGAAAGCACTGTTGGTTTTAGATTGGGTTCATATTGTTTGCATAAAACAAATTTAAGCAAGATGGAAGGATTAAAATATAATTTCTTATATTCTAAGGACTAAAATATAATTTGTTGTAGATAAGATAATCTTCATTGAAGATTTTATTTCAAAGCACCCAAAACAAGTACAGCAGGAGAGTAGGCAATGATAAATTGACCCTGCAGTAATCCTGACATTGTATTTCGGTATTGAGCTGCTTTGATTTAGCCTGTGAATGTTGGTTGTTTAATCAGTTTGAAAAGCAGTTTTGTACTGGGATGGTTCTCCCAGAATACATTTGTAGGGATTTTAGCTCTTGCTGTCATCAAACCAGGCATTTCTGCAAGGCTGTACCTGGCAACTCCGCTGGTTATGATCTAGATGCTTGAATCTTTTTTTTTTTTTTTTTTTTTTTTTTCCCCAGACCTGTTTAAGCAGCACAGCTACTTTCAGGGCAATTTGCGTCTGCAGCCAGCATGAAATGATGAAAGTGCAAACAGGTTGCGGTTCTGTTCATTAAACACCACATACACCTAACAGAAGGGTTGCTATCAACCCGTCTCCTCTGGTTCTGTAAGAGCTGAAAAAAGCTGCAACTTTTTGAGAATTGGTCATGAAAATGATTGGTGTTTTCCAGTCCTCTCTGCTAGAGGCCCCTAAATTTCATCTCTAAGGTTATCCCTGGCCTTGTGTTGCACAGTGGTCAGGGCAGCCTGCCTCTGAGTCTCTCTGGGAACAGTAGCGGTCTCAGAGTTGTGCTAAGCACTTCGGCTTCTCCAGTTATAAAATCTGATGAGTAGAAAGCCTGAACTATGTTTCTGCCTCCCTCAGACACGGCCCGGAGAGCCACCCGTAGGGAACAACTTCGCTTTGGTGGAGGGGAGTGGGTTCTTCCTGCCGTTGGGGCCGGAGAACAGGCGAGGCGCACGACACAGGACAGGACTGGACAGGACGGGACAGGACGGGACAGGACGGGACAGGACGGGACAGGACAGGAGGGCAGCGGCCGCCTTTCGCCTGCCCAGGGCGGAGGGGACGGCCGGGCTGCGCTCCCCTGGCCGCAGCTCCCGGGGTGCGGGTGCCCGCCCGGGGTCCCCTTCCCGCAGCCCTCCCCGCCCAGCGCCGGCCGGTCCCTGAGGGGCGGGCGGGGAGTGACGGCGCCAGCGGGCGGGAAGCGACGAGGGAGCCGCGGGGCTCTCGAACGGGAGCACCGGGAAGGAGGGCGGCGGGGCCCGGGGCGCTGGGGTGAGGAAGGGCTGTGGTGTGCCTGCCCTGCACCCCCAGCCTTGCCCCCGCTTCTCTTCTCCCCGGAGCTCGTCGGCGGGGCCGAGGACGCGACGCGTGCCGGGAACGTGCCGGAGCTGAGGCGGCGGCGGCTGACAGATGGAGCCCGACGGCGCGGTGAGGAGCGAGGCGGGCTCGGGCGGCCGCCCAGGCTGGGGGAGCCGCTCCGCCGAGGAGCAGGCAGCGGGGCCGGGAGCCGAGGGCCCGGCTCTGCGCCCCGGGGCCTCGCCCGCAGGGATGGGGCTGCTCCCGCCCGGCTGCCGGCAGCCCCTTCCCGCCACAGCGCCGGTTGCGGCCTGCCGCCATTTTGCGCGCTGAGGTGGCTGCGGGCTGGTGGGGCAGCGCCCTGCCATCGCGTCTACACATAAACACTTGGAAAACCCGGCCCGCCCTGGATACTTCACCTTCTGTAGAGTTCTCTTTTACGCCACAGGACGTGGCGGTCTAGGCAGTTCAGCCCTTCGGCTTTTCTCCTCAGCAGAAGGGTCAGAGCTGCCGGTCATCCCACTCGTTTTCTCTGTTGAACAAATCCCCGGCGTTGCATTAAAACTCAGCCCCCTCGGGTGTCCCAATGCAGTTAAGGATGACCGTGTTTTGAAGGCCTGTAGAGCCTTGATGTCCAATTTCTGATGTTACAGGATAGGAGTGGTGAAAAGAGGCGGGTCGGAGTTGGAAGGTGGGATTAATCACCAGGCCCATGTAGTATTTGGTTTTCTGACCATGGAGGTAGTCAACATAAAAGTGAAAAACTTGATACTGGCAAAGGAGCAATTGTCAAACACTGAAGACATAAAAGTACTGACAAATTTACACATGTACACTGTTCTAAACAAATCACATGATAAAAGTAGTTTAGAAACACAAATAATCACATTAAGTTAGCACGCAAATCCTTTTTGATCCTGTTTTCTTACTGCTACAATGGCATTCAAGTGAGGAGAAATCGTTTGAGATGACTATCGGAACAAAGATTTTAAGATTTTCAAAGGTTAGGATTTTCTTTACCCTCTTGGGAGTTCACAATTGGTGTGTTTTAATGCCTCATTTCTTCCATTTGGGTTCTTTGTATGTTTTTTTTTTCTTTGTATAAGACTTAAAACTTGAAATTTGTGTCGGAAAGTAAAATTTAGGAAGAAAAGGTAGGACTTCTGGATTTGGAGTCAAATGTTACGTATTATTTTGTATTTAAATAGTTAAATTCTGATATTTTGGTTCTGCACCTAACTATGAAACAGAATGTTGTATTTCATGTAAGAGGTGAAAAAATAAACCTGTTCATACTTCAGAAGTTGTTCTTGACAGAAAATCTTCTTCCATCTAAAAGCCTTTGGGTGTACGGGAATTATAATTGTTTCTGACATGTGAGTATTATGACCAGTACAGCTAAAACAAAATACAGAAAGAGTTTAGGGGAGCTTGCTCTGAGTCGTTGTACTAAAAACAGTTTGTGAAGAGAGAGAGTTGTTGACAGGCAGAAAGTGGTGTTATCCATGCTACTATTGTTTACCAGAGACAGATGAGCTTAGTATGTAATTGATGACTAATTTTCAGTACATTATTAATTTTGTTTTAATGTCCCATCAGGGAAGACTAGTCTCAAATCATACCGTGTGAGGCAGACTGTGCTCCATAACAAAGGGCTAAGGGTATTAAAGGGGATGTTTGTGTCCATGCAGTACAGGTGGTGATCCAGAGACTCTGAGGAAGAGTCATGTGCGTGTCAGAGAAAGAGTGCAGTTTGAAGCTGTTGACTTAAAAGGTTGTTGCTATAAAAGGCATAAATTAAGGGGCTTCTAATTAATATAAATTCATCTCCAAAATAGAATAAATAACTTGGGATTCATACAGCAGAGTGCTCTGCACGTGCACACACACACAAACAAAAGGATTTGTAGATTAGATCCTAAATGCCAATTTCTGTAAGGTATTTAAGTGTAAGTGAAATGTCAGATTGTAGTTTATTTAGGATGCTATGGAATTGCTTACAACTAAGCTTATATTTAAATACTTCATAGGGTTGGATTCAGAATAAAAATAAATATGCTTAATGTTCAGCTGTTCAGCATTTGCTGTGCCTACCAAAAATTCTGTATTTTCTGTTTAGAATTTATTCTCTTAGTAGCTTGTACTATGTAAGCTGTTGTAAATTTTTGATTTTTTTTTTTCAATCAACAGGCTGCAAATCAGACACAAACAGAATCTTCACCTTCAACTCCCAACACTGTGTCACCAGTGCCATTAAATAATTCAACCGGTGCTCCAAGGTTTGGAACAGTTACTCCAAATCGCATCTTTGTAGGTGGAATTGATTTTAAGGTATATTTTTTTCCTAATTTTGCTACTAAATGATATTTTATAGCCTATAAAAAGCAATAAGAGAAGTATGTGTGTTTATTCAGGGGGTAAATGCCTTTCGCTATAAAGTTCAAATGAACAGCAGAGAATAAAGTTTTAAACCTTGATGTACCTACCTGTGCTACAAAGTTGCATAAACTTCTGTACCCAGCTGCTAGAAGCTTTTGCCATGCTGGTTCTTCAGATATTTTTTTTCAAAGGTAGCTTTTGTAATAAGCAGATACTATATAGTATGTAAATTTTAAATTAGTGTAATTAGTGTAACATTTAGTGTAATTTATTAAACTGTAAGCTCAGTGTTATAGCTTGCACACAGCAGTCGTCAGTATCTTTAGTTCCTCTAGCACTTTGAGATCATACAAAAGAAGGAGCTATGGCAACAGTATTCTTCATCTATTGCAGTCATTTTCTTAAAAGCAAGTATTTGTTTTAAAATATACGTTAAAGCGTCCCTGGGCAATTTCCAGTATTGCTTTGAAGCCTTAAAATGCTTGTGCCTGTGCATATGCCATAAAAAAACTTCAAATATCAGAGAGTATCAGGCCATTCTTACATTTTTCAGCCATTTTGAACATTCACAGCAAGATATGCACCACACCTTTACAGCTACTGTCTTATTTCTTTCTTACCACTTTAGACAATGAGTTTGTCATTGACTTATGGGAAGCAGTTTTGGTCTACTTAGATGTTGTTTCCACCAACTTAAATGTTGTTTCCACCAACACTATCTTCTATGCCTCGCTCCTCTTAGGCTGAGGACCTTTTAAGCATTGACTCAGATGAAGAGGAGGAAGAATGACAATGTATTCAGACTATCTTGGATAATAATACAAGAACTTCCAGGATCTCCTGACTCATTTGTCCAAGACAATTCGGGTAGAGGTGCTCATAGTTCAAGAGAAGCTGTACAAGGCCTTCGGTGTATTTGGGCTTTAGCAAAAAGGCACAGTAACTATTTAGAGGCATTAATAGTAAGCAAATTACTAGGGCTGTAAAAAGATCTCAGTCTGTTCTGTCTTCACTGCAATTTAAAAGGTTAAAATATTTTTCCATATAACTTATCCGTATTCTTGTCAGTTGTCATTTATTGTACATTTTGAAAGGTTACGTGACTTTGGTTCAGTAACTGATTGGTCTGTTATGAATATTATTTAGCCTCAGTGGCAGAGGAATACAATGTGTTTGTATCTGGAAAGCAGAAGAAGATAGATTTTGTTTGGAAAGGAACGGGAGAGAATGAAACCTCTGTAGACTTTTCAGCTACCTTTCCATTCATTGTGACTCAGATACTAAGTAGAGTCTTAAATTTATTTTGAAATCATAGGATATTTATGTGTTAGTCTCAGATTGCTCTTTGCTATGATTTCAGTAAAAACAAGGTTTGTTTTTTCAAGTTTGCTGGAAAAAAATATAAAGCTCTTTATTTAGCTATTTTTGTAAAAAAATGGATGCTTGCACACACAGATAATTTGCTTTCCAGCAAGCTCTTTTATCATTTTATTGGACACTTCATTTGGTCTGTTGCCATAGCAGTGATTCCTATTTGTAAGAGGAAACATCTGGCTTCTTAAACTTGGACAAACAGTTGAATAATTGAAGTTACAGCTGTGTATCTTTTTGTCCAGTCTGAAGGGGTCTCTCTTCAATGGTGTCATCTTTGACATCCTGTAGGCTTACATTACCCTTTCGTCAGAATCTGTCAAGTGCCTTGGTCCTGTGAGGAGCATGGAAACATGAGTCCTGAAGGTGTCTCTAGCAAACTTACAGATACCGTGTTTATCCAGGTACTTGTAAACGGTACCGTGAATCTTAGAACAGGGTTTCTTTTTTGTTCTTTTTCAGTACACTACTCCACAGATAAATCTTTTATGTTAAATCTTTTATCTTTCATTAATCTTTTAGCTTTTGAAGCTTGCAGTGTTGTGTATACATCATTCACATCTTTTAGGTATTCAGTATAACTTTCTGCGCTGATCACAGTCTTAGGACTCTTAAACTGTTTTAATGTATTTTAGCCTTCAGCTACTTTATCATAGGTTCTTTTTCTTAATTTTGTGAAGCAGCTGAGCTGCACATAACGTGGAACTTAAAAGAAACAGTCTGCTAGAAATTGAAATGTTCTCCTAGAAATGTGAAGCTTTATCTGTACAGCTTCAGTTTCTAAGCAGCTAAGTTCTGGTGTTCATTGGAGAAAGTTTTAAGGGAAAGGCACATCTTAAAATCAGTCTTTTTTTTTTTTTTTCTCTTTGGGTTTTTCATCATTTAAGAATGTGAGAACACTTCAGCTTATATAAAATGGTTCTACAGCATATGCTATCAGTTGTTTGAATGGGTTTATTTTCTGACATGAACAGACTTTCATATTTCTACCTAAGTGCAAAACATGATCATCTATTCAAGAGAATGGCTCTGGATGCCACTCAGTAATTTATTAACCTTTCAGTGCTGCATAGTTGCTCAGGAACTGATGTGTTAATGGCAGAATGCTTGGAATAGTGAGGGAGGTAAGTCTTGTACCATCAATGCTCTCTGGTCTTAAAGGTTGCTGCAAACTACACTATTTCTTTTTGTAAAATACATCTTCAGGGTAGAGTTATTCAAAAAGTGTGAGCTTCATATTCTTGCTAGTTATGAAAGTTATTAAATTACAGCTTTTGTTTCTTTGTTTTAAAATCTTTTTCCTTCTCAAACTCAGTTAAGCCTCTGATACATAGGAGGAGATTTTTGCTAAATTGCATGCGTACTCTTAAAAGCAACAGAAGTTATTTACTTAGAGGTAAAATAGCACTTCTTGTGTACATCCTTAAAAATAATCATAACTATAGATGAATACAGAAATTACCTGAAGTGGATAAAAATCCATGTATATAAGCATGCTTCTTGACAGCATTAGGTATTGTATTAACAAAGGACTGTGCAGAATAAAACTTTCAATTCTGAAATGTGGTGTTTAGGACACCATATTTATTTATGTTAACACTGTTAAGAAAAACTAATTCATAGAAGGGAGACAAGTGTTCATATAGCTTAAGCGTGTGCATTTGCTAGGAATTTGTTTCCTCCATGTGTACTTGGATTAGAAGGGAACAGTACTTAGAGCATTTTTTATCAAAAGTTTCTTGCTTAGTTCATGCTGGGGAGTACCCACAGTGTATCTGTATATGTGTGTGTATGTATGTGTGTACATATACACACATATATCCATATATATGTTATGAAAGCCAACACAGTCTGCTGTTGATGTTGAGAGAGTGATTTGTTTCATATTGTAAACAGTACTCTAATGCATAATGTGTGTGTGTGTGTGTGTGTATAATCCCATATTGTTAACTGTCTTCAGTGACCATACCTGTAAAGGGATTGTTCTGTAAATCCAATAAAACTTTTCAATATTTTAGTGGTTTTCTAGTGTTATTGCTGAATATGAAAAGGCAGTTATTAAATAGGGATGCTGTTCTCTTGCTTTGAGCCACATGTGCCTGCTTATTCTTTTGTCATTTAATCCAGCGTTATAATTAGTTGGTGGCAAACTTTGTTCAAAGTATATCCTTTAAAAGTCTTATGGAAATATTCCTTAAATGACTACACAAATCAGCTCTTCTTTCTTTCTTTCTCTCTTTCTTTCTTTCTTCTTTTTTTTCTTCCTCTTAATTTATTTTACTAGACTAATGAAAATGACCTGAGGAAGTTTTTTGCTCAGTATGGCTGTGTGAGAGAGGTGAAGATAGTAAATGACAGAGCTGGAATATCAAAGGGGTTGGTATAGTAGAGTAAGCATGCTCTGTGAATTGAAAATATAACAGAAAGTTGCCTGACTACAGTGGATTTTATTAAAATTTTCATAGCTCAGAACCTTATTAATACATGTAATTGGTGGCCCCAAATGTTCCATGTGTCCACAAATCTGCTTGTGTTCTCTAATATCAGCATATAAATGGCTTTGTGACTTGCATAACTCTAAAACCATGTGGTCATTTTATTATAAGATGAAGCTGTGTATAACAAGACAGAAAAATCATGATCCTTTCTGTTGTTTTTTAGTAATAATTTAATTAAAGTACCCTTTTTTGGATTATCTGTTAAAAATACATAATTTCTATTGCTGAGTGCCAGTGTGGAAAGGAACCTGAGGATAGAGGAAGAGGTGAGATGTACCTCATTATGCTGGAGTACAGCACAAGAACCACGATTATTTTGTGAAGATTTTTCAAACAAGAACACGGGACAAATCTGAGAATGAATCATGACTGCAGAAAAGGGAACTAAGACTAGAAGTCAGTAAAGAGAAAAATGCTGAAGAATAAATACAGAGAAAGATTCAGATTGGGCAGTAAAGTACTTGTTTAAACATTTTGGTCTTTGGTTTTAAAAATGTTTCCAAATTTGGTTAGAGAAAGCAATCTAGCAAAAGCTCATTGGTTTTACAGTATGGCTGGTCAGAACCTCTATACTCACATAAGCATAGAAATGCTCAGAAAGTTTGGTATTTTTTATTGGAAGTTCTAATATGCTGGCTGGAATAACAGAGGCCTTCTCAGTATTTTCTGAAGTCTGAACTTGGGAAATGTTAGTAGGAGTTCTTTATAGAAAGCCTGTTTCATTTGTTGCAGCAGTTAAGAGATGTGGTGAAAGAGATATTATGTCGTGAAATGTGAGAATACTTCATCCTCAAGTGCACCACAAAACTGTTGTTTAATGTTAGTCATGTCAAGACTGACAGAATAATTCACAGGTAAACACCATCTGTGCATTGCTGATTTATCTGAGAACTCTATTTAATGTACTGGGCAGTGACTATGGAAGTGTGGAGCATTCACAGTTGTCACTGACATTGATGGGAACTATGCTATGAAATACTGTATAAAAATAAAAAAAAAAATCCAAAATGTCTCATCTTGGGTACTCATAACAAGTGAGAGCTTCAAATCAAAATCTCGTTGTTAGAAAAAGAAGGAACTAAAGACATGCACTGTTTTAGGTTTTGCCTAGCTGTTTAGGTGAGCTCATTCACTGCATGTAAACAATAACATATGACCATCTACTTAAACATATTAGAAAGACTAGAACAAGGATTATTATATTAACAAATGAAGATTATGGTTGGTACTACAGTCTCATTTCTACATGGCTGATTTTTTTCTAGTAATTTACTTCCTAATGGTATTTCTACTGGATGTAAATTATTGATGTGGAATGTATGAAAATACGAACTTCAGAGACATAGCTCTCTTTTTGTTTAGGTATGGCTTCATTACTTTTGAAACTCAGGAAGATGCACAGAAGATACTACAAGAGGTAAGTAATACTTCCCATTATGATTCTCTCTTAAATAATTAGTTTCACATTAGTCTTTTCAGTTGGCTACTGTGGATTTGTAGATCTGTTAAGATTGGTCACTATGTCTTTATACCAATATCTTGTGGAACCAGGGAAAGGAGCTGCCACTTCCTAGTAGAATGTTTTACTTTGACATAGTGTTTACTTATTCTACATTTGCTCCGTAAGGACTGTTTTTCAAACGCATTCTGATTACTCTTTCTCCTTCACAATTGCTTTATCTTGCTTTACTGGAAAATCCGTTGCTGTCAAAATCTTGTGGAGAGTTAGGAAAGACAACTGCTTTCTTTTATTCTGGCATATTTGATTTTCAGAGCTGATGTAACTCTTTTCAGAAATAATTAAATTCACTTGAAGTCTGGTAGGTTTATTTTATGTCACATAATGGTTGCTTCTCTATTTAGCTGCATTACTATTTTGATATTCCCTCTAGAACCTCCCTTGAGACTGGGTTAACTGTTCAGCTGGATATTAGCTCTTCACTTCTTACTTCTTAAACATGTGTTCCATTTTTTGGATGGAATATATTGGGTAGGTCAGTTGGTTGGTATCCATACCTGTGAACGTACTGAGAGATACGAAGCCTTGGATACTATTTTCTTTTCTTCCTCTCCCTGCATAATGTCCTCTACCAAATGCAAAAATTAAAATATTAAAATACTTGGGCTTTGTTGAAAATTAATGTGCTCAAATTCAAAATAAAAGTTGGGACATTTTAAAAGAAATCTTTTGGGGTATTTTCAAAAAACACGGTCATGTGAAGACAAAAGAGTACACAGAGAGGAGCACCTTTTTTTTTCCCCAGTTTTTATTGTTTTCTTTCTCTGAACTAGAACTCCAAGGGTACTTACTACCATCGTGAAAACGGTTTAGGATTTTTGCCTGTAACCGAAAAGCTATTCCAGTGAAGTCTTAGTGGTGTTTCACTGAATGAGACTAATAGCTTTTTGTCTGCAGGAAAAACTTTAATGTAGATATCCTAAAATATCCTACAATAACATCACCAACATCACCTTTTTCACTTCTGCATCCCACTGTTATTAATCTTAAGATCAATTAGGATACCTCTTTTTTTTTTTTTTTTTTTGACATCTTTAGTGGAGTTTCCAAACTTTAAAAATATATTACGATTTAAATGAACGATCTTTTATTTTATACTATTGGATTTCTTTGCATTTATATGGTGCTCTGATAGTCGTTTGCATTTATTTTTGCATCCTACTTCAGAAATTTCTTTTTCTGTTTTGCAGTCTTTGAGTGTATTAAATTGAATTAGTCTGAAAAACAGACCGTGAGGAGTTTCACTGGAATCCTTTTTCCAGTCATATTTTATGGCATCTAATACTACCTCTTCCCATCTTTCTGTATTCATTTTTTCGTCATCACATCTTTTCCTGTTAATTTAATTTTCTTTAGCATTGCATGTAACTTTTCATGTATTAAACACTCTGAAGATATTTGCACAGATTAGGTATTTCTCTTAACTGAGGAAGTCATACATAAAAAACCAGCCTAAATTGTGACAGATCACATCGATGGGATTGCATTGGGAAGGTTCATCTTCTGTTGTGTGTGGTAGATTGCAGTTTGACTGAAACTTGCATCAATTTTCAAGGAGTTGCTCAATGGTTAATAGGCTAGGTAGGTATGTTTGCAATAGGTAATACTTTTTTATGAACACCAAAATTAAGAAAAAAAAAGTTTTGCCTTTTCCTAACTTTTAAGCCTTTATGTGGGACTTTGTATTATGCATAGGTGTTCAGTTATTTCACTAAGTAGGGCTCAAATTAAGAAAATATATTCATTAATTAACTGTTGTCCATCTGTTGGATGTAATTTCTATTTCTGCCTATAATCTTTAAGAAGTAAACTATTACCTCTTTACTGGAAAAATTACAGCTTTGACACTGAAAAATTTGCGCTGTCATGTGGTGGTTTAGGAATTGTATAGCTATTGGGAAAAAAACAGCTTTATTTGTCTGTACCTAGCACTTTTTTTTAGTTCTTCTGCTATACTTTAGCCTTACTAGGGTATCAGTTTTGATGTGCTTTTATGTTCTGTTGCCCAGGATATAAGGAAGTTTTAAGACAGCCTCATATAAAATAAAAGCATGTTTTATGTTCTGGGCTTATTACCTAGAATTAATTACTGCTGTGATCTTTTGTAAAATACATCATGATCACGAAAAAAATGAAATTGAATATCTGTATTTGCATATATATATGCATATATATTGTATGAGGAGAGGGTATCTGTTACTCGAGAGGCTCCATGAGGAGTAAGTAATATTAGAAATTACTGATAATTGCTTTTGTGTATGTGAAGTATAATGATAAGATAAAAAAGGATCTAGTGTAGTTCTTGTTTTATAGAGAGGCACTGTAAATAAAAAGCAGTGGAGGGTGAAACCCTAAGTAGCTTGCCTGCCTCTTATTTTTGATTCTTGGGTCCTTAGATTTATGTAGAAAATAAAAATACTGAATGCCTTTTTTTTTTTTAATTCTAGGCTAAAAAGCTTAGTTATAAGGATAAGAAGTTGAATATTGGTCCAGCAATAAGAAAACAACAAATACGGATTCCTCGTATGTATTTTCACTTGCCTTTCTCTGTTATGTGTGTGTCACTAGTCGTTTTAGTTTCTAACCAAGATGTGCCTGGTCATGCATTGCATTAATGCTGTGGACAGAACAGACTCAGAGTAGTTAGCACTGGAAGTAAATAGATGCTAGTGGAAATGTCCAGATTTGGAGCGTCTAGGATTGATAATCTTGAATTATTTTATCTCTTAATGTATTACTGGCTTGGAAAAGATTATCTATGTAGGGACAAGCTGAATGGAAATTTTTATCTCAATTCCCAGACACAACCTCAGGTCTAAACACTTAAAAGAAGGAATCTGTCCTCACAGATTCTACAGCACAAAGCAGGTTTTGCTGGCTCACTGATTGGGTTGTCACTAATCATTTATTTATATTAGCAAAATCCATCAGAACCATTGCACTTTGCTTTCTTCAGCAGACACCATATAGAGTGGGTGGTTTCAGTCTCCACTCAGTTATGACATTTCTCTGCTGTGAAATAAAGACATAGATGCTAGAGTTTCCTACTCTGACAAAGAACTATCTAGGCCAAACACTTGCATAAGAGGACTGTTGATGAGCCACCTTTGTCAGATAACTAGTCTTTATCTTGGGCAAGCATGCTGTTAAGATGTTCTTCTGTACCTTTCCATTGTACTGACTTCCTTCTAGAGAAGATGCCCTCCCCTTCTGCCAAGGACAGTTTTATTTCCATAATACATTGAAAAAGATTAAATCATACCATTTAAGATGAGATCTGATTTTTTTTTCGTATAGCCAGACATGCTATTTTGTTATTCCTCAGTAAAGGCTGTGTATCAGAGATGTAAAATACTTTACTTTAGGAATGCAGCAGCAAATTAAGTATACTTTTCTTCCATTTGAGGACAATAGTCAGAAGAATTTCAGTTGAATTCTAAAGTTTTCTTTATTTTTTATTGTCATTTTATTGATGAGAAACAGTTCATATGTGCATTAGCACTGTTGTTGCATGCATACTTTCACTCAAGACAGGAAATTTCTTCTCCCTCCATATGCATAGGTATGCCCTTCTCCCTTTTAAATTTGTAGGGTAGCATTTGCCCAGGGGAAATGGAATTCTTTATTCCAACTGCATAGTTTCTTTGCTTCAGAAATTATTCTGCATGGTCTTTGCTCAGCCATTGTTGAGGGTTTACATTTGTTTATATTTTTTTATTGTTGGTGGAGGGGTTTTTGTTTGTTTTTGTTGTGCTTTGTTTTCCTTTTCATCTTTGACTTGGACTTCATCAGTTGCACTGCCAGACTTCTGTTGCTTCCTTCTCCTGACTCTTGTGCTCAATGTATCTAGATTCAAAGTGTGGTACAAGATCATATTGTCATCTGGATATATATCCTGGTATTCTATTTCAGTTTTTCTGCTCTCATGTTCAGCCCACTAACCTTAGTCGTTAGGATAGTTTGCTCATTTGGAGGCTTGTGCAAGTCTAAACTTCCAGTCACTGAAGGGCTGCAGCTGTATTGTATTCAGCAGAATTGAAGACATCATTCCTTTGGTAGTCTCATTTATCATTTTCTTTTCCAGCCCAACTAATCCAGTGTTAGGGATCTCTTAAACTACAATTTAAGGCAGTAGGAATAAAAGAAAAGCAATCTTCTTTCTTATGTATATATCTTAGGTATATATATATTTACTGTCTCTTCCAGAAGTGGGTAAAAATCAGGGTTCAAAATTCAAGTACTGCTGTACATCACATTCTAGTTGTGTTGAGTAACTGATACGCATGTATCTGTATTCTGCAGCCCTTCCAAATTACCTCTGGCATCATCCTGTGATTCTCTTAGAGGGAGCAGAGGTGACACTAGGCACACACTGTCCCATGTTCGTTCTTTTGGGTGTTTTGATTCTTTGAAGATCAGAAATGATCTTCCTTCCTTTTTTATGACCTTCACACTAAACAAAAAAAAAAATTACTGTTAACTCACTTTCAGGTTCTACTGTAATACCAGAATCTGGTACGATGTACTTGACTACTTCAAGTGGATATCCTTATATTTACCATAATGGAGTGGCTTATTTTCACACTCCTGAAGTTGCTTCTGTTCCACAGCCATGGCCAGTAAGTAACAGATTTTTGTATACATGCTTTTCTATGGACAAGGATGAGTGCAGCATTTCTAATTCCCTCCTGCTTCTGGTTTCTCCAGCTATGCCTTATGTTTGATATTTAAATGTTTTTTGTTTGTTTGTTTGTTTGTTTGTTTACTAATACTGAGGAGCTCTTGGTGCTTACGACCCTTGATTGGCTTCATTTATTATTCTGCTGTGGGTGAGGTGCTTATGGCTGCAATAGCTGCTATGTTGAGGGTGAAAGGAGAACTTATTGATAGATGAACAAAGTAATTATATTGTCAGTACTATGGTAGGAGTACTGCTTCTTACAGGAGGAAGAATGTGGTAGATTGATTGTTTGACTTTAGTGGGTTTGGTGCGGTTGGCCCCCTTTATTTTGCTGGTGTTTCCCTGATCCTCGACTGGTTCCCCACAATAAACAGATTTCCAGCTGGTTTAGTTCCTTGAACTGTCTCACTGCCAAATCATACAAGTGCTGGGGCTGGCGCAAGGAAGGGAATTGGAAAAGGGAAGGTAACGTCTGGGGCTGTGGAGAGGATAGGAATACATCAGTGAGAACTTAGATTGGCTGTATTGCTTCATTTATTGTGTAGACCCTCAGGAAGCAGCGGTCTTGAAGAACCTAAATGCAAGTTAAAACCTGGTAAATGCATTTTCAAAAGGGAGGGGAGGTGGTTCAGCATATAGTATTTAAGATAAATTAAAGGAGGGACAATTTATGAAATTGCTGCATTGACTTGTAACTTTTTTGTCTTTAAGTCACGCTCTGTTTCCAGCTCACCTATGATGGTAGCTCAACCAGTTTATCAGCCTCCTACTTATCATTATCAGGTATCTGTTTGAAAATTACTTTCAGAGCGTTGGTACTCCCTCCAGACATGCAATTTTTGTTTGCAATGCTGTCCCAGTTGTGTTTATTCTTAAAAAATAGAAAGACTGTTCAAAATAGCTGTTTAAAACGGATTTTAACTTCATTGAAGATTTTTCACTAGTGATTTTTTCATAGTGATTTTTCACTAGGATACGATTTCTACCTACCTGTCTAATTATATGGAAATGGAATAAATTCTTTTTTTTTTTTGTTGCTAGACAGCTGTCTTAGTACCATTCTTTTTTTTTTTTTTTTTTTTTTTTAATCATTCTAAGCCAAACTTCTGCTCAGGGCAGTGTTGGTTAGGTCAGGTGTCTCAGGAACTTGTCCAGCTGAATTTTTAAAATCTCCAGTGGAGATTCTACAACCTCTCTGGACAGATTCTTCCAATACTTGATCCTTCTCCTAGTAAAAGATTTTTTTTTTTTGATTTTGTTTTTATTTATTTTCCTCCTTGTGTCTGAGTAGAATGTTCAAGTTCAGCGTTTGTCCGTTAACTCTTGTGCTCTGAACACCTCTGATGAGTCTGGCTTGGTCATATTAATGCCCTCCCACTAGGTAGTTGCAGCCCGTGATAGCTATACCCTCCCACCTTCATCCTTCTTGAAGCTGAAGAAACCCACTTCTGTCAGTATCCTGGTATGTCTGTTCTCCAGTTCCCTAACTGTCTTGGAGGCCCACTGCTGAACTTCTGCAGCATGCTTCATGTGTATTGGAAAGTTAACTGCATTTTGTACATTTTCTTACTTAGCCACATTTTAGAGATGCTTTGTTATTTTAGAAGCAATGAAATGCCCAGCTCAGAGGCTGAATGGAAGTAGACAAAATTATGTTCTTGAATTATTTGGGGGTTTATGAAAATAATTAGTTCTTAATTAAGATTTGAATGAGGATTTGGGATGGTTTTGAATCTAGTATGTTGGGAAGGTGTATCTCTGTGCGTATGTTCTTGATTATATAAGTAATATCTTCTGCCTGTTTGAGTTTAGGCACCAACACAGTGTCTTCCAGGTCAGTGGCAGTGGTCTGTTCCACAGGTAAATACAGTTCACAGTTGAAGCATTTTACCATTAGCTTGCATCTAGTTTAAAGAAAGGATGTGGTCGTCCTTTTTTTTCAGTAGTTTTTTTCTTCAAATCAAATGCTAAAATGAAATTTCCCACTATTTACAATGTTGGTGAAATAAATAGCTATATTTTATTAATGCATCTGCAACGTTTCTGGTACAATAGAAGGCATAAAATAGCATTTACTGAAACATGAAGAAAAAACTTCTTGTAAAGAGATCATGTTCTGCTTCCCCTCTTCTTCCGAAGAGGTTTGTGTTAAATTATCAACAAGGTTTTTTTGTATAACATTTTTGCAAATTATAACTGTACAATGTGTGATTTTGGGAGTGTCAGTTTTAGAAAGTTCTGGAATTCTCTAACAATGATCTCTAAAATGTCAATGAAATTTGAAAAATCTTTTAAAGGGATTTAAGGACGTCTTTGTTTTATCCTGCTATCTGACTTGCCTAACGGCTTCCCCCGTCAGATTGTTTCTTTAGGTTTCTTAGATTCTTTCTTAGTGAAGATGAATTTGGCACTTTGATTCAAAGCTTTAACTTTGTTTATATGTAGCAAAGATGACTGTAAAATAAGCTTTGCTATTTATAGCATATAAATCATGTCGATTTATGGAAGTAATATGCTTTATTTCAGTCTCCTGCTTCTTCACCTTCGTTCTTTTATGTGCACCCTTCTGAAGTCATTTATCAGCCAGTAGGGATTGCCCAGGAAGGTGGTTGCGTACCTCCTCCTTTCCTTCTAGTGGAAGCTGCAGTTCCAGAGGTATTTTCATAATCACTTTTATTCTCAATCGAAGCATTCATCTGCAATTGAAAAACACATTTAGTTTAAGCACAGGTAGTTCCGTGCACTTACGTCAACAGTTTGATGTACTTTCCCCCAAATCCATGCTGTTGCAGAGTTAATTCATTTTTAGTTGTCTTCAGATTAGAATATCTCTTCCAATTTTCTAGGAGGATACTGAGATTCAGAAATATTTTAGAGGATCACAGGTGTCTGACAGCAGTATAAAGGCTCATCAAAGTGTTTTATTTGAAGATAATATTTAAATAAAATAGGAGTCAAGATCTTCAGAATGCTGAATTAATCTATCCAAACTATGAGTTTCTCTAAGTAGTTCTTTTTCTGTGTAAGTAGAAGCTAGTTTCTGGATGTTCAGAAGAGCAGAATGAATTGAGAGTAGTTTCTGCTATGCTTCGCATACAATTTTTTTTTTTGCTTCTGTATCAGTAGCAATTCTAATTTTTGAGAGATTTTTAATGTACAATAAGGCTATTTCTTTATGATTGGGTATGAAAAATGACAGTAATAGACTAAAAAAAAACTATTAAAATTTGAAAAAGTGTTATGATTAATTGGTACTCTTCCTCTTTGTTAATTCATCTTAACAGAGATGTCAGAATAAATGGTAAATTAGCTCAGTAATAATTAGCTCAGTAATATTTTTACAAAAGTTGGAGATAATTGTATTGCTACAAGAGATGATTACCAAAACTGATACTCCAAACATCTTTAGTGAGAAATCCTGACACACGTAAATAATACCACTACAGCCTTCTTCTTGAATAATACAAAACATGTGTTGCTGTTTTCTTTCTCCTTTTATAAAACACATAAATCTCAGTATTTATTGTATAATATTTAAACACTGTTCCAGTTAGAGCTGAGTGAAGCTTTGTACTACAAAAGTGTGCTACTTCAGTAAAAGAAAGTGCTTTCTGGCACTAATCTAAATAAGGTAGATTAAAGATATGATAGTGATCTAAACAAACTAAATTAGCCAAACTTTGATATACTAGGAATAACATATTTAAATAGTGATATTTCTGTTTGTAAAAAGTTTAGTAGATGTTTTTATATATAAATAGTATATATTACTCAACAGTTTGAAGTTACAAGGAATTTAAAATCACGTGAAAGGTTTGTTAGCAATAATAATAATAATAATGAAAAAATGAAATAAGCTTTTCTGCTCACTTTTTTTTTTTTTTAATTTTTATTTTTTTATATTAGCCATATTCTGATCATGGAGTTCAAGCGCCCCATCACCAGCCTTACGCCCAGAGTGCCATAGCCATGCCTGCACCTGTGAGTCAAACTAAGCCAGTTAAAGTAAGCACAGTAGTCTTACTGTCCCCTCTTCTGAAGGGGGACAGGAAGAGAAGAGGGGCAAAGGTGAACGTCTTTTAATAATGAATTAATAAATAAGGGAAACAGAGATGTTGCAGACAAAGTGAGGTTTTTCTCCACTTTAGGTTTGGTTACAGAGAGGGCATAGAGATTACTGATTTTAAAACTATTTTTGGAAAAAAAAATACATAACTTGTTATTATGAAATTGAGAATCAGAGAAGTGCAAATTAACAATGTGTTTTGAGAGAAAATGATGGTACAAATCCTTGTCTTTGTCTTTGGATCTTGAGAAGTTGAATTCATTGCTTGCAGCCTCAAATAAGCACCCTATGTTGTGTCAAGGTGGAGTTCTGGAACACTGTATGAAAAACCATCTGGGTCAGTTGCTTGCAGGTGTTTTTCTGCACAGTTCTGGTATTGAATGGCCATTCTAAAAACTGTGGTTCTTCCATATCACCTGATACAAGGTTTTTCTTGAGTCTCAGTTTAAGAACCCTTCGCTTAAATTTCTAAGGATGTTAACACAACTTTTGAAATTAGGTTTTGCTTAGACTTTGCTTGATAACAAAAGACTGAAGGTGTCGGTAGGTTTACTTGATACTACAGCACTTCTTCTGTAAAGATGATTGCTAAACTACAAATAACAGTAAGTAAGAATGACTCAAAGATTTGTTACAGGCTCTCATATATTTCCTTAATTTATTTTAGATTTATTTTGAGAAGAATCTTTTCCAGAGTATTGTGTAACAGTATCTCCTAAAATATCCAGCAGAGGGGGCTGTAACATTAAGTGTTGTCTGGAAATAAAATGCAATTACTCCAATAAAAAAAAGAAAATAGAAACTGAATATGAGTTTAAGAATAGTAGTCCTGGGAGATTCATCTCTTAAAAGAGAGCTGGTATGACAGAGTGATCATATTATCCAGTTTACATTCCATTTTCTCACACACATAAGCAAAAAAATACACAATAGTCTTGGAATCAAAAGCAAATGCATTCTGTATCAAATACAGAAGCAAGCTTTTTACTTTGAAACTTTTATTATCTATCCTAGGACCAAAGAGAGCAAGATAGTGTGCAGTAACTTACAAGGTAGATCTAAAGCATGTTAGCTTTTCCTCTTCCACCTTAATGACCACAGTATCATGCATTTTCTTAGAGCAAAGTAGTTTACCATGTGGTAAGTGATAATGTATTAATTTGGTGTAGAATGTGTATGCATGGTAAAGCCATGTTTGAAAAGTTATGCGGCATAGGAAATGAGCTGCACATTCATACTCATTTACCTCATGATACAATATTTAGTATGTAAGCTTTATACCAGCTTAATCTGGTATAACCCAGGAGCTCATTCCTTTTCCATACCAACCATTTCCTGTGCTCATACAGGTTTTTGTGTGGCAATATGGTAAAACAGGTCAGGGGACTGATGTAGGTAAAGGGGAATCCCCGCTCCCAGTACACATAAAGCACTAAAACTTGCATCAGTTCCTCAAACCACTTTGTCAAGCAATAGCGCAAACTCTTAAATTAGAAGTTTGGTATATAACGGAGGAGCTAAGACTCGTGTTAGCAGTGCTCATTTAAGCATAGAACTGCTAATCCTATGTATTCCTTCACTGTATTTTTTTCTTTCTTACCTATTTTCTCAGAAGTCTTCTTTGAGTCTATAACTAAAACTAAGCTCTGTTCAGGTCTCAAATAGATTCCCAAATACATTTAGACTCTTACAAAGACTAGAGGAATTCTGATAATTGTATTCATTATAAATTAATGCCAAGTAATTTCTGACAGTTAATTTTATTTATTTGTAGTTTTGTTTAGCAGTTAATAGTTCTGGAACATAATTCTCCATTCATCTTACCTTTTTATGTACCCTCTTACAGTTTTGAGTATGTTATAATGCCTTTGATCAGCATATATTGTCTGTCACTATGGTTGGGCACTAGAGAGTGACTGGAAATAAAAGAGCAAATGTTGAGAACAGGCTTGTATTTATTAAGCAACTGTTTGTCTCATTACCACCTGCTCCCCAGCTGCAGGAAAATATTACCTGCTGGCTGCTTTCTTGTTAAAATATCCCAAAAAACATGTATCTGCTGCTTGAAAATTATGAGTAATGGCCATGTAAGAGGGAACAGATTTAAAAATGAAGACGTTGTATTGATGGTCATTTGTTGTCCCCAGTGCACTAGGAGTTGCAACAAATGCTTTAATATTATTACTACTAGGAGCTGTTAGTCACGTGATGAGAGCAGGATGGATGACAGCCAGTATCCAGATATAATACAGATATGCACAAATATAGTAGAAAGTTACAGACTATAGTGTATAAGTTAAGATTTGAATTCATGTTGTCTGGTTTCAGACCTGGAAGTATTACTTCAGAGTTAAATTTTTGTTTTGATAGATGGCTGTCTTGAATTAGGAAGTACTGGCATGGTCAGTGTTTACTGGATATTGTCTGGGAGGCCTGGGGAGTTGTGCGTTCTGCAGTCTAAAAAACTGAGCAAAGGTATAAAAGGTTGTGCCAAGTGGAGGTGGGCAGGTGAGGGTGATTTGTTGTTTTGTTTTATGCTTTTTGTTTTTCTTCTTGGTCATCTTTTCCGACTGGGGTGTACCCAAGAGGGGTGTACCCAAGAGGGGTAACTTTGCTGTTCCCATGATCTGAATCCAATGGAATGGTTTGGCCAGTGTGAGAAGTATGAGATGATAACACTGTCTTTTCCTGCACAAGACTTCTTAGGAGGCATTCTTTTTTATTTGAGCTTGGACATTTAGTCTAAGGGGAAGGAAATCAATCTACTCTACTTAGATTCTTTATGCCTGTCCTCACAGTAGAGTAGTTTTAGCTGACAGTCCGATGATCCTCATAATCCAGTTCTTGAAAACTAAAAGTGCTATATACGAGATTGGATTTATTTTAAGCTTAACCTGTAGAAAATGTTCTAGAAAGTCACAGAAGAGTACAAAGGTAGTAAGGTTGTTTTTTTTGGTTTTGTGTGTATGTCTTTGTTGTATTTGTTTTGTTTGGTTTGGTTTTTGTTTTGTTGTTTGTTTGTTTGCTTATTTGTTTTTTGTTTGTTTTTCCTGAAAACCTCACTGGCTGGGCTCTAAAGCAACAACCAATCAATGATAGAAATATAACTCGGCTTTCAGATTTGTTTGCTTGTTTTTTGCCACCACTTTGTTCTCTGTTCTCCACAATCTTTTCAATAGCTTTAAAATGGAATTTTGTACTTCCCATAAGAAAAGGCTTTCAGAGAGGTCAAAGATTCTTCACTTAAATACTTCCAGTCTACAGTCCGTTGGCAGTAACTGCATTGCCTCCAACTGAAAATGCAAAGGAAGATCTGCCCATGTCAAAAGAGAATTTAGAGTATTCATTTGAAATGTAGCATTACTAGTACTCATGTATGCTTACATTCTGGTTATAATGGCATATGGTGATAACACCTTGGTCTTTTTGTAGTGGCCATTCTGTAAATTTAACTGAACTTAAAGTGATCCATTTTTCTCTGCAAATAGGAGCAATAAGGTAAAATTTGTGGTTTATGTGCATTTATAATATGCATAAATACACCTATGTTTATGTCTGTAGATATGTATATACATACAAATGTATGTATGTCTAAATTGTGCTTTTTAAAGGAAAGTCTTGGTGTAAGTGTTTTTGGAAAAGCATAGTAATTTTATACTAGAACTATGTACTTACAACATGGTATGTGGAACAAAAAGAATCAAGTTTAATTTTCAGTATAGGTAAGTATTTTTTTCTTCATTTATACATGTAATGAAATAAGGAAGAATAAAACTTCTGTTTTAAATTACCTAAAATCTTGTCCTCATTTATGATTAACAGGAAGCTTGTCACAAGCTGTAGCATGGTCTATTGCTCTTTACAGGGTATTTTAAACTCCACCAAAACCATACTCGTTAATTCTATGTTAACATAGAAAGGAGCAGAATGGCATGCTTTGTCTGGCATTGATTCCTTCTGTGTTCTCTTTACAAGCTCCTCTTTTTCTGTCCTGATAGTACGTTCTCATTCCAGTTTGGTGGTTTCTTTTGCTTTCTCTGATCGGTATGTTTTCCCTCTCTTTACTTTACAGACACTATGGAGCATTCACTATTAAGCCATTTGGGCAGCTTTAGCCTACCTGTTCTGATTTTCTTGTCCAGTCCTTCCCATGTGGCTGAGATCCATCATCAACATACCAGCTAGCAGCTGCCTGTTGTGAAACTTAGGGTCAGTTTTTTTGTTGCAATGCTTGATAGTTATGAACTGGTAAATAATAAAACGCTAATATGGAATTTAGTATAATCTGCAAAATTACTTAGTTGCTTCATGCATGTTTGTAAATTTCCTGTTATTTATAGACAACAAAGTTTATGTAGCTCTTATAATCCATTCCCAAGACAGTTGTGTATATATTCATTCCATCATTATTTTTCTTTCATATTGAAGTTTCCAAGTTCTGTGCATGTTGGGATTATTTTTCCTTCAACAACAAGGGAAAATTTTAGCTTTTCAATGTATGATTTTTGTTTCTGTTATTAGCAACTAGCTTCCTCCCCTTTTCACCTGATTTTTGGTGATTTACAGTGATTTGTGTTCATGGAATTAAACTCTATGGCAAGTGCTTAACAGTTCTTTTTATTGTGAAAAAGGTGCTGCTTTTAGTTGCTTATTTTTCTTTTAAAATTTAGTATTTTAGTGAGATGAAGTTAGGGAAGAATATCCTTTGCACATGCTATTATTTGTGTCCATTTATTATTTCTTAGCCTTTTAACAGCCCAGCAATTTGTAGCAGGGGCTTGCTGGTTGGTTAGGGTGTGACTTCTTATCTGTGTACGCATCTGTACAATAAATCTCTGGATGTGGCTTTAAAAAAATATGCTAGTGTGAAGCTTTAGTTCTTCATTGTCCTGCTGGGACCAGGCATTACAAAGGAGGAAATGTGTTGTGTCTTCCATATCCAAGTGCAAGTCAAAGCTAAAGAAGGAGTTAGAGAAAGAGATTGGAACTCCAAGGCTGATGTAACAGTGGCTAGAGTAGGTACTGGATGAAGGCTGGTACTAGATCGCCCACGAGCCTAGAAGTTTGGGAAGGAAGTGTACAAGATTTGGAGCAAGTAGATGATGAAAAGAAACTGAAATCTTAATTAAGATTTCATTGAGTTGGGTTGAATATTCTGATAGGAATGCAAGAACTACAGCTGGTAGTACTATGAAACTGGCAGAGCTAGAAGGGAGGGGAAAAGACAAATAAGTTTAATAACAGAAGAAAGAGTAGCAGAGAGCTAAGGTTAGAAAACAAATACGGTTTTGAGTCTATCCTTCAGAATGGTTAAGTAAAGAAAACAAAATATCTGGGAGTTCCACAAGTGGAATACAGAGCAGCTGAGATGCAAAGAGAGATTGTAGGAGAAGAACCTGATCTTAGGAGGACCAAACAGAATAATACAAGCTTTCCAGAAACAGTTCTTGCTAGCACCTAAAACAGTAGTCCTGTTTTCTGGATCTTGTCATCTTTTTGTCAGCAGCAAGTGTCATACACTGACAAGTTAATCAGTCAGTTGCGTATTTGTTAGTTTACAAACAGGACAGCTGTCAGTTGTTCAACTCACATTTTATATATCTGTGAGCTTTGGCTACTGAAAATTATATAAGCATGATTACAATTTCAAATAGTTATTTCAAAACTATTATTAAAAATACTGGAAACTACATACAAATCAAAAGAAATTTAAGGCTGACCCATCAGTTTGAGTCAGAGTTAAGGCTGTTTATACAGTATGGAGCTATATATGGTTTTAAAGCTATCTAGAATATTTTCCCAGCTAAGTTGAAATGCTCAGGTATCGGGTTATATACTTAGGAAACTTGTGAAATAAACTAAAACAGTTACTATGAACATCTAGTGCTAAGCTGAGTTTGAGGTTTTTTAATCTATTGTTCTAATCTGTTGCAGAGAATGCAAAAGGTGTTGTTGTTGTTTGTTTTTTTTAATATAAAAAAAAAGTATATGTTGGTTAAATAGTTTCACACAGTATATTATAAAAATGACTGTTCCCTGATCATTTTGAAAGAGGATAGCTATTACTTTACTGACTTGATACACTTATGTAAAGCTATATGGTAAGTGAACAAGACCTGTTCTTGCTAAATTAAACTTGAACTCATTTGAAAGCTCCATTCTTGCAAAGAAAGTTATTTCTTGCCACTGTCAACTTCACCTATAGTATGTAATAGATACTGACTTTCTTTTTAAATCAAGTCCGTTGAGCAGATGGAATATTAGAATAGATTCTATCTTTTCATTGAAGCATAATTAATGTAATAAATCAGACACACTTGGAGGAAACAACATAGCATTTTTCCCTCTCTTTAGGAATCAAGATTGCATTCTGTGAGAAGAAATTTTTTACATCATCCGTCTGTGAGTCTCAAACCTCAATATACATGAAGTCCCCATTTTCGTCCTAGAAAACAGGACAGAATGGAAGATGAAATATACTGTCTTCTTCTACAGATTCTCTAAAGTGTCTTTTTAGGTATTCAGTTTGCTAACGCACCTCTGACGTGGAGGATACATAGTTCCTAACTTCTACCATTTGCCTGAGCGTGCCTAAATTTAAATGCCATAGTGTTTTGTAAATAAATAAAATCAAATTTTGTAGTTTTGACAGGTAAATACATGAAAATGTGATTTTATCCTGCATTTCCTTTTCTTAATAAAAACACTTTCACGGGACAAAACTGTAACTTCTGGTATACAGCCTAATGTATAAACATCGGTTACTAACATAGATTGAAAAATGGCATACAAGTTATTAAACAGAAAATTTCACATTTAATTTCTGTACTATATAAATTTAAAAGGTCCTTTAATTACAGTGGAAAAGCCATTTTCCCACATATACACTAGCAGCATCTGTGTGTTACAGATTTTTTTTTTAATCTATGTGCATTTTGTTTCAATTCCAAGAACTTTTGTGCGTTTCTGGTGTTTTTTGTTTTGTTTTGTTTTGTTTTTCAATCGGAATTCCCTGTTTTTAATAAGTTGTCTTTACATGTGTGTCATTTTAGTGCTTGGGTAGAGTAACTTCTTAAAATTTGGACCACTAGTTGAATAATTGCTTATTATTGCTGATGGTGACATTTTTCTTATATGGTAAGCAGTATATTTGGCTTTATGAAAACTTGAAAACATTTGAGAATTTCACTTGTCTGCTTTGAATTTTTCTGTTGTCTGAGCAAGACTTAGGAACTCCTTTACAATGTAATGAGATTGAATACTTATTTCTCCTCAATTGCAAGAAAATATTTTTCTTCTTTTTATCCTTGCTTCTCCTTTCATCCCGCTAGGATACCTTATATATTTTGTTTAACTTGGGTTCCTAAAAGGTTAAAATATAACCTTTGTATTTAATAGGAAAACAAGCTATGTGTTATTGCTTATAGTAGCATTGACATCTTTATATATGTAAAATATGCTGGTTTATTTTTGTTTGGTTGTGTTTTTGTTTTTTTTTTTTTGTTTTGATTCTTAATCACTTAGGGATCTTACACAGTGGGCATTATTGTCAGTCAATGTAAGTGTAATATGTAAATATCTTAAAAGATGATTCTAGCAGTCAATAGTAGTAGTATTGTGCAGGAAAAGAGGTGGAAACTGGTGCTGTTCTTACAGTTGTTTGAAATTGTTCTGGAAGGAGATGCCATGGACTTAGTTGCATGTTTACTCAAGTTACTTTATACCTTTACTAGGTAGAAAAAAAAATCTACATGATTTAAACATGATTTGTTTTTAAAAAAATGTGTTGCTGTGGAAGCTGTTGAGATCGTTTTGCCCAACGAGTATCAGATATTTGCAAGTTACTGTGTCCACAGGGATATCAGCATATTTCTGAGGGGCTAAATAGCTGCTGCTCTAGTTTGTCATGTCTTTGAGCCAGTCTGTACCACAAAAAATATCTGTCCAGTTATTCTTCTGTTTTATTTAGATTTTAGAATTCATCGTTATAAATACTACAGAAATTTTGGCACAGCCTCACAATAACTTATTTCCATGAGAGAATTTTTATGTAGTAAATCTTTCTGTAAATGCTATGCTGTCTCTGAAGCTGCCAAAAGAAAGTTGTGTGTTCTGTTAGAGGCTTTTTTCTTGGATCATGAAGCAAATACACATTTGACCCACAATGTGGAAGAGTTAGTCCTAAATCTTTATTTTGGGGATTAGCAGTTTCAGTTTACTAAATATAACTTCCCTGTTCCTAGAGTGGTTTAGGGATAGAAGAGGTAAATTTCCTAACAAGTTCTATATTGAAAATGTGCTCACGGGGAAGACTTTTAAACTAATAGCTTGAAAATGTGTAAATATTGTGCAGTCATTTACACATCTATCAGCTTAAGTTGCATCTAATGCAAATACAAAATGTCCTTTATTTCTGTTTATTGGAACAGATGTTAGATTGTTGCTAATGAGTTGATTCCATGACCTTTGCTTCAAAGAATATTTACTTCGTTTTTACTTCCATATGAACTTGATCATTTGGAAGGATATTCAGCATTAAAAACAGAAGTCTACCCACAGTGTTCTGCTGCAAGGTCTATAACTTCAGTCTGGAGGTATCAGTTGTTAGGATTATATCACCAGGTCTTAACAATGCTTCATTTTGTTCTGACACCTAGAAAACACCAAGATGAATCACTGGTAGGTGGTTTTCCTTCAGGAACCACAGATTGCTGTTGAAACATTGATGGTTCTCCATTCATATTGTAGTTTACCTTTCTTTAAGATGTCTGCCAACAATGAAGGCATAACATGAATTACTAGTAGCTAAACCTTTAAGCTCTCAGTAGTTGAAATCCTATCTTAGTAATTCAGGTACCTCAATTGTGTCTGACTTCTGTAATTTATTACAGGAATACACTAATTTACACTAAGAAGACTACACGATTTTCTCACAGGTGGTGTCTAAAATTGCATTATTTTGATACTGTAGCTTCCAAGATTTTTAAAATCTCATAGGCTACACAGTATTACCTTCCTACTGCTTAAAATTTTCATAAAAATTTTCATTAAAATTTTTCAAAATTTTCATAATTCATATACTTCTATACAGAATTAATCTAGTTAAGTGCAGATATTTAGATTCCTCCCTGTGATTTTGGGTTTGGAGAAGGGTTAACATCTCCTTTGGACCTCTGTAGTTTCCCTTTGGTAGCTGTAGGAGGGTTCAGATTAGGAATAGGGTCCTTGGACACTCGGTAGCTGATGGCAAATAATCATCTTTGTCTTTGTGCACTGCTTGTCACATAGTAGCAAACCAAATTAATTTTCTGATTTCCACTTCCTGAGAATTTAGTGACCCTTGCTAGTATTGTTTATTTTCTACTGAACTAGCTGTTACAGTGTTTTTAGCAACTGTTGTTTGTTTAGTGATATATTTACATGGTCAAGTGCTAATTCTAACATTCTGTTAAGTAATGCTGGCTAACAACCTGTAGATTTACAGAATTTATCTCTCCCTTGTGTTTTTATGTATTTGATCAAGGATTGGTTCTTGCATTAAGTAGAATTTTCTGGTTCCCTAATGTTTCGAGTTCCTGCTACTTCTAATCTTAAGCACCAGAAGTCCATTCATCATCCCTGTAAAACAGTTTACATATTTCATATTAAAGTGATTATTTGTATTCTGAAATGTGTTTTTCAAATAGTTCAGTCAATGAGGAAACTACATTCTGCAAAACCTCGCAGAATACATGGCAGAATACATAGTTTTTAACAGTTTGTAAATGTAAGAAGTTATAAGGGTGTGAAATAGTGGGTGTTCAGTTGTTTTTTACTGTAAAAATTACAGTAAAATAGATTTCTAGCTTTGTAATGTTGAGCTGTTACAGTAGTTTAAATTCACCTGGTATAAAATTTCCTTCGGTTCTGTTTCCTATTTAAAAGATACACATAGTAAATCAATACATTAAAGGTCTAAAATATAATGTTAGTGTCTCAATACGCATATACAATCCTGTACATGGTAGGCAAATCCTTAAAGCTTTTATTCAGAAAATCTAAATAGAAATACAGAAAGCAAAACAGTAATATGTGGCTCTAATTTTAACAATGTTTAGTAATGAAGCTAATATGTAATGGAGAAGTACGTGTCTTGTTAGACACATACTTGTCACTGTAGACTTCTTGAGCCACAAATAATTAGAAAATATTGAAATTAAGTTTGAGGGCTTCCTATGGTCATTTTACATCTCTGTCCATCGGTGGAGCTCTAGTCTACGTAAGTGTGTATATTAAATGTAAGCAAAATGCTGTTCATAAAATTTCTAATTGTTTTTTAATCAGATTAGTAAACGAGGACATCCAGTTTGATTTGAAAATGCATGACTTTATTTAACTGCATAGTTTCATTCAATACTGTATTGCAGGTTCAGAGGATCTAGTCAATTGTAGCCTTGTTAAATGAGATACAGTGGATGTATATAGATAAATGTGTAATAAATTTGTAGGTCTTATGTTAGAGAACTGTTCATGGCTTCGTAAATCCAAAGCTCCTTCTGTTGAAGCTGTTTGTGATGCAGCAGTAAGCAAGAAACAAACAAAGTTTCTGTGGTTTGTAACTTCTAGTAAAGTTCTGCTTTAGTAGCTGAAAGTTTAATGCAAATACATTGGTCCCTGTATACTGTTTGAATTGTAATTTGTTTATTTAATTGTAGCATACATTAATAGTTGAAACAGTTCTAGAAAAATGTGAAAAATTGAATTGATGAGCTTTTATCATTAAACTAAGCTTCTGCAGTCATCAAAACAAACTATTGTCATCTAATTCTACTTTTTAGAATATTTAAGTTAAATATTAATACAGAAAACCTGGCATTTCTGCTCGAAGCTAACATGTTTAACAAGACTGTTGTTCCTGTTGCATTCACAAAATTGTTCCTTTTAGGGGAAGAAAAAAAAAAAGATAAAAAGACCTGTGTGAGACAAGATAAAAGGGGTGGGTCAAAGTGGTTGTAGTGAAATGATTCTACAGAAAATTAACTAAATGACAGTGCTTTGTTTTAGTTTCTCTTAAAAATAATAGTTTTAATAGTTCTTGAAGGTAGAGATGTGAAAATTATTTGGCTATTGAATTGCAGTATTTTTCATATTTTTCTAATGGAAATTTTTCTTTTTTTTTTTTAAAGTGTTTTTTTCTCATTGTCCTTTGCCAAGCAAAACCTTTACTTTTTCCTGGAGTCATAAAAATTAAAAAAAAAAAAAACATAAAAAGAAATACAGAGAGGGACTATGAAGTGCAAAATTGTTGCAATTTGTGAATAATATTACTTAGTTAATGCACTGTCTCTGATTCCTGTAGTTGCTCAGTTAGCCTCAGGTTTTGGAGCTATTTGACTAATTTAGCTCTGGTTTCTAATTCATCCTCTTGAGTCTTAGTATTTCTGTCCTCTGCTAAAAACATTGTGTCAGGGATGACTACACTGTAGCAGATGATCATGCTTATTTTTCTCAGTATTGCTCAAATACACCTTTGTAAGCTGCAATCACAGCTGCTAAGAAAAGCTGCTACTGGGAAATTTTCTTGGTCCAAATGTTATTTTACATCTTGGCTTTGGCAGGGGAGCTAAGAGTAAACTGTTTTGTTTCTTGCTAGTTGAGTCACTTTGGGGCCTAGTGAAATCTTTATAAACAGAAGTGCCTTATTCTGTAGGTAACTGGTACATTTTTAAGGTATTTGTATTTCCGATGATTGCAACTCTTTAACCTACACAATAGAAATGGTTCTATTTTTCTATAGAAAAGGCTGTGCAGCTTGTAATACCTGAATTTATTCCAGGTAAGCTCATCGGCTCAAGTGTTAGAGTGAGTAATCTCACAGAAGTGCTCTTGGTGATGGAGACTCCAGCTGGTTCTAAATCACTTGGCTGAGGAGGAGTTAGTTCCCACGACTGTGATACCACTTACAGATTTCATAGGCCTTCTTAGGAGTCATAGAATCATAGAATCATAGAATATCCTGAGTTGGAAGGGACCCTTAAGGATCATCAAGTCCAACTCTTGACACCGCACAGGTCTACCCAAAAGTTCAGACCATGTGCCTAAGTTCACAGTCCAATCTCTTCTTAAATTCAGACAGGCTCGGTGCAGTGACCACTTCCCTGGGGAGCCTGCTCCAGTGTGCAACCACCCTCTCTGTGAAGAACCCCCTCCCGACGTCCAGCCTAAATTTCCCCTGCCTCAGCTTAACCCCGTTCCCGCGGGTCCTGTCACTAGTGTTAATGGAGAAAGCTGGAGTCCAGCTTCAGTTTCCCATTTCATCAGAATGAAAACTGTTACGGGATCCTGGAAGCTTTTCACAGAGGCAGAGTCACTTTGGGTTAATTGCCCCATGGTTTGGTCAGGCCGTGGCCTATCTCTGCCTTTTCAGAAGTCTAAAACTGATGCTGAGCTTGGATGAGTGAGTCTCATGTGCTCTTCCCGTGGGAGCTGCTGTGAGTGACACACCTCAGTGAATCCCAGCGTAGGGTGGGGACTTCTTCCTTCCCTGGTACCACTTCCCAGAACCTTTGCATTTTGAGTCACCGCAGCGGGCAGTTTTGCTGCAGAACCTTGTTGCAAAATGGATCTAAAAACAAAACCCTTCTTGAAGCACCTCTTGAAGCCAGAAATGTTATAAACTTGTTTCTCTCCAAACAGGTCCAGGTGTCTTGGTGCAGATTTGAACTCCTGTGAGGAATACTGCTCATTTTGGTTTGGTTTTGTTTCCTTTGTTCTGCTGTGTGCTCAGTCATTGCATTGGTTCAGTCCAGTGACTTCTGAGTCAAGTCTTTAATAGTAGCTATTGACAGATTTCCAGTTTGGAAGCTTGTAACTACTTGACTAATCTGGGGTTACCTAAAATAAGGATCATCATTTTTATCCGTAAGTGTTTCTGCATTGGTGTCAAAAAGGGCTTGTTTATACTATGAAAAATCCTGTCTTGGAGAGAGGGTTGGAATCTGATTTAAGCCTTGCTACAAAGAGTTCAAATTACAGCATTCTGGCCTCATTTAAAAACAAAGCTATCTTCAGTTAAATTAAAAAAAAAAAAAAAAAAAAGCAAACAGCTGGCAACTAGACTAGTGTTGCAAAAAGGTTTCTTCACTTGCTGCTATTTCCACTTCTGTCATGACTTTATACAAGATCTTAAGACCCTTGTGGAATCAGACAGCAGGATTCTCCAAGTTGACCGGACCATTACGTGGATGTTTGGGATAGCAGCAGTTCATGGATGACCTTTTGTGGAGAAAAAAAAAAAAAAAAAAAAAAAAGTATTTGGAAACAATTTTTGTGTAAGCAGATATTCAGGAAGCTGGAGAACTTAATTGTTTAATTGATATGTTCTCCTTTGTTTTAATCAAGAAGACAACACAGGAATTTCCTCTTTGTTTCAGTACCTGGGATTTATTTTTTTTTAAGACTGTAAGATTGAATTGGTGATGTTGCATAGGCTCTGCACTCAGTGATTATTCAATTATTCCAAAATTAAGTAACTTTAAACTATAATGTGGATTTCAAAGGTAAATCATTCCTGGTAAGCTACTTAAAGTTACATCACTTTGCTTATAGGAGAACAGGAAGAAAACCCCAAGTGGTTAATGTCTAAATCACATTGACTGATTATAGAAAATGTGGGCAATTCTGATAAGACTAATAGCATACAGTGAATAAAAATATATAAAGCTTTTAAAATCCAAATACATGGATTATCCAAAATGGATTAATTTGAATCTCTGGTTTCCTCTGGATGATTCTGAATTTTTCTAGATGCAGTCTAAAAGCAAAAAACTTGTATTATCAAACTGCCCATCCCTGCAGTAACAGTACCTCAAAAAATCACTCACTGTTCCTTTTTTCCACGTGTGTTGTTGTGGTCTGCATCAGGGCTCATACAGTTGCAAGTTATTTGCAGTAGTTAATGTGAGAGTACTGAGTGCTTATGTTAGGTAGTGGTAAGCTTTCTTTATTATTATTTTTAATGAATTAAAGGAACATATACCGGGCCCTTAAAATTACACTAAATTTTCAGGACTTGAAGAAAAAGATACATAGGGAGCAGAGCGGAACATCTGCTGTTGCAGCTGAGGTCAGCCTGATGGAGGAGAGGACTTGTTCCATACCCGTGAAAAAGGGGGCAGAAGGTCTTGTAACTATGTTCATATTAGCTTGAAAAGGACTTTGTGATTTGAACGTCAGTGTTAGTTGTTAGTGTTGATCAAAACCAATTACATAAGCTGATTTTAGTGATGTAGATGCATATTGTAATCACATGATTTTCTTGAGAAGAAGCTCCTTTACTACATGGTTTTACATTATTACAGTATATTACATTATGTTCATGTTTTTCTTTGGAAGAAAGTTCCTGCGGAAAGGAAATGGGAACTAAACTTTGAAATCTAAAATAAGGACTAAACTGCTTTTCATTTACTTTTCTGCCCTTTGAGATGCCAGAAGTAATTTCCTCTTGAAGCTGACTTCCTTTCTGGAAATGATTTTCGTCTCCAACCATGTTGAGGCTCTTTTCTCATTCTTTCATACTGACTAACTTGCTTTTTTTTCCTCTGACTTGCTGCTGCATTTGAGTAGTACTTCTGGAGGTAAGTAATTACTTACAAACAGGTTTCTCTATAACTTTCTTTTTCAGTTCTTGTCTTCCCCCCACCCACCCACCCACCGCCCCTCCTTCCTGCCCAGTCAGTCTAGAAGGACAAACAAAGCACTATTGGTGTCCTCTGCAAGGGAGCACTGATAGGGGGCTGGCTGTAAATTGACGTGGCATGGAAAATCTCTGCTAGTTTCTAGCAGCTCTAACATCGCTGCAAAATCAAGCCTACTCATACTAAGTTTGTAGCTTGAAAACATTACAGGCTTACTGTTTATATATACATACAAGAAAATGAATGGAAAGTACCCTCATCTTTTGATTTGGGAAGCAGACTTTTTCTGTATTTGGATTTACAGCTAATAGAAAACAAAATCAAAGGGAATTGATTACTTTTTTTTTTTTTTTTTTTTTTTTTTTTTTTTTTTGTGAGCAGCAGATCTTGTTGCTTCCCCCTCCTTTTCCTGCGATTTAATCATTTGCAGATCTTGCCATGGGGTGCGGACTGAGAAAGCTGGAAGACCCAGATGATAGCAGCCCTGGAAAAATTTTTTCTACGTTGAAGAGACCACAAGTTGAAACAAAGACAGAATCTGCTTATGAATATGTATTGCTGGATTTTACATTAGAAGGTAATTTCTGTTATATCTGTTGTTATTCTGAAAACGTAAGGAATAGGATTTAACTTTGTTCTGTTTTGTCTGAGTTGTAGTAAAACTTACATACTTTTATCCAAGCTAGCCCAAATGTAAGACTTTTATTTTGAAACACAAATCATGACGAAGGTCTTCACTTAGATAAAATTACAATGGAAACTGCTGAAGTATTTTTAACAACAAAACCGTCCAAATTACACAACTGTCCTTGTTAAGGAAGCTGGCTAAAAACTGTTAGAGATTTTCCTAGTTTCCTATGAGTCAGATACTGCTATCCTTACTCACTTCGAATAGCAATTGTCTGAATTTAGTGTGACTGTTCAGAAAATACACTGTGCCTGAGCAAGGGTAACAGAATGCTGAATAACTGAATAACAGTTTCTTAAAATGCGTTCAACTTCGGAAAACAGGCTGTCATTGTCCTCGTGACTTTGTGCAGAAGCAAGTCTATTTCTTAGCTGTGTAAGTAATAGTCTTCTCTCTTATGCCCACCCCAGCCTTTTGGTGGATGTTTTAGTAAGAGTATTATAGTTGTTTTTTTTTTTTTTTTTTTTTTTTTTTTTTTTTTTTTTGCAAACGCTCTATTTATAGTTGCTGAATAGGCTTTTGAAATTGTGACCGAAGTGAGACAAAATTTGTATGCGTAGCTGGAGGCAGACAGTGCTCTGTGGGATACTTCCTTCCCGAGGGTGTCCCGTCTCTAACAGAGCTACTCCCTGTTCCAGAAAGTTGAAAACATAAACAAGCCCAGATGGCTGCCCTCGGAGAACAGACAGCTCAGTTTTGCAGTCACTTCGTGGTAACTTGGCATTTTACAAGAACTGAATCTACTGGAAATTCTTGATAGCGAGGATTTAAAGTGCATGTGATAGCTAGAGGCTATAAAATAAAGGGAGAAAGTGTAAATGCATGTCTTGTTATGTGTTCAGGAACTTCTTTACAAACAAAACCTGGCCTCTGTTTAGTTTTCTTTTCAAATTAAAGGAATGCAGTTATATTTTTATTTAAATGTATTTGGCTGTTCACTGAAGAACTATAAGAACTAACAGAAACAGCATTTTACAGAGTTACACTACTTGACAGCAAATATGGCTCTTTATTTACACATAGTGACATGAGTTTCTCATTGGTTTATTCTTTTTGGAGAGACAAAACTTTGGGCAGGTAGTAGTGGTAACGTACGGGAAATAAAGCTGGACCCCCTAATGTATATGTGAATTACCTATTAATCTACTAATAATAGAAAAAATAATAAAACTTACCTTTTGTGACTAAAGTGTGTTTGGTGTTCTTAAATAGTCTGTGTTCTAGAGAGTTTTGCTCTATTTTGAAGTAACGAGCTTCTGGAAATACTTCGTAAAGGGTCTGTTTTAAAGAAGGTTGTGGCTTTAAGAAAAATCATATTAAACAGTGTCAATAAAGGTCTATTTTTGCATTATGTTAATAACCTATTGTTACAGCAGTAAAGATTCATTTCATAAGTGCTTAGCTTCAGTGACGTACTGTGGAGTTATGAATGCTAAATAACATTGGCAGAGAGAAATTTTGAATGATTGCCTGACTGCTTTTAGGCACTAACTGTAAGCAGTTAGATTTAGTACATATCATTCTGTTGGATGGTTTTAGCTGCATGCGCATAATTAACTTTTTTTTTCATTTGAGGTCTCTGAAGAGGTAAGATCATGAATGAATACAGGCAAAAATGCTGTACACTGTCTTTCTTGGAGGCATTTCTGAATGTTGTTTGCTTGTGAAACATGGGGATTGGCTGAGATACTGTAGAAAATCTGTTGAACTACTTTTTTTTTTTTTCTAACCCATTCAACTCATTCACATAGTTGCTTCTATTCAAGTATTCTTGGGCTAAATGAAGCTTAAGGAAGAGCCTATTATCATGTCAGACCAGTTAGTTTTCAGTATGCTGTGAAGTTTTATGTTATATCTTCATGGCACTCTGTTGACTTCCAGAGCAAGATCTTCCCCAGCATCTGAGATTGTTGTTCTGTTGAGTGACATATTGAATCTGGAACCAAGTAAAACAGAAAATCTTATCTGAATATATTTAAGATCCTAGAGTAAGCTATAGCCTGCATTCAGATAAAAGTACAGCAAGCATAAATGCATTATATTTCAGTTTAATATTCTGTATTCTCTGCTTCATCAGATTTATGATATATGGAGTTGAAATGGTCCTGCTAGGGAGACTTTCAGGAGTTCCTGATCTTTTTTCAAGTTGTGGTGCAGATAAGGTCAACCATGCTCTTGTCTAAATCTGCTTGTTGGAGTCCACGAGCATCTTAACTAGTTATTAACAGTATGTTTTACCTTGATTTGTCTCTTCTTGTTTACCCAAATATTCCCATCCCTACTGCGTAAATGAGTTCTGAGTTCCATGGAGGTACTTGTGCGAAAGAAGAATCACGGCCAAGAAGAATACAGCCAGGCTTGCATTTGCAGGGGTTCAGTGGACTCTGAAATGTAATTTTAAATGCTTGTCAAAGATAGGAAATACAATGGTTTCAGTCACGAGGCATATCTCACTTACAAAAACTTATTTTTGGAGATGAGTTTAAACATAAAGTAGGGATAGCATAAATATTCCTACTTAAGGAAAAAGCTTACAGCTTTTCCAGAACTCTCCTACTAGGGAGAGAAGGAATATTGATGCAAGCGTATTGCATTTCAGCCCACTAAAATGACACGCTGCAAAGTTTTTGTCACTCTGAATAACAGTATGAATATGTATGGAGTAGCTGTTTTGTCATCATCTCCAAAGCTTACTATACAATTAGCCAGCTAGCTGTAGTGGGAATTTTCAGTTAAGGCAATTGGAAAATCACTGAAGTGATGATCGTGTTGCATCCATACCTGATTTTTTGGCTTGTGTGTGCTGTAGAGCAGTTATTTCTTCAATAAATATTTAATGTCTCTGGGATTTATTCTGGGTAGAATTATGGGATAGAGGTGTTGTAGGGCAAAATATCATCCGTCTGTTGAAGAGAGGTCTGTAATGCAGTGTGCTTAAAAAAACAAGTGTAAATATTCCTATTGTAGTGAAGTTCCAACCGTGAGTTGTAAGGTAGCTCCAGAAAGTGAAACAACCCAGTGCTATGACTGAGAGTGGTAGAGTTTATGTTAATAGGTTGTTGGATAGCTATCAGCAATAAACTATCAATATATATGCTGATGTTGCTTTTTGATGGTGTGCAGTTCACTCTGTACACGATATTTTGGTTCTTGATAGCTTTTTTTGAGCTGGTAAAGGCTTTACAGTAAGAGTCAAAGTAGCAGTTTTATTTTTTTCCATTCCTTTTTCACTTTAATAAAAGCTTTTATGCAAAAGCATACATTTGAATACTATAAATGTTTTGTTGTTTTTTTTTTGATGTTTTTGTTTTTTTTTGTTGATGTTTTGTGTGTTTTTTTTTAATGTCGATTTTTTTTTTTTAAAGAATGCGAGGTTCTCTGTAATGAGTATATATATCAGTATTATCCCCACTTTATACTTGGAAAACAGTACAGTGATTTAAGCTTCACAGAAAACATATCACTCAACCAGCAAAAATCTAATTCTGTTTATTAGAATAAAAGTGTTGGCAAAATAAATATTCATATATAGTAGGTTTATGATACTTTAAACCAGTAGGGTAAGAAGATTTTGTGACTTGCTGTGTCTTTGGTAAACTCCTTAAATTTCTTGCTATTGTGCATGTATAGGATTGGCATGTAGATAAAGGAGGAGATAAGAACATTAAGGAATACATTTACGAAGTGGTGAGTTTTGCAGAGAGAGGGACCTGTCAGAATATGAAAAGGGTGTGCATCACTTGCAGCAGAGGTAACTGACAGAGACCATCAAATTCCAGATCAAGCTGCCTTGTTGTGAGAGGCCACATCTGTGAAGGATGAAATTGTTGATGTTGGCAAATACATGTGTATGCTAGCAAAATTACTCTTAAGTTACTGTCTGTAACTTAATATTATTATTAATGTAAATTAATATTAACTAGTTGCTTAGTGGAGGCTCTGAGAGCATCTATAATTACAGTTGGAGTTGAGAGGAACAGGAAATGCTGATAGTCAGGCTCACTGTGGCAAAGCATGTAAACTACTACCAGTGCACAGTCTTCCCTTTTCTCTGTGCAAAAACTGTGGACCAGACCACAGACCACCCCCTGGTTTTTGCCAACTACTGTGTGGTACCTGGCTGTTACCTGTTGGTCAGAAATGCTTGCATACACCCAGAGGTATTCAGCTTAGAATTTAGTGATACCATTTAGCTTACTGTGATATGGATTTAAGTCTACTTGGGGACATAATTGTGTATATTTTAAAATTTCAACCTACAATCCACAGATGACTTCTAAGGGATCCAAAAAATGTGTTTGAGGAAAACAAACCTGTTCTTCTAGAATTAAATTAATTTTGTGTAAGTTTACCTCTCAGGTAGGGTTAAAGTATACTGCTGCAGTATGCTTAAGTCTTTGACTAGACAAAATAGTTGCTTAATATCCAGACCAATTGCGTGTTTAGATGTTGATGCAGTTCTTAAATTAGCTTGACAAAGCTAGGTCCAACGAAGTATTGCCAAATAGATTACAAATAGATCATATTGTCTCCTAAAAAATACGTGTTTCACCTAGTTGTATACTTCATAATCACAGTGAGTCTCTTTTTTCTTGTGCAAAGAGGACTTTACCTTGTTAATAAATGCCTTGGCATAGGTTTTGTGTGGTTTACATCAAAGGAACTCACTTCAAAGTGTCTGTACATACACAGTATAATGTGCTTCTCTTCTGTTTTTTCAATGCTTTTAGCTTCCTCAAGTCCTGAAGTTATCAAAATCAGTTCTGTGTTGGATATAACATCTAAGGTGGAAGAATATTACAACAAAGGATATGTCGTAGGAGCTATTCATCCTATTCTACTGCCAATTGGACATAGAAGGAATTTCCCTGCAAGTCATATGTATCGGGTGGTACTTTCAAGATTAAAATTAAGGTAACAGTGAAATAATTTAATTATATGGGCCCATTACTTAAGTTATTTTTAAGAGGGTTGTTCATCATGCGTAGTTTATTAACTTACGATAAATACCTCCAAGAATCAAGTAACTGTTCCTTATCTAGAAAGGTGACCAACTTAATAATGTTCTTTTAATTAACCCCAAGTACAAGATGAAACAAAACACTAGGAGACTAATAAGCTGCATTTAATTCCCTCACATCTATCTTGTCTTGTTTTCAACATTTTTCTTTTCACTTTTTCCATAAGAGCACTACTCAGTAAAAGGTACCTGTAAAGTGTAAAATGCTCACAGTTCCTCAGAGAGAATCATTTAACCTTGTTATGAAGGAAGTACTCTGTGACTGGGGAGGCTGTACAAAAGCTTGTTTTTTTTCAGTGAGGAGAGAGTCAAGAGTTTGTTTTCATTCCAACTTCCATAATCTTGCTTGTTACTTCTGGTTTTGCTGCATTGTAATCACCATGTGATCATAAGGAAAACGTACAAAGAAATATTACAGTTAGCTCCTTTAACTGCAACGAAAACAACCTTTTTGTTCTTGAGTAACTAGAAAAGTGGATTTCATGTTGCACTGAGAGGTGTGATGGTTCCCCTTCCATCTCAAGTCCTGGTGTGATGCACAGAGGTTTGTTCAGCTTCTCTGGGAAATCTCCAAGGATGTACCTCTGAAGGTGCTCCCTGCCACTCCTGCAGTTCTATAAAATGTAGTTCATTTGAGGGAGATTCTCCATCAAATGTTTTGACTAAACAAGCATTGCCCATGGTATGGCATTTGCTTCTCATACATCTTACTTTCATAAATTCACGTGAAGGCAAGGTGAATGTTGTCCATATGGACAGATGCTTAAAGAAAAAGGCAGAATACTTGCTTTCTGGAGCTGAGCTTTCTGAGAGCTGACACTGCCAGTGCTCAGCTCCCTCGACACACCTAATCTCTGTAGACGTGGGATCCTTATGAAGTTGTCAGTTTAACTGGTAGGCCCTTGAACAGGTGAAGGACAAGAACCAGCAGCCTCCTTCTGAAACTGCTGGCTGTAAGTACCTGACTGCATTTGCAGATGCCATATGTACATACCTCTGTTGGGTTTCCTGCAGGTGGATGCACCTTCTCCAGCAACTATCTTGAAAGTAACCTTTTTATATTCGAACATACTTAATTGATGTTTCACTCCAAAGCTTGAGTGAAAGAAACAGCAAAGAAATCCATACTACATTGATGATGTACAACAAATGTTATACGATCAACAACAGAACTTACTTTCAATAAAAAATGATGAATGTTATTCTTTAAAATAGAAATTAAAGCTTGTAGGATTCTGAAATATAGGAGTGAAATAAACACTGTGTAACCCAAAGGGATTTGTAGTGCACTGTGTTTCTGGCATGTGCCTGCACTGTTTTTACATACAGTAGCTGTAACTCCGCTTTAATTGCTAAAAATAAGCAGCGGTATATTAACAGTGTAAAAGTACCATTTCGTTTCGTAGCATAGTGCTTTTCTTGCAAAACTGATACTTTGTTTTGTGCTTGCTGCATTTAAAGCTCTTATCTGTACTTTTTGCATTTGGAAGTACGTTTTGGACACATTTGCTAGGAAGACTGTTGTTTTTTCAGTAAAGCTGAGTTTCAGAAGATGTTTGTAAACCATCTTGAAATGACATTTCTGTTAAATACTAACATTCTTATCCTGACATTTTAATACACAGCACACTCTACTTTATATAAAACATAATGAAGCACCAAAAAATGTTGAGTTTTAAATGGGGAAAAGCATTGCCAGGATTTAATTCATAACCTTTACACTAAAAGAAAAGAACTATATATGCCAGCATTTGCCCAAGTTAGCAGCAAACTACTGACAAAGACTGCTTTCTTTCTGTGTTCTAGCCAGAAGCATGCAGCACCCAGAGGACAAAGGCACCCCAGGCTGGTGATTGAGGAATGTCCTTTAACGCATGAAACACTGACAAATGAGGTAGTGAAAGAACTTTTAGAAAAGGTAATGGAATTTTGTGGTTGTTTGTTGTTGTTTGTTTGTTTTGATTTGGTTTCTTTTTAAACATCTCTTCAGATATTTCTTTCTCCCATACATGTAGGTAGTTGTCAATGATTGGAGGCTTATGGTTCTGTTTAGGTTTTTAACTTGGCTTTTGTTTTATAGAAGCTACCAAGTGCTTTCTGTGTGCAAAAAGAGTTCATTTTCTTCACTAATTGCTTTTTGGAATTTAGAATTTATTACTGAACCATGGAAGGTTTCGGGAGACTGATCACTTACAGCACTGGAAACAGAAGCAGGCCCAAATTTTCACTCAGTCTTCATAAAATGCTTGCTTGATAGCTTCTTCTGGAATTAGTGTTACAAAAAAAAAATTATGATGTTCTGTGTTACGTTCAGTAAGAATAACATACATTAACATATTGATTTTCTAAGTACATTTTTTTTCTTCTTCAAATTTAGTATATACAGTAATCGGTAATGGTATTAAAATATTTCCTTGGCACAACTTCTGAAAATATTGTAAAGTTAAAGAAAAGTAAACTTCCACTGAAATACAAGCCCTAGTTCCAGTTTTTTTGTTTCACTTCCTCTACAAAATTGAAGACTTGCTGAAACAGGAAATTATTGTTATTGTAAGAGTTTGAGTGTTATCTTTTACATGAGTTGCAAAAGAAAAAAGCAGACGAAAAAGCATACTGGCAATTCTTAATGATCACTGAAATTACCAGAGTTGTTTAAAGTTTCTAAAGATTTTTTTGAATTTTTCAGGTGTTCAAAATTTAAAATTGTGTTCCATTTATACCATGTGTGTATTGCCATGTTTGTTGTATACGAAACACTTAAAAGTATAAAACAAAGCAACAGCAAAAAAAAAAAAAAAAAAAAAAACCAACACAAATTAAGCAATTAAGCAGTGATTCTGTCTTGCGAGAAAATCTGGAAAAGCTACATGAAATGGATCTGATTTTAAAATATTCCTATTAAAATGTAAATTTACATTTTTATTAAGAAAATACATGTATATTTTCTTGAACCCTTAAGAATTTGTGGCACTGGGGGGTTGTCAGTTATAGGACGTCTTTTTGCAGCTTCATATAATCATAATGATGGCTGAATTTTGATACATGGTAAAGTTACTGTTGTGCATGTGTAATGGTGATAAACAGTATCACTTCAGTCAGATGTGATGCTAAAAAAGCATTGTAGCACCATCAGTTATTTGAGTTAATCACTCTAAATAGTTTACATGGGTTAACTAGGTAGATAGAGATCCTGCCTTCTCTGCCCTTGCTAACTGAGTATTTCCCGGGTGATTTCTGTGCTCTGGGCTGGGCTTTTTGTGTGTTCCTGGGAAGACTTTGTTGCAGTGGGATCACCTTCAAAGGTGGAAGTGCTTCTTATCCCAAGCAAAAATTTCCTTCCAAGAACATTCCACCGATTGCATATTCTCTGCAGTTGTATTTTAAGATTCCAGAAGAGGGGAAAAAGAAACACCACTGGCTAAATGTAAGAGTTAGTAATCATAGTGGAACTGGAATCACACTTTTAGAGGAATGGTATTCCTCTAACCATCCTCTAACCAATCTACCGTGAAATTTCTGGAAACATTCCTCCACCAGTATACTGTCTGTCACTGTGATGTAGTAAGTGAAATACTTTGGGTTTGTCCTAGTTGAAGGAATTTATGTACACTGAAGTCATTAACAGTGTTGGCCACCCTTCTTGGCCTGAGCCCAAAGACATGCTGGAAGGCTTCTGTTTACTTTAAAAACACAGCCATACAGCCAACATATATAGACAAGCTACGCTTCCATAGTACTGTGTCCTTGGATGTCCTTGAAAATCAGCAAATTAGTAAACAGAACATGCATTTTAGACGTTTTGGGGAAAAAAAAAAAGTTGCACACTATCTTAAAACCACTTTACAGATCAATTTGTGTTTTACATGCAGGTTAATGAAGCAGCTAAACGAGGAAAGAAGTTTGTGGGCTTTGTAACACAACATTTTCCTCAACCTAAAGCCTGTAATGGAACAAGCACAGATGGAAATGCAGAGCTGGAATCAACACTGGGCAGAAGACACAGGGAACCCAGAAGAAGAATTTCTGATGAAGACTACAAAAACTGGAATGAAAGGTCACTGTGTGGTCACTCATCTGAGAGTGGGAATGAAGAGGAAATGCAAGCAGAGAGTGGACTGTTACAGGATGCAGATTTCCAGTTTGGAAAAGAAGTCAGTTCTGTTAAGCCACAAGAAGGAGACGGTAATGAATTCTGTTTGTTTATTGCAGAAATAAGATATGTTCTTGAGTTGTTTTAAGAAGCAGTAGGAAAAAAATAACAGAACAGCATATTCTGTCATCAAGTACCGGTTTTGGAAGATGCATCTTCCTTAAGTGCATGTGTACTTCCAAAAAAGTCACCATTGAGGAACCAGAAGAATTATGTACCTTCTGCTTTATATATCTGAACTATGATGATGATGATGATGATGATGATGATGATGATGATGATGATGATGATAATAATAATAAAGGTGTTCTTCTGGTTTTAAATGTGGTGCAAACAGGTAACTTTTTGCTTGATATGTGTTGTAAGCATATAGCAAGAAAAATGTGATGCAGTTATTCTAAAATGTTTCCCAAAGACATTGGTTTTTACCTACTCCTAATATTGAACCATAAATTTGTAAGGGATATCCAAGCATATGCTGTAATGAAACCAGTTGTCCTGTGTGTTTTAAATCTGACAACAAAGGGATCCCCTTCTGTTTAGAAACATAATTTTGTGTGCTTCTAGCCAACTCACATCACATACAGCAAACAAATCCATTAATAATGGATTCTTTCTGGTTAACATGCCTTCAAGAAATATTCTGAAAGAGATCACTAAACTAATGCATTGACCATGTAATCAAAGAGGATAATTGTTCCAAAATGAATTTACACTAGAGAAAATGAAGCATTGGAAAGTTGCTTACTTAGGAAGGGAAAGTGTAATTGAAAGATGTTGGTGCTGTGGTAGAAGACTTAATTGTACAGGAATCTGTAAGATAAATCGTGTGGTCTTCACAAGTTACTGCCTGAAACAATGATTCCTGATACTGAGGCACTAAGCCCTTCACATTTACTAGGAAGAAAAGGTGAAAAGGAAGAAGTAACCTAATGCATGAGAACTAATGCATTATAGGAACTAAAGCATTACAGTATAGAAAGCAAGGCAGCATGAAATTTTCCTTTAAGATTGAATTTTGATACAATAGGGTCTTCTGTGATGTTCCAGACATGTTTTAATTGCTTTCAAAAGCAACCTCTTCACTTTCTTGTTAAAGAGTTAAGCACCTCTCTAGTTGGTAGACTGTCAGGATAATGACTCTATGCACTGAGATAATCAATGTCCCTCTTATTTTTAACACTTGAATTAAAGCAGTTCTTTTACAACATGCTGGGCTGTTAGAGCACGATCTGTTAAACCTTAACTCTTTCCTTGCAGCTTGAGACAGTGGGCTTGCTATACATAGTAGAACATAGATCCTGTAAGGAAAAAGGAGAAAACTCACAGTTGAGTTTTGGTTCGTGCATGCAAGTGTAACCAGGTGGATTACCAACCACTGCAGCCCCTAGATGCAGAGTTCTCAGGAAATTCTAAACTTCTAAAAGTTTGGCAGGAATATACCTATCCTCTCTACTACTAGTCAGTAAAGTTATTGGAAGTTTTAAGACAAATTTTCTGAAAATGTAAACACCTTTCCTTGTAAATGTTGTGGTTAACCATCCTTTTAAAAAATACTGATAGGAATTTTCAAAAATTTTTCTTAATAGGAAAATCAAGCTTTACCAAGATAAACACATTAATGGTAGCACCTCCACCTGTAGAGGTGACAAAATACAACTGTATAGGAAGAAAAGTCATCTCATAGTGATGGAGTTCAGTAATTTGTCCTGAATTTACTCTCTTATTTCAGATGCCTTATGTGTTATTACCCACTCCAAAAGGTTTCTCGTAGAAATTGATTAAAACTACTTAAAGTCCAAATAATGCTTTGAAAATCTTTCTCTATTTCTGGAGCTTAGAGAGACTAGTGTCTTAACTGGGATCATCTAAACCAGGTTCGTCTGGTTTGGCAATGTGAATACTTCTGCTTTCTAGAGGTTTGTGTTGATTTAGGCTGCTCAGAAGTTGTAGTAGTAGACATAATCACAGGGAATTTTTTTGCAATTGCTTTGTTTTTTCCCTGCAACAGTGACCCAGACATGACTGTACTTGTGTCATGTTCTTCCTTTTTAAAATACATTTATTTAGCTAAGACTTCCTAACTCATCACCAGTGAATACCTAAAATACTATGGATTTCTGAATTTACTTTTTTTGAATATTTGACTTTTTGTAACATCACTGTATTAATGGCTGGATGTGAGAAGCATCTGTGAATACGCAGATCTTGTTTGTTTTGCATACACTCATACTCTCATCAGTTACTGTGTGGTAAACCCCAGTATGGAGCTGATTATACTGGTACTTAAATCATCTGCAAAAAAGAATGAGTAAAAAGGCTATACAAGGCATTCATCATATTTAAAAATTTAGAAAAATGTTTTTAATTTCAGTTAGTCATTTTGAATATTTGTAGTCAAAAGTTTCATGAGTGACAGAAATATAGCCTATTTTCACTGGGTTTTCTCTTGAATCTACTATATTTTCCCCTATGCAAAACCCACCTACCTAGAAGGTGGTCCAGCAACAACCCAACTACAGTATGTTCAAAGCTCTGTTGTGTACTATAGCTTACCCTCCTCACAGCTCATCCTGTTGTTTGTTTTTTTTGTTTGTTTTGTTTTGTTTTGTTTTTTCTGGTGTTGAGGGCTCTAGGTGAATAAAGTTGCATAAGGAAGCAATTTGTAAAACTGATACTTAAAAATACAAAAGCAGGCTGAAATAAGAAGATAATATTTTTGAGAGCTCTGTCTTCCAGAGGCTCATTTTTCTTCTTTTTTTTTTCTTTTCTTTTCTTTTCTCAGACAAGCTGTATACAGTCTTCAATGTTTTTGATGATGACTCTACCTGCTGGACCTATCATGAGGGCATCTTGTCCATGAAAGTAACAAGAAAGGGACCAGTTATTAGTACACTGGAAGCAGACTGGCTAGAACTAACTACATTTTATTATAAACAAGGATTATCCTTAACAGATTCTTTTGTACACTGGGAAACTTCTAAAGGTGAGCACTATCCCGCAATATCTGGAAGCTTTTACTTATTCATGTGGATCTATTTATTTTGCAAAAAGTAGATGCATGTTGGTGTGAAGGGCAATTTGTAAATGTGTTCAGATAGTCTTTGTAAATTTGTAGAATTTCCTTCCCTGAAAAGGAAATACTGTTGTTTTTTGTGCAGTTGCAGCTCTGAATAATTGCAATTTCTGCTTTTTTAATCAAATTTGGGATTTTCAAAGCATGAAAGGAGTGTAGCATTATAATGAAATAAACCTGTTGTGCTAGTTCTGTTTTCTTTTTCTCTTTTTAAAGGGAAAAGATAATAGAAAAATTATTAGATGCATTTCAGTTGTGTTCTGCTGCTTCTCACTCTAGACACTGTGCTGTGCTTGGAATATTTCTAATGAGACAAAAAAGCGCCTTCTGTTCTTCTTGTGCTTACTGTACCATTAAGATTTAAGCAAAGTAAGACTTTCCACACTTCCTCCTTTCTTCAGTTCTGTGCTAGGCTTAAAATTCTTACCAAAACCCTGAGTTGAATTAATTTGATTGTTTATCCTGAAGCTTCAGATCCATCATCTTTCTATAGGTGGTTCTGGTTGGATTTGGACACATGCACTAAGTAGAGAAATCTGCTTTTGCTCTTACCCTTAACTGTAGGCAGATTCTCCAGCATTTTTTCATGAAGGTGGGAGAGGGAAGTGTTCCCTGGTCCCTCCTGCTTCTTGCTCTCTTCTGCAGGAGCCTACAAGCTCAGTTAGCACGCTAAAATTGTTAGAACCATAGAGCTTCAGGCTACAGGATTTCTCCTCAGATTCCTAAATTGTCTTGTTCCTTCTGCCAGTTTCAATTTGATCACAGTTTTTCCCTGAAGGGAACCTCCTAGCTCTTTCAGAACTCCTATGTGATCAAGAGATTCATGCTTCCTTTTTCTGATGTTCTGATTAAAAATAATAATGCAATCAGCATTCACTTTGCAAGGCTTGGGTTAGTGAAGGGCTGAATTTAAAAAAAAAAAAAAAAAAAAGTTTAACTTCTAAAGATTTTATGTTTAAATATGTGTTCTTCAAAAATCGAACCCTGACAAAATAAGAGCTTGATTTTATATATATGTGTGTGTGTGTGTGTGTGTATTTTTTTTTTCTTCTTGGTAACTTAGCCTTGAATGTTAATTATATTTCTATAGCTCAGCAACAAAGTAAATTTAGTAATTTGCCAGAATCTGTGAAGGAACACAAGTGCATCGACATCATTATATTTCTATCAAGTTGAATTTGTCAGCTATTCTCTCTCAAATTGCATATTTTTTTGCATATAAACCGTTGAATGGCACAGTTTGTATTGGCCATCCATTTTTCTTGAACTATAATTCCTATCTATTGAAGTCAGTGGAAGAACAAAGATTCCTTTGGGGGAGGAGAGGTGAGAAATCTGACTGCTGGTTTTCAATAGTTTTTTTTAGAGCTGGAAAATAACTCTTTGGAGATACATTACAATTCACCAAGGGTTTTTTCAGCAGCTGTTGAAATGAATCTTTGCAGCTGTTGTCCAAAAACAGTTTTTGCAATCTTTCCGTTCCCCTGTTGCTGTCTGCTTTTTTTCTGTGTGCATAACTGTCCCAGCTTTAATACCCAGGTTATGACTGACTTAGGGATTTCATGCGGCCTCTTTGCAGCAGTTGCTGCTTGCTTCTTCAGCCCCACGTGGCTGGGATGTATTTCAGTGACACACATGGGTGTGACGCTGCTGAATTCTGCTGGAAGTATTCAAAGGCACAACCCTCTACATGGTTGGCATTCTGTAGCTGATCAAGTGTCTGTAACCGCAGTATAAGATTACTTTAGCTGCTGAGTTCATAAGCTAAAGTATTTTTTCATGAGATGAACATTGAAGAGTTTTATAACCAGATAAAAACTGGGCTTTTTAGGGGAAAAAAAGTGTTTAAACTTTTGCACTCATCACCAGAATTGCACTTCTTGTATGTTTGCATGTGCATTCAATTGTCATCTTTATCTTAGTTTTTAAGTTTGCTTTTAGTTTGCAAGGTATCTACAGCAGCAGTTGTCCTTCTATATTGATGTAGTGAAATGAGCAAGTTTTAGATAATGTTTTAATATAACTGAAAACAATGGATGCAGGTAAAGCAGCTGCAGAAATTTTCATTTTGCTTGGATGTTGTATGGAGTAAACAGAATTCTGTTGCTAACATGATCAAAATGCAATTCCCAATTCAAGGCAGGTACAAATTCGAAAGAATTAAGTCATTTTAAATTCTCAATGACAACCAAAACAGAAGGGAGTCATACAAGTAATCCAGGTAAGTTCTTTTTTAGCTCCATTTGGGTCAAGGTAGTGTTGCTTCTGTTTGTTGCTACCTTGCAGGTTCTCATAATCATAGAAGTACTTAAGATTGATAGGAGTGCTGTGATGACACTTTCGCTTTTTCTGTTTAGCTTTATCTGCCAGGCAGTGTCTTTTTTTTTTTTTTTTTAATAATATTAGCAAGGATAAACCAGATGTTATTTTGACATAAGTTTCGACTTAACCATTTGTCTCAAAAGCCACTTAGTGGAGGTGCCTTGCTTCAATAATGCATTAAAATTCAGAGTTATATTATCATGATTAAAAAAAAAAAATCTAGCATGTTAAACGTGTTACTGGTTGATGATTATAAGTATCTGCCTAAACACTGAAGACAGGTTCAAATTCATTAATTAATGAGATTGAGAATTTATGAACTGTTAGGAACTCTGCAGGTGTTCATGTTTGTGCCTGAAGCCATATATTCAGTATCTGCACTGTATTTGCATATATTCTAGAAATAAAATAACATGTTCGGTAGCTTTATAAAAGCATAGGATACAGATACGTAAGTATCTAAATAATCATAGCTCAATGTAAGTAAGTTTCTTATATGCAATATAGGAAAAACAAAGATAATATGAATAAATGCTCAATGTCTTACAGTACATTAACAAGCATATTGGTAAAACAAGTAAAACAACAACAACAAAACAGGACTTCCTGTTTGGCTTGGAAAACTTCCATGCTGGTCTGGTCCAATTTTAAAGCCAGAGCAGTTGTATTACATAGCTTTGCTTTGCTAGACACCTTTTAAGCTTATTTCTGCCACTGAAGCTGTGGCAAATAGTCATCTCTTTACATATTTGTGCAATATTGGAGAGGATTTAAACCTGATATTTTGAGGAATGCATAATTTTTCAGTTTAAATTTAGTTTAATTGTTTAGGATAGCTAGTTGGCAAGGTAGAACTGCACAAAAGGCTTCCTTATTGCACTTAGGAGAAGAGACAGAAAATGAATTAATATTTCATGCACAGCTTTGGTTTGGGCTAACTGGATACTGTTAGACTTCCACAAGTAAGTCAGGGAGGTATTCTCTGAAATGTCCTTCACATCAGGAATCTTCCTACAATCACTTCTCTTTCAAGCTTTTCCTTTGGCCATTTATGTATTTATTTAAGTAACTGTAGCAAGACTTTACACTTCATGCTTCATTTATCTTTACAGTCTCTCCCACCACACCAAAAGCCACATTTATTGTTAGGCATACAGTATTGGAGTTGAATAAAGAGGTTTTGTGCCTGTTTGCTGCAGGGGATATGTTGAATATGGGAATCGTGAACTCAGAGTTTCTTTAGAGAAAATGAAACAGTTCATAGCTCAATTTGTATTGAAAAGGGGGTTTTGAATAATAAATTGACTTGGATGCTTTGTGAAATTGTAATTTGATGCAGAAAGAACTTGGAGTTATTTGCTGTCTTAGTTCCATTTCATCTGAAGGACTGTTCAGTGGGAAAATATAAGCCCACGTGTAAGCCCATATCTCAGTAAGATACTGAGCTAAAAACTTATATTTTAGCTTATGTTTGTCTTTGTTTGCAGGTGATTATTTGCCCAAATCTTTAGAAGGAATATTTATCTACGAAGAAGAAGGTGCTGGGGTTCCAGGTTCTAACAGGAAAGGAAATGATGCAATAGTAGTTGAACAATGGACAGTTATTGAGGTAAATTGGTAATTATTTAGCAACACAATTTCCTACTTCTAGCTTGCTTTGTTTGTTTCTGTAGAATGACTGTACCAGTATTTGATAAACATTTCAGGATGATTTCTTTAAGCCACCTGAATAAACTAAACTAGCCTTGAATCATAAAAATGAGGTCAGGCCTGTGCCCATTAGTCATATGCATAAAAGAAATGCACTGCAGAAGTACTGGCTTGACGCTCGTAAATGTTCATATTCAGACCAAAACAGACCTAATTTCAGCAAGTGCAGCTCCACTGACAATGTACTGACAATGTATTCTTAAATAAAGGGGAAGTCAAACTTGGAATTAGAACAGAAAACTGATACTGTATGAGTTAAGTAGAGTTTTCAGATGTATGTTCTTAGTAAAAATTTTACTTTTAAATATCAAAAGACTTATTTTTCTTAGTAAAGTTACATATGAATTAGTGGAGGATGCTACGGACTTACTTTTAAAATTCTCAGCAATAAATACATTTACTTATGTGAACAGACCTGGCACAAGACTAAAGCCTAAAAATAAATAAATAAAAGTACAAGTAGGCCTATAGCTAGGTGAGATGCTTGTTACTCAGATTGGAAGTAAAAACCTAAATATATCAATTGAGAAATCATTTCTGCTGTTTTAAAAACTTGTGTTTTAGGAGCTGATTTAGCAACATGACAAATTTAACAAGATAGATGTGCTTTGAGTGTCATACTGAATCAGGACTCATATCTAAAGTTAATATTCCTCTGTTTATCTAATCTGTTGTCTTGAACTTTTCAAATTGCTTTCAGTTTGAAATAGGGAATCCCTTTTCACACCAAATACAAATTATCATGTTATAACTAAGAAAGAAGAGGGGTTGTAATTTATGTGTAAAAATGCAAATAAACCCTGTACAGAGTGTCTTTACTACTTTTTATAATTATTAATGTAGGGGTGTGAAATTAAAACAGATTATGGACCTTTATTGCACACACTGGCTGAGTTTGGATGGCTCCTGACCTGTGTCCTGCCTACACCTATTGTACGACATGACAGGTATGCAAACAGCAGGATGCAGCATTTTGCTGTGTCTTCACAGTTGCACATCTTAGTGAATTATCAAGTGATTTTGTCACAAAACAGTCATGCACTGTTTATTGCAAATTAACGAGGAGAATGTGCTAATCCAGCAAGTTATGATCTAATCCAGCTGTTTCTCTTCTTTAATGTAGATACTGTTTCAGTTTACATATAGTAATGAACTACTGGATTTCAGTTCTCACATTTTCTTGCTTTAATATTTCGTTGGATGTCTTGGGGAAAATACCTGTATATGTAAGAAGAGCTAAATAGTAAACCTAGATCCCATATAATGTTTCAGAATTTCTTTTTAATGGAAAACGTACCGTGCTTTTATGCAGAGTACCTGCCATAAAAAATGGCAAATGTATCACTGAATTAAGCTTACACAGTTTTGTTTTGTTTTGTTTTCAATTCTGCTTCCATCAGATTAAGATTGCTGAAGTTCAGGGAAAAAATGTACTGAGGCATAGCTTAGAGCTCATGAAAATGATGGAAAAGCTGGGTGACTTTAGTAATCTTTGGATCTAGACCTCACTGTATTAAATCAAGACAGCATAAAAAGGACATGAATGCAAGTTTCTAAGAGAACTGCTACAAGAAAACAGAATTTTGTTCAAGTGATTTGACATAATTAAATTAACTCACCCATGTAAGAAGGAGGTTTTTCTGGTCAGAAAATAGCTGTCCTCTTTATCTGTGTTTTGTTGTTCTTGTTTTTTGGTTTTGTGTTTTTTTTTTGTTTTGTTTTGTTTTTAATCAACTGTTTACAAGCTAAGACAGTAGAAATTGAGGTAAAACATCTAGCATGTTTTCCTATTTTTAATGATTTCTCTGTTTTGTTTTCTTCTGAAAGTTACGAAATTCTGAATTTACTGTGCAAAGCTCCTGCTCCATCAAGAAGTATTTCTCAGAACACGAAACAAAACGTCTATCCTTCAATTCTTTTTTTTAAATTCTTAATCTACATGTGTTATCTTTGAACTTGGTGACTTCTTAGGGTATGTGAACTGCTGAGCCTGGTTTTCATAAACAGATGAAACTTTTGGCCAGATCTTAAAGATTGAGAAGTAGCCTTTCAGAATCAGATCAACTTTTTGGAAGGGCGTGAGTGAACAGTCGGATAGGAAGGTTCTAGTACTCCTGGTGTGCTGAAGGTCATAGGATGAGAGAGGTTTAAACCCCTAACCTTTGCTATCACACAAGCAGTGTACCTGTACCCATCCCCGAGGGGTTGGACAGAAGGGGTAAAACTGTCCTGAGCAGCCATGTTAGCTCAGTCTGGGCTTGCTGCAGGCAGCAGATGCTATTTTGCACCTGGTAGATTGCAGAGCAAAAGCAGGGCTGCTTAGAAGAAGCTAAGTGCTATTAAAAAAAAATAATAGTAGAAAAAAATGCAGTATGAAGTGATAATGGATTCAATAGACAGCGTCTGTTTCTTGAGTTACTGAGAAGGTGACGTACCAGCAAGACATTGAGGTTATGCTAGGTGTCTGAAATAGCTTTGGTTTCCAGATGTGAGACAACCAGCCCACTGCTAGACGCAAAACGGGATTGTATTCTGGCCAAACATGAAGTTGGATTCACTTCATATTGACATTGGAATGACTGATGAATACAAAGCATTTGTTTTCTGATTTAAATAGTTGTGTAGGTGTGTGCATGAATTGTCTGATAGTTGTTGTCTGGAAGGTATCTCACAGTCCACATTAGAAGAAATATGGTAAATCACGTTTTGAGCGTGCATGTAGTATGTCTAATATACAGTTATTGAGATTTCTTTTTAGAAGTAAATAAACAAAAGTTCATTAACAGAATTCCTAGCTGGGAATTAAGAATTCTTAAAAGACTCTAAAGAAGTGTTTCTGTCCTGACAGCCTGCATAGTGATCGATAAATACTATTATTAGACATCAATATTGGCATTTGAAAAAGAGAAAGAAATTCCTACATGGTTACTGTGTGTCTGATAGGAAAGATGCTAGTACTGTGGTGGTAGATGATCTTAGGAATTCAAGTTAAATGCTGGATAAAGATACTTCATGCTGCCCACCAGCAGTCCTTTTCCCAGACGGGGAACTCTGACCTCAGAACTCAGCCTGAATTTAACAGGTTTCAGAAATACTGAACAAATAAACAATTTGGCAAATTCATGTTTTCATGTTTGTTTGTTTGTTTGTTTGTTTTTTAAATGCAAAATATATAATGAAAATTCTATTTAAGAATAAAAAATGTTAGCAAGGCAGCCTGCTCCCCATTTTTATTTACCTCCATTTTATGTCTTATTCTCTGCCTTAGTCTATTCCTAATTTTTTGCAAAACTTTCCTCATCTCAGATCTTCTACAATTTGTTCCTGGCCATTAAGCCTACTGTTCATCTGTAGACAAAAGGTGTGACCACAAGCTAATAAGGTCTGGAGTGTGACAGGATTGTCACACACAGAGTGTTCCTCTATCTCCCTTCTTTTTTTTTTCTTTTTTAAATATAGGTTGGATTTGAAACAGAATGTAGAAATGGCAGCCTGTAAAGCCTGCTCCTGTGTGGTTTTGATGTTGCTGTTCTTTGAAGTTGGTATTATTTTTACAGATGTTCCTCTCCATAAAATAATGTCGTGTTGCACAGAGTGTCATGCCACATGCTAGCTGAATGTCATGGATGCCCATTTCAGGCACGGGCAGCAGCCTGTAGGCCTGTTTTGTCCTTTAGCTCCTACCTTAAGGGCTAAATCATGCAGGATACAGGAAGCATTTCCTCAAGAAATGTGATCTTTGTTGTTACAAGTAGAGCAATAGTAGAGAACACGCAGAGTTGCATTTTGTGCAGTGTTGTTTGAAAGATAAGGACCTTTTTGGGGTGTTTTTTTTTGTTAACAAAGTAGAAAACCCACAGAAGTTCCTAGTCTTCCGTCAGTGATTGTTTTTCCAGGCATACAGGAGAACAGAGCATGAAAAAAATGGATGTGATGCAATGTTTGTATCCATCTCTTGGATATCATCCCTATCTTGGATATTTAAATACGGTTAGCAGTCACTAAAGTATTTTTTGACCAAGAAAGAATGTAAGGAAGAGCCACAATAGTACTAGTGACCTCATTCACTAGAGCCTCCTGCATTATATACAGCTGTAACATACAGTTAAATGTTTTCATGACAGGAATTTGACAATAATTATGCCAAGTTCAGAAGCTGTATATCACGGATAAGATGAATAGCCCTTTTAGAAGTTAAATTTAGTGATTAGGGGGAAAAAAAAACATGTTAGAAATTATTTTGTTGGTAATTTAGTGCTACTGGAGTTATCAAAATAATGTTATTGTGAATTTCTGGAATTCCGTACATGTTTGTGGTCTAAAGTTAGAATTCTTTACTGGTTTTGTTTTGGATGGAACAGTTGTGTCAAGTCCTGTGGGAGCCTTACTGTCCCACATTGGTACATGTCTCAGAGCTGAAAGTCTAAATGCAATGCAACTGCAAAGGAGTGCGAAACTTCATTTTGGGGAAATGCAAATAAACCAAATAGATTAAAAGAACTTATTATAACTTTTCTTCATTTGTTCAAGAAACACTGTCTAACCTTAGTTGATTCGTACATAGAAAGTGTATGCACGAAAAAAATAAAAACAGATGTAAAAATCATAGCAGGCCTGAGTAGCTTCCATTTGGATGATTGTTCTTAGAGATTTATTTAATGTATGCATACACTAAGAGGACGGACTTATTGCCAATTCAGCATAAGCAGACAAGCAAATAGCTGGTGTTTTAACAAAAGAGTCTCTGTTGCTCCTCATCCCTCTTACAAGAAGAGACAGGAAAAAGGCTCCAGCAGCCGTACTTCGCAGTGACCTTTATTTCCCCTCACTGATTGCTGTAGTCCCTGAAAATCGGCAGGACGGACTGTCTGCAAGCACCGGAAAGCAAGCAGGCAAATACAGTGCAAAAACATTGACTTTGTGGTTATTAGTTTATCATCACAAACAACTTCATCTACGTTTGCAAAATGCCCTGGCTTACAAGGCAAAGTGGAAGTGTGGAAATGAGAGGGAAGCTATGGAGTGGCTTACTCTAAGTGTTTTTTTCTCATTTAAATTCTGTGGAAATCCCACTGTCATTGAGTTCTTTGTGAATTAAGCTCATAGCTGCTTTGTCGTGTGCAGCATTTTAATAAGGTGAGACTTAGAAAATTGTTAATTTACTGATTGTCTACTCACCAGTGTGTCCTTTCTCCATTCTAGTAGAATTTATACAAGCTGAAGCTTAATGTTTGTTTCTTTTTTCTTTTTTTTTTTTTTTTTTTTTTTGCTGCAGGAATGCAGACACAGTTACAAAATAGAGCATAGGCAATTCCCCATGACAGGCATTCTGCGCAACCTTCTCACTTGAAAGAGAGATTTCCCAGTTGATATTACCAAAATAGGCATAAATGAGGCAGGGGAAGATAACTGGCAATGTGGAGTAAGTTTGCAGGATTGCTGATTTCCTTTTCATAATGTAAAAGTGTAACATATGTGTTATTTTTTTTCAATTAATAGAAATAAGGAAGGTAGGGACTCACAGAGGAGAAAACATGTTAAGTTAAAGAAAATAACCTCCTCATTTCCCTGTCTTCCCCAAAGGCTGCAGTTTAGGATAGTTCTCTTCTCTCATCCAAGGACGGTATGCAAAGACATGCCTTGACCTTAGTTCAGCAGGGTTGAGAGGAAGGTTGTGATGGGCCAAGCACCATCACAAAGTCATCATAATTGACTATTGATCAGATACAGCTGGGAATAGTGCTGTTCTGTGTATGTTCTCAGAGCTTACTTTGAGGCACTCTACTAGGGTAGGCTGTTAACAAATTCTTTCTGATCCCCTAGCAATGGTTTTAGTCCCTGATTTTTGTTGGAGTGAGTCCCTAATATTAAAAAAACAAATTCATACTATCAGTCCTAGCCCTGGCATGAAATATGTATCAGTTATGTCAACCTTATGTGTGTGGTTGCTGAGATTGTGACTTACCGTACTGAAGTACGATCAGACATTATTTTACTACTTCCTTCCAGAGTGTTAAGCATAAAAATACAGTTTTATTATTGGTAGGGGAATAGGTGGAATCATGACTTCTTGAAGTGGGCTCACTGTGTGGTAATCACTACAAGTCTGTTTTAAGTCATTAAAGTTTTGTGGTGCTGTTTTTTTATCTTACTCGTGTATTTGTAGTTGCTTTCGTGCTAAAGTGTTTCAGTGTATTTCCTTTATGCATGTTAAGAGCTCGTTGAATACTGCACAGAAGTAGAGTAGGGAGGGAAGAAGTTACCAAAACGTAGTTCTGATATGTGGAAGAGCACAGAATTTTTTTTTAAACCCTCCCATCCCAGAGCTCTGATCTCACAATTCTTGCATGCATTTAGTCCTTACAGAGTCTTGCTTTGTAAGTCACATGCAGTCAATTTGGTGGCCTGTATTTTTGATGGAAAGGTATTGAAAACAAATATCTAAAATCTTCAAGAGGTTGTAAAGGACAATTCCTTTTTTTATTAACCAGTAGTAAAAGAATGCAACATTTTTGAGACATGAATACCTGAGTTGTTTTTGATGAACTTTTTCAACAGAAAACCCACAACTGAAGTTCTTTTTTTGCTCTCTTACTTCTTTCTTCTCTTGTCCCTCCCATGTACAAAACCACCTGTGTCACTTACCTCATTGTGGATGTACTGGTTAAACTGAGCTGAGACCTTTTGTCCAGAGGTAGTGAAAAGGCAAGCTTATCCCACTGTCTCAGATGTTACGTTAAAACCAGAAAACAATTTTACTGCTAACTAAGAGTCTTACTTCACAAATTTCCTGTCTCACAGATACTGAGATACTTGTTGAAGCTGTTTATCTTCTGAAATTGAGGCTGTTTGCTGTGGTGTTACTAGATAGTTGCATGTTGTTGTATATCTATCAGTGCAAATAGATGAAAAAAATACTCTTTAATGTTTAATTTCAGATGTTGCAAAGGTATGGTCTTTCATTAAAAGTAGGAGCTTTGGTACTTAAGCTTTCAAGCACAGTCCTGTCAAGTTACTCCAATCATACTAATAAAAATGTTTTGTTCTGTATTTGTTTACATGTGCAACACCTTAACCAAGCTGTGTGCTTCTGTTTGTTTTATTATTATTATTATTATTACAAACCAGTTTATGAATTAAAACACCAGCAAATGCTTGATAACCTATCCTCTTCTGACTCATACACACACAATTTACAGTTGACTATGAAAGGCGTGAATGTTACAGGAATGTTATTGCCTTGAAATATTCAAAGGATTTTCCTTAAATTTTAGTGAAGGAAACCTGGCCACAAAGCAAGTTGTTTTTCTTCAGAGACCTGTTATTTGGAATTCTGCTGTCCAGACGCCAGAGGTGAGTAATGTGTTGATTAAAAAAAAAAAAAAAAAAAAGTATTTCACACTATAGTTACATACAGAAACAGATTTCAAAATTAATGGGAAAAGAGTGGCAGAAACAGGTTTTGCTTGAAAAAATCTGTTTAAGTTTGTGTCACGTTTTTGCAGATACATTTGCAAGTTGGATTTATTTTTTTTTTAACTCAGCTATATGGCTCTTAGACTAAGCTGTAGAGAACGAAAGTGTAGGTATGCTAAAAGCCTGTTACTTTAAGAATCCTGTTCTAAGAAACAACTGTTTCTCAGGTGGATGAAGTTGGCTATGCTGCAAGCATTTGTTTAGAAGCCTTCAGGAAGTCCTAAGTGAGCTGACTCAACTCCTGCACATGAAAAAGATGACATTTTTTTGACCTCTGAAATGTCTGTTTTCATGCCTGTAGCAGAATACAAGTGTCAAGCTGTGCAAGGGGCTCTGTAATCTGGGGGTTACCAGGGTGAAGGAGTGTTAGCCATTGCTGTGTGAGTAAAAGTATGGGACAGAAATAGAGGACTTAAAATTCCTACAGCTGAACTTCAACAGTTACCTGTCCCCTTTAAGTGAGATTCCCGTAACAGTGGTTGTATAAAAGTACTTTGAGGATTAAATAATCAAAGTAGTCATCACATCCTGCTCAGAGCCAAGGTCACAACAGCAGTGGCACCTGTACAGTGCTATAGCAAAGTCTGCTGTGGCCAGGGGAGGATAACCAATGGGTTTTTCCTTACCAAGGTTTTCTACACCCTGTGGTGGGTTTTCCCTTTTATTTGTTCTTCAGTGGCTATTCTTTCTTCAGCTAATGAGCTTTCTTCTCCTGTGGTAGCCTTTTTAGGAGCTATGGAAGCTGTAGGCATTTTGAATCAGGCCCAGCACTGGAGTAGTAACTTCAGAAATTCTGTCCATCATGATACTATTACTTTTATGAAGCAGTGGTATCTATCCTCTTCTTTGTCCACCTGTATAAATGTTTCATGAGACTCTAAATAGCTGGGATTCATATTTGATCTTTCCAGCTTATATCCAGACTGCTGTCATCATCTGTATTTTCCTGTGATTAGTGTTTCTAAAATACACTCTTCCTTTTTTGTTCTTCTCCAGACTTCTGCTTGTCTCCAGCCTAATTTCCTTCTCACTGTGTCCCCTGATAATTAATTCTTCCATGCCTGGAAGAATGGCATTCAACATGAAAAATGGAAATTTAATTGCACATCTCCATCACAGTCTCAGTTCCTAGCTAGGTGTTGTATGCTGTCTTTAATTTATTTTCCTTGTTTACAAAATTTGGGCTCCTATCTTATTTTCCACATCAGTATTCTGTGCAGTCTCCCTTGCCAATGTTTCAGTCATCCATTCATGTCCTTTTCCAAATTCTGCCAGTTCTTCTTGCAGTTTTCTTTCAGTTTCCCGTGTGTACCATTTATCTTTGGCTTTTTGCTTTCAAAGCTTACAGTCCCTGCTCTCTTGTCATTGTCATCTCTTCTTTTTTTTGGAACATAGTTTTGTTGGTATCAGTGTTGTAAGTGTATAAAGCCATGCTATTTTATGTCGGTCGCAATCAAATAAAGTCAAAATTCTCCTGATGTTTCCCAACTTTTTATTGCTATGTATAATAAGTTCATGGACTCCTGATGTGAATACTCTTTCCTTGGACAGAGATACTTTAAAGGACACTGTAACTATGTGACTCAAGGTAGAAGGATTAATACTGGATTCTGCCAGGAGACCCTGTAATACAAAGCACTCCTGTAAAAACATTCATTGTCAAAAATTGATGAATCTTTGAGATGTGTTTTAAATTAAAATTAGAGGAATCCTTGTGTTTGCTGTTTAAATTCTGTTGCCTAATTGTGAGGTGATTAGTACTGGAATGACCTTTATATTCTTTATTTTTACAAGTATGACAGTACCTGTGTTCTGTGGTCATTGTTTCACTTGATTGTAATGCAAAACCTTTGAGTTAAGCGTTAAGACAGTGGAAGTAAACAAACAGCTGATTTGTAGCCATGTACACGAGGATTATTGTATTTAAAATCTGAAGAGACACAGTATCTAAGTGTGCCCCTTAAGTACCAGTGAATATCTTACTTCTGCAACAGGAAATCTCAGTAGGATGAGGTCATGTTAGCATGGGATAAATAGGTAGCTCGGGCTAAAGCTAAAACATGTACTAAAGTAGCATTTACCCTCTGTTTTTCCAATCATGTAGGTTTTCCCCTGAATCTTAATCTCTACATTTACGTATTTATATATTACCAAAATGTCTGAATTGGCAAAACAGCATATTACCTTTATTCATAGATGAGGTAATCTGTCGATTTGTTACCAGTGCCTAACTGGTATAGCACGTCATGCTAGCTTTGCATGGAATAGCTAGATTTCAGGTATGAAACAAGCTACTGAAACCTGAAGGCATTCAGTATTAACTTTTAATATTAACTATTAACTTTTGCTCTAGAAATTGTAATAAATATGTTTATTTAAAATGATACATGGACAGGGGGAACAGAGTTGTGGAATTTTATCAAACAAACCTTTGAAAACATTTTAGTAAAAAAGTTTAACTCCTGTGATTCTACATTGTTGGTCGTGACACTTCACTTGCATTTACACTGACTGCATTTCTTGTTGTTTTACAAAATAAGATCATCATGTTCATAATTCAGGATGCTTTTGAAACACAAAGCTGCTGCAGATATCTAAAATATTTTAATTTCCAAACTAAATAAAATGCATCAGTTTGTCTATTTATGAGTATCCGTAACGTGCTGGTAACTCGGATATCTGGAGAAGAATACTAACTTTAAGAGAGCCAACCTACAAAACCAACAAGGCTTTTTCATTAAAGGAACCTAATTAAGAAAGCCTAATTAAGTTCAGTGTTAGAGGATGCCTACATGAGAGTCTCAGACCCTCAGAGCCTGATCACGTTGCAGCTGTGTGGCAGGGTCCGGCTGTGGCACAGCTTTGTCCCCCAGGCATGTCCAGCTCCTGGACCCCTGTGACTTGCCTTCTGGGGGCTGGCAGTACAGGGTACCAGCTGCTTTGTGTACTCAAGGTCGGTTTTGTTGTAGTGTTTTGTTGTTTGTTTTTTTTTTCCTTGTGAAGTTGAAGTTGCCAGTTCTAAAGGAACTTTTAATTCAGTAAGAATTGAGGGAACTCCTCTGTTACCTGGCCTGATATTCCCACAGGGTCTCTTTTCAGAAGACTGTGTGTTTCAAGTCCTCACAGATCCTATCTCTGCCTTCTTGTATATTTGTTGGTTAGTGCATTGTGATCTGGCTTGCAATTTATGTAATGGTTCAAAGGCCTCTTGGATTTAGAAGGGTTATATTGTCTCAGTGAGTTCTTTATCACACACCATTTGCTTCTCTAAGAAAACAGTTCAGAGGAGACCTGAGACTGAACTGCACACATGAGGGATTTCTCTTTTTTATTTCCTTTAGGCACACTTCTCCATCCTCTTACTGTGGCATCTAGGCAAAGCTTATTTCCTTCTGTTTCTCCTGAGGCAACACTATTTCCCCTTAGTCTAATTTCCCGATGTCTCCTGTAACAGCTTCCCTTAAATACATTTCCTTTAGCCACAAGGGCCATTGTTTTTACTGTTTCAAAAGAGTTTGGGAAAAATGTTACAGATGTATAGAAGGGGGCAAAGAACTGGCACAAACAGTTGCAGTTTTGGTTTGATCAGAGTCAGACATGTAGGTTAGGTGCAAAAATAAAGCTTTCTTCAAACAGCTGATTTTTAGCATGGGTTAAGACTTGTAAATCATTCTGTGTCTGCCAAGTAAAGCATAGGAATTGGGCATTGTCAAAATAATTGCTTCTTCTAAGCATTTGCTTACTCTTTTTTAAATCTTGACTGTGGTGTATCTTTTGCATCTCTCCTTAAATATCTTTATAGAGAACAAAAATGTATCCATTAGGATATTTCTCGAGAGGAGTTCATAGTTTAAGCCAGTGTTAAATGCTGCCTTATGTTAAAATGCAGCTCACATTAAATTCATACATGACTCATTGTGAAGTGTTTGGCTTTTTTTCTATATAAGCTAACATTAAAACACCTCCTTTTATTTCAGAAGAAATCCTTAAGGCAAGTTACTGGGGAGGAAAAAAGCAGAGTTGGTAGCAGAAGTGTTGGATTAGACACAGCTACTTCTCGCCCTGTAGAAATTGGACAACCACCTGATGAGTTTCATCTGTCTCCTTCTAAACAATGTTGGATCAAAGAGGCCTCCTCCCAGTATGGAGGCTTTCCCAGATTCAGTAGCAGTGATGGAGTATTAAGAGAACTGGATGATGGACAATTTGACCAGGAAGATGGAGTCACTCAGGTCACATGTATGTGATGAAGTAAGTAACTGCAACAGATGGACATGTACATAATTCACACAAATGTAAAACAAACCAAGTCCATGCTACTTTGAATGCATTGATATAATCCTATGACTTTTCCCAGACTCATTTTGTATTTTTGACTGTAGTAAGCCTACTGTAGTAATAATACTACTGCAAAATGCTTTGGCTTCCTGTCTGTCTTTGATAGAATAACTACCTGACTGGGTGCTCTGCTAACTTTTGTTCATCTTTTTTGACAAACAAGGAAGCAAATGCTGCAAAACAATGACAGTTTGTCTTCTGTAAGAAAGAAAGGAATGTGGATGTTTGGTGTTTTCCAGAAGCTGAAAGTGTGTTTTGTTGTTGTTGTTTGTGTTTTGTTCTGTTTGTTTTTTTCCACAAGGATATTGTAAATACTGGGGGGGGGGAAGGACAAGAAAAATTAAATATCTCCATATTGTTAAGTTTTAATGAGATTTTCACTTTACTTGCTTTGTCTAAGCTCAGAAACCTAGAGAAATACAAGTCATATGCTAGACAGTTAATTTAAGCTGCATTCAGACCTGGTATGTACAGAAAACCTCTGGAGGCAGACAGTTGCTCCTGTAATACTATCTCAGCTCTACGGCATTTACCAGGGTTCCATGTACACGTAAGCTATCCCAGCATTCAGCTTTGTGTATATATATACAAAAACTTACTCGTGAGGAAATGAAGAGCCTCTCGCCTTCCAAAAGGTAACTTGCATTCTATGAAAAAGTACTTTGAGAAACTGTAAGAAGCACCAACAGCCAGGTGCACAATGATACTAATAATATACAGGAGGGAGAAGTAGATAAAATGTAATATTAGATGAGAGACTTTTTACAAATATGCCGATGTATATGCAAAATAAAATTTCTGCTAATTGTATATCACACTAGATGAATGATATCCAATTGCATCAAATAGCAGAAGCACTGTTCACAGGAAAGACTGAAGCTCTTTGGCTTCTGTCCTCACTGTGGGGAGGAGTTAAGACTGGCTTCTGGGAGAAGATGCACATACAGGAATTACTTTTATGGTGCTGTCTTGAAATTACATCTGGCAATAAATAGTTCAGCTTCCATCTAAGCTGATCTACTGCAGTAGCTGGGAAACAAAAGCCACAGGAAAAGAAATTCTGCTTTTTTTTCTTTTTTCAGATCGTTGGTATTTCACATAAAATACTGTAACTTAGTTACTGTCTGTAAGAAGCTTTTACTAAGGGAAATTTCAAGTTTTAATTAAAAATGTAAATGAGAAGCTGAAGAAAATTGCATGATAAAGGTGATTGTAAATAAAAATGTATTTTTGAAGAAGTTCTAGAAGCAAAAACTTCTAAGTGCTTGTCACTCTCAAGCTAAGAAAATAACCTGATTCAGATGAAAAATCAAGACAGAACTGAGCAAATGTATTCCCAGCCTTTCTCTCAAGGTTTGTGGTACAGCATGCAGTCAGACAGGTATCAAAATCACCTGCCTCTGGTGGCAGTGTTCCACCAGATGCTGTAGAAGTCTCTTTGCCCACACTGGGATGACGGTGCCAGCACAGTGGGCACAGGAATGCAGTGACAGCAACACCAGCAACTGACTCAGAGCACCTGCAGGATGAACAGAATGGGGCAATTCAGCCTGCGATCTCCAGGGCAGGGAGCTACGCAGAATGGACTCTGGCAGGAGCTGCTTCTTGCAATGAGCAAGAAATAGTTCTTAAAAAAAAAAAGTTGCACGTGCTGTGATAAGCAGAAGTAGCACGAAGCTTTACTACTATTTCAATTTATTTTTACAGGGCCTTATCCACTTGTATGAGGTTTGATTGTTGTACTAGGGGCTTGAAAGGATGATGGCTTTGGAGTTGCTTCCCAGTTTCGTGGTAAAAACTGTTGCAGGTTTGTTATTATTTTTTTCCTTTGGAAGAGCAATTCCTAACAACTGTTTGCAGCAGACTTTATCCCTCTCCTGTTCAGCTTCACCAAACCCTGGTTCTGGAGACAACCTTTAAATTTATCTAATTTTCCTGTTGCACCTTGTTGGAAAGTGCAGCTTCTCTCTTCTCACATTAATTTCTTAAGAAAAATACCAGCAGTCTGGCAAAGTATTCCCTGCTCAATGGGAGGGTGCTAGCCAGGCGCTCCTCCCAGAGCCTGACCCAACTCCTGTCTTCTCACACAGCCCACTGAGTAGCAGTCATTCGACAGCAGGCATCTCCCCATGGTACTACAGATGGGGAAGAACTGATGAAAAGACACATCTGTCCCTGGCAGAAAGATAAGTAATTTCAGCATATTAAAAAAGAGACAGCAGCTGGTCTTGTAAAACTTGGAATATAATGCTGTACTTCTAAAAATATTTGTCAGAAGTAATCAAAAGAAAAAAAAAAAAAAAACGCTCTCACATGTGCAATTAATGGTGGTTCTCCATACAAGTCAAAGTTGTAAAAAGCAGCAAAAATTGGTCAAAAAACTAGGAACTCTGAATATTCCAAGTTAAAGCTTTTAATGTGTATAAGAGAAATTACCTTTTATAAAGTAGTATCACTGTTTAAGATAGTTAACAGCAGTAAATTGTAAAACAAAACCTACCTGCAAATATTTATATAACACATTATAATGTATAAAGTACTAAACTAAATGCAGTTACTCTTTCTAGAATGCATTTATTGGATACAAAGGAATCATTTCACTTTTGAAATCTTTTCCAGGTAGCGAATTTTTCCAGGTAGCGAAAATGCAGAAAACTCAAAACTAGCATCCAGGTGTTTTTTTAAAAAAGCTCTTCCCATATGATTAATGAAGTATAAACAAAGAAGATTCAATTTTTGCAACAAAGGTAGTCTGGATGTCCACAGGTACATTTTAGAATATTCCCACTTGAAGCTTTAAGAAATTTCTTTAAGAATTTTCTTAAATTGTAGGCCACGGAAAGGAATGTGGCTTTATTTCAGAGTTTCAACTGTACTTTAGTCCTTGCTCTTGAATCTCAGTAGGTTTTGATTGTGTTGAAGCTTCTGTAAATTTATTTCTAGTCTTTTTAATTCGGTGTAAATATGCTAAATTGCTTCCTTTAAACCCCTTTAGAAATGCCTGTTGAGGTAAGGACAGCTGGTTATTTTTTTAATGCCATTTGTTTTGCATATAGTACATAAAGTTGTCCCTGCTGTACAAACACTAGAGTGTTTTCCTAGTTCTCTGTTGTCTTTCACCTCGCAGGGCTACATTTGGGCTCTGTACTGCACACAAACAAAATTTAATTCTTCACCTTGAAAAAAAAAATGACAACCTGGCAGGAGACAAGATAGAAATGTGTAAAGGGAGTGGCACGGAGAAGGTAGCAAAGGAATAAATTCTTCAGTATTCTAATTCAAGGGAATCATGGAAATGGTAAGTAGCAGGTTTGAACCAAATGAAGGTACTTATTTGGCTGGCTGTTAACTGCTTGCTGCAGGATGTTGTATGTAAAACTACATGGATTTAAAAGGTGACTGAAAAAAATCCTGAAAGGGAAAAAAAAAAGCTCTCTGAAAGTCACTGAACCAGACTGAAGCTGTTGGAGACTATAAACAGTGGTTTGACTGACTTGTGTGCTCATCCTGTTCCTTCTATTTCTTGTAAGGACCAGTTCTTCATCCTTGAGTTAGCTAGATTGAGCAGGACCATTGTGGGAGTGTAACTGAGAATGGTTTCTTGCTGCAAAACTTCTTTTAAAAAATCTGGGAGTAAACTGCTTGCTCAGTCTGTGTGAAGACTGTACACAAACCATTTGACTTCATGCACTAGTTGAAGAGCACAGATTAAACAACCTGTCTTCCTAGGGCATGGATGCTGAAACAAATAGTTGAAAATGCTTTTAAAAGAAGTGATGCAAAATCTTCTCTTTCTTTGCCATGAAAAATTCTGAAAACCAACTCATCTTATGTGGGAAAGAAAGAAGGGGAGGGTACATTTTGTGTTGAGGGGATTCTAATTAAAGCTATGTGTTTCAGTATGTTCTTAAACCGAAGCATTAAGTTATGACTCTACTAATCATAAATTACTAGCAGCTCCTTGTTAGCGAGCTTTTTTATATGCTCTTATTGCACACACACTCCTCATTTTACTCAAATGTATTTTACATACTTCATTATCTCAAGCCTTTATATTGAATTGTGGCTCAAACTTTAAGCCTGGATGCGTACTCTGACCCCCCCCCCAAAAAAAGTACACTAATATTATGGCTTCATCTGCGAGTCTGAACTTCAATAGACGAGTCCCTCACCTGTATGTGACAACAAAAATACGACTATTAAAAAAGATGGAAAGACATTAATGCTGTTCCCAAACCTCTCCAAAAGACTGAATACTTCATCTTAAAGTGTTAGGACAGGAAATACTTTTAAGTGTTTGCAAGCAGGAAGAAATAATCCACTATAAAAAAATCTTTGCCCTGCTCACACTTGTCACAGTTCATTTACATACCTGATCAGCTGTAATAAACTGCTGCTTAACCTCTGGCTTTGATCTATAAAGCACTATTTTCTTTTTGTAAAGCTAAGGTCTATATTTCTGATGGGAAGCTTCTCATCATTAAAAACACTTCTTAAATCAGTTATCAATGTCCTTATTGTGTTTGTCTCATGCTGGCATTAAATTCTTTAGCTCAATGTATACTTTCCTTCAATTATATTTTTGCAAGTCTTGTCTGTACATACATACATCACACAAGGCAAAGCTTGTTAGACTTTTAATCATCTATTAAAAGCTGATTAGTTTACTTTTATGTTACATATTAACGTTCTGTAAGTAATAAAAAAACAGGTCACTGTTCTGACAATTGGCTATGGTTTAATTTATAGAATACAAGTGTTAGGATAGAGAATTTTTAAAGCCAATTTCCTGTGTCAAAATTTAGATGAATGGTATGAATTTAAGTGGTGAACATTCTTTGGGTAATCGTAACTTGAGACAAAGTGGTTTAGAGAAACGGGGCTGATGACATGGTTGATGTTTTAAGCAGAAGCTTTGACAACATTAAGAGAATAAAAATCTCAGCAGCAAAATCACTGGGGCTGACTTGCAGCAAGATACACTAAAGCAAGCATCAGGGCAAAAATAATGAGTTTTTTGACAATGAGCCTTTGCTTATGACATGCCATTCTACGTGACACATTGCCCATAACATGCTTGGAGTATTTGAAAGGCCCTCTTGTAGATCTCACTAACTCTCTAATTGTAAAACCAGCATTTTCTTAGTTGAGACGTGTATGAATTTGAGGTCTGACCTTAAGGTGCTAAGGAATATTGCATTTCTCTGCTTTTGAAGGAAGAAATAGAACCTCAGCACACCTTGTAGATGGGAGAGCACCGCATTTTGTCTTGGAACCATTCAGCTGCCTGTGTTTTTGGACGACTTGAAAAATGAGAATCACTTACCAAAATATAGCGGTCTGGATAAAGAAACAGTTTAATTTTAATTTTTTTTTCCTTTTTTACAATATATTTCAAAGACAGTTGCCTTCCCTATTGAGTAGATTGTAAGTTAAATCTGTTCATGTATTTACTAGACAAATCAATGGTTTGCTTAGGCAAAAGGAAGTTTTATGGTACCACTCAGGCACATGTGTGTACGCCGTACTCATGTAAACAACAGCAAGGGAAAATACAAGCAGTGTTTCACTTGGGCCTTATATAAAATCAATAGTAGAGCAAGTCAATTTTACAGTGCAAATCTGAATGAGAATAAACAGGATTAAAACTTCCAGAGTTTTGTTTTGAAGTGAAACTCCTAAAGCATAAGAAGAAGAAAAGAGGTTTAAAATTTTAATGCAGTCCTGAGCACCACATATTCTTCAATTTTGTAGAGGAGATGTAATTCGCAACACCAGTTACATGTTTTTGCCTGTCTCAGTCACTATGACCAGTATAAGCATGCAGCATGACTGTACTAAAGAATACACCATGAATGGTCCTACAGCAGACTGTAACAGAACTAAATAAATTGACTACTTCCAAAATAGTCTCTCTCCTACCTGCAGTACAAGCTTCAAGATACCTATCAAAATCAAGTAATCTGGTCCATACAAGGCAAGTTATAGCTAACTGTATAGACAATAACTAAAGCTATGCTCACTCAGACATCTCATGCAATTACCCTGCTGACAGTTAAATACAATGATAAACATGAGACACAAGAGCTGCTGAAGAACACAGCTGCTGAAGTACTTCAGAAGTTTAGTCTCTTTATTTTCTCATTGTTTTAAATTCCCTTTACATCCAGGTGGTACAGTTGCTTGAGGTGTGCTTGATTTGTATAAAGAAAAATAGAATTTAAGGCATGTTTAGTATATTATGAAAAAAGACTTAAAAATAGGTGAACTCCCTTCTGTCCAGGTAAGCATAACTTAACAAAGGGTAGTTTACAGAAACGACCTTGCTTGGCCTGTTCTGACCTGCTTAAAGAAATAGAAGAGGCCCCCGGCAACTTCCAAGAGAAACAACCAGCTACCTTTTTAAACAGATAAGCAAAATTAATTTAACATAAGAACTCTGCTAGTGCTTTTAGACCCTGCATTCATGCACACTTAGCAGTATGTCTCTGCTATATTAACACTAAAACATTTAATTCTATCATTCTAGACATAACAATTAAGCAGCACTCATGGAAATTGTCAGTTATTGCAAATCTGCAAAGAAAACTTGAAATAAACATCTAAAAGGGAGCAGAAGTAGTGTGAATCCAAATCTTTCTGTCAAAGAATATAATGGAGGTGAATTAAGAAAAACAACTTATGTTGAAAATATGATTAACTCCTGCATGGAGTCAGGTACTTAATGTTTTTACTAAAAATATAAGCAAATACTATGCTAGCGGGTTATGTAGTGTAATGTGAATATTTATGTGAGGTATAATTTGTAAGCCATTGCCATAAATATGTACAGGTATAAGCCATTGAGTTTTCTGCCACAGTTAGGCTGTAGAGAAGTCGTGGACTGGAGAACAGCAGAGGTCTGTTGTAGCAGGACAGAAACCACCCTCTGCTGTACACAAGCCTCCACTGGTAACAAAACAAAAAGTCCAGAAAGTATGTTAGACATATATCAAGAATATATACGTTCAACAGCATAGTAAAATTATCCTTTAGGTATTACTAATACTATAGATGCTATTATTGTTTGGATATACACATACAGGAATATGCACATCCAAAAGTAAATCTTCAAAGCTATCTTAAAAAAATAAAAGCTAAATTAGGGATAAGCTACACTGCAAAGAGCTTCCTGCAGAATTATATATTTAAGGTGATAATCTTTGAACTAGCATAGCTACTGCATTAAAAAATGGCTTGCTGTGTAATGTTAATCTTGCTTTTTTTCCCACCCAATCTGACACATCTTCAGGATTGTGATTCAATGATTGTTTAGCAGCAATTTTAAAGAACTGTAAATTCTTTTATTAACAAGCATTATAAACAGATACTACTACTTTTATTTAAAAACCATGAGTGCCACATTGATGAATATACAGCTCATGAATAACTTAAAGTATTTCCCATATTAAAAGGCAATGCACACAGCATACAAAAAGTATACTAAAAGCTATGAGGATACGTGATTGAAGTGTCTAAAATGATATATACAGTACATAATTAATGTTTTGTTTGTATTCGGTATAGACTTCTGTACTACCATCCCCATCATGCCTCACTCTCCCCTGCCACTGAGTTTTGCACTTCTTCTTCCAAAATGGGTACAATCAGGTTATCCTTGGACATCAGATTATACTTCATCACAAACTTAGTGAACCGATGACACAAGAAAGTTTCATTCTGGAGATGAAAAAAGGGGAGAAAATATATACAGAAGGAATATTGTAAGCAATTGAGGACAACATACCAAGATAAACTGCTTATATGTAATTGCCCCACTGGATTTAAAAGTCTTAAAAACAACAGTAGTAATGCTTAAATGATAAATTTGTTACTTCTTTTAAAACTTTTCCTTTACTACTTGATTAACATACAATGAATCAAAACCCAAAGCTTAAGTCACAGCTCAATTTAACAGTACTTACACAAGAATATATTAAAATATCAGTGTTGTCCTGATCTACTCTAGAAGAGAACTTGAAGGTATTGTGAAACACCTTCAGCATATACTATTCCCAACAGAACAGGGCACAACCATTCCACAGCTGTTACAGCAACCTGAAGTGACACTTGACAAGTGTTTCCTTTTACATCCAGTTACATCCCTAATCTCCTTTCTAGTTATCAATTTCTGCTTTTCAGTAAAAATAACTAACCCTGGATGTTACTGGAGGTGCACAAAGTACCACCAGTTTATTTGCTTCTTTGCAGTTTTACAATTACAATCCTTTAACTGGCGTGTAACACATACCATCAGGACACACATACATGTAAGCTGTAATACCTATACAAAGTGCTTGAATACATTCAGGATTTTTTTCTTAATGTGTTGCCTGTATAAAAACTCCTAAATTCTATCCCTTCCAAGTAAGAGAAAGGATAATCAACTGAATAAATTCACTATATAAATTAATTTTAATTTATATATATGCATACACAAATACACCTTTCAAGTTAAGACTAAGTTACAGCATGGAATTTCAGTTCTTAAAAGCGTCATCCACTACAATCAATACTTTACTTGGGTGCAGATTTTCAGCTAGCAATAAACAAAGTGTATAATACAATTATATCACAGCTGTAACTTCAGTAAATGCCTTCACTCGAGAAGTAATTGAACTATTAAACTACTTACTTCATATTCATCAAATATCTGCCGATGATGAAAATAAGCATGTGAAAATATTCTGTAAATCCTTCGGCACACTGATCCTAATTTGGCTACAGAAGATTCCTTTATGCTAACCCTGTAAGCACCAGGAAAGAGGTTACCAGGAGAGATCTATTAAAATGACTAACTAAATACACATTGACAGGAATTCTGATTGCTAAACTGTACTGTCAAATTACATATGACATTAAGACTGAAGTTTTGCAGGCATCTGTCTGCAACTGCTTGTTTTTGCAAGAATAACACAAATGTTGCTGCATTCTGTACATTTTAAAATTGCCCCAGCTACAATAAAAAAGAAATAACTTTTCCTGTAATATACAAATATCATCAGTTATTCTGGTGAGGGCTGGATTTCTGGTTTATGGCACTGATGAGCAAAGGGAAAGACTTCCAGCTGCACCTCCTCACCAATACAGGATTCACCATTTTGACTTCCCTTTTTAGGTTTCTATCATCCCACACATGGGCTGTGTCTTGAATACACTCAGTCTGTCTTCTGTGCTTACTGATGTCCTGCATTAGGGTGAGGTTAGTTTCTGGAGATTTTCAGTGGAGCAATGTTCAAGCCCTTTGAGTCACTGCATCCCTCCAAAGGCCATCCTGTTACTTAGATTGGCACTACTCTAATGGAAGCGCCACAGTAACACTGACAGATAATAGGAAAAGAAACATTTCCCACCTAAAAAGCACCCATCAGCTCCGGTAAGAGGCAGACTATTTCAACAGGCAGGAATTCTTCCTTGGCTTACCAGTGACAGTAGCTGCACTAGCACCACTGACACATTCTGTAGGATTTCTGATCGTTTCAGTAGTAGTCCATGAAGAACATGTAACACATTTCTATGTGGTTGCTAAGCAAGACTTTAGGTACCATCTGCTCCCCCCACCTCTCCTTCCAAAAGAAAGCACTTTTACCTGCTGGGGAAATATTTATTGCTATTCAGAAGACATGCAGCTCCATCAAGTGTGTGTCTGGTATAATCGATAGCAGGACACTACAAAACACAGAGTGAACATGCACATGCATGAGTGCGTGCATAATATTATCATGTAACACGCTTAAAGAAAAATTTTTTAATTCAGTTTCCTGATCACTAGCCATTTTTACTTCAGAAGTTTCATGTAGCTTCTCTGAAGGTCCAACTACATTTCCTCCTATTGCTTCTCTGTTTTATAACCCATGTCAATTATTTCAAGAGAAAAGTTACTATGGAAATTTGATCACGTACACGAATAGTGAATTTTACGCATCTCCTTAAGTAATACCGTATAATAAGAATACATATTGGAAGTACACTAGCATTATGTCACAGGTCACTTGCTTTCCACATTGTCAAGTTGCCAGAGTGTTTCTTTTACAGCTTAAACTAATACCCTAAAAAAATATAATTAAAAAAAAAATGACCCTAAGTATACCTTGTTAAAAGAAAGTCAAGATGAACTAGGACAGGCAGAAACCGATCAGGAATGTCTGCTAGTTTTGTTGTCCCCTAGTTGCAGGAAAATGACTTCTCGGTTGTACATTTTTGTCAGCAGTCTCTCAGAGTTGCATCACCCACTGTCTGACCATGGGGTGATCGCTATTATCAATGTGGAAAACTGCAGACGAAGGATGTGTTCAGAGATAAACCAGTATTACCTCCTCTTCTCACTGACTGGGAACCAGAGCTGGATGAAACGCAGTCTGTGCTGCTGTAAAAAGCAGCTCTTTCCTACCTCATCCCATACTTCTGTAAACACACTAACAAATAGGAAAGAAGGAAACATCAAGTGATTATTCCTAACGCAGACATAAGCTCTCAGTTTGACTAAAAGGCCAACTCTAATGGTCTCCCCAGAAACACAGGAGCTGCGGAAGAAAATCTTATGCCAGTCGGGGCACTTTTACAAAATACATCCATACCTCTTTGGGAGTTTTATGAGCTGCACAAAGAAAAATCCATTGTTCAGTTGCTGTCATCTGAGTACATGTGTCTGGATGACATTCACTCTGTTAAAACAATTGTTTGGTTATGAAATCACCCAACAGCAACAATCTGATGGTTTTCTGAAATCACTTGTCTACCACCAAAGAGTTATTTGCCAGAAGCCTTTAAAACACTAAAAAACTTACCTGAAACCACTGCTTAAGATTTTAATTTAATAGAAGTAAAGCTCTACAAACTCTGCAGCTTATGTAGAAGAAGAGTCTCTTCCCTGACACAATATAAAAATATCAAGAAAATAATTACCTGAAGCTTGACAGCTAGTCCATTGAGCTCAAGGCAGAATTGTCTAAAAAAAAAGAATTTGAACACAGCAGCATCAAAATCAAGCAATTTGATTTCGCGCTGGAAACACTGGATACAAGACAAAATGAAACATTCTGGTCTTCTTCACAGATCTCTAAAGATGTTTTGTAATTATTGCTTTTAAACTGGAAAAAATAACATGAAAAAAATCATACCTAAAGAATATCATCACATAATTTCAGCTAGTAGGACACCTGAAAAGGCAGATGTGCCTTTTAATTAACACACTATAAAAGGACTACTCATTGAAAGATAGAGAATGCATAGCTTTTTACTTAACAAAACAATTATATTTAAATTCTTATCTGATAGTAGAGGCTAAGCTTAACAAATAATTTAGTGGAGGCATTTAAGCTTTGTTAGGTAAGAAATGCTATTTCACAAACAAAGATCCAAAAAAAAAAAATATTAACACTTCAAGAAAATCCATTTCTTAAGAGTGTGAATTTTAAATTCATATAGATTAATCACTCCATCCTTCTAAGATACACTTCCTCCAAATCAAAGTACCTAAAGTCCCACCAAAGAACAGGACTTCCAGATACACTGTTTCCACTAGAATGTACCTGGAAGTATATTTTTTAACTTAGGGAATTTAGTAACACCACCAAACTACAAGAGATAACTGAATAAACTTTACAGAAGTGCTAAGAATTTAGAGAACTCACTTCTATGAATCTACTGTGATTTTCAATGTACATGAGACAACAAAGGAAATTCTTAAAATGTGTCTTTTGCCATTGTACATGTACACTTTTATCCTTTTTTGAGGAAATATCTATTGGAAATATTATCAGAGAAGACAAAAAAAAAAAAAAAGAAAATGAGAGGCAGAAGATCATGACCTATACATCTAGGATGAGAACTATTTCTGAAAATACATTTGATAAAGTTAGAAGATAAGCTTAATAAGAAAAATAATCAGTGGAGATGAAGAACTGATGATTCTAGGAGAAAGTCATGTGGAAATTCATGACTCTATTTTCATATTCCAAGTATGCCAGAATAATTTTTGAAGTGAAGTACAATCATTTTATTAAAAAAAATCCTGCATCAGAGAGCATTATACATCTTTAGAAAAAAACAAGGAATTCAGAAAACAATACAACAAAAAATTATCAAAATATTTTGTAGTAGAAATATCACATTTCATTTAAGTTACTTTTAACCTGTCATATTCCAAAAAAAAAAAAAATCAGTACCACTATCAATATACAAAACTTGTTATCAGAACACTACATTGATGAAGATAGATTCTTACCTTAAATGTTCATACTTCCACACACCTTCATCCTGGCCTTCAGGAGGTTCAAGGATCTTATCAATGTTGGAACAGTCTGCCCTTATGTTTTGCTGAATATACTGGGGGGGGGGGGATGGACAATAAGATCTTCTTGTAATTATAGTATGTATTTAGGCCTTCACTGCATCTTTAAGAGACTTTTTCCCAGAGATGAAAAAGTCATTTTCCTTTTTATTTAAAAAGTGATTGATAGTCTAAAAAGTTAAGAAGTTCATGGGTGGAGTAAGGCAACTGGTATAAAAAAAAAGAATACTAGATCTGAAAAAAATCTTATTCTGAATTAAAAAAGGTAAAATAATGGGTAAACTGCATAGCTTTTTTACAAAATCCTTCTCAAACAAAAGAACCCCTTAGGAAATCCCACCATTTCCTTATATCTGATCTGTTTAAATCATACATGAGAATTCTAGCTATTTCTTCATATCCAATTAATAATTACAGTTATTTATGTAAGTTGCTTATGAAACTCACTCTTGTGCAGCAACACTAAGCAGACAAATAGCATGCCACATTCCCTGTTGTTTTTAACCAGTAAAATACAAAATTTGGGAACCTGAACTTAAAAAACAAGAGTACCTGCTGAACAGCTAATGTACTATCCATTTCTTCAAAGGATTCATCAGGCCAATTGTAGAAATCCTGTTAACAGAAGTTTAAACCAAGTTAACAAAAATACAGGGAGAGAAATAAAAGCACACAACTAACAGTACGCTTAAGTACGCAGGAAAATAGATGTAGAATTAGTTTATACAATTCCAGGAAGCAGCATCTTAGCAGAAGCAGCACACAAACTTGGCAAGAACAGGGTGAAATGGCACTTATGCTCCTCAAGTGGCAATATGAGAACATCTTGAAATCAAATTCCTACTTGATCTGGCATACCATAAACTTCCTCTCTTCCACACATCTTGTTCTAACAGCTATGCAGCCTGTCTTTCTTAGACGAAATATTTGCATATGGTGCTGACCCAATCATGTAAGAATGGGGAAGATAAGAGGTCTTTAGAGAGAACCATTATACAATCAACAGTGAATTAAAACCCTGGTGATAATATTCTTGTAATAATACACCATTGGAAACGCCCTCTCTAACCTGAGGAAACACAACACAGCGCTGCCCAGCACAGCACTACCTTCTGCCGGCACGGTCAGAGCGCTGTGTCACTAGACAGGTATGGGCTCTGCTAGCCCCCAGTGTCTGCTCCTAACAAAGAGAAAAGCCACCTCAAGTTTTGCACCAGATCCAGCAATTCACATCTGGTGGAAATACAGTAATCCCAGATATATAAAGAAATGCGAAGTTAGAAAATGTGTATCTAAAATTCAGTGCTACTCCCTCTTTTTGCCCAGAAACATTACATGTCAGTCTCCCGCAGCCCTCCTCACAGGTCAAAGTAAAGCCTGCGAGCTGCTCCTGAGCGAGCACCGCCAGCTGCAGCGGGGCAGTGAACAGCCAGTGCCTCGGCGTCCGGTACTTCCACGGACATGCAGAGCAGCTCCTTGGTCCTATCAGCCACAACGACGAGTTAAACACGGCCACAGAACAAGGTGATCGCATCCATTTCTTCCTCTTTTCAACAGATTTCTCCAACCAACGCAGGCTTCTGTCACCGAACCACCGCCAGCTCCGTGCCGTGAGCGCCCCGGGACGCCCCAGGGCCCTGCCCGCGGCCCCTGCCCCTGCCCCCGGCGGCCTCCCCCTGCCCGGCCCGGGGCTGTGCCCCCCCCCCGCCCCTGTGCGCTACGGGGCGGGGAGCGGCGTTTGCTCACGCAGCGCTCCTGACACGGGGCCTCCGCGGCCGCGACCCGAGCGGAACGGGACCCCCGCCCCGCAGGGCCTCGCCCCCGCCCGGGGCACCACCGCGCACCCCCGGGCCCGCCCTTCGGGGACGCCGCAAGGCCCAGGGGAGCGGCGGCGGCCTCCTGCCGACGGCCTGGGCCCGGCCGCGGGGCGCGGGGCGGCCCCGCCGCGCCAGGCCAGGCCCCGCCGGCCGCCCGGGCCCCGCGCCTCGGCGGCGGCGCTGCCGGCCCCGGCCCCGGCCCCGGCCCCGGCCCCGGCCCCCCGCGGCTCACCTGGGCCTTGGTGCCCGGCCTGTTCCGCCTCAGCACGGCCGTGCCCTCCGCCATGACCATAGTGACAGCGCCGCCAGGACCCGGATGCGGCAGCGCCGGGCGGGGCGGAGCGGGGCGGCGACGGCGCAGGGGAAGGGAGGGAGGGAGGGAGGCAGGGAGCGACCGCGGGCCTCGCGAGAGGCGGCGGAGCGACGGCGGGGACGGGGACGGGGACGGGGCCGGGGACGGGCGGCCCTCGGCCGGCGCCGCGAGATGGCGGCTCGGAGCCTCAGCGCCCCCTCAGCGCCGCCGGGCCTCGCCCGCTGCCCGGCCCGTCACCCGCTGGCGGAGGGCGAGGCCTCCAGGCTTCCTGAGCCGGGCCTCAGCGTGTGCTGGGGAAGAAAACGGCGTTCATGTGGCACTGGCAGCTCGCAGCAGGCCGGGGGAGAGGTTCCTGTTGCAAGCACCCGGGGGGACTGCATGGAGCTCGCATTGCTGGAGGATAAGAGAGAAAATAAAAGCGGAAAGATGGCCTGTTCTGGAGAATAAGCGGTAGGGAGGAACGGGGAATAGGCCAGGAAGGGTGAATCGCTGCACAGCGATGAGAAACAGGGAATTGCCAATCCCTGTCTGAGCGTTTGTACCGAGCAGAGCGGCGGCTCCCCCCGTGCTGCACCCTCGTGCAGGGGGCACCCTTCGCTGTGGGCCCCTGGGGGCAGATGGCGCCTGTTACTCGTTTACCTGCAGAGCTGCAGGTCAGCATTCCTGCCCCCGGGATGCTGGACGGGCCGGTCACATGGGAGAACTCAGCGCTTCCAAGGTTAATAAACCACGAAAAGGTTAACAACATTGGGAGAAACTGGTGCACCAGGATGAAGGATGTAAATGTCATGTTACCACATTGGATCTGCTGTAATCCAACATTAACTTTTTAATGAGATTGATTTATAATTAGACAGTCCAGAAATAAAGGCAATGCTAGTGGTTTCAGTCCCTTATAATACAGCGTTGTGTTGGTTTTTAACCAGCTCCAAGGTTAAACTGGTATCTAAAGCACAGAGGAGTGGGGAGATTTGACATTTTCATTTGTCCCTGACTTTTATTTCATGGACATCTTGCTTCTGAAACACAAACAAATCTGGCTGAGAATGTTGGTGTGTTGGCTCAGTCTGAAACTCACTCAGTTTTACAGAAAAAGGAAGGAAATCTGCAGTGCTTCTTGGGCAGTTGGTAGCTGTAGGTCTTTTGTTGCCCCTCAGTAATTACCTTGTTATTTCTGGAAGATGCTTCTTATGTATTGGATTTCAAGTGGGTTTTAAATAAAATCTGATAGTCATCAGTAATTTCACTTTTTTTTTTTTTTTCCCCATTTTTTTACCAGGTCCACATTGTCTTATCCCCTTCATGAGTAAGAAGTGGAATATTTGGCCAAGATCATCTAATTCCTGTGCTGTTAGGGACCTGACTTTCCTTTCTAGGCTTTCTACCAGCATGTGTGAGTTCCATCCTTTTCTTACCGTGGCAGGGTAACATGACGAGGACAGTAAAGGCTTTCTGAAAATTCTATTGCTGCTGCTAGTGGAACCTTTCCCCGGAAGGGAACTACGAAAAGTAGGTGGAGCCCGCTTTGTTCTTATGCTTCAGACAGCTGGGAAGAACTGGATTCCCACCAAAAAGCAAATACGGCAGCATGTAACATTTTTGCCACAAATTAGAGCTTGGAAATAATCTAGAAAACAGTGGAATAAAGTCTAAATTCTCACAGGGAAAATGCAGTAGTGAAAGAGCATTTGTGATTCATACTGTCCTCCCCTCTAAAGCTCAGGGACATAGGGATATAAAATCTGGTACGCAGCCAGGAACTTAAAAGGCAGTGATGGCAGAGGATCACCTTGGCAATGTTCTAAGTTCCCCTGTCCTTGCTTGTAATGATAGCCTTATGGTGCAAGAATAAAATGTTCTGTGTCTGCTGACCCATCAGACGCTCAGGCACATCCTCCACTTAACTAGGCAGAGGAGCGCTTTTTTTTTCTTCCATCCACATATTTCTTAGTCCTATGAAATGTCTCAAGAAAATGTGACATTGTTTTTAAACAGATTAAAAAACAGCTCCTCATAAACAAGAACTGTAAACCTCCCAATGCTGCTTGCTGTGAGTGGGAATCTGACATAGTGTCTTTAAAAGACAGCATTTAAATTAAGCAGAAGCGTTAGGCTTAAACTTTTGCCTGTTGGATGTTGCTTCCTAGTGCACCATTTTCTCATCAAGATGTTACCTGGTTTCCATAAGCTAAGTAAGCTGTAAACATATTACACACCTTCCCCACCTCGCTGTGCCTACAGCAGAACACCTACCTTATCAGGGAAGGTAAACACACGCTTGCTGTAGTGGAAGATAATTCTTTTCAATGAGTTTGTTTCATTATGCAATGAATTGTCTGTTAACAGAGGGGAACAAGACAACAGCCCAGAGCATCAAACATAGCTCCATGCTGGGTGGTAACTGGCATCTACAGCAGCAACAGATCAGCTCTATGAAGTTTATCTGGGGAAGAAAGAAGGGAGCCCTAACTGCCCCAGCAGAAAATAATTGCTTTAGAATACATCAGAATCAAGTCATTGTCCCCCTGCAACTACCTGCAGTTCTGAGAAGTATTTTTTATTTCAGGCATTCCTGGTTATCTCCAGAAGAAAACAACGCAGCTCACAGTTTATCTAGCAACGTTGATTTCATAATGGCTTGAATTTAACGTGAAAGAACTGACTCTACTACTATTAGTTTCAGTAGCTGAAAGTCCTATAGGGATTTATTTCACGTAAGATTACACAAAAGCCTTTTAGGACAGCACATGTTCTCAAATGGTGCTAGATCAACATAGACTGACTCTGAAGGCATCGTTAGGAGCAGTATAAAGTTCAGATCTGTTCAGTCACGTGCAAATAATCCTTTCCCAAGGCAAAACAGGGTGGTTAAAAGTATATAAATGTGATTGCTTCAGCATTACTTGAGTAAATACCTTACTCTTTAAGAAGGCTGCACTAAGGATAAATGAAGTGTAACTTGTCAAATACACTGTCAGCGCTCTGTAAGTTGTGGGACAGGTGGAAAGATCTGGTTTGAGATAAAGCAAATTGCTTCACGAATTGCTACATTAAGATCAGCACCAGCTCCAATTCCATCAATTAACTTATATAGGAAAGTTACTCTCTTTCTACCTGTAAAGTGTTAGAATTCCTACTACAGGCACCACCTGTAACAAGCTCTGTGCAGTGTTTTGCAGCAGGCTGTTTGTGGCAGGGTTGTTTGCTTTATCTTGCTATGTACCAAACACCCTGTCATCTACTGCTAGACGATGATGGAAGTGAAGATGAAGTTAAAAACCGTCTGTTACTTGAGATAAAGCTCAATGTGTCCCAAAGCTAGCTGAAACAGTTTCCATCACTTTATCTGCAATAACACTTCCAAAGTAGTCCCACAACTTTAGGCAAGCTTATTGAAAGTAATGTATTACAACAACTGAAATGTTTCAGAAAGTAGTTCAAGACATTACACAGCTGAGGCTCAGTTTCACAGAGCAGTAGCAGAAACTGAGACAGAAGCAGAACAGTTTCAAGAAATTTATTGTAAAGGCCTTTACAGTCTCAGTACACAGGTAAGGATATAAAAATGTTGTCGTTTGGAATAATTAAGGCTGGTTGGCGGTCACCTGCATTTCACTGTTCAATGGAACTCAAGAAAGAGCAACCGACTTCTGACTGCACACACTTTTATTTGTGTTCCATCATTACAGTGAGATCACAAGTTATTTCAGAGAGTCAATGCCTGCATATTATAAAATAAAGGACATTATTTACATGATGAAAGAAAGGATTTCAGTATTTTAGTGGAATGGATGACTGATACTGCAACCAACTTCAGTCCAGGTACTTCCCAAGGATGTCACCATCTCTAAACAAGTAGTAGTCCTGCAAGTAGAAGAAACATTATTTGTCATGTGGGTTGTTTTATCACTTGTTTTGCAGATAACCATCAGGGCTACTGTATATCATGAAGTACAAAATCAAAGTGACCTAAGACTTCTTCTACCTGTTGACTTCAGGGAAAGATTTTTGTTCATAGGACACAGTTTGGGCAGGCCATCAAGTTACTGTTTTTAGTAGGAGGAAGTACAAGCACGGTCACAGGACAATTCTGTAAGCTTTCCCTGTCAAAAGCAAGGATACCCCCAGTAATTTCAAGTCACTTTTGGCTTCTCACTGATATGTGCTCAGCATATGAAGTCACCTCACCCACCCAACGAAGATAAGGCCAGATGTTTCTTTGCTTACTTTCTTTTAAACGGGACGGAAGTACCAAGTACTACAGGTACAAGAATGTAACTTGATTCAACCACTTTAATACCAACAGCATCTGCCGAATGCAGCTAATCCCATCAAATAACTACAGTATTTATTACTGACAATGTGACACTTGGGAACCAGCTTAATGTGCATTCACGACATTGGGAAACCTACCTTATCTTCTAGTACAATCTTTGTACCACCATATTCTGGTAACAAAACCTTTTCACCAACTTTAACGCTCACTGGATGTATCTCACCATCCTGAAACAAACAAAAAAAGTTATCCATATTGCAATGATCTACCCACAAAAAGCATTCAAGATACCACACTAACTCTACATTTTATTTGTAGAGTGAAACTAGAACACAATTTTGTCCGTAGAGTTTCTTTCTTTCTAAAAGGGACAGAGAAAGTCCATTTTCATATTCTAAAACCATGGCCAACTTTTCAAAGTGCCAGTTACAAGTACTTTACCATGTTGAGCGCTGAAAAGTTACTCAAAGTAACACTGGCAAATCTATATCCTTTTTAGAACCATGTGGTAAAGTTAAGCATCAACACATTAGTCAAATATTAGCATCATTTCACAATATGAATTTTTGAGAAGAGAGACAAAAAAAAGCACGGTATCTATAGAGGACTCACAATTAAGGAAGCCCGAGTCAACATGCCCAAGTTAAATTTTAACCTGTTTTCTACCATTGGTACTAAATAAACACTGCTTTGGCGGGGAAAAAAATTTCCAGTGCTGAAGCCTGTTGCCACAGGCATTTCAAGACTGTGAAATGAAATTAAGACTGCCTTTTTTTTTTTTTTTTTTTTTTTTTTTTTTAAGATCCCAGATGAGCAATCAACATGGCAAGTTTATGAAAGCTGATTTACCATTTCAATTCATTCCTGATTTTTTTTTTCTCTCTAGTGACCACAGCCTTTAGAGACCATGATTGTTTGCACAGCAAAAGCCAGTGAACACCACGTTCTGCAAATCCACCCTGCTCATGAGCCATGTAACTTTAGGCATGTAATCATTTGAACAAAAGAAGACTACCCCAGGCAAAGCATTGAAGGATTGAAGCAATAAAGAGAAGACACCCCCAAAACACTCAATATTAGAAGTCACTATTGCTTAAGGATGCTTGTAAATGTCAACAAATAATATTAATTTTCCAAAGGCAAGTATTTTCCATTTTATAAATGATGAAAGAAAGTCTGGAATTCAAGGTCAGAGCCAGCAGGGGAACTTGGGATTTCCACCTCCTCTTTGAATTTGCACTTCGAACTTCAGCCATTAACCTCATCCATTTTTGTCAGATATCTTAAAACTTGCGCTGCAACCATCCCTTTCCCACTACATTTTTCCAGCTGCTGCGAACACCCAGATGTTTCAAGATATTTACCTTTCCTCTGGCTCCCGATCCAACTGCCACTACTGTTGCTTGTAGCACTTTCCCTTGAGCTTTTTCTGGAATCATGATTCCTCCTTTGGTTACAGTTTCAGCTGCACATCGTTCTACCAGAACACGATCAAACAGGGGAAGGAATTTCCTAAATGCTTTTCCTGCCTGTGGAAATAATTGTACATTAGAAAAGTAAAAACATTCCAGCAAAATCGCAATTAAAAGGTTTTTAAAACCACAGCTTTCTCTTTTGAGAGAGACCACAAGTTTAGAAATCTGATGAGCATTTAGTTTTAAGTGGCAAACACACACCACCTTTGATTGCATCAGACATCGATGGAGAAATGAGGAAGGCTGTTAGAGCTGTCCCACATCGCAAGGCAAAAGCAGCAGCCTCTTGAGCAGCCTTCAGGGGCACATATTGGGCAACGTTTGCACTTGAGCCATACAAAGCTCCTGGTCCAGGTGAGGGAACAAACCACCACCAGGTGGAGCAGCCACCTCACGTGGCTGCAAGCACCACGCGCTTTTAATCCTATGAACAGTTAGTTACTACAGTTTGTGAGCACAGTTAGAAAACCTATTTTTAAATTCACACACAGATTTAATGAAGATTAAGGACTTCTTAGGACAGTTGCATTCTTGTTCGTTGTAGTGGAGTCTTCTACAATAAAGAAGTTAAAGTCTGGCCAGGCTCCTCACGTTAGTCTTTTTCAGGTAACTTCAAGACTTAACATCTCACACGATGTGATACAACTTCTTTCGTCTGAAGTCTGAAGCAAGAGCGCTGTTATTTGGATTGATTTCTACGAATAAACTGTAACTTCACAAAAACATTTAGATTTATACCCCTAGGAACAGGGAAACAGGCACATTCCTACCTTGACCGCTTTTCCTTCACGTAGGAGAATAGTCATTATCTGCCTCTACTTCAGGGTTAACTGGCTTTTTAAAGCAGTTTGCTGCGACTGGTTGCACAAACACAAGGACAGAATCCCATTGAGCAGGGGTCAGGGAGAAGGAACTTGCTTTGATTTGGGTGGAAAGCTATGGAGCCGTGCCAGGTCACGTGGAGACAGTGCTCCGTGAGACAGGGACCCTGGGCACACAGGGAGCACGCTGATGGAAGCCGCTAGAAGCGAGGGCCTGGCGTCCACGTGCCCCTCTGCGACACTCACCAGTGCGTGCACAGGAGCTTTAAGAATAGGTTTAAAGGCAAGAAAAGAGCATGAAAGCTGCCTCCCTCGAGAAGATGGCTGATACCAGCAAAAAGATAAAAAAGAAAAGATGTTAAGAGCTGCCAATTACGATCGGTTTTGTTCTATAAGGTTAATATTGCGGATTTGTTTTTAAAGGGGCGTTCAGCGTTCAGCTGAAACGAGCAATTCGATGCAAGACCACTGGCGTTTGACGCTAAGCCCTACGGAACGGCACCTCCGTGCTCCCGGAGTCACCAGGATGAGGCGTGAGCGCGGAGCAGGGACAGCGCTGCCCTGCCCCGGCTCTCCTTCCAGAGGGGGCCCAGGCAGGAGGCGCTCGCACGAGGCCGCGGACGAGTGACCGGGCGCGGCACCAGGGCCCCCGCAGCTCCCCCGCAAGGACTCCGTGACCTTGCGGCCCCCCCGCCCGCAGCGCCCGGCACGCGGGGGGCCGCGGGCAGCGCCAGCACCGCCGGGGCCCCGCGGGCGGCTCCCCCCAACCCGCGCCCCCCCCCCCCCCCCAGCCGCCCCCGCCCCGCTCTCACCATGCTGCTGCTGCCGCCCCGAGCGCCCCGTGCCCGCCGCAGGAAGGGCAGCGTCTGCGCATGCGCCGCCGGCCGCCCAGCCCCGGGGCGGGGCCCGGCCCCGCCGCCGCCGCCGCCGCCTCCGCCGCTGCCGCGCTCCCCGCCCCGCCCCTCCCCCGCGCCCCGCTCGCTGGCGGCCGCCCCGGGGGCCCCGCGGTGCCCGGCGGCGAGGCGGAGCCGCCCCCTGACCCCGGGGCGGGCGCGAGCGTTCCAGAACGTTCTGGAAGCGCCGGGCCCCGCAACCTGCACTCGCCGCGCCGGGCGGGTGCCGCGCATGCGCGGGGCGCCGCGGGGCCCCTGAGGCAGCGGCGCGCGCGGGGCCGGGGCGGGCCCATGCAGGTTCCCGGGCCCGGCCGCGCGGGGCCCGCCTGGCGAGGGGCGGGGCCGAGGCAGCGGGAGCCCAGCGCCGCCCGCCCCGCGCCGCGCGCACACCGCCCGCACGCCGCACGCCTGCCCCGGCCCCGGCCCCGCACGGCCCCGCCGGTGAGGGCCGGGACGCGGCCCGCGGGGCTGGGGGGGGCCGGGGGCTGCGCACGGCCCCGGCTGCTCTCGGGGCGACCGTTAACGGCCTGAGGGGGCGCGCGCCGGGCGGCCGTTATGGGGCGGGAGGGGGTGGGGGAGCGGGGAGCAGCCGCGTGTGTGCGGCCTGGCGGCGGCTCCGGGACGGGGCTGGGGGTAGGGCCGGGGGGGTGTGGGGCTGTCGGCGGGGCCGTGCTGCTGCCCACGGGGCTCCCGGGGCTCCCGGCCCCGCGGCCGTGCAGCGCGGCCCGGCCGGCGGCAGGGGGCGAGCGGCGCTTGACCTTGCGGCGCGTGTCCTGCCGGGCGGCGGGGCCCTGAGCGCCGGGTGGGCTCCTGCTCTGCTTCCCGGCTGGCAGCTGGCTGTGCTAAACCTGACGCCCATCGCCTTTTTTAGTTTAATTTAACTTAACTTTACTTCACTTTATTTTTCCGTTTTCCAGCCATGCTCCGTTTACCCGCAGTGCTCCGTCAGATGAGGCCAGTGTCCAGAGCGCTCGCCCCCCACCTAACGCGAGCGTACGCCAAGGATGTGAAGTTCGGGGCAGACGCCAGAGCCCTCATGCTCCAGGGAGTGGACCTCCTAGCAGACGCTGTAGCAGTCACCATGGGGCCAAAGGTAAGCGAAGATTTATTTTGCGTTAACGCTTTGGTCTGGTTGAAAACAGAAGGATAGAGAGCAGTTTTTCCTAGGTGGAGCTGTGTTATTCCCATCCGTGTGCCTGTAACGGAGCTGCAGGGGCATGGGCAGGCAGCTGCAGGCAGCCATATTCTCATTCAGTCACCTCCCCGCGGGCGCAAAGCAAGATGGATCTGAGCACTGTGGAAGGCGCTGTGCGTGTCTGGGAACGGTTTGAAATAAAACAGGGCAAGGGGGCATGCAGGATTGGTTACTCTGGCTCATTTGGAAGCCTGTAGCAATGTAGTAGATAATTAACCCAACTCACCCTGTAAGTAGTTAAATTAGTTCTATTTCTTTGAAATAGGAAATGTTTTTTGTATCATTTTGCCTTCTAGAAGTAACAAAGTAAAAATACTAAAAGCATAATGTTGAGTTTTCAGTTGACTGGTAAACGTTACCAGCTTAAGTGAAAATTCATGGTAGTGGCCTTCATTTTACCTTGCCTGTAGGGCAAATTGTAGTCTGATTCCCTGCAAGTTTTTGCTGATTTGAAAGCTAGCTGTTACATTTTGCATAGTCATACAGCATGCAGTAAGGCTTGAAACAAGGCTCCTTTTTAGGGAAGAGAGATTGATTTTCTTCAAGCTCGTAGGAATATCTGTTTCAAGTAGCGTGTCTGTAATGGTTTCTTTGGAATTTTGGGCCTGGTCACTAGGTGGTAGTGACTGGGTGTTAGTGGGGTGGGTGGGAGAGTGGTGAAGTACCTGCAAGTTGCAGTTCTGCAGCTTTTGAGGCTTTTTGATAAGTTACATTGAATCACTTGAACTTCTTGATGGGATTAACATAGTGACTGTTTTGTCCCACCTCTAAAGTAGGCTCACTATATCTCAGAAGACTTGTGGAAGCTATTAACAAAGGCATGGTTTAGCTCTTAGAAGCTTCTAGTTTGCCAACTTTAAGTACAACTTTGCAATGATAAAGATAGATTTGAAATAAAGCAGATGAAATGAAATGAAGGTAGGAGGTTCAGCACGTACGATAACGGCGTGTGCATGGTAGATCTTGTCAAGGCTGCTTGGCCTCTCTGAAATTATTCTTTGCACATTTTTGGAGCCTAACCAGCTTTACTCAAAGACAGAAATGCTATAAGCTGAGCAAGGTGAAGGTTAAGGAACAGTCACGTCAGCAAACTACATCTGCTTCCCATAAGCACAGTTCTGCAGAAGGGAACAAAGTTGCAGTGCACTCAACTGATTTAATTTGTTTTTGTCTCAGGCTATGTTGTGAACGTCTAAGCATGATTTTAACGTACTGGTTAAACGAAAGTTCCTGATGCAACTTTATGCAATCTTATGGGTTTCTTGTTCCAGCATTGCCACTTTTATTCGCTGTTCCCTGTGTGTTTACAGAGATTTAGTGGTTGTTCTGTAACACGTGGTTCAGCCTCCAGCAAGAACTGCTACCACACATGTGAGGAAACTTTCCTTTTGAACTGTTCTGTATTTAAAGAAACTGGTTTACAGTCTTACACAATCTTCTGATACTGCTGCCAATTGGCCAGTTGCTTTGTCATTGTGGTTCTTGATATGCAGGACCATTCAAAATGCGGCCGTATTTACAGCTGGCATTCGTTGGTTCAGAAACACAAAGCATCTCTTGGAGTGTAGGCTGGTTAATGTGATGGGATAGAAGCAGATGTTGTTCTGCCACGCACCTCGTACCTACCTTTGGAATAAGAACAAGACAAAGCATAGAAGAAAAATTAAGCAAAATGAGGAGGGACTATATGAAGAAGAGCTTATCAGTATCAGTGTCCACCAAAGTTCTCTTGTTCTTGAACCACTTTTAGATTTTGAATAGTGCAGGTCAAATGAAGTAGCAGTAAGAAATCATGGTAAGTAATAATTTGCCATGATTGTTTTATAGGACAAAACGAGCAATATGCAAACTCTCATGAGTTCAAAGTTAGTAACTAAAGCTCAACATTTCTTTTTTCTGTAGCTTCTAGGGCTAGCTGTACTATAGTCTCTTCCATGGCAGCAGTCCAAGGTTGGTTAAATCATTGAGGCAGATGTGAGTAGGCACTGTGCAAGCGAGAACACAGTGCACCATAGTGGCAGCATGCAATGTCCAAATCCTTAGATAGCTTGGCTTGCCATTCAGGCTCTGCTCTGAGCCAGAGCCACACTGGCATGTGGTCAGCTACAGCGGTGCCTCTGCAGGAGCCAGCGTGCACAGCTCTGAGTTGGGCCTGACAGGCCAAGTGAGGGATCAGCTGGGAGTGACTGGGGTGAGCTGGGGCCTTGGATCTCCCTGTCCTTTTTCCAACTGCTCCAGCTGGCAGAATAGCTTTAGGAAGAACTTGAGGGCAGCAGTGTGTGAGAAGTGGCTGCTTCCATTTCTGCTCTTTCCTGCTAAAACTCAAGAGCATGATTGACTGGGGCAGCTACTGAATTCATCTAGGGAACTTTGTGAGAGGGTGCGTCTACCCTGTGTTCCCTGCACAGACCATAATGTTCCGCATCAACTTTGTATATTGTTTAGGAAATTCCAGCTTTCTAGATGAATGCAAGGGCAGGGTATTTCTGAGAAGTTAATGCAACACATTTGAATACATTTATATGTTGTTTTCAGTTCCATTTGCTAACCACTGATAAGGTTTGCAAGAGAACTCTTTTCCAGACCATGCAAAAAATCAAACTTTCTATTGCTGTTTCTCAATCATGCTTTTTATTGTGATTTGAAGGAAGTTTTGCAGAATTTTATGTTAATGTATTTTTGTTAATTTTAGGGGAAAATATGTTAAAGTGAATCTCGGCAAATTTTTTTTGAATTTATTTATTGTAAGGCCAGTCTTATCATAGACTCAAAGTCTGAAATTAAAATGTTAACCATCATGGCTGGGGGATTCACTAAAAGCTTCCTTCTGTAAAAATATAAAACCATCCAACCATTTTTCCAGTTTTGCCAAACTTGGGAAGTGTATGTACATGTGAAAAATCCTAATTGAAAGATGTATGCAAAGTGATATTTTTGTTCATCTGTGGTTGCTCAAGAGGATTTTCATTTGCAGTCAAAGCGTTGCAGTAATGTGCTGTGTAGTTGCATGGCTTTCGTTTAAAATTTGTTCTTTATCTCCCTAGGGAAGGACAGTTATCATTGAACAAAGCTGGGGAAGTCCCAAAGTGACAAAAGATGGTGTGACAGTAGCAAAGGCAATTGACTTGAAAGACAAATACAAAAATATCGGAGCCAGGTTAGTTCAAGATGTTGCCAACAACACAAATGAAGAAGCAGGAGATGGCACCACTACTGCAACGGTACTTGCACGTGCTATTGCCAAGGAAGGCTTCGAGAAGATCAGCAAAGGAGCTAATCCAGTGGAAATCAGGAGAGGTAATGTTTTAATTGCTTTTAAAGTTTAATCACTGGCTTTTTTTCTAAATATTTTTTCGTGCATTGCCTAACAAATAAAAAAATGTCATTTGTCACAGGCAAGCTATTTAAATCCATTTTTGCATTTAATTAATTTCTGCTTAGTGTACGAATTTACTGGTGCTGTGTAAATAACTTTTGATCATGACTCAAAGCATGTCACACTAAAAGATTATTGCTAAGTATACATGAGCTATCAGTCACTTGGTTTTGAACATATGAATTTAATGGATTTTTGCAATGTGGGCTTCTTGGATTGGAAACTTTTTCTGTGCTGTATAAATTTTTCGGTCACTGACAAGTATCCTGTTCATCTTCAGGGGTGATGCTTGCAGTTGATGCTATCATAGCTGAACTGAAGAAGCTGTCTAAACCAGTTACAACTCCAGAAGAAATTGCACAGGTAAAAAACAACAACAACAACAAAACCCTCAAGTTCTGTGAAGTCAGGTTCAGTTGAGCTGGGTTGGGGAGTATATTTTGTGGATGCCTTATCCCTGGAAGGTGTTCAAGATGAGGTTGGGTGAGGCCCTGAGCAACCTGATCTAGTGGCTGGCGTGCCTGCCCATAGCAGGGGGTTGGAACCAGGTAGTGTTTAAGGTCCCTTCCAACCTTAGCCATTCTGTGGTGTGACAATGGAGTATTTGTCTTTACATGTGAAGATCTGGAATATGTTTCACTGAACAACCTTCATGGTAACACCTTCATTTTTTTGAGTTACTTAAATCACCCAGTATTCTACGTTTAGCTTGTTGTTAGTTCGGCAGTAGGCAGTTTTCCTCATTCAGTTTGATCCCAAAATGGGGTCATAAAACATACATTTGCTTACTTGGAAAAAATTGAAGAGACCAAAGATGTATTTGTGGATAGGAGGTGATGGCAGATTTCCAGAGGTCTTTTGGATCTGCTGTGGGAGGCTCACATTGATGTGGGTGCATAGGCTTTCAGGGCTTGTTTCTTCGTGGGGCTGCAGATGCAGATGACCTGTCTGTGCTCAGCATGTGGGATACAGCCCTGTGCTTGAGCTGTTCAAAAGCTGTTTGCTGTTGTAACGTAGTTCTGGTGTTGATGTGCTGGTCAGCTGCCATATCTTGTCAAGTAGTATGAGAACAGAAAATGTTTTTTGTTGTCCTTTTAGTAAGGAAACCAATCACTTTTATTGTGAAATGAATTTAAGTGGTTTACTGTTCTAGGTTGCCACAATATCAGCAAATGGAGATCAGGAAATCGGTAATATAATCTCTGACGCGATGAAAAAGGTTGGACGAAAAGGTGTAATAACTGTCAAGGTAAGAGTTACCCAGCTCACGCATTAAATGCAAAATGACTGTCCCTTTTCCAGCTAGGGCTGGCTTTTGTTGCACATGTTATAGCTCCTGCTGCTCTTGTACAATGCTACCTCTAATTCCTTCGGTCTCTTAGTTCAGGGTGGTATCGCTGTTCCCAGTGTTCTTAAAATCTTTTTTCTTTTGAGGGAGGAGAGCATGTGAATCAGATGCCTCATGTAGAGGCTTTCATTCTGTTGTGCATAGCGTGCTAAAAATATACTTGATCTTTTGGTAGTAAATAAGGGGTTTTTAATGTTGGGTTTCTTGCATCTAAACAGGATGGAAAAACTCTAAATGATGAATTAGAAATCATTGAAGGTATGAAATTCGACAGAGGCTACATCTCTCCTTATTTTATTAATACAGCCAAAGGTGAGTTGACAAAAATGCATGTGAAGTACCTTACAATGGATCTCTAGAAGTTGAAAATAATGGTGCCTATTATAAAGGCTTTGTTATGCTACGCACCGTAGTAACAGGACAGTGGGATCCTTCCCCATCAGAAACTTAAACCTCCTGGTAAAAACTTGGAGTCTTTTTAACTGCATGCCCCACCAACACCCCTTTTCTGTTTAGCATGAACGGTGTCTGTGCTATCATCAAGCTGGTGCTGCTGTGCTTCAGACAGTGGAGTCTTGAAGAAAATCTTTCTTTTTTAATGCACTCAGTACAACATAGCTCCAAAGTTGCTGCCTAAATTTTAGAGAATGCATGGTGTATTTTTTTTTTTTATTAAATCAGATTGTTCATATACTGCATATGGTTTCTGCAGGGCAGAAATGTGAATTCCAGGATGCTTATGTTTTAATCAGTGAAAAGAAAATTTCTAGTGTACAGTCTATAGTCCCAGCTCTTGAAATTGCCAATAGTCACCGCAAGCCTTTGGTTATTATTGCTGAAGATGTTGATGGAGAAGCCCTCAGCACTCTAGTCTTGAACAGGTAAGGTTTAAAATTCATACTTCTAGACTTAAAATAACAAATACCGTTTTTTCCCATGTTTTCATCCTTTTAAAGGAATGCATATAAATGTATGTGTTTGAATCTTACCACTACTAAAGAAACAACAACTCCTGTAGCCATGCTTCACGTTGGTTGGGACAGAATTTTAGTGGTTTTCTAGCTACTTGTTTTAGCAACTAGAGCTCAGTTCATGAAAGTCCCTGTTTGCTTGACTGGTAGAATTGTACCAAAATGTCTTCTAATAACTAAACGTTTTCTCTGAAAGCATTTGACATGTTACTCATTGAATTCTTTTGTTCAGATTGAAGGTTGGTCTTCAGGTTGTTGCTGTCAAAGCGCCAGGTTTTGGTGACAACAGGAAAAACCAGCTTAAGGATATGGCAATTGCTACAGGTGGTGCTGTAAGTAATGATGTTCTAATTGGCTTTTTCCTCTAAGGAATGCTAATGCTGTAAAGAACTTAATTTTAGGTCCATAGCTAGTATTGGCTGTATTGTGGGCTGTTTCTTGAGAAATATAACAGTAACTCTAGTGGTTGGACTTAGCAATTATCATTAGACATGGTTGTGTAATAATACAGCTCTAACCAACCATGAGTAATAGTTGTTTTCACTGACTCAAGTCACATGCAGAATATCCCTGCAGCGTTCTATTTTGTTAAGAAGGAACATGAAGGAAACTCTTTGAGAGAAATAGCAAAGCTTACTGGCCTTCTTACAAAACTGGTGGTCTCATAAGTGCTCAGACCTGAGTCAACAAATACAATTCTATTAAATGTTTGGAATAGACTGGACGATGTCGTCTTACTTCATGCTAATGTTGAGTTTTAGTCCCTCAGATTCAGAATAGCTGATATACTTCATAGTGTTCATTTGTACAGCTTTTTTCATGTGTGCTTCAAAATCATAGCATAATACTGGGATCCAAAGCTGGTTGTTGAAATTGATATCTCGTGCTTCATTTAGCATAAACAGTACTAACAAAACCAGCAAACCCATTTAAAGTTAACTTTTTTTTTTTTTTGCCAGTATCTTTAACTTCCTGAAATGCAAGGATGAAGCTGTAACACAACCATCCAGCCATGTTAAATCAATGAGTTACATTAGTCACGAATTAAAAGCTTGCAATTCTCTCACGGTGAGGGCCAGTTTTTGAGGCACCTGCTTGCCTGGCCTGTGTTAGGAGAAGGGAGGAGCTTCTTTCCGCTTAGCTGCAGTAGTATGGTGTCTTTGTACTGTCACGCTGCTGTATGTGTTCATCTGTCATAAATAGTGATTTCATGTATGGTGAAGCTGTCAATTCTAACTTTCCATTTCGTTTCAGGTGTTTGGAGAAGAAGGTTTGAACCTAAATGTAGAAGATATTCAGCCCCACGACTTTGGTAAAGTTGGAGAGGTCATTGTGACAAAAGATGATACCATGCTCCTAAAGGGGAAGGGTGAAAAGGCTCAAATTGAAAAACGTATTCAAGAAATCATTGAACAGCTAGAAGTTACTACCAGTGAATATGAAAAAGAGAAGCTGAATGAACGGTTGGCCAAACTCTCTGATGGCGTAGCAGTATTGAAGGTGAGAACTGAAACTTCTTAGGAGTAAAACATACTAATTTATTAAAGAGTTGTTTTTTTTTTCAAATCTGTCTTCCACTAATGCCTTCTCTAGTCACTTGTGAGACAGGAAGTGATACGTAAGTGATAATGGACTTCCTTTATCGGTCCTTTATTGCTGGTCTAAGTTACTACTGTTTACTTCTCTCATAATCTTACCAACTGATTCAGATAAGGAATTTGGCTTATTGCAGTGCTACACTTAGGCCTTAAGAGCTATTCCATTTTGTGGCAGTAATTCTGTAGCAGTGCTCTCCTAGCCAGGCTCCTCACGCAGACCTTGACATGTGGCTTGCTTGCAGGTTGGTGGGACGAGTGATGTTGAAGTAAATGAGAAGAAAGACAGAGTTACCGATGCCCTAAATGCGACCCGCGCTGCTGTAGAGGAGGGCATTGTTCCAGGTGGTGGCTGTGCACTGCTTCGCTGCATTCCAGCATTAGATGCTTTAACTCCGGCCAACGAAGATCAGAAAATTGGTAGGTAAATTTCCAATGTTTGTGTGGAAGTATTATGAATAGACGTTATCTGTCCTTTATAGGATTAAATATAGGCTGTTTTCAGTGAGTTTAGTTACTTGATCTTATGAACCTCACATCCCTTCAGTATGGCAGTGTCTGCTTTACAGTAGGAAGGAGCTTTCATTGCATCCCTAACTTGGATGTGAAAGAGCCAATAAAAACAAAGCAGCAGTATCCCCTGCCAACAACTGAGAAGCCATGAAGGGAAGAACTGAGTTGACTGTTACAACCATAACTTAAATTTTAAAAATGCTGAAGACATTGTGGCAAATAAAATGGAAGATGGCTTTATGCATGTTCAAAATAATAATATAAATTAATAAAATAGTACTACTTGTAAAACTTCCGTGAATACCTCACAGTGATCTCATTTGTTGACAAAGGTCAAACAGTCAGGAACTTTATTTCCCTGGTAGTAATTTAAAAAAAAAAAAAAAAAAAAAAAAAAAAGCTCATGTTCTTCCTCAGACGGTTTGATCTTCTTTGATCTTCCTGTGTTAATCTCCAGCACATAAATCTGTGCCTTGGCAACAGGAGTGTATGTGGTATGTGATGCTAAATATCTTTTTCCTTACAGGCATTGAAATAATAAAGAGAACATTGAAAATTCCAGCAATGACTATCGCAAAGAATGCGGGTGTTGAAGGATCATTAATAGTTGAAAAAATACTGCAGAGTCCATCAGAAGTTGGCTATGATGCAATGCTTGGGGATTTTGTAAATATGGTAGAAAAAGGAATCATAGACCCAACAAAGGTAACCTGGAATAGTCTTAGCTTTCCTTCTTCCCTCATCACAGGATAGAAAACAGGTACTAAGTTATTTCTTTCTTATCTTCAGGTCGTGAGAACAGCTCTGATGGATGCTGCAGGTGTTGCTTCTCTCTTATCAACAGCAGAAGCAGTAGTGACTGAAGTTCCTAAAGAAGAAAAGGAGCCGGCAATGGGAGGAATGGGTGGGATGGGTGGAGGAATGGGCGGTGGCATGTTCTAATTCCTGGGATACTGATGCATCATGAACTCTGCTGTTTCAGACTGACAGTTCTGACTTAAAAACTTCAGATGTCAGTGCAAGAGGATGGATAGTGACTGAAGTGAGGCTGGTGTTTAAAAGAATCACTGTAACCATCAGTTACTGGATTTCATTTAACACACGTAATTGTTTACAGTCATTGTCCATGCCTACAGATAATTTATTTTGTATTTTTTGAATAAAGACATTTGTACATTCCTGATAACTGGGTGCAAGATCCATCTACCAAGGTCCTGATTTAAACTTAATTAAGGCACTTGATATTCTGTTTCAGAATTTATTGGTGCTTGCCAGTACTAGGAAGAACTTGGAAGCCACTGTGCGTGAGACTAGACAATTGTGTACAAAGTAGACAAATATACACTTATGTGACCTTTATGTAATAAAACAATCTGCTCAAAAAGTATGAAATGTATCACCTTATTCATCTGTACACCAAGCCACAGTTCTGGGAGAAGCTTGATAGCCCGCTTCTAAGATTTAATAGAAATCTGACTCTTATGCTTGGAAAAACTGGAGGACATTACTCTCCAAGAAACATTCCTCTGTCAAAAATGTTAATCGGAAATACGAGTGACTTAAATTTTGGTAAGAAGTATCTAAGCTGAGCTGCCACAACAGTTCTTTGCAATATTAAACAATGCTGTGAAAACAAGGCACGCGCAGTGACTTTATTTTGCCCTTTTCATATTGCTCGTTGCACATGCTGGAACAGGCTGACTGACTCTTTCACAGTACTGTGGGAGGGCAAGTGCCCTGAGGGTATGAAACAGGTAAGTTGTCTTAGCTAAGAAACGCTTCTGAGCTTCTTAAATACTATTTTTGCTTGGGTATATTATGTAGTTATCTCTGTGGTTTGAGCCTTACAGTCTTCCAGCCTTCCGAATTATGTTTAAATTGTCAGCAGTAGATGTGGTTTCATACTTAAAGAGAGCTTTGAATGCCACCTACTGTTTCCTGACTTGACACGGCTAATAACACTAACATCTTTTCTCTCTGCTTCCCAACTCCATTTTGCAAACACTTCCAAGTAATGGTGTTCCTAAACTCACGTATGTTTTTCTTTCATTGTTTCAGTACATAAAATTGTTTCGCAACTTCCTAGGTGCTTTAAAATTGACCACTTAATCTAGCTGTCTACAACTATGAACCATCTTTCACACATCCTGCATGAATTTTTAATTGCTTTTTCTGGGACAGTGTGTAAATGCTCTGAAACTGCTGCAGGGCAGTCTATATCCTGAAACTTAGTACATTATGTAGTATGTTGCCACCTATTCTGTAGTAACCACACGAATTCAGATGCTTTGGAAGAGCAGACTGGCTTCAGCTATGAAATGCACCTGAAGCTTCACCTAATTCCATCATGACCTTCTGTAATATAAGAAGGTGCATAGGGAGGAGACTAAATTTATTCCAACCTTATTCACTTAGGTTTCTTTGGAGACAGGAAAGAGTAATAATCTAAGGAACAGAACTACTGAAAATCAGCTCAAGATAGCTGATACCATCTCGCTGCACTGATACATAAATGGAAGCTAAGTACTGAAAGGAGACAACTAAGATCTAGCTCTATATTGCGCGTTACTGAATGACCAGTGGCCTTGGATGTATTTATGCTGTGCTAAGTGGAGGACAGATCATTCCCTCCTTCCACAGCAATGTGGTACAGAAGATGATGCCTTAGTGCTGTCATGCTCGCTGAGCTGACATTTACTGTGTTTTGAACTGGTAACTATGTTTGCACTAGCTGAGATTTATGTAGCATAACCTCAATACAATGCCTAACAGTGAAACAGGGGCAGGTGGGCAAATTCAGCCTTCCAAATGTACTGTAAATACAACACTGGAGCCCAGACAGCTAAGAACCACTGGATATAGCTGAAAGTGCTGTACTTGGCACTATAGGTACCTATTATGAAAACTCAGTGTTAAGGCTGCTTTTTTTTTTTTTTCTATAACAGTTGCTGGTCAGAATTCAACAGCTGTTGGCGACTCCTGAGTTAATCCTTGTCATCAATGTGGATCAAAAGCACCTGCTAGTTGATGTTGGACACACTACTCTACTCCGTAAGGCTAAAATGTCAGAATCTCCCTTCACTTGGCCTGAGCTGACTGAGGTGATGCTGGTAAATTACATTCATGCTACTAATAACTTAAACTTGAGTTAATATATTACAACACTGAAAAGAACGTTAGCTTGTTTTGTAAGGCAGAGCTTACACTGTGATTACAGAAACTGGCAGGTTAATAAACGGCAGCCTGAGTTATCTTGTGTAACAGTAGATGCCAATTGTCTGTTACTGATAACACTTTGAATTGCACTTGATAGCAGCTTGAATAGACTACATTGATCTAGCTGAACATGTGCGTGATTTGTACAGTATAAAATTACATATAAAGCTCAGATATGAAATAGATGCCCCAAAAAGGAGCATGCCACCTCTTGTACAGAGTGTACAAACAAGTTTATAATGGAGGTTGTTGAAATTTTCCCCATTACGTTTGATGAACTTCATGAAGCATTAACTCCCGAGGTATGCTTGTTTCTGGGCCATGGAGTTTGGATGCTCTTCTTTCAAAGGCAGTGACCATCTGCTTGACTACTTCATCAAAAAACAGCGTAGCAAGTTGTGAGTGTAGAAGTGAACGAAATTCAAAAGAAATCTGTTAAAACAGAGAAGATTTTGTCTTGTATTTACTATTGTAATAAAATGCTGTTAGAGATAACTTCATTAAAGAATCTCCAGTTAAGCTGCAAGTAGGTTGCAGAAGAAAGAACAGATAAAACAATAGATGAGCTTGTATGTAAAGAAAAGCCTTATTCTTCGGTCAGAGGACTGTTTTCTTATTCTCTTCAATTAGAAGAATGTTTTTGTTCAATTCTCTTATGTAATCAGTCCCATTTATCTAAACCAACTGTATGTTACTTAAATGACATGTCACAAAACATACCTAAAAGATTTAGGGTAGTGAAAAACTACAAACCAACAATGGTAACTAAGTTGCTCTGCACATAAAATTCCCTTGAAGGGCAAAATTTTGAAGAAAATCCTGCATAGCAAGACAGCAGATTTACAGGTAACATGAAGCAAACCCAAGAGTGGTTTAAAGGAAGCTTGAAATAGTTGCTTATTAGGTAACAACATTTTATATTAGTTTTTCCATCTAGGTAGATGTAGTTAACAATATGTTCAAACAATGCTAATTTACAGACTGAAGCTTATAATTTGCCTTTGCTCTTTCTCCTTCCTAGACATCTCCTGCCCTCTACCTTTGCTGTCCTGACATGGGCAGTCAGTTTTAGAATACAACCATCTCAGATAAGTCCTCTGTACCAAGTCCTTGTGCCTCCTACTGCAGTGCTCAAACTGATTTGCACATTCCCTTTCAGTTACTGGATCCTTCAGTTTAATAATTACACTGAAGCTACTGTAGTAGTTAACAGTTAGGGCAGGAGCACAGGGAGTTTGCTTTCTCTTTCCACCACCTAAAAGAAAAATTGATGACAACAGCAAGGTCACTTTTATGTCAAATAGCCTTCAAATATACTTTGTGCTGTACTGGCCTTTGGTCTAGTTTAAGAACATTACCCTAAGGCTATGGTATTGGATTTAGTTTTGCCTTCTGCAAGTTCCAGAAATGATTACAAAGCTGTCAGGAAAAGAAACAGCTTGCATTTCTTCTGCCCTTCTATCGTTCCTGTTACTGCATGTCTTTTGGATTGAGATTTAAGTACTTACATCATACCTGAAAAATCAGCAGATGAAATGCCAAATGAAACAAATGTGTATTATCTCAAATTGTTTAAGAGTATTGCATGTTAATTGCTGGAATAGTAGTATAGAATTAATGTGAAATGTAAGCCAGCTGTAGCTTCATTTGCACGTGATCTCAAGCATCAGTAAAAATTAATGTGCCTTTTCAACGTCTGAGATGACATTTATAGCATGTTGAGCTCTGCAAAGCAGGGATCGTAAATGTTACATCATGTTCAGTAACTATGTGAGAACCTGAGATGTTTTTATGAAGCTTGCAGATAGCAATATGTTGTGCTTAAATCTATGTGTTAAATCACTTAAGAGCTGAAATGCAACTGAAACTAAATGTCTTATTAAAGTTCAGCGTATATATAATGTACCACCAGGCTGGCAGATCAGTAATGCAGTAGGCTGAGGAAACCAGCATCATCTAAAATTCAACTAACACTTTCTAAAGCAAACTACCATTATTGAAATCAGTCCTATCTCTCACAAGTACTTAGTTGTGCAGTGAGAAGTTGGTTTTGAAATGTTTATCATTACTAACTGTGAAGGCCCAGAGGCTAAGTCACACAGCAAGCTGAAATTGAGCAAGGGTTAGAATCCCTGAGTATGTACTGTTGTGAGCCAGCCCCCTGCTCAGCTGGCTATATTTGCTTCTGCTACCTCAAAATGTTGTAAATGATATCAAGTATTAATAGTATTTCCTAAGAATGTCCTTTTAAAGTCTAGTTTTGACTCTCTTTAACTGAAATTCTCAACCTGAAGTGTCAAAACATGGCTTTGGTAAGGAAAAAATATATATATATATATTTTCCTCATAAACTTGCTATTTAGCTAATAGGGCTTAAGCAGTTGCTTAATTTGAGTTTTCTCAGCTGATTTATGGCTTGGCTAAAAAGCCGTCTTACCAGTCAGTAGCAGGAACTGTCGTGATTTGCCTAGAGAAATTCAAATATCATCAGCAAATAACATGTAAGCATAGTCAGTAAATCCCATCAGAAATGTATTTTCAAGTACCTATAGATTCATTTTTATTGTTGAGCTGTATGAAGTGCAATACAGCAATAACTTGAGTTATTAACCCAAGGAAGTCGTGCCAGTTTACAAATGTTCCAAAAGCTCTTTTTTGGAAAAATGACTTCAAAAGCACAGTATCCCAGAAGACAACAGGATCAACCTATTTCTGTGTACTTTTGTAACCTGTTCTGAACCCCAGATTAGTTTAGTGCTGAATGCAACACCCTTAACACAATACAATGTAAGAAAAAATAAGTGATGGAAGAAAAAAATGAAAAACAAGAACTCACAGTAAGAAAAGCAACTTGTCTAGGAATGACGGACTAAACCAGATACTGGGTTTAAAATGCAGTATTTTGGAACTGCAGTGATATCCCATCATAGAGTAGAGACAGCATTTCTCCTAAAAGCTGTTACAGTGGTATTATAGAAGATGTAAAATACATTAAATAGTAAATCTAGAAGTCAGGAAATTAAACTACAGGCCAAACAGGATGGATGGGAAAACACCTACTTTCTGATAACAAAAGCACGTGGATTGTAAGGTAATTAAAGAAAATAGCAAAGTCCACAAATATGTTGAGTATTTCTCTCTCTGTATTTGCTTATCTTAGTATGTAGAGAATTGTATGGTGAGAGATACCAGTCCCTAGACTGTTTGGCTATATGTGGACACTTCACAGAAGACTTGTCTCTCAAGGACTATGTAGCAGTTTTCATGTTGTAAAACTGACTGCAAAAACGTAGTGACTAAAACTAACTATTTTGTAGTGTTTATGTGTGTGTGTATACACCCTATTTGTAGCATGTGGTGGTTTTAATTGGAATACTTACAGAAAAATCCAATGTACATGTCCTTGGATAGCCAGGGATACCTGGGCTGAAACGCCACACTGTTTCCAAGTGATTAAATAGCCTTCCGTCTGTGCAGGATGCCTAAAAGAGAGTTTAAAAAGTCAAGCTACAGGGGGGCTTACATGAGACAAATCAGTATTACTGAAGCATGCGCATTTTGTTAGACAGTGAAGGTCACAGCATAGTTAAAATTAATTCTTTATAGTGCAGCCAGCAAAAGATCCCATTTGCACACTGTCACAGCAAAGTAGCTGAATCCCTATCAAGTTATGGGAAGGATCTTTGGTTTTAGCCATAAAACAGATCTCTTGTATGATGCATAGAATACCATAATAATGTTAAAGATATCTACACCGTAATTGAGAATAGGGTCCTTACTTTCATTCATTTTGCTTTTGGTACATACAGCTATTTTTGTGTGGCTATATTTTAAATAGAAAAAGACCGAAAGACATAGAGTTGAAAAATCACGCAAATGCATCATCTTGATTGGCTTGGAGTTACTAAAGAGAATTGCTGTAACTATTTTTAAACTTTCTTTACAGTTCTTAGTGTCAACACAAGCATACATAGCTTTTGCTTGTGGTTTGAAAGCACAGATAAGCTAAGCCACGTCAAAGACAAATCAGCACAAAAATACCACCACTTCTTTGCCCAGTGCAGGGATGCAGTACCTCCCAACTTCTGTAACTGCAAGGGGAGGAGTAGAGGGAAGAGCAGACAAGCCTGAAGAGCTGGGCTTGCTTTTCTCATTCTTGCCAAAAGGGCAGGAAGAATGGGAAAGGTGCCAGTGTGTCCCCCTTGCTCCCAACCTTATAAGTAACAAAACTCACTCGACATTTCTCAGCAGCAAGAGCTGCTGCTACCAGCCTGATATTCTAGGGCTCACGCGCTGCTGCTGTAAGCAACAAAAACATGCTCATTTTGTCACCACCGACAGCCCACTATACAAAACCACTATGCAAGCTCCCTTTGCCCAGAGTTATTTCTGAAGACAGTGAAATAGCCCGAACACATGGTCGTTTCATTTCCTTGTGGTAATGTTCCTCCAGTTATGTGAAGATGATATAAATGTTTAGGAAAAAAAATCCTAACAGAGAAAATGCTGATAAATCTAGGAAGAGGAAACTTAAAGTGTTCTCCACACCACTTTCATGGTCTTTTCAGAGACCAGAATTCTTCTTTTGAGAGAATTAAAGTGAATAAGAATCAGTAAGCCAAACTGATAGCTATGCAAAATAAGAAGTCTTGTCAGGGAAGAGTAGAAAGGGAGAGCAGCATGTAAAATGCAGATTTTTACATTGTAACTGTTGAGCTTTCTTAATAATGGAAGACATTTTTTTTTTCTTTCCAAAATGAATAACTACCTTGAAAAAAAGCACTTTGCATATTGCCCTTCCAATTCATACCTCCCCTGTACTTAAGAAACCCATTTCTGTTTTATGCAGTGTCTTGTTAGTGGAAGCCTAGGAAAGAATAGTGAAATAGGATACCCAAACAATTATCTTGACCAGTAATCAACTGTTGTAATTTCACTAGTTGTTCCAAAAGATAGTCAAAATTGCATGAAGGGGGAGAGGCAGTTTTTATGAGTCTGTTCTGAGCTGTTCCTAACAAACAGATGTGAACCTCTAATGTAAACAAGCAGCTGGAAGATCCAGACCTCATTTAAAATTTCTCCCTTTATTACCCTTGAAAAAAAATGAAAGTAGAAATACAATTGCTGTACAAATTAATTCTAAGAAATGGACTTGAAATCTACCATTCTATCATGGCATCAATATACTGAATAACAGGCTCTTCAGCAGATCCTCTGCCTAAACTTCTTAAATAAACTGGTTAGAATTGTCAGAAGAAAAAATAATGACATCATTTTGCTAAGGCACCAGAAGCTACAAAGAGATAACCTTTAAGTCTCTATTATTTTTGCATTTAGAGAGGCTTGGACAAAATTAATACAAACAAAAAAAACCACAACAAATAGATATCTTCATTAATGGCTACTTTTTTAATATTTTTTCCATCAAAAGCCAATTAAAAGGCAATTTTTCCCCCTATTCGGCAGCTTATGTTTTAAAAACACATTGAAATTTACACCACGTAACCTATAGTCTTTAAACAAAAGCAACACGAGTTTTGAGCCACAGGAAGCAATTCCAGCATTAATTTTGTTTTTAAAAGAGCTTCATGGAATATTTAAATTTCTACACACAAGTTATGGAAAGCTACAAAAAAATAATATATTAATATAATATAATAATACAGCTACAAAAATAATAATAATAAATTACCTTAACTAAATGTGGCCTCACAAGGGTGACAACTGATGTATACCTTTCTAAAACAGGAGGAAATCCTATTTCTAGCTGTGCTTTGCAGTACCCAGAGCGCTTTGATAATATATCTGACTTCTTACACCATGGCACAAATAGTTTGTAATCTTCCACAACAGCAACAACTGCATACATTTCCTGCATAGAATATCTGGAAGCAGAAATGTAAATGTTACAGTTACAAGGTGTTTTAACTAGGAATTCAGTATTATAAGGTTCTAAGATACTGTAAGTGTCACAGGCAGTTTTGATGGTGAACATGCAGTCACCTGAAAACACTACCACTATTTTTGGAAGTTAAAAATGCAACTCTATTAAGATAAAAAAAAAAAAAAAAAAAAGTACTGAACTGGTAAAAGTCTTTGCACAAGAAAAGCAAAACACTACAAACACTACACAGCATATAGCGGTAAAGTTAGGGAACGCTGAACCAGATGTATGCTACTTTCTGCAATATTAGGTAAGCATGCTTAGATTTCAAATGGAAAAGTAGTTTTTCCATTGCAGCTGTGTCTTGATTTAGGTATATTTTAGATATTTCATAGAACAAATTAATCCATACCTTACAGCTACCAAGAAAAGGTGTAACAAAACTAGGGGTCTGTTTTCAAAGGCTTAAAAAGAACGCTACTTAGACCTCCGCGCCCCCCCCCCCCCAAAAAAAAAAAAAAAAAAAATACTTTCAGGAGAAAAACAGTGAGTATTATTGGACAAAGGCTCCTTTTAAATGAAATCTGTTGCAGTTAAGAACTATCACATAAACGAATATTAACCATCATGAAAAAAATACTAACCCTAATGAACAAATCATACTATTGTGGACTAGAGGCTGAGAGCAGATCCCAAACTCATTAAATTAATGGGAAATTTTCCACTGGTTTTAAGGCAAACTGGGTTTCAAAGAGCTTTTGTATGCACACACTTCACCACACAACTAATTATTTTCCTTCTTTTAAAGAAAGAAGTAAATCTCAAATGAGAAGTACAACATAATGCAAGTGTAACATTGTCATGTCTTTTTGCAAAATGGGAGAAAATTGAGTTTTCACGCCTTTTGGTTTATCCCCATTTCACCAGACAAATAATGCATGCTTCCCTTTCAGGGTTGTTTTTGTTTCGTCATGGAATAAAAAGGTTATTTCTGCTATTTCCTTCCAAGGAGCAGGTGTATGGGGTTCCTAAATTTTTGATACCCAATTTCAGGTTTGACAGCCTGATCTCTAAAAATTTTGAAAGGTAAAACTCATTTCTACTCTCCACCTGGGCACAGTCTCAGGGACATGTGCCTTGAGGGATACTCAGTCTTTGAATGTTTAGTGCTGAAAATGTTTAGTGTGTTGAAAATCGTAAATGCATAAGGTATCATTCCACTTTTCTATACAAACCCTATAATTCTTCTTTCAGAATATTCTTTTCTTTTATTTACTAGTGGTGCAGCAATGTTGAAGAAACTTCTTGAAAAGGCATGGCTCATTACAGGTACTTGCAACGAAGAAATTCTGGTCATCAGAATACCACAGGAAGCCAAGTGCCTGCAACATTGAAAATGCCTTTTAGACTCCTTTCTTATCAGCAAAATAGATCACAACACATTAAGGTGAGATGCAGTCTGTTGTACAGCATTCCAGAAAACATCCAATTTAGATGGAAAAACAAAGGCTCATAAGCGTTTGCAAACTTTAAAAAAAAAAAAAAAAAAGTCTTTTTTTTTCCCCTTTAAGAGAAACTAAAAATAGCTCCCAGTCATGAGACAAGTAACTGGCAGAGTAAAATACAAAGGCCCCCATTAAACACTGGCTTCATGGCAGCCTGAGTTCACGTACAGGACTCATGCACTTAGTGTGCAGATTTAATTTTGCTTTCTTACCAGAAAAATCGAGGCATACCCTACAATACTTTACCCTTTTGGAACATGCAAAAAAGTAGAAAATTTCCCATTGCGGCTATGAAGTAGAATTCTGCAGTAATCCCTCTGCTGCCTTCCTTCTCTTATAAGGAAAGTTTCATTCTGAAAGTCCTTTTAGAAACTGCATTGCATCCCCATTTCTTTCTTTTGAAAATATCACACACAACCGTGGATGCAGTGTTTTCATAAATAAAACTTAACAGTTTAGCTTTATGAAATGCTCATAGTTCTAAGATTCCATCTCAGTTCTCTGTTTCTGAACCTATACTAAAATCTAAAAAAAAATATTCATTGTGGTTAATAGGACTCATGCTGAATTACTGATTTTGCCTAAAATGCTGCTTCAAAAGTTCTGATTTCTGGCACCGGGGAGTTAAAAATTTCACTATTTGCTGTCAGCGTTTCTACATATGTAAGCTAAAAAGCAACCTAGGCCGTCTTCTGTCAGTAATTAAACGATCAGGACTGCACTTCTGGATTTACACAGTCAAAAATGGAACCAACCTTCCCACTTGGTGTAAGGCTTGCTTGTTATCATTTTATTTTAACACAGCTAACAGATAGATGCTGCTTCTTCCTAGCCACCAAACTAGCACAGCAAATTCTGGTAAGTCTTTCTACAGCAAGCTCTGCAAGGATTTGGAGTTGTATCTCAAGGGATACGGACAGAGTCTGTTTTTTTTCCACTTGGACCGGACAGGACTGTTAAGGAAAAGCATGGCTTTGATAGGAACATTGGATGCCTGCCAGTAACCTTGTAGCTGCCTCAACCTGATTCATAGAGAGTTCAGAACTTTGGACCAGACCTCGTTCTGGAGAGCTAAATTATTTTCTCCATCTGTGGTATAGTGCACTGTCCTAACTAGTTGTCGGGACGCTTCTGTTGGTTTGTTCTTACTGTAATGCTCTGCCAGCACACTGCTTCAGGCACTTTTATGTATACACATTTAAGTGCAGGGCTGAAAAACAATCCCCACAAGTACTTTGTTATTGCTCTAAGATCAAGTCCTTTTCGCAGTTACACCACCGTTCAAGGAAGGGAAGGTTAAGAGAGGTTATAGTGTTAACAAAGCTGGTGGGACTTGGTCTCTCTCTAGATTTTATTTGAAGAGAAACAGACACTACAAGAATGTGCTGGTCCTGGTCCCAGTTCAGGAAAGCATACCTCTCCAGAAACCACAAAAGCAGAGACTTCGGTGGACTGTCTTGCATGTTTTGGTGAACCTGGTGAAGGCCTCAGGAGAAAAGCCAAGTCTGTACCTAAATGCAGATGTGCCTAGCACTCCTTTATTATCCTCTGAGGGTAACAGAGTCAGTGCCACTCATACTGCTCTCACTGGCATCATCCAATTCCTGTCCCTTGCTGCTTTCTCTCTAAACATTTAGGCACTGATCACAGTAGCACCTGACTTACACGACCCGAAAAGGAAGCATTTGCTGTCATGTGGTATACGTGATCTCTACGTGGTGATTATTTTTAATAGTTACATTTCCAAAGACTAAAATATTTTGAAAAAAAAAAAGGAATCTCCAACTCCTAATTATAAAAAGACTGAAACCAGCGGTCAGAGCACACCCGTGTGGCTGGGCTTACTGCTACCCCAACTGTTCCTCTCACGAAGCTGGTGTCATCGGATGGCTGGTTAACGGTCAGTGAGATGAGAGCTGATCTCATTCGCATTCTTTGTGGACAGCTGTTCGAGTCCCAAAAAATGAGCTTTGCCAGCAAGTGTCCTTGTGAGCATCTCAGCCTGAACAAGCACAGGAGACCAACTTACCGGCTCGCTCCTTGACGCCTGCTGCTCAGCGCAGTGAGGGCCCCGCCGGGGTGACAGCAGGTAGACACTGTGTGCTGGTGGCAGCGCCAATGTGAAGGCACAGCGTGCTGAGGGCTACCAGCGGCCACCAGGACTCTTGCACCTCGCCCTGGATGCATTCTCAAGGCCAGCTCGCAGCCTGCTGTCAGGAAGTTTCTCTACCCTGGCTGCTGCTGCTGATGGGTTTTGCCCTGAGTTCGGAACCGCATCGTCTCTAACAAAGCACTTTTAAACCAGGGGTTCTGGCTCACAGGACTGAGCTGTTTCAGCGCTGCAATTACATCCCAAAGGCTTAATTTAAACGCGAGGGATGCGCATTCAGAAGCACAGCCCGAGCGAGACGACCGAGCACAGCGCTGCGGAGCGAGCATTACGCCGGATGCCTGCTCGCATTTCGGCAATTTTGGGGCATTTTCCCCGATTCCGAGGCCGGCGGTAGACCCCTGGCGCCCCGCAGCCGCGGGGGCAGGGACCGGGGGGTGCCGGTGCCGGTGCCGCCCGCTGCGGCCCCTCCCGCCCTCGGCCCGGCTCCTCTCCTCACGGGCGGCACCAACGCCCCTCCCGCTTCGCTCGGAGGGCCCCGGCCCCCCCGCCCCGCCCCTCCCCGCCCCGTACCTGCCGGCGGCGCCGAGCCCCGCGGCCACCGCCCGCCCGCTGCGCGCCATCGCCGGGCCCCGCCGGCACCGCCCGGCCCGGAGCCGCCTGGGGGCCGCGGGGGGGCGGGGGCGGGGGCGGGCACGTGAGAGGGAGGTGCCCGGGCTCATTGGCCCGGCCGCGCGCGGCGCCCGTAACGGCCCCCAACGGCCCCCAACGGTCCCCAGCGGTTGTGCTCCGCAGCCCTCAGCGCCCCGTTATGAGTTCCTGCGGCTCCGCTGGGGGTTACCGGAGGGCTGCTGTAGGCTGGGGGGCACGCACTGCGTGAGGGCAGCCCCGCTCCGTGATATTCAGGTAGCGGTACCTCGGACGGGTGACAGCTAGGCGGCAAACAGCCCGACTGGTGGTAACGAACTCTCCGAGCTGCCCCCTGAACTCAAATGCAACCCTAGTTTGATATTTGGTGGAAATTCAGACAGTTCAAGGAGATGAATGCACTGAAAGGAAATTATTTCTAGAAAATGAGTAAGTCCAGTTCTATGTTCTCTTCAGAAATGTTTTCCTTATCTCGGTGTCTCGTCATTAGTTAAAAACATTAATTATTAAACGGAACCCCAGCAATATGAATAATGAAAACTAATTTGAGCAGCGCTTTATCCCGTCGGGGCATGGTGATTTTCAGATAAGCTGTCCTGTAGTGTGCTTTTCATTCTGAGCTTAATGAAAACCAGAAACATTTAAAAACCTGGGTTCTGCAGCATGGGGGAAAACCAGCCCCATCAGAAACGTGAAACAGCCTCAGCCTATGCCCCCACGTCAAATTCCTGTTACTAGCTTCATCTGCATGTTTCATAACTTCCACCAGAGCTGCTCTTTCTTGCTGGTTCCTGCTTGCCGTGGGAGTGTGCCCATCTATGTAGCTGTTCCAGCTTGTTTCTCTGGATCAGGAAGTACCTCTCTGAGAGTTGATGCCTTCTGGCGTTTAGAGGAACTGAAGGATAAAGCACTGATGTACAAGATGATACTTGAGGGCACTCTGTTTTGTTTTGTTTTGTTATCCAATTAGTCTGTCTCAGAAATAGTCCTTACAACCTGCTGCTTGATGTCTGCTGTTTGCAGAGATCTGATGGGAAGAGTGGCTCTAATTAGTATTTTCACTAGAGGGATGTAAAACACTTCTGATACCTCAAAAAGAGACACTGCATATGACCACAACGAAATTTCTGTCTAAAACAGCTAGATGCCACCCTCAGCTGGCCACCAGCTGGCACAGCCTTCCCAGACACCCTCTCCCTGCTGGCCCTGGAGTGCTGTGCTGACATTCAGCACATTTGACGTCAAAGGCAAAACTAGATCTGGAAGAGATTTAAATTAATTTTCCTCACTCATACTACATGAGAAACCTTAATTCAGTTTCTCAAACATACCTGCTTATGTTAAATGTTTCTACTCTTTTGCTCTTTTCAGAGAATTACTCTTTTCAGAGAATTTTTGCCCTAATCTTTAATAGATACATAAATGTCAGGAAACAGTCCACAGCACTTGAAGCTGAGTACAGATCTGGGGACAATCAAAAGACTGAGTTTAGACTAGTTTTGCAGCTTTTTGCAAAATGTCAGTTCACTGTGCAATTCTTTATAGCATTCCACATGGGAGAAATAATACTTTCTTTTTGGAAGATCAGCAGAAGGGAGCAGCTAGAGGCATGGATGCCTTGAGTGAACAAGTGCCAGAAACTTCTACTGGCACAATAGAGTGGGTAAAGGAAGGACGGGCCACGTGGCTGGATACTTCTTTTGGCAACACTGATAGCTTGGGCTGGCTGTGAAGTTGGACCTGAATCTGTTACATAAAGCAGGACTGCACAGGCCTGTACCTTGGTTACGAGCCTAAGTCTGAAAAGCATCTGGGCTCTTAAATCCAATCCTGTTCCAATCTGCATAGTAATCTCCGTGAAGACGTGCATGTGGGGAAAGAGGAGCGGAACTCCAATGGGCAAAATCGGAATGGTAAACCACGAAGTTACCCTGATCAAGTCTTGTGGAAGCCACGTAATGGAGATACTGTTCCGGAAGCAAATGTATATTGGGATTCAGGGAATTTGAGAGGCAGACACGAATTAAAGAACCCAGGGCAGAATTTGTTAGGGAAAATAAAAAAAAATAAATAAATCAGCAGTTTTCTCATTTCACTTTACAGTGTTTCATCACAACCCAATTCCTGTTCGCTCTTGTAACACAGAGCTCCCTTTTGTGTGGGAAATGGTAGACACAAAATTAATATTTTAAAGTGCACCCCTGTATTGCAAACCCCGAGTTCGGTTCCGTTTAAAAGCAGCGAGATGCAGTCCTGCTGCCCATGGCTTACGCTGGCACTCAGGCTGAAGCACCAGGAGCAAGCTGCTGCGAGCTGATCTTCATGGCCAACCCGAGCATGTGACGGTCACTTAAAATAGCTCCGTGCATTAGATCCTGGCAGCAGGCCTCACGCTCACACGTCTCCGGGCTGCCCCTGTTGCGGCCCACGGGCGCACCGCCCCAGGGATGCAGCCCGGCAGCGGGAGGGGAGGCCCCCAGACCCCCTGCCCCGCCACACGCAGGTGCCGGTCACATTGGCATGGCCGTAGCGGGGCACAGCATTACAGACGCTGAATCGTTCTGCTGGCCAAACGCTGCAGAGCGAAGGCAGGCGTAAGGCCAACGGCTCTTCGCACCGTGCGGTTACCGAGCAGAGCCTCCGGAGCGCAGCGCGGAGCAGCGCCCGTCCCGCTCCCTGGGCGCGGCGCTCTGCGGCCACCGCGCACCCGCGACCCGCCGCCACCACCTCCCGCCGCGCCCTCATTGGCCGGCGGGGCCGTCCGTCACGGGAAGGGCGGGACTCAGGCCCCGCCCAACCGCCGGGCTGGCGGCTCCGCGCCGCCGCCACCGCGCACGCGCAAGGCACCAGCGCCCCGCGGGCCGCGGCCCGGCCGGCTGCCGCGCCTGCGCACTGCTTCTCCCTCCCCCCTCCCCGGAGCGGAAGCGGCGAGGCCGGCCCAGTTCCGCCTCGGCGTCGTTGGCGCTGCACAAAATGGCGAAGATCGCCAAGACCCACGAAGGTAAAAAGCCCCCGGGGGGCGCTGCCGCGGCGCCTCTCTCCTCGTCCCCGCCTCAGGAGCGCGCTTCTCCTCGCCGCTGAGCCGGGGCCGGCGCCGCTCCGGGGCCGGGCAGCGGCCGGGCGGGCTCCCCCCGCGGCGCCGGGCCCTGCGCGTAATGGCGGCGCCTCCCGCTCCCCGGGGCAGCCTGCGCGGCGCCGAGCGGCCCTGAGGGGAGCGGGCGGCCGGGGGGCTGCGGGCAGCTCCCGACGGGGATCGGCGCCTTGTGGGGCAGCGCGCGGGGCCTGCGCTTGGGTACCTTACAGCGAGCAGAAGCAGCTCCCTTAACGGCCCTGCTGCTCTGCCTCTGCTGCTCTGCCTTTCTTTTTTCGTCATGTTTCTGTGTACGTTGGGTCACGTGATGTGTTCTCTGTGACTCCGCGGCCTTAATTCCCTAACCAAAACCCGCCTTTGGTGGCACTGAGTTCGACTTCCATAACGGAGAGGTATCATCTCCTGTGGAAGCCGGGTTAATACAGTCTTTAGCACTGCACACCTGATAGGAGTTCATGGATAAAGAAATACTTAAGTAGGTGCCTTCACATTTTTAAGGTTAAGCAAAGTTGTTTCTTTCTAGCATTCCAGGATATTTTTTTAGAATTTCTAGTCTTTTGTTTATATGCTATAACATGTATGAGGTTACTATAAAATACTAACCAAATATTTCCCATCACAGTGTTCTGTCTCTCCTATTAAAGAGCTTTTAATAATAAAATAATTTATTTTTTGAAATTACTTGTAGAACAAAGCAAACTATGGTCAATTGAACCAAATGAAAATATTTACACACTTCCAGTTGCACATGCTAACGTGTTAGTGTTGCATTAGAACACATTTTAAGCATTTTTGTTATATGCAGTTTAAAAAAAAAAAGGAGGAGATCTGTCAACAATCGTATAGTGATACCTTTTCCCAATGCAGAAATATCTGAACAGCTTGGTTATTTTTACTTCTGAGTTCTGACCTCTTTTTCAGTTCCAGACTGATCTTCCAGACGAAGAGCTGCATGTTACTAAATTGTTTTAGCAGATTTTTCACATCTTTGTGCTCCTTGTTAAATACTTGTTGATTGATTTAAGACAGCTTTAAAAAGATCTCAAACAGTTTCAGATTGTTTCAGCTGCATAGCTTAAAGCAGACTCCTTGTTTTGTTACGCTGAAAACTAGTTTTAATTGGCTACTTAGAAAGTCTTAGTAAGCACTTGAGTTTTGAATGCTGTCAACAGTAGGTTTTCATTTGCATCTCTTTTTTTTTTTTTCTTGCTTGCAGAAAAAAACAAACAAACAAACAACAACCTCCAAACATCTCATAGGGTCCTAACGGGTAGGAAAATTTTAAGGTAGCTAGAAATAAGACTGCATAGGACAAGTTAAATGTGCAAAAATATGATAAGGCATGAAAAGAGAAACTATGTACACTGTAAAATACTACTTTGGCACAGTGTCTTCTTTCTTTTTTCATGCTGAGTAGTGTCTTGCACTCTGAACATGTTTTAAGTGGACCAAATTTGTATGGGAATGGAATACATGTTTTGAGAGAGGCTCTTGTGATTTGGCTGTGAGCAAGGTATTTAGTGACTTCTAATTCAAATATGTTGTTTTGAGGCATTTTCAACGTTTATGATACTTTTGAAATCAACATCGCATGTTAAAGTTGCTTCTTTTAAAATACCAAAATATATTAATATGAAAATAATGAAATACAGAAAAGGAGCAATCAGTAGGTTATTATCTTTTTTGTAATCCTACTCTTTATTGTTTCTCTGTCTTTTGACCAAAGTGATGTTTCTGTTTTGGTCCTGGTTGATTAATTCATCAAACAAGTATTTAGCTTTATACAGTGTTACTTTCAGCTTTTTCATTATTCTTTCTTTTTCTTTGTATTTATATGCTTTGGTAAATAGGGTGTGAGGTTTCCCAAGAAAATAACGGTTAGATCAAAGAATCTAAATAGACTTTTTTTCCAGCCAAACACTTGATGCTTTCCAAACTTGCTATTAGGCTACTACCATTTGCAGACCTCTAGACACCTGGTTAAGGGGAGCTTGGGGCCCACTGAATGGGTGCTGTCTTCAAGGAGAGAGTAGCATTTATAGGCTTCACTGAGTTAATTGAAAACAATGGTGGCTCCAAGTGTGTAGGGAGTGCTAATCCTGCAGGCCCTATGCAGACTTTTTTATGGTACACATAACCCAGCAGGTTTTGATGTAAGAAAAAAAAAGAAGGTTCCTTGGGTGTAAACAGTTGTAGTTATTGTAATTTAAAGGGAGCCAATAAAAAATCAGATCTGTACCCTCTTCAGTAAATAATAGCTACTTATTATATTGTTACTCATAATAGTAATACAATTATTATAAGAGCACATGGCATTAGGCTGTTCTAACAGCCTCTGCAGATGTCTGGAGCCCTGAGACAGGCAAATCTCCGTGGCCCACCTTGCGCAGCAGGGTATTTATTGGCACTTCAGGTGGCTGAGCTATATGCTCAGGCTGGTTCAGTGGATGGACAAGGAAGTGGATTTTAGGCAAGAAGTCGTGTTACAGCTATGGCTGTGCAATCAGGCCTTCGTGCACTGCTGAAGAGGCAGCATGTTGTTCCAGTAACTGCTTTTTAGAAGTAAGAATGCCGTGGTAGCCTAAGAGTGTTTGGTGCTAGCAGTGTCGTTCAGGTAGTCCCTTCCACCCCAGTGCTGCATTGCAGCAGGCTGCAGACAGAACCAGGAATTTGATCTGTCCTTTGGAAGAAACAACCAGCCAGGAACACCTCACAAACCTGTGAGAAAAGTATTCCTTCGAGTTGTTTCAGTTCCATGATCATCTAATAAGACAACTTCACAAAAATATAATGCTTAGGTGACGGTTAACAGAACGTGTGTGGTATGCCTCTGAGGGTGAGGAGAGACATCTGTTAGCAAGCCTGGGATCCCTAATTCAGCATTAGTAGTTTCTTCTGGTATTCTCCAGAAATGTAATACTTGGGAGCAACATGTCTCCGTCCTGGACTACCAGGAATCCCCTATGGTATGTGAGATTTTATGAGGAGTTGAATGTAAGTATGGGCAGGATTCAGCAGGTGGTCCTGGCCAGCAGTGTAGGGCTTTTGTCAGGCTCCAGCCTCTCAGGAGTTGTGGGCTTGGCAGGTACTGTGGGTTTCTGTAACACAGGTGACTGTTGAGGTTACTGTGTGCTGTGTGTCTGCAGAACTTTGCTGGGAGCCTGTAAGTGGCTGGAGCGAGGTTCTCCCTGCCAGCTGCTGTCATATTCCACTCTACGTATCTTCTGTGCATGGCACTTTGGACTTTAGAAAAATACTTCTGCTTATTTCTTTTCCTGTTAGATCACTGCAGGAATTTCAGGTTTTCTGCCAACTTCACTGTTGTGAACTCAGTGTTTCTATCTGCCAGTCCTGCAGGCTCTTAATCCTTGTATTCTTACTCATAGTTAAAGACTTTTTTCAAGCAAAGCTGTGCATTCGGTTACATCTGTACCAAGCAGGCATTTATATTGTATGCCCAATTTGCCCTTGAGTGCTGTTTGTGAGAAGAAAAGAACCCAGCCTTTAAATCATGTCTTGAGGTTTACAGAGTTGGCAGTTTACTTGTAAAATAAGCAATTCTGCACTGCCATCTTTCAATAAGTAAAAAAAATAATAAAAAAAAAAATAAAAAATTCCCTCAATTATGTTTACTGGTCTGAGGTTTAATATTTTGGGTTAGGAATGATATTATATTTATTTCATTTTTAAAATTGTTCTTATCTTAATTTTTCCCAGGTTTGTTAGCAGATGTTTTAGTATAGCACCTTTTGCAAGATATCTTAATGGAAAAACCTTACGAAATTTATTAATACTGAAAAAGGGAAATGAGCAACAATAGTAAATAACTTAGGGAAATTTGCCAATATACAAAAATAATTTAAGAGGCAATGCTACTTCAGATAGGGAAAGAGTGAATAACAGAAACATTGAGGTTGGAAGGGATTTTTTTTTTTTTTTTTTGAGATAATCTACTCCAGTCCTCCTGCTCAAGCATGATTCTTGTTACTATTATTTATTTATTTTTTTTTACCAAAGAAGCGCAACTCTTTTGGCAGAGAAAATAATTGTTTGGTCTACATAAATTAATATTTTATAGATAATTGTCTTCATAAATCTATTGAATCAAGTACAAATGGAAACAGTAATTGTTTTATGGGGTTGCGTGTTCCCTAATAAACCTATGTCCAGATTACAATTGTTGAAGACAGTTGAAGTACCGTAACTTATTTTCTTGTTGCCTTACAACAGGTAGGAGGAAAGCATGGTTAAATTTGCTTCCTTGTTTTTTGGGGTTACCAGGGTAATGTTGTTTCTGAAAGTACCAAATTTCTATGGTCAAAGACTGCCACTAGAGTTGATTAGTGTCAGTGTACATTAAGAGTGGCAGAGCTCTTATTTGTACTGTTTGAAAAAGCGTTTTTAATTAGAGAATTAGGTTAATTGAGAAAGCATTTTGTTGATGTAGTGTTGAGAAATATTACTGCTGTAAATTACCTTCTCTGCTATCTCTTTTGGAAGATGGGATGTTAATAATCCTTGCGGGTTTGAACGGTTTGCTTCAGGCTGTACAGCAGATACAGTCAGTGCTGGATAATGTTACAACTTGAGGAAAATCTGCTTTACATACATTGTGATTTTATAGCTTTGTATGATAGATGTTTTCTTATTTATTTAGAGATGGTCTTCAGAATTGGGTGGATAAACTCCGTTTGGTGTATGTAGTGACATGAGTATTGCATTTGGTATATCTGTGTGTAAAAAGACCTAAGACTTTTGGTGTTTTTAATCCTAGATATTGAAGCACAAATTCGAGAAATTCAAGGAAAAAAGCCTGCTCTTGATGAAGCACAAGGAGTAGGCCTTGATTCCACAGGATATTATGACCAAGAAATCTATGGTGGCAGTGACAGCAGGTTTGCTGGATATGTAACTTCTATTGCAGCAACAGAATTGGAAGATGTAAGTGATTTTACTTATTTAAGGAATGGATGTTAAGTATTCTGGTGTTTATTTGGGGTAATTTTTAATAGCAGTTACTGAAGCAAAAGCAGGTATTTTTGTTAAAGCCGTACTGGGCAAAACATCTCTTAGCCTGGAACTTCATCAGGTCTAAGTCTGGCTTGTACTTAATGAAATGTGCTTTGGATGTCATGTAGCTCCAAGCAGAAGCCAAAAAGTTGTGGTCTGGTACTTAATTAGTATTTTAGCAGTTACTAGAATAGTTAACTTTGTTCTGTCATTGCTGCCAAGATGAAAAAATCTAATAAAACTTGGCTCAAAAAGTTTAAGTGACTATTTTGAAATGCGATAGAAATATTAATTTTCAGCACTTTTTGAATTGTCTTTTTCCATTGTTTTGTTTTTCTAATGTATCCCAGCAATAACATTATGTTTATTTTTAATGTTAAACACATGACCTCAGTTTCAGGAGCAAACTATGATTATGACATTAAATACATACAAGCACCTATGTATTACACTGATTAAATTACATTTTTAAGGGGATGAAAGAACATTCTTGTTGTGTAGTGTTTGCCATTTGAAGACTTCTAGGAATTCTTTAATTAAATTTCCACTGCAGCATTTCACTGAAACCATAGTTTTAAGAGCAATTTTTCTTTTGGATTGCTGTAAATTAAAGCACAGAAATTGGCTATTGGTATGACAAAATAGCAGAAGGATCTTGCACATTCTGAATACTTTTAACTTTCTCAACCACAATGGCAATAACTAAATTAACAGTACTATAATATATTTCTGACTCTCTTCCTGATTCTGAAGTGGTTTTTTTAGGGCTATTAACTGAAATTTTGTTTTATATTTGTCTGGATTTTAAGAAAAAAATGGTGTGCACTATTTTTTCCATAACAATAGAAAATTACATCAATAGTGCTGATCTGAAATACTTTTTGTAAAACTAGTGAAGATAGCATTTTTGAGTAAATGTAGCATGTTTACTGAGTCTTGTAGGGAAGAAGATAAACATATCCAAATCCCTAAAATGTCATCTGGCTAAGCAGTTGTTTTGAGGGAATTACACAATAAGCTGTATGAAAAGGATTGCTAAGATTTGGAGTATTCTACTTGTCCGTTTTCATCTCATCTGTAACTGCAGTATATTAATTTGACATTATCTTAATCCAGTATCAATGTGATAAATTTGCCACATCTTTCTGCTGACAGGATGATGATGACTACCCTTCTACAAGCTTGCTTGGCCAGAAGAAGCCAGGATACCATGCTCCAGTGGCATTGCTTAATGACATCCCACAGTCAACTGAACAGGTACATCTTAAGGCACAATAAAATACTGTTTTAGGTCTTAAGAGAAGTATTAGTGTTTTGACACCAGGTCTTGTCTTCTGGAAGTACAGGATGTCTATGAAGCATTATGCTATTTTAATTTTGCTATAAGCTTGCCTCGGCTTTACACACAGGATGGTAAAAATTGGTATTTCTGCACTTAAAGATGGTATGCATATACACTAAACCATTAAAAAAGTGTAGATTAGACAATTTAAAAATGAAAATAACAGGAATATCTTAATGTCTGTTACACTTCTATTTTTGTGAAGAAAATGTAATGACTTAGGTTTTATATTCCTAAGTTATTTTTCCTTGAAACTTAAAAACATATGAACTTGTGTTAGGTCTTCCACAAAAAGCAGAGGAAAGGCTTACAGCATGAAATGCTTTGGAAGCAAATGAATATGCTGCTTAAAGTAAATTTGTTTCAGAAGTTAGTTGATCACAAATCTTGTGTTTAAAAAAAGAGAAAATTACGGTTACAGAAGTAAAATTTATAGTTGTCTAATATTTTGACATTCCTACTTAGTTGTGATTTAAAATAAATTAGTAATACTGAGTACAGGCTAATGGTAACCAGACATCTTTCATGTTCTTCCTGTGTGACTAACCAGCTTTTTTCTGGTTTTAGTATGATCCTTTTGCAGAACACCGTCCGCAAAAGATTGCAGATCGGGAAGATGAGTACAAAAAGCACAGGCGGATGATGATAATTTCCCCTGAGCGTCTTGATCCTTTTGCAGATGGTAATTTGTTTTGACTTTTCTATACCCTCGATGATATTTGTTGTCTTAAACTGTCTTTAGCCCTTTGATTTCTTTTGGCATGCTTATAAGCCTACCTAGTTTTGTTTTTAAACATCCCCTTTTTGTAGAGATTGGGTTGAAAACCTAGATACCATATTCTTCATCTTTATAATACAAGTTTTCTTTCCAGGTAGAAGGACAAGAAAATAATGAGCCATTGCCATAGAAACACAAAGGGTTAAAGGTTTATCTTTTCATTTCGTTTTGGGTTATGCATTATACTTGAACAACTTGTGTAATGAGTGCTCAAAGTCTTTCGGTACCTTGAAAGTTTTCATTCCAAGTCATAGATTTACAGGGTTATGCTTTTGAAATACTAGTTCTCATAATAGAGCACCTAATTCTTACCATCTTATGTAAACTTAGGTGGTACAGCTAAAAGAAACAAAAGCATATTATAAGACTTGGATACTATTAATAGTTCAAGTCTGTTCTGATAATTTTAGAATGCAAGTCAGGAAAAGGGGTTTAGTGGGTCTCAGGTGAGTGAGTTTCACGTGTGGAAATAAGGTGCCTGTTGGCTTAAAATTAGCAGCTGTTTTGCAGGTTTTACAAATTAGAGTTTCAGCCTGCATGAATTAGTAGGGATATTAATTATTTTACTTGCTTAATTGTAATTGATATAAACATGTATTGTCAGAATTCACAGGCCCATACTAACTGTCCTTAATTTCTTTCCTACAGCAGTACTGCTATATGCCAGTCCTGTCTGCATTCTTAAGGGTGCAGTTCAACACATCCTGTGTAGATTATGGTGAAAAAGTATTCCAAAGGAAAGTCCTATCAAAGCTAGTGTCAGAATGACACAGCCAATTGGGCAATGATCTTCAGCATAGAAATGTTTAAGAATTTTATTTTTTTCCTAAATTGTAATGCTATACCACTTGTATAGCAAATCTGCACATTCTTCTTAAAGAATAGTGTTTTTCTTGACAAGTCTTAATTTTTACAAAGCTGGGCTTCTTGTAAAGTGTTTAAAAGATATCTTAACTCAAGATATACAGCATAAAACAACATATGGTATACAATCCCATTACCTGTGAGTATCATTGTGGTGGTATATGTACTGTATTACATTCCGATCCCAATCGCAATTGTACTTTGAGAAGAGAAGAGGGGGAAAGTGACATCAAAGAGTTTTTTGGGATCTTTTTTGAAATGAAGCCCTTTTACAATATGACATTGGAAGATCTGGGAGGTGTGTCCAGATTTGTCAAACTTATAAATGGGTCTTTGTGATAAAACATTTTAAACATTATTGAGGTATGCAATAGTTATTTATAGTCAGATAACAACTAGGATTTAACAGCTTACACAAGGTAATGTTTTGAATATAAATATATTTCCAAAGTGTTACTAATGGTAAAGAGATAATTTTCTAGGCTTCTATTCTGCTGCTTGAAGTCAGAACTGCTGATGGAGACAAAGGCACGAAAGTGTACGTATTCCGGATTAGCAACCCAGGAACCCATCACTTCTGAAGACTCTTAACTGTGTTGTCATTTTATCATATATATCTGCTTTAAAATATTTGTTTGAAACTGCAGTAGATATGTTTGTGTTCAAACAGGTTAAATTGATCAGCAAACTGAATAAACGTAAGATACAAGTAATTTTTAAAAATTTCAATCAAAAAGTAAAATTAAATGATCATGGAATAATATAAAATTAGAGCAGGACAGTAGAAAAATTCATTAGTTTCTGCTTATCCTGTACTCATTGTGCTCCATTCCTGTTGCTGTTCTCTTCTGCAGGAGGGAAGACACCAGATCCTAAAATGAATGCCAGAACATACATGGATGTCATGCGTGAACAGCATTTAACAAAAGAAGAGGTGTGTGTGGAGAGGGATTTGCATTTGGACTTGGTTTCATTTTATGGCCTTTGAAATGACAAAACGAACAGTGGGAACGTTCTGTTGCCTTTTTCTTGACTTAAGTCTTTTTTTTTTTCAGAGAATCCTGTCTTTCACATTTTGGAAGTCCAGTTGACCTTAAAGACTGGAAAATATGTGTTCTGTATAATACCTAGAGAGTAGAGGGAGAAATAGTCTCAGTATAATTTTTTTATACCACTTGGACTTGTTTATTTCCTCGCACGGGAGGAGACACAAAAACTGATAGTCGTTGAGGGTGTTCAGTGTCAGATTTCTTCTTGTGAGCTGTATGTAAAGAGAATCGAGGGAGGTTTTAAAAGTCTTTCCTTATTATGACAGATGTTGCAGTACCAAGAACTGCTGTGAGGTTAACGTTTAGTTTTAACAAAGGGAAATATCATAGAATCATAGAATATCCTGAGTTGGAAGGGACCCTTAAGGATCATCAAGTCCAACTCTTGACACCGCACAGGTCTACCCAAAAGTTCAGACCATGTGCCTAAGTTCACAGTCCAATCTTTTCTTAAATTCAGACAGGCTCGGTGCAGTGACCACTTCCCTGGGGAGCCTGTTCCAGTGTGCGACCACCCTCTCTGTGAAGAACCCCCTCCTGACGTCCAGCCTAAATTTCCCCTGCCTCAGCTTAACCCCGTTCCCGCGGGTCCTGTCACTAGTGTTAAAACTAAAAAACTAAATACTTAGTTTTATCAAAGGGAAAATAAGTAAAATGCATGCTTGATTCATGGCTTTTAGAAATTCATTTTAATATTTAAAAATAAGGTTGTAATACAATAAAAATCCATGTATAATACCTACAGCACCATTATTATTAACTGGAGCAAGATCTTACAGTTCCAGTGAAGTCTGTAGTTGTATATTAATTTAACCTAGTTGATAGACATTAAATGAGGAAATAGTATATCATTTTGATAATGTTTCTCTGTTTTCTCACTGATAAGTGAAAACTAGTCTGTGTCAGAGTGCTGTTTTAACAATGTTATTTCAGAATTTTAAATGAGAATTTGATGTTTTTTTAATGTCACAGGGTATAACAAATTAACATTTTCCAATTCATTTCTCTTTAATAATTTATTAACAAGGAACTCATTTGAAACAGACCAGTAATGATTTTACGTCATGCATATGAGAGACAGAAATTGGTAGCACCTTAAAAAAAAATTCTCAATGCATTTTTTCCTGCTATAATATGGGATTTTATAATAAATTAATTTTAAAACAGCCCTTCCAAACACACAACAACGTCAGCATAGAATAATCTGAAAAGATACTAAAATTAAATCAAAGTGGCTGATTGCACGTTGTTTGGGCAAAACTTCAAAAATACCATGAAAAGATACCCGATGCAACTGAAAGATCTTTTCTTAATGTCTGGTCCGTAGAATCCTTAAGAAACCTGTTTGTCTTTTTGTGTCCTTGAATAGAGGGAAATTAGGCAGCAGCTAGCTGAAAAAGCTAAAGCTGGAGAGCTTAAAGTCGTCAATGGAGCCTCATCTCAGCCACCTTCAAAACGCAAGCGGCGTTGGGATCAGACAGCTGATCAGACCCCTGGTGCTACACCAAAAAAATTATCCAGTTGGGATCAAGCAGAGGTAATAATCCACGTGTTCATCAGTTTATCTATAGAAGACCTTATTAATGCTAGTGCTCTTGAATTTATAAGTTTCTTACTCTGCCAACAAATATATGCATGCATGTGCACACAGAAAAGAAAAAAGTTAGTCTCTGACTGTATACAGAATGAGAGAGAAATACTTTTGCTTTTGTCTTGTGTAGACTCCTGGACATACACCATCTCTGCGCTGGGATGAAACCCCAGGCCGTGCAAAGGGTAGCGAAACTCCTGGTGCCACCCCGGGCTCAAAAATATGGGATCCTACTCCCAGTCATACACCAGCAGGGGCTGCAACACCTGGACGGGACACACCTGGTCATGCAACACCAGGCCATGGAGGTGCCACTTCCAGCGCACGTAAAAATCGATGGGATGAAACACCTAAAACAGAAAGAGGTATTTATGGCAAAGCAGTCTTAAGAAGTTTTGAATGACTAATGGTACTGGAATTTTCCAGCCTACACAAACAGTAGAAACAAAAGGCAGGCAAGAAATAAATACATTCTGACATCTTGTGGCTGATGTGAAGAGATGTTTTTGTTTGAATTTGTAGCATTGGATTCTGTCTAACACCTTAGCACAAATCTGTGAAAGTAGCTCTGTTCAAAAAATCTATCACAATTTTTTGGTAGTGACTGCTGCAAGTTGAGATTTTAGTGAGTCCTTAGGACATAATAAAGTAGCTTACATGGAATTGTTTTTGTGATACAATTTTGTGTGTGGTTTCTGAACTGTTGAATTTTTGTTGAAATCTTTAACATTGAAGTGAGATTTGGAAGCATTTTTCTCCTCTGCCTTAATTTAAATGATGCTCACATGCCAGAGAACAGTGAAACACCACTTAAATGGTTTATCAAGTGTGTGTGTAGAGTACTTTTATTATCTAGAACATCTTGAGTTTTTTGTCTTCTTTTAGTATTTTATTTTTGCTAAGATTCAATGAGAACATGAGATACTTTTTCATAAAATGAAATCCTTTTTTTTTTTGTAATGACTTCTCAGTATTCACTGAAAAAAATCTGAACTTTTCTACTGTTTTTGTTTATTTCATAATTGTTGATTCATGTAGATATACGGACATTATCAATATCCAATTCTATTTTCACTATAGTTGGAACATATGCTGTCCAGCTTTCTTCAAAAAACATTTTGTTTTATTTTAGATACTCCGGGACATGGCAGTGGATGGGCTGAGACTCCTCGTACAGATAGAGGTGGTGATTCCATTGGTGAGACACCAACCCCAGGAGCAAGTAAAAGAAAGTCACGATGGGATGAAACACCTGCTAGCCAGATGGGTGGCAGCACTCCTGTTCTGACACCTGGCAAAACACCCATTGGTACACCAGCTATGAACATGGCAACTCCGACACCAGGTGAGCCCAGTTCATTCCCTAAGACTTCACTTCTTTACATGAAAATGAAGCATTTACCTTTATGTCGTGTTTTGAAACAGTCTTTTGCCTAACATGCTCTTCTGCTGGTGTAAAAGCAGTCAGCATATGCTCAGTTTACCAGTTTACTTTTTTAAAAGCCCACAGCTAATTGTTTCTGTAGGGTAATCAAGGCTCAAGTTATGGGTGTGTTCGTGTTCAATCTAATTGGTGAAGACACTGATAAAAGTCTATAAAAGTTTAATGTCTTAACTGGCTACAGTCTTGAAGTTCTGCAGGAGCTTTGGCTCAAGAGAACACCTAAAAGGTTAAGTAAACATATCTTCTGCATACGCAAGTTTTCTTAAATCCTCCTTTTCTAATTTGACTATAGGTCATATCATGAGCATGACTCCTGAACAGCTGCAGGCTTGGCGTTGGGAGAGGGAAATTGATGAGAGAAACAGACCACTTTCTGATGAGGAATTGGACGCTATGTTCCCAGAAGGATATAAGGTAATTCATCTAAAGTAAAATACAGCAGACCATAGTGTTTTTTATTCTGCCAGAGGATGTGTTTTTTTTTTCTTTTTAAACAAGTTGTCCAATACATAGAATATTTCACACTAAGTAGTGATTACTTCATGTAGACATTTGATGGGTTCAGTAGCTTGTTTACTATAAATCTATTAGAAAGGGAGAAACTTTTTGGTTTGAAAGGCCAGTTCGTATTCTGCTTCTCAATGGTAGGAGTGCTTGTTAAAGTCAGAAATGAAGCCCAGATATGGTAAGACAAAGGAGAGTTATGAATTCTAAGCTGGCAAATAAATTATGTTGATATAAATACTGAAGTGCTTTTTTAAAAATACTTCTGTGAAGAGAGTTTGGGTTTATTATCCAGGCTCTCCTTAATGCAATGTGTTTTCTTCTGAAATAATTGTCAACACACAATAAGCACAAATAGGAACTATCATTCTCAATTTGTTTATATTGCTGGATATTAAATCTGACATATGCAACAACACACAGATCTACAAATGACTAAACCCGTATGTTCTGTTTTTATGTGCTTTGCACTTGATTCGTTCCTCCCCTTGTATCTGCTGTGGTACAAAAAATTCTCAGCCTTGCAGGCTGTGGAGATTCTCCTTTAGGTTTGTGTTGTGATGCGTTTTTTAACGTATTTCATTCCTCCTTTGGTAGGTTCTTCCCCCACCAGCTGGTTATGTACCCATTCGCACTCCAGCCCGTAAGCTTACAGCAACTCCAACGCCTTTGGGTGGTATGACTGGATTCCACATGCAGACCGAAGACCGCACTATGAAGAGCGTCAATGACCAGCCATCTGGCAATCTTCCTTTCCTAAAACCAGATGATATCCAATACTTTGATAAACTTCTGGTAAATGTGATTTCTTTTATGCTGATTAAAGTTGCCTGATCTTTTTTGAACTTGTAGCAATGCCTATTAATTTGTCTGGATTTATTTGTAGGTTGATGTTGATGAGTCAACTCTGAGTCCTGAAGAACAGAAGGAGAGGAAGATAATGAAATTACTTCTGAAAATAAAGAATGGCACACCTCCCATGAGAAAGGTAAGATTAATTATCAGATGTATTCTTACCACTCCAATTTTTCAAAAATATGCATTTATTTTCACACTCAGTTTCAGACTACTGTTGTTACTTCTGCAGTCCATGGGATTCTCTTAAAAAACATCTTGTAAATTTGGAGAGCTTTTTAGTGCTTTCTCCCTCTATGCAAGTACAGATTTTTTTGTCCTTCTATGTACTTGTTTTTTGTATGCTCTTTGTATGGTAATGTCTGTAACTAAATATCGTATGATGGCTTATAGAATATTTTGGAATTACAAGAAGCCAGTTTTAAAGTGCTTTTTCATTACAGGCCTGTGTAATTTTCTGGATTTTGCTTGTTAAATTGGCAGTGTAGCTCTTACTCAAGTTTCTGGCCTGCGCAGCATGTAATAAATTAGCTGTATTTTCTGCACAGTTGTAATCTAAATGACCTACGCACCAAGCTGCATGTGTGCAAGGAAGTGCTGTGTAAAAGAATTTTCAGGTGGTACTATTTTTGTATCTTATTAGACCAGGATCATGCTTTTCATAAAAACTGCACATCAGAGAGAAAATCTGGATGTTTTTCTTGACCCATTTATGTAAAAACAGATGCAACATAAAATCATTTGAAAAAGTTTAGCAGTGGTAGGAAGAAGTATTTTGCAACCTGTGGTTACAATAGATTACATTTTAACTTGCTAATGTCTACTTGCTTTGTTAGTATAGTTTAACTGACAGGCTGCTTGAATTTTTTTTTTATTTTTTAGGCTGCTTTGCGACAAATAACTGATAAAGCTCGGGAATTTGGAGCAGGACCGTTGTTTAACCAGATTCTGCCTCTGCTGATGTCACCAACACTTGAAGATCAGGAGCGTCACTTGCTTGTCAAAGTCATAGACAGAATTCTCTACAAACTGGATGACTTGGTCCGACCATATGTACACAAGGTCTGTGGAAGTTTGCTATTTCATCTTTGATTAGTTCTTTTTGATCACTGCTGGGAGAAATGTAGGGTCTGTTTGCATAGCAGAAAACTGTCTTTTATAAACCTACATATTTCTTCAGATGAATTTCAAAATCTCATGTAATGTCATCCCAGTGTGGGCTTTGCATTACTAAGGACGCAAAATGTTAAAATGATAAATGCACAGCTGGGGAGGGAGGGGGAGGATTTTACATGATCTAGGTTGCATCTGTAGGCCAGGTTCTTCAAGAGACAGCTGTGAAGTGTAACTTTTTTTTTCTGGTCCTCATAGAGCTTAAAGGTTGGATCCATGGAATTATCTCAGTTTCATGGAATCTTCATTTTCGTATTAGGACCAGAAATTCTCCTTAATGCATTCATAAATGGTAATGTTTTTTTTATTTTTTCAGATCCTTGTTGTCATTGAACCACTGCTGATTGATGAAGACTATTATGCCAGAGTGGAAGGCAGAGAAATTATTTCAAACTTGGCAAAGGTAATAAAGTTGCTTTCTTCAGTGAGATTGTGAGTTGGGGAGTTAGCTTATATACACTTAGATAGAGCTTATATAGAGTCATGGCAGAAAAATTAACTGTGCTGCTAATAAATACAATCCATGTGTCCTGTATGTTTTTCTTTCAGGCTGCTGGTTTGGCAACGATGATCTCTACGATGCGTCCTGATATTGATAATATGGATGAATACGTCCGAAACACAACAGCTCGAGCCTTTGCTGTTGTTGCCTCTGCTTTGGGCATTCCTTCTCTGTTACCGTTCTTGAAAGCTGTCTGTAAAAGCAAAAAGTCCTGGCAGGCTAGGCATACTGGCATCAAGATTGTGCAGCAAATTGCTATTCTTATGGGTTGTGCTATCTTGCCTCATCTCAGAAGCTTGGTTGAAATTATTGAACATGGTAAGTTCTGCCTTCCCTGGCTAAGTTTTTTTTTATTTTTTTTTTTTTTTTTTTTTTTTTTGGTCTTTGGAATTTGTCTTTTGTGTTATGGTGAGGCAAAAGGATATTAAGGGCCTTGTTTTGTATGTTCTTTTGACACTGGTAAATAATTCAGGTGCCTCTGAAAGAGGAATAGTGGTTTAGTTTTCCTAAAAATAAGTTTCTTTTTTACTGTTTATGTATTTGTATCATTCTGAGTTTAAGGCACGAGAAGTGGTCCTCAACACTACTGTTTTACAGGTCTTGTGGATGAGCAGCAGAAAGTTCGTACCATCAGTGCTTTGGCTATCGCTGCCTTGGCTGAGGCAGCTACTCCCTATGGTATTGAGTCATTTGATTCTGTTCTGAAGCCTTTATGGAAGGGTATACGTCAGCACAGAGGAAAGGTATGTCTAAAATACTTCCTTTTAGTTTGAATTGAAATGAGTGCGTGTCTTTTGTAACTCATTGGAGATATTTCTTCTCTTAAATAGGGTTTGGCTGCCTTTTTGAAGGCTATTGGTTATCTGATCCCACTTATGGATGCTGAGTACGCGAACTATTACACCAGAGAAGTCATGCTAATTCTTATCAGAGAGTTCCAGTCTCCTGATGAAGAGATGAAAAAAATTGTATTGAAGGTACATCAGAATTAATTGTTCATACACAGACAGTGCAAGATGATCAACTCTGAATGCTTAGCATTGACACGGAATATGTATATTCATTCTTTTCTTTAAAATAAAACCAAAACACCACAAACCCTACACAGAATTAAAATTGTTGTGTTTTATTTCCTGCCAGGTGGTCAAGCAGTGTTGTGGTACGGATGGTGTTGAAGCAAACTACATTAAAACAGAGATCCTGCCACCATTTTTCAAACACTTTTGGCAGCACAGAATGGCATTGGACAGGAGAAATTACAGACAGGTATTTTATTTGGAAAATTACAGTAAAACAGAGCTCATGTTAGGGTGTTCATTCAGTGTAAATGCTTTCTTCTATGTCTTGTATGTCCTGTGATGGAAATGTGTTTGGAATAGTGGTTTAGAAGGTGCACAGCTTGAAGGTTCATAGACTGTTAAGAGACTACCAGGCATTTCTCTTCTGTGAATATGAATCTACATCAGTTCTAAATTCACCTTTTTTGTTGTTGGATGATTTCAGAAGGTGAAAACAGTTGTTTATAGTGAGCTTAAAGAAAACATTGTCAGTCTTAGGGTGAGCTTAGGATTCCTCTTTTTTCAATAATGGTAGCAAGGCTACAGTAGCTATACAGGTGCATCATTTTTTTGTGTGTGTACTGATGCATTTTTACTGTTTTCCTAGATGGAACCTATTTCGAATTTACCACTCGTAACTTCTTACTGAAAAAGATTTCTACTGAAATGAAATCGGAAATCAGCATAGTGCTGTTTCTCCTCTTCAGACAAGGGAAATTTATTGTCAATATTTAGAAAATAGATTTTAACAATGTTTCCTCACTTACCCTTGGTGTATTTCAGTTGGTTGATACAACAGTGGAGCTGGCAAATAAAGTTGGAGCAGCTGAAATTATTTCTAGAATTGTGGATGATCTGAAAGATGAGGCTGAGCAGTACAGAAAAATGGTCATGGAAACAATTGAGAAGATAATGGGAAATCTGGGTGCAGCAGACATTGATCATAAACTGGAAGAACAACTTATTGATGGTATCTTGTATGCCTTTCAAGAACAGACCACAGAGGTAAGGGGTATTTAGTATTTGCTTGACTTTATTGGAAGGTAGCTTACTGTTAGTTACAGGGAAATGTATGTTTGTAAGCTATTTTTTAACCCTTGTATAGTGCTCTAATTGATGGAATCCAGATATTAGATCTAGAATGTTAGCATTTTAATAATAATTTTAGATGAAGGCAGATGTAATGAAAATACAATAGTGGCTTTGACCTAATTTTCCTTTGTTGTTTTAAAACCCAGGATTCTGTGATGCTGAATGGTTTTGGCACAGTGGTTAATGCTCTAGGCAAAAGAGTTAAGCCCTACTTGCCACAGATCTGTGGTACTGTTTTGTGGCGTTTGAACAACAAATCGGCTAAAGTTCGGCAGCAGGCTGCTGACCTGATCTCTCGTACTGCAGTTGTCATGAAGACTTGTCAAGAGGTATTGTACTGACTTGTATCAAATTTGCTATAGGATGTCATACTAATGAGAAGGATAGAAACAATCTCTTAAATCTCTTTACTTGGTTGTAGGAAAAACTGATGGGACATTTGGGAGTTGTGTTGTATGAGTACCTGGGTGAAGAATATCCTGAAGTATTGGGCAGCATACTTGGAGCACTTAAAGCTATTGTGAATGTTATAGGTATGTTTGTGTATTTATTGATTATGTGCCTATTCAAGAGTGAAATGTAAAGGCAGTGCAAAATTTAATATGTTTCTTTGGATTTGGATAGGTATGCACAAGATGACACCACCTATCAAAGATCTGCTGCCACGGCTTACGCCTATTTTGAAGAACAGACATGAGAAAGTACAGGAGAATTGTATTGATCTTGTTGGGCGAATTGCAGATCGGTAAGCTGGCTACTAATAAAATTGATCTTCTGTGGAAGCAATTACTGTAGCAAAAGCTAAACTTGAATATCAGGCCTGGCATCTATTTTTTTTGTTTGCTTGTTTTGTTTTTTTTTCATCTCTTGATATTTATTAAATTTTATTTTGAAAGCTGTGCATAATGCTTAAGATAAAATATTTTGCATATGATCTATTGAATGTATTGTAATTGCATGTAATCATATTATCTATAAACATTTTGTAAGGAGTGTATTGTCTGTGTCTTCAAATTTAAAACTTACTGTGTTGCGTGCATTCTGTGTGAGCTGTTAATCAGTGAAGGTGTGGTACAGTACAGAAGGTCTGATGTTAAGGGGTTCTTTCTTTAAGTAAATTCTTTAAATAGTGTCCCTGTGTTGATAGTGAATGAATAGGTGCTGCAGTTTGAGATTTTATTTTAAAACTTCTAACATCACAGAAGAGGTAACTCGCTTTACTCTCTTTCAGAGGTGCAGAATATGTTTCTGCAAGAGAATGGATGAGGATCTGCTTTGAACTGCTTGAATTATTAAAAGCTCACAAGAAAGCTATTCGAAGAGCCACAGTAAACACCTTTGGTTATATTGCGAAAGCTATTGGGTGAGTTAGTCTAATGCTTTATCCAATTCTACACAAAATTGCCTAACATAGCTATGATTGAATTTTACTGGTAAGAAATACTTGAACTTCTTTTCTTCTAACATGTTAAATGTGTACACTTCAGTTTTAGTCATTTAGTAGGAGAATGTAAACATATTCTTTATTAGCACATGGTCCTGTATTTTTGAACTTACTGTAGTTTTTGTAGGCTAGCAAGGTTAGAGTATAATTTGGTACTAAGAGCCCTTTGTCTCCTCAAGTTTTGATGGTGTGATACTCATTCAGACCCTCTGTATGCTTTCATAAACTCTCCTTTAAACACCCTTATTTCTCTTAAGTTGACGATTCCTTGATTTACAAAGGATCTTTTGACGCTAAGGTGGTATAACAAGTCAGCAAATTGTAGAAGGAAGTGCAATTCCCATTTTTATGCATAGTCTCAAATGAATGAGCAATTGCTGATTTAAACAGAGCAAGTTTACCAAGTAATGATATAACTGGGCTTTTCTACACCCAATTGCCTATCTCTGTCGAAGTCTTATTTGGAATTAACATGTGTTAATTCCAAATGTGTTAATAATTGTGTACATGTTTGTAATTGCCTGTTCGATCAGAGTAATAGTGGGGAGGCTAATCATATCTCCCTGTTTGTTTGCAAACTAACCAGAGGCAGAACAAAAGCTAAGACTAGGGAAAGTTGTTTAAAAAAAAAAAAAAAAAAAAAAGTTGGCTATGAAAAACACAAGGTCTTGCATTCAGTTGAGCTGTTTCAAAGTTTCATGGCTTATGGTGTTTCCCAGTTATTTTAATTCTTTGAAGAAAGGCTAAGCCATGTTCTTCCACAGTATTCTGTTTCAACCTCAGCTAACTTCCCAAGTCCTCAGTGAATTTATTGACACGGACATGCGTATTATCTCTTCCAGACCTCATGATGTATTGGCTACACTGCTAAATAACTTGAAAGTACAGGAAAGACAGAACAGAGTATGTACTACAGTAGCAATTGCTATTGTAGCTGAAACATGCTCCCCTTTCACAGTGCTGCCTGCACTCATGAATGAATACAGAGTTCCAGAACTGAATGTCCAGAATGGTGTGTTAAAATCTCTTTCTTTCCTGTTTGAATACATTGGAGAGATGGGGAAAGATTACATTTATGCTGTTACACCATTGCTTGAAGATGCTTTAATGGACAGGTGAGTACGCTTCTTTCTGTCTGTGGTACAGTTAGCCGTAGTCATGTGTTCAGCATATAGCTGGGTCTTAACAAACACAAATATGCACATTGTCCTTGTTAGCTTTTTTGATCAAAGTGACCAGCATAATTTGGGACCCATTGTCTGCAAAGAATTCAGATTATATACTTCTATTTTTCTAATGCTTTTGAAGATTAAAATGATATAAGCATCTTAAGTGGGACAGAACTTGCTATATTCAAACAGCTTCTGATCATTTCTATTTTTAGTACCTCCGTGGGATTATAACATAATATTTTGTCAGAAAATTGTCTTTATTAAATTAACTGATTTTTGGTTACTGTGCCTCTTACTGCCAATAGATGTGGGTTAAAAGCATATATTACTGCTTTCAAAGTAGAGTTAGTGAAAAGAAACATGATGCTTGTGTCCAATTGCATTGTTTCTAAGTATAATTTATTAAAAGACCATTATTTTCTTTCCAGGGATCTTGTACACAGGCAAACAGCCAGTGCCGTGGTGCAGCACATGTCTCTCGGTGTCTATGGGTTTGGCTGCGAAGATTCTCTTAATCATTTGCTAAATTACGTATGGCCTAATGTGTTTGAAACCTCCCCACACGTCATTCAGGCGGTTATGGGAGCTCTGGAGGGCCTCAGAGTTGCTATCGGTCCGTGCAGAATGTTGCAGTATTGTTTACAGGTATGTCCTAATGTATGTTGGGATAGCAAAGACAGCAGTTGTCAGACAGCCTTCATTTCAGAAGACAAAAAGTCAGCTCAGGGAGACTTCCAGCAAAGGAAAACAGTCTAGCTTCTCATCTCTTTAAAGTATCTAAATACAGCATCCTGTACCAACGACTTTGATAATGGCAACATGAAGTAGACACTGACTTTTGTGTAGTGAGATAACTGATTATATTGAAGAACTTGCATAGAAATAAGTAACAGAATATAAATTGACTAAAAAACTTGTAAAAGTGGAAGCATGCAAGCTTGAGGACGCTATATAATGAATGGGGAATAAATACGTAGTCTGAAAAGTTAGGAAAACACAAGTGAGATTAGTAACAGAGGATAGGATTGATATTAAATCAACATTATTTCCTGCTAGCCAAGTAAAATAGTAAGTAATTTAAAACCGCAGACACACAAAGCACTAGGAAACAGTGCTTGGAACAGAATTTATACCATTACAACAGTGCTAGTTAGCCCAGCTTCTGTAAGTGAATATGTGGAAGTAAAATCTGAAGGATCCTTTTCAATGTGTTTGTGCGTAACAGTTCTTGCTGCGTTGGGTGTAGAATTTAAATGCACGACAGATAAGAAGCAAGGATGAACGTAGTGCAGATCAGCGTAGAGATGGTGTGACTGCATTTTATTAATTGGTAGATACAGGATTTAACTCTGCTTTTTCAAGCAGGTTCCTCAGTACAAACATACTGACATCAGTAGGAAGGTGAAAGTTCCATAAGAAGTCTCTTGTGTGGTGCAGTTTTTGCTCTTTTTGTTTGTATTTTCTTAGTTTGTAAAAACACTAGAAGGAAGTTCTACATTCTGCTCATTTTGTTATGTTTAAGAATCATTTATCCCCTGTATTTCTATGTAATGCTCTCTACAGAATCATATCACAGGTAATGGAGCTAAAGATAAGATTAAATTCCAAATGAATACACTGCAGCTGACTTTTAATTCCTTTTTTAATGGAGAAGTAGAGGTAGATCTAGTGGAATTTTCTCCCTGCAGGAGGAAAAAACACTTCCAGATATAAGAAAATAATTTCTTACTACTTGCTGGTTTATATAGTCACAACATTGGGAATGAAACGCTTATTGCACCTTCTTTATTATAAATGATGTTAATTGTTATCAGTGTTTTTCAAATGCTTATTGTATAAAACTTGGTTAAATTTAATAACATACATTTAGAACTTAAGCTTTTAATAAAACTTTGTTTTGTTTTGTAGGGTTTGTTTCACCCTGCCCGGAAAGTCAGAGATGTCTATTGGAAGATTTATAATTCCATCTATATTGGATCACAGGATGCTCTGATAGCACATTATCCAAGAATCTATAATGATGAAAAGAACACCTATATTCGTTATGAGCTTGACTACATCTTATAATCTTCTTGTTCTGTTGTTTGTGTTTAATGCACAGCTGTTCTTCACTTAAATGCTTCAGATTTGATGATGTACAATTTTAAAATATTGGAGATCAGTATAGAGCTGGTCAGAGGCAGAGCTAGGAATCCAGTAGCATGATTTTTTAAATATGTCCTTGTTTTTGATGTTAAACAGTTAAAGCCAGTAGTGACCAAGAAAACAGTGATTACAATGTACTGGAGGGATTTCATTTTGGATTCATCTTTATGAAGATTTAGATTCCATTCCTTGTGTTTAAAGGGGTTGTTTATTTGAGAAATAAACATTTGTGTATAAAAAATAATTCTGGTGTGGTTTTTGGACAGAGGGACTTGTAAAACGAGTCTGTGATGGATTTAAGTATTCATTCATGTAATAAATAGGTGGCATAACACATTTTAACTTTTTTTTTTGTCATCCCCTAGCTTTTGAATAAATAAGAAAATTACACAAACTGTAGTAAATGTGTGTATCTTTGTCATGCAATAATGAAGCTGTACTCTGGCAGACAGTTGCAGTAGTGGTAGTTTGTTTTCATGGAAAAAGCAGTGTTTGTTTGCTTGTTATTGTTTCATCTGCAGTATCCTGGTTGTAGGGTTGAGTAGTTTATCACCATTTTCAGAAAGCAGTTTATTGGTAATTGCTGTGACTTACTGCTATGACTTAGGTATGTTGATCGCATTTAGCATGTCTCCAGGCATGTACAGCTGTACATGTATAAAATGCCAAGTAGAATTTATAGGCTGTGCTATAATTCCTATACAGATTTAGGGAAGTCACATCCCCAGCACCTGAGATGAGGTGTTTTTAAGTGTGTGGCATAGTGAATGCTGATGTTGTCAGTTTGAGATAAGGAAAGTATTTTATTTCTTCATTTGTTCTTTTCTTATTCTCCTGTGCATGTACTCAAGAGAAAGAAAATGTAAAGGGCAACCTGGCATTTGACACTATGCCAAAGAAAGCACAAGTTTAAATCAGGCTGGTAGTGTTGTACAGTATCCACATGTTTATTATAAGAAAACAAAAGGTATGTCAGGCATATTGTTTTGCTTGCCCCTTATTCAAGTTAGGTGATGAATGTCTTTCTCACCTACTTCAGTGGTATGTTGTTAGCTGACTTTGCTGTTTTACATAAATATGAGGTTCTTTACCTATTCAGCATATAAGAAAACTCCATGCTATCTCTCAAGGCCTGAGTTTCTGTTAGGGGGTTGGGATGGTGCAACCATAGCTTGGAGCCTTGTTGATTAAGGTACTGATTTGTTAAGAACTGAAAAACATGCTTTTTTTCTTTTCTCTAGAAGTACGTTTTATTCTAAAAAATATTAGGTGGAAACAGTGGGAACTTCAAGACTTTATAGTTGAACTGTTCCCTGGGAGAGAGTAACACGTACATTCCAGTCTTCCTAGTGCTGCTGTCTGAATAATGTTTGTTTTATAGATTGCCTGTCATCTTCACCTCAGTAGTTCGGCAGGATAGGACAGGGTAAGTGCCGGTGGAGGGAGGAAAACACTGTTTTTTGAGAGGCTAGCCAAAATAGAGCTCTGATACAGGCAGGATATAATTGTGACTCGTGACTTCTAGTTGTGTTATCAGCAAAGCAGTTTTAAAAAGAGTCAAATAGTAGAAGTTTTCTAGTAGGAGGGAGGGGAGTAACTAAAGCTTTTTTTATCTTGCAGGCTCTTCATGTGACTCTCAAAAGCCTTTTCATAAATATATTTGAGGAAGATGCAAACTGTTCTTTTCATCTTCCTGTGAAAGAGGAAAAAAGGAAGGAAATATGCTTGCTGAAACAGCTGTACACAATTTTCTTTTTTTTGTATCCCTAGCATCTGATATGAAACCTAGTTTGAAATAGCAACATTCAGGTGCAATTCTTTGCATGCAGCATCATCAGTAGTCCTGCATCAGTCTTTGCCTCAAAACATAATCTCTGGGTTACATATTGTTGTGGTAATGACTTTCTAGGAGCAGCTCCTACAAAACTTTACCTATGTTCTTTAGCAACCATACCAAATTTGATTTGGCTTAGGCAGATTAAGGGATCAGTACTTAATAGTACTGATCTGCATGGTTGTCTTGTCCAATGGCAACAGATTTTGGGGAAGGAAATGAAGTAATTGGAGATATCATCAAAAAAAAAAAAATAAAAAATGCCCAGCCTTCTGTTTTTGAGTATTCCCTCATAAAATAAGTCTGGCAGAATGATTAATGCTGTTTTTATTTTAATGCTGCTACGTTTTAATACTTTTAAAACCTAAACATATGTGGATTTCAGCTTGCAGTAAATACATGTTCATTTGTACTAGTACAATTGTAGACATTAGATAACAGTGCAAGTGCAAATGATTGATATCTTATGATTGGTAGGCTGTTAAAATGTGACTTCAATATGATTGTGGCCATCAGGGTAAAAATATCCTAACTTTAACATTGTGAAAGAACTGAATCAATGAACATGAGCACAACTCAACCAGAAGCCATCCTTCTGAGGGTAAAGTTAGCATTCCTCTTTTAAGGGTGCTTTTCCAATCCCTGGAAAAAAAATGTCTTGTTATGAATCTTCTGTGAATTTCTTAAATAGTTTAACTTTGATTATCTGAAAGTCTTAAGACACCCCCTCTCCACCCGAGTATTTGATGAAATAAGGAATTTTCGCCACAATATTGACTAGGGTATCGTGTTCTCTTTGTATAGCAGTAGGTTAAAGGTACTGGTACTGAGACTTAAACACCTTTCATTAGATTTAGATACTTAACTTGAGTTAGATATATTTGCATGACATCCATCCATTTCTGGACAGACCTACTTTTCCAGTACAAATTAAAATCAGCAAAAATAATGAATGGGAAAATTTACTCTGAGATTGTGGCTGGTGCTCATCTGCAGATTTCCAGTTCTGAACAGCAACGGGCAGAGTGTTCAAATGAATGGAAAGATCAGATCACTGCTGTTTAGATTAATGTAATTAATAATTAATTCTGCCATTAATATAGGAAACTACATTAGGCTAAGTGAACAGAAGATGTACTTCTGCTGTTTTGCAGAAATGAGAGACTTGCCACAGCTTGGCAACTGCAAAGTTTACATTGCTGCAGAATTACTGTGTGATGTTTGGGAAGTACGGGTAGAGGCTTGAAATCTGCATGTCCATAGTGTCTCATATTCCTTATTTAGATTTCTTTATAAAGAGGGAACCAAGTGTTCCTTCCCAGCTCACCCCGCACAAACTTCCGGATTTACTTGTTGCTTCCTAACTTTCTCAGTGAAGTGCAAAATAAACACTAATGGACAAAAGCCTTACTGGTGACAGCCTTGATTCGTCTGAACAAGTTCATCCAGTATGCTGAATAGTGTGGAGGGACCCGTAGAAAAAAAGGTATGTGCTCTTTGTATTTTTTAAGATCAATTACAACGATGTGTTTGTAAAGGGACAGTGAATTAAGAGAGCATAGCATAAGCCGTACTGCCTTGGGTTTTTCTTAGTTTAGAGTATTTGAAACACGTAATGTAGTTCTTGGTTGTACCCAACTTGTTTATTTGTACTTTAGTGCAAAAGGATGCAGTTTGTATATAACTATATTTCCTTACAGTCTAAACTTCTGCACTGAAATAACGTCCCTTTACAGCCTGAGCTGATAAGGCCAAAATTTGCCAACGGTAGCAGTTATCAATAAGGTGTGGTAATCTTAAAGATCAGGAGAGGCTTCATCGTGTGTTTTGTCTAAGCTACTTTGTGCAAGGAGCAAAAGATAAGGATGTAATGTTTCTTGCATTTTACATTTGCTTGTACTTAAATTCTCTTGCTTCTATACCTCTGCTTCTCTTGATAAAATTTCACACAGACTTCACTCCTAGCGTTCTGATTCAGTTGTACCTGCTGTGCTTACACCTGATTTTCCCATTGCATCTGTTCTACACCTCCCACTGTGTCTGTATCAGACTTTTCTTCCCTGCATGTCATGGTGGAGTAGTTGCAGTGGCAGTGAGGGCATTGTAGTGAGGTTTTCTTGGTCTCCAATTGTACTTGCAACTGTGGCAGTTCCTGGGTATATGAGTAACCAGTTGCTGCTGAAAAATTCTGATTTTGCTTCTGCTTCTCAGGCTGGAGCATGCTAAGTACAAGAGAGTCTCAAAAAATACAGATGCCAAAGAAAATGGATAGGGAAAATACCGGGAAGTAGAGTACAGCGTGCCTGTCTGTATATCTCTGCTGGCAAGTTGTTGCCGATCTAACTTGCCCAGCCTGAGTAACGTGAGCTTTTTTGCCAAGTGAAGTGGAGACGGAGCCTGTTCAGTGTCTTTTTATGCTGAATTTCTTTATCCCACAGCAGAGGCACTGTAGAAGTCAGACAGAGCTTGCTTTTCCAGGTAGAGCAAGATTTCAAGTTGTTCTTGGCAAGATGAGGAGAAAGGCTATCAGAATGCTACAGAAATGCTGATTTTTCTGTGATGCTGTTTAGAGTATTCTCTCCAGAGGGAATGCTGGAAAACTTACTCTGAAGCACAGCAGAACCTCAAGTCTAGATTCCTGCTCAAGGCCAAACTGAGGATTTTAGGTTAGTAAACAAATGTTTGCAAGTAATCCCAAAATACATTGGCAGTTATTACAGACAAGGTAGATTTTAATGCACCTTTTCTCGGAGACCCTGATAATAGCTTAAGGAGAGGTAAGGGTTTTTTTTTTCAGAAGAACAGAAATATAAAGCCCAGCGTAAGATTTTTTTTTTTTGGCAGAACTCCAAAGATCTCTGCAGCAAAAAGTAAACGTGACATTTTTTGAAGTAAAATTACATGTGAAAATCCTTAAAAATTAGCAAAACAGACTTCTACTGGTTTGTCCTTATAAATTAAGGGAATTCTGCTCTCTTAAAAATGGCTCATTATGAAGTAGCCTCTAACATATTAAAGTTTAGTGCTTGGTGTGATTGTAATCAACAGAATAGTCTTAACTGTTAGGAAACATTAGAAATGTCTGTTATAACGGTGATGTACTAGCTTAACAGATAAACCAAAGCAAACCGTTCCCTTAATCTATTTTTACATCCGTGAGCTCGTACAGATTACATGGCACAAATTGTTTTTGTTGTTTTTTCTTTTTTTTTCCCTGGCTACTTTTCACAAATGTGTCTCTTAAAGGCCATTTTCATAAACCTTTTGGTGCAATGACTGTTGTGAAATCAAATTTCAAGCCATGTTGCATCACACTGATTATTCTCTTACCCACTTTTCTCCAGGCAAAGCAACGTTTTCTCTTTATTTAAGCTGCTATAATGAATACCCTCTGCTGATAGACTGAGGCAGAATGGGGAACAGTTTTCAAATTTGTGGTTCTTTGTTAAATGTGGGAAGTGACAATGTGTGAGTGATTGGCTGCTATTTAATGCTAATGTTGGTTCTCTGAACCAACTGTGGAAACTCAGTCTTTGCCATTTGATTAAAAAGGGAAGAGGTAAATATGGCACACTGATCTGAAGTGTAAATCTGTACATCAGTATGATACTTCAAGCCTTGAGTCTCACCAGCAGTTGCTGAAAGATTTTTGCTGCTGACTTTCCTCTGGCCCATGTGGTTTAAACTGGAGTCTTCCCCACGCTTGCCAGCTAGTTGTACTCCTTGAAACAAGTGTGGGCTAATGCAAGTCTTGTTAAGATGTCCCAGGGACCTGACTAAGAGATCCAGCGTACCCTTGGGTGCGAGGAGTGCCTCTTCCAGTTATGCTGACACTCCTAACTCAAGCACCAGACTGAGCTTTGTGAAGTTAGGAATAAGTTATTCTAATTTGCAAGCAACACAGCAGCAAAAGTTTTACAAACTGTGAATGAATGAGAGAGTAAATAAATTAATGACACTTGATCTGCTCATCCTGAGACTGTATCTGATGGGTCTCCCAAGTCAGCTATGTGTCTAATATTGATAGAGATCATCAGCGTTTCAGGTTTTCTGAAAGCTTGCTTTCTTGATAGGATTTTTTTTTTAAATATCTTCTACAGGGTCTATATCAGTTTGTTCATTCACTCTGAATCTCCTGTTCCTTTCAAAAGTAGGAGGTGGTTTGGTCACCTTAATATTTAAGTGTATTCTTTCCATTGATGGATAAATATTTCTTTGCTTTACTAGCAATCATCTTGTGCACTGAGCTGTCTAGTGAATTTTGAGTCAGTGAGCTGTACAAGTTCCTCTCCATTTCCTCTGAGTACTTGCATTTCTTACTGAAGAATGCCATCTTTCACTGGTCCTAACGTTATGTACCAAGTTTTCTTTTTTTGTGTGTTTTAAAAACCATATGTGCTACAAGCCTTTGAATACTCTAGCTGTAGTTCATTACTGGCTTTTGATCGAGACCAGATGTGATGGCTGTTAACTGCCTAAGGGTGACAAGGGTCTGAGGTGACTTATTTCCAGCCTCTTCTTAGGTAACCTTAAAAACAGTGACCTTTAATCCCTGCCTGCCATCCAAAACAGTAGAACAGACCAGTGTTCAAATACAGTGATTTTGCTTTGAAAATCAGATGTTTTTTCTCTTAAGTCTCCAGGGATCTGGGGATCGTGAGCCCAGCTGATAAAAGGAATAGAACTGGCCATTTATTATTTTAGCTAATAAAAGAGGATATTGTATATTAGCTTTTTCACATTCCAAGGCACTAGCAGCAGAATGAAGGTTAAAGGCGCCTGATATTCACAATTAAAGAATGGAGTCTTTGTTTTTAGCACAGTATGCAGCTGAGGCATAAGGAATAGGCCAGGAAATGAAAACCAGGTGGCTTGTGTTTGAATTTTTAAGACCAAAGAAGTGACCTTCAAAAAAGGATATTTCCTCATTTAATAAAAATAAGTTAACTTTATACAAATATGTTTAATTATTCTGCACGTTGGCTTGCAGATGTGTCTGTACATGTATCTTGTATTTTCACAGAAAAAAACAGTGGTCAACAGGTTTGTTGTAACCCTGCAGAAACGTAGGCAGAGATTTCTGTAACACTAGGTTCTAGTTAATTTTGACAAGAATGGGAGGTACATAATATCCAATGAGAAAAGGCAAAACTGTTTGGCTCCCTGCAGTATGTAGTAGGCGTTCAGCTGTGTGTCTGTATTACTGTTAAATGTGGCAGTGATAATACTGCTGCTGCATGAGACTACCAGTCTTGTGTCAGTATCTTAAAAAAAAATAAGATTCTGACAATTACAAATACAAGCAACTTTGAGTACGTAATTGTTTCATAAGTTTTCCTGTTTGTTATGATATTGTAAATTGTAAAAAATGCAACTATGATAACTTAAACTTAGTTTAAGGCAACTGTAAAGAAAATGACACTATCAATTAACATGATTACCATTTTTTCAGGTACAATTTTCACTTAAAGCTTAACTGGGGAAAACCTGCTGTACAAATCAGCTTACTCTTGTTCTCTTCAGAATGGTGAACATAACCTTCCAGTGACCAGCTATTAAGGTCATTTTCTTACCAACACAGCAGAGCAGTTGAAACTGCCATTTAAGGTTCTGCAGAGCTCTATACTGCAGCTGTTGCCTCCTGCAGTGGCTGGCTACGTCACAGGCTCTGCCCAGATGATGCTTGAGGAGTGTGTTGGCCCTGGGGTGTCAAGCTACTTGTCCAGCTGTCTGCAGTGCAGGCCCTGCTGTCGCATATTTTTCTGTAGCAGTTGTTCATATGCTGTGACTTGAAGCGCTTTCAGGTGGTCGCAGAGGAGCTGCTCTTGCAGCATTCTCCTCCCAGAAACTGGACCTCCTGCTTAGCAGCTAAATTAAGGCTAGAGGTGCTTGCGGATGTGCCCTTTTTTGCTCTGTGCAAACTAACACATTATTAAACATGTTCTGCAACATGGTGGCGTTAAGGCAAAGTGTGCTTTTTCTTTCTCTGAGTGTTTGATTCAAAGCCTAGTCTATTTTAATTAGGTAGCATATTTCCAAAAACATTGTTCTTGTCTGTGCTTTGGGAAGTTGTTGGAAATTTGCTACCACCAGTACGTGTGGTATGATAGGCCCAGGACAGCAGCTGATCAAAGTTCACACAATAAACTCTACCTGACTTTTGCGATGCTGTTTTTGACTCTAATGCAGTATTCTATTGAAGATGCTAACGATTTTTTTTTTGCCTGCTAAGCTTAATGAGTAAGTCCATCTTTGGCTACGTTGCTTCCCTGCTATTCATCACCATCCTTTGTCTGGTCTGATTTTGTTGTTTTCTGTGTAAGATTTTAATGGAAAGTTCCTGCAAAGTATACAGGAACAAAAATGTTTAATTACTGAATGCTGTATGCCTATAATTCACTCACTATTTGTAGGAAGCTGCAATTAGTAATTGCATAAGTATCACATGGTTTATATATAAAGATCGTTCTCTGAATCATTGTCTGGAGGTTGGAGAACAACTTCCCAATATTCATATGCTTCCCTTTAATTGCGCATGGGCAAATAAAAATGTATACGTACTCTTGAGTGTGGTTTGCCTTTTCTCTTGATCCCAGTTACAGTTTCTTTCTGTGGAACTGTGTTGAGGTAGCTCTGGGGTGTTTTAGCCATCAGGGACAGGCCTGCAGTACAGACTTGGGAGCTATTGCACTTCCGTATGTGGGTTACTCTCTAGGTGTTAGAGATGGAAGAATGCTGCTCGTGACAGCTTGTCTCTTGCCAGCTCTACTTCCTTCGTAATGATGTAGTGATGTGTAACATAGTTGTCCACCCCTCAAAAATCTTATTTTATACATTTGTCTCTTATTTTTCATGTTTGCAATCCCCTCATCTTCTTTCTTCCTGTGATAGCGAGGCTGATTGTTCTGTTTTATTCTCCCTATTATTTATAATAATATTATATTATATAATATTATATAGTCTAGAGAATATTTCAGTTTAGTAGCTGTTGAAAATTTAAACATTTATTTGCATCCAGGGGAAATGACTGCAAGGCAGGTTAGTAGGTTTCACAGGCAGACATCCGAAAGCCCAGGTGGTGACGTTTGGTATGGCAGAATGTGGCTTCGGCCATCTTTTGGGACATGGTTCTCCTTCCCTTTCCGGGGCTTGTCCATGTCTCAGTGCTAGGATAAGGATAAACTTCTTAGTTTTTCATATCAGCTAAACCAAGTTGCTGGAGTGAACGTGGGCCATCTGTCCTGATCCGGGCCAGTGCAGCTTGCTGTCAGCTACCTTAAGCTGTTAGCAAATCTGTAGTGTGACATGGAAGACTTAGGTAAGGAGCCTCACACTGAACTGCAGACTACTGTGATTAAAACCAGTCTGTCCTACTTGGCACACTGGTTCAAGATGTTGCTGCTTAGTGGGGAGCATTCTAGTAATACGGGCATAGCTTTCCCAGCCTCTCTGACTGCGTCCTCCTCCCTCCTTCCAGGCAAGTCAGTCTGAATCCGTAACAAGCCATTTGGAAAATTACAGTTTCCTCTGTAGTCAACAGAGTCACAGCATCGCTGAAATACTGTACTGAAACATATTTCCTGTACTAAAGGAACTGCAAAACCTGCCAAGAAGTGCTGCGTGATAGTGGTGAGGTTTGTGATGTTATTTATTGTATTAGCCACTTGTCTAAGATGTAGACTATTAATAATGGTTAAATCATAGTGCTAGTTCATAAGCACAAAATTGGTTTTTAATGTGGAGTAAAAGAGAACAACAAAAGTATATTGTCATACATTCACGCAGTTTTCTTTGGGTAGGTCACTGGGTTTTCACCTTGCAATTTCCCAAAGATAAAGGCTTGACATTTCTGAACCGCATCATTCAGCTCCCATATCTGAACACTGGCTGCTTCGTGGTGCTGTTTTTATACCAGAATGGTGTGTTTTCAATTCTCACCGTGCTCTAGGATTTAGGGAATTAGATAGGAGCAAGGCAGCTGTACCATCAGCTTAGAAGCCCCGGTGTTTCTGACCTGCTTTGTTCTTGTAGCTGTATCTGTGATAATGTCACTATTAACATCTCCAGACATAATCTGGAACACAGCCATTGACCCGATCTTCTGATCTTGCAAGACAATCTGGGGAGACATCTTCACTCATGCAGAATCTTACAGATGTCCTTGAGGTGCCATGCAAATGCAGGGCTCATCTGCATGGGCTAAATCCGTAGATTTTTATCTTGAAATCAGACACGTGTGCCTTGTGTTATTTATTCCACTCTTTGTGGTGTCAAAATATTGTGCAAAGTGTGCGTGCTCAAAAGAACTGTTTTGCTCTGCATCCTTAAAAGATACTTAGCTTTTTTTAACTGTATAGCTAATAGGCACATCGTAGGAGCTCTGAAAGGAGTCTGCAGTGAAAGACAAATCCATTTAAAAGGGATGTGACTGAACTGCAGCAGTTACTTAGCGCTGGGGTCCTGATTTCCTTACAGGTACCTTGTTCCAACTCACAGAAATAGAGGGCAGGTTCCTCAGTTCTTAGAAGGGGAAGTCAGGTTTAGTTAGAAACACTTTATATTTCGGTCTCTTGTATCTTTTTCATTTGTTTATTGAAGACTCTCGGCAGTTCTTATCCACAAAGGCTGAGTTTTCCTAAAGAACATCGGAGATGAACTGATCTTGATGCTGTTCTTGTAGGACAGAGCAGGGTCATGTGCTATCCAAAAAGCCAGTATAAATAAAACCAGTCACCCACAGGATCTTCCCATTTGTGACACTCTGTCTGGGCTTCACTAGTGTCAGTATGTGCTGCGGCCTTTGCTAGGATGCGTTGTGCAGGCGGTGTGACCATCAGGAAGAACACTTTCACCAACGTGATTGCAATTAAAGAGGGATTCTTGATTCCATCCTATTTCTCTCCATTCTCTATATAGCTTTAAGAGACACTCCTGAGCTTAAAAAAAAAAATAATTTCCTCCCAGAGCACAATAAGCCCCTGTCAAAACAATCAATTGTTTATTCTGATGAATGTACATAATTATTGAAAACAGAGCAACTTCTTGCAGAAATTGAATTTGTATCAAAATCTTACAAAATTCTCCTTCCATTACCTTGTTTGGAAATGAAAAGGGGTTGGGGTAGAGAATGCTTTGTTTTTTTTTTTTTCTTTGGAAACATCCTTATTTGGCATCTGTAAAGCATTTACATTCCCTAGTTCTGGATCAAAGTCCTTTCATGGCTCATGTTACTTATTTCCTTCTTTAACTGAAGCACAGGAAGAAAAATGGATTTTTCTTCCCTCAGGCTTACATTATAAACCACTGTAAAAAAATCCCAATTTTTAGCAAGGAGGTAGAAAGAATGAAGAATAAAACATCTCACAAGGTATAACCTGAAGAACCATCAACACATTTGCTCCAGAACAAGTGCTGTTGGTAAACACAAATTTCTCAAGCAGTTATGAAGTGTGTGAAGCAAAATTTAGTAAAACAAAGGTAACTGTGCTGCTGGATTTCTGTCATTCCTCATGTTCCAAAGGTCTGTGCTCTTTGGGTAGGAACTTTGTCCTCTTCAGCCTGTGTTGTGGCTAGTACAGTTGGCCCAGTATTGAGATACAAGATGTACCAGGCTAGCAGTGTTAGAAGCAAGATGCTGTTTTCTTTTATTGTCTGAGTGGCAGGATGGAATCTGGATATCAAAGAATTATGTTTTGATAGAAGAAATCCTCCTCTGAGTCATCTGTGACACCATCTCATTTTACATTTGCAGGAGAGTGTAGATGGTTTTGTATCTGAATGCAGAACAAACTCTTTCCAAGTCTGACCCTTCTGTTGATCCAGTGCCCCGAGGAGTCTGGTGTTTCTGCTTGTTTTCAGTGCTCTTCTGGCTATTCCTATGGATTTTTGCCTCTCACATGTGAAACACATGGTACTGAGCCCAGTCAGCTTCTTCCAGTTTGCAGACTAACTTCTAGGCTATGGCCTGTGACCTCAAGCACTGGCTGTCTGCTGTTTCCAAGTATTGCTACAGCAAAAGGGTGTATAATAGCTGTTTCTGATTTATCTTGCAGGAAGAACTTGAACGTTGGTCAGTTTTAGCATGGCCTATGACTATCTAACTAGCTTGAGGTAAGCCTGTACCACAACACACATACCTTTTGTTCCCCCGTACCAGTTTTGTTCTGATCTGTATTTCAGTGCATTCAGACGTTTTAATTGGTTTATTTCACAGGCCTTCATTCAGCATGTTTCCAGTGTAGTGTTGCCTTTCTGTAAGGAGACATGTGGTACCACATAGCATGTTAATAATTTAACCATAAAGCAGCACAGACAACAATCTGGTAGGCTGATATGTTTCTATTAATTTTCATCCTGCAGATCAGAACTTCATCCAGACTTCAGCCTTCCTCTGAAAATAACGTTACTGACACCTCCTGTCACATCATTCTCCTCACAGAGCTCTTGGCCACATAACTTCTCTGACGGAAGGGAAAAAACCCTCCCTTTGGATTATGAGCTAAACCCTGACATTAAAGACAAAACTATCACAGTGGTATTTCCTCCTTGGTGGCAACTTCTTGTTAGTTGCTGTATGCTTCCACACCCCTTCTAGCTAAATGCATCCCCAGGGAGAGGATTTCTTGCTTTGTGGGACCTGAAAAATAAAATGTGGTGCTAGCTTTTGGGCACAGTGAAGAATATCATTGAGTTTTGGAGAAGGGTTTTGGTAGTAGAACAGTCCCAAATTCTGCCTGGATGTTAGATCTGGTGTTGGACTCCTCAGGCCCTGGCAGAGGCCCAAGCATAATCCTTATCTTCCTGTCTGCACACTGAGGATGGTTTGTGGATTCCCACCTATCTGAGCTCCTGCAGTATTCCCTGCTTTCAATACAATGACTTTGGACCTTAGACAACTGACCTGGTTGTTTCTTTCCAAAATTAATTCTTAGTCAGTAGATTTCAACACTGCTGGAATGTGTCCATTGGTGGTGCCCCAGTGGCTGTACCTGGCACTAGACAGAAGTGAAGATTAAGCAAGTACTGAGAGGCAAAAAGATCAAATGCATGAAATCTTACTACATTAAGATAATGATGTTCTGAGGCAACTGAGATTAAAAGTATTTATGCAATACTGTGTTGTGTTAATCCAATGCTTCAATGAATTGGATCTTGAGGATGGAAGTAAAAAAGACTTCAAAGACTAGAGATTACAAATAACTAATTGATACAGGTTACTTAAGTGAAATGAGTATGCAAAGGGAGATTGGTGTTGTGTTTTAAATTGACTGGGAGTGTATATTTAGCTAACAATGATCTCCTTCCAATTAGGATGACTCATTAGGTAAACACCACTCCTACAACTACCTGATGCTGCGCCGAAAGGGGTACACAGGATGTTTCAGTGGGACAGGAATCCTGCCCCATGGCGACCATTTGTGCTGAGTTCTTGAAAGGTCAGGCATACTTTAAAGTGAGTCAGAAAAATAAGGATTTAGATTTAAAAAAAAAAAAAAAGAAAAAAAGAAAAGAAAAACTTCAAAGCTGATGAGTCACTTCAGACCACAAATACTGGAAGATACTGCTCCTCAGGTCCAGAGATTGTCGTCCTCATTTGAGAGGGAAGAAGATTTGAACATTTTAAACTCAAACACTGTTACTTTATGCACAAAGAAGCCCTAACAGTACTACTTAACACTTTTTAATTCTTCTCTTCATGTTTCCCCTAGAAGATTAATGACACATGAGATTTAAGATCTTCCAGACACCCATTGATTGAGTAGGCTGAGGAGAAGAAAATATTTAAATACTGAACTTCCCTCTTGCTAACTTATTTTTTCCCCCTCATCTTTCTTCCCTTTTACTCCAATACCTTATCACCAGATGGTATGTAGTGCCTGTTTTGGTAAAGAGTCCAGACCTGCAGTTCAGCATGGCGAAGTGTCCAATGGTGTTTGTTTTTTTTTTTTTTTCCCTCCCCCTTTTCTGATGGCAGACTTCAAGCAGAATCAAAGAACTTGGTGTTTCACAGGACAGAAGGACAGCAGAGTTTAAACCTCTAGATCAAATAAAAATAAGCCAGATCTCTCTTGCATATGAAATACAAGGTAGCAAGAAGCAAAGCCCTTTTTTCCCCCGCTTTGTCATGTCCTTGCTGCATCCTGTGAAACTATGTCCAAAGCCCTTGTAAATCAATGAGTCTTTCTGCTGATTTAACTGGTTTCTAGAAGAAGCAGCAGGATGTGTGACAGATAGAAACTGCAACAAAAGTTTCAGCTTTTCAGGGATGATAGATAGGTATGTGTTTGCGTTGACCACTACCAGATCACTTTGAGATCTGGGGTCAACCTAATGTTTCCACTTGTGGTGAAATCCTTTTTTTTTTTTTTTTTTTTTTTCCAAGAGATGCATTTCTAGACAAATGTAACCAGAAAGGAGCTGCCTATCTGCCTTAATTTTTCACCTGTTTTCCATACCTAGTAGTAGTTGCATGGATATATCTGCATGAGAGGTACTTGCTAAGACAAACGGTATGGATACCTCAACATATGGGGGGTGATTTTTCCTTTTTGGTAACATGGCAGAAGGCTGCAATAGTTATAAATTCAGCTTCAATTCATAGTTTCCGATTGTCTTATATGGTTAATCGTCTCTGTGCATTAACTACCTGGCTGCAAATGCGTAATTAAGAAGTATTTGAAATGGGAGGAGGCCTGTGTCTGGATAAGAGGAGGTGCTGCTAAGGTCTCCTCTCCCCTTATCTGTGCATTGCTTCATTTTGTGTGATTTTTATTTTTTTTCCTGTGTAAATACTGAACAAGTAGATCTGGGAGGAAAAATGATGAGAAAAAGAATTTCTCCTGGGTTTGGAGGGGGAATAAAATAAACTTTGTCTGTGAAAATAATTTGTACTAAAGCAAAAGGGAAAAGATGGAGAAGGCAATGACAGGCAGCTTGGAGCACCTCCTGAGGTGACTGCTGGCCCTCCACAATCATCCCCTCAAGATGTAGCAGTGCAGGAGGGGGAGATGGTGACAGCAATATTTAGCTACCATCTCTGGTGTTTCACTTGCCCACCTGCTGTGGCCACTTGTTTTTGCTCTACGTTTTTGCTTGTGTCTACTCCTGCAATCTTATAATGATGCTTGTACATCTATCTAGCCTGACTCCTACAGTAGAAGAGGAAGAAAGCACAGTAGGATGTGTATGTGCTGCTGCTAGAGGACAGCCACCAGGTAGAGATGAGAGAAGTGCTAGATACCTGACGTCATCATCAGAAAGGGTTAGTGATAAATCTCCTCTGCTATCAGTCCTATCTTTCATCCATGCTCAACAGTAGCCAATAAATGCTGCTAAGGGCTATGTTGAGTGTATTTCCTTTAGCTTTCTTCATGAGATAGGCGCCAAACATGCATCCAGGAGTGATCGCACCCTCCATCTGTGAGCAATCATCCTGCTTCAATACAGCAGCAGGCTTGACTCTTGGAGAACAAAACAGCAGAGCTGCTGCTTCTGCTGCTGAGCTGTGCAGGCAGGGCAGGAGCAGGGAGGAGGGTGGTGGTGCAGACTTTTGGCTGCCTTAGAGTGACCACATCCTGTCAGACTGCGGAAGCATCAGACTAATGGGGAGATCTGCCTGTCTGCGATGTAGAAGTGCATGTGGGAATCTGGTAGATAATTTGCAGACGCATTTGTATTCCTGCAGGAGGAACGGTGGTGCAGGGAGAGGTCCTGCCCTCTCTCCTGCGCTCAGTCTGTTCACCCACTTCCTACTCACATTCCAGTTCTCCACAGCATTTAAGTACAGTGCAGACAGATTTATTTCGAGGAGGCTGTTTCCCTTTCTTCTGGTGCAGCTCCCAGGCACTGTTTTCCTGATTCTGCATGGGAAGACTAAAGCTGAGTCCATGATGGCAGGGTTATGCTCAGAGCAGCAGCCAGTGGCCTTTACCTGCAGTTCTTCCTTGAGCAGTGTCAAAGTGGGAGACTTCTTCCATAAACTGCACACTGCAAGACGGGGTTGCCCACCCAGGACCATGCAGGAACATAGTGGTGTGAAAGAGAACTGATATCGAGCCTCCCAAGTTGTTAGTGCTCCGACCAAGATTTGTACTATTATACCACATGAAATTGTCATGTGAGATAACAAAGGATGGATTGTTTATGACGATGCTTAAATTCTGGTCAGGTTGGATGTTAAAACCTGAACTTTCCTAGGAACTTCACTGAGCCCAAGTGGTATGGGAAAGCTGCGTGCTTTCCTGACAAAATCCTGAATGAGGAAACAGCTTGCTGTGCATGTGTGGCTGCTAAGAGCAAATGGTGTTCATCCAGTGTCAGATGGAACTGGAGGAATTTACCTTTTACTATTGAAAAAAAAGGAAGGGTGGAGAGGGATCTGGGGGCAAGGAAGGCAGAAGCCTTTTATAGCAGGCCAGTATCCTACACAGCCCTGCTGTGTTGTGGCCAGCAAAGCAAAAAGTCTCAGTTTGGGCAACTGCAAAGTATTCTGGGCAAATTTGTTCCTTGTTTTTGCGCAGAAATTGCCTGAGCATAAAGTTCAAAGCTTGATATTCCCATTTTACTCTCTAAAATAGGGGTGTGTAATGAGTGCTGTGTTTGTCTTTCACAGAAGAGTTTGACTGGATTCACAGAATCCTCTTAGGACTAAGCACAAGCAACTGGGGAAGAAACGCACCAGCTATCCTCAGAAGGTTTCTTTTGGCTTCCCTGTCAGAGGCCCAGTGTGCTTTTTTCCTTTCCAAATACAGTTTTAATCCAAGATCACAATCTGGCAATACCAAACATATTTTCATTAAGGCCTATCTTGACAACACTTACTGCTGGCTCTGTATGGAAAGTCAACATAATGTGCTACAGGCTTGAGAGTTGCAGATGTGGCCATTACTTGGATAATTAGCCCTGGATGGTAATGTTTTGTGCACATCTTCAGCCCAGGAAATACAGTTGATCACTCTGCATTGTTTCACATGAAAATATGCTGTGAAATTACTGATAGGTACTGGCCAGGGCTAAGAAACAGTTGAGGAAAAAAAATAGCTGAAAAAAAAAGAGAGTTGATGCGGCATGGTAAGTCATAAGCCTGTAATATGATGGTATGATATTTAGTGAACAGGAGAGGAGGATGTTGTGCTTTGAGAGAAATCTTGGACGCCTTTGCTGTCATGGTAATAACCATAGCACTGCACCCATAAGGGGTGCAAACATCAAAAAGAAAAGCGGCCTGAGCTCAGACAAACCTAACAGCTAAGGGAGTCTCTTGCTGCTTTTTCTCCTTTAAAGGACTGATTTATATTAGCATAGTCTTGCCGTTAAAATGGAGTTTTTAAAGATAGATGGAGTTGAAATATGTTATGATTTGTTATTTTTAATCCCCATCTATAATGATGTCTCAGAAGCCTGAAGCTAACATGTTTCCTTCTTCGGTTATATTTTCTTCCATAAAAGACAATTCTTGTTTTTAAGTTGCTTTAAGTTGCCCCATTCTGTAATCAAAGGTAAAAAACAAACAAACAAAACAATGTAACAGTGATTTATGTTTTTTTTTTGTTTGCTTATGTCCCGGGGTAGGGGGGCATTTCTGCACAATCTGATGTGTGGGGAAAATGCAGTAAACCCGAGCTTGGCCTCTGTGTGCCAGACAGAGGAGGGAAAGGGGATCTTGGATCCTTTTCATTTACGTGTCCTCAGAAAAATCTGATCGCCCTGTTACCACCTTTGGAGCGTTTCTAAGTCCTGTTGCCGCGTGTAGACCCGTGCACACAGGTAAATGATGCGGACTTCACCCCGTCCCCTCAGCGGGGCAGGCAAGCACATCCCCCCTTCGGGCGTGCTGCTCGGCTCCGGTGCTGGAGCCCCCCAGCAGCTCAGGGCACCCGCGGTTGTGACAGGAAATTTGGAGGACGCCCATTTATTTATTTATTTATTTATCTCTCCCCTCCTGTTCCACGGGGCTCGCGGGGGCTCCGAGGGGCCCGGGGCCCGGCTCCCGGCTCCCCCCTTCCTCGGGCCGCAGGTGCCCGGCGCCGGCAGCCCGTGGGCAGCGGGAACAAAGGCAGCGGGCGGCAGGCGGCGGTGGCGGCCGGGCCCGGGCCGCGCTGAGGCGTCCCGGCCGCCCCTCCCCGCTTCCTGGGCCGGGCCGGGCCGGGCCGGGCGAGGCGGCCCCCGCGCCCCTGCCCCCGCCCCGCCTCGGCGCGGCGCGGAGCGGAGCCGCCGCAGCGACAGCGGCGCCGGGCGCGGGAGCTGCATGTGCGCGGCGGCGGCGGCGGAGGAGGAGGAGGAGGATGGCCGTGCTCAAGCTCGCCGACCAGGTGGGCGCGGGGAAAGGGAGCGGGCCCCGGGGCACCGCGGCCTTGCGGGGGTGGGGCGGGGGGCCCCCGGCGCGGCTGGGCTCGGCCGGCCCCGCGGCAGGGAGAGGCGGCAGCTCGGTGCCGGAGCTCAGCCCTGGCGGCGTGCTCCGAGCCGGGCTTGTTGCAGCGCGCCCCGCAGCACGGGGGTCCCGCGGGCGGCCGAGCTCCCGCACCCCCTGCGCCCGCATCGCCAGCCTCTCTCGCAGCCTGCCTCCTAAGAAAAGCCTCCGTGAAACCCCTTCCTAGGGCGCTGGGAAGAGGCTTGGAATGAAAAAAAAAAGGATCAGGCTGCTCCTTTCAGGATCTCCCTGTTGATAATCCAAGCTGTGAGCATGAATGTTAAAAGTACGTATGTTATGGCAGGCTGAAATTGTGCCGTTTCAGTGCTTCTTGCGTTTAACAAAGTCCTTGATTTCACTGCCGTTAGAATTTTTAACCTTTAGCTAAAAATCTTGTGGTGAGGATTTTGCTGCAGCAGCAGAAGTCAGAACAGATTTAAGCCAAGTGGATCACGTCTTGATGAAATCCGTATTGCCACAAAAAGCAACAGCAAGCTGTCAGCCTGGTGTTTGCCCTCCTCTTCTCTTCTGGCCACCCTTGAAGACGAGGGATGAGGCTTCTTGGAGCTGCTGTAGCGCCCCTGCAGCACGCCTGCCCTGGGGATGCTCGGTGTCTTGGTGGTTGCTGGTGGTGGTTCCCGGTCAGGCTGTGCCCTGAGAGGCGATGTGACATGACAGGCTGCCAGATTTTCTTTGCAGGTACCTGTTCGCTATTGTTTACCAGGGGATAGACTGGTCTGTCCGTGCTCTTCCTACTGGATCTCTTGCAATTTTTTTTCCTCAGTTTCTTCACCAGATCTTCTTTTACTTCTGAGGGACTGGAGGAGTGGGAGGACGTGCTCAAAGCTGGCTGCAGCACTTCCTCTAAAGCTGGGCCCACGGGTTCGTGTGTGTCTGTTCCTGCGTGTTCAGAGCTGTAGGCACACAGCCCATGGCAGTTCGCGCAGCTGTAACCGAAGTGTCAGTGCCGCACAGCCCACAGCGGTTGCACTGTGTGGGTGAGGCCAAGCTGGACTTCTTATCTACCTCAGGTTTGGAGAGCATTGTCCTCAGGCTGGTGCCCCTCTCACCAAAAGACACGTGGTAGCAGCTGTCCCACGTGCTTAAAGATAGACACAGGTGAACCAGAGGTGAAGCTGGGACGAAGAACGGCATGCTTGGCAAGTTCTGTGCTCCTGTGACAACCCCTGCCCGCGCTCAGACTTGCTGAGGCTACAGGAACAGGCTCCTTCTGTCTTTCTTCCTGCTCTTGAGTATCAAGTCAATTGTGGCAGCGATAACTTGCAGCGATTCAGGAAACGGCTTCCTTTTGCTTAAATGCAAGAGACCACAGCAGTCTGTGCTGTCTCCTGCAATGAGGATTGCGGTGTGTAGGACACTGGACAAGGCATAGCTGCCATGGTTGCGACCTGGACTGCTGCGAATGCAGGCTGGTGTTTTGTGTGCTCAGTGTGCAGCCTGTTCAGGTCTTGTTTGCGATGCTCAGGGGAAGCTGACTCTGAAACCAAGAGTTTCTCTCTGCCTCTGGTTGTGATTTCTGTAGCACATGCTTGCTTCTGGCTCCATGGTGTTCTCTCACAGGGAGGAGAGACTTGTGTAGGAGAAGACTGGAGAATCCCACATCGAGTGTTTAAGCATGTTTCTCCAAGAAACTTGTTTACTCCTTGTCTTCATTCTTGCTTTCTCTTACCAATGGCATCTAACAGCACACAGAGCCTCCAAACAGAAGAGAAACTAATCACAGGCTTTGAAGAAAGGCAGGCTTCCATTATTGCTTTTTTTCTGGTACTGCTGAGAGGTGTCAAGGTATTGCTATGCTTAAACCTCCAAAGAGATTAGTGTCTCTGTCTGTTGGGCTGCATTCTGTCCTTAGGCAGGAGAGCTCAGTTTCAGACTTTAGTATTTTTCATACGGTGCATGTAGGTTACTTGAATTCGTTTCCAAGTGATTGCAATTGCTAGCTCATCAGTTGTGCCATGAGAAGCCCGTAAGTCTTTTAACCACAGGAAGTGCATTTCTACCATTATTCATTTCTGCATGAACTTCCCCCAGGACTCTCTTCAGTAACCCCCCCAGTAGTAATTTCTGAATGTTAAGGTGAAACAACCTAAAACAAGTCATAATTGTTAGCATTTTAATCTTTATATTGATGTGTCTGTGCAGTTGTAACAGTTCTAAATACTCCCATCCTCATATAAAAATACTGTGAAACTTATTCTAAATCATAAAACTTTTATCTGTTGTTTTTTTTTATTTTTTTTTCTCCTCGCCATCTCTATAGTGAATGCTGATTACAGCAAGCATGTGAATTGCTTTAAGGACTAAATATATATATATATATATATGTGCATATATATATATATAATATTCAGGTCTAAGTTATTTCTGTGTTGCTCCCTACTCGGTTTATTGGTTGCACCTTTTTCATTCTGATAAACATCTGTGTTTTATAATATGTGCGGATGCAGCTATATGTGATAAAAGCCTTTGTGCGTAAGCTGGAGTTCATAATGAGCAGAAGATGAGTGTTTCAACAAATGGGTGGCCAGAGACTTTCAGGCGGAAGCTTCACTGACACATCTCGAGCCTGGCTCTGTGGACAAGATGATGGGGCGTGAAAAAACCTTCCCGTGCTCCCTCAGGGGCTGGCTGAGGAAAGCTTCTTTCTTTTGCTCTTTGTTCGTGACTGTGTTTTGCATTGCCATTTCCTCCTCCTTGCAAGTCTCCTTTCCCTTTACCAAAACTGTCTGAGGGTATCACTTGTTTTTCTGAATTTTGTGGCTGGTTTTCAAGCAGCTGTTGTTGCCTGGATCTGCCCCTGAGCAGCCGTGGCCGGGGTGTTTCCCACCACAGGTCTCCCTGCTTGCACTTCTCACACAGCTTGTTCTTAATTGCTCACGTTTGCATCAAGTAGCTTAGTTTCTTGAGAATCATTTCTGCGTTTGCCACGTGCAGACTTCTCAAGAGAAAGCCTATTAGCTGAAGTCCTGCTGAATGTGCTTTTAATCTGAGGTAGTTACGTCCGATTTGGGATGCCAGTGCTCTGCCCGGCTCACCCGTGTTGGGGCAGCGGTGCGTGGAGCAGCCCCTGTCTGTCTGTCCTGGGGGCTGTTGGAGGCTGATGCAAGCTCTGCCCTGCCTGGGTGCTGCTTGTGGCCACCCATGTTCACGTGGGAAATGCGTCGTTCTGTCCTTGGAAAGCACCGGGTATCTTTTCTGTGAACAAAAATCAGAAGTTACATAAAGATCAAGTCGGTGTAGCTACTTTTAAGAGATGCAGCGCTTGGTGCTTTTATGCCTGAGTTCGGAGAGACACTCGCTGTAGATTTGAGACAGGCCTTGACCCAGTGCACCTGGGGGGGGCCAAATTTCCTGTCACTTTAGTTTCACCAGCTCAGGCCCCATGTGCAGGAAACAACGATAATTTTTAGGTTACCCTTACAAGCATGTGTGAGGGTAATGAAGCCCAGCTAAATGGTGTGTGCACTGAGGCTGCTATTAGCTGCAAAACCTCATCCTGTCTCCAGGTATTTTGCCTGTTGTCCTTGGCTGCTGAGGGCAATGCGGTGTGACTGGAACTGAAAGGACCATTTCTCTCCCTTTCCCAAACGCTTTCCTGTCTTTGACAGTTCTCACTGACCATCAGGATCCTTTTTATTATGGTCACAGAGAAACAGCATTAAGCAGATGTTTAAAATGATTTTAAACAGATGTCAGAAATCATAAAAATCGCCTGGGCAGAGGCTGGATTTGATCCGAACACACTCAAAAGCAAAATGAGTACAACAGTAACAAATAATCTCCTAACAAAGCTGATTACATTTCCAAATGTGTGTGTTTTAAAATAAAAAAAACTCTGGAAAATTCCTGCCCTTGCTTAGCGGCGTGGGCAGGGTGGGTGCTGCTGCCTCCCAGGTGGCCGCGGAGCTCTGACAGGTTTTGTGTCTGGCCCTCTTCAGACGGGGGGAAAGAGACTTTGAGTCCCCAAAGAGAGGAAGGTGCAGAGCAGGAAAGGAAGCTGCTTGCTTTTTTTGGTCATGGCTTATGAAGTATCATTTTCAGATGGCTTTGTAGCTTGTTTTGAGGTAAATTTTTATCAGGAGGATCCTGGAGTCATGCACTGTGCTCACGTCTATTTGTATATTTTTCTGTAGAGGAGAAACCCTCCAGAAGTGTGGTGATGCTGTGAGGATTTTGTGATGCTTACACCAAGATGCCTAGGCTGCTTTGAGGGTGTGTGCATATGTGACCGCCCCAGGAAAATGTTAGTTGTGCCCGAGCTGTGGATGGTGCCCAGCAGAGCCTGTCCTCGCCTGCGGTGTGCCTGAGGTGCTGCTGATCGTGATCCTGGCTCGAGGCTGGGCCGAGGATCTTGGTGCCCATGCTGGAGCCAACTGCTGGCACTGGGTAGGGCCTCCAGCCTGGTCTTTGGGGCAAACCAGAGGCAGACAGCAAAGAAAATGGCCATGTAGCTGCATGTGGGGTTTTTGGGAGCCTGCGGACCCCGGGGCCTGCCTGTTGGTTGCTGGAGTGGCCAGAGGCCCGAGATGTGGGGAGGGTTGTTGAGAACAGCACATCTTGGGCTGTTCCTTTGAAAGACCAGCCCTTTGGTCTTTAAAAGCTGCTGTTTAGGCTGTCTGCAGGCTTGGGCAGATATTGTACACAGTAAGTCAGCATATTGTGTTTTTTTAGCCTTTTTATCCCTTTTTAATCACTGTTGACTATAACTTTTTTTTTGTTTGTTTGTTTTCTCTGATACTAATACTGGTTCTAGTGTCATCAGGTGCCTACAGGAGCCAGGTATTATAGGTATAGGCCTGTATTAGGCCAGCATTTAAAAGTAGGTTTTGACAACATTGACCATATAATTGGATTTTTATTCTTTCACTTGAAGCCACTGCTTCACATACTGCTGCTTCTGTACATGTATGTTGCAAAACATATGGGTGAGCTAAACTTACTAGCAGAACATGCTTTTTGTCATACCTCCATATTTTAACCTTTTAGTTTAGATGCTTTAAGAGCTAGAAAAATTGCATTTTCAGGTGTTTCAATTTTTTAATTATTTTTTTTTTCAAGAGTACATAGCTGACTTAAGTCACTTTTTTGTTAGCTGCAAAGCCTGGACTAAATAGTTCCCACAGCTGCTGGCTGTGGCTTCAGCCTTGGTTTAATTGCTGCACTAGGAGCATGTAGCAGCATGATCCTGGAGCCCTTCAGCCTGGTGATGGGTGGGAATCAAAGCATTACAAAATTACATTTAAAAGAAGGGAAATTATTTTGCAGTTTTATCTGAGGGTTTGAGGTCATTATTGAAGTTTGCAAGGAGTTGGTCAACAAATTACAGCATTTAGTTGTGGCTAGGTAATTGTGACATTCTGAAAAAGTGCGTGCTTTTTGATGACAGACATTTGCATATGTGTTGCTTTGTGGGGGAAGAAAAAGTTGTCCCAGGCTGCAGATGTACAGCCAAAACTGGAGGGTGTTTAATGTGTTTTTGCCTCGCGATGTTAAATCTCCTTGCCTAACGTAAGCTTGTCCGGTTGATGTTTGTACTTCGTGTTATGAGTTGTTTTTATGTACGGACGTGCATTTTTGTGCTTGAATTATTTGTAATAGCTTGCTTTCGAATTTTAAAGGAGTGCTTGGGGAGAATGCCCTTGCAAAGCTCCTGCTTCCTCCCTGCAGCTGCATGCTACTGCATCTTTATGAGGAAGTAAGTAAAACCATAGTGGCTGACTTCTGCACGGTCTTGACAGATATATCTGATTGGATCTGTTTGCTGAGCCAAAGCTTTAGTTTTTTTTTTTTTTTTTTAATGAAGAAGTTGATTTCTCAAGAAAAAAAAAACTTTTACTGTTGAATGATGTACATGTAGGATTGCTCCAAGGCCACATCTTGATATCTTTAATGACGCAACATCTGCAAATGATCACTAGCACTAGCAATGAATAATTTGGTGTTTAAACATTGCCGTTTCTGTTCTGGCATATTTTGTGATCTCAACATATGACGGGTTTTTTTTGTCCCTCCCCCTGTGTTGCAGGCGTTACAATTTTAGAGACTTGTTGCTTGATCTTTTGTCCATGCAAAGACTTAGAGCAAAATAATCCTGTGGTGCCTCCTGAATTGCATACCTGTGTCTGATGTCTGTATAAACAAAGTATTGGCAGCAGGAGAGAGCTTGTAACTTGAAGAAATTAAATAGTTAAAAGGTAGAAATCAAGTATTGCTAACCTCATGAGTTATCTTTTCTTGTTTGGACAAGGTATAAACTAAAGAGCAGTTGCTCTGGTAGACACGTAAGTATTACAGAATCCTCTGGGAAAGGAAACTTCTCTGAATGTCAGTCAGCTTTTGTATATGTTTCTTCATTAATAATGCAGGCAATACCACTCAGATGGAGAACCTGGCCCATTTCATCGTAACATCGTTCTGATGCGACGGGCTCCTTGCCTGCCTGAGGTGAAGGGGCTGCAGGTTGCCTTCTGACAGCTCTTCTTCAGACCAAGTTCTGCCTTTGGCTGCGTTGACTCCCGACTGCCTTTGCAGGAGCGTGGGGGAGCTGCTTTGCTCTTACAGCAACACGCTGGTAGCAGCACCCGTGTTGCTGTCCTTCTGTGTATAAAGTTCATTTTCCCTGTACTTATAATAGATGGGCAACGTGTCCTTTTCACCTGTGTTTTCATTCTCCCCTTCCTAACTGCGTGCGCTCGTGCCAGTAGCAAAAGGTGGGATTTAGAGGCTGGAAGCCTGTGCTATTGCCCGTAAAGCACTGGTTTGCTCAGTGTGTTCTTTAGTTGCTTAACATGCCATGGGTAAAAAATGAGAGAACAAAGGCCTGAAATACTCCATATTGTCTTTGTGCTTCCAGCTGCTTTAATGCGCTTGCCAATGTGACACGCAGCATTTATCTCCAATTTAAAATCAAGAGAGGGACTTATTTAGTCATTGACTCCAGGAAAGTTTCCAAAAAGCTCCACCAGCCACGGGAGTGCAGTGTGCCGGAGCCCGCGAGCATCCCTCCTGCCTGAGAGGAGTGTGCTTAGGTGAGCGGTCCAGCTGCCTCCCTCTTGGTGGGAATCAAGCCCAGCATGAGGAAATGTCTTTATTTTAATGTAAACAAGCCCTGATCCTTTAGGGATGTGTGTAATCCCCTCCTCTGTTAGGGGTTGTGGCCTTGCTTCTGGTGCTGCTTTCTGTGGATGGAGCCTGTGGCTCGCTGTGCCCTTGGCTGAAGGCAGGTGGGAGGTGGTGCGAAGCTGCCCTGCCAAGAGGGCTTTGGAGTGGTGGTGGGGAACAGGGGGGCTGCAGCCATGACCCCGAGGGAGGCGTGGAGGAGAGGGGTGACGTACCTGGGTGGGACGGAGAGCGCTGCTGGGAGGAGGTGGCCCTCATCCTGATTTGCAGCACGGGAGCTGGGTGCCGAGAGACTCCGCGAGCAAGTCCAGTCTGAGAGCACAGCAGGTGACAGAGCAAGAACCAAATCCTGATTTACTTCTTTCCGTGGCTGAATCACAGCGGTGCCCTTCCGCCCTGCTCGCTGTGTGAGTGCTGTTTATACTGCGTGGGCTGCTGCCAGTCTTAGGATGTTGCAAGATGAGAAATGAACGGTGACACGCGGTTTCATAGCACACTGCTAGTGAACATTTTGTTTAGATACTGGTTCTGTAATGTGTGAAACAGGCACTGGTGCTGCTTAAGAGAAAGTGCTCTGTTAGGGAATGGTTTCTGGGTCACCTGGTGGGTTAGGTTAAGGTTTATTCTGGCTGCTTGCAGTGGGTGGCTGCCTCGGGTTGCTAATCCCGTGTCACAGGCTTAGCATTGTAGCTGGCCGTACAAATGGTAAAAATGAGATCAGCCTGTTGTGCGTTAGCGCCACTTCTGTAGACTGAATGTCCTAATAATCCCGGGCTGTGTGACGCTTGGCCACAGCATGCACGTAAAGCTGGGTGGGTTTAGAGAAATGGAGGTAGCCTCCCAAACTCAAGCAAGGCAAACTTGCTGTAAGTGGATGGGGTGGCGTTCCTGGGTGCATTCACACAAGGTCCACTTCATGTCAGGGTGAAACCAGGCAGTTTCCTTACTAAGTCATGCTTATTATTTGTCAATATTTACATACATACAATCTAGCTTCTAAGCAGAAGACGCTTTTAGAAGCGTTTTTGTGAAGACCGGTGAATTTGTGCCTCACCCCTGCTACCCAGAGGAGTAATATTTCTTCTCTGAAATGGAGCAAATTGGGCTGAACAGATTTGTCCTCCTCCTCCACAGAGGACTGTTAGCTGGGGTAGCTGCTTGCAGCGTGCCTTGCTGCTGCCCTCTTCCAACAGGCCTGTGCACAGGCTTTCTGTTAATCGGGGATCCCATTTATGATCTTCTGGTTCTAGTTCCTGGTAATGTTTGTGCATCTTTAATGGGTTCTCATGACTATATTGTGCCCTCTGAGGCAGGCGTGTGGTTTACCGGGGAGCTGCCTGGAAATGGAGAGAAAAATGACAGCAAATCGAGCAGAGGCACATGATCTTCAGCACTTCGGGTTCCCGCAGTGCCAGCTGAGGAGCTCTGCAGACGACTGTCTGAAAACCCTTCTGTGACTCCTTACGAGTGACTCCATGCAGACGTGTGGTCTCCAGCACTTTAGAAAAAGGGTCTTTGAAGACCTGTAGGCTTGCAGACAGCTGTCTGAAGAATCCCTCAGTTGATTCCATAGGGACAAAAATTTAAACCAAGTGGACAAGCAGGCATAATTCGGTGCCTTAACCTTTGCTTCTGTATTTTCTGTCTCCATAGAGCTCTAGCATGGAGCAGGCTTTTGCCAAATGCCTCTTCACAGCTGCCTGCACAAAGGGTGCTCCGAGGCTTTGACCCACAGAAGTGACAAAACCACTTCATGTGTTGCCTGGCCTTGTGAGCTTATTGAGCTGTCCGGTCTGCTAGGCTGAATTGCACTGCTGCTCGCTGGGATATTGAAGCATCAAAAATAAGCACTGTGTAAATACCCGTGCTAACGCTGTGTGGGTGCAGTCCCAGGAATAGCACTGCATTTGAGAAGTGATTCTTTGGTTCCTGACTCTCCCTCTTTTGGTGTAGTTTGTTTGCTTTCAAACAGTAGAGAAAACAGTCCAGATTTTTTTGGTTTCACTGATCAAGCAGTCCTCTCTGCAAAAGGACAAGCAGTTGGCTTAGAGGAAAGCCTGGTTGCTTGAGCCTTCCTGCGTTCGTTCTCACGTGCTGTGCTCCCCTTGGAGCTGTGCTGATCCCTGTGGTTCATAGCATGACGAGTGAAAAAAAAACACAACAAAAGCCATGTTTTTGTTGGGTCCACCTTAAACTAATTAAAAAAACCAGTCAGACCTTGTTTGTGTAGCTCATACCCCATCTTTCTGAAACAGATGTGGTTGAAGAAAGGTTTGCATTACCAAGACTTTAGAAATACAACTAGAGGAAATGTTATTTCTGCAGGTAGGTAAACAGAAGGGCTTTCCTCGGCTGGGGCTGTATCCCCAGCCTTGCAGCCCCTTGCAGCTGTGGTGTGGGTGCCCCTCTGCTTTCCCCACCCTACATGCGTGGCAGAGCCAGGGTCAGGACGCTGTTTCTGGTTTCTCCTGCCCTTAGGACTAGGGGAGCATATCCCAGAGTTGGGATGTTTTTCTTTCACCCTGGGGATTTGCTTTGTTATGCTGCAAGCCCTTTCTGTGCACAGAGGCTAACCCTGGAGGTAAGGATCCCACAAGGGACAAAGGGGTTCAAGTGTCTTTCTGATCTTCCCTTCTACCCCCAGGCCAAGTTAGATCAGTTGCTGTGAGCTGATCTCAGCTGAGCTTGGAAATCCACTGAAACAGCTGCCCCAAAATAACTGTTCTGGGTAGATATTTTGGTGTGGGTGCTCCTCATAGCCTTGCATTAAAGCATCTTTTGCCAGTTAGTCTTAATGCATTGTGGAAGTGGAATTACTACTGGCTAATTAATTATTCTAGAACAGCTCTTTTGGTAAACGTCTGAGCGCAGAAAGGCCCTGCTACGAAGAGCAGTGAACTACCCATCCCACGCGGAGAGGAGGCTCTTCCCAAGGTATTAAAGCAGTTTAGTTCATTCATGGGTGTTTAGAAAGGAACATACCAGTGGTAAGTTTTATGGTGCATGACTTAAAATATTTCATATTCATTAGCAAACAAGTACCAATTAATTTTGCATTATGATGCTTAAGGAGTAGACGGCAAGGAATGGTATTTAGCTGCGGCTGTTTGGCAATTATGACCTTGTATATAATAACAGACTCAATAAATTCTTGATGTGAGAGCGCCCCATTAATCAACACAGAGTTAATTAACTGTGTTGCTTACACAGGAAGCACTGCACAGAGCTGTCTGCTCCTCTGGAGTGCTACAGGCTGAAGATGTTTGGTTTGTCTGAGACCCAGCGTGTTCCCACAGGCTTTCCCTCAGAGCTGATGCTGAAGGAGCAGCATCTCCTCTCCTCTCCTCTCCCTGTGGGTTCCCTCATGGTTTGTTATTGGCTAAAATTGGGGATTACCCGATGCTGCTTTCTGCCTTGCTGTGGCTGAGCATGTACTGCCTATTAATGCCTGCTTTTACAATAAATGTTTTATTAAAAACATTTTAGGGCTTGGGAGACTTCAGAGATTTTGTCTGCTTTCTGAGGTTTTATGTGAGGATTGCTTGCTTTGAGTGGCAAAGCAAGAGTTTTACCTGCCTCCGCCATCTACCGAGACAAATGTTTTCCCCATGCTCACCCTCATTTATCAAGTGTAACGGGACGTCCTTGACACTCTGATGGTGAGCTAATTGTGGGCTCTGGGAGCGGGGAAGGGGAGGAGAGGGGAGATCTCGCAGGACCTCAGGATGATTCAGCCAAGCTCCACTCCCCAAACGCCAGCTCCCCTGCCTCAACTATACGGTTTCTGTGCTTGGTACAGAGCGAGGCAATGCTTCGTAAATGATGGGGAAAGAAACTTTTTTTTGTTATTTCTTCCAAATTTGGGAACCAGCACTCAGCTGGCACCTCCTGCCATTAACCCCAGCGTGTCCCTGGCGGCTGCAGGCTGATAGTCCCGCTTCCCACTGCCTCTCCTGCCCGCCTTGAAAACGATGGCAAATGATATCATGGGTCTGCTACATGATGTGGAAGGTGTGCAAAAGGATGCATGCAGTCAGAAAAATTGAAAAAATAGCCGTAGAAGTGTGAAATTTTAGAAAAGATTATTTTTTGTCTGTGAACGATGGGGAAAATACAGGACTGGAGACAGACAAACTTTATGCCTTTTTGTAAGGGGGAAGTGAGGAGCCACAGAGTTAGTCAATTTGATGCCAACATTGTGAAGTATACAAAGCAAATTGTTGAACAGCAGGTTTATAAGCATCTAAAGGATGCTAAGGTAATTAAAATAAAAATAAAAACAAAAACAACAGAACCGCAAAAAAAGCATGGAAGCAAATGTTCATCATAATGAAGGACCCGTATCTTTATTTTTATTTTTTTTTCTTGCAAAGGTTCAGAGCGACAGGAAGACTGGCATTATTTCAGATTTTGAAACGACAATATCATTTGCTATAGGTGACTGGAGTTTTAAAGCCCTAAGTACGGGGGGCTGCATCCTGGTCCCCCAAATTTCAGCGATGTTTGACATTCCCTGCATTCGGTGGCATCTAGCCTTTCTGAAAGTGGAGGAGGAGTCAAGAGCGTCATGTTGGGAAGTTATAACATTTCTTGTTCATGGTTGTTTCTGGGACGGTGGAAGTAAGGATTTCTGAGAAGTGAAGTCTCTGCTGCTGATTTTCTGCTCTGTGCAGGGAGATGGGACCTTGGGTGCTCTTGTTTGAAACTTAACGTTGCATTTACAACAGCGGTAACAACGCTGTGAAGGGCCTGGACTTCTGCTAACCTCAAGGGGAAAAATGAGGAACAGTAAGTGCCTGGCTTGTTCCTCATACAAGTGTGGTGAGAGGCTGGCACCTGGGTGATTTTCCTGCCCTTTTTAATACAGGAAACTGATGCAAGGATCCTCTTTCTCTTCACCAGTTGCTTTCCGTGACTGTTTTCTTTGCAGACCCTCAGAGCGTGTTCTGCTCTCTACCAGCAACACAGCTTTCTGCTCAAGCTCTGACGTAGCTGTGGCAAAGTTAGTGATATATGAAGATGCTTTTGGCATGAGTAGAAATTACAGGATTTGGTTGCCAAGGCAAGCAATTCCAGTTTCGGCATGCAATGGGGCAAAAATCCTTTGTTTGGTTTAATGAAAGCTGTAAAACTGAGGAGAAAATAAATACGCTCTAGCAGGATCCTGGTAGATACGTAAGGAATGTAACAGTGTCTGAATCTACCCAGCGTCACAAGGTAGCAGTGGCTTTAAGATACTGACTCCTCTATTCAGAAGCATTTTTAATCCTTACATGGTACCCTACAGTTCCTTTCTTGCATGCCAGTACAGATATTTCCAGCATGTTACAAAGACAGATGAATGAATGGAAGGGGGAGAGATAACCTGATGTTTTCTGATTATTAACATTATTTTTAACAGCTAGAAAAGCTGTCTATCGAGAACATTTTGGCTGTATTGATGAAGCAGAGGGATGAGTGAGTGCAAATTTTAATGTTAGGAGGGTGACACAATTCCTGCTTGAAGAAGGATTTCTTTGCTTCTAGATGCATGGGTTAACATCTTTTTAATATTTTTTAAATACTTGGAAATTTGAATAGTTTTTTCTTCTGGCTGCAACAGGACACACCAGAGTTTCTGCTACTTGTATAGATTTTAAAAGTTTGTTATATTTGGCATCTCTTTACTTTTATAATAAATTCCAGCAGAAAGGAATAGTGATTGAAGAGAGGTGAGAGCAGATAAACTCGATACAGCAGAGGTGTGAGCACATTTAACTGTTTCTCACGATTACAGAACACACACTCTAATTGCTTGAAGGTAACTTTAATCCCATCTTAAAAGCAAGTGGACAAAGTAGATGATGATTTTGCAAGAGTAACGGCAGGGAATGTAGTTTCTGCATACCTTTAGGACCTGAGGCAGGCTGTTTTGTGGTAGGCAAAGCCTTTGTCATAAGGCAGGTGGTCTCCGTGGCTGGTGCTGGTTCTTCCTTTGAAGTCCATGCTCTGAAGCCACGTTGTAAACCTTACTTTGGCAGCATTATGGGTGTGTTGCTGAAAACACCTGGGCTGGCTGATCTCTGGTTTATTCCAGTTGTTTCTGAACACAGACGCTGCAGTTGCTTGTCCCAACCCAGGGCAACCTCTCAGGGCCCAAAGCGGAGAGCAGAAGTGATGCGCTGCTGTGCTGCCCAGCGTGCACCATGCAGAGCTATGGTGTGTCTGCTTCCAAAGCTTGCATCTTTCACAAAAACGTCGTGCCCTCTTTCCTACCTCAGCCTGGCTCCAAGCAGTTATTAAATTCTGTCTCTCGATCCCGCGTGGCATCACGCTCCCTGGATTCTCCCAGAATAGCTGAGCCCCCTTGGCTGCCTCTGGTTTTCCCTTCCTGAACTCTGCCACGCCTCCTCTGAAGCCACCCAAAGTCTGTCTCTGAAATTGCCTGATAATTAGTTTCATCTGTTCGTTCTTTTGGAAATTTTGTTCTGCTTTCTTCTTGTCTTTTGAAATTATTGTGTGCTGCTCGTTCTGCCAGCTGTGATACTGCTTGCGTTGCTCTGTCAGCACGTCTGCTGCCTTGCAGGGTTTGTGCAAAGAGAGGAGCCCAGTGCAGGTGGGCTGTGGATGAGCTGCTGCGACCACGGGGAACGGCTCGACAGAAAAAGAATTTCTTTTGGTATGTGTCTCCATGTAGCTTCCGCACACCCTAAAAAAGTAGATTAAAAGGAAAAAACAGCTTCAAAACAGCAATAAAACCACATCCTGACCTTAAAGGTAAGATGCATTGTTGAATGTTCAGGAATGTGTTCAATACGCAGGTGCAGAGTGCACATGGAAATGAAAAAACAACCCCTGAACGCTGTAATGAAAAAAAAAAAGGGACAATAATATTTAAAAAAATGAATTTAAGACAAATGTGCTTATATAGTATTTACATCACTAAGAAATTATTTTTGAATTCATTCTTTGTTCTACACATTTCTTGTGGGACTGTGTGTGGACTGTACATCAAAATACTTTTGGAAAGCTGAAGATAGGCAAGTGGTTTTTCTTATGTCACGGTGGGACTTTCTGTGAACAGTGCGTTAAATACGGGGGCTTCCTAAAAGAGGCTGCCCAAAACCATCCAGGTTTGTGCTGCCGGCCAAACCGCTGGCTGCCAAAGGGGCGCCCAGAACGGAATGATGCCCTGGCACCACCAGGGAAGTAAAGTAAAGTAAAGTTTCTTGTACCAATATAAGGAAAGTCTGCTCTAACCTATGCTTACAAAGTCTTCCTTTTTGCATTTTTTATATAAATGACTACGGTCTCTAGCCACTTCTTTTTTAAGGCTCGGTGGAGCACGGATGTGGTGATGCATCACAGTGTCACACCCAGTGACCCGCTGATTTCTCTCCTCCATACTTAGACTGCCCTAGCAAGATGCCTTACAGACATGTAATTTCACCTTTTTGAGTCCCATCTGATTTATTTCTGGCACGTGTCTTCCCTCTGCTTTAAATCACTGCATGTTGTATGCAGTACTGTTAAGATTTGATTGGTTTTCCCCTGAAAACTTTGTGAAAAGACAGGCAGCGTTTTAGCTGGTGCAGTATCTCTTGCAACCTTTGGGCACTTGTATGGAAAGCATCAGCCTGGTCGTGAACCCAACAGCCAGCAAAGAAAATGTGCCGAAGCGTGCCTCTCGGAGCAGCGTGGTCCCTTGCCAGCAGCCTGTCCTCTCGGGCCGTGCCCCACAGGTGCTTCTCCAAATCTTGAAAACCAACCCAAACCAGCACTGGCACATGAACCCATCACATGAATTGGCACATGATATCTCTCTTCTGCAGTCGTTAACTAGTTTCTTTGAACATTGCTTAGTTCTTGCAAATAGCCTTTCACAGAATACCCAGTGCAAAACCTTTCTAGCATTTTTCCCCCCAAATGCGGCTTTCTGGGTTTACCTCAGCAGTCAATAGCAATAATAAATATTATTGCCACTCAGGAGCTACCTTGTTGCTGGAGGGAATGGAATGGAAAATGGAGGGGGTGTATCAGATGGCTTAGAAATTCCCTATGACATGTCTTACATTAAGGTGATGAATTTGGGTGCATTTATTATCCCCCTGGGGATGCGATGCATTGGATGATGGAGCACTCGGACAGACACGGGGAAGGGGTGTTATTTTGGTAAATGTTGTGTGAAACACAAGTTTAATGGTGGTGGTGTTATTTCTCTTCTAATTGTTTTCTGGGACGGCAGCATTGTTAATTTGAGTAATTATTTTTGTAGTTCCTTGGTTTGGTATTACTTGCTTCCTGTCCTAACAGCTTTTATGGTGTTTTCAACTGTAAAGGGGTTGCCTTTTTGCACCTAGCCATGTGTGTAACCATCTGGAGCTGTTACTTTTTAACCCCTGTGAATAATTTAATTCTGGTATCGGTATATTTGCCAGTGGTCACAAATAAATGCCAGTCATTCCTGAGGTTAAAGAAGACAGGAGCAGAACTGACACATTCTGCCCTTCCTCGTCTGTGCACCTGGTTAGGTGCTGGGGGTTGTTCCTTTTTGTGTATGATGATAAGCTGTAGTTTAGTTTGTTGTTAATGAGACCAAGTTGAGATACCTCTTTTCCTCCCTATCAGGTTTGTAACTTCACGAACCTGCTCTGATTATTTGAGGATGAATTTATTTGTGTCTTAACATTGTAAGAAAGGGAAGAACGTGATGCCGAATAGTTATTTGTTGACTGTATTAGTTTATACACTAAACAGTTTTTACTGAATTTTTAGCTAGCGAAAATGTAATTTCTGGACGTCTCATTGCTCGTGATATTAACTGCAAATTTAAATGAATCTCTGTTGTCTTCTATTACATGTGAAATGCATATCAATTTGCTGCAGTTAACAGCAGCAAAATTTCATGATAGCTGTATTCTGCATTGTGACAGACAATTTTATGTGCATATTATTTTTTCTGCCATCATTTCTAGTGTCCAAGAACCATTGGTCCACGAAATCAGATCTGCGTGGCTGTTCCTGGTGTACTAGCCTTACCTCATTTGCTGTGACAAACTTTGGTAATACAGTATGCTGGAGGTGTGTGGCCCCTTTTGCAGGTCACATCGGCAGGTCTCTGCTTCCCTTTTTGTGACAGCAGCAGGCGTGAAGCTGCTGTATGGGAGCATGGCTGGGAGCTGAGGTTTGGCTTGGAAACTGCCACCCATGAGAAGCTGATGGTGAAAATGAGTCGCAGGGTCAGCAGATACAAGGGAACACCGTGTGGGCACATCTTCCCAGCCCTCTGGCAGTAATGGACTTGGGGGACATTTTGGAACATCCCAAAGCTTTTGGTGTTTGGATCAGTGGTGTTTTAGGCCCATCTCTGTAACTCATCACTTGCTTGGGGTTACAACTCTACTGAAAACTCTCAAAGCCTTTGGAGAAGTGCAACTATTTTGTTTTCTTCCCTTAAGCTAGCGGACACACCTCCTGTGCTTGCTTACTGAGGATATAGTCACCTTTTAAAATAAAAGCAGATTGCTTTTTAAAAGAAAACAAACTATCAGGGCTTAAACATGCAATTAACTGTGTTTTAATCTCATGATATTCAGGTGATGTCAATGTGAGTGCACGTGTGGGGAGCGTTTGCTGTGTGATGCTGATACCTTGTATTGGAGAAAGAGAAGCTCAGGATTCAGCAGGAGCAGTGAAAATTCGTGTTGATTTACCTCTGCATTACATAAATGATGAGCTGTATATTCAGAGAGTGTCAGCAAGGTCGTTTTGAAAGATACTGGAGGCAGAAGGTCCTCAGTGGGTTTGTGTATTTATTGACCAAGAATAATTTCACCTTTAGTAGTACTACGTGCAAAATTAAAATACAGCATGTCAATATGAGTAACTGAGTTAATGCTTTAAGAACTAAAGAGTCTTGTGAGCAGCATGTGTACCTCCCTGAAATCCTGCTACGCTGGGGGTAACATTTTTCCAAACAGGTCCAGTCTGGGAGGTACAAAAGTGTAACACTGTTGCTGGGAATGGAAAGCTTTTGAAGTTGTTTTCAACGTGCATGGTTTAATATGACAATAAACCATATGTCAAAATGCAGCTGGAGTGACACCAGAACGAGTACAACAGAAAATAGAACAGAAACAGAGGCTGGAAATCTACAGAGAACAACACGGTGAGCAAGTTCTCACATATCAAGTATGTACAGAAGCTTAAGCTTGCCTTCTTTTGAAGGTTATATTGAATTTCTGAGTTGGAAGACAATAATACAGCATCTTAAATCAACTCTTATCTGATCTGTCTCACTATATCTTGTTGTTTCTGTGCATGTTGGTATGACCTCTTTGTTTCTTCCCTAAACGGTTGCAATGGGAAGATTTTTTTTTAGCATTCTTTACATCCTGGCGAAGGTGAGCATCTGACTTGGTGGAATGTGTTGGTCAGGAGTCCTTCCATTCTTCCTTCCCTCTTTTTTTTGGATAAATTTTAGTAGCTTTCTTTATAAAGGTGAGCAAACCACACGCACAGCAACCAGGATGTCCCATCCCAAAGGTGAAGCAGCGTAGCCACATTTGTTAAAATGCTGATTGCTGCTGCAGCGAGCTCACACTGAGATGCACTTCCCCTATCTCATGTTTTAAAGTATGTTAGTCAGATGGAGATTAGTGCTGTCACTTCTTTCGCTGTGCATTATTAATAATGAAAGGACTGAATAATATGGTGCGGGCTAATGCGTGGCAGTAGAGGCAGTGGCCTGAATTTGACGTGCAGTTGGTAAGTGAGCTATATTCTGCTTTTTTCCATTATCGTTCTAGTTGAATTGAAAACCATTTTTACTGTTTCCTCTGTTTTCCTCTTCCATCTGTCAGATTGGATTCTCAAATCAAGCTGCATGAGTTCAGGCTTTTTGTCTGGAAAATACCAATTCAGGAAAATTAATTAATGTCCTGAATTCAAGTGCTAAGCTCTTTTGCTGTGTCCTTATCTCTTTGCTCTTCTTAAGCGTTATCAGATCTCGTCTTCTGTCTAAGGAAATCCTGATGGTGTGACTCAGATTGCCAGGTAGCATCTGTCCTTTGTCTTCTGGATGGAGAATGGAAGTCAGCCACTGAAGTCTATGGCAAGAGTTTCAAATGTGTTCAGACCATGTGTTTTCCCTCATGAAGCTTCTCAGCTCTCTCTTTTTCCTTGTTCAGAGGATGCTTATGATATGGGGTTTGACAAATGGGTGATAACTTCCCTCCAGGCAGAGGCAGCTCAGCAATAGGTGGCCTGAAGACTGAATCAGTGTTTTCCATGTGCAACCTGAGTTCGGTTTGGTTATTGAAGGTTTGCAAAGTGACGGGGTCTGTAAGCTCAGGTAAAATAAATCGGATGCTGTAAACATCCTACTTCCCCTCTTCCATGCCTTAAAGATGATCTCATTCCCTTATGCAGCAAAATGTAGGATTGTTATAAACAGGAAACGTTATCAAAACAAATTAGCTGCACCCACCCTTCAAGCCTCAATTATATCCAAAGAACTTGCTTGAACAGAGTAGACTACACTTGTGCACAAGCGCAGAGCTCTGATTATATCACTATATTAAGAAAAGGGGTTGTAATAACATGGGAGAAAATCACAATTTTCACAAGAAAAACTGGAAGGGATCCAGATCTAAACTTGGCAGGGTTAGTTATATGTAATTGAAGGTCTGGGAGGTCAATCTGTTCCATGCTACAGTTTAACTTAATTTATGTAATTAAAGCTGCTTCCGTCTCCTTCCCCCCAAATAAATTTGGCAAATGCTGCTTTTTCTTCAGTGTGGGGAACAATGAAAGTTACTGACTGTGACTAGGAATTGCCTGGTGAACTCTGCATAAGCGAGGGAGATACTATCCGTGGAAGTCTCTTATCTGGCTTCATTAGGGCTCATTAAATAACAGTAATGCTGCCTGATTATTATTTATAGTGAAGCATGCTTGTGGGTGCATTTCCAGGAGACACAGAGATAAAGTAAATGAGGGGGAAAAAAGAATCCCATCCAGTGGCTCTTTAAAAGATAAAATTCAGCTAAGTTGTAGGTACAAGTGTATTTTAATTTTTCCTGGAAGCTTGGCTTGTTTTCCATCAGCCATTACAAGTGGGGAAGAAACAGATTTTTTTTCTCTGCTGTCTGTGAAGCCCAGTGCCTTCGCGTTGCGCTCTGACAGTGCTGCTGCAAGCCTCGAGTGTTGTGCAGGTGTCACTGGTGGAGTTGGGGAAGGGCTGCGCCTGTGCACCAGCGAGAAGACAGCCCAGTTGGCACGCGTTTGCTCATGTTCCAAGCATAGCAGAAAGTCCTTCTGGGCCAAAACCAAGTGCAGCTAGTACAAGCTCCTTGTTTTCAGCTCGGGAGCCGGGCGCTGTCCCAAGCAGGGTCCGGCACGTATGGGTGGGGTGACGTGGCCGAAGAGGCGTCGAGTCGTGATGAGAGGTGGAGGCCTGCTGACCAGAAGCATGGCCAGGGCCTGCTGCTGGCATTGAAGTTGCCTGGTTTATTTGGTTTGACACTGCTCCTTTGGTGCTCGCTGTTGGTAAGCGGCCTGGCTGTCACGGCTGGAAGCTCTGCTAGTTTGCGTTTTGAAGGGTGAGCAAGAAGTCTGTAGGTACACCAATGTTTTGCTGCACTTCTGCATTTTTTTTTCCTCTTTGCTCAACCTTGTGCTAAAGAGGCTTCATGCATTACTTAAGGGGAAAGGCAGAGGAGTGGGGCTGATCTGGTGCAAGCAGTGGGTGCAGAGGGGTAGCTGGTGGCGAGCAAAGTGCTGGAGTGCCCCAGGCCGTGCTGCAGGACGAAGTGTGGCCCTCCTGCCCATGCTGCTCTCCCCAGCTGTAATTACAGCAGGAGATGTCTCAGCAGAGGAAGTTGTTTGTAACCCTGCTGCCACATGTCAGTGCTGTTTGGCTGGACTCTGTTCATCCAGGCTGCTGCTGGGGATCCGGTGCAACAGGGAGCTCAGGAAGTCCCGGGGTCAAGTGCCCTGCAGAGCAGGCATCTGGCCAAACCAGGTGTTTTACATTGCTGTTGCTTCTTTTCAGAATGAGCAATGCTGACATGGTTATTAAAGATATGAAAGGCAAAACAGCACCGTTCCCCTTTCTGTCCTGTGTTCGTACATAGTCATCCCAACCTCTTAACTCTGTACATGCACAGACGAGCCTTGACCTGTCCTGGGAGTTTGACAGGTGCATAGGTGTTAAAAGTGCTGCCTCTTCAGTAATTTTCCTGATGTAGTGATCTGGCCTTTACCAGTCGCCCTAGGTTTAAATGGCACAGGATATATATATATATATATATATATATATATATATTTAAGAGCATTAGTTATGCTCCCATGCTTGTTTTAATAATAATCCCAAAAAGGGCCCTTTGAGCTCCTGGGGAGGTAGGCTAGCAGAAGCTGTGTTTTGGTGGCCTTCCATGGTGCCTGGCTTCTGCAGTGCCTCAGGTCCTGTTCTAAGAAGTGAAAACCTTTGTGGGAAACGTGTGGAGAGGCAGTGGATTTTGCAAATGTTGGGACTTCCCTGCATCAGCCTAGGAGATCCTGGTGCTGGGTGTCTGCAGGACTGCTGGGCAAGAGCTTTCACTACATAAAAGGTGTGTAGAAATTGAGTCTGCTTTTACAGGAGGCATCCCAAAGGACCCATCTGTGCCTCTTGCCCTTTAAGCAGCAAGAGCTCTGGTGCCAACCTGGCTGCTGGAGGCCAAGGAGGAAGCCTGGGCACCTTAAATGCTGGCAGAGCTGCTCCTCTCTGCTGATGGGACAGCAGCACCAGCACTCCCTGAAGTAGCCCTCACTGTTTTTTCTATTCTGGTTGTGGTGCGTTGAGCCAGTGATGCAGTGAAACTCTAATAAACATTTTCCCCTTGAACTCTGTCTACTATACTATATATGCTGTCCTATACTACCCTTCCTCTGTTGTGATACAATAGTCGCAGCCAGTGATGGGATCCCTAAATCCTCTACTGGATGTTATGATATAGCAAAATCTAGCTGTTCCTTTGGGTGCCTTTTGTATGTCTGTACTATGTGTACACAGAAAAGCATGTATATGATTTTATTTTAGAACAAGGTATTTATTAGGGAAAGTTGACTGGAGCTTTCGTTTTTCCAATGCAGTTGAAGTCTCAGAAGAATGCAGGTGGAGGTTTTTTCATATGCCCCAATTGTTTGACTTGAGTTGAGGCCTGAAATCCAGCTCTGTAAATCTTTTCCAAAATATTATTGCAGCATATATGATATATACATCTGTACGTGTATAGTATATACATGTGTGTGTAAAATATTACAGGTTGCTTACAAAGTTTTGTCTCCGAGATAAAACAAATTCCTTGACCTAAGGAAGCACAGTGGAAAGATCCCAGTAATTACTGGCAATTTTCAAAACTGCCTCCGTCCAAGTTGAAAGAGAAGATGAATCGTCCACCCCAGCAGAAAGTTACAGGGTAAATGGTGCTTGGCGTATTTTCTTGGTGACTAAACTCATAATTGGCTCCATGTGGGCAGAGGATCTGGCTGTGGTGAGCTGAGACCTGCACAGCAGACACAGAAGTTGTGTTGGAGGCAGTAGGTAGAACATGGCATTTGTACGGATGCTACGTGCTCTGGTGTTTTAACCATTGCTCCCTCAGAAGCCATGTCCAGTTTGGAGAGGGTTATTTTATTTTTTTCTCATTGTCTAACTGTGGTTATTAAAGGTTACCATTGTTGCTGACAGATGGGTACAAAATAATTTCTTTCCTATATGAATGAATTTGACAATGAACCCTAAGCAACATCCTGGAGCCTTGGGTAGTTTCAAATGCCTTCAAAATAGTTGTCCAAAGCTGAAATAAAACACCCAAACATAATAAAACAGCTCAAAATTATGCAGTTAAATCTTAGTGATGATTGCCTGATATTATCATTCTTGAGGCTACTTTGTTGTTAATTACTACTTTGATACCATTTTACTTACGTGTTTTAGGTTTAGATGCTGCCCTCCTACGCCACCCTTACAGCTATTTGGCTTAAATACAAGAAAATGACAACCAAGTCCTGCCCGTTCCTGTCTGAATGCCAGACAACTCCATTAATGTCATCATTGTTGTTGTGAGCTATTACTGCAGGACTTATGTGAGCATTTATTCATATTATTAATTATATTGATCCTTTTTTACTTACAAAAGGGAACAGGCCTGGCTTCCAGAAGAAAAGTTGACTTTGATATGCACGTTTACTTCCCTTTACCTCTGGAAAATTCAGGCCCTTAACTTGAGACTCAAGGATGTTTTCTGTCTGCGTCAGAAGCTCAGCACTCGCTCCAAGGCATACACGTAATTTATGGACTCGCATTGCCTGGTGAATTGTTAGGACTCCTTGTCTGCTGTGCTGAATTGAATGCACATAGCAGTTCAAGTAGCTCCTCTATTTTTTTTCCACCACAAATGAGGTTTCTTGCTGCAAACAAAACCTGAGCTCTCACCTCTCTCCATCCCTTTCTTTCCTCTTTTCCCCCCTCTGCATCAGGCATGATTCTTACTGCTATTTAAAGCCCTGGTGAGTGGGGAAAAAAACACAAAGCTATGTAAGCAGCTGTTACAGCGGCAATGGCGTTATTCTTTTATCAGGTAAAACCTCCTCATCTTCAGTGCCTCGGTGGCAGTGCCATGCTGTCTCTAGGGCGTGGTGTGGATGCTCCATGGCCCCTCTCACGCTCTGATGGCAGCTGGAGGCCGGAGCTGGCTGCAGCAAAAACACGAAGCTGTTACCCAGCCTCCCTTCCGTACGTTAATGAAAACCAGCTCAACTGGCCAGGTATTAGATACATAATTCATTTTATAAATAATTCTGTCCTCAGCTTAGCAGGCAAGTGCTTATTAGCTAAAAACATTGCCAGAGCCTCAGGGAGCAGTCTGAGTGAGCAGATTTTAAGGTGCTGAATGAAGCCCCGTTCCTGGTGATGGGCCGAATGAAGCTGCCTGCGGACTGGTGAGGTGAAGGAGGAGGGCTGTAGGGACGTGCTGGTTTCAGCAAGCCAGGAAAGAAACCCTGAGCCCCAGACTTTGTGCCAGCAGGCTGGTTGTGAATGTTTTCTGGTCTCAGCTTTGCTCTCCTGTGTTTTTGGAGTATGGGTAACTGAAACACAGACCTCCAGCTTGGGATCCCGACGTGGTGGGACCTCAGCAGTCCTGCCAGCCTGGCGCTGCTTGTGTCCTGGCGCTGCTCCTCGTGCTGGAGGTGTTCAGTGATGGTGTTCAGCTGAATGAAGGGGGAGGAGGTGGGTTAAAAAACAGGCCAGCAGTATGTTTGCAGTGCCTAATTCAAAACATCTAATATGGTAGGTAACAGTCCCTTACTTGCAGGGGAATCACATGCTGTCTCTTCTCATGGTGATGTCTTGGTGAAGTGCAGAAGTATTTTTGGCCACTGCCACACAGTGGAAAACAGTCTCATAGTTCAGCTCTTCATAGTCCTCTTGGTGACATGCAATTGTCCTTCGGGTCCTCAGGTTCCTTCTGCGTAGAAGGGATGGAGCAAGTGTGTTAGGTGGTGTGTGGACAGTGTTCAGAACAGAAACTGGTGGAAGCTTTCCATAGTGTTGTGGTGGTGGTACCAGGCAGCTGAACACCACAACCGCTCTCACTCCCGCTCCTTGGAAGAGGAGGGGAACAAGTAAAGGAAAGAACAACTCACGGGTTGAGATAAGGATAATTTAATTAAAGGAAAAAAATAATTATTAAGGAAGGAATATTATTAATTAAACAATTTAAAGGGATAAAAGGGAAAAGGGAGGGGGAAAGGGAAAGAAACAAAACAAGTAAAGGCTATGTGGAAGTACAGAGGAAAGAAATTCCTCTCTACTTCCCACAAATGAGCGATGCCTGACCACGTCCTTGCAGCAGGGCCTCAACACACATAGCCGGTGTTCGGGAGGAGGCCCAACGTTTTCACGAGAGCCCCCCCCTCCCCTCTTTTTCCTTTTCCCACCTTTTATTGCTGAGTGTGACACCACATGGTACGGAACATCCCTTTGGTTGGTTTAGGTCAGCTGCCCTGGGGATGTTTCTCTTCCCACTTTCTTGCCCACCCCCTAGGAGGGTTGGAGAGAGTCCCGATGCTGTGCCAGCACTGCTCAGCAGCAGACACAACACTGGGGTGATCCCACTGCTGTTCTGGCTCCAAGTGCAGAGCACAGCACTGTGTGGGCTGCTGCAGGGAACGTTAACATCCCAGCCAGACCCAGTACAAGCGTGAGGTTTCGTTATGGAGAAGTTTAAGCTTCATGAACAATTTTAATGAGCATGGTTATACCTTGACACGTTATTTGTTATTAGATTGTGACTTGTCCGTTTTGCTAGAACACATTACAAAGCAAGTACAAAGCTGGTTTAAACGTTTCGTTTGAAATTGCTGCGGGGATGTAAAGCTTGTAAGTGTGTTGGGGAAAGGGGAAAGACCCAAGTACCAACCCAAGAACATTTATCTGCAAAGGCTACCAAGATGTATTATTTAAAAATATGTTTTTCTAGCTTAGACTTGGGAAAGTGATTAATGCTTATTATTTAACACAGGAATTCAAGCACTTACAGGCTTTTAAGAGTAATGAGTTCTTTTGGTCTTAAGATTTTGTCTTGAAAAATGTGAAACACAGATCTGTTATGTGAAGAGTTCACAGAAGACAAGTTCGTAGCTTTGGTATTTCCTTAAAAAAGTTAGCCTTTCTCCAGACGGCTTCATACTGTTGAGTAGCATCTCCATGTAGGCTGTGATAGTATCAAAGAGGGCTTTATTTTTGCCTTCATCATGACCTTCAAAGAAAAACAAAAACAGAAGAGCCAGAATTAACCTTTTCATATGTACATGTTTGAAATTGTGAACATAGAAATCCATGAATGTACTTCTGTAAAAATCTCTTCCCAGGGGGTTCCCATAGTCCAACTCATTTCACTGTTGTTTTTCAGGAGTGGAAAACACTCTTGCTCTTTATGATGAGTTTTTTGGCTACTTGCCATTGCTTGCTGTTTATCAGGTATGCCTAATGTCTTTGGTGGAGGAAATACACATTTTTTTTGGCACATACAATCAAGTTAAGTGTAGCTTAATTTACTTTTTTTTTTTTTTTTTTTTTTTTTTGAGAGAGAGAGACATTTCTTTGGTATGCTAACTGTGCAGAGGGATTTTGCAAGCATTTATTTTGTACTCCCTACTTACTGTCTACCAAGCTGAAATTTGCCCTGGCATTACTCAGTTAAAAATTTGAAACGTAACAGCAGCTCTTTTGCTCCTCACGTGTGTAAACTGAAAGTGAGATGGAGCTTGAAATTCTCGTATTGTTGCAGTTTCTAAAGGAAAACAGAGCAAAGATTTGTGAGAAAGTGGTGCAGTGGTAGGGCTCAATGCATTAAAAAAATTGGTTTAACAAGTTTTCAGGGATAAACTACTTTATCAGTAACATAATCTGTATCCTCAAAATTGTATTTCCAAAATAGTGAGTGTTAACTTCTTTAAAAAAAAAATGCTTTATCTGGCAAAACGATAATAGCTGCCTGAAGTAGGGCAGAGATTCATACAGCAGCTGTTGGCTACTGTAAAATAAATTGCATGACTCTTTTCTAATTGTAGTTTCTTGATGAACAGGACAGTGTCTCTCATCCTTAAGTATTTTATGGTGGGCTAAGTCCTGAGTCAAATAAAGTGTTTAATCAAAGCCTCCTTAGAGCTGTGTGTTTTTTTAATAGGGCATCTACCCTTGCAAAAAATTATTTGGAAAACTCCTTTATACCTTTTCCTGGTCCATTTCTGTGGTTGTGATGGGAAGTAAGTGCTTATGATTTGTGAAAATATTTGCTAACAACTGTTCCAACATTAGAAGAAAGCTCTGATCCAAACTTCTGCTCAGGCTGGGCTGAAATATAAGGACCAGTTGTTAGGGCTTTAGGACTTAACTTCTTCAAAGTTGATAGTGTCTATGCATGTTTAGGATTTCAACTGCCCAAGAGCAATGCAAGCGTTGCTTTTGTAATATGATACAAAAATCATGATCTTTCTTTTCTCATGTACTATTATAGCATCACTTATAGCATCACCAGCACTGTTTTTTTTTTTTGTTTTTTTTTTTTTGGGAGGTGGCATTACCTAACATGTAGCTTGTAATGGAAATTCCTATCCTCTCTTTACCACCCCCCCGATGTGATGATTTGTCACCTCCCTCCTTCACCCAAGATGTTTTGAAGAAGCCAGTATTTTCAGGCAAACAAATAACTGCAGTAAATGCCACTATTTTGCATATCCTTCCTTTTATGCCAGCCAAGCTGTGCTGGCAGGAAGCAATGTTAAGGTCTTAGGAAGAAACTCCTTGCTGCTGTAGCACATCTAATTTTGTCCCAGGTTTGAAACTGATTCCTATGAAAAGGGATTCTGTGCTGTCAGGTAAGAAGTGGTGGTGAAACATGTAGAAATGAGTGCATCTTTCCTGCTGCTGTTTTCAAGCATAACGAAGTGGTGGAGTCACTCCTGAACTTGACTGTGAACATTGGCATGTTTTGTTTATCTCGAACGCTTTCGTCATGCAGCTGACGTTTACTGAGCAATTGAACTTCTGGAGACCCGTATTCCCCTGGAGACTTGTTGCTTGAATTCTTACCTGACAGTAACATATTGCTCCTCCCTGTGCTTTCTTACTGTTTTACAACAGATTTCCAACTGCTCCCTCTTCTATCACCTCGAAAATATCAGGAAGTTATCTTGTATTTCAACAAGAACTTTTATTTCTTTTTTAGTTCATTTAAGTGGAAGTAACTGAAACAGCTAGCAAGGGTCTGTCTCAATGACTTTGTTTTTCTTTCAGAATAATATCCTAGCGAGTTGTTCCTGCACAAAAGTCAGTATGAACTTGAATTGTTGCTTGTTTGTTCATATTATTTTGTAGAGAAAATAGCACTTTTTTTTTTTTTTTTTTTTAAAAGGCAATTAAATATTGAATGTTTTTTATATCACCCACGGAGCCCTCAGCATGAATTAGACTGTTATTGTGCCAGCTCTACTCAGATACAAAATAGACCAGGAGCTTCTCCCATAAGACCTCGTCATTCTTGTGTCCTCCAGCAAGTGGACTTGCTTTCTTTTATGCAGCATATATGAAAATAACATTGCCTGAAAATCCACCCTCAAACTTAAAAAGGGGAAAACACACACACACACGGCCCCTTGGAGGAAGCGATTAACTTGCATCCAGGCTGGGCTGTGTCTCTCTGTCCCTTGTGGCTGCAATCACACAAGCATGGTGCAGCTGAAATTGCTGAATAGCAAACATTTTTCCTTTCCCTCTTTTCATGTGAAGAAAACTGATTCGTTCAAGTGCAGATCTCCACACGGTGGAAGTGTTGGTGTGAAGTAAACTGCTACCTGCAGGTCCACCTGATGGTGAGCTCAGCCTTTAGTTCTGCCAGTACCCCTGCGATGTGCCCTGTCCTGGCCTCTTGCTTTCCCTAACTCTCAAGTGGGGTAAACACCAGGACTTTTGGTGTTCAGAAGTGCTCTAATGCATGGCAGTACTGCAGCATGGTCTCCGCTTCCCTTCTCCCCATCCGTTGTTTATGCTGTGTCTGAGATGAGTATCTTTTGTTTTTCCTGTAGATAATAATAACTGCCTGCCTCAACCAATACAGGGTCAGGTTTTTCTTTCAGGAAGATGTGGGAAGAAAAAAATGAATGTGGGTTTTGTAAAGTATGCGTGACAGTAGAGGTTTGAGGGCAGAGAAGCGTTGGTCTGTGCGCTAGGTGGGAATGTAAAATGGCTGCCGAGCTGAGGTGCTCACAGAGGACATCTTCACCTCAGCCATGTCTTGCTCATGGGCCACCCAGCAAGGTCTCCTTGATGTCAGCTTTTTCCTATCATGAAAAGACAGTGATGCTGCTTCATGGCAGAAAGCCATTATCGTATTGCTGATAAGCTGTGCCAAATAACAGAAGTGTAGGAGTTGCCATATGGGTTAATAGGTTTCCGTTATTGATCTGATCAATCTTTGACGTTCTGTCACATTTCTTTTCAAAATAAGTGTTGTTGCTTGCTTATGCCTGGTCGTATTTTTGTGTCCCTGTCAACATGGGAAACAGATCTTCTTGCTCTGAGAAAGGTAGCAGCCTGGATTCAGTTTGTGGTCTAGAAGTGAGATGTCTGGATGGCCAAAGCTGATGAGGCAAATGAAACTCCCCACAGGGGACTCCTGTATTTCTGTATTAATTCCACTGCTGCAGGGGGACACACGGCTTGTTCTTTTTTTCTTTTCCCTCTCAGTCATTTACTCATTCACTCACTAGCTTTAGGTAAATCAACCGTGTAGGTCTGATTTTTGTCAGTACAGGCTATATAATTAGACTCTTTGCTGTTTATATGATTCCTATCTGACATGAGTTTTCGTTATCTCATGACTTTGCTGTACTGCCTGCTTCCGTGGCTATGAAGAAGTGCTGGCTCCATTTTGCCTCAGCCTTACTGTGTGACATTTTGGAAGCAAGACCAGAATTTCCTGGAGCCTCCTTTATCTCTTGTTGTTCCATCTCATGGAGCATTCATCCTCTTTTACAGTTGTATATACTTTGGCTGTCTTACCCCATGAAATGTGCTGGCATTTAGCTGTAACTCACAGTTACTCAGATGATTTATTTCCTCCTTGCCTTCAGAGTTTAGTCTTGCTTTAAATGGGACTGACTTGGATGGCAGCCTCTTGCACTGCACCTCCCCTCCTAAGCACGGATTGCCAGACCTTGTACTAACCCAAGATATGATTGTGGAGCAAAGTGGATGGGTTGTTGCTTACTTAGTACTACTTTCTGCTTTTTGATATGGTTGTGTTCATTCATCTTGTGTTTTCAGCTGCTTTCTCTGATACCTGTTGGCAAAAACCTCCAAGATATATCTTGCACTTCCTCTTACTGCACTGGAGGAAGCCCTGTTCTGAGCTGATAGATGCAGTTTTTTTTAACTTGCCGACAACATGTTAGGGAGAAACTTTGGGCTGGCACAGCAAGAATTGTTTGTCACAGCAAGTGTAATTGACAGCAGGAATTTGCTATTGACGAAGTGTCAAAATCAAGGCATTTGTGTTGCTGTCTTCTGCAAGGGACACCCACACAAACAGAAGAATCCTGACTGTGTTGAAATACAATGACATTGCTGATGATTTTGAGGTGTAGTTTAAGAGCCAGAGTAGCTTCCTTATAACAGATTTGCGAAGCATAGAAATGTCGTTCTTGTCGGCTGAGGTTTACCCTACTGTTTCTTCAAATGCTGCATTTTTTGCTATGTATTTGGAAGAGATTGTCTCCTGTTCTCTGAAGAATGCATGAGAGTTAAGTGCCCTGTGTGCCCTCATGCTTTTCCCTTCACATTACATTTATTATTTTCATTATTATTTTTTAACTGTCCAAGAGACTTTGCAGGTATTTCGCAATGCCAAAATATGTAGGCACCAACCATATAAAACCAACAGAAAGTGTTCTTCATCGGTGCAACTTGGAGATGTGTTAATCCTTGTAACTTGTGAAGTCAAGGCCTGTTGTCTTCCAGACTCTCTCTGTAGGTTTCTGTTTTGGTCCTGACTTTAGAAACATGCTTGCCCGAGTTAGGCTTTGTGCCTTGACTGAAAGGTTATCCGATGCAAGGGATGCTCTTGTCAGCTGGGTTGTAACAGATACCACCTGCCTTTGGTAATATGCTGTTACCTGTTCTTGTTTCATTCTGGTGTCAGCTGAGATGTTGTGATCATGTGCTTGAAACTGGGGGGAACCAACCTCTTGGGATCTTTCTTTTAGAGATAATAAGGAAAAGGTGTGCGAGACTGCTGCTGTTTTAAGATGCGGATACTGTTGCCTAGATGTTGACTATGCCTTTAAGAAAAAAGCTAAGTATTTCTGGCTGGTACCTATCTGAAATTGTGTTTACCCTACAGTGTTTATTAAACCTGAGTTAATTTTCCTCCTCGATCTATTGCTCCAGGAGCTGTGCCAGCGTCGCTCTGTGATGACTGGCAGTCTCCGACGGTGCGGGCCGCAGGCCAGTTTCCCCTTGCAGCGTCGTCGGTGGGCCAGGGCTTCACAGGCCAGCAGTGCCCCAGCAACCCTAGAGATATGCCTCTATTTAAAAATAATAATTATTAAGCTTTCATGACTCTCCCTCTCTCTCCTTCTCCCTCCCGTCTGTTACTCTGACGGGCTCTTGAAATCAAGTAATTAGCATCACCCTGTCCCGTGCTCCCAGCAGTCTGCAAGGTGACTGAGGATTGCTCGTTCTTTTCAGTCCTGTGATATTTTTGTCAGGACTGTGCTGGCCGAGGTGAATGGTGTGAGTCAGGCGGCTCTGTTGGTGCTGGCTTTCTCATGCTGTTCCTCACAGCCATTGCTGCCAGTCTGTGCTTCTTGTCGCCCTGCTGTGGGGACAGGGCCTGCTCCTGGCTCACACCAGGCAGCTTGCTTGGCATGGGTATTCACAAATCTAGTTTGCAGAGAAACTTCTGTACCTGATGCAGTCCTTGGCAAGTCTGGGAGAAATTTTGGCTATCTGAGCTGCCCTCAGACGTGGGTTACCAGGATGAGACCCAAGGGCATCAGGGTATCAGTGGCATTGCTAGGCACAGCCTTTCTAGCTCAGTAATCCCAAGGGATTCACCTGCGGCCCTGAAAAGCACTGAAATAAAACATGAAAGACCTGAGGACCTGGCAAGTAGGAGAGTTGATCTCAGCCCAGTAGTAAATCACTGGTCTGGGCTACTAAATCATGAGTTGTTGAGGAGAAATGCTATGTTCCTGGAGAGATAAAAGTGAAGGTTTTTCCAATAGATAAGCCCAGCTGGGCCAAGACCATTTCTTTGGGACAAACATAGGCAATACATGCATCCACATATACATATCGACATCTGAATTATATTTCCATAACGTCCTGCTTATACTGTCAGCATTTGTTAACATGTCAGTGCCAGCCCAAGGGACATGGATTTTGTTCCTTTTTTTTTTTTTTTTTTTTTTTTTGTCTTCCTAGTGTAGACAGAGTTGTACTGGTTGTACCAAATCACACTAGATTTAGTGCTCCTGTATTTTAGTTTGTTCAGTGAACTGCATAGGCTAAAATAAAAAATAAAACCCCACAAATAACAAAGAAAATTTGAAAACCCAGTCTCTGCTAGGAGGTTTTTGTTAGGCAGACACCTCAGCAAAACTAAAAGTGGAATGTCATCTTCCTTCTCCCTCAGGTGGCTGGTACATACATATATAAGAGATTATTGTCTTAAGCATCTTACAGAGTTTTAATGTTCAGCAGAGCATTACTCTGAGTAAATAAGAACCGTCTTTTCTGTAGGAAAAAATCATCTTGTTCTATGACTCTGTTCTCGCTGCCTTACGTGTTTCATATTGGAACAATCTGATTAAATGATCTTACCACCTAAAAGAATTGCACTAATACATGGCATAATTGTGATTTCTTGAAAATGGGATGGATTCTTTGGGAACCATGCCTGGTCTTGGGATATAACATCCCCTAAGCATAAGGTACTTGCTTCTAGTCAAGGGACGTGATTTGCATTAGTCACAGGCAAGCAGAAACAGCACTTTTGCTGTTTTTCATTGACCACATTATGCTTTTCTAAGGAATTAAGCTTTGTCTTGGGCTGAATTTTCTATGAAGTGACTTTCTATTTAGTGGTATGGACGCTGATCCAGATCAGCGGGTAAGTGTGATGTGACAGGCTTGTCTGTCATTGATACAGGCTGCATGCAAGCTGCTGTTTTGGAAGGAAAAAGCTCAGTGTCCTGTTACGTGTCCCTTGTACCTTCCCAGTTCCTTTGTGAAAATGAATAGGAAAATTCATTTTAGGTGGTTGATTTTGTCCAGAATCCATGTCTACATGGAGGAGGAAACATCAGCTGATACTCAGGTTTGTCTCTGACTTGGCTCTGCCTTCCATGCAATATGCGTGCTAGGTGTTTTCCCCTTTGGGCTTAAGCTGCAAAGCCTGTTGAAGCTGAAGCTTAGTGGATTTGGGGCTTTTACTTCCCTGAGATGAAGCACATCATCATGTCACTTGCAGGTACTGCTGCTATGTGGTCTTACAGGCTGCTTGTTTTTTCTTTTATTTGTTCCTCTCTTCCCCCAGCCTTTATCCTTGAACCTTTTTGGTTCTCCCTCAAGAAAATAGAGGGAGTTGCTGATGTTGAACAAAATAGGATAATCACAGGAAGAGCAATGTTGTCCCAAAACGCAGGCAGCTCTGGGCTAGATTAACAATCATCCTGCAGGCTTTCTCTCCTCAGGGTACTTGAGGAAATCTTTACAAGAAATCTGTGTATCATTTGCATCCATATATGGCAATTATTTATTTTTTAGAGCAATCAAAGGAGCGTTTGTTATGAAAGTAGAGGTCTTAAACCTGCTTTCTCTTGGACCCCAGTCCTTGAACATATTTCAGTTTCCTGGCAGAAGTGTGTTTCCACTTCTGTGAAGCTAAGCTCTGAATGCAAAGTCGAATCACTTCATCTTTGTACTGATTTTCAAAGCATTAGCAGCACTGCAACGTGGGCTCGGCAAGCACTCTGTGCTCTCCAGTTGTTCCCAAACACTAATTTTAACTGGCTCCAATCCTTGCAAGAAAGAATTTTCTAAATTTATTTATTTTTTGCCCTGTATCAGGACTCTGATGGACAAGCTCTGGCAGACTCGCTTACAGTGCGGGGAATTCCTCCCCCTCTGCTGAATGTTTTCAGTGCTGTTGTAGTCATCCTGAACATTTTTCTGGTGTTTTTTTGTCCCAAGGTCAGTGACAGCAGATGTGGCATGTGCCTTTTCCTGGCCCCTCTCCTAGAGAGGGGTGCAGGGCAGGTGCCTGGAGACACCGGAGGCTGTCACAGCTCATTCCCAGACCAGGCTTGCCAGAGCCTCAGGACAAAGTGTGTTTTTTGAACTGGAAAACAAAATACAAATACCCAGTGGTGGTTCAGATCTCCAGAGCAGAGGCAGTGAATAGGCAGTGCCTAAGTTGGAGGTTTTAGCCTTTTTTTTTTTTTTTTTTTTTAATTAATGGAAATTAAGGTGACTTGACATCCAGAGCAGCCACAGTAGTGTGTGTGACTGTCACCTGAAGTTTCCCAAATTTGGACAGTGCTCAGTGCACTCCCTGGATGGGAGGATGTTGACGGATGAGAAAAACTTTGCAGGGTTTCCTAAAAAGGAGGCTTGTCTAAAAAATCCGGTAAACGTTACATATTTTCAGACAATTTATGTGGCTGTATCAAGTTTAAATGTCAAAAGATTATTTGACAGTGAATTAAAAAAAAAATATTGAAAAACAGCAGTAATTCATGCTGTATGAAACAAGCCAGCTACCTCCTGCCTAATTTAGAGGGAGACTTCCTCTGGAGATAGGGTTTGATGAACAGCATGTCTTTGCATGATTCGGAAAAAAGGGCAGTTAGAAGTTCAGTCTGCTCACAGTAAGCAAGGACACTAACCCATTAAAGATGAATAATTTCTGCAGGAAAAAATGGCCTCACTGGAGACTACAGCAAAGAAAAAGAGGTTTGGGAAACAGGGACTGCAAATTATATACAACTGGGGGAGAGAATGTGTATAACGTGGAGCCAGAGCCAGGAAGAAGTACTCTGGAAAGGAAATGCATAACCCTTTATGCAGCAGGTTCTGGAGTAAGTCTGCCTGTTTCCTAGTGGAAACTGAACCGTAACTGAAATGTTTTGTCCATGGCAAGTCTTACTGGGGATACTCCTGCAGATTCACAGAAGAAGTGATTCATTGTGGGCACAGACCAAGTGAAAGATGGATAACAACGATGACAGTAGCATCAACACTGAGCCCTTGCACAGCATGCAGATGTCAGAAGCGAACATGAGCCCTTCCTCCTGCTCTCGTGAAAGAGAAGGGTTTGGGTGCTGAGGAATCTGTCAGGACACATGGGTTGTTACTGGAGTAACCAAGCCAGGACTTGCAGTGGCTGACCTGCTGCTGGAGTGATGGACCGGGTGAAGGCTCTGGTACCACAGGGACATGGACTGCTCGCCCTCGTGGGTGAAATCGGGAAACATTCAACTTAGAAACTTTTATTTTGCTTTCATTGCATCTTATTGAAGAGCGGGTCTCTGCTAGTCTCTAAAAGAACTTACGGTTTTGTATTCTGGCTGTGAATTTTGACCACTCCTTAGCTCACTTTCTCCTCAAGGGCTTATTAGTGGCTTCTTCATTCAGTGGCATCATTGGCCCTTTCAGTCAACTTTCTGGAATTCAACTTAACAACGTTATGTGTAAGGATGAGAATATTATTACTTCATTCTTTTCACTCTAGTAATTTTTATATTACAGTGAACACCCTGATTAAACATATAGCTGGAAAAGGTCGAGATGAAAAGAAAATATAATTAAATATAGGAACTAAATATTGAACTCCTGACTTGAGGCTGAACTGATAAATGAAATTAAATTTACACGGGGGATGGGAGGGAGGAAGCATTGTAAAATTTATCCAGGATTATATTTCAATGCTTTGTTCAACTAGATCTGCAAAGCAAACTGCATGTATCAACTACAGCAACCAATAATTTCTTGAGGTCTTACTTACAGAACCGACTTCCGTGTTGCATTAATTATGGTTCTTCAAAGAGGTTAATTAACCCTTCTTTTCCTGCAAAGGGACATTATCCCGATGTCCGAGGAAGTGACCTGACCGGGCACAGCTATCAAGGCCCTGCTGAGCAGAACCTGGTGCTTCATTGCTGCTGCTCCCGCCCGGCACACTGCTCTGCACCTGTGGAGAGCAACTGGGCATTAAACATCTGGGGAAACTAAAATAAATGCATCTCTCTTGCCTTCTGCCTTGCGCTTTGCATGAATTGCTGCTCCTCTTCTCTAACTACAGCAGACCCTGTGAGGTGTGCGTGGTGTTGGGATTGCAGGCCTCTGTGCCCAGGTTTGGTTTCTGGATTGGTCCCATGGGTGGAAGGGGTGGGGAAGATGATTTTTTCCCCTAGTGGTGCATTAATTATTCTGCCTTCTGTGAGACTGGGGATGTTGGCTGGATGTTTGGTGTGACACAGGACAGCAGTTTGCTAGAAACTGAACAATTACTAACCCAGTTCCTTTCCGTGGGGCTAATTAACAACTAGCTGTGTATTTTTCATATAACAGCTGGGAGTGAGGCTGAACAGTCATGGCAGAGAGGAAGCACTAACAGGATTTTGAAATTTGTGTTTTGGAATCAGTGGTGGCTATGCAGATGTTAATCCCAAAGCAGTGATGCCATGCGGACTTGTGATTGCCCCGTTCTCTGTTTACATAAATTCCTTTTTTGGGTGGAACTGAGAGTAAAGAGGAAAGCACAAACCGTTTGTTTCTAGCTTCTTGTAATTCCATTTGCTCTGATGCCTGGGAGTTCGTTTGCAGAACTTATCAGCAATTCTTCCATAAATGCCAGTTTACTCAGAAATTTAATAATGCTGTCACTCAACAAGAACCACTAGAGAAGTATTTTAAGTGCTTTGCAAATGTTGAAAGCACAAGATGTGAAAACACTTGAAAGGAGAATCGGTCCTAAAACAACTTTCTGTGGTGTTGCTCTGTGCTGATTTCTTAGCCTGGGAAGCTGGGATCCACCCTTAGAAAGTGCTTTGAGATTGCTGGGTGGAAAAATATGATTGTCTCCAAGTGCGAAGTGTGGTGGCTGTGAGCCCCTTGGACTATTTATACAGCAGGTATTCAGACCTAGGCACTAGGGCCAGCCACCAGCTCTGTAACTGGACGAATGAAACCAGTCTTGGGTCATTTTTGACACTGTTGCTTTTTTTTTTTTTTTTTTTTTTTTCTCTCCCATGGTGCAAACAGACTTGTTGTTAGCCTGTTTATCTAGAGCATCTTAATTACACCTTGCATGTGTAACAGTGTTTGAACAGCAATGTTTGAGAAAAATGATAAGGAGAAATGAATGTGAGAAGTGGTTTTCCGACTGTGAAAATAACATTTCTTATCACCTTCTTTTAAAAGCAGTATAAATTAGAGGCTCTGAGATAAACTTCTGGGCATAGATGTGTAAAGACGTCTACTTCATGGGGCTCAGGCATTACTTGAGGACTAATTCAGGATGTAATTCTTGACCTTTTAGAATTCTCAGCCATTTTAGTTCTGCGTTTGTTTGGTTTTGGGCTCGTGCATTATACAGTGGTCTGAACTGAAGTAATTGTGCTTGGTACCACTGCTAGTTTTCACAAAGCGATCCTGTACAACTGTAAAAGTTTGCCTTTGCTATCAAGTGATGTGATCTTTAATATATACACTTCTTAATCTCCATTTCATTATGTTCTTTCTAAGTTTCCAGTCAAGGCTTGTGAATTGCACTCACAATAGGCAAACTGCTTTCACTTCAGAACTGCATATTGTCAAGTAACTTTTTTTAAGCTGAGGTATGTGACAGTTTCTTCATATTCTTCATATGCCATTTAAAAAAATTAACTTGTTTTAGTGCGCAGTTAGACCATCTCTTATTTCTCGACAATTCTGAGGTATCAGATACAAAGGACGAATCTTTTTTCAGTTGACATTGCCATGCAGAGGTGAGTCCCTGTCACTGCCAGTGTAGCCAGGAGGGAAGCTGCAGAGAGCGATGAGCAAGCTGGTATTTCTGGGTAACTGGGGGCTTCATCTTCACTCCCATGTTTGGAGCAGATGAGGGAGGGCACAGCATTTTTAACTCTTTGCTCCCCAATATTTGTCTTCTTTTTTTTGTTAGCAATCATGATTCTTCCCTGCAAAATCACAGCTCCCCAGGCCTCTGCTTCTCCCCTGCTGGTGTAACCCTCAGAAACTTTGTAGGAAGGATGGGTTGGACATCAGCTGCGAAGTGGGAAAGGGAAAGGAGCTGAACTTGGACAGTAAGAAGGGCTTAACTGGTCGTGTGGATGGAACAATGTAGGATTTGCACAGCAGAGACTGTGCTGGCTTGGGATGGAGCGTAACTGCATAAATGCAGCCTGCGTCCAGCGTGGCTGGAGGCTGACAGTGACATCCAGCTGTGACTGACTGCCCCCTGATCTGTAAAGCATTGCTGGGCAAACTCAGAGCTTGCTGCAGCCAAGTTTTGCTCTTTCAATACATTAAGCTGAATGAAAGCCGGAGTCACACAGCCCTCCAGTGAAAAACTGCAAAAGGACTGGCACGCTATCGGGTGTTACCTCCTACCAGGGCAAGCTGTGCTATGCGGTACTTCTGTTATCTGAAACGGACTGGGCTGGCAGAGTTGGGTGCAGCTGTTTAGAAATGTGATTTGTTTTTTGTTTTTTTTTTTTTTTTTCTTTCTTCACAGAAACCTGCCTAAAGTATTTCCTGAGGCTTTTCTCAGAAACTGTGTCAGAGCAGCAAGTCAGCTAGTGACAGCTCTGTCAGGGAGAGTAGAAACTTAGCACGGCGACACTGTAGCGTCTTCATAAGGCTGTCTGCATTAGGCATGTCTTGTTCTTGGTTTGTGGAAATCTGTTAAAATATTTCATGTGATGCGGAGGGGATTTTTTTGTCCTTTTTTTTTCTTCTCTGGAGAGAGAGAAATAAAACTCAAATAAGAAACACTTAAAATGCCTCTAGGACCCAAACAGCTTTGGGGAACAGGAACTTGAGTTAGAATTCATCAGAAATATGCAGTCTCTCCTCCATGGTCGGCATGCTGCTTTGGCAGGTTTCCTGTATTTCACTGTGCTGCTCATGGTTGTATGGATTTGACCTACATTTTACAGGATGTCCAGCTTGGGAGCTAGAGGTCAGAATTAGGCCATAAAGGAGACCACCAAAAACCCAGCTTGCCTTCCTCAGAACATGTGGCAGGATGGCCTCCTCCAGCTGTGGCCTGGAGCCTCAGGACCAGTGTGGTGCTGGGTTCAGTCCCGTTGGATGCGAGCTGCAGGCCGCAGAGTTGGCAAGTCCCAGGTAGGAGATCAGCAAAGGGCAGGGTGCTGGGGGCTTCTCCCCGCCAGGAACACTTTGCTGCTTTTTCCATCCCCTCCCTGTAGTTACTGCTTTGAGATTCTGTCTGTGTTAAAGCTGCGTGAAAACAGCAGCACAGGCAATATAACGCTGCCCTCCTCCATCTCGGTGAGACAGAGGATACCACACTTTTCTTTCTTTCTTTTTTTTTTTTTTTTGTTCTTTTCGTTCTTTTGCTAACATCACTGTATTCCTGTGGCTTAAAGCTCTCTGTCTCAGCCAGCCATCATTTTAACTGAGTGCAGTGGGATTGAATTCCCCTTGGGCAAGTCCCATTTCCAGTGTAGTTTCAGTTGGTTGATGAGACTTTGCAGATAGTGTAGAGAAACTCTCTTCAAACCCATCATACCCCAGAGGAGAAGGGAATCTGGAGCCTACATGAAGTAGCTGCAAGCAGAAGAGTCCTGTACTTCCCTGTGCAAAACTCAGCAAAAGTGGTCTGGCAGACTCCTGTGAACAGGCTGCTTCCTTTTTGTGTTTGCTTTTTAAAATTTTTTCATAAAATTGTTTTTTATTTTTAATTCCTTACAGTAAAGATGAATGTAGTTAGTAAGATGGCACAGCCTTTCCCACCACCCTGAAACCTTTCCCATCTCTCCAAAAGATCATATAACTTTGTATGTAGAGGGTAGGGATTTTAAAAGCATTGAGCTTTGGTCCCAGTCTCTTGGTGTAGTTTGGAAGTTTTTGCCATCAACTCCCATATGTACTGGGATAATTTTGATGAGACTAATACTGGAATGTTGACAAAAGAAGTGGAGCAGAAACAGAGATTTGTTGTCTTTTGAGAGTCAGGATATGAATTTGTCCCCCCTTTCCTCTATAAAACATCACTGTTAAAAAAAAAAAAAAAAAAGTTATTCCTTTCCCCAAAACTTAAATTATTCCCTTCTGTAAGCATTCCCTTTGGCATCAGACTTGAGATTCACGATGGAGCAAGGTGGAACAGCAAGTTTTGCGCTTTTGAAGTGAAATAGTTCACAAAAAAGAAGTGAGTGGCTGAAGTGTTAAGTTACACAAGTCTGAATAAACTCTCTCTCAGCTTTAATAAGCTGCGGCCTCTCTAGCAAAATAAAAAATGGGTTTAGGATTACAAATGTCACCTGCATTTGAGGTTTGAAAAGGGTTTTGTAAAGACTATTGGTTTTCCATTTTTTGTTTGCTTGTTTTCTTCTTTCTGGTTCTCCTGAGCACTTCGTTTCATAGAGAATTCAAAGTGCTCTGTGCCCTTTCCCTCTTGCCTTTGCTTGATGTGTTTCAGCAAGGAGCTGTGGCCGTGGCTGGATGCTTCCTCTGAGAAGAAGGCTGAAGGAGCAAAATTTGTGTCCTGTTTCCTCAGCAGAGGAGAACGCGTACAGTTGGGCTTCTGGCTGATGCATCTTGTCCAAGAGTATTTTTTCTCAGATATGGAGAGGTATTTAATGCACTGGATAGTGCAGGAGGGAGGGAGGTTCATATCGATTCTCCAAAGTGTGGCAGTAGTCTCAGAGATATCTTGCAGCATTTCCAGAGGGTATGCAGGCAAAGGCATAACTTGTGAGACAGAGTTTGGTGACTTGTTGAAAGAAAGAGTATAGGTGCTCTGCGCAGCTCTCAAGCTCAACTTTCAGTTTAATTTGTGTCATTTTGGAGCTGCTAGATTTCTCACCATCAGAAGATCCCTGCTTGGCAGATCCTGAACTGGTTTCTGAACTGGAGCCAATTTTAAAACCTTTTAAAATTTCAATTTCACGTCTTTGTTCTGACTACCTGAGGGTGCATTCATAAGCAATGCTGGATTTTATTTTTAATTCTTTTTCCTGTCAGCTTCAGTCTTTTGGTTGATCACGAGTACAAGGATATTATCAGGATATGCTGAATAAAGCTAATCCATTCCAGATTCAAAATAGAGGTAAAACATCTGCTTTGGTTGTTGAGTGGAGTTCCATGCCAACTGTAGCACTCCTAATGCAAAGGAAGAACTGAAATGTTGTAATGGACTGATTTGTGTGTTCACACATAGTTACTCTGCTATTAATGGAAATAACACTGTCATTGGCCTCAGTACTTAAACATTTTAAATTTGAACTTTGTGCTGACTGTGCAGAAGGCAAATGCAGGAGATGAAAAGCCACAGAGGATTGTATTATTTTGTGAAAATGATAACAACTGACTGCAGTCTTCTTCACAAGCACTGACCCTCCAAGAGAAATCAGGAAACATAAACATTCATGTTTAATTTCTTTAAAGTATATTTGACACCTGCTGCATAGGCAGAAGTTAGCTGAGAGACTTTTGGGTTGTTTCAGGAGTGCGTTTGTGCTGGGCAAAAGAGCAGATGGGTTGTCACACAGATGCCTCAGGGAGAGGTGTGTTGCAGGAGGGTTTGTGCGCGATGTCCAGAGCAAGAGGAAGTTTGAACCTGAGCAAGATCAGCCTGTGATGTAATGGCGAAACCTGGCAAGTCAGATGTTTTGGACTTTGCTCAAGTCCCTAAAATGTCCTGTCCCTCCTTTGTCACCCTTCTGACCCCAGAGATTTGCTGTTGTCTGGGGCTGGGCTTTGACACTGGTGGGAGTGGGGCCCTGGAAGCGTTGCACATCAATGCAGTGCCAAGAGGAAGATGAGATTCAGGCACATGTGAGATCATGCCTGCAAAATACATCCGCCCTGAACAGAAACTCAGCATGTGAACTCATGGGAAGAAAACCATAGCTGTAATTACCTACTGACATGTGAACCAAACGGGGTCTGAAGTTCTGCTGGAATCATGCCACGCGTTTGTGTGCTTCTCCCTAAAGACACTCGCCTCCCCTTGAACTTTTTGAGATATATGTATTTTTATTCATTTTGGCAGAAATGTCTGTAGTACCATGTGCCATACCATTTAAATAACTGTCCCTTTTATGGTGTAATATCCAGCTGAAATGCTAAATAGTGTGAGTTCCTTGCTTTTTATTGGAACTGCAGTCCCACTGTAGCTTATCATATTTACATTAAGTTTTGCATTTATATCAGCGTGGTGTGAACTTCATTTGGTCTCTCTTGCTTTCATATATTCAGTCTCTTGCCTACTGAAGCCTGCTAAAAAGGGGCCTTTTGACTTTCAGTCACCATTGGGTTAGATCTATTTTTGAAATGGTCTTCTGCGGTTCACCCATAATAACTCTGAGTTGATAACCAAAGTCCTGATTTGCATTGACTTGAATGGAGCGGGATGAAACCTCTTTGTGTGTCTTGGGTGTGGATAACAGGTGATTATTGTAGTATCAACTGGCTACATATTGCGTTAAATTATCCCTTTAAAAATATCCCACGATCCCTTAAATTTTCTTCAGATTGCTTTTAATAAGTTCTCATATTCCCTTTAAATTTTGTTCTGTGTCTGCTGAATGTCTCCAGTTTGCTTGGATTGTCCTTGTAAGTCATGTTTTAGAGCTCTATTTTGGTCCTGAAGTTCCCTGAAAAGGTTTCCCCAAACCAAGCGTCTCACTCTAGTTGAAGCCTAAGAGCAGTACTGAGCTGTGCGGAAGGCCTTTTTGGGGTTTTGCAAGCTGCATCCCTATTTTAAGGTCTCTTCCTCTTTCATAATCTTGTTCACTTGCATTCAGTTCGCAAGCTGCAGTTTCAAGTTCTGTGTTACACCGAACTGCCGTGTAACTGCTGTGGGTTTACTGCTAAGAGGCAGGCTGTGCTCTCTTCCACAGGGAATAGTTTCCTCTCCTCCCTCCGGCCCAGTTGTTTGTGTGATTTCTTGAGATGGTTGTAAATTCTGATCCTGCCTCCAATGTACTTGCAGGCACTTGTAGTTTAGAAATATCTGCAAATTTATTAAGGCTTTTTCTGTTTCATATTTCTCTTCTTCGTGTGTACGTTAATATAAAACAGACTCCGCTAACCAGCGGAAGTCCTAATCTTTTCGAGGAAGATCTTACAGGCTCAGATGTCACTTTCCAGTGCTCTATGTCAGGATTAATTTAGTAAAAATGAAAGGGTTTATATTTGAGCGGATGATGAGTGTGTCAGGCCGAGCAGTTAGGTACAGCAGGATGGGTGCCTGTAGGCCGCACGCAGGCCACGAGAGGCCATGAAGTGGCGCGGCCAGCAGGGCCCGTGGTGGGGAGGCCCCTGCTCGCGCTCACCTCGGCGGGGAGGAGGGGGTACGTCGTGGTTTCACAACTAATAAGCTGAAAGGAGATAAGCTTGCAACATTTCCGTTTCTCTCCTCTTGTTATTTTTTTGGTTGCTGTTGCTACTGATACAGTAGGGCAAAGGCAAGATGTCAGCGGTCTCCAGAGGAGATGTATCAGTTCAGGAGGGTGGTTGCAGCCAGCATGAATCTGGTTGTTCTCCAGAGGATTTCCCCCTGCGCTCAGAATTGGTTTTATTTTATTTTCTTAATCTTCTAGCATTCAGAACCTGTGCAATTGGTCAAAAGAAAAAAAAAAAAAAAGGAAATGATCCTGATGTGCTTGAAACATATTTGAATCGCAGCAGGAAATGAAGCACTCAGTAGGGCTGATGTTTTGCAAGTGAGCTTCTCCCCTCACTGCTTCATTTTTCAGTCTCCAGCAAGCAGCAGATCCGTCACTGGGGTTGCCACAGCTCGGTCCTGTGGCAGGTGGTTTTCTTTCTCTCCACTTTCCTAACCTTGCCTCCTGGGCTGCCCCCAGCCATGCTTCTGGCTGGGAGAAAGCAGGGGCTCTTCTGAAAGCTGCTGGGCTCCCCGTGGGGCACTCAGGCTTGGTGGTGTAACGTGGCACGGCGCTTCATGCCCGGCTAAAGCTGGCATGTACTGACTGAGAGCTTGGCTGGGAGGGTGTCTTGGGGGGGTCCCCACTGCCTGTGCATGTGGGTGGGTGGCTGGGGTGGGATTGGAGATGAGTAGTGAGAGCCAGGTGGTTACCGGCTTCTTCAGGGACATTGGCGCTTCTTCCCTGCTCCTTCCTAGATGATAAATGGATTATAGAAAAAAAAGGGGGGGGGGGAGAATAGTCATCATTGACACGTATGTTAGACATGATGTTATCCAATAGGCAATTTTTATCAAGGCAGAATCATCCCCAGGGCTTTGAAGAAATAAATTCAAGAGGACAAGAAAAATCTAGTATACCATTAGATCGATTATCCCCGATCTTTGTAAATATTCCAACAAGTCTTATTAAGCTGTCTGCATCAGACTTTTCTCTGCTAAAATGGGTAACAAATGAATGCTGGTGAATGGAACGAATGTTAAGCTGCTATATTTATTTTTGTCTCTTTTAAAAAATGTTTTCTTATTTTCACTAGTCTGCAGCATGCTGAGTCTTTGTCTCCACTTGATTAATGTAACTTCAAGACAGCATTTATTAACTAATTTTCTGATATGATCTGCAGGCACTTAAAAACAAACAAACAAAAAAAACCCCACCAAAAATAGAGAAAAAACAAACGAATTCAAATTGAGACCAGTGGACAATCTCCAGTAATGAGAATGGAAGAAAGGCCATTAAGTGAGCTGAATTAAAGTGGCTTAGCTCTTTTCCTTTTTAGAAGCGATCTAAATTTAACATGCCGTGAGTTATTTTGGTGTCTTAACTGATAAGTTTAACAAAACATCGGACACTTGCAGCATATTCTGCATGCAGAAGAATTTCAGGATTCCTGGAACGGCAGGATGTAACCTCTATTTCACCTGGAAACATAAGCAATTCTGGGGGCAGCTGATAGGCTTCGTAATGAAAAATGGGCGGCAGCCAAGATCTAGAGCCAAGCTAGGCGCCAGAAATAGATCTGCAGAGAGGCTTGTTTTGCACTGTCCGGACTGGCATATCGAGGACTGTGAACAGAAATACTGGGCTCGATGCTGCAGTACACACGCAGAATTAGTCTTGACTCCTTTCCTTTTTCAGTATTGTGAAAGCTTGGCTAAATAAATGTATTGCAGTTTCAGGTGTCTCAATATGTGATAGTGTTTTTCCCCATTTTGCTTGTGGTTTCTTTCCTTCTTGCTTGTTTGAAGTGCTTTCTGGACAGCATGTGTTTGCATTGAAAGGCGTTCAAGTGTGCATCATCTGAAAATCTCCAGCTCCTCTGCTCTAGTGGCACAGACATGGGGCAAGTAGAGAGGCAAAGGTTTAAATGGCTTGGAGAGGGTGCTTAGAGGAGAGGAGAGGGCCAGGCAAAGAGGGGACCAGAATGAAGGGTGCAGGGATTGCAAGGAGGCAGGGATGTGAAGGGTTTTGTTTGTGCTGCTTCACAGGCAGCACGCTCATGGGAAAGCAAACTGAAGTTTCCTCTGCTTTGCACGTCACTTACTAAATGATTAATTGAGGTCATGTTTAATTATAGAATCAGATCTGTCATCATCTCTGGCTGGCTGGAGACGCCGAGCTGTTTGCGGGGGGTGCGCAGGAGAGTGCCTGGGTCTGGCTGGCCGGCGGCAGAGCACCAAAAGCTGTGGGAGCACAGCCGCAGTGCCAGATCCTGGCCCCATGCAGCACGTGGGGTGGTGCAGGATGGGGCTGTGCTCCAAGCACTTCGGGTTGCCGTTTTGAGAAGCAAACGCCTTAGTGGAGGGTGTGTTTCAGCTTGTCACCTGATAGTCTGGTTTCAAGCATCTTTGCTGCAACTCCTTCATCCGCCTTTTTTCTTCGGCCCTTCCCTTAATGATATACAATAGCTGTAATGAGAGAGAACTTGTAGTTTTAGAAAAAACACTTGTGCGGATAAAGCTAAAACCTGTTTTTTTTTCTGTTCTCAAGATGCATAATGGTGTTTTCTCATGTTTTCTTAGGCCTGTATTTCAAGCCTCTAAACCTGATCAGATTCTACACGAGGGATGGGAGTGCTCCCAGAAGACCGGTGGCTTCACGGCCTGTGCAAGCAGCCAAGCTGGAGCTGCTCTATTTCTGTCTGATAGCTTGTGGTTAATTGTCATCCCTTTAAAAACGCGCACCAGTGATTAAACTCTGTTTTTGGAAAAGCCACCAGCAATGACAGTACCTGATGATCATTTATAAATCCCTGTATTCTAACTATTGATAAGTATTTCTGGAAATAGTCAAGTCTCTGTTCATGAGGCTGCTATGGGAAAGGCTGAGCTCATGCCCCAGTAGGAACTGCCTACAGACTATGCCAGCATAATGTGAATTATTCAGACGTTTGTGAACAATTACTTAAAATCCAGTACCACTTAGGCATTACGGAGCATTTAACTGATCATCAGGAAGGGGGAGAAGGCCCTGGAAACAAACCCAGCATTGTTTGTAACACACTGAGTGCCTTTGCAGACATCCTCTGCTGGTAGCATTAATCCTCCGTGCCCTTCCTTCTGGCTTAGACCACACTGGTGGCTGCAGGTGCGTGCTGTAGTATTGCAGCATTTGGTCACTGAGCATTTCTTCACGTTTTGATGAAGTTGCCATTCACCATTTGCATCAACAGATCGAAGGGACGGACCCTCAGGCACCAGTCACCCTTCTTGCTTTCTCTTCCTTTGCTTGCCCAGCTACCAAATTATTCCACTGACACGTGGTGTCTCCTGAAAAGCCGCCTCCCCTGGGGGAAGGGGAGGATGAGTCCTGCTCGTCTCTTCCTACAATCAGCAAAGACAAACTTTCTCTGAGAGAGAGATTCAGGGCCACTGCCAGCAGCTTTCCCTGGATTCCCCTCCACAGGGGAATGTGGAGGGGAATCCACATCCATGGCGAGGAGATGCTGTGTTGTCTTCCCCCCCACCTCATCCTTCTCTAAAGTTTAGGTATGAAGTTGCTCTTGACACTGAACGTGCTCTCGTTACGGTTTCTGTATATATTTTTCCTACCCTCTGCATAGCAGCAAATTGAACAGTGCCGGGCTCCCCACCACTCCCTAAGCACGTTTCCAGTGGTGCCCTGTCCCAGTAAACATCCCAGACCTCTCTGCGTTCTGAAGGGTGAGCACAGCCTGAGCTTTTGGAGACGCTAAGTAAAAAGAGGATGCTGTAGTGACATGGAGAGAAATTACTGGAGATCTACCAAGAGAAAAGCTGACGCTTTTTACAAAGAAACATAAATGTCAGCATGTTTCTCTGAGCAGCTTACAGTACAGTGTGGCAGCCAGCTATCAAACAGCTGCTCTGGGGAAAACACCAGAGCCCAGCTCTTTTGCATACTTTAAAAAATAGTTTAAAAGCAATGCAAAGGCCTTTTGAAGCTTGGACATTTCACCTACCTTGTGTTTCTCTTACTTTTCAGACTGTTAATTTATGTTTTGTTGAATACTTCTGTTTTGTGTCACCTCACTTTGTTGGTGCATGAGCACAGGGGAGCAAAGTGAGCTAAGCAGCAATGTATAGGCATATACTTTGTGGATTATGCGCAACCCTGACAAATAGTTGACGAATAATCTGAGTTCCAAAACCAGAACAAATACACTTGAAAACATAAAAGTAAATTAATTGAATTATTTTCCCAGACATATTTGAAATATTGCAGTGTCCAGGGTATTTATTGATCTGGTAAGTATAAATCTCCTGGGTGAGTCTATTTGATCATGGAACAATGTTGTCAGTTTGTCACAGTGCTCTCAGATTACCAATATACCATATTTACAGATTTGATCCTCTCCACCAGTCTTCCCATACCTTGGACAAATACTTCTTTGGAGTTGCTCAGGAAAAACCTGTAATTGCTCTGAAACACCCCTTAGCAATCATCCAATCGCTTTATTCTCCAAATACCAGCTCAGTGAAAGGACTTTCATGTCAGAAGGCACTGTATATAGAAATTCCAGTAACAAAAATACTGTCTTTAAAATCATAACAAATTCAAAGTGAACTTTTCTTTGGTTTTACCTAGTGATTAGTCCCCAAAATGTGCTAGCAGGCTGACTAGTCATGCAAGTGAAACAGGCTATAGGGTCTATTAAAAATGACGGGTGTTGGGTAATTTCTGTACACAGAATGGATTCTCCATAAATTGTGTACATACTAAGTGACAGGGGAATGTACTCCAAGAATTTAGAGAAATCCAGTTTACAGCTTCCCGTTTGTAGGACTTAGAAGTTAAAGCAGCATTTCGGACATTTCCATGCTGTATGCACAGGAGAAAGTTGTAAATGCGAATTCGGAAGAGGCATGGGCTCTGTACTGTGACCAGGGGAAGGAAATAGATGTGCATAATGTGACACTGCAGACAGCTTTGTAATCTTGAGTAATGGGAGTACATGCGGGGAACAAGGGAGGTGTTAGGCAGAACCCTGACAAAATCGGTTGCTTTGTCTTGCTATGTGGTCTTGCCAGCTGAAGATAAATGGTTTCATGGACACATTGATGCGTTTAGTCCAGTAAGATGCTGTAATGCAGTTGGAACAAGTAAATGATCAATATTTTCACTTTTCACTCACAAGACCAAAGAATAGTATCAAACAGGTGTGGAAATCGATCATCCTTCACCTATCTGCCACCAGCTCCTGTCAGAATGAAAGGTTGTCTAAAACAAGAAGTCCTTGTTAGTGAGACGGGATACGTAGAATCAGGATAAAATATTTAATATATGTCACAGGTACTTGACCAAGTGCTAACTGTTCTGCTGAGTGCTTCAGCAGCCACTTCTGGTGGTAATTAAAATGATAGTTGAGACAGTCCACTCAAATGCTGCTTCTGATCTGGGGCTTGGAGCCCCAGGAATGCAGCGTGGTGATAGCCTCTGCTTTCCTTTGTGCTGTCTGTTGGATCTATGGAGGATAATGAAAAGTAACATGGCAAGTTTTTTTGGTAGCTGCTGGTGTGTATTTTCAGAAAAAAATGCGAAGGCTCCCAGCTGAAACTCTCTTTAGGAATTTGAACACTCTGGAGAACTGAGCTGATGAAACAGTTGTTCGTCATTCCAGCGTCCGTACCTCTCTTTATTTCTAGTAATAGTTACACATAAGCTGTGCTATGCTTGCTTTTTGTTTTCTCCTCACTCTGAGTATTTACCAACTTCTGAACTTGAAGGATATTGAAGCAAGATATTTATGCTAATGAAATAGCTCACTAATTACGCTGTCACAGGCTTTAGATACTATTTGCACAAATATACCATGCTCTGATGACTAGAAAGCTTTGTCACCTGCCCTTCAGCAATAAATAAATAAGTAAAAAAAAGTCATGAAGTCATTAGTGCATAGGCATGGCTACCATAGCAGATCAATAAATGATCCGTTCAGGTCGCTGGGTATCCGTCACCAACACGTGTGTAACTGCACAGGCTCCGGCGTTTGCTGGCAGCTGCTGAGCAGAACAGCACCTTTCCCCCTGTGCTGATTAGCAGATGCACATTCTTGGCTCTCACCCCTAATTGTAGCAACAGTGCTGCAATTTTCTTCTGACATATTTTTCCTAAACAGGTCATTATAGGTGACTGAGCATCTCACACATGCCGGCAGGTCTTAATGCAATTGCTAGGAAAAATTCCTTAACAGTGAAGTGTTTCTCGCTTCAATACTAGTGCCTTTAAAGGTGAAGCAAACTCATGAACTAGTAAAGTGGAAAGATGGCCAATTTGAGAAAGCCGCTCAGCAGTGACTCAAGATGAATATTAACCTCTGCTGGTGTTCTCTCTTCTTTCCCATCCCAGGCCCTGATCTCTCTTTTGCAATTAGCAGTGATAGATTCTGTTGTGAGTAGCTTGCAGAAAGAGCTGCTCATGGAGAAAAGGCTGAAGGACTAAGGTCTTTGTGGACGGGTGCATGGCAGCTAGCTCGTGTGTGTCAGCAATGTGAGACTTACAGCCTGCTTCAGAGGTAGACTGAATACTGGGGCTTGATACAGCAAGCTGAATGCAGTGTGTTGGATGAAAATTTAGGTGGGGGTCTTATGTATCACAGGTCCACAGAATGCGGCGTTATGCGCAGTCTGCCTTCTGTGTCAAGTCGCTGATGCTAATTCAAGCCTTTCCTGTAAAACCGAGAGTCTGATTCACGTTTTTGGCCAAAAATGGGTCAAACTGCCTTGCTTTAGACTTTTTTTTTTTTTTTTAATAGAGCAATACACAGCATTTTAGCTTCCCTGATTGAAAGAAAAACAATACCTGCGACAGTATTTGATCGCTTCTGACAATGCCACAGACTGTAGGTTGGCTGGGTGTTCTGCTGGTGTCGGGTCCAGGCTGTGGGCTGCCCCTGCGAGTGGTGGCAGCGGCTGGTCCAAGGTGCCAGGGGTGGCTGGTGCTTGACCACCGGGCTGTGCGGCCCTTTGGCTTGCAGCTGAGGAGTTCTCTGCTTTCCTGATTATTTTGTTATTTAAATATTACAATAAATGCACATGAAAGGGAATTGTTTTGCTGTGACAGTTCTTATTCATTGGTTCTTCCTAGCAGCTAGTGCAAGGTTTACAGTAAATCTAGGAAATACTAATTTCTATTGGCATGCCAGTGGGCGTAAGACCAGAAATCACTTGAAACAATTTCTTTTGGTACAAACACAAGCAGGAATGGCAATATCTCACTCTTAGTTCAGTTCTGACGTGTTTGAGTTTGGCAGATGAGGGAGGATGGAGCAGACTCGGAGCTTTGGTTTCTGCATCCCCCTGTGGGAAATGTTCTGTGGCTGAGCTGGCACGGGCTGGGAAGGAAGCATGGCAAATGGTTCAAATGAAATGCAATTTTTTTTCCTTTTTTAAGCATCTGCTGCAATACATAAGACCACACTGTGATGAAACACATCAGGCAGCTGTGGTAAAAGATGCTGCTTTAGTCCTTTTTGTGTTGGAGGAGTGGCAAGAGTAAAATTCCAATGCGAATCTTTCTCAAGGACATAAAGGATTAATATGCTTTAAAGTAGACAACATTAACTTAGAAATAGATTTTCCAGGTTTGAGTATGATGAATATTGCAGTGGAAAGATTGCAAATAATGGTGTTTTTCTTTTCCAGCTTGTTTCTGAATTTTGAGATAACCTGTTCACAAGACAGTTACATCTTGCAGAGTCTGGAGAGCTGCTGTGGTCTTATGTGCTCAAGTAGCCATGCATGCTTCCATTTTGCAGGGTTATTTTAAGTTCTGGTGGTTTCATGGCATCACAAACGTCTTTGCTGGTTGCAGGAGGCAACCTGGAGGCGCGCAGCGAGCCCCCAGGCTGGCAGCAGCTGCCCCGGGTAGGACACTGCCTTCAGGAGGGGCAGCTGGAGCCAGGGCCACATCCTGTTTCTGACATCTTCAGGGGACAAGCATCTTTGCAATTTGTCCCTTTATTTTTCTGAGTCTCCAGCATGTTTGGTTTGGTTTTAAATGGAGTAGATTGTGCTCTGACAGTTTGGTTAGTATCTCGGATACTTGCTGCTGGGGGCCCGGTGCAAAGCCAGGCAAGGACAGAGCTGCCAGCTCTGTGCACCGCGCTCCCTCCCTCTGATGGCACTGATGCTGCTGAAGGAGTGGAGTGAGCGTGGCACGTCCTAAGCCCTGTACGCCTGCTTATTTATTTATGCATTCCGATCCATAATAGCATAATAACACACTTGAAACAATGCGATAATTATTTCACTTCTTGGGTGGTTAAAATTAACTGTGCTCATTGCATATTTATTCTGTAAAAAGACACAAGATGTTTAGTAATTGCCTAGAAATTCATTATCTGGATAATGTTCTGTTTCTAAATGTGTATTGCATGACCATTAATCTGTGCCAACAGCAAGCACGCAGCAATATCTGATGTAATTAGTTTTTCTTGTACATGCCAGAGAGAACATCTGGGCTAATTGTGTGTTGTTGACAAAAGTTGCTATTCTGATGGGGGTCCCTGTTTGTTTGCACATATAATGAGCGTGTGTGCACATACTCGTGATTTCGGATTATCCTCAAGCAAGCTGATAGCTCCTCCTGATGAGATGCTCTTGTTGGCGTGTTACGGGGGTCATGCTCACAGTGTCTGTGGGCAGCTTTAGTAAGTATTAGGAGAAATAATATATTCTCCTTTCAAACAGAAAACAAACAAACTGGTAATACTGTTTCTTCTCCTTTGTTTTACCAGCCTCCACTGGTCCAAGCGATTTTCAGTGGTGATCCAGAAGAGATTCGGATGTTGATCTACAAGACCGAGGATGTCAACGCCTTGGTATGTAGCTTGGCATATGTTTGTGCCTGGGACATGCAAGCGCCAGGCCTATGAACTCCTGCAATGATAATATTAATCATGTCCTTAGCAATTAACACATAACAGAATAGAAAATATTTGGAAGATGGAGATTCAGGGCTTGAATGTAATCCTAATTATTAGTCTGAAATATAATTATCTCCAGCAGGTGATTTTAAATTTTCTAAATATATGGTAATTATTCCAAATGTGCAGGTTACTCAGGGACACTGTTTTCTTGTGTACTGAGAAAATGAATGAGAACAGCTGAAAGCTGCATATTTTTACTCTCTGTAGAGTTTCCTTTTTTGAAGAGCCTTTACAGAACAGGAGCTTTTATTCAGCATCTGACTGTGCTTGAAATAAAGTTTCACTATAGGTCTCTGCAGTGAGAGTAAGCATTTTGGCCATGATTTGCCCACAGAGGAATTGTCATTCTTCAAATTGGCTTGTTCTAGACAGAATGATGGTAAGCAGCTGCAAACATGTAGTAGCTAATTGTTTTAACAGTGAAAAAACTCTCCGCTTGAACTTGGTCTTTTTGCAGATTTTTTTTTCTTTTTCCTTTTTGTTTTTTGTTTTTTGTTTGATTTTAGCTTAAATCTGTACTGTTAGAAATGAACCCTGTTAGTCTTGACTGCAGCTTTTGGAAGTGGTGAGAATATCAAGCAGAACCAGAATGGTGGTTTCCAGGTGCTTCCTGGTGTTTCGAATCAACCTTCCTTTTCTTCAGGTCTTTCTCTGCCATAAAGCTGTTGGTTTATTCATAGCTAATTCCAGCAGTTTAGCCTCGTGTAGCCTTCGCACTGCAGCTTGTGCAGGCAGTGGTGTCCAGACATCTGGTTCAGAGATGTGGAAGGGTACAGAAGTGAGCCCACTCAGGTCTCTGTCAAGTGGAAGGAATGATTTGCTGCTGGTTTTCACGGGGAATCTGTTCAGAGAAAGAAGACCTTGACATTACCTGTTCCCTGTGATTCATTTCCTGGTTGTTTTCTTGAAATAACTTCTCAGAACTGCTTGCTTAAAGCATCACCTACCTTGATTTTCCCCTGTATTTCTTTTCCCTGATGGTCTTACAAATAATATAAAATAGAAGTATAAAAAAAAATCTAGATGAACATGACAGTCCTACTTTTTCCTCTGCGTTTTGTGTTAGGTTTTCAAAATAGCATTTCCTGTACAGGGCTATTGTAGGCTTCTTAAACGTTTTTCTATCCTTTGGCTGCAAGTGTGCTAGTGATCGTTGCCTGGGAGATGCTCTCATCTGTCAGGGTGCAATGTTAAATGAGGAATATGTATTTTATAGCTGAGTAGCATAGTACGTAACAGAAAAAATAACTGAACTTGAACAGTTTTGCTCAGAATCACGTTTAAGTTAATAAAAGTCCACCCAAGAATGCTTTGGCTGAACAGCTATTTTGTCAGAAGCAAAAAAGCAAACCGTTCTTTGGAGTAATTAGGAAAATACTGGGCAACACAGATTCTGAAGATTGGGTTTTTAATAGCGTTTGCAGAAAAGTGTGAAATGCTGGAACTGTCATTAAAGAAAGATCAAATGATAGCTTGTTCCTTCCTCCTGTGCTGTCAGCTGGCAATTTGCACTGCGTGCTTACATTTCTATTTTCAGGGTGTTTTTAATTACTTCCATGTTAGTGTTTCTCTAGTGCTTGGGTGTTCATGTGAGAGGAAACTCTGACACTGTTTGGCAGTGATTAGTTCTTGCTGATCGTTTTGGTTAGCCGTGTTGGTATTGAAATAGTTCGAATGCAAGTAGGAGAGGGAAATAAAATAACCTCCTTTTTTTGCAGCAAGCTTTGAGGATTTCTGAAGTTTTATAGATGGTATTTTGGAATCTACGGTGAGAGAGGTATGAGGCAGGCAGAAGTAAAAGGCCATGGAGAAACTGTTGAACGTTGGTGAGATGTGCACATCTGTCCTAAGAGACAATTAACCTCAGAGGAAAGACTTTAGAGCAAATCGGGGGTTTAGAAGATTACCCTTTTTTTTTTTTTTTTTTTTTTTTTTTTTTTTTTAGAAGATTACCCTTTTTTTTTGTCTGGCCAAATAAATCAAATCTTTCCAAGTCCGGAAGTGTATGTTTATGAAAACGGCTGCTTTCTGGATGCTGCTATAATTGTGACTTCTGTCTTGCCACAAAGTGCAAGTCGCAACGGTTTGGCTCAGAAGCTGTTTCCAGTTCATTCTGCCACTGCAGCAGTCGCTTTGACCTTCCTGGTTCCCTGCTCTGCCTGGGGGAGCGTGATGCTACTTGTGCAGAGCACCGCGTGGGCAGCCTTAAGCTTGGCTGGCAGTGACCCCCTGGCTCCAGGGAAATACCAGGGAGAATTTTGGGGGGTGCTTTTTTTTCACTGTGGGAGGAGGAGGAGGGAACGATGCAGAGCCTTGAGTTCATCTAGGGATTATTCTGTGTCTACTGGTAAGATTGATAGTGCCTGTAGCTGTGCAGCACCCTTCATGTGCAGAGTTCTGATTTCCTACTAAACTTTTCCCTTTCTGTAAGATGTTAATTTTCATCTCAATCTATCAATTTCCCCTCAAAAACAAAGTCAAACAAAAAAGGCAAAAAATCTTTCCCATGTTTTTACCCATAACTGATGAGATGTTTGCAAGCCAAACCAGACGCTTCTTTCTCTCTGTTTTTCCTCTTTATCACCTAAGCCTGTTTTTCTTCTGGGATAAAACCCTAACAAACAAAGTTTATGCACAATTTTGGTTTCCCCAGAATGATTCCTGTTGCATTCACATTTCTGGGAAAGTAAATAATACCTCCCTGCCCCCACGCTGAGGCTGTTGCAGGCCACGTCCACTTTCCCTTTGTTTAATTGCTTGTTTCTGGTCATGGGCATGGGTGCTGGTACCGCCTCCTGGGCTTGCTCCATGCTCGCTGCCCTGCCAGCTGGAGAAGCTGTTTGTCCATGTCAAGAGCTTCTCAGACAAATGCTCCCTCACCCGCTTGGGTCAAAACGAGATAGGTTAGGAGGATGTAACGGGTTAGCTGAATTTGGCTCGTTTTCATTCATCAGAGCTGCAGAGCCAGCAGATGCAGGCGGGCTGAAGTGACTGGTGCTGGGCCAGGCTGGAGCCATGTCGAGGTGTAAAGGTGCTTGGCATCGCCTGCCCGCTTCCAGCTGCAGAGCAGGGCTGCAGGGGGCACCAGCAGAGGCTACAGGGGCACGCATTTAGAGGGAGCTTTGTTACTGATAAGGAAGGCAAGAAAGAGGCCCTTACGAAGAGGTCTGGATGGCTGCAGTTTATTACTTCTTTTTCTCATCCTACTTTTGCAATTTTGCTAAGCATGCTTTTTGGGATGGTGAGAGTGCTTGAGGGTGCAAGTGTGCACACGTTTCAGATTCTGAGCCTGAAAGGCCTCGCGTGCTTTGGATAGCTGATGTGGAAAACAGCTTGTCGGTTGGTTTGGAGTGACATGCTTGACTTGGGACAAAGGGAGAAAGCCATGTGGTATTTCAGTCATCTTGGGAACCAGATGCTCATCTCTGCTCACGACCAAGGAATGCTGATTTTCTTTTGGCACTGTGGAGTCTCCCAGGAGATAAAGCTATTTTGGAAGTAAGTGATCTTCTTCTGGAAGTGCTTCTGCCATGTTAGAAAGCCTTCTGAAGGAGTGAATGTATTCCAGAACTTCGGAAAGCCTCTGCGTTGACACGGTGTGACAGTTCAGTACAAGCTCTTAAATTAAGTGGGAAACACTGGAGAATTTTCTTGTTTTCTACAGCAGGAAATTTTGAACAACTTTCAGGAATTTAAGGACATTGAATACTGAATCTGTATTGGCATTTGTGATGCAAGAGAATCAGCATGATTTTTATTTACAATAAATACTCTTCTTTAAAAAAATATAGCTAGAATTCGTGGTATTTTACAAAATAACATTAGAATTGCAAAGAAGACTCTGCTGGATTTTGATCCATTACCTGCTTTGAGATACAGGCTGTGCTGAGGACAAACTTGGCCTGTTTCTTAATGTGCCCGAATGTTTTGTGTATGCTGGTATGATTGATGTGAGCCACTGTTCTGCTAATCTTCATGTGTGCTGGGGCTCTGATCCAATAAAGCACTTAAGGGGTTGCCTAATGTTGAGCCTTATCAGTGTCACTGTGATTGCTTCAACAGTTGAAGCATGTGTTGAGTGCTTTTCTTGTTGAGGCCTTCTGTCCTTGATTGCCTATTTGTTAAATTCTTAATTTCCTTTCTTTGTAGTTTAAAAAATAAAGAAGTACAGCTAACGTTATCATGCAGCATCATCTTCTCTGTGAACTAGTGAAGCCCCTAATACAGTTTTGGGAAGAGAGTATGTATCTCAACTTAGAATAATTTATTTTAGCTATTGTTTAGCTTATCTGCTGTCTCTTACGGACCTTTTGTTCCTTAAGAACTGCACTTGAAGCAGGTCTGATTGTTTGTCTTAGTGCTATTTGTAACCATTTTATTCTTTCCCCCTCACCCCTTTCCTTGCCTTATGATGGATTGTCAGCTTTGGGGGGTACCGGCAGACCCCTCGCTGAAACATCAAACTTCCTTTTTATTCCCTTCTCTGTTTGTAACCGTCAGTCTTTACATCAGTATTAGCTACTTATTTCTGGTGCTCCTTTTACTGCTGTCACGTCAGAATGGCAGCTGTGGTTGGACATCCCATAGCGCCTGGAGCAGATGCAGCACCGGTGAGCTCTTTAGACCGTGCTGAAGTGGTTGGTGGCTCTCAGGAGGATGCCAGGAGCGTGGTTTGACGGGCAGGCAGGTGCCCTGGTTCCTCTGTGTTTCTTTCAGCCTTGTGCAGAACATAAACAGGAACTCAAGAGTTTTCCTCTGCTGAGTTGCTCAAGGCTCAGCTGCAGGCGTCGTGTTGGCACTTCTCCCTGCTAAAGTCCAGAAAACGCTGCCTGGGGGGCCCTCATGTTTGTTGCTCATTTTTCCACACCATGCATTGTTTCTTTTTTTTTTTTTTTTTTTTGTCTTCTGATAGTTCACATGAGGATGAATTCTGCTTTGTGCCTGGCTCTGATAATCGGAGAAATTTTAGCTTTATGCCTAAAACTTGGAGAAATTAAGCTTAAATGCAGTTGCATGATGAAAACCTCTCTTTCTCTGAAGACTTGATTCTCATTTTCTTTGACATAATTTTGCATTGATTTTAAAAAGTGAAAGCTGAGATTATTTACAGGTAGATACTGCTTTGGTAGTGGAAAAATTCGTTCTTTTGTTGTTTTTTTGCAGGTCTTTCAGTCCCATTAGTATCCCCCTAAGTTTACAATGCTACATGAAAGCATTTCTGTTTCACGTCCTTTCCTCTCTGGATTATCAAATATCTGTTAGATTTACAATTTAGTATAAAATTATTATCAATATTATCAATATTATCAATAAAGCACTGCATAGCCTAGCTTTTTTGATATAGAAAATTGTTGGTTTTGTGCTGCTAACATTCAACTTCAAGCTGTTCAGCTCTGTTGCAAACCCTGGCTGGGTTGCAAGAAGCTGCTGTAAATTTTTTCACTGACAGGTACAATAGCTATTACAAACGCTACACTGTGCTATGAGAGATCTGTGCGTTAAAATGAACAAGCTAAAAATAAATAAAACCAATTCTATACTTGTACAAGTGTTTGGTTAGTTTTAGCATGTTTTGTGTAGTGGATAGCCTTAGGATAGGTGATAAGAAGCAGTATTTATGAGAGTTTATTAAAGTTATCTCAGTGTGTACTCACGCAGTCCTTAAGAGCTAGTCCTTGGTGAATCGCAGCACAGCAGAGGTCAGCGAGCAAGCAGTGCGCAGCCAGATTGGTCAAGGTGAGGCTGTAGTTCTTGTTGTCATAATGTGGACATACAAGAAAATCCAATTTGTTATTTCAGTTTCTGGGAGGTCACTCATTGGATGTGGAGCTCTTTTGGGAGTTTGGTCCTGTAGAGCATCCACTGCTTCTGATTGTGAAAGAGAAAAGGGAGAGTTGCTTCATATTGTTTTAATTTACCTGCCACATGGGGAGGTGAAGTTCTGAGAGAGATCTTTTCCCTGACCTGTGACAACCAGGGCATCCACGTAATTGGTCTGCAGCATGTCATGTGCATGCCTAACATGTAAGATCAAAATGTACTGCAACAGAATTTGAGGACTGTGTACATCATGTGTATTTGAAAACAAAACAACAAAACAAGACACCAAACATACAAATACAAGAAGCAAACATAGTAATAAACAACAATGGCTCTGTGCCCTGCACTTGATGGAAAACAATTTTCAGCATTCACATGACAAATGACTCTGCCACACTGATTTGTTCACATTTATAGCATACTTTGAAGATGGTCCAAACTAGCTTGCAGCTGATGACCTCTTGGGCATGTTAAAAGAGATATTTTACTTGACAGGCTCAGAGAGATGTTTCAGGGAGAAAGCGTAAATACCAGTAGGATTTTTCTGCTGGTATCACTCACAGTTGTTGAATTTGTTACCGGTTTACAGTATCAAATTATGGTAGGTTGTAATTTAATAAGTTTGATTGGTAAGTCTCTTAGAACTTTATGTATTGGTGGTTAAAAAACATGGCTATAGTGTGATGCATGGTATTAGCCATGCTTGTGATTTGTTTCCTATATTGTCATGTTTATTTTATTTTTATTTTTATTTTATTTTTTTAAAGCCCTATGTTCTGGAGTCATCTGAATAAATCAGTATTTTTTAAATTTTTTTAATAAACACTGTATTTATATCATGTGAAATTAGGAAAGTCAATCTTGAAAATGTGACTCCCTAACCCTGAAAATGACAGAAATCAAATAAGAAATATCTGTGTTTCGGAAATTGTATGCATGATAAGGTATAGTTCTTAGAGGTTTAAGGATGCAGACCTGGTTGTTAATCTTTTCTTTACTTGTGTTTAAAGGTTGATCTATGTGTACAAATCCATTTTGGGCTGTTCTAACCAACCAGACTAGGTGTGCAGTAACCTTTCTGAAATATGTTACTGCAATTTTTAGCGGCAAATCTTTCCAAAAGAGACACAAGGGTTATGTTTTTCCTCATCTACAGATGTGTTCTGGCTTTGCAGGAGGAGCACTGTGATGTGATAGAGATTTGATTTAGATTTGATTTGATTTTATCTACCTGTAGGAAGGATATCAGACTAAATATTTCTTTGCAAGGTGTGGTGGAACCCAGTGATAAGAAAGGTGAGGATTATTGGGAGAAAGTGTGTTAGCAAGACCTTGAATTTTGTTCTTTCGCTAGTTGAGACTGTATTTCTAATGATAAATGGAAATACTGGGAAAAAAAAAAAAAAAAGCATTACTCATTAATAGTAATGCTTAATACTAATGCTTGCAATTATCAGCCATGTTTTCTAACTGGACCATCTGTGGTTTTGCAGGATGCTGAGAAGCGAACTCCTCTTCATGTTGCATCGTTCCTTGGGGATGCAGACATCATTGAGCTTCTCATTTTGTCGGGTAAGTTAGCCTCCCTTACTGTCGTTACTGGGTAAATTAGCTAATTTTAATGCGACAAGAAATAGCCAATAAAGCATGTGGGAGTGAGCTTTGTGTAGTACATCTTGCTGAGTGCCATAGAGATGGTTGCAGTTGTTTACAAACTTACAAAATGTATTTTAATGTGGTGGTACAACTATAAAAGGTGTAGCAACTAAGTGAAATTAACAAACAAAGCAATTAGTTTTTAAAAACTCTGAAAGCATTCAAACTGATAATATTTGTGTATTCAGAAACATGCTGAAGTACGTGTTTGAAATGTGGGCTCAAGTCCTGGAGCACAAGTCAAGAATTTTTGTTAGGCAAAAATGATTATAGAATAATAGTAGAAAGTTCTGAATGAGTTTGAATAAATAGTAAGTGGTATTTACATTAGAAACATGCTTCTAAAAGTCAGGAAGTTGATTTGGAGAACAGAAACTTTGCAGCAGGATGTATCTACACAACAACTTGGAAATCAGTGAGAGAACAGTTATCTTTTCCAACAGATTGATACTAATGGGTAGGTTTTTGAAAGGCATGAATATTTTGTGTGTAGTCCCTGAAGAAAAGAGAAACTTGTCAAAAAGAAGCTTCTCTAAGCAACAATATGTTCTTAGGAGAGACAGGTATGTGTGTGTGTATACATTTGTGTATATATATAATATATATATGCACAGGATATTTTGTATTTGTATATTCTCTTAAGATGCTTTGCTCAAAACCAAAGTATATTAAACGTTATCTCTAACTGCTTAGGTCCTCCCTTAAAAAGCATCCCCTTGTTAGGGTATTGCCAAAAAACTCGGCTTGTATGTTGTCATCTAATGTTTTGGAATGACAAATCATGAACAAAAGTAATCTATTCATATCTCTGTGTGTGGAGTCTGATAGATGTTTGGCTATAGGTGCTCAAAATACCTCTTTTTTATTTATTTTCTTATTTTGTGTGTGTGTGTGTGGCATAAAGACTGAAATACAATCTTAACAGTGCACTAAAAGTCAAGAATACCCCTATTTTAATCTCATGCTGACACTGCTAATTTAATTTGCTCTAGATTTTTTTTTTTCCAGCTTGTTATAGGAATGTAATGCTAACCTACCTTTCCAGGAGCACTGTGAAAAATAATCATAAATATTTCCAAACACTTTCAGTGACACACACGTGCGCATGCACACACACACACAAGTCAAAACAAAATATAAAGGAGATTTCTCTTGATTTCTCTCAAGAAGTACCCTTAATTCATGGTAAACTTGCTTGCATATTTCAAAGGCAATGCTTTCCTAAACTGGGGAACTGTAAGGATAAAGTTTATGTTGGTTTAAGGGTGTTGGATTGAAAAGAACCTTATGGTACACATGTCTAACTCCTTGCAAGCAACCTTACTGTATGATTCTTGCTGTGTGATGCTGTAATTTGTGGTTTTACAAATTATTAGACTGCCTCTTCAAATGACTTGCATATTCTTTTTAGAAAGTTATTTAAGAAATACCAATCCTGTGATTTTTAGATACCACCTAATTTCCTTGAATCCGAGAGTAACTCTGGGTGGAAGGGATTTCTGAAGGTTAGTTGATATAGCTTGTAAAATGAGGTTTGTAGCCCAGAACAAATAGTTCTGTTATCCATGAACTTGAAGAAAACAAGCTTTCTGCAGATTTGTACCCTACATTTTCTGTTGTCCAGCAGGGTAAAAATGCCAACTGAAGCTTTTCCCGTGGTTGAGGTATTCAAAGCCTTTGACTTTCCTAGGTGCTCTGGTGTCTAGCATGGGTTGCACTACTGATTCAGTCTTTTCTCTAAAGTGCTCATGGTACATATAGTAGATTAACACTAGCTGTGTGTATGTCCAAGGGCCTAAGACTGAAAAGACCAAACTTTTTTTCTCGGCAGTAACATCATAGACAATGCAGCTGTATACGTGGCAGTGCCTTGTGCCCGCAGTCCCACTCCATCTGCAGGTTCTGCTGCTTCCTGGTCTTCAGCTTTGCTGCTCACCTTACCTCCTCTCTCTGCCTGTATTGCTTTTCTTTTGTATAGACCTTCTTGTCTCCTTGGTGAAAAATGCAATGGTGCTTAAAGGAGAATGATGGAGGAACAGATATTCTAATGGGTGCATGCAGACAGTACAAATATGTTCTTCTGGATTACCAGCCTAACTTCAAAAGGAGAAGGCAGAAAAAAAAAAAAGGAGAATTCGGTTTACTATACCTGTGTGTTTTCTCTGAACGTTTTTTGGACTGTTTCAAGTGTTCTAATTGTTTAATGAGTATAGTTTGACATCGTGCATCAGATCCTTCCGCTCTAACCCTGACGGCAGCAAAATGATTTAGATGAACATTCTTCTGCTGATGGGTTGTGCTTGGATGTTTTTTCAACGTGTTCGATGCAAACAGATTTTTATTCACTAGGAGATAAGAGTTAATAAACTTAATCTGTGTGTGTGTTCTTGCAGTGTATGTTGTTTGTAACATACTGGTATTCCATTGCTGCCTGCCTTTTTTTCAAGTTTTTCAAGTAGCAGCACAGGCAATAATAGCCACCTAAAGAGAAAAGCGAAGCAGTTCTGCCCATTTCTCCTTTGAATCCCAATAGCATTACACAACATCCTGATGAAGGCAGGGTACATTCTGCATCTTGTTTTCCATTGTGTTCCTAATGAGGAAAAGGGACTTCATCATGTTCTTTTAGCCACTTTGTTCCAGCACCTCTCTGCCAAAATGTTATACACAGGCTGTAGGGTTTCTCTGGTCACAACACAAATGTAGGTGATATATCTTGCCTTTTTATGATTAAGTGAATGGAGAAAAACTCATAATGTGGGCTTTTAATAATTCTATTTTGCGTCAGTGGGGCAGCGCTGGAGTTCAATCTGAAGGAACTGTGTGGGGGTCATTCCCAACTAACTCAGCATGAGTCAAAATTAATCTTGTGTTGTATGTTCTACTTACTGATTGTCCTGTAATATCTGAACTATCATTACTCGTGGTACACAGCAGTACTTGCATCCAAGAGAAGGTTTGGAGGTTTGGAGGAGCAGGTTTGTGAATTATTATAAACACCTTGTTGTTACTGGAATCTGGCAGTGAACTAGGCTCCGAAGAGAACAGCAGCATCTCCCCTTTGTTTCACCTCTTCATTTGGAAAACAGTGTTTCATAAAAGATTAATCTGTTCATAAAATTAAGTTACATAAGAAGAAAAGCTTTGTTGTTGGACAAAAAATAAGAAGGTGTTTTCATGGAGGGGAAGCACAAAAATGCTTGCTGTAAGGCTCAAACAATAATATTCGCAGCCTGAGTAGAAGCTGAGAGAGCTAGCAACCCATTGCATTTTGTATAGGGCTCAGGAGAGAAATTAAATGAAACATGCACATCTAAGATTTGTGGCCCATGAACCAGTGGCAGCGCAAATAAATGTGGTGTCTAATGAATAAAGCTTCTACCCAGGTGTTTGGACTCATACCAGAAATGGCTTTCTAGCCACTGAAATGGAATCTGTTTGGAATTGATACAGAAGACGCAGTGCCAGGTCCCTCAACTAGTATAAATCATCCCAGCCCATTAAATGTCAGGGTTAGGTGGGTTTACATCAGCTCAAAGGTCTGATCCATAGCCATGTGGTTCAAACTGGAGACATGTGCTGTGAGGTTTTTCTAGGCTATATGAAAGCTGGCTACATGGAGCTTTGAGATCTTTCACTTCCTCCCTGTCAAGAAGGAGAAGGAGCAGAGTAACTGCCTCACGTACATGAAGCTCCTTATGATGACACATTCACGGATGTGTCAGAACTGTTCGGATAAATCCAAGCTCCATTATCATGCGTGCCTGTACCTCTCCCCCTCTTGGGCTTTGAGCTGGTGCTGAGGGCATAATGTTTGAGCTCAGTTCCCTACCACTTGTTCCCCCCCTCCCACACGAACTTGTGATCTGGGCAATGTTATCATGCCTCACTTTGTCAAGAGGCTCTGAGCTTCTTGGCAAGATGTTTATGCACTAGGGATGTGCATGCAATGTTGACAGCCATCTCCTATAAATTGCATGGTAGATGAGGAGAAGGACAAACCCCAGCATGCTTTGGAAAGGTTCCTGGTAAGCCCTGGCATGCAGATTTGGAAGCGAGACTGTCACACACGTGGCAGGTTCTGGGCCATCCTTAGTACATAGGCAGCAGGGGGAAGGCACTGCCTGATTTGAACTTGCATTCAGGGCTTTTTCTTTTATGGCAGGCTAAAGAGTGAGAGAGTTGGAATGGCAGATTCCAAGTGACTTCGACTTAGCTCTGAGGAGATCTTGTCAAACCTCCTGTTTCTGTCACATAGGTGTTCCCCGGCTTTTAGGTTCACTTGCTGACATCTAGCTCTACTGTTTTGAGTCCCAATTTCATCTACTCTGTTACATATATTTGTGTGTGTGTGTGTTGATTTTTGGCTTATATTGTATATCTCTCTGCATGTGGTGGTGGGTCATTCCTTTTATTTTCATGTGCCTGTTGCTGTGTTTCATAGCAGGGGCTGGAAAGGTGCACATTATTGATGTTTCTAATAGGATAGGGAACAGTCTTCTTTATCTGTTGATCCTTCCTAATTTCAAAGATTTAGACAGCAGAATCTAGATTTATTGGAGACCTGTGGGTTTGGCAAATGTGCTGTATGGAGAATTATAACAGCAAGGATAAAGAGATGTTAACTTCCTTCCTGAAAGCCAACATCAGGTTGTTTATTTCTGATCTCAAAAGAACAGGGGCAATTTCAGATTTATTTCCTCTTTTGGCAGAAAAATTTGAGAGTGAAAGATCTCGAAGATTACAGCACAGCCATATTAAAGAAGAGTGGATTACAGAAAGTTTCCTCTCTGTTGATTTTATCTGTGATGTTGTGCGTTAGCACATCTACTTCAGCTTCACAGAACGACTCCAGCAGCCAGGCCTTCCTGTCAGGCCCAGGCCCTACGGGCAGAGGTCTGGGGCTAGGGCTGGGAAAAGTTTCTTATCTGGGCAATGTTTTAAGAGGGGATTTTGTGAGGTCTGTGGCTACTTGGAAGGTGTTAAGGGAAAACTTTAAAGGAGCTTGTCTTCCCAAGGAGGACTGGTACTGTGAAGGCCACCATACTCACTGGTTTCAGTGTTACCAGCTGTAGGCCTCTCACGTGTATAAAAGGGTATTAATTATCCTAACATTTTAGGCTGCTGTAGGAGTGCATTGAAACATGTTAAAGTGCATGATCCAGGGTAAAGAATTTCTGGGTGACACTGAGGAAGTGTTATGGGATAGACTTGAAAATTTAAGGTTTTGATTCTTGGACACAGGTGATTTTAGGTACGTTAACAATCCAAGCCCTGAGTTTTCAGAGTTGGGTTTCTGTGTTGCTCAGGGCTTTCAAAGAGCTGTCCCCCAGGGTGTTGCAGGGCATTCAAGTCTGTGAAGTGTAGAGGACACCTTTGAAAATGTGAGCATTGCTCCCTGGTGGGTGCCTCCTGTTCTCTCCTTTAAAATGGCAGGTATTTTCAGGCCCCGAAGGTGTGCCTTGGTGCTGGTGAAGCTCTTTGATCATCCTTCAGCTGTTGCCTGCAAGATGCCGCTGGAAAACTAAAAGCTGAATGTTGGTGAAGCAAATAGGCAGTAAAGAGGGAAATATTTTGAAGCATCTCTTCAGAAAATGTGTGCCTTGGTACACAGGGAACAGTGGCTTCTGTAATAGGCAGCAGCTGAATTGTGCAGCTCTTTAAAAACATAAATCACAAATTTATTCAGCTGTCACGTTGAATTAGGTATGTAAGAGCAATTTTACTTTGTCATATAAAGAGCCCCAAACCACAAAGAGGTAAGGGAATACAGAAAACTGCTGAAGAAGAAAAGGCTGATAACACGCTGTGGATTATTTTATTTATACTGGTAGTGTTTTGCTTTTGTTGTTTTCCTTAGCTCTGTTCTTGGCAGCTACCTTCTTCAGCTTCTTGAAGGGTGAGTGGATCAGTGAAAGGCATGAATAACTTCTGAAGGAGACACTTCCCTAGGTTTTCTAATCATCTTTGTATTCTCTTATGCTCCTGGAGTTGGTGAATACTGAGGAATGACGTGACTTTGGTCACACTTTGCTACTCTGTGCATAAGCCTTTCTGATTTCCTACCACGTGCTTGTGGGATTTGGTGAATGTCCAGAAATAAGCCAAAAGAAAACTAAAGAAAACTTAGTTAAGAAAACAAGGATTAAAAAAAAAAAAGGCAAGACAAATGCAAAATAAATTTGTAAATGTAAAAAAGAGGCATTTAGTGGCAATCATTAGGAATTCATCCAGGCATTTTGTATCCCTAAAATCCCTATAGGATCACATCAGTGTAACATAAGGTACCTTGGAGTCATCCTGGGTGGAGGGGGCGGTTGCCTTATGCAAATCTGGAGGCGTCTCAGGTAGCTTAGCCTCAGAGTGAGTACCAATATATTTCAATCATAATGGCCTTCTCAAGTAGGTAAAAGGAGGTAGCAACTTCCTTGCTTTATATATAGATTAAGTAGAAAACACATTGAAACTATTGCCGTCTGTACTACGGGGTGCTTCTCTAGAGGGCAGGTTATGCCACTGGGTACAAAGTTCTGAGGTGAGGTGTTGCCTCTGATTGTTGCAATAGCTATGAAAGTGGCTTTCTTTTTCTTGGACCCAAAAAATGATATCCCAGCTTGTGGTAATCTGAAAGAACTTGTTTCTTCTCTGATTATCTAGCACAATTCCCAATAACCACGGTGATTCAGAGGTGAGTACCTTAATATTCCTGAGAAACAGCTTTCAGAAAGAGCTTCTGATCCAGAGTGTGATTTATTAATTAAAAGATTTTATATGCACTTAAGTTGTGGTGCACAATGGAGCTTAAGAATCCCTTTGTTCATAAAGTTCAAAGGCATGTCCAGGCTACGTCCATAATGTTTGTGCTTCTTTAAATTTTTTTTTCATGTGCCAGGCTTCTCAAACTAGCACTGCTGGCTGTAGGCCTAAGAGGTACAATGTTTTCAGGTTAAGCCCTTTTAAAATTCAAGAGTTTCTCCAGCTCCTTCCACTAGATGTCCTGTTTTGGGGTATCACTTCAGTGGATAGTTTAATATTTCTTTCAAACAAATCTGTCTCATTACAGAAATGTACAGGGTCCATTTCTTTTTTGTAGTCACCCAACACTGCAGTAGTTGTTAAATGTTCTTCCTTTATGCATTATTCTGGCAAGCTACCCTGAAACCATCCTCTTGCGCAGCTGTCTTTTGCCAGAGTGCCCATTAGCACTGAACAGTGGATGAGGCAAATGGGGAGTGCCCTTCATCTCCCTTCTGGTGCCTGCTGAGGAGCACCTGCAGGTGCAGAGGTGGGGAGGGAGGCACTTGTTTCCCCTGCAGCTGGCACGCTTCCCCATCGTGTTTTCTTGGTCACATCAAGATCTGCTCAACAGGGAAGCAGCATTTTAACAGACATCCTGTATCTGTTAATCCTATAAATACACACCCATAGGCGCACAAGTACATGCGTACATACATAAGTCCCTACTACAAATCCTGCTTCTGCTGGACGAGGCTGCTCCTGCTAATACTGAGATTCGATAAGTTCCCTTCTTTCTGAATTGTGCGCCTGTGCCTGTCCGCCCAGGAGATGGAACTGCATTTCTAAGGGTAACGAAGTGCCAGAAGAGTCAGCAGAGCCACGCGGAGAGCCGTAAATCCGCTTCGGCTGCTGTTACTAGGAAACCAGTTGGGCAATGCTCTTTGTGTCGCACCCAAGGCATGGATGTAACCTCTGCTTGTTTACTTGCAGGCGCTCGCGTTAATGCCAAGGACAACATGTGGCTGACTCCTCTCCACCGAGCAGTTGCTTCACGGAGTGAAGTGAGTAAGATTTGAGTACTCTGCTTTTGCACATAAACTCTCGTTTTGGAAAAAAAGCAAATAATTGAAAGCCACAGTAGGCAGCACAGTGACAAACGGGGAGAACATTTGTTGTGTGGAGGGCCTTCAGCATTGCAGGCAGAGTCCAGCTTTTACCAGTTAATTATAGTTGCTTTTGAGCCTTTGATTTTCCCCCTGTGGGATGCTTTACGTTACTGTAGCAAGTTGTCCTGAGCAACCATCAGCTGGACTGAGTGACCCTGGCTGAAGTGGAGTGGAGTCACTGTGGTCTTCAGGGTCATCATCATCAAGTGGTAAAATAAGGAGGAATAAACCCATACGGATGTGTTCATGCTGTGTACATGTATGTGCCAGGAGGGGAGTGGATGTGTGTTTGTGTGATCCTACATGTATTACTGCACAGTTCATTTTGGTTAATTGCATTTCAAGGCATCCGTTAGCTTTTCTGTTAATTCACTCGATTCATGCATAAAGGAGGTATGCCCATATTTTTGTACTTGACAGCTAGAAATCTTCTGGCATCACGTTGTGCTTTCTCCATTGCTATTTCAAGAAGCAGCAACAGTAACTAACTGGAATGCAGCTCAGGCATGACTGTGTTTTCAACTGTACCACTATTTTGGCTGTCCACTTGGGACCTTCTTCTATACTTCTGTCCTCTTAATACCTCGTTAACAGCAAGCCCAACTGCAGGCTGATTTGGCTGCTGGGGGCAAGGGGAGGGGATGTAGGAGAGACAGAGGGTGGCTGTTTTCCAGAGACTGATGGACTTGAATCACCTCTGTAACAGTCCCAGTGCCTGCCAAGCCTGGAGGCAGGAATCCTGGGCTCGCTTCTCAACTCAGGCATTGTTTGGCTACTGGCTGAGCTTCCCAGCTGCTGGCAGCTACCGAAACCCGCTGAAAGGAATATCTGATAGGATATGAATGCTGTAATGAGACAAAATACAAAAAGCCATGTTGGAAAACAAAGGTCAGACTTCAGCCTTAAAAAACAACTACACTCTTTCTGATTCGGGAATTGCAGTATTCGGTTCCTTTTTTTGGATGTGTCAGAGTACATGATTTTTATTTTTAATCACAGTTCTAACTGAAAATGCACGTCTTCTTATGGGTTTGTCTTTTACTCTTTGGCTGCTGACAGCCAGGTTTAAGATGAGAAGCTCTTCTCTTGTGCTGGCAGTTCTGGTACCCCAGTGAGGCAGCAGGGAAAGGTGTGTGGTGTGAAAGAGTTAAGAGATTTCACTCCGATAACATGGGTTAGCTGTAAAGACTGAAAACAGAGGCTTACGCTATAGCTGCGGACTGGATGCACGTATAGAAATTATGCTAAGAAAAAGGTCTAGCTCATGCTCTCAAAACCAATAAAATTTAAATTTCCCCATAAAGATTTTAATACTCTCTTTGTTAGTCTGATAGAGCAGCAGATCTGCAGATGTAAGCAAAAATGCATACACACTTAAAAAAAAAAATAAATATGTAACTATTATTAGCTTTGATTTTCAGTCCTTATTGGTTAGTTTTAAAAATTCTCCCTTAACTTTTTCCTTCCTTCATTAATAGTCAAATTGCATGATTTTTCCTGATGACTTCATTTCACAGCTGGATATATCCCCAGTGAATTATATTTAAATGACTTTGAAAATAGTGGGCCTGTAGCTTAAAAAAAGAAAATCCTGTTGTGACGTGAACAATTCTTGGTGTTTGAAGAGATGCAAACTGAGCTAACTGAACAAATCTGTTAGGTGACAGTTCATGGAGTGGCTGTAGAAAACGTAGAAATTGATTGAGAACAATTGAGAACAAAAAACTAAAACTCCTAGTAATGGGATGTATTGTTGATACAGACTGCAGGCACTCTCTGCGGCCTTTCTAGATACAAAAGTGCTTTTTAAATGTACACATGATGTATTTGTTATTTATTAATAAAATGTTGGCTGGACTTACCAGAAAACTTTTCAGTTTATGGAAAAAGAATAAGGTAGTATGTAGGGCTACAGCTCTGCCACTGCCCAGCTGTGAGCTGTAATTAGCAGGCGAGGCTACTTGAATGCTATTGTGTCCCTGAGGTTCCTTTGTATTTTGTTGGTTTGTGGGGGGAAAAAAAAGAAGAGAAGAAGCAATGTAATTTAGAGAGAGACTTTTTAAATCTGGCTTGCTTAATGGAAGTTCCATGAGTGGGAGCAGAAAAGAGCTGATGGTAAATTCTCAAGTGAGACAGGCCCTCAAGAGAGAAGAATACGTTTTCTCACTGGGAAATATTCACTTTTAACCAACAAAATTAACCTTAAAAGATGTTGTTTGGTCTCAGGCTGACAGAATGGATGTTGCAGTGAAGACCCTTGGCCTGTGCTCAGCCCTTGGGGAGGGAAGGAATGCTAATGGCAACCGGGGACACACACCAGTGTCAACCCTTGCCTGTGATTCTCATGTTTTTGCAAAGCTAAAATTTTGTTTTTAGACATATATATTTTTTTCATTTTTCCTGTTTATAAATAAAATGTAGAGCAATTTGCTGTGATTTCATTGTCCAAAATGACATGCTCTTCATTTTGTAAATAACGTGTGAGAGGGTGCTCAGATAAGTCCATTCATTTCTTAAGGTACAATAGCACAGTTAGGACAACTGAGGTATTGAAGGTTAATCAACCAAACAAGTTGGGCTGTCTGCATAGGCAGCTTTGTATATCATAAAATCTAATTTGGGAATTTTGATTGCAAGCACACTGCTCTGCATGACAGCAAAGGTGATGCACAGTCTGACATTTGAATGAGCCGTACCGTTTCAGTAACCTGAGAGGTCGTTTAGGTGAATGTTGTTCTCTTTCCCTCCTCCTGGCCATGCCTGGGATGCGTAAGTAAAATGCATACATAACAGCCCTGAGCTGTCAAGAATATGTGCTCTGTATTTATTCAAACTGCTTGTTTATAGCTCTTAAGTGCTCCCGTTGCAGGAAGCAGTGCAAGTACTGATTAAGCACTCAGCCGATGTCAATGCTCGGGACAAGAACTGGCAGACCCCGTTGCACGTGGCTGCTGCAAACAAGGCAGTGAAGTGCGCAGAAGTCATCATTCCCATGCTGAGCAGCGTCAACGTCTCCGACCGAGGTGGGCGGACAGCATTGCACCATGCAGCTCTGAATGGCCACATTGAGGTGAGTTGGTTAATAGCAAAATTGATCTTTGATTACTTATTCATTTTTTCCTCTTTCAAATGTTTGTCCACTATGGCTGGGTCTGGACTGAGTCTCATATCCCTGACACCTGTGATTGCTGTCATTCAGCTGCTTCCCAAACTGTGTGCCAAGTTACCTATCTACAGAAGTAAGAGTGGCAGGAAAGCATGTCTGCAGAGCTGGCATGCAAGTGAACTGTGCATGCAAACTTGAGGAGCTGGCTGTGCCACCAGCCCTGGCAATTCAAGTGTGTCCTGGGCTATTTTGTGCTTAACTGCTTGAGAAAATAAGAGAAGAATGGAAAGAAGGAAAAACTGCTAGATTCATTTCATACTGAAGAAAAGTTCAGCTGTGTGGATCCAGTCTGATTTTCTAATTAGTCTTCTAGAAAATGTGCTTTTTTTTTTTTTTTTTTTTTGAGATCATCCGTGCTGCTTCTCCTTACCTTATGCAAGTAAACCCTCCTTCTATTTATTATTACAGTTTCTATACAAAAAACACATAGTTTTGTAAATAATGACTCTTCATAAATGGTTTTGATAGTCTTTAAATCTGTGTGGAAGGATTCTTTCCGCACCTGAAGTTCATCTAGAATAAAATGTCTTCAACTGGAACAGTAGAAATCCGTCAACAAAAGTTGATCAGTTGACACTGTAATTAAAAGAAGGAAAGGGAAAAGTAGTTCCTGTAAAATAATGATAGTGTTTGGCCTTTAAACTACTGCTTTGGCCTTTTTCCAACTATTAATGGAAAAAGATAGTAATGCTTGAATCTAACAGTCATAATATAAAGTTCCTGATATTTTGAGTAGAGTATATCAGAAATTATAATCGAAATTATGCTGTTATTAGATGATCTCTGTACTGATGGAAAAGCACTGTACAAGAGAAAAGCAAGTATGCAGCTCTGTAATTTATGATTTCAGAATGTTTTGCTGGAGAAGAAACTAGTTGAATGACATTCGGTTTTCTTTTTTTTTTTTTTTAACCTGATTTTTTTTTATTTCTAAACATTGGATGATTGATAATAGGGAAAAAAGCTTTTCACTTCTTAGCCATACTGCCTAGAATTTCAGTATCTCATACAAAACAGCTTGATTTTATGATCCCAACTTTATCACTAGAATGCTTTGTTATAAGCTATTGAGTGTCTGATCCACAGGGTTTGTTTACTTGCTCTCATTACTACTAGATGGTGAACTTGCTGTTAGCCAAGGGGGCAAACATCAATGCTTTCGATAAAAAGGACAGAAGAGCTCTTCACTGGGCAGCGTATATGGGTAAGGCTCAGGTTGTTGTTTCTTGTTCTAATTTCCTGTTGACAAACTGTCAGCGTGTTTTACAATGGACAAGACACAGACCTGTCTGTGGAAGGTGGGAGATGTATTCACCCTGTTCAGAGAGTGGGTTGACTGATTTAAATACACAGTGCTCACTTAGTTGTGGTTTTTGTTCTTTTAATGACTGGAAAACTAATTCAGTAAAGTGAACTTTGACCCATCTGACGAAGGGGAATGTGGGTTGCATGCATTTCTTGACCAGGTCTGGAGCTATAATTAAGAATATTATGGAAGTGTTTTTTTTTTTTTTTTTTCTTTGTAAAACTCTGGGAACAGTGTGAAACATCAGTGAAAGGGCCAGTGCATTGGCAAAAAAGAAGTAATTTGTGGATAGTGAGGCTGGTATACCTGTTAAAACTCTTTTTCATTTTTTTGAAGGTCACCTGGAAGTTGTTGCCTTACTGATTAATCATGGTGCAGAGGTGACTTGTAAAGACAAGAAGGGTTACACCCCACTTCATGCAGCTGCATCCAATGGGCAGATTAATGTTGTGAAACACCTCCTTAACCTGGGGGTAGAGGTATGTGGTAATGTGCTCCTTATGACTTCCATATTTGGAGATACCCTTTTCCTCTTTCTTATAGATGCTGCTGCATCAGCAAAATTTCTAAAGAAAATTGTTCCTGTTTTTTGGACCATGAAAAGCACCTGGTGCTATGTATAGTTTATTGGTGTAGGAACCAGAAAACATTCTGGAAGATAAAACGTGTGGTATGGACAGTAAACTCCAGGCTACCTTGCTGAAGGAAAAAAAAAAATAATCAGGAAGTATATGTTGTTCCTGTAGAGAAAGATGGAGTAATTAAGTCTCCCTTGGCTTGGCATTCCCTTTGATATGATGAAGTTGTTCACAACACATACATGGAGTACTTTCCAAAACAGCAGTTTAGGCTGTGTAAGTTTAGGATATGCATTTCCTGTCTAGCTGATGGAGGGAAGGAAAAAGATCACTTTCATTCCAGAAAAGGTCTTTATTTCAGGGCACAGACTTCTCTTAGTCTAATATTGCCAACTCAGTGGTCTAAAGCAACAGTGAAATGACCAGAAGAGTCTGTGCTGGTTGATTAAAGATAACAAATAAAGACATTGCATTTATCAGCTTTATAGCCAGCTGACTTGACCTACCAAAAAGGTGTCAGAACTCTGTTTTTACAGGCTGTTGACTGTGAAGTTGAAGGGGAATAGGTGTTTCTGTTATCAGCAATACCATGCAAATAATTACCTTCAACTTCCATATTTTTTGTCACTGGAGATATGAGCTTTGAGATGCCTGTATTTTGTGGAAGGGTATTCACAGCATCCATGAGTCTTTTGTGCAACCTGTCTTGCCATATTTTACAGAACAGTGCTTGAATTCCAAGCCAGTCATCAAGAAGTAATGTAATCTTAATTACATCTTCGTAATACTGAGCTGCTGAAAGCAGTTTCTTATTGAAGTGTAAATGGCTGTGCAATTTCTCCTTCCCTTCACTATGACACTTTCACTCCCTTCCCAAAAGGAATCTCTGGAAAGAGATCTTAAACCTGATTCTACTCACAAAAACTCAATAGAAGGTGTTTTTGTGTATTTTTTTTTTTAAGTTTCTGAGCTTTTTCTTTATCCTACTTTCTCACTTACATATAAAAGCTTTCCAGTCATTAGGACTTTTATCATCATCATCATTACATAGTCCTGCTATCAGCTTTAAGCTTCAGGCTGGCTTTTAGAAATTGCCAGTAGGATAAGACATTAATGATAGTGAAGGTAAAGCATTTTAAATTAAGCTCTCTGGGAGCGTATTTTTATCAATGAAATTTGTTGGTGAGAAATATGCCCGATGGTAGTTTAAGCCTCCAGCTATTTCCATTTGCAGAGTGTGATGCGTTATGTAAAACAATAAGCTGATGTCTGTATTTCTGTGTCTTTTTGTCGTAGATTGATGAAATGAACATTTATGGAAATACTGCACTTCACATTGCCTGTTACAATGGTCAGGATTCTGTTGTTAATGAGCTGATTGACTATGGTGCTAATGTAAATCAGCCTAATAATAACGGATTCACTCCCTTGCATTTTGCTGCTGCCTCCACTCATGGAGCACTGTGTCTTGAACTGCTAGTGAATAATGGGGCAGATGTTAACATTCAGGTAAAACTTGCATTTCAGCTCTTTGATTTTGCTTTATCCTGTTTTCCTTACGTTAGGAGGCTGTGAACTGTAGTAACAAGTACAGCAAGGCTTTAAATCCTTGATAGAAGTAGAGTGATGCTTAGAATGCTGATCATTAAGCTGTTTGAATGAGGTTAACTTCCAGCAGAGGAGCTCTCAGTGCCTTGATAAATGTAATGGCAGCCTTAAACTCTGGGCCAGCCACTCCTCATAAACCACTACTAGAATTTAGTCCCTGAAGCTCTGTGAAACTGTTGACAGAGGCAATGGTGGTATGTCCAGGAACTATTCCTTTCTGGTGCTTTCCCTCCACCTGCAATATGGGTTTCATTAAACCTGTTTCTAACAAGTTTCTTTTGACTTTCCCGGGGAAGTAAGACCTTGAGAATATTTGTTACATATTTTAGAGGCCTGAGTTTAAAAAGCATGATTCTGCTTAGGTTATCTGAATTCTCTTGATAAAAGAGCAAGTGATACATCTTGGTGAACCTCAAAGGGACTTGCTAGAAAACTAAAATCTCTGAGTTCCTATAAGACTATGGCTACTTTAAACTGTGTATATTCTAGTTTCTCATCTGTAAAACTGGTCTTCTAGCATTTAACACCTCTGTCAGGTCCCTTGAGATGAGCGGACAGTCAGTGCACTATTTAAACTCAGAATTATTGAAATGAAATTAGGAATTGTGCTCAGCAATAAATGCGAAACTCCTATGCCAATAAATGTGAGTAGTGACGCAGGTACCTTCCCCTGTTATTTTCTCAGCTCCTCAGCTTTCCCAAGCTCATTTTGTTTTCTCTAGATTCCAAAACATTTATCTCAACTCATTGTACCTTTCCTTGCATGTGTCTTCCCTGTTTTCTAATTGTACCTCAGCCCATTTCTGCTTATTGCTGCAGAACTGTTTTACTTATATGCTTATACTTTTTCATCACATACAGATTCAGTCCTATAGTCTTCAGAAGTCAGTGGAGGTTTTATCTGAAGAAAAGCTGTATGATGTTGAGCTGAGAAACTTCAAGTTGTTACCCCTACTTTACATGCTGAATGGTTGTTTTTACATTTTGTCTGTTAGAGTAAAGATGGGAAGAGCCCGCTGCACATGACAGCTGTCCATGGGAGGTTCACGCGGTCACAGACCCTCATTCAGAATGGTGAGTTTTGGTGCCTGTTCAATACCTCTCCAAAAGTGTAGGCATTTTAGAGGTTGCAGTTTTCAGTTCTGACCCAGAATGCCAAAGGACTGTTCTGAGAGGTGTTCAACTCTCCGTCAAATTCTGACTTGGAGCTGTATCGACATCTCTCATTCCACAGTGTCATAACAAGTGAAGATTTTGCTTCTTAACAAAATCCCGTGTTCCTCCAGCTGACAGTAGTCCAGCTGATCTGTTGTGATTCTTAACCTGAAAACAAGAGTTCAAAGTTGTAGCATTCTATCTGATGACAGAAAGGCATAACAAACTTTCCAAAATGCTTTAAAGAATAAGAAAAATAAAAGTTTCTAACTGTCCTCCCCTGGGAGCTGTGGTGTTCATAGAGTTCACACCATTTTCTCTGTCCTATCACTCAGCAGCTGTACTTCCCTCACCTCCTTTAGTTCTGTATCTTGCTCCTGTCTTCACTGTGTGAACACTTATTTATTCACTAAGCGATGAATAAATATTCTGGAGGGTGGACCAGCGCCACCCTGTCTTTTCTAGCATAGCCAGGAACAGATTTCAGGATTCTGGATTACCTGTCAAATTCATTAAGTATCTCTTTTGTCCAAGCATATAACATATTATTGTTGGAGATCTGGCAGAGACCTGTTTCTGACTGACAGAGGTGGCTAGTACTGATTGTTTACTTATGCTTCCTAGCTTTGGCTGTTATACTAGACAGGACAGTCTGGGTTTTCTGTTTCTTCTCTCTTCTCTGTTCTCTCTTCTCTTCACTACAATTCCAAACTTGGAACCTAATCTAACTGCTGTATCCCTTGATAGAGATACTCTGTGTGAGATGTTTAAGAAGTCTGAAAAGTTAGGCTGTAAATGCAAGGGTGCTTACGTGTACAGAAGACTGTGTTTTAAACAGAAGCCTTCAGTAGGTCATGCTTCCTTCAGGTTGTCATACAACTTCCTGCCATATCTATTCCTGGATAAATAAAATAGTAATAAAAAAATGAGTTTGGGCAAGCTGAAAGAAAATGCAGTTTAGTGTTGTTTAGTGAAAGATGCTCTCTGACTTAATGGTTGTTTGCTTTGTGTTGGATCTGTGTGTGAAAAGATTGGCAGTTCTTCATCTGTCCTTCAGCCGCTCTACTCTTCTTCAAGTTACTTTGTTTTTGATTTTCTTCCTTTGTTCGTCGCCCCTCTAATTTTAGTTTTGTACACATGTCTGATTGCGAGTGAATCTATGCCTTGTTGCCATGGGATATTGTGGAAGAGAGAAATGTCAATGATTTAAACAAATGCAACTTTATCCTATAGTACTTAGTGAACTGGGTAAAAACATCTCAATTTCTGGCTGCTGTTTCTGAGGAGTTTTGGAGGAAGTTGGCTTACCTTAAAATTATAAAATTGCAAGCATGATACCCATCCTTAAAAATGGGCAAAAAGGGAAGCTGGAAAACTTTATATATGTCAGCCAAAAATTCTGAAAGGAATGAATAAACAGACTTTTTGAGTACTTAAGGAGGGCGTAGGCAATATCTGCTATAGCTTCCACAAGAGTGAAGTATGCTGAAACATAGTTCTCTTCTACAGGAGGGCAATGGGCTTTGTGAATATAGCACAGTCCTCTGACTTTTCTGTGGGCAGGTAATGATCATGGAGACCTCCCTCTATGGATGGAGACTCCACCCCAGGGAAGGAATCTGTTATGGCATTTCACTGAACTTTATTTAAAATTAGAAAATTTTGTATAGTTCTTTAGTAGGACTTTTTTTCTTTTTTTTCTATGGCCTGTTATCTCCTGTGTGTGGTGGAAATGCAGTAAATATTACCGTATCCTCATTTTAGCAAGACTTTTAAATACTTTCCTGAAGTATTATCACAGCAAACAAGTGGAGTATAGTCTAGATGAAAATATTACTGTGTGGGTGTGTAACTGGTTGAAAAACTAAGACATTAATAATAAATGTAAAGTGTAATGAAGAGAATTTTGAGTTTCTCTCCAGTGTCTAGTACTATTTGGTATTTTCATTATCAGCTTGAATGGTGGAATAGAAAATGTGCTTTTAGTGTTTGGAGAAAGCATGAAGTTGGGAGAGACTTTTAGTTTGGCAGAAGGTGGAGTGAGAATTGAAAATGATCCTGTACAGCTGGAGGAAGAAGTTATAATGCAAGTGAAGCAAAGGAGAGATAGCACATACAGGCTATCTCAGTATATACTCTATACAGATACTAGATGTATAGATACTCTATACAGTATCAGTTACACAAATACAGAATGGCAGCAGCCAGGTGAGTGGCATTTCCTCAAGAACTGATCTGGGGTTTATAGCGGATCAGAAGCTGAACACAAGTCAAGTCAACAATGTCTTGGTGTTGCCAGCTTAAAAAAAAAAAAAAAAAAAAAGAGAGAGAGAGTATAAAAAAAACCACCACCACCAACAACAAAAAGTGTGCAACATACAGGAGTATATAGGTATATAGCACAGCCAGAAGGCATAAAGTGATTAATCCTTTGCTCAGCTCAGAATTGGTAGGCATCAGCTGTAGTACGGTTTTTGGCTTTTGACATTTTCCTTCCAGAAGGATGTGGGCCAGCTGTAGAAAACTGGAGGAAGGATGAGAATGGTTGGAGTGCAGCAAACCTGATCTGCAAGGAGAGACTGAAAAAATGAGGGTTGCTTGGTCCAAAAAGGAAAACAAGGACTTGATAGGAATCTTTGCATGGGCCAAAAGCTGCAGTAGAGAAGAGATAAAACACGAGATGACAGGCTTAAACTGCAACAGGAAATGTGCTGTTTAAGCCCTGTGTTGTAGTAATTTCTGATGATTAAATATAGGGCAAGAAAATGTTGAAACAGGTTGTGTGGAGTTCTGTGGAGTGTCAGTCTACTGAGGTCTCACAGGTTGGTTAGGCAGATGTTGGTCAGCAAGATCACAAAGAATAACCTGAACTGCTGACTAGACCTCCTGAAGTCCCTTCTTACCCTTTTGTATCCCATGGAGAAATCCATGAGTTCTTAAACACAACAGGACAAATGCAGCCTCCACCTCAGGATGGGGGCTGATGTTCTGCTAGGTAGAGCTGAGCAGATGTACCAAGGAAAAGGTGATTGTGCTGTTCCCTGTCAGCTGCTCTCAGCCCCTGTTAAACACAGAGCAGTCTATTTTTGTTGTAAGACACGGAAAAGGCACACAAAACAATTGTAGTTTGCAATGTGTTCCTTTTGGTCTTTTTAAATGATCTGTTTAACATTGACGCCTTATAGGTAAGGTTCAGTGGCAATGTGTTAACAAATCATGATGCAATTTCAGCAGTTTATTCTTTTACTTTAATAGGAGGCATGCGTTTGTACCTTTAGGTGAGCAGCAAGTCTGAATCATGTTCTTTGCCCATTGTATGTCATCCCATGCACCTGTCTGTTCCCCGCCACTGAAGTTAGGGAGGTGAAAGCACTTCAGGCAGACCATGTGCAGTGCCAGTGGCTGCCTGGGCCACATGTGCCAGTTCTTGGTCTATGAAGTTCAGTCGCCTGGTTATGCTTCATTCACTAGGGAGAAATATCGTTTGTGGTCTCTAGTCCACACTTAATCTTTTGGTGTTAAACTGTATGAAAATGTCTTTTGCAGGAGGGGAAATCGACTGTGTTGATAAGGACGGTAACACTCCTCTGCACGTGGCTGCAAGATATGGACATGAGCTTTTGATTAACACCCTCATAACCAGTGGAGCTGATACTGCCAAGTAGGTGGCTGAGATGGAGCTGCTTCCAAAGGTTGAGTGTTAAGTCCAGTGCCAGGAACCACAGTTACTCCTGAGTTCCTGAAGTATGGAGGCTAAAATGGATAAACGTATTTGTACTACACTTCAATGGGTGACAAGGGACTGAAGTATGAATGGTGGTGCAGGTGGAAGGGAAGGAAGCCCTGCTAAGCTCTTATTGTGCACAGTTATGTGGTTTCAGGTAGTGCCAGTACTGCTTTTTCCTGAAGCTCTGATGTGGCACATGGACATAAAACGTACATGAAGTATGTATGTATAAAGTGTATAAAGTGTATCTTGATCACAGGTATTCCAGCAGGAATGTAGCAAAGAGTTTGTATAGGAAACATCATTGAAGGCACTTGAGATTTTTTTCCAAAGGGAACTGTAAGCATATTCCCTAGAATTTAAGTTAATCTAATTTAGCCTACACCATGACTATTCTGTTATTTCATAACTTTTGATATGCCATAGGATAATCAATAGAATTGCAGTATTGCAAAGCAGATGTTACTAAGCCTGATCTCAGTATAACTGTAGAGCTTGCCTTGATTTTGCGTGGTTTCTGATAGCCAGATGGCTGAAATAATAGAACTGATTTTATTTGATTCTTGGGGCTTTTTTGAATAGAGGGGTAATGACTTGAAATTGGACACAAATTTCTAAATGTTGTTAGTGTTTTCTGCTTCAGTTCAGCTATTTTTTTTCCTTTCTCTCTTCTTTTTTTCTTCTTTTTTTTTTTTTCTCTCTTGTACTTGTGTCAAGACTGCACCCACAACAGACAGTTATTATAGTCCCAAACATTGGGAGGTGCTTGATTTTTAAGAGTTGAGTATTCATAATTTATGTTCAGGTTCTTGTAGTCCATCAAAAAGAAAACAGCAAACCTGAAGGTAAACAAAGGGGTTTAAAAACAGAGTAATATCATGCCATAAGAGATACCTATACTGTGTGTTTTTAGCAGATTCTGATTGCATAAATATGTTTTCAGCTATTAGCTGCACATCTCCAAAATAAAATTTAAGAGTCTTCCACCTAGAATGCACTGTAGAAATGAATGACTCCTCTTGACTTACCTTCTTAGAAAAATCTGATTGCAGATGTAATTGTGCTGGTTTTAGTTTTGAAAATACTTGCAGCTCTTTCTGTTTGCTTGCTTGAGCATGTTAAAGGAAGTGACACTTTTGCCTACGTTCATATATCAAATATGACTGTCACCATGCAATCGCAGAAGGTGGAACAGATCTTCAGTTGTCATGGGTAATGAATTTCCACAGGCTTCAGCTAATGTTACTGGATTCTGTTAACATAGCCAATGTGAAGATCTTGGTGTCTAAATAGATGCGCATTTTTGCTAGCTCTTTTGACAGTACAGTATGTCTCAGTCTGCCTCTTTTTTTGAAGCTTCAGGGTAAAATGAGGTGCTACGGGATAGCCCCTCTTGGACTCAAGGTCATCCAGTTAGAAATTTCTATTTTGCACTTGGGTGACTTGAATATTGATCAAATAAATTACATCTACCAGCACCAGAAATAAGTGAAGTTCAATAACCAGAGATACCAGGCAGACCCAAGTGATGCTGTTGTGCTCAACGAGAGGAGTGAGGAGCGTTGAAACACTGGAAATGGGCTTTTATATGTATTGCGTGTGAATAGCTCTGGCTGAGCTCCCCAAACTGGTTTTGAAAGAGAGAATTCAACGTGTTAGCAACAACTGCAAACAGCTCAGTCAGTCTTTGAGGCAACTGCATTTTAAGGAGAGAGTGTGTAAGTGATGGGAGGAACCCGTGTGAACAGTGTTGTAGAAGTGTGACTGGCTAGCAGATGTGCAGAGTGTATTTTGATGGAAACTAGCCAAAACATGTGCTGGGTGGAAATCTGGACCTAAAAGAAGAAAAATATTGCTTGAGATAGCTAGATGGAGGAGGAGATGGAGGGAAATGGGTGTAGAAGCAATGTCAATATGGAATATCCAATGTTTGCTTAAATAAATGAGTCCACAGCTAAAACAATGCAACCTGCTTATACAGATGCAGCAGCTTGATGAAGCTTGTGCTGCTTTCTTTTAAAGAACAGACTGACAGATCGTCTTTTAAGAGATTTAATCCATCATGTAGAAAATGGTGCTGGCAAAAGAATATTTGTGCAGCACCTCAGGTCACTCTTTAATGTAGTGAAGCAGCAAGGAAGACAAATGTAATGTGAAGAAAGAGGAAGGATGGGCCTGTGGATTCTGGAAGGAATGAGGTTGTTTAATGCAACCCCAAATTTGTTAAATGCACATGTATAAAATTTTGAAGAGAATAAGATATGCTTATAAATATCCAAACACTTATTTGTCTAAAGCATGATAAACAATTATGATTTATGGTGAATCTTGCAGGAAAAAAAAAGTTCCTTTGCCTTTGTTCTGGATCTAGAATCCTCTTCCATGAGGTGATCACTCTCATTCATCTGTCAGTTGTTTTACAGAGAAGAATCCATCTGCTGTTGTTCAAGAGTTTGTCATTTTTCAAAAACATATTGGCTGGAGCAGTCAGGAGATAATAATCTTGTTGAGATAGTTGGTTACACGGGCTCTGTGTTTATATGCACTTGGAGGACTGCTTAATGGTATTTCTAGAATAACAAGATGGTAATCGCAAATCAGTGCTCAATGACAGAAGCCAAGATATCCAAACCCAGAAGTCTTCTAAAGCATGTGGCATGGTTAGGGTCTGAACTGGGACGATTTGCTGATGTTAATAAAAGCTGCTGAGTGTTCGGCTTGTTTAAGAACTATGTGGTTGCCTGATACAGATTTAGCATAAAGATAGGTGTCTACTTTTTTTGTTTTGTTTTTGTAACCCAGTATGTCTGCTCAGAGGAGTTTATAGTGTAGTTGAAAAGGAGGGTTATGTATTGGGGGGGGGGAGTGAAAGAGCATGTGATGACAGTAGCTGGAGCAAACAGGATTAGATGATTAGTTATTAGAATGTGGGAGGAAAACCCTAAGTGTCATGGCACCCTAAAGGAAAATGTGAAAAAGAATCATTGGTTATACTATCCCCAGGGGAGAGGGAAGAATGGGAGGCTTTGAAAACCCAAGCAAGAGTTATCTAAGGGACGTTTACTGCAGTAAAAATGGATTTCAGAAATAATACTAAAAAGCTTTTGGTGTTTACTTTTACCCCTCAGAATGGCCACTGTGGTATGTTTAGCTGATGCAGAAATACGTGCATCCCATGCTGGGAGATTGATTCTTAGCAGTGTCTCCTCCCTTGCTTTCTCCTTTACCTTAGCTTTCATCTCCCGTTTTTAGAAACCTTCCTACCACATTCTGTTCAAAGCATAATGCCAAGATTTTTCTGTATCAGAATATTTTTAACTCCTGAAAAGGATGGTAAGGAAATACAGATAAAATTATCAAGGCAGGAAGAATTTTCCTTAAAAAGGATCAAACATGCTGCCTTCATGGAAGGACCTTTTCATGTGCTGTGTTTGTACGCCACCTGTATTGTTACATGACCTCATCTAATGAGGCTGTTGTGCCTTTCAGGTGTGGGATCCACAACATGTTCCCTCTACACCTAGCAGCCCTGAATGCTCACTCAGACTGCTGCAGGAAATTGTTGTCATCGGGTAAGTAAACCAAGGCAAGCGGCATCTGTGGAGCTCAGTAGTGTGCGTCTGTACTGCTTACAGCCCCTTTATACCCATTGTTGTGAATTGTTCAAATGAAATACTTCCTGTGCTGCTGTCTAGTGTGGTGTATGGCTTTCCTAACAGCATGCTGGTAATTCCTTGCATCCTGTATTGTTCATGCCCAAAGCCCTTTTCTCCTGGTAGGCAAAGAGAGTTTATATTAATTCACTTGGAAGAGGGAGAAAATTTAGGATGCTTTTCCAAATTATAGGCATGCAAGACACCATTTTTTCCCCTCTCCTCAAAGAAGTAATAGACAAAATTATCTCCTTATTAAGCCCACACTTGCACAGGTATTTGTTTCTGTATCTTAGTTACAGCTAAAGTATGTTTCTGAATTTGGCCAAAGGCTGGCCAAAGTTCTGCACATGCAGGAGGGGAAATTAGTGAAGGTGTAGTTTATAGAGAGCAGTCCCAGCATCCTTACCAGAGCCCAAAGCAAAAGCAGCAGGAGTCTGCTGACACAACCTTTTCAAAAGAGGCAGTAATAAGCAAAATCCTAAATATTTTTTTTCTAGGCAAGAGTTTTTGTGAGTTTAAAAAACAAACAAAGAAACAAACAAAAACCCAATTAAAAAAAAAAAGAAAGAAACAAAAACCAACCAAGAAACACACAAAAAAACTAACAAGGATCATTTCTTTTTCCTAGAAAAGTGTTTCATTACTCAACACACAAAATCTCCTATAGCTACTTTTTTCCATAAGCTTGAATCACCTAAAGTATAAAAAAGTGTGAAAAATGATAATTCTCTACCACATTACCGTAAACCTAGGTATCTGTTGGTCTTGACCATCAGATCAGGAAGGGAAAGAAAGCTCTGGGTGACCACTGACAGGTTTGTAGTTTGGCCTTCTGCATCTTCATGACAATCCCTGCATGCTCCTGGAAGCCTCTTTCAAAAAACTAAACCTAAACCCACACACAATAGAAATTACCCTATTTCATGCTCAGGCTGACTCTGTAGCTTTTCTCATCTCTTCATGTTTTCCGTCTCCATGTCCTGCTGTCATAGTTATCTCAATAAGTATCTAACTCCTGAATGCCTGTCATGTGGTTTTAAATAGGGATGTGGTGCAGAGCTGGATGCAGAACTAAATTCTTGTTGACTTCACAGCTCTTTTTATAGAGCTGCCAAAATGGAGCAGCGGCTCACTGTTTCCGTGACAACCTCTTTCTGACTGTAGTTGCTTGCGTTCTGTTTTTTCTAACTAACTGATTTTTCTGTCTCTGCAATGTTTCTTGTGGTTTAACTAGGACAAAAGTATAGCATAGTGTCCTTGTTTAGTAATGAGCACGTGCTGTCTGCAGGCTTTGAAATAGACACCCCTGATAGTTTTGGAAGAACATGCCTCCACGCTGCCGCTGCAGGAGGGTGAGTAGTTGTGACTGTAGCTGTTACAAGTTATTTTGTGCTTTCATCGCAGATTTGGTGCAAGCCAGTTTGTCTGTGCAATCCACAGATGTCAAATTCTGGTCACTTGAGGTTGTATTTTGCCACTGCTCTCATGCACGCATTGCTTGCAAAGCAAAGGAGGTGGTCTGAAAGGACTCCTCTAAAACAGACAGCTGGGTTGTGACTGAAGCACAAGTTTCAGATGTAGGGTAAACCTTCCTTTTTGTGCCCCTGTGAAGACTGCTTGAGCTTTGGGTTGGAGTGCTGTGTACTCACCCAGATCGGTTTATTGCCATAAGAGTTGCTGAGGGCCAGTAGTGAGCAGAAAAGTGTCAGTTCCTAAAGCAAAGCAGAAGAAGGAGAAGGAGCTGTGGCTCCTGGGATGCTACTGGCAGGGCAGTTATTCCCAGCCTCCTCCGCTGGACTGTATTCTTGCCTCAAAACACAACAGTGTCCTTGAGGCAGCAACCCTGGAGTCCAAATGCAGCTCTCCCTTCCAATTTTCAGGTACAAGTTCAGAAGTTCCTAAAACAACAACACAAAAATCACCAAATCAGAAAGCCAAAGTCTTTCAGAATGATGTATTCCTGATGAGTGCTGGGAGCATGACATGAAAACAAATTAAAACTGAAATACCTCAATTTATGTTGTAAATGTAGCATCCAGTTAGTTTAAATGCTTCCAAATAATTGTCAGTGGAGCTCTGTGAAGTTAACCTAGCAAAAGGATAAAACATTTGGCAAGCATTGAGTTTTGACTCTTCTTTGGAGGACTATGGCTCAGAAAACAGCTGAAATGGAGCCTTGGCTAGAACCCAGTCTGCATTCTCTATGATTTTAGCAAGCAGAAATGGTCATCCATGGTGAATACTGGGTGATCTTTCAGGAAGTTGCTTTTCTTCTTGGTGGATCAAAATAGATATATCACAAAATTCCCATAATTACAGACACCTAATGAAATTGATCTGAATGCCGTTTTTATAATTCTTACAGTATTTTTCTTGTTGATACTTGCCTCCTGTTATTAATAGGGGACGTATGATTGTTGCTTGGATTGAAATTATTATAGTACGCTTCAGATGCTACCTCTTCAATAAGGCTGCACTCCAAAAGAATAATAAAAACAACCTGGAAGTCCAAAAGAGAACGAAAGAGAGGCTTCATAAGAAGCAAAAGTAGTTTATGAAAATAGTCATATTTTTCCAGTGGTTTACTACAGTTGTCATCACTAACAAGTATTTTTATTTTTAGTATGTTGTGGTGAGTGTTTTGAAGTTAGCAGTTTAGAGTAGGGCTGAACATATGCCAACATACCGCATCCCGCCATTTTTTCCCTGGAGCTGGAGCTATGCAAAAAGCATATTTTTTTTTTTTGCCCCTGACACATGCCTGTTTCTCCCATTACACTAATGGGAGTTGTATGGGTATGTAGAAAACAACATACTTCAAAGGTCTGCTCATCTGGTTGTGAACAGAAATGATTTATTGCCCCTGTTAATGATAAAGAAGTCTTGGAAAGTGCTATGCTTCTTTACGTCACTTTCTGGCTTGGGGTCGTACATTTATTCTCCTAAATTACAAAATGTATCAAAATTTAGCTGCTATGTTTTCTATTAAAAATCACCTGGCTTTAAATGACATGAAGAAGCTGTATTGAATTATTTGAACAGGTAAAAAACAAACAAACAAAAAAAAACACACAATGGAGCCCAACTCATCCACTTATATAAATTCAATTTAAATATGACAATCATTTTAAATACTTATGCCTCTTATTCAGCAATGCACTTAAAGACGTGCTTAAATCTATCGTCAACAAATTATATGAAAATGAACCTAAAAGTAACTCTTGTAATTGAATCTCACTAAAGTAGGCAAGATTTTAGCACAGTGCTTACTGTTGAATGCTTTTCTAGAAGGGGGTGGATTTTGTTAAATGTCACCTCTTCATTATTAGACTGACATTTTATAAGCAATCAACAACTTTAAAAGCTCTCTCATAAAATAGCATTTCAGTGTGGGAAGCATTAGAGTACAACTCCCTTTGAAAATCTACAAACACACTGAATTCAGATCATATTTACTGCTTTTTCTTTGGAAAAAAATATCTATTTTTCTTCTGCAGAAGAGAAGTCTGAGGTTTTCTAGAAACAAAGGAAATTGACTTTTAAACAGTCACTTTCTGTTTGCTGTGATTGAATTTCAGGTTGTAGTTGGCTGTACCCTGATATTGCAATGCAAATAGTACGATAGTAGAGTAACTTTTTCCCGTTTGGGGGTGGGGAGGCAATCAAGATGTAAGCTTCTGCTTTGTTTATGCTTTATTATTATTTTTTACTTCTCTTTTCAGTAATGTTGAATGTATAAAACTCTTGCAAAGCAGTGGAGCAGATTTTAATAAGAAGGACAAATGTGGGAGGTAAGTAAATTATGAGGTTAATTTAAAAAAAAATAAAAGAAGAATCTAGCAGTCAAGGAAGAAAGACCACCTCCATCTGGAAATTGTGTGTTCCAGGAAAAATGACAGTAAAATAAAGTAGGAGTTTGGCTTTCCCTACAGAACTGCTGCTACAGTTATATGCCATACAGGTGCAGACTTCATTATATACATAAAAGCCATCCCACCCTCTCAAGTTTTATGTTTTAAAAATATCACAGGTGTATTATTTTTTTCCCTTATTGCTTTTCTTATTGCCTGAATTCTTGTGCTGATGTGCCCAAGACAGCGCCCTTGTTATGATGGGAAGGATTGCTGCTATTTGACATGCTTCCTAAATTTTTTTCCCTTCCATATGAAGTGTTGCTATGAGTGTTGCTATGCCAGGAATGGATGCAGAGATTTCACTCCTTGATTGCTGCAGAATCTCTCAAGCATTTTGTCATGTGATTTTTCGACAAGGCAGATGTTTTCCAAAGCAGGTTCCCTAAAACATAGGGGTGGCATTAGAGCAGGGGAAGAGCTGTAGCCAACCTAATAGCACCATTTGGTTTGGTACATTGTGTTTTGTGTGATAGCAGATTGTGCCATTACATATTTATACAGCACTGCAGTGGCCATACAGCCCTGTAATGGGTACATTATCATCCACCCTCAGCTGTGGCAGTGAGGTGCCTAAGCACTGAACCTGGGTTTCCTGCTTCTTTGAAGCTGTAAATCATGATAGATATGCATGCATTTGCAGTTGTTTAGATCAGAGAGGAAGGTGAATTCAAGTTAACTGTTTGATGACAGTAACTGTGTTTGAACTTAAGACACCGCAGAAATTCTCTGTAAATACTGCTGGGGTACCTGTTTTTCAGGCCTTGTCATTATACTAACATAAATGAATTACAGCCGAAAGGTTCCAGCATGGTACTTCCTGGTAGAGAGACAGCAGTCATTATTATTCAGATCCTTTCAATATATACCCAGTAGAAGTGTCAGATATGTAAAAAAAAAATAAAAATAAATAAAATTAAGATATTCTTCTGTCCCATTTATAGGAGCCAGGTTCAAAAATGAACTATACTCTGCTTCTGTTCTGTTTTGTTTTGTTTTTTTAAACAACTTCCACCAAATTGAAAGTAGATGATTTTAGGGGACAAATGAATTTAAATTAGTCAGTTAGATTTTTTGTAGCAGAGGGAGCCTTTGTGAGTTTCAGCCCTGCTGGAAGTTGTTCTGACAATGTGAGCTCTCTCTGAATGACATTCAGGCTTTGAAGTGGGTGTGCTGAGCATGTGGCATGCTGAATTTTCCTGCACAATGAATCTTTTCTTGGGCTTTGGAATTTGTCAGTGTGATGGGATCCCCCCACATCTCTGTCTGTGTCGCAGTCCACCTCTGGTGCTGCTCAGCCTGCCTATGCCAAGATGATTTTGGAGCTGTGTACAGACTGTAGTTTCATTGTCTGGAACGGGGTTGCCTCCATGGGGTAATTCTGAGCAGCTGAAGCTAGTCAAAGTGAACAACTGGAGCTGAGCCTTGGCAGAGGCGTGTTTAACTACTGAGACACATGTCCCCAGTCATGTTGAGCAGTGCTGCATAGCAGGTGGATTATCAGACTGCAGAGAAACCAAACTGAATTCCGTCTGATGGACAAAGAAGCTTTTAAAGCATTGTCTGTGCATAATAAAAAATATAAAAGCATAGTAATGCTGTGCAAAGTCAGCCTTAAAAGAGAGTTCATATGTTTATTATTATATAAACAGAAAAAAAAAAAAGAAGGCAGCTGTAAGGGAGGTGATAATAAAGCCTGGGTCAGTTGCTCTGTTCAGTTGGTACAGCCCTGCCTGTTGTAAAGTGTGTGGCAGATTCATTTCCAATTGTTTTTTCCTAAAAAGTCTACTTTAAGTACTTTGAGATTGAAAAATCTTAGTCTGCTCCCATGTGGGAATATTTTTGAGACAGGAGAAACACACTGTGTGTCTCCAGACCATAGGTTTTGTTTTCTTTTTTGGGGATATTGGGAGAGGGATTTACTTTGGAGTTATAAAGTGGTGAGAACTATAGCTGTGTTTTACATATGTGAGAGATATATATATATATATAAATATACTTATATATACTTATGTATACTTATATATATTTCTCTTCTCATGGGCAGTCATCCCTACTAAATAAGATGCTGCAAGGGATGTCCTCCTCTTCTCTGCCTCCCAGCTGGAGGCACATAGTGGTGTATGCAGAGCAGCAGCAGCAGATCTCACTGGGAATAGGTTGTTTGCAAGATGCAGATTTTGGATCTCTTTGCCACTAGGCTTGGTAGGAGCACCAAAACTTCCTAATAACACAGTAATTTGTTCAATTTGCATAACTTTGCATTTCATCAGAGGAACATAAGGTGCTGGTATTGACTTGCTGGAAATCTGTAGGAATACAGCAGTTAAGATTTATTGTTATCCCTGGCAGTGCATGCTGGAATATGAGGTAACAAATTGTCACTTGTGTTTCAGGACACCTTTGCACTATGCAGCTGCAAATTGTCATTTCCACTGTATTGAGACACTGGTGACAACCGGAGCCAATATTAACGAAACAGATGACTGGGGGCGCACCCCTTTGCACTATGCTGCTGCTTCTGACATGGACCGAAAGTAAGAGAACCTGTTTGTATTCTTTATTTAAAGTGTTTTGCCAAATCAGCGTCCTTCTGCTCTCTTTGTGATGCTAAGCCATTTGAACCAAAAAAAGGATTTTGTTAGCAAAGGAATTTCTCTCAGATATATGCGTAACTTCACATGGAATTGCTCTGACTGTATGCCAGATCCGTAGATGATGCGGAATCTCAGCTCTACAGTTTACCTTTCATGTAACACACAGTTTTGCAGCCTCTCTGTCCTAATGAACTATTCTACAAACAGTCTGTCTTCTGTTTTCCTCTGTGTAGTTTCCTCACTAAAGGAAGCTCAGAGAGTTTTCCATATCTGCTTTGCAAGACCATCAGAAGGGGTGGGAGAAGGGGCAGCAGTAGGAGAGGTTTTCCCAGATATACTGCAGTGACATACATCTGGCCATTCTGACAGACTTCTTGGCAAAGATGGGATAGATCCTACCCGTCAGTCTCTCCACTGTCAGAGTTGCTAAAAACATTCACCCTCTCCAAATAGGCTGCTCTTTAGAGACTAAGAGGAGAGAGGCCTGGGGAACATCCTTTGGCAGAATGCGAAGCTGTTCTTTTGAGAAAAGTTTGGAAGGGGGAAAACAGCTGCAAAACTTAAAAATCCTATGGTTACTGAATGCAGTTTCTGATTCCCAGTTAGCTGTATGTTCTCATAATCTCTTCCCAATAATATACCGTATAAAACAAGGCCAATTATCCTGTTAGCGCTCTCTTAAAATTGTTGGTGACCTGTATTTATTTTAGATTATCCCATGCTTATCTACCTCTTTCCTTCAGACACTAAGGAACAATTTTTTGGTTGCTAATATGCAGAGGTCTGAGTTAAAGGGGAAAAAAAAAAGTGTGGTACATTCACAATAGAATACCACCTCAGAGCCACTTCAGACTTCTCCTTAACCTTGTGGTAGAGGTTTGGATACCATATAGGAGCATCAATAGCTTCCTTGTCATTTGCTTCATTTGCCATGACAATACTGATATTGAAAATGTCTTCCCTATCAACCTGAAACCTGAACAGTGCTGGGAAGAAGGCAGCAGGCTCTTCAAAGGACCGTTCTTGGCATTACAAGCAGAGTAGTCTTACATGAAAGCTTTCAGCACCAATTGTTTCTAAATCTGTCTTGCCAGGGTGAGGTCTTACTCAGGACGTTGAGAATTGCAATTCAGTGTATGTTTTTCAGATTCTGACTTTTTATAGGTGATGCTCCTGCATGTAAACAAGCTCTTGGTTAACTTAAGGATGTAGCTACTTCTATTGGTAACAGAAAAAATAAAATAAAAACGTAATTTAACCACAATCTGAACATTGGCCAGAATATGTGACCTTTATTTGCCCTCATAATCCAAACATAAATTGATTCTGATGTGGTGATGTTGTCTTATTAAATTTTCCAGTTTGAGATGTTGTGGAAGTCTTGTTACATAGACGAAATGTTGTTTGCAGTCCATCATTTTATAGGACAGGGTTTTTTTTCTTCTAAATGACAAAGATCTCCTTAAGTCAGACAGTGTTAGACCAAAGAATATTCAACATCATTTAACTTTGGGCATGGGCAGTTAATGAGCAGATAGAAGTCTTGGTGCAGCAAGGTAGTTGTACGGTTTCAGCTATTCTGGTAACTCTTTTTACTCATGGACTTCAAAAAATTACTCCTGCAGTGGAAATCACAAAAGCATTTTCCTTAAACAGATTATTCAAGTTTCTGATTATGTCTTGTTTTTTCCAGATCATGGCTTATTCCGTCCAGGGAATCCTATATCAGGATCTCACTGATTTTTAGTGACAGAAAGCAGATGCATACAGGGCTTTCATTTGTTATATGAGATGTTTGAAATACTGGTCAGTACACAGGTGTCTCCTAGGGCTTTTCTGAGCTTTGACCAACTGTCTTTATTCAACATAACACACGAGGACTATCCATGAGCTTACAGTGTTAACATTCAGAGGAGGTTTTTTTTAATTGATAAATAAGTTTTCTTGAGTCAGTGCCCATCAGACAGACCCTGCATTTGTGGAACAATCCATTACTGTTGGCACCCACAGGAAGAATATAAAATCTCAATAATAGGAATGGAAAATAGCATGATAAGGAGAGAATGTACTGTTTTGCGTTGTGCAGAATCCAATTTGGAACATGTGTGTTACATAGGGATTGAAGTTAGCAAACAGTCCTCCTTACAGGCCTTTCAAGGTACTGATCTGCCCTGTTCACTGAAGTTTGGAAGCATGTGTTGGTCTTGGTGGCCAAGCAAATTCATAATCACAATCTGACTGTAAGGTCACGAATCACAATCTTCATCCATTTGACCGGGCAGCAGAGATGCCACAAATGATCCTGGTGTGAAGGAGTGTGAAGACATGCTGAGCTCTTAGAAGCATCTAAAGAATCTGACCAGGCATTTGAGAATCTGAGGCAACATCTCATGGTGTTGCCAAGATATTTCACAGAAAGTGAGGAGAGTCAGCAATGCAGCTAAAGCATATTCAAGATAGACTACTTCAGTATTAGTACCTAAAGGGCTCTGAATCTTTGATGTTACTAGCAAGTCATTGTAGGAAGCAGCAAGCTGTAGTAATCCTGAATTCCTCTCTGCAATGGCAACAGAACAGAACACACAACATTGCTGTAGGAGATATGGAAGGATTCTGGACAGTAATGAGCAAACTGTTTCTGATAGAAACCAGAATTTTCTTTCTTTTTCTTTTTTTTTTTTTTTTTTTTGCATTGATTGGCAGGATGATAAACTGCCATGTTGTAGTTGTCTCCATTGCTTGCTGCAGACCCATGTAGCATGCTCATTAAATTTACATAAACTTATTTATTTATTTATTTATTTATTTTTTACTGTTGGCTGGAGAAGGTCAACTCCTTGCAGAGGAGATGGGGGATGGGTGGCAGACTGCATCAAAATCATTCATATTTTGAAAATAAGCTGCATTTTTCTGTTGTTTATGCTAAGAAGAAAGAATATTTTAGGTAACTCCCATGAAAATGCTGAAGAACTTGAAAGAGCCAGTGAGATGAAGGAAAAAGAAGCTGCGTTGTAAGTTTGGTGTCAATAAAGAAGTTAAACTTTGCTTCTGGAGAAAGCCACTGCTTTGCACTGCAGTTTACACTCTGCTTTTGCTCTTTCATTGCTCTGCTAAACAAAATGCTTGGCTTTAATGAGGGCTAACCTAAAGAAAAAAGCTCTATGCTTTCCTCTGTGTGCATATTCCCTAATATTTCTGCTTCTGTGCTTGTTGCTCTTTTTTAATTGAAAATGCACTGTTTCAGTAATTTAATAACTTTTTAGCACCATGCATTGCCTTATTTTAATGCTTTGCACTGAGAGTGTATGTTGCAAAGAGAAGTCAATCAATGGCTTCTTCAATTTATTTGCTTGGATTAACATTTTCACCTAGCTGCATATTGATTATTATTTTTTGTTTTAAAAATACCCTTTTTCATATGGCAGCCATATATTCAATACGAATTACAAGAAAGTAATAGCAACAAAATGATAATATCTTGATGGAATAAGAAAGAATGTTAAGAGCTATGAAGAATGTACAGGATCCTTTGAAAAACACAATTTAAAAATGCTAACAAAGAGGAAAATACATTAATATACATACATACCAGGAAAGTAATTCAGTAAAGTCCGATTTTTCAGCTTGCCATAGTGTATAGCTGCAGGCCAATGCTGTGGTCTGTGAGATTTTGCATAAAATAGCAGCAGTTCTAGCTCTTCCAACTTAGTTGTTTACATTATGGTACAGGATTGTGACTTTCAGGCTTTGTAATAGAAGACCAATTTGGAACCTAGAATAGCAGCAAAGGTTGGGTTTAAGATGGTTTTTAATGAATTGTTTTTATGATTGTTTTAAATCCCCACTCAAAGATGAGTGGGGATTTTCTGGTTAAAAAACTGGTGAATGTGGTGAAGAGGAAGGCAACCTGCAAATGATTTGAGGTGCGGTTCAAAACACAGAATTAACTGCCTGACTGCCTGTCTGCAGTGCCACTCCTAGTTGTAGTGAGGGCTAAGTCTGTTAAACAGAGTGAGTTAAACTCATGAATTGTTCACAGGTGTCTGGAGTTCCTTCTACAGAATGATGCCAATCCATCCATCCAAGACAAAGAGGGGTACAACACTGTGCATTACGCTGCTGCATATGGGCACCGGCAGTGTTTGGAACTGGTGAGTGCTCACACAGTTCAGAGATCTCTATCTGCTGATACATACATATATATATATATATATATATATATACATGTGTGTGTGGGGGTTCTATATGCTAGTATTGTGAACAGCCCCAAAGGTTACAATTTGAGTTTCTTAGATATTTACAATGCTGTGAAAACCTGCAATAAACTCAGGAAGGTGCAATAAACTCAAATATATGCAACCAGGTGCATCTTAAAAACATGATCATCTTGATAATCCAGTCCTTGTTCAACAAGCTGGTGCTTAAATGTTGTCTTTGAGTGGAGCTCAAATTACTTTTAACTGTGGTCAAAATGTTCCTGGTGTATGTGCCATTAATATGGGATAGTTCCCACTGCATGATGCTGTGTGTCCTCTGTAGCTGCCACATTATCAGACTTGCAGACTGAGAGAGTAAATAGCTTTTGTTAGCTTCATACCTGCAATGCCTTTTAACCTGTAAAGAAATAATAGCAGCATTGTTAAAGTAACCATCATCAACCTTGTATGCCATGTGTCTGCTTTTTAGTTGTTGTATTTTCATTGTTGTTGCATCAGTCAGAAATTGCATCTCATAAGAAGCCAAAAATTTGGGAGATTTATTGTGTGGACTTATAGGAGTTCGATGGCTGTAAATAAATAAATAAATAGAAGTGTCATGAAAATGGATCTTAACTGAACTGTCTGATATACAGGGAGATCCAACTCTAATTGCTTTTTAAAAAAAAAAAAACAAAAACAAAAAAACCCCACAACACTATAATTAGAAAATCATATAGAGATCCAGGCCTTAGTAAGACCACTGTGTGCTGTTTATTGTTTTATGTTGCTTGGTTCGTTCTTTGTTAAAGAGCCAAAGTACTTAATTATTGAGAAGGACTATTGTACGACACATGCTGCTTTCATACCACGTGCATCAGTGCTGTCAGTTTCTGCCACCCTTGGGGAAATCCTGCAGCTGTCCTACCCCAGGGTCACCAGAGCAAGGAACGGCTGACCTGCAGTTACACCAGGGCAGCCCTGGGTCACAATTGCAGGTGTTGTGCTAAGCCTTTTTAGCTCCCACCTGTGTGCACAAATATATTTAGGGCGCTTAGGGTATCACTGCTGCTTTTTCACTTGTGGCAGCCATTTGGCCTTTCCTTGTTTAGAGCCATCTCCTCTTACGTGATTCTGCCCGTGGGGATGGAGCAATACTCTGCTGTGCCTGCTGTGGATTTGGAACAAAAGCAAATGCTCCTGGCATTTGAAGGGCGTATATATAGTCTTCTCTGTGCAGTGTGCAAGCCTATGCTTGTATGCCCACAGCAATGTGTATCACAGCCTTACCCGTGTCTTATCACCAGATTCTTGCATGACTTGTGTGAGCAGAGCTCTCTCTAACAGCGTCTTTCAGCCTTCAGATCATAGTCCCTGTGTGCTGCTGGGTGCAGAGCAGGCACAGAGCAAGGTCTCCTCTCTTTTCTTATGCTTGCTCCTGGGCATGTTTTCTCACAACGTGTCTGTTATAGGCAATAACCTGCTATCAAGTTCCAGTGTTACTTAGGCATGCTAGACAAAAGGAAGAACTAGGAGTGCAGGATGTATCAGAGGTGTTGGGTTTTTCTTTAATTTTGAAGGGTGATGTGCAAACTGTGGGTGAGAGGCAGCAATGCAGCAAGTGCTCTGTATTTGGACAGAGAAATTCAGTGTTTTTCCATGTTAATCCTCCCATAGTTGAGACTATAGCTGCAGTATTAAAAATGAAAGCATCATTTACAGAGCTAGAGCCATACAGCTGTTTTGTGTTTCTGTGTGAAAGAACATTGCTAGGGATTTTAGCTTTTTGTCTGCAAAGGACCACTTTGTGTACTAGCTTGTATACCTGAGGACCATGGGGTCCATCGGGATTATGATTTTGCCATTGGTATTTAGGGTTTGATAGGCAGCTCATTGTCTCTCTGGAATACAAGAGCTAGATGTATCAAAAAGTATTTGTGTTTGATCAGCAGCAGGACCAAGACTCATCTTTGCACCCACTGTCCGAGTAGCTGACTCTGGTTTTGTGCAATGAGCATTTGTCCCTTAGATCTAGGGAGTTACCAAGTCCCAGGTTTAGTATTTATTTATATTTGGTAACAGTGACTAACTAATTGATACAGGCATCGCATTTACATTGATTTTTTTTCTTCCCCTCATTGCTTTTATCCACAATGGCAAAAAAGCTGGGACCAGCCTCAAAAGGTAATTTTGCTTTGAGCATATTTTCAGATGTTCTTGCTCAAGGAACAGTGGTAGCCCAGCAACACTAATTCCAGTGTAAATATGTCTATAGATCGGCAGATTTTTTGTTTTGACTTCACAGATTCAGTAACAGATAAATTGGTGTCCAAGTGCTAACTTTGAACCACTAATCTGTATCACAGGAACTCTGTCATATGGAATAGCCTTTTGAAATATTTCCAATCTCTTCTACCCTGAAGAAGAGATTTTTCATGCAGGATTACTGAAATAAAAACATGTTTTTCACTGTCAAATGAACTTATTTTACTGTTTTATCACTTGGATAAATGTTTTTTAATTTATGATTGGCAACTTGTAGTCAAAAATATCTAAGAATTATCTTACCTTGTTCCACAAGAGGGTTCTTTGTGGGCATAAAACTGTTACAGGAAGAAGAGCATTTAAAATATGGAGCTTTAATTCTGATCAAAACTAAGGCAAAGTGGATGCAACACTGAGTTTGATTTTTATGAGTAATGGTACCTAGTACTTCTGTATATGCACGATATTGAACTACAGCAAAATGTTAATGAATTTTTCAGTGTTCTAGGACATGTCAAATGTATCAAAGAGCTGGTAAGACTAATTTTTTTCTTTCTCCTGACCTTCTGGTTTTTATAACAGGTACCTAAATTAACTTAAATAAATGATCACATAAAAAAAATATCTGAAGAAGTCTCTAGTGGAGTTTCCTTAGCTAAGAGTCTGATCTGTGCTTTAAGCACCATAACTTCCTAGCATGACAAAATATTTACACCTTTGAGTACAGTTTGGGAAATTCTGGTTTACCTACAGAAAATTGTGGTTTCTGTGATACCGATATTTTGGGAGGAATTTAGGTAAATTTCTTTGTGGGGAGAGCAGAGGTGTTAGGAGAAATAAGGATCAAGAGTGAAAAGGCCATATCCTTTGGAAAAGGTTTGTGTTTGTGTGTTCAACCACAGAGTCTGGTGCCAGAAGTGGTTTTCTTGAGGAGCTTTGGATTGTCTGGGATGTTAGTGGGGCAGATGCTCTGCAATGAATGACCTGATGTTGCTAAAAAGAGAAGAATGGAAGTAGATTCTTGAATTCTTTCTCCATCTGTAACAAGCCATTCCTAAAGGCTGAGTGCTGGGCATGTGTGCTTGTGAGCAAGTAAAACTCAGTCTCTCTCATCTGCTTTCGTGCTTCTAAAATATAACCTCATGTTTCTTTACATTGGGACTGACTTCTTGGGTGCTCGGTAGTCAGGGATATTGGTCAAGGTTGCTAGTTGGTATGTTAGAGTTAGAGTTGATCACATCACCAGACTGCAGTAGTTTGGGGGGGGAGTGTATGTTTCACTGAAACAATCTCTTATCACAAAATCCCTGTTGGTGTGGAAAGAGTGAAATTTAAATTGTAATTTCACATTAAACTGCAGTCTGGAGGGCCAGTCAGGCACTTTGCGCTGGTAAAAAATATATTCCTGTGCTATGTCAGGGCAAACAGAATTAAGTGTCTTTCTTCTGTAGTGAAATCTCTTCTCTGACTGTAAGAATTGATGGTTATTTTTCTTTTAATCTGCTCTTCTTTTTAGCAAAGCTACATTAGCAAATGAAATTCACTTTTTGCCTAACAGAAATTGAATTGCCACAGGGGCTAATTCACTTGAGAATGGGAGGAGAGCATGGTTTAATGGAAAATCATGTCTGAAAGGGAAATCTCGGTCTGTGTGTCTTACTGAAGCAGGTAACCTGAAGATCTGCGTGCACCAGGAAGATTTCTTGGTATCAGGCCCTCACAACTATGCTGTGAAGTTTGAAGAGCAAACTTTTATTAGATCAGCTGTTACCAGTGGGGAAAAAAAGCAATCTGTGCCTTCAAATGCTTGCTCCTTAACCTGTGAAGTAGAAATCTCAGACCCCTTAGGTATTTCATGTAGCTACTACTGACCACATGCATCTCTTATCAACAAGAATTTGTTCATTTATCCATCTGAGAGCAGGACGCTGGTAATGAGTGGTGAGTGAATCACAAGTGTGGTTGGGATAGGCATTAAATAGCCTTTTGCCACATGAGGATCTGGCTCAGACACTTGTGCAGCTGCAGCCCCTGGGCCACTTCATGGCCTGAATCTATTCATTTAGGGGCTATGTTCTGGATTTTCTCCTTTGTGAATATCTCACAGTCTCCTTGGCTCCATCCTTCTGAAAGGGCAGCATTTTGTCTGAAAGCAGCAGTGATTTCGTGTGGTGAATGACTGCATAACGAACTCTGTGATGGCTTTTCGTGTGTGTCAGCTCTGAATATCTGAGCTGTTATTTCATGTGCAGCACAGAAGTTTTATTTTTTTTTCTCAAGTTAGTTGCTACAGTTAGGAATTCAGATGCTTATTTTCATAAAGAAAGCACCAATAAAACTCCAAAAATACACAGAACAATTATCTAAATAAATAGACTCCACAGGTGCAGAATTCTGAAAACCATACACATATTTGGATACTCCTTTAAGGAATGAGCCTTTATCAAGCACCAGTTGGAGCTGACTGGAGCCGCTGGCATTTGAGGCTTGGTGGTTGTGCATGCAGCTCTCAGTGCGCCAGAACCAGAGACCCTTTCTATCAAACTCATTGGCTGTAAACACCCATCCTTATGTTTTTTTTCTGAGCAGAGGAAGCTCGAAATCATTAACTCTAGTGGATCTAAAAGCAGAATGCAAAAGAAGAAAAGAACTTAAGAACATAATCCTTTGAAAATAACCTTAACAAACCTTCGAATTTCTCTCTTAGTCCTAGAATCCCCAGATCATGGTAGATTGATTTAGTTACTTAAGATTTGATTTCAGTATTTTTTCAAGATGTACCCACAAATTAAACTATCAATAGGAGTAAATATATGCTAGGTATGCTGATATATGTTAGCTTATTGGCTTTTTTTTTTTTTTTTTTCAAAACTATATAATTTTGATCCTAAAAAGGGATTCAAGGATGCTAATGCTGCTTGTGAACTCTGTGGGAGTACAGGAATTCACCATTTGCTTCGGCACCCTGCTGGCACTTTGGCTTGTAGGAAAAGAGTATTGCCTAGCATGTCTGAGGGCTTTTCTGTCTCTGACAGATTTGGTCATTTTGTTGTTGTTGTTGTTGTTTTTATTTTTTTTCCTGGCGGGGAGAAGCAAAGCACTAACATCTGCTGTCTTCTGACAGAGAGTAACAAGGCCATTGCAGAACTGCAGGGGACAGTTTCCCTTCAGTTTGGAAAGGAGTTGTGGACTTGTGCTGTTCCTCAAGTACCTGTCTGTGAGTGTGTATGTGTGTGTGGTGTTTACATGTAAACGTGTGCAGAATGTGACTCTTTCTGATTTACTGAATCCAATGAAAAGGGCATATGGCATTGCATTAGACTGTAGCTCAGGAAGAGCTGTGTGTGCTGGGGTTTTGGGAGTGTAATCAGTCTCTTTTATTCAGTAGAAGATGTTTGCCTGCATGAGCAGACTTTCAAGAAGAAACTGGCACTCGTTTATTGGTATCTGTAGGCTTAAAAGCAAACTCACTTCATTAGGCAAAGGCTCCCACAGTGTGTATTTTGGATCTCTGTTTTGTCAATTGAATAGATTGGTTGTAAACATTCCTGTTGAATATTTTCCTCTTTCCCTTTTTCCCATATGAAGTAATGCAACTGGTAGCTATTCACAGCGGCAGTTGTCTCGTGGCTTCAGGAGCGTTTCAACCATAAGTGGACAGAGTAGAGATGGGTGCATATAGGATCAGGTCCTGGTTAAGTATTCTGTTTGTGCAATGCTTGCAACGCAATTTATTCCAAAGAAAGAGGAAAACAAGCAAACAGACCCCACAAACACTTGCAGACTGCCATCATAGTTGAGTATGTCTTTAACTGTTCTAATTGACGTTTTTAATCAGATTGGAAGCAAAACTCCATTGGATATAGTGAGTAATTGAAAAACAATTGCATGTTGTATATTTGGTTTTTATTTAAACTTCTTACTATTTTGCAAGTGCTTGTATTCACTCTTATAAAGCCTGAAGAAGAAAGAATCACTATTCCTAACTGGCATGCCACATACTTCAAGCAACTGCATGTATGCTGCTTTGGTTTAAGTAGATTACCTCACTGTTGTTGCTTACAGGCTCAAGCTTTGCTAGAAGTCTGTTGCTTTTCCACAGTCTTAGTAGCTATGAGTCAAGTGCACGTACTGAGTGGCATGACACTTTTCTGGATGTTAAAGTAGCTTTGCTTTTGGTAATGTGAAATGGAACCAACGTTGTCTGTTTTCTGGAACTGTGTGACCACTTTCAAAGTGATTTAAAGAAGGAACTTGAAGTAAACATCTTTATGTGAGTCTGACTTTAAAACATACTTGTGTGTATTTCACAATAGAGACATAAATGAGAAGAAAATAGCAAAACATACATTTGAAAAGCACGTTTTCAAAATTGACTGCTAATACATTTAACCAAAGCTCAAATTTTTCAGCTACAGAGGACTTTTTTATATTTTTTTTTAAGAAATAACTTGTCTGAACAAAAGCTTTCCTTATACATTTTACAGAAATGTATATAATTTTGCAAAACTTTCACTGGGGAAGGGGGTCCTAAACCAAACTATGAGGTTTTATAGAACCTCTGAGGTAAAATCAATTTCTGTTCAGAAAAAAACACGACATACGTGATTCAAGTGTGGAAGATGAAGGCTCAGATCTCTGCTCTGATTAACAAAGAATTTGAATTTCTACATCTCGGTAAGCGACGTGTTGGCTGGTACTGGATAGCATCTCTCACTCTTGCTTGGAGCTGTCCTGCTTCATACAAATATTTGCTGGGTGAGAATCTACTGTATGGCATTGACACAGCACTCACATGACTTAATATGAGGTGATTTAGTATTAAGTGGAAGAGCTGCAATGAAAGATTAGGCTCTGGAGGTCTGCTTTAATTTTGTGGTTTAAATATACTTCAAGGCTTGAACTTTGTTTCCCTAAATGCCAGGTAAGTTCTGTCTGCGTGGTGGTGATTGTTCTGGTAAGGTACTGGTTATGTAAGCGTTGTGCTGAAAAAGGGGCATGCAATGACTAATAAATTTCTTCAGACTCAGTCTAGTTAAACACTTGCCAAACTTCTATGTACTTATGTTAACTTCACCCATAATCTGTGCACATGAGCAAAATTGATGTAAACACTGGTTGGTCAGATTTTTAATGTCTGATTTCTGGAAAAACGTATCAGGCTATGTTAAAGAAATATATTGGCTTTAATCTGATCAAGTTAAAATAATTGGACCATTTATCTTTACAAATATGGAGAGAGCTTTTAGAGTTGCTTGTCTCCCATGAGGATATGGTTGTACCATTTCACCTTTGAATTAAACAATCAAAAAAAATCTGAGATTTAAAAATGTGCTTCCCCGGTATAAAATGGTATAGAGGTTAATTTTAATACTGTTTTCTATTTAATTGGAAACAATTGATGACAGTCTTTGATCTTGAGCTTGGTACTTGCTGGAAAAAAATCTTCATTCAAAAGAAGCTGCTGCTGTTTTCCCTGGGTACAGACACTTATCTATTGCAATTGATCAGGAAAGATAAGATTCAAAATGACATCCTAGAGAATATATTTTTATTCAGTTTGGGAAGTGACATTAAAAGCTGTTACTAATTGATGTTTTGCCATTTTACGGTTAATATCAGTAGCACCTAAATATGGTGCTCTGAAGAAGTTAGTTAGCAGTGCTGGAGTTATATGTGCTGGAATGTAGAAGTAGCCATACTAAAATGGTAAAACCCTCTGTGCAAAGTCACTTTAATGTCAGTGATGGTCAGATCAAACCTTTGACATAACTACCAGTGGTGCACATAGATAGTTGTGCCTGGAGGTAAAGGTGCATGGTGCTTTGTGCAGAATCACATTCTCTTTCTTTTTAGGGTTTAAAATAGCACCCATCATTACAGTTTGAAGTAGTTTCTGACATCTTCCTTTTAAAAATGTAGCTTAAACTTTTTATGCATGATGAAAGTATTATCTCCTTTTCTGTCTAATTCCAATTCGAAATTACAGAGGTGTTCCATGAAGCTATTTTTTCCAAACGGAGATAAACTTCAGAATATATTATAGTCTATAAGGACAATTATGTAAACTATCCTGCGTCAGTAACTGGCAAGTTTAAGTAAAAAAAAAAATAAAATAAAAATAAAGGAAGCAAAAAACCCTATACCATATTCTCCCCTATAATCCTGTATTATAACCACAAAGTAAAATCAAGCAGTAAATCCTCTTATGTCTGTAAATGTCCTTACTGTACAAATAAAATAAATTTGTGAGAACTAAATGTCATTAATCTTCACATGGAGCTGGGGGAGAGAAGACAGTTGATAATAGCAGTCTTGTAGTGCTCTTAGCTTGTAACAATAGAACTGAGTAATTGACATGTTTTATCTTGCTTTGCCTGCATCTTACTCCCAAAGCATCAAGTTCCTGAATGTGAAGAAGACTTCCCAATATAATTACATGCAGCATTAAATAGTGCTGTTATGGGAAGTGCCGGGGTAGTACTGGGAATTTCCAAAGGGCAAAAAAAGAGTAAGGGTATCCTTACCTTTTAAAAAGTTAGAACCTAACCAGAGAGGACAGTGCCCACCACTTCGGATTGCAGCATCTGAACAATTCTGCCAGTGCTGACATCTGCTTAAAATCTACAGACAATTAAGACGTAGAAATGTAATCAGCTGAAAGGCATAATCTCAATGGCACAAGAAATGAGACATGAGATGTGCTGGACTTTCTCCAGTCAGCCACAACAATGACCTGATAGTAAAGCACCCGTACTTGTCGGTCTTGAGAGAAGTGCATCGGCCAACTTGCAGCAGGCAGGTATTGCACGGCAGCAGGCTCATTGGAGTTGTTCTGCAGGGTCTGGGGATTTAAAATGCCAGGACCATCAGTGAAAATGGTTTTGAGTGTTAAATTCACTTTCTTTAATAACAGGTGTAACTGTGGGTAGTTTCTTACAAGCGTGCCCTAAGTTGGAAGCATTATGAGCTGTAAGGATCACTTTATGTGCTCTTATAACAAGTATAGGAAATTTATTGTGAACGTGTTCTTGGAAACACTGGTGAAGCTGGAGGATTTGCCAGGTAACCTGCATGTGATGTGATGTGTATCCATCAGATGACTTAGTTTTAATTGTGAGCTGTGCCTGACAAGACATCTTGAAAATTATTAGTTATGTGTCCATAATAATCATGTGTTTGCTCTCCCTTATAATAGGCTGCCCAGGGAAGTGGTGGAGTCACCATCCCTGGAGGTCTTTAAAAGACGTTTAGATGTAGAGCTTAGGGATATGGTTTAGTGGAGGACTTGTTAGTGTTAGGTCAGAGGTTGGACTAGGTGATCTTGGAGGTCTCTTCCAACCTAGATGATTCTGTGATCTTTTCTCACTCTGTCAGGCTGTGTATGTGGGAGCTACGAAGTTTGCTATCAAGCTCCTGTTTGTGCTTGACTTTATGATGGAGACACTCAGCCTTGTGAGTAATAAGCTCATTAAGCTTAGTCTGCATCAGTCTAAGCTGCTTTAACTCTAAGCCATCGATATGCCTTTTGTGAGGGGCTCTCCAATCCTGCAATTTGTTCCTCTACAGCCTTAATTTTGTCAATTTTCTTTTTTTTTTTTCTTTTTCCTTTTTTCATTTACTCGAAAGGCAGTTATCTGTCTTGTTCCAGAGAGAGAATTATTAAGTTTTTGATCTTGGAATTTCAACAGATGATGATCAATGTAATTACAAGTGATTAAATTAGTCTTCTGTGGTGACCTTACAGACTCAGAATAAAGGCCAGTATGGAACCGACAGGGAAACAGGCTTAGTGCTTGGGTTTGGTTGGATTTTTTTAAAGTTTGTTTACCTACTGGAGAAAAATCTTGTAAGACTTAAAATTACTACCTCTTTAGCGCATGTTTGTGATAACTGAGAATTCATGACCATGTGTTCAGAGTTACTGCTTCATCCCATGTCCATCTAAAATATGAGAGAAGAACAGCGTTTTAAACTGGATGTGGTTCCATGTGAAAATACCAAAATACCAAATGTGTTTCCCTAACCTTGCCCCAAATCTACTGCAAAAATGGTGTGGGACTCTTTTTTTTTTTTTTCTTCCTTAGCTGTAAAATTGTGTTAAAATTAGTATTACCTGTTAAAAAATGCACCCAGTTGCTTATGAGCAGTATTTGCATTAACACACTTTTCTTTCCTACTCCTGACACTAGGCTCAAAATATACAAATAAACAAAATTACTGCTTAAATTTCCATTTTGTCCCTCCACCTTCCCTCCCCTCCTTCCCAACCCCCCTCCCCGATGCTGATTAATGTCCTTGTTTAATGTGAGATTTGTGATACTTTGGATCAATTTATTTTTGATTTAGGTCTGGTAAGGACTGACTTGTTACACCAAAAGTTTAGGTATATATGAATTCATTACATACAATCATCTTGCAGTGTGGGGTTGATAATTTCTGTGCCAACTGTAGGCTTTCATTGGTCTCTTCAGAGTTTTCCATGTTGGCATACTGTAGAATAGTCCAGATTGGCACCAAAACTCCCAGTTCCCTTTTCAGGCTTTTAGTTAATTGTTTACCCTATTATAAAAAACACTGTGAAAACCTGACTTGTAACCTTGGAAACATTACAAGTCACTTCTAGTTACCTGTCATGCTTTTCTTTGCTTTTTACAGTTTCTGGCTACTTTTTTTTTTTATTTTTTTTTATTTTTTTTTTTAAACATTAATTTTCAGTTACAAAGGATTTTGGAGACTAGCTGTTTGAGTACTTATCAAGTAAAATGTCTTGCACACCAGCAGTGCTACTAAAAGGTGTTGAATTCCCAATATTTTGTCAATATTGTGTATCGTTTGCTTTGCAACCTCAGCTAGGTAAGTTGCCAGGGTCCGTATGCTGTTGTGGCATGCGGTGTTGGTCAGAGTAAATCCATAGTTCCTCCTTATGATTGGGCAGAAGTGTTCTATTTGTAAGCCTTAAGATGCTTTGGGATCCCTTTCCATGAAGAGAATCGTAAAAACATGTTGCATTTTATTAGATGTTAACCATTTTAGGAGTTCAAGGTGTTCAAATGTGTTGCGTTTTGGAAGTCTGCGATTGTAGAAGCAGGTTCTACTTTGATAAATTATAAAAAATGACTGTGAAATGACTAGCAGCACAGTTATAATTGTTCCCATATAATATATGTCAGAATTATCCAGACCACCATCTATCAGAAATGGCTTGCATGTGCATTACCTGTGTATTCATGCAACATCCCTTTTTCCAGTGCAAATTGACTTACTGTACTGGGTCTGGCTGGGATGTTAACGTTCCCTGCAGCAGCCCACACAGTGCTGTGCTCTGCACTTGGAGCCAGAACAGCAGTGGGATCACCCCAGTGTTGTGTCTGCTGCTGAGCAGTGCTGGCACAGCATCGGGACTCTCTCCAACCCTCCTAGGGGGTGGGCAAGAAAGTGGGAAGAGAAACATCCCCAGGGCAGCTGACCTAAACCAACCAAAGGGATGTTCCGTACCATGTGGTGTCACACTCAGCAATAAAAGGTGGGAAAAGGAAGAAGAGGGGAAGGGGGGGCTCTCGTGAAAACGTTGGGCCTCCTCCCGAACACCGGCTACGTGTGTTGAGGCCCTGCTGCAAGGACGTGGTCAGGCATCGCTCATTTGTGGGAAGTAGAGAGGAATTTCTTTCCTCTGCACTTCCACACAGCCTTTACTTGTTTTGTTTCTTTCCCTTTCCCCCTCCCGTTTCCCTTTTCCTTTAGTTAAATTGTTTATTGAGGAAAGATCATTATTAAACTAATTTTTCCCTTTAATTAAATTATCCTTATCTCAACCCGTGAGTTGTTCTTTACTTTACTTCTCCTCCTCCTCATCTAGGGAGGGGGGAGTGAGAGCGGTTGTGGTGTTCAGCTGCCCAGCACGGTACCACCACCACAGGGCTCTACTCCACAAATTCTTCCTTTTGCCTGTTCAGTTCTCACGCAAGCAGTCTCTATGATTTCAGGGAAACTCATTAATCAGGATGAGGATGTTCATGACAAGCTTTCAAATTAGTTTTATAACTTGATCCCACAGGGAAAACAGACTTGAGAATACATAAAGGAAATGCTGTGAGGTATTTATTTCTCACTGTCCTTCAATATTCAATGTAGACATCTGTGGAAAAACAAGTTTCTTTGTCTACTGATTTATAGTTCATAAGACCTTATCCTAAGTTTTGCAAAGATGTTTTAAGACTTTTTTTCCCTCCATTTTCAGCTTCTGGAAAAAACCAACAATATGTTTGAGGAATCAGATTCTGCAGCTACGAAAAGTCCTTTGCATTTAGCTGTAAGTATGAGACGTGTAACATGTTTGATGATCATCTCCTAGAATAACTCCTTAACCTCTGTCTTTGAAGCAGGTTTAATCATAGACTTGATATTGAAACAGCTGTAAAGAGATGTGTAGGTCTACATGTAACAAAATCAGGTTCTGGGCTGGAATTGTTAATTAAGTTTCTGGCAGTTGAAGCTCTTTGCTTTTATTGACTGTAATACTCAGGTAGACTGTAGAAGAAGAAACAAACTGTAAAGAAATTAAATGGCAAGTCACAACTTCTCTTTATAACTAGTTCATAAATTTGAAACTGGAGCTTGAGCCCATGGCTTTGACAATGGAATGGGTTGCTCTTGATAATCTCTTGGAGAGATGCAGAGTGTAAAAACTGGTGCACAGCCAGGTGTGATAACACATGCTTAAACCCCAGAAGTGCCCTGGGAGTATGCAGTAGTCACTGTGCTGACAAAAGGGGATCCAGCACCTGTGGCTCAGAGATCTCAATAGCTTCCTTTTCCCAAGAGCCTGAGATTCAAGATTCATCAGCCCTCTTCCCAGAGTCTTCTTGCACAGAATCACAGAATAGTGTAGGTCAGCTGGGACCTCTGGAAATCATCTACTCCGTGATCAGAGCAGGTTCAGTTAGAGGTGGTTTTCTCAAGGGCTGTGCCCCATTATGTTTTGAAAATCTCCAAGCACAAACAGTTCATGGCTTCTGCTGGCAATCTGTTTCAGTGCTTGACCATCCCTTTGACAAAAACGTTTTTTCTTGCATTTAAATGGTATTTTCAGTGTTTAAATTTGTGCCCATTGCCTGTTGTCCTGTCACTGGGCACCACTGAGAAGAATTTGTTTCTGTCTTTTTGAACCTTTCTGAACCTTTTCTTTTTGAAGCTGAACAGTCCCACCTCTCTCAGCCTGTCCTCACATGTCTTACACAAACTGGCACTTCACTGAATATCCAACCTCACCATGAAGCTGCTGTGTAGAAAACAGGATCAAATTTTAGTTCTATAGTGATCATATCTCTGTTTCCCAGTCAGTCATAACAGCTCCAACCTGGCATTTGAATTATCCACACATAATCTTAGGGAACTAGAGCTGGAACAGCTTGGTTAAAAGGACCAAGTTTGCCACTGAGCAATTCTCACCCTCAGTTCTTTTCCTCTGCAATTTGACTACTTTGGGAAGAAGATTGTCCCAAGATAAAATAGGGGTTACAACCTGTACTGTCATCAACACAAATTCCTGTGCAGGGAAAGGACTTGATCTGCAGCTGGCCAGACAGCAAGCTCATTTCCTCTCCAGTCTTTCTTGGAAAGAATCCTTGCAGGGAAACTGCCAGTGTCTCTCCCTGTTGTATTGGTTGCTGTTTAACAGTAGTCCATTTACCCAAGATGCCCCAAAAACACAATAAATTAAAAAAAAAAAAAGAAAAAAGAAAAGCTTACATAAAACATTACAATTTCTCACACTTTAACTGCAGGTATCCAGAAGTATCTTTGACATTTGTTTCAAGGCCTCTCATTTATTGGGGTGCCTGTGGCTATCCTTCCACAAATATATCAGTGTCTCTGAATGTCTCTACCCAGTGGTCCAGAAAGCTGTGAACTTACACCAAAACACAGAGACCTGTTAAACAGCTGATATGGAGCAGTGGCCATGGCCTCTGCTTCCAGATATTTGACAATAGAATAGAAATAGTTAAGAATTAGAAACAAAGGGGTGAACTAGCAGCTAATGAAATACTGATCTGCCATTCTCTGAGGCTATAGTGCCTGGTTAGGGTCATGGCTAAGTAAGTGACTGTCAGGCAAACCAAAAAGAAACAAACAAAGAAATCAACTTTATCCTTTCAAGGAGATGATGGGGGTTTACTGTCTGCTTGGCACCTTCAAGATAGGCACTCATATTGTGTCAAAGTTCAGGTTATAGCTGGTTGTTTTCTAAGTAAAACTGTAATAGAGAAGAAAATCTAACAACTGCATCAGGGTGTTTTCTGGGATATGAGTTCTCTGTGCCCTCAACTTCCTCTGCTTTTTCTGCCTTTGCCTTTTTACTTTTATGAAGTAGCTTTCTTGGTCTAACAGGGAAACCACTGTTTGGTTCCTACTCTGTTCTGTTCTTTTAAACTTTAGAGAATGGTCACTAGAAGCAAGCTACTACCACCACTACTTAACCTGGAAGTTTGGTGGCTGGTTGTTAATTTTGTGTTAGTATTTCTCTTCTGTTGTCATGAAGTGCTTCAACTCTAGTAACACTAGTTCTGTGTTCATGTGTAAATAAAAAGGATCTTCTGTGTGAGTCTAACAGCCAGTAGAGGAGAGCAGTCCCTACAAGGTTAAATGAAATTTAGTCTGTACTGAATTGATGAATTATTGAATTATTCCTCACCTTGGGTTGTATTAGAAGGTCAGAGCAAATCAATAAGCATAATTTCGCTCCATGAAAACCAGGAACTTTTGAGTGTCGTAGCTACTTGTATCATCCACAATGTAATTTGGAAAAGCCCTTTCAAGCTGAAGAGTCATAAGGAGTCAAGAAAACTATCATTTCTACTGTGTTTGGGAGACCAACAATGGCATATCTTATTCGTGTTTTATGTGAAAGTCTTTGAGAGGCGAGAGTTGTGTTCTTTACATGACTCATTTCGTATTTCTAGGCCTATAATGGTCATCACCAAGCCTTGGAGGTACTCCTCCAGTCCCTGGTAGATCTGGATATCAAGGATGAGAAGGGACGCACTGCTTTGGACCTGGCTGCATTTAAAGGGCATGCAGAGTGCGTGGAAGCTCTCATCAGCCAGGGTGCTTCGGTCACTGTAAAAGACAACGTCACCAAAAGGACCCCACTGCACGCTTCAGGTGAGTGTGGACTTATGCTACGCTTGTGGTACGAACCCTGTAGCACATATGTTGTTAACTTTACTCACCTACGATTTCCAATGCATATTTCTTCTAAGAAGAATGAGATTTTGACGTATATTGAGGACTGCTTCTTGTTTGCCGAGGCCCAGCAGTTAACTCTTCATCTGTCTTTTCCTTGTTTTTTCTCCTCTGTCCCCATGGATCAGTCCTCCTTCACAGAATACCATATTTTTCTATACCACTACTGCTCAGTCCTTACCTACTTACCTCTGCTTTTCCATACCTCTCTATTACCACCTACTCTTTATGATGTATGATGTTTCCTCTACAACATCTTCCCTTAATGGTTCTTCAGCCAAAAAAAAGCAGGGGAAGAGATAATGATTGTTTTACTGCTTCTCCTAAGGAAGAAAGGTTGAAAATACAGGTAGGCTTCTGGTGGCAACTAAATTGTTGTGTTTTCAAAACCTTCAGCCTTTCGCAGTGGCAGCTCTGCAGAAATTCACCCTCTTTCAGATGTTATTCTCCTAAACCAGCTTGTGAATTTGCTGTTGCTAGGAGTTGCTCCATTCACCATGTGTTGAGTACTACACATTGCATAATTAACTGGAAACTGAAAATGTAGAATTTGCCATTTATTTAAAGGTTATTATTTAATATGTACCTGTTGGTTAAATACACAGCAGCACCAAAGGGAATATTGCTCCTCTGACTGTTGAGGAACTCTGTACAACATAGTAGTGACCTCTAGTGGGAAGTAAAATTAATAATTTATTGGACTTTTTTTTTTTTTTTTAGTTAACAATGTTAATTGTCTTTCTGTGTATTTTTTCATCTTGCTTAGAATAAAATGCATGCACATATATATACCATCTCTTTCTGTGATCACGTTTGTGCAGCCTGGAAGCATAAAGTCAAATTGACCTATATTGATTTTGCCTGCAGTATTGAAGAGATTTCTGCAATAAGTCTTCATAGCATACTAAAAAATGTCTTCTGCCACCATAGACTTTGCATAAAACCAAGTGCATTGCTACCCACAATAAAGTAATAATATAGAAATGTTGTGCCACAGTGCACAAATCAGAAGTTTGAGACCAGAATTCGGGGGGGGGGAGTTCATTTGTTTGCAATGAAACCACAAAATATTAAATCCAGATGATCCCACCCTATTAAAACTGTTGGTTTAATTAATTTAAGTCAAGATCAGTGCTGCCACAGAAGTGCAGTTGAGTTGGTCAAGAACTTTTCTATAGCCACTTCAAACCTAGCTGGGGATTTCATGAACAAGCTGTGACTTTGTCTGGCATGTCATCGCTGCTAGCAATGATTTTGCATTTATTTAAAATCTTGGTTATAGTTGCATAGATTTCTTGTCCCAGCTGAACTTCGAGTATTCTGCATTACTGAAAAAGCTAAATGCTTACAAAGCCATATTCTTGTTAGCAGCTCCCACTCAAAATATGGATTTGTTGACCAGATTTGTTAAATAGAGTTGAGTAGGTTTGTTGAATAGAAGGATTATTTTAAGTAGACACATTTCTTACCTTCATACAAATTCAGATTGTGTTTTTATTTCTATTTTAGTTCATTTTTTAAATTGCCCTCATCACTGAAGTGTGAGTGCCTTCCATGTAGAACCAGCAGGAAGATCAATTGTAGACTTCTCTAGTCTGTGACTTTGTTGTTGTTGTTTCACAAAATTAAAAAAAATAATAAAAATTTCAGGGATTCGAGCAGAATTTTCTTTAAATCTTCAGTAAAACAAATAAGCTAAATTTATATGTAAAAAAAAAAAAGAGAGAGAGAGAGAGAGAGAAAAGGCAAGAAGCAGGAAAACCCTACCCATAGCAATAATAAAGAAATGGAGAACATGTACCCTAAGCAGAAAGGAAAATACTACACAGAAAAAATGAGTATTTGAAGTCTTAGAAAATAACGTTTATCACTGTCATGAATTTGGAGGCTTTTGAATGCAAAGTAAGAATGCAAAATAATGAAAATTTTGGGTAAATATCTAATCAGATACTGTTTACGACCTTGCACTCAACAGCTGTGCAGAATTCTGTGGAAATCCTGAAGTAGTAAAGCTTCCATCTCCAGCTATTACAAAAAGCTACTTGAAGTCTGATGATTTTTGTTATGCTGTTTCGTAACATTTTGTTTAGGGGTGTTTTAGCAAAGAATGATGCCACCTATTGGAAACCCTGCATGGTTCCACTGCACTATTCAACATTTTATATTTGCAATGCAAGCGTAAGAGGAAATCTGGCATATTTTGAGAAATCTAACAGAATTCTTGCTGAATTAATCCTTTGAGTGACAGGATGCATTTGAATGCATAAAAGTGAATACTTGCATGCGTTTACTGTGCAGTGGAACAAACAAGAAGGCATGTGTGCCCATCCCCTTAAACGTGTGTGCCTTCATTCCTTCTGATTGCACAAGCAGAATTGCTGAGCAGAGCAGTTAAGGAGACTTGAACTGGTGGATTGGATTACAGGATTCTGCAGAGCTCTGTTCAGTAAAGGGATTTGTAACTTTAGTAGCGAAATAATTCACCTAACGAAGTATTCTTATTTATTTATTTATTTATTTATTTATTTATTTTGTCTGTTCCCCTCAGGGAACAGGCTTTCTTTACCTCATAACATAGAGAGTTTCCTTAGCCTAAATTGTATGTTCCCTATATAATTTTATTACCACCAATCTTTCCTCTGTCTGGCTTGGGGAATCCATTGGAAATGTTTTCCTAGGGTAGCATTGTAGCTCTGTTGGCAAAGCTCATATTCCCTGCAGGGTCTGTAATGTTTAGCAATCACTGGGTCCGCTCTGAATACTTTCTGGGAGCATCTATTCTAAAACTGATTTACCAGAATCCTCTTCAGACATCAGTGTGAACAAGCTAGGATTTCTCTTCCTTCTGCTGGCAGAAAGAACTATTTTTTTTTTCTTTTTTCCCCACAAGTCATTGACTCATCAGCCCTGCAGAAGTGTTTACGTGTTATATATATGTCATTATTTAGTGGCAAATAACTAAAAGCATCTTTTATTTTTTCTGGGTAGAGCAACTGAGATTATTCTTGGATGAGTGATTTAAACGTGATGATGTGCACCCATTTCTCTGCCAGGATGATGTGACACAGGTGGTGCCCGAGGTTTCTGCCTCAGCCCACAGGGTGTGGGCAGTGTGAATGCATGACTTGCTGTAATAAAAACACAATCTCTATCTACTGAGTATAGGGATTTGTTTTTTATTTATTTTTTTAAGTACGAAATTTCTGTTCCTCCTGTGAGTGAAGCCTTTAAGCCAGCTGACACACAGATTGGTTTCCAGCATCTGGCCCTGCAAAATAGAGTACTTTTCCAACAGCAGTGGGTTACATTTTAAAGAGCAAACCCTGTTTTTGAGAAGTACACATGGCTTCTAATGTTAAACTAGGAAAAACTGGAATAACCCCGAAAGAATTTTTGTCTCTGTTTGGGCATCTGCATAGCTGTGTAAGGAGCTAAGATGATGGTGTGCTGTCACCTCTGCACTGACTGAATTGAAGAATGTCTCATCACAGCTCTCTTAACTAAGGAAGATCCCAGTCAAGGTTTTGAGGGGGACAAGTAAGCAGATTGAGACAAAACAGTCTTTCAGTTAAAGAATGTCAGCAGTAGTGGTGACTTTGTGTACTTCAACCTGGACTCAGTCACCTTGAGCATGCCCAATGCCAAAGTTCAGCTCTCAGCAGCAAACAAGGCTGGTGTGGAGCTGCCAGGATTGACTTGGAGACTAGAGAGATCTTGGTCAATGCCCAGGGGACTGGGAGGACATGACTGATGGGCTTGAGTAGGAACAAGCATTTCCTGAGTAGTTTGAGTCTGAGGGAAGAAGCGGAGATGCAGTACCTGCTGGCTGCGTTGTAGAGGCTGTGATGGCGCTCTCCTCGTGGCTTCCCCACTGCCTGCTGTGGGGCTCAGCACAGCTGAGTCAGCCTGGAGGTCACTGGAGTGCAAAATGTCAAAGTAACGTGGTGCTTCCTGGAATACAAAATGTGTAATATTGGTCTTTCTTTGCAGATGTTTCTTTTTTCATAACAGCACTGAAGAATTTGCTTGTACAGCCCATGTAATATTAACAAGCTTTGCTGCTGTACTGCTTAATGCATTCCAACAGTGATCATAGAAAACCTTGTCTGCCTGCTTGCTCTGAGGGATTTTGAAATGCTGACCTGTTTAGCAAAGATCTTTTCAGTAGTGAAAATCACAATTTCTGTTTTACTCATTTGGGATTTTTGAATGAAAGAAAAATAATCCTTGTTTTACTGAAGTCAGGGAAAAAAGAGCTCATATTTCATTGTCAGAAGCAAATTGAAAATTTTAGGAATACGAATTTATTATACTGCGAAGTATTTTAATTGTTTATCAAGAAATTTCTTATCCATGAATATTACAATGGAAAAGTATCTGAAATTAAGCCTATTTTAACTTAACACACTTTTTTTTTCTTCATAGTTATTAATGGTCATACACCCTGTTTACGGTTGTTGCTAGAAGTTGCAGACAACCCTGATGTGACAGACGCCAAAGGACAGTAAGTTTTCTTTGTGATGGTTTTCTTTCAGTTCTGTGATTCAAATAACATCTCAGATTTCATACAGAAAAAGCATTTATTTGCAATACTGTACTTCCTGTACTACTTTTAGAATTTGGCAGAAACTATAAAGTACACATTCTAAGCCATGTGGAAAAGATTATTCATTAATCTTAGCCCCTGCTTCATACTTCAAACAATTCTTCATAGATGCTTAAAGCCAGATTCAACATAAACTAATGAGCTTCTGAGATGTTTCTATAGACTTTTACTTTCTAAAATGCTGATATTTCAGGGCTTACTTGGTATACTAAGCTGGCGAAGTGAGACTGATAATTTGAGGTGAGCCCTAAATCTGAGATGTTTCTACAGAAGTTTTATGTCTTATTAAATGGTAGCTATAGAGGCAGTATAAAGTATGCTTTAGAAGCTGAAAGCATGAATGCTTAAAAAAAATATATGGGGTACCTGGAAGATATCTGGCTATACATACAACTTTGAATGGTATTAGTCTTATCTAAGAATAGAAGAACAGATTGCTTTCAGGAAAAAAAAAAAAAAAAAGATATGTTAGTCCAAATGTTGGCTTTAATAGAGTTTCCTCATGTTCATGACTCCACTTTAAACAATTGTGCAGCATTTTCAAAACAAATGCTTTGAGTTGTTGTCATCTTGGTAACTATTGGGCATTCATTCACAACAGTTGGGTACTCTAAAGTTCACGTGTTGCTGGAGGTGACAATAATTGTAGGTTGTTAAGAGAACAGATTGTCCCGAATGATGCTTTGTAAACTGCTTGCAAATGAATCATACTAGTTGGCTGATAATATTTTAAGAATAATTTCATACAAAATATTTTCACCTGGATATTATATAGAAGAGTACAGTGAAAGGAATAAATTTCTGAGTAGGAATGGAGAGAAATGCAGGGCTTCCTGACTTCCCTAGTCCAGTAAGTTAGCAATGCCAAGTAGCATGTCATTTTATAGCTGTGACTGTTTTGTTTGTTTTTCTTCTAGAACCCCCCTAATGCTTGCAGTGGCATATGGGCACATTGATGCTGTTTCCTTATTACTTGAAAAAGAAGCATCTGTAGATGCAGCTGATCTCGTGGGATGCACAGCTTTACATCGAGGGGTGACTTAGTTTTATTCTAATTATTTGTTTTACTGTGAATACAATTCATTTATAAATACAGGGATATTGAATATGTAGGGGATATAGTTAGTGAGTGAAAACATGACTAAAAACAGTCAATGAGGTAAAAATCAGGACAAATCTGCTCTGCTTTTGACTTTATTTCACATTCCATTTAATTAGACAAAGTATTGATTGGATTGATTTTTCTCTTGGCTCTAGACACTCTACTATAGCAATCATTATTGTTATAAGTACTTTATGAATTTTGAAAATAATTTATTTAAAAGAACTTCCCAGCAGTTGCTATCCTTTTTCTTGGGGAGGATGTTGTAAGTAAGTAAGCCTTAAGTATTGGGTTCATGAATATTGAGTATGTAAGTACTGGGCTTTGACCCATGGGATCGAAGGAGCTTTCATCTCTGTCATCTGAATCCCATTCAGGCTGTTTCATGTTCACAGGCATCAATCATAGCACATGTTTCCTGGGCATGAGTCTATGTTTACATCAACCTCTTTACTCATTTCTTTGTCATCAGATTATGACTGGGCATGAAGAGTGTGTTCAGATGCTGTTAGAGAAAGACGTATCTATTTTATGTAAAGATGCCAGAGGCAGAACACCTCTGCATTTTGCAGCAGCTCGGGGTCATGCCACTTGGCTGAGTGAATTACTGCAGGTAGCACTTTCAGAAGAAGACTGCAGTTTAAAAGATAATCAAGGTTATACACCGCTGCACTGGGCTTGTTACAATGGTAAGTTTGTCCCTGTGGATTTTTACCAAATTCAAATGCGGCCTCAGTTTTAGGAAAGCATGGTGACAAAGTTTAACCCTTTGAGAAACTTAAAATGAAGAGTCAAATTATTTCCCCTCTTGCGTATTGTCTGTAGTTTGCATTTTCTGTGTTTACACTTCAGTTCAAAATCCAGGGAAATTCCAGCAATAGCTCTCAATGGCTTTGCAACTTATAGAGAAATATCTCAGTCATCACATTCATTTGCTCCCATCACAGAAGGCCAGGGTGAAATTCTGGATTTCCTGAAGTAAATGATGAAATTTGCATTGATTAATATGGGGCCAGAAATGCTTCTCTGAGGTGTCACCTTCTTATTTATTAAAGCAAGAAGTGACATGATTAGATGGATGGCCTGAACTGATTATGTTTCTTGCTTAATAAAAGGATAAAACCTCCTAGTACCGTCGTTCAAGACCATCTTTGGAGATGTGTGAGGCCATGTATGTAATATCACTTAAAAAGGAGACTATTTTTCCTTTCCTTTTATTTTGAGAAGGGTTAATATCAGCCTGGATCTACTATGTTGCTGATATATATATATATGCGTATATATATAAAGTAAAACAATTTTTGTCTATTATTTTATCACATAAAAGTTTGTGTACACAATGTGTTCAATCTTAAATCTAAAGTGTTAAATTATAATCCTTATAAACCTAGTATTCAATGAGTGAATTACTTGCTTTGTGTAACACTGCAAACTGTCTGATTTCTTATAGGTCATGAAAACTGCATAGAGGTACTATTGGAACAAAAACTTTTCCGCAAATTCCATGGTAATAGCTTCTCTCCGTTGCACTGTGCCGTGTAAGTAGAAATGTCCAGTAACAAATGCAGATATGTTGCTTTAGGACATATCTGGAAAAAGTAGCAGCATGAGAAGAAAACAATTTTTATTTGAGATTATTTGCACAAGCAAATAATTTTAAAGCTGGTCATAGAACTGTGCTTATCTTAAGTTCTCTTATTCCTTATGAACAACAAAAAGTTGGTGGCTATTATGAGTTTCTAATCTTCTTCCATGCACGTATCTTAGACACATTCTTTATTCAAATAAAGCAGTGCATTTTCATACAAGAAGGATTTTAATATGGCAAAAGTCATAACTTTTCATTACATAATTGCAAATGTATTTTTACAAAAAATGCAAGATTACTTTGATACGTACAACCTAACATGCTTATCAGAACATATAAACCATCAGAAGAGTAAGGAATTAAGCACTGTAAAAACAAATGCAAACCTTTCTCATTCTTACCAACAATCAGAATGGCAGAATTATGAATTCTGTCTTCTATTGGAAGAATTGATGTATTCCAGAATTAATGATAGGAGTTACTATTCTGTAGGCTTTCTTTCTACACTTGATGTCATTGGAAAGTAGAGAAGTAATTTATTATATATCAAACCTTGTAATTATCAAAAACAATATATTAGAGAAATAAGAATATTTATAAAGACATTTTTTTACTCTGCTTAGATGTTAAAAATGTTAACATAAAAATGTTAAAAATGCGTGCAACTTTAAAATAAAAGAACTGTTGCTAAGACAACATGGTCTTCTAGCTATATTAGAGATATAATATATGGCTAATACTGTTACTAAACACTGTTCATAATGGCATAAGACAAATTACCAGGAAGAGTACCTCCATGAAGGAAAAGTATTAGAAGTGTGAGCTGGAAGATCTGAGTTTTGATACCTTAAACATTTTGATACCTTAAACATTAGCTTTCTCTTTGTAAGTGTGTATGACCGAGTACTTTCCAGTGTTTGACACTTAGATTAAAGGATTTTAAGGTATTAAAGTTTTAATCCTAGGTTGGTATTGTACTTTCAGTTAACCTTGTGCATAGTGAATTGCAGGATCAGCTGTGCTTTAGGTGCTGAAATACATAGTAGCAGATGCAATCTTTTTACCTTTTTAAAAAATGTCTTGTCTTTTGGCAGAATCAATGATCATGAAAACTGTGCATCACTGCTTATTGGAGCCATTGATGCCAACATTGTCAATTGCAAGGATGACAAAGGAAGGTAATAGCTTCTTAAAGTGCCTTTCATCATTGTGAATCCATCTCATGTTTTTCATAATTCTGTCTGAACCTCTGTAACTAATCTCTATCATATGTAGCTGAGCCAAAACTTGTCATGCTGACTCTGTCAGATAGCAGCTTACACTGCAACAAACTTAAGTGGTGGCTGACTTTGAAGTAAGAATACTATAAAGTATTCAATTTGGCTGTCAAAAAAAAGTAGTGTTTTGTTTGTTTAAAAAACGTACTGATTCAGGCTGTTTCTCTGAATCTGTTTTCTTTCTGTTAAACATATAAACACATTTATTTGCTAAATGGTGTGATACTGTGTACAAATAGGAAAGTATTTCAATAAAAGTTATGTTAGCATTCTCAGAGCAAATGATTGAAAACTTCTGTACAGCAAAGTAATTCATACTGGTACAGCAAGAGATATTCATTCAGTCAAATCTTCGGTCACATTGATAATCTCACTGCATGTATATACGTACTTAAGATTGCTAAAATTCTAAAAATATAATACTCATTGTTTCTCTTAATTAAAACAAATACAAAACCTTCAGTAATTGTGATTACTTACTCCTGTAAGGGTGAGAGCACCTCATCCTTAATAATAAGCAAAAACTGAAGTAACACAATTACATACAACATGGGTTACATACCAACTGTCCTTCATCTCAGTTAGTTGTACTTCAGACCCAAAAGGCCACAGCGAGACAGGACAACTTCTAGTGTCTTTCAGTCTTGTGGAAACCGGTAATTTTCAAAGTGAACAGAATTCTTTCTGCCTTTCATAGTAATGCTGTTGTTATAGCCAGTTGATGTAGTATCTTTGAGTATTGCTTGAAATACTTCAGTTTATTTAAGTAATGAATCTGTTCTTTTCTCATAGTTTTCCCATTTCAAGTTTGTTTAAGAAAAATAAAAATCACATGAACAAGCATTGTACTGCTTTCCATTTTACAGAATAGATTCCATTAAAATAAATATGCTGCTAGTACAAGATTCTACACAACACCATATCCACCCTCTGATGCTCTTTTTTTAAAGTTTATGTTGCACCAGGACAGAGACTGTAAATATTGTTTGATTAATTTTGGATGTTGCTACTATGACTTTCCTCTTGTGATAACTTTTAACTTTCATGGAAAAAACATCCAAATCATCTTGTGCTTTCAGGTTCTTGAGAAGGCAAGTAAATAGGAATATTGTAATTATTCAGCAACAGCTGTGGTCGTGTTAATTTTCCCCACAGAACGCCCCTTCACGCAGCAGCCTTTGCGGATCATGTGGAATGCCTCCAGCTCCTCCTGAGTCACAGCGCCCAAGTGAATGCTGCGGATCATGCAGGGAAAACACCTCTCATGATGGCAGCTCAAAACGGTCACGTAGGTGCTGTAGGTGAGTAAATCCTTGCCACTTTTGAGTGCAACTGCAGTTGCTGATCCCAAATAAGTGATCATGTTTTCCTGGGAAAACAAAGGAAGACAAATAAATTTTGTGCATGCCTGTAAGAAGCTATCTTTACATCTTTAATTTTTGTTTCCTTCTCAGTCATTGTTTCTTAGCAGTCTGTGTGACTCCTTGGAATAACAAACATGAGTCTTATTTCCTCCAAAGAATGCATTGTAAAGAGCATGATGGGAATAGTATTTATTTTCTCTATTACTTCCTGTTTTTATGGGGCAGTAAAACTGCATGTGTAAAAAAGTTTTAAGGCTAACCTCTTTTTGTGTTACATTATAGGAAATACTACTCTTGAAATGGCAGCTATCCACAGTTGTTTTGTTCCAGGCTAGACTACATGATACAGACATACAGATTACAGATATATTGACTTAACAAAACTCTCTTTTCTTTAGTTTTGACAGCACAGACTGCACCCTGAATTCATTATATCCACTTAGTCCTCTCAGAGCAGGAATCAGAGTTGTTCTCAGGAGGTGATTTAGGCAGAATTTGCTAAACTGCAAATGGAGAAGTTGATACATAGATTAATGTATGTTCAACAGTTTGAGGCAAAATGAATGAGGTATTAGCTCTCTGTTTGGCTGCTGATTAACTATACAAGATTAGTCTGTTCTCATTATTTTCACTTCATGCTTGTAAAGTTTACGTTGCATCAAGGCTTAATTGGTTAGCATATATGCACACATATTGAAATAGATTTTTTTTTCCCCTCTGTTTTTACATATTTGTCTGCCCGTCGGATTTGTCCATTGATTTCTACTAAACTTCAGACTTCTTGGTGAACATTGCTAACGCAGACCTGACATTAAAAGATAAGGACTTGAATACATCTTTGCACTTGGCTAGCAGTAAAGTAAGTTGAAGATAACTGTGTGCTTCTATAATCTTCACTGTCTGTGTGTATGTTTGTGTTTGTTAAAGCTCCAACAAATATTTCTGCAACAGAGATGTGATGGTCAGACATGTAGTGAGAACAGTGTACCAAGTTTTTTTTCATGTCTATTTCAAGGTTTAGTAAATTGAGAAATAAGGATGACAGCTGAAATAATATTTATTATTCTCCAAATTATGTGGAAGGAACACAAAATTTTATCTTGCACTCTATAGCAGTAAAAACAGGGGTATTGATTAGATTGGTGGTGGTGGGTTTCCCAACTTTTTTCCCCATTAATTCCAATTGTTGTTGCCTGTTTTTGAAAAATAAAAAAAAATAAAAAAAAATAAAAAGTCCATGGGATTCCCTCTTCTGGGACTTTTCTTTTACTCCTGTTCCCAGATAGGATTCCAGATAGAAACTCCAGTTTCCGTAGACACAAGAGCCTCACTGAATTCTCAAGGTCCTTCAGGCAGCTGTTCACCTGACAGGGCTGTAGACTCACTTTGTTGAAACAGTATGAGAAATAAGGCTCTGATCTGTATTATTTCCAAAGTTTCATTTTCACATATCTCTGATGTTGAAGGGCTTTTGTAGTAGTTTATTAATAATACAGAAGGCATTTAAAGACCTAGGAAATACAGTATTAGTTTTTAAGATTAAGCCCTCTCATTCTCTGTTATTGTGTAGTCCTTGTAAGTCATCAGTTGAATGCACTCTCAAAAGAAATGTCAGTCTTCCCTGAAAGCTGAGAAGGTGAATTCATATATGAATGGAGGGCTGAAACACAGGTGAATGTCTAAACTTGTAAATGTGCTAAAGCATTCTAGTATTGACAGTTTGTAAATGGTGTTTTAAGGTTTTTACAATTCACTCATGACAGTTCCTTAGAAACCGAGTAGCATATTCCATATTTTAAATTGATTTTTTACATTTTGCTTTTATATGTAACATTTCTTTTGCCTCAGTTTTATATTCCTTAGCAAATTAATACAGTTTTTTGTTTTCAACTACAGGGTCATGAAAAATGTGCCTTGTTAATACTTGACAAGATACAAGAACAGAGCCTTATTAATGCAAAAAATAATGCATTGCAGACGTAAGTATAACCTGATCTTCTCAAATTCAGTTGATTTACCCAGAGATTCTGATTTAGCTCATCAAGTTCACATCTTGGATTTTTTCACAGAAAAAGGAAGTTACATTTCTGAGTTGTTTTTTTTTTTTTTGAAGCGCTTGCCCTTGAAAACAATAGATTTATATTGCATTTTCACTTTTAATTTTGACTTCTTTGATGCTAATTCTATGTGTGGTTTGTTGGAAAAATAATATGAGGTCATTTATTTGAAGACTATATCAAAATGTCTTTCAATCATGTGAATGTATACCGGCATTTCCTACCTTTTCAAGCTTTACTTTAAATATAAATAATTTATTTAGATTAAGGTACTACATTTAATTTTAAAGTTTTTGGAGCTCAAAGTTTATGTACAACTCCCTTCCATAGCGCTCATTATCCGCAGGATTGTAACCATTGATATTCTTACTCCAGCTGCAAAAGATTGAACCACAGGTTCAGGCTGTAGATCTAGAGCTTGCAGATGAATCCATTCCACCTAAGCCCTTTTTCCCCTCTTCAGTGTGAAATTGTTTCTCCTGTTCCATTAGTAAACAGGAGGGTGGTGTACTAGGAAGGGGGCAAAACTGCAGGAACAGAAATTATCAATGGAGTATTCAAGAGAAAAAAAAAAGATACAATGATTTTGAACAGCCTGTAGTAGCCAGAATTAAGGATAGAACAAAGACGTTTCTTCAGTCTTAGATACATTTTCCTTTTACATTGTGTGCTGCAAACAGTGGAAAACTGACAGGTTTTTAAAGAAATCCTTGAGATTGGCAAGTGTTAATCAATCTTTGCACGTATAAAGGTAATTGCATATATTTATTTTCCACATCTTTTATAGATATGGTACACCAGAATTATTTTAAAGCTTGTAATGTAATTTAATGTCTAGATTTTAATTGTTATGTTCCTCAGAAGGAAAAATTCTGATGCTGGATATGCTTTAAGTACTGCCTAACTTTTTTTAGAAGGAGTTATTTTAAACTAAACTTTAATTTTGATGTTTTGTTTTGTAGACCTCTCCATATTGCTGCACGTAATGGCTTGAAGATGGTGGTTGAAGAGTTGCTAGCCAAAGGGGCATGTGTCCTAGCAGTAGATGAAAATGGTAAGTAAATAACAAACTTTGGTAAACTTCAGTAGTACCTAGGAGGTAATTTTACAACAGACTGACGCAATAGACTTAAAAGCTGGTAGACATCATTGATGCTTATATTCTTCCAAGAACAGACAATGAGCTGTGTGAGTATCTATATTAAAAAGGACGCTCTTCTTCTTTTTTTTTTTTTAATATAGAAATGTATTCTGAACATCACAGTGGTCCCTTTTACTGTTCATTTTGCATGTACTGTCAACAGCTAGTCTTTTTTAATGCTTGAGTGCAGTGGTAACTTGAATTTCCTAAACATGCAAGTGGCACCGGATAATTCTGACGCCTTGCAGAAGAATTAAGGATTATGCATTCAATCAGCGCATGTTTTAATGGGTAGGAAGAAAACCATCACCATATGTTTGATTGTGTCCTAGTTCATTCTGAGATCAAAACTTGTGCTTTCCAATTGTCTGACCTAACCCAAGATGCAAGTAAATTACTGATATATTACCTCATAAAATATATGATTAGTTAATAAATGTGATAATTTTGTTTCAGATCTCAGTGAAATCCTTCCCTAAACATTATAAAGCCCACAGGGAGCTGTGCTTCTATAATTAATATTTTCAAAAATGTCTTCCTGAAATAAGCAGGTTTCTCTTACAATAATGACTTTGTGGCATTAATATAATAATTTGGTACCTCCGTCTCCCCATATCTGTAAAGTAACAATAATAAAACTTAGCCATCATTACAAGAGATTTGATATCTATGGATGCAAAGAACTGAGTGGTGAGTATTTATTATTAACCAATTGCTATTAGGTAAGCTTGCATGAATGAGTCCCACTGAAGTCATCTGGCCCTAATCTCAATTTAGAGATAGAGGACAGAAAAATGAACCAGATTAGCTTCTAACCACTATTTTGTTTTGGTTGTTAAAATTGTACATGCAGATCTAGCTAATTTACATGTATGTCAGGAGTGGAAAATTAAGTTCAAATTTGATACATGTTTAATTGCTATAGGAGCAACTGTGCACACAGTTTAAAGGAGAGAAATTTAAGTACAATAAGTACAATTCTAAAGAATACTTTAAGTTGGAACTCAGAAGAAGAAGGAATTCTATTTAGGGGATCCATTCACTGCAATTGGTCCTTAAGTATCGGTAGTTTGCTATAAAACTACTCACATTTGTCCACCAAACTCTGCATAATCTCCATACTGCAAACTCTCCATACTGCAGGTGTTTCAAGCTTATTTGAGGCAGTAAGATAGAAGTAAAGCCTGAGATTACTTTTGCTGCAGCATTTAAGATTTAGCCATCTGCAAAAGAATTAGTATGCTCTTAGCATAAAGGAGGAGTTCTTGGAAAGTGCAGAGCACAATGCACCTTCACAGTACTGCACAGCAGCCTGCAAAACTGATAGATAGCAAGTGTTATTAGCATACTCATTTCAAAGATTTGTTTACATGAGAAGCTACTTTGTGGCAGTCCTTGAACAGGAGCCACGTTTTGTCTCTCACTGCTGTGAAGACAAATTTCTGATAGCTCCCCAGTTCTTTGTTTTACAGACATCCATATTATAATATGACTTTATATTTAAAACCTATGCCATGCTTTCTGAATACAGTTATTATTCCTCTGACATAATGCAAATTTTGGCTAACTGAACATCCACATAGTCACACTTGCTATACATGCACCACATGCGCCGGTCTAATTCTTTTCTCTGGCAATTTCATTCCTAAATGAACTGCTTTCTGAGTTGAGTATATGCTCAACCAATCAGTCTCGGAAATTTTGCTTACTACTCCAAAATATGTTAAAACTAATATCTTTTATGTGCTCATGAAAGTCGTTGTTCTCAGAATGAGACTTGTTCATATGTACAGAAACTGAAGCCAGTTTCTGTCCCTGTTGCTGTACACCCTATGTTCTGTATTCATCATATTGCTTGTGCTGTAGAACTGTGTTTAGCAAGTGCTTTTATTCATATTGTGAAGTCTGTTTGCTGCCTGATTTAAAACAAAAATAGTGCTTGTTGTGGTCACAGTGATTTAAATGCTCCATAAAGTGTGTATTTTCCCAGCATGTCTAATTTAAAATAAGTAACACCCCCCTGTTGCCTGGCATGATTGTAACTGAACATACATCTCCTGCTTACGAAGTCGCCTAGAGATGTATATGAGGAATGCTCAGTGCCATTCTCAGTACCCGTAGTACTAACCATTGCCTTGTCTGCATTTGTGCCCAGGTCATACGCCAGCCCTGGCTTGCGCTCCTAACAAAGACGTGGCTGACTGCCTGGCACTCATTTTGGCTACCATGATGCCTTTTTCTCCTTCCAGTTCAATGACGGCTTTCAACTTCGCTTGTTTTAAAAAAGACAGTTTGGGCAGGACACATCTCTGCGATGGCTCCAGTATGGGTAGCATTAACTCTTGTAATAAGCCCTTGAGTAATAACATAGGAACAGAGGATGGGTACAATGAAAATGATTCTGATTCTGAAACATTTTGACTTTGGTATTCAAAACTTTTTCTTTCCTTATTGGTTCCTTTCAGCTTGTTGTTTTGGTCTTTTTAAACAGCTCAGATCCCACTGCTATATTCTTAACTATTACTCTTGACAAGTAGGTATTGAAAGATATGTAGTGTTGATGAGAATTAAGCCTTTAAATAACAAAGGGGAACTTACTGGAATATTATTCTCATTAATGTTCTGCAGCTTTTCAGCTTCCTCATGTTTTCCTTAGGCCCTAAGTGCCCCTGTGGAAAGTCTCTACCTCTTATTTTAAGTAAAAAAGAGAAAATGCCTTTTTCCTTTTTGACAGCACAAATAAACAGGGAACTGTTTGTAAAAAGTACTTACATATTTTAGCTGTAACGTTAGTACACAAACATATTTTCAATGTAGCCTTCATAGATTTCAAGCATTGCTCCTTTCCTCTGTTTGTCTGTTTACTAATTCCAGGGGCTCTGATAATTAGATAACTTCTTTTACACAAACCAAAGGTCAAGTTGTAAATCCTAAAATTGCCTGTATTACTTCTCTACAGGAAGAAAAAATTACATTCTGCACGTATTAAGCACTTAAACGTACAGAAAGCACTTTTTACAGTTATTAGTTGCAGCATGCAATTAGAAAAATGTAGTTATAAACTCTTAAGGCCAAATTCTACTTGTCTCACCATGTTTCCCCACTGACATTAGTGGAACCACTTGTGAAAAATTAAAATCACTTGCCCCCCCCCTTCCCCTTCCGCCACCCTCCCCCGCCCCCCCCGCTTTTTTTTCCCAATTCAGCACAAGCGTGTACAGTTTATTTGCACTACAGAATTAGGGTCATTAGAAGTTTCTGTCACCTGAGCCGTTAACCATGAATCTAGTATCAGAAAAAGAAATCAGGTGTAGACAAAGGTGTATGTAAACATTTATGATGACATGCCAACTTAAATAGATTTAAAAAAATATTTTCTATGCTTAAATAACCAATTTTTGCTGTAAACGATATCGTTTTTTAACATAATTCTGCCAGTGTTTGGATTAACAGAGTAGAGGTAAAACAATGAAAGCATAACACCAAAAGTTGAAATACCAAACACAAGAAAACAAAAATGTACCATGCACCATGCATGGGATCGGAGATGCATGCTAAAAGAGCCTATTGTCACCAGCTTTGAAAGCAATGTCAGCTTGTGAATATGTTTACTCCTTCTGCCAAAGTTTCTAGGTCAAACGGACCCCGACCCTCATCTGCAACAGAAGTACAAAAGGAAGAATGAGACTTTATAAGCAAAAACAAAACAAAACAAACAAAAGCCTATCATGAACTAACCAGCCGTACCAAGAGGACCAAAATGCTTCAGTGATTAAATGGAAGACGTTATTACTTTTATTTTTTTTCTTCAAATGTGAGTGACATAATGAAGTAGTTTTCTAAAGCATAAAACTATAAACTTTTGAGGTAATGAGTAGTCTTGAGTGAATTTTACATTTTATGATGCAGGTTTCAAGTTGACATTTGTAACTAATTATGTGTTGACCACAGTTTGTTTTTTTCCAGACTAAGGAAAATGTTCATATGCTTTTAATGTAAATGTGTTTATATTTATTTGAAATGAAACAAATACCCAGGAAAAATAACTATGGCTTTTTCTCCTTGTTAGTAGTTGTGCATATTATTTTGTGTAATGCAAAATAAAATGTGAATCTAGGCAAGACTGATGGCCTGAGTGGAGAAAGGAAGGACTGATGCACTTCAGAAGTGTGCCCATCTTAATCTGTGGAATGTAAAGATGGAAGTCCACAGGCTATACTGGTAAAAAGCAGAGAGCAAACACCTTTCATCATCATTTGAAAGTGTAAGAAAGGGATCCGACACCTTGCTAGACAGGTGAGAGAACACTGTACAACTACAGTAAAGTTATAGAAAAGGTAATGTAGCATGGAGTTAAGGTGTTACAAGTTCCAGTGATTCACACTCAGGATATCTGCAGGCCTAAATCCGTGCTGGGAGAATGAGAAGAGCTTCTTCCTGAGTGCATGCTTTCGTCAGGGTAAATAAAAATAAGGATTTCTATTTTAGTTGTAGTTTTTAGCCATGTTCCACTGAATTGTTTAAAAATAATAATAATCAGCAGCAGATTTCCAGTTCTTCAACTGGAAAAAGCACGCATTGTTTATTTTGCCCTGCTAAAATTACACATTGTTTCCTTGAACATTAACAAATTTCCAAAATTTGCAACGAACTTCCTAAGGGATAGTGTCTATGAAGGTAAAGGTATGTTTTTCCTCAATCCTATCTTTTCAGCAGCAGAACTGACAGAGCACCTGAAACCCTGGTTTTCTCCTCAGAAGTAGCACAGGAAACTTTTTTATGATTGACTTTTCTCGAAGTTTTTCATGTAAAACCTGCAGAATAGCAATAACCACCTTATTGTAAGCACTGAAAATAAGAGGAGAGACCAGTTGTTAGTTTTCAGTCATGTGTTTAGAAATAAATGGAAATCCCAAGTTTTAGTTTGTTTGTTTGTTTCTGTGTAGAATGACAGCATTTAAAACAAACAAACAAATGAGAAATAGCTGCCACCTGCTCTAACAGCAGGAACAGCATTTTAATTTTATTTAAACTAGAGATTAAATGTGTCTAACCCTGAAATAAAGTTACGCTATCCTACATGAAGTTGTTTCATTAGGAGAAAACAAGTGATCTTTACAAGGAGAATATTGTATTATTTCAAGCAGCCATTTTATACAAATCAGTGTTTTACTTGGTACCGTACAGAGTTACTGAAAATATTTTGTAAATTTGCAATACCCTGTAACTCTGGTAACTGTGTAGTACAACTGCTGCCTTTTATGATGCATACAACGTTATAGAAGCGTAGGTGATTATCAAATAACTTTGCTCCTTCTGGGAATCAAACTTAAACTTTACGGATTAAACTTCTCTATAAACTAGCAATGATGTAAGTTTGCAGTATTCCAGAAATCCTAGAAAAATACGATTTGTTAGCATCTTATGGGCATTTGGAAAGCCATGGTTTGAGTATGGTGTTCTTAGGAAAACCGTCACAAGCAAGACATTTGGAAGTACTCAGTATCAGCCTGTCCCCAGATCTCACCACAATCCCTTTTCCTGTATGCTAGTACATTAACTTGTAATATAATTTGTCACTTGTAGAAATAAATTTGTTATTTAGGACAGGTATTTAAGTATGGGAATAATCTTACTCATGTAAATAATCACCATGCCTTTTTGTGGACTTTTTACAAGGGTAGATTTAATCATACAGAATTGTTGCACTTAACCCTGGATCCTGCAATTTACAGTACATGGACTACTTCTGTATTTGCACCAAACAGTGGGTATTTTGTGAGGGGCAGCAGTCTGCCCAGTTTTATTAGCAGGGTAGTTTTCATCCTGTATTTTAACCACAGTTGCAGGTGGAATCCATAGCAGGATTGGGTCCCATTCTCATAAATACTGAGTAAAAACCTCCGGACTGCCTGAAATTGCTGTGAAATAGCTCAGGGGATTTCTGTTCATTGCTACTAAAAGGGCACCATAATGTGTTTGGTACTTTTATGCAGTAAACAACTGCCAGATTATTAAATTAGAACAAACACATGAAATGAATTGTTTATCCATTGTACTGTTGAGAAACCTGGTTATGTATCTTGAGGATGACTTTAAAAAAAAATTGTGATTTTTATTCTTAGTCATGTAAGAAATATTAGAGTGCCTTTTTATATTTGTGTATTATGGAAATGTTTTGTGAAAGTTGTCTCTCTTTTTTTTTTTTTTTAATTTGAGTGTTATAAAAGCAATATATTACCAGTAAATTTTCATTTCAACTCTTCTTTGAATGTATAAAGTGTTTCTTCTTTTCATATGTTCTACCTGTATTGAAATGAAAATTAATATGCTAAATTTCTATAGGAATAACGTATAACTTTTGCAGTGCTGAAAATGCTTTCTTATTACACAAAAAGTAAACCTTAGATCAGTGTTATAGGAAAGGGCGTTTTAAACTAGTGACAATCTGAGTGTGTGTATAAAATGTAATTTTATGCGTTTCTTATGCAGTGATCTACATATTAAAGCCAATATCTTACGTTTTGTAGGTTTTGTCTTATATTTTATGCTTTAGCATGTGCAATATATCTTTACAAACCATGGTGATACGAATCTGGTGCCAGTGTTATATTTTGCATACCATTTGTAATAAACAACATGAAATATTGTTTGATGGTTTCAGTGGGGTTTTGTCGGTGGTGTTTTCTTTTGTAAATTGAAGTTTAAAGACTTGGTAAATGTCACGTATAAAATGAGGAAAAAGACTTACTTCGGTGAATGACTTGGAATTCAGCCTGAATCTTCTCAAGCACAGTCTAGTAACTTTTTTTCAACTACTGAATGCTGTGTTCATGTAATGAAAAACCCTAACCTAAACTACTATTGAGATGCATTCAGATGGTTATTTTTACAAATAAAAATGGTACAAATACTGTTGGAAAACCGAGTAAATTTTATTTATTTTAAATGACGGGAGAACGTTGCAGTACCGAGCCCAGCGAAGGTGCTGAAGGCGTATTTTTACTCCCTCCCTCCCTCAGGTGCTGTGCGAGGAGCCCCCTCAGCGCGCCCTGCCCTCCCCGTCATGGCGGGCGGGCGGCCGGCGGGCGCGTCTCTGCCCTCCTCAACATGGCGGGCAGGCGGCGCGCCAACCTCCCCAACATGGCGGCCGCACCTCTCCCGCTGCCGTTGGCGGCCAGGTTGTGGCGCCCGCCCCGTCCCTCCCCGCCCGGTCCCTCCCCGCCGTGCCCGTGCCCGCGGCCGCGGGGCGAGGCCGCTCCGCACCTCAGCGCGATGGGGCGGGCGAGCGGGCGGCTGCCCGCGGCGGCGCCGCTCTTCTACGGGGCGCTGGCGGCGCTGGCGCTGCTGGGGGTGCGCGACGTGCTCTTCCTCTACGAGGAGAACCGCTGCAGCATGACCTACATGTTCGAGTACCCCGAGTACCTGGTGAGCCGGGGGGAGGCAGCCCGCAGGGGCGCGGCGGGGCCGCCGCAACAGGTGGGAGGGAGCCCGGCGGCACCCAGCGCCGCCGGTGGGCGGAGGGGCGGCGGCCTCGCCGGGAGCCGTGAGGGGAGGAAGCGCTGCGGGGCGCGACGGGCGAGGCGGGGCCGCCGCGGCTCCTCAGGCGCCCGACCTGCTGAGGGAGGCGGTGGCTGGTGTCCCGCTGCGAGCCTTCTTCCCCAGGCGGTGGGCGCCCGCCCAGAGCTGCCCGCAGCTCCCCGTTTTGCTGACAAAATCTCTTCGAGACCTGCTGAAAAACCTCCCTGGAAATCCTGAGTCGGTTTGAGGGAGACAGCTGCTGGGGGAATTGCTCTCCAGACAGCGCGTTGTGGTACATGTTGCGTTACGCTGTGGGGATGCCAACGCGTGAACTGAGGCAGCGTTGCTGCTATGACCGCGTTCGCTTGTTTAAAAACAATTTTTTTAACATAGTTCTTACTGCAGGATTTCGTTGCTGTTAAAAGCATCACAAAGCATGTTCTGTCAGTTCTTAAACGGCCGTTTAGCATCGTCTCTTTTGGAAAAAATGTAATGAAATAGTCTGCATCATAATCTGCTGTTCTCATGTAGGTTTCAAGCTGGGCCTGCATAGTAAGGAAGATCTTGCAGCAAAAACTTGGTTCCTAAATTCATAATGAAACAGCGAGTTAATTTTAGGATCCGTTAACTGCACGTGATTGTCTCAACACAGCCAGTTCTGCGCACGCTAGTGTGCAAAAGGGAGCCTTGGGATAGCTGCAGGGGTTGTTCTGTCAGTGCTGTAGAGCAGATGTAGACTTACTCTAAATGTAGAGTAAAAAACTATAAATACTAACACAGTACGCCGCAAATTTTAAGCTCTCCATGTAGTCGAAACCTACTTCAGTTTCAGTTCAAAGCCAACCAACTGAACATTACCGGCATAACCTGTTTGATGTTATTGGAGGTTCCTTGACATTGTCATTTGCCAGCACAACTTTGGTGTTTACTCACCGTGCCAGTGCTTCAGTTCTGAGTTCTGTGCTGTAAGAGATGCTCTGCTTCAGGACGGGCACAGGGACAGGGCTAAGGGCAGGGCTTCCACGCAGCAGGGATGCAAGTTGTGTCTCGCTGCGCTGTCTCTCCAAACTCCTAATCCCTAAACAGTCACTTTTACTGTGTGCAGAACAGTGCTTTGGGGGAAAAATATGTCCATGTTTGAGCTTGTTAAAGCATTGTACTTTCCAACTACCTTTTTTTTTTTGCCAAAGAGGTTGGCTCTTTCATGTTTAATGTATTTATAATGCTGGTGTTGGTGTGAACGGACAAGGTAGGGATTTCAGATGAATGGGACCTGTTCTCCCTGCCAGACTGTGTATTGCATTACGAAACAAATAGTTCTTTGAGCAGGGAAACATAAAAAGGTTGATTTCCTGGAGTCTGTTTTTTGGTGTGTCTACCAGTGTGGTATAGCTCACAGTTGAGCTAATACCAAGAAAGGAATTGGAACTGATTTATTTTATTTATTTATTTATTTTGTAGTTAACTTTTTTTTTTTTCCTTGAGTTGCAGAATTACAGTATTTGATTTGAACGTTGCCAATTCTTGTTCTGGCTAAACTTGTTACAAGGTTCAGAAGTTATTAATAAGGGCTTTTTCACACAAGCCTAATTTTCGTAGAAGCACAGTGAAAACTGAAGCCTATGTTGACAGTGTAAAAACTTGCTATAGCTCATTACAGCCAATTATGTAACCAGGGTCTTGGGAAATCAAAATTTAAAACCTCTGTCACGGAACAGGGACTTCTGTTTCCCTTGGGAGATCTGTGTTACCATTTTGTTGTAGTATAGGAGTACCATACTTTGCAGACAGGAAAAAAAAAAAAAAAAAAAAAAAAAAGGGCAGCTCATTGATTTTTATTGTCTGTAAAAGATTTTGAAAAGACGGTGAACCAGAATGATATTGTGGAATAATAGTTTAATACTTTTTATTTGATTAATCAGGCAGTATGCTTAATTTACTAATGAAAACTGACTGTAATTAAATAGATTTCGTGTGTGTGTCCCCTGACATTTGAACACCTTTGAAAAAGGAGCAATAGAAAGGAATAAGAACGGGACAGTGAGGTTAGCGCAGCTGATGAGGTGAGGTGATGGAAAGGAAATTGTAAGAAAGATTAGAAAATGGTAAGCCCTGAACAAAGCTTAACGTTTTTGCTCAAAGTGAAGGAATTATAACTGTTTGCTTGTATACATATACATAACATATACATATACATAACTTCTTATGTATATAAGAAGTTGTTATATATACACCAATCTTTTATTCTATATATGTGTATGTATACATATCAAAGACACTAAGGACAGGTTGCAAACAAGTTGAAGACTAAGGGAAAGGAAATAGTCTGTAGTCAAGGAGGGACAGACAGATGAAAAGGGGAAGGGATGAGTATGTGTGTGTGTGGTGGGAATTAGAGCTAAATCGTCTTTACTGTAGTGAGAGGTGGGAGAACCAACTGGAATAGAGATGCTTCTACTTAGTTCTACTTAAGCAAAGCACCTGAGAGAGACTTCAGAGAAGTTTCCTGATGCAAAACTGGGTTTAATTTTCACTTTGCTGTGATGTAAGATAAAATGTTACCTTAAGATTAAAAAAAAAAAAAAAAAAAAAAGGCATTTTAATACAGTTTGTTCATTACTTCATTTATCTGTGAATTATCATGGTACATAACCAAATGCTATAACTAGTGTATAATTAGTATCACTCAGGTGTCCTGGTTTCTGGCCTCAAATCGCATGTCCTGGGAGAAGTGACTTCCTTTTTATTTTTTTCTTTTTTTTTAATTTTTCTGTAGTATGTTACTTTAAGGATGTGCAACTTTAACATATACACAATTGCAGTCATTCCCAGTTTGTTTAAAGCTGGTTCAAGTTCATAACTGTTTCAAGGAGCTGCAGCCACTCATGGGCAGTAATGCCTACTTAAAATAAGTACTCAACATTTTATGTTTCTTGAACTTTTTAGAGCAAAACCCATTGAAGTTTTTCCTCCTGTGTTCTTCAGACTGTCCTTGAAAACACTACATAAAACAGAAACCAAAATATTTAAATGGCTGGATAGCCACTGTATTTTCTTGTTTGCAACAGTATAGACGTTATATTTGGTTTCTTTAAGCTTAAATCCACATTCAGAAACGAATGTTATTTATTTTTCTAGGCACTGGAAAACTAGGCTCTTCATGTTCAAGAACAATGTGCTATGTTTTCCATGCGTAATAGATTCAAATGAGAGCATCCTGACGTTCCAAACTGCATCAGTTCAGCCTTTTAGTAAGGATAGAGTCTCTTCACCTTGTTCAATAGATCTGAGCTGCCTTCTTTGTAGTAGCCTGTTTGCATTTCAAAAATCGTTTGAGTTCTTGGGTGCTAGAGGACAGTATTTTGATTCTGTGCCATGTTTTCTTTTGCAACAGAAAATAAAATTACCGAAGAAAACAGCCAGGCGATATCCAGCGTACGAGCTCTATCTCTACGGGGAGGGGAATTATGCTGAAGAAAACAAAAATCTAGTATTGACAGGAATTCCAGTTCTCTTTCTTCCTGGGAATGCTGGCAGTTACAAACAAGGTAAGCATTTACCTAATTCATAGGTATTTTGCAAAGAGTTCTCACTGTTATGCATTAGTTAACGGCAAGACTTTTTTCTGTTTGAAATGATATCAGCAATGGTGCAGTTAATCCTTATCAGTCCGTGGTCACTTTCAAGAAGGCAAAAGACTTGATTTGTATTTGAAATCAGTTAAGCAGTTGAGCTATAATGTATTTCTGGAGTGAGGCGTTATCTTCTGAAGGGCAGAAACAGTACAATTTATGCTGTACTGTGGCAGCACTGCACCGTTGCTATGTGTTTCCAATTAAAAACGTATTTGCTTTTGATTTGAACAGTGTTCAGAGCAGCTGTGCCAAGTAAAGCAATACCTGAATTTGATCAGAAGAAGCTAAACCAGCTGCCATCTGTTATCAGAAGTTGTATTAGGTACATACTATAGAAATAAGCATCATCTTACGGTTTAACTTGTAGCTTCGATATTTCCTAATTCTTTATGTAGTGGTAGTTTTTCCTTAGTATCATATTCCCCCTTGGTTTTCTGTGTTACTCCCTGTTACACTTCTAGGCTCCAGATGAAAAGAAGGAGTAGTTTTTAAAGCATTCTGTATTTTTCAATGTAAATACCAAGCTTAATAATTTGCGTGTGAAGTACTGTGAAGTACATGTGAAGTGTTCATTCAGGTATCCAGAATTCCTTCCAAGCTGGGCTTGTTACTGTTATTTTTGTTTTCTGAAATGTACTTTGAAACAGTTAGTAACACCCTTCAGACATTAGCAAAACTTGTGTGTATGTATGGGGAAAAACACTTCAGTCTAAAACTTGCTGTTTTACCATGGTATTTTTTCCTTATATTTGCACCAGACTTGGTGATTAAATTATCTAATTTCAGAAAACCTTTACAAGGTTATTTTCTCAGACAACGTACTTGCTTAGCTTATGAAAAAGTAGAATATTTTGCAAACTCATGCTGTCAGAAAACTCACATAGCTTTGCAGAGACAGTAGTATCCAAAGAACATGATGAACATAACGATTATGGGAGGTACCGTATGGATTTCCATAATCGTCTCTAAAGTACTGGAAATCTTCTGTGAGATAATTGATTCAAAGATCAAAGCCGAAATTTCCTGAAGTGGTATATTCTTTATTGCAGCGCTGGATGCACAGGGGATCTCTCCACCTACCGTGCATGTTCGAAGTGACAAACTATCTCATATTTATACAGCAAAACAATGAATATTCTATTAACGTCTATACATATTCATTACCTAAACCCGCCTACTCTCGCTTTGTATGCTAATTAGCTTATCAGTCCTTGCGCTTGCACAAAGCCTTCCAAGAATTGTGGTCTGGGGTCTTCGGGACGTGGGCAGTGGTCTTTGGGAGTGGTCTCGTGATGTACTTTTCACCTTTTGCTTAAAAAATGCCAGGTTGGATGAATCAGTTGTTTTCCAAGCTGCAGAAATGCTGAGTTGGCTCAAGCCTAACTGAGGGTCGGCAGGATGTTTCCTTAACAGGATGTTTCAGTTAACAAGGCATAACAGAAGGTTGACTCAAGTTGTCGCAAGTCAGCCTGACTGAGGGTCGACAGATAACGGGATGCTTCAGTTAACAAGATGCTTCAACATAACAGAAGGTCGACCGATAACAAGATGTCATCTATTTTGTTCTCATTAATTTTTAACCACAAGATTTATTCTATCCTAAAGTGAGTTTATACAATATCATAATGCTGTCTCTAAAATCAGGGCAGTGCATCATTATACAGAAAATAGAATGGTACTTTCAGTGTATGTTAGGAATCAAAATGAAATATATAAAGAAAAACCTAGTTGAGTAGAAGGAGTACTACATGCTGCAAATATTCTGCTACTTTAGATGAGTGCCTTTAAATATTTATTCCTTGTTTTGGTAAATTGATTTAGGGAGACTGGCAGTAAGTCACATTCATTTTCCAAAATCTTTGTTTGATTAAGGCAAAACTGATTTATTCTATGGCTCATAATATTTTTAATATGGTTTATTATGAAAATTCACATTTCATTTAGAATTTATTGTGGAATAATATATTTTAGGTCTGATACCTAGATGAACAGTTCTTGCTGCTGTTGTTCTTTGCACGCTTGTTTAAAATATGTTCATGGTTGAAAAATGAAAGCAAGCATCGCTGCTGTGTTTCCTGGGCTTATTTTGATTTGTTACCGACACTTTTGAAGGATGTGAATCCATTATCTTTCACGGGCACTGAAGTGAAATTTGTAAAATTTACAAAATTCAGACTTTGCGCAAAAGAAGATCGTCTGGTTTAATTAGTGGGAACAAACCTGGAATTGGGAGAATTGAGGGTTCCTGAGTTCTAATCAGGAACCTCTTACCAACTTGCCTTGTGATCATTGGCAATATTTGTATTCCTTCTACCATGAATTTCAAAGTATAAAGTTGTGACAGGATACTTGATCTTTTAAATACTTTTTAGGTCTTTTCATACCATTTTGAAGGTGTTCTTATTACTTATCAATTTTAGATAGAATTGGTGAAAGGATTGACTACAAATTCTACTTATAATTTGCATCTTTCTGATAATATTTGTTTAGGTGGCTGAATGTATAAAATATTTCAGAAATGTTATTTTCTAACATGATAAGCTTTGCTGAAGTTTAGTTGGTTTTGTTCACCTCTCCAGTGAAGTTTTCAGAGGAGAATTCTGCAAGCTGCAGACCTCTGAAGCTGTTCTACTCTAAGATAAATCCTGCTTCTAAATTCCAGACTTGGGCAGATCATTAGTTTATTTGTAGAAGTGTATACTTGTTTGGGGGACTCTTTTCTTTCCTTCTTCCTCCGCCATGCTCTTTGCAGCTGGTGCTGTTCCTCTCCTGCTGTGTCCCCTCAGCAGCAATGCTGCACTCAGAAGGCTGTATTAGATAGCAGCCAGGGTTAGATGAGCACAGGTCAGAAGCAAGGCCTCATAAACAGGACATTTTCTCCCTCAGGACTTCTGGTGGAAGTGTTCTTTGGGCTTTGGTTTCCTTCTCCTCTGTCCATCTTGGGGTGGTATTTGGGAATGTTGTTCTAGATTGGTAGTCTTCAAAGGAATTTTAGAAAACCGCAGCAATAGCATTGCCTCTCCAGTTGAAGGCAAGAATGAGGATTTTGCATTCTTGTCCTGGTGGTGATGAGAAGGTGCGAACGAGATGAGAATAGCAATGCTCAGGTGAAGGAGCATAAGCTGTTATCTTTTATCAGTTTGGTTTAGACATTGTGTCCATGAAGTCGGCTGCCATGCCATAATACTTAGTTCTCTGTACCTCACTCCAACCTTTTCTTTTATCTCCTCCGACATCTTTTCCACATGCTTCTGTAAACTTTTATTAGGATGTATTTACTCATACTTCTTTCTGTCAGAAGGATTCTTATAAAAACAGGAAAATTGTTACATTTCTCATTTTGCAATTCAATACTGTCAGTGGCTGGCTGATATTTTTGTTGTCATTATTTATATATTCAAACCTGATTTTGTAAAACAAGTGGGATTGCAGTTTAGAAAAAATTTGCCTTCCATCTTTTTTTTTTTTTTTTTAACCTTTTATAAATGACATGAATAATGAATTTAAAATAGCATTTGTTTCTTGAGAGGTTATGTATTTGTGTTTGTCTACTAATGATGATGCTAGGACAGTCTAATAGTCCCTGCTTAATTTGTGATTTTTCCTAGTGCGTTCTCTTGGATCTATTGCACTTAGAAAAGCAGAAGATCTTGACTTCAAGTATCATTTTAATTTCTTCACCGTCAACTTCAATGAGGAGTTGGTTGCACTGTATGGTGGTACTCTCCAACGACAGACCAAATTTGTGCATGAATGCATAAAAGTAATTCTTAAGTTGTACAGGGTAAGTACTGATGTATGCTAGATCATGTACTTGTGTTTTGGAATGGAAATCTGGTCAGCTTTTTTGACGGATAACTGAAGAACAATGAATAAGGGAGGGAGACTTTGTACTGTGTGTAGGTAATTGATCATGGCTCTCAAGAGAGAACTGCTGCTCTTTAATAGATTTGTAATGTTTGTGACAATCTTGGAGCCCTGATTAGGTTCTTTATTGTTTATAAACAAACACTTCCTTGCGCAACGCATGCTTTTTTTGTAGTACAGCTTTAAACTTTCTCTAGCTTATTAAAATAATAATATAGCATCACCTTCCATCCTGTTTTCCTAGAAAAGTTTTCTGTTAGCCTATGTTGATGCTAGTAAATATTATACTTGAAGGGATACAAATTGATCTGTGGGGAAAAATGAACAGCTGCTAATCAGAGGAGGCCCATGTCAGAACCAGATTTGAAATTGAACTAATTATCCTTTGCTCTTTCCTTAAGGATCGAGAATTTGCACCAAGCAGTGTTGCAATAGTAGGCCATTCCATGGGTGGTCTTGTTGCAAGAGCATTGCTTACCCTGAAGAATTTTAAGCCTGAACTTATAAATCTGCTCATTACACAAGCTACACCTCATGTTGCACCTGTAATGCCTTTGGATAAATATATTACTGGTAAGTAAACTAACCCAACTACATTCTATTTCTTTACTGATTCCCTCATGCATTAGCTGGTGAGATTCTTGCAAATTGCTGAGGCTTGAAGCAGTTCGTGTGTGCAGAATGTTCTGTTTACTGTAATTAATCTATTCCTTTATTACCGTAGTGATTATCTCTGCGCACTGTACTACTTCAAGTGAAATGTCATTGTAAAGTTGACTATGTGGGCCTATGCTTCTGTGAAGGGGCAGAAGTCCAAATAATTTCTAAGTGCAATAGACTGCAGAGTATGGAACAAATTTCATAAGCTCTCCAGAGAGTGACATTTTTTTTTCTTTCTTTTTCTGTAAAACTTGAACTCTGTAATGGCTTTCTTTGTCAAATGAATTGCCTAAATGGAGTTACTTTTGTTGCAGTTGTTAATGTTTGTTACTCCCAAAGTGTGTTATTGAATATACCTATTGTGTATTGAATATACCTATTGAATATAGGTATAATATATATTTTACATAATATATTTATATGTATAGAAGATGCAAAGTATTTTCTGCTTACTTAACTAAAATGAAAAGGAAAGTATAATCAGTATGTATGCACTGTTAACTTATTGGAAAGATTGATGTGACTAAATTACGCTGATGAAATACATGTATGTGCTTTGTGGCTACTTTGCTGTTCAATGTAGATATAGAAGGAATTGATGAAGGAAAAGAATAGACATTTATTTTCTTTATTCTCTGTGGCACCCAAGAGGAAGGGATTATCTCTAGTTGCTAAATTTGATTTACTGTGTTTGCATTGCAATCAGTTGTAGGAAGAAAAATTAATACAATGCTTCTTTCTTGCTGACTGACTGTTTCTGGATTATTGCCATCCTTAAAATAGAACGGTGATTTGCTACCTAAGGAAAATAAGTGCTCAGCTAATAAAGGAAGTGTGAGTGTATCTGTCTCTCCCAACTACTACCTCCTTGGCATTAAAACAATAATTTTTGTTCCTTATATGAATCAAAAGTGGTAATCAGAGCTTGAATGCCTCTAAGAGGACTTACAGAAACTTTTAGTTGAATCATTCTGTAGCTTTTTTTAAATATATAAAATAGATTTATGGGAAATTGATTGATTTTAATGTATTTTATAGATTTTTATACAGCTGTAAGCAATCATTGGATTCTAAACGCCCAAGAGTTAAGAAATTTAACTACCCTTTCTGTGGCGGGAGGATTCAGAGATTACCAAGTTCGTTCAGGACTGGCTTTTCTACCAAGATTGAGTCAACAAGACAGTGCCTTATCTGTTGTGGTAAAAAACAAACAAACAAACAAAAAATGTATTTTTGTTGTTGTTTTTGTTTTGCATGGAGGTTTGCTAGATAGCTGTCTGTAATATGTGTATCAATGTCTGATTGTAGTTTATATGCATAGCATAGTGTAACTAAATATGAAAATAATATATAAATATGAAATATAAATATAAATTATGAAATAATATAAATAAAATATAAAAAGAATATGAAAATAAATGAAGATAATGAATATATATATATATATATGTATATATAACACCATAAATATTTGATGTAGCAGAAATGAGTGTCCATTGAAAGAGTACGCGTTGGGGTGGATTTGAATCATCCCAAGTACTGCTTGGTACTATTGCTTTTCACCACCTTCTTGCACCTTTTCTGTTGCAGAAATCAGGTTTTATTTGTCTTCTGCTTGTGCAGGCATCTGTTTCCTCCCAAAATTAATCAAGCAGCATCATAGAACTAGTTAGGTTTGTTATTCCATGTTTTCTGCCATGTAACTGTTCTCTGCATGGAAGAAACTGGCAAATACTCCTCAGTAGGGCTTGACAGAAAATTTGTAGTTTCTGACTTCCATTTATTGTGTAAGCCAGCTTTTGAACAGTTTTTTTCTGACATCAGCTTGAAATGTTATCTGAAACAGTTTTCATTCCCTTGGTGTTTATCTCCCTGTCCATTGTACAGAAGGCCGTCTATAAATAGTCTCCACTCTGATTCTGCTAGGCTGAGAAGATTAACTCTGCAATCCCTTTGTCCTAGCAACCCTTCTCTGCATCTGCTGCACTTTAATTTCTCATGACTGTTGGTGACCAAGATTTTGCATGAGATCCAGTGTAGAGTGGTATAATTTTTTTTATAACCTTGTCATCTGGATCTACCAAGTCATACTGTAGGATGATGTTTATTTCTTTATTTTTTCTTCATGGCTGTAGCTCATTAATTGTTTATACTTTACTTGAATCAGGTTGTATGATAAGGTAATGAGCTCTGTTTATGGAAGGGAGATTTTTGGTGGCAGTCTGTAAATGCAGTACATGTACAAATGAATAACTTTGGACTGTCTAGTTCTTTCATGCTTCTTTCTGTTGAGGGTGTTCTTGATTTTTCAGCAACTGCCTTCACTGGCATGCTTCTATTCTTATGTGCCAGGATCACTTATTAAATTAATAAGATTAGTAAGAGAAGCAGTCTTTGAAGAACTTCTTAGTAAGTTTCTTCTATACCATTATTTGCTCTTTGACTATTAGACACTGCTATCTGATCTATCTAACACACATACTTCTGTAGTCATTTTACAAGTCCTTGTCTTTGCTGCAGCAAATAATGTTTTTGACTGAAGAAGCCATTCTATTATACCCCTGTCCATGAAACTCTATTACTAATTACCAAAGCAGATTTAAATTGGGGGGACGGGGGAGGTGGACGGGACGCAACTTAGAATTTTTAAATGCTGAACGCTAAAAAAAATATCTTAGTTGTTTTTCTTCTCCAAACAGAGCTCGGCTGTGCCTAGAGCTTGGGCCTCAACAGACCATCTCTCAATAGTGTGGTAAGCTATTTGAACAAAGGTTAATTGGCTGACCAAACATTCCTTTTGTTTTCTATTGTTCTTACATTATACAATAATGTAATTTCAGCATAATATGGTCTCTTCCTGCCACTTTTATTCCCCTGGATATTTCCGTTCTAGATTTAATTTTACTTATTCTGTCTTCTAGGTGCAAAGAATTGATCCTGGCTACCATTAGAGCTTTTTTTGATCTCATAGATGAAAACACAAGGCAGGTTTGTATATATGACCCACTGTGTATAATTTCTTCTTCCCTCACAGAATGCTTAATCAGGACAAGCTCACTTTTGATTTTTCTGAGTCACACTGAGAAAATTATTGCCTTTTTGGTATTGGTCACTGAAAAAGTCTCATGGCTTTGTGTTATTTGACATGTCAGAAATAATTAGAAGTTAAGCCAATTTTTATTATTTATTAATAATGTTATTATTGCTTGGTGCTTTATAGTTGGTTTGTGGATTGTATTATTATTACATGATGCATTAGGTTTAGTTGACCTTGCACCATGCTATTTTTTTCTAGCTGTGTAGCTTTGAATGGAATCTCTTAGTGTGTGTTGGATTCACCTTGCATAAATAGTATACAAAGGGTGAAAAACTATGATGGTTTATCTCAGACATAATACTTCTTAAATTTCCCCATGTAGTGTCGTCATAGGGGCCAGCAAGTATTTACAGTGTTCTTTTGTGAATAACACAAAAATAGACTGTAAATGCAATATAAGGGCAGGGAAAAAGCTGATTTGTTTACCTCTGGTTACCATCATTTATTGCTTTTCTAAATAAATATCCTTCTGAAATGTTTGGCAGCAGTACACTTGAATTGGGATCAAGGTCCAGAGGTTAGAAATATGCAAGAGCAGAGTCACAGACATAGAAGAGGAAGGCTTACAGGTGTTCTTTTTCAGTTTCTGTAGTGCCACGCTGCACTGGTTTCTTAAGGCATGCTCACTTTAATATGGAATTTATAGGGACAAAAAGGAGGTACAGTTTTTCTGAAGTTGACTGACAGTGCACTGGAGGGTAACACTTTGCAGAAATCAGTTGTATTGTCCACAATGTTGAAAAGCTGAAGAGGAGAGAAGAAGGAAAAAATGAAAGCAAAGCTCAGTGTACTCTTACAGCTATTTGTTTTCTTGAAATATTAAGATAGGTGCAATATGCTAGATTGATGAATAAAGACAAGTACATATAAATATTTTTAAACTCTGCTATGAGTATGTTGTTTTGGGAAGAATGTGTGGGTGTCTATATAAAATATGTATTTTTTAAAAATATATATGTAGAATATAATTTCCTTTTGTTAAGAATAGATGAGGATACAAAACTCCCAAAAGTTTTATTTATGCATAATAGCAAATGTTGACTTTCTCTGTTTTGCTGTGATTGACTATTAATGGTACTTTATTTATTCAGATTATTGTATTTAGAATAGAAACAGTGTATCATGTCTTCTAATAATTTATTTCCTCTCATTCCCAAAACTGCATTTCTACTGATCATGTCATGATTGTAAATCATACAAATTGGTAAAATAAAAATTGGCAATCTGTTTTGTTGGTAAAATAAAAATTGACCATCTGTTTTGTTTGTTTTGTTAAGATAACTGAGGATCCCAAGAAGAGAATGTCTGTACTGAATCACCACTTTGTGAGACACCCTGGAAAGATATTTGAGGAAAATCCTGAAGCTTTTACAGAACTTACAGGTGTGTAGCAGTTTTCTTTTGAACAAGATTCAGAGATACTCCTTGTTTAAGAGTTGATCTTCTTACTAGCAAGCTTCTGAAATAAAATTTGTCCTTCTGACATTGCTGAAACAATATGTGGCTTTTTAGACCTACACTATTGACTTCCATGTGGTTTCAGCACTTAATAGTTTAAAAGGGGTAGGAGCAAAAATGGCTATGTCGTTTTTATATGCCTTTGATTCTGAGGCACAAGTAAGAATCGTATTTACACCAAGGTGTCCAGTAGACAATCTCAGAAATTAGGGATAGCTGAACGCCAAAAATGCTGTCTAGTCTACACTTGCATCCCATTTTTGCTAGAGGGTTAAGGTTGAGTGATTAGGCATTGGAAAGGGTTGCCCAGGGAGGTGGTGGAGTCACTGTCCCTGCGGGTGTTTAAGGAAAAGTTGCACCGCATGATCTTGTGTGTCTTTTCCAACCTTAAAGATTCTGTGATTCTGGGTATTGTAGAGCCACTATGTTAGTTTTGTGCTATGTAAGGAAATCCTGAATATTCAGGGCTGCTTCATCAATTTAGTGATGTGACAGGGTAAATTGGACCACCTACTAATTGTTTCCTTGTCACTGCAAAGAATGCATAGATAAAAGGTAACAAATCTTGAGCACAAGGATTCTTGGGAACTAAACAGATGTTTCATAAGGCACAGCTGTATTGGTAGTTCTGCTGAGTGGACTGAACTGAGGAAAACCATTTTATTTCAGAAATTTTCGTAACGTAAACTATTGCAGAACTTTTAAGATAGCTTTAACTTTGGTGTCCAGTTTTGGCCACCCTAGTATAAGGGGACATTTAGGCATTGACATGCTAGAATGAACCCAGTAGAGGACCACCGAAATGTTTAGCTTCTGGGGTGTAAGACACAGGGAGAGGGAGGCTAAGTGAACGGTGTTTGTTCCCTCTAAAAAGAATGTTAAGGGGGGGATTTATTGTTATCTTCATCTACCTAGTGAAAGATCAGACTATTCTTGGAAGTGCAAAGTGTTTGCATCTTGCTATTTCTCGCACACTCTTGACACTTAAAAATTCATGAGAGAAATTTAGTTTATTCTAGTTACACAAAAGAAAAATATTAACCTTGCATAATAATTTGCAGTATTTACATATCCAATCTGTTCATTATTCTGTCTTATTTTCTTTCTCCAGACATATCTTTAAACTCCTACTGTTTTCTTGTATGTGGCACTCAGCTCATCACTTGACTTGCTTTTACACAAGTTTCTGTATTAGTTTTCTTAAAAGGCCGAGAGAAACAAAGACTGGGGATGTTTCTAATATTTCATTAGATTTAATGCCGCCCTGTAATTACATCTTGTGTTGTTAAGTTTCTTTTTTTTTTTTTTGTTTCCTTGAGAGCTTTGTTCTAAAATCCATAGGCTTTCTCTTTTTGTAATTAATATGTAGTAATTGAATCCCAGTGTTTTGCTACTTCCTGTGTTACTGATAATGACTGTTGCATGTCATTCTAAGCAGCAGCAAGCTTGTGTATTGACTAAAGTTTGTAAGGTTTTGAGACATTTACATATAAGAGATAACATATAGGCAATAAGAAAGTATGAGATTTTGTAGATTATTTCCTCCAGTGTCACATATAAAAACATGTTTGTTTTTTAGGAGATTTCATGTGGATTGAAGTCAAAACCTCAAAATGGACTTACTCTGTTTACAACGTAAGTGATGTTTTTCTCTATTGTGTGTATTATGTTTATTTTTTTTAGTAATGAACATTTTTTTCCCTTTGAAGGATTCAGATGGAAAATATTTCGTGTTTCCTCTTGCAAGCCACAGAAAATCATACAGTCATGTTTACTGTGAAAACAGTATGTTGGTGAGAAAATACTTCTTTCATGTCTCGAGTTTGTTTATAAACTTGTTTGGTTTTAATTTTGGATATGTTGTGATTTTAAGAAAATTTAATGAATAATACATGTAGTAGAAATTAATGACATCCACTTACATTCACATCCTAATACGTTGTGTCAGATGTACTTCTTGTTGAAGCATGTTGTGCTTAGTGTTCAAGGTCTGAAACCTTCAATGTCACCTGAATTTCTGAAATGTGAATGTTTTATTTTCGGCTCTCTCACAGTTAGCCACAGATTGCTTTCTCATTTAATTTAGTGCAGCTGTACTGATGGCATTGAATGAAGAAGTTATTTTCAGTGCTGCCAGGGTTTAGCTGTACTTAGAATTCAGAAACACTGCTTATAGGTTTGCTTTGCCATAATAAAATTTAAGTCAGCCAGAAAGTCTACAGAGATCTTCAGCTAAGCAGTGGACGTGAATGGGAGCCAGCTGAGAAAACAGCACCTTCTCAGCTGTCTCCTTTGTTGTGAAGAGAGGTGATAGTATGCCCTGTATTTTTAGTTCCACAGCTAAAATGTTTTTGAAATCGTTTTTAAAATACTTTTTGAAAGGAAGAAATGTAGTCTCTTGGCAAACTGGAAATGGATAAATATACTTCTCAGTATTAAATGAGTAGTGGAAGATGTCCCTGCCCATGGCAGGGGGGTTGGAACTAGATGATCTTTAAGTTCCCTTCCCACCCAAACCATTCTGCGATTCATTCTGAGATGCTTTCTTATATGATTGTATGTATCCCTCTTACCTCAAAAGGAGAGGTTCAGACTACCATTGCGGGGAAAAAAAGAATATATCCTGTGTTTCCTAGAAGCAGCTTCAAAATTTTTAAATTTGTTGTGAACTTAGTTGCCCTTGAATGGGGCAATTTTTGCCTTCATTATGTATTAATGACAGGACTGGTACTGTTTGAGGAGGAGGAGGTACAGAATACTTATATTCTCTAGTAGTGAGAGTTAAGGGGAACCCAGTAGGACAGTCAAAATCTGAAGTATTTCTTGACTACTCAGGATAGGAGCTTGAGACATTAATTTTAGATGGAAAAGAATAAACTTGAATAAAATTGAACTTTATATCGTGTTAAGGCAGATACTTCTCTTTTTTGAAGAGAAATAATGAAAGTTTGCTTGCCAAACCTTGTATTTCTTTTTTAGAAAAACGTGCCAATTCATATATAGAAAAGATGACAAACGTATTTAAAATGATTCTGGAAAAAAAAGCACCACACCTTTAATGTTTGTGTTTTATCTTTCCTTGTAATTCTAATTGCAAGATTATGATATCAGACTCTTTAATGGAGGATATAATGTCAAATTCCATTAACACGGAAGTTTGATTTTGCAGTGAAACGTTTAAAAAAAAAAAAAGAAAAAGTTAATAGTTTCATTATAAACTACAGAAGGAATTTGAGAGAGACTGTTCTTGTCATCATCCTTGCTTTTACACTTCAGCAAATAATATTCTTAAGAGAGTTTGGTTATTATAGCGATAGTGGCTGCAGACATAATGGAAAATGAGATGAAGATGAAAATCTGTGCCTCTCATTAGGAAGTTATTTGCACCAGGCTCTGCTATTAAAGTATTCTAGAACAATTGCTCATATTTAGTGAACTGAAACTGTTAGCATGTAGAAATTTTGGAGATTATCAGTATCAACTCATGCATTGTTTGCTGTAAAGAATTAATAGTAATGTATTTATAAATTCGCACATCAGTAATGTACTTTTTATGGTATTAACGTTACAGGACACAAGTAGCTGGATTTATGGCTGCATGGACAGCAATTCTTCAACATGGTGAGTATACATAGTTCCTGTTTTTTTTTTTTTATTATTATTTATTTAAGTAGATCTTGTATGACTGTATTTGAGTTTTCAAGCATATAAAATATCTTTCTTAGGAACGGGTTGGGAAGAAAAAATAGAATTCTTATTCCTGCTGTGCATAATTCATGCTTTCTGTATCATCAATAAACAGGAAAAAATATACTGACCAAAATTGCTATCATATGAATGCAGAATAAATTTTGTGATTTTTTTTTTTAATTTAAGCTGTATTTTTGACCTTCATATCAGTAAAAAAAAAAAATAAAAATAAAAAAAAAATTGCTCCTTTTGCTCTCTTTTGGACACTGCATTCTGCATTGGAACCCTAAATTGTATGGTTTGTAGCATCATTTTAGAATCCTTTGACAAAGACATAAAACATTACTTGAAGCCCTCAGAAAGTGAATTGAAGCATCTTTTTATTATTTTTTTTTGCATTCCAGAATTGCTGTTACCATATGAGAATATTTAGAAGTGTGGGTGATCAAGTGATTATTTGAATCAGGTCATTACAATCATTACTAAAAAGATGAAAAGTAATTGTTTTTAACACTGGCTTAATTTACCTCCTCAGAGTCAGCTCAACATAAATTCAGTCTACCCTTTAGATTAGGGAAAATTCCCGGGTGGATTTGAGCTAGTGTAGTGTTTATTTTTTGGGGATCTGTGCTGAGGCATATAGCCACAGTGTCTTGCATCCAGTCAGATGTTACAATTATTCTTTCCTGATCCAAGGAGCAGCTGGCTGTTACTGTTCTTTGTAACCTTTGATTGGCATCAAATGGAGGTTAGTCTAGTGCAGGACTGCTAGCTAAAACTTAGCCTAATAAAATCCATAGCAAAAACACTATTATCCTGAGGTCCTATAACACTATTTAGAGAACAAAATGTATCCTGGTATTGTAAAAATCATATTTTATAGTAAGTGAATGAATGTCTTGCTGTTCAATTTGAAAATTAATACACCAGTTTTGAGCTGCTGCAAGGTCTGCAATTCTTGTTTTATGTGGTATGTTTTGCATGTGCCCATAGGAACAATGGACACATTTGATATTTAACAGATGTTAATAAAACTGTGTGTTAATTCAATGCCAGTGCTGCCTTGGCTCATTAAGAGTTTTAATTCTTTTGGAAGATGTGTGTCTAGTAACTGATGATTGTTGTGTATTACAAAATTAGAGCTTCATTTAATTTCTTTATGCAAAAACAAGATTTGCAGTATCTGAAATTATTATAATTTGCTAAATGACTGTAGTAGCTGACTGCAGTAGACCCAAACTTGTTCGCAATTCATAATTATGCATGTTTAGGTAGAGAGGGATAAAAGCTGGTCCACTGTCATAATCTAGTGCCTGGATAATGAAATGTTTGTCCTTTTAATGTGCATGTATTTTTACAGTCTGGAAGCTACTGATTTATCCTGGAGAGCTGAGTTACTTCCGACCATCAAGGTAAGTGTACCTACCTCATAGCAGGGAGAGTTGCTTGGTGGGGTTGTGTCGTGGGAGAAGGATCTGTTCTGTTTGCAACATGGAACATGCAATTGTATTGCAGAGGAAGGGGTACAAGAGGTGGACATCTGGGAACTGGCAAGCTAAGGGGTGTGTTTTGTTAATGGCTTTTCCTCTTTTTTTTTTTTTTTTCTATTTTTTTTAAGGTTGTAATACTGAAACTTCAGGATTATCCTTCTTTGTCCCACATTGTCATTCTTGTACCACCCACGGTTGGCAATAAGGTAAAAAGATGAAACATGGACATTGCTTGTTCAGAGTGTTCATAGCTTTCAGATGCTATGATGGAAGTTAAAGGGTTATGTGCTAAGTTACTTAGACAAATTGTCAAACTCTCGGTTTAAAAAGAGAGAACAAATGATAGACTTGGAATGGGATGGAAAGTAATTTTCAAGTGAACTAAATATATATTAGAGATGGTGGAACTCGTATTTGCTGCATACGTCTCTTTGCTCTTCATAATTAATCTTCAGGGGACAAAACAGAGCTTCTTGCTGCTTAGAAAACTGTATCCAGAATTTGGACAAATCATGCTCCTTTGCAACATCACACCTCCCACCCCACCCCACCCCTGACCAAAACAAACAAACAAAAAAACAGCAACAACAGGAACACTGAGATGCACCTCAGGTGGAGGGATGTGAACTGGATTCTAGTCATTCTCAGGCTTTTGAAGGCAAATGGCTGCAAACATGAGTAACCTACAAGTTATGCGTAAGGTACCCAGATTTCTACTGCTGTTTACAAGAATAAACTAACTGCCAGTCCCTGACAGTCAGGGTGGAGGGGGCAGAAGTGACAGTTCAGTATTTGTGTCCTGTATTCTGCTGGTGCCTGTGAATAGGGCTTGGCTACAGTCTTGTGTTCAGTTTAGATCTGTACTTAATATTCTGAATTGCAGTTTGCTTTGGACTGTGAATTCTTCAAAGAGGATTCCAGAACAGTACAGCTTCCTGTAACGAATCTTTTTTCCTTTGGTAAGTACATCACATTAATATTGGGGGGGGGGAAATAAAAAAAGGGAAACTAATATTAACTAACACCTAAGATAATAAATGTGCTTAAAACTTCCAATGTTCAGGTTTGGTTTTTTTTTTTTGGAGGTGGGGTTGTTTTTACTAAAGTTAACACTACTCTTGCTAGTAACAAATAAGAAATGTGATTTTTTTTTTTTTTTTTTTCTGACTAACAGATATAGTGGATATAAATCTCCTGGGGAAAAAAAAAATCAAATCTGAAGATGTACTGAGTTCTCAGATCATTTTATATAATATTTTAAAATAACGCATCCTTTGCAGGCCTTTCTTCAAGCAAAATTCTATTAAATTCCACTGGCTTACTTTACAATGTTCAGCTCCAGCACTTTAACCAAGTAAGAATATTACTTAATTTTTTAAGCTAATGTAACAACTATTTGGAGTCTAAGTAATTTTTTTTATATGTTTTAGGTATATCAAGCTTTCAGAATATATATAGAGAGCCACTGCCAGTCACCCAATGGTAAATATGCGTGTTCTAAAGTATATATTTATAACCTTGTTTTAAACCTCCTTGAAAATTCTCAAGACTAAAACTTGTGGAACAAGAAGTCCTTTCAGGCAGTGGGGTTTATACAGTATTATTATAATCTGTTCAAATGTCTGTGCTAATATTTCTCATTTTCTACTTTAAGAAGCTCAAAGAAAATGAGGAACTAGTCTCATATGCTTGTTTTATTGCTTCTCAGAAAGGAAGGTTGAATTTTACACAGGATTCTGCATTACATTGGAAGTGTTTCTCAAGAATAGTATGTTTGACTAGGATTTTTATTTGCTAATTTTGGCACTCAAATCTGAGTGTTGAGCTGCATGAACTCAAACAGAAGAGGATGCTAAAGGGCTTGGTTTCAAGAAAAAAAAAAAAAAGAGAGATTTACTAGCTTGAGGTAACAACTTGCAATTGAAAACCCGAAATTTTCTCGTAACTGTACTGCCTTTAATGTTGGTGTCTTTCTGTCTTGGTCTGTAACAGCATGTGTTAAAAGTCATTTTTGTTCAGTGTTAACTGCACTGAAATCTTAATTGCAATGTAACTGCAAGCACAGTGCTTCTGTACAATGATCTCTAGGCCACCTTTTGTTTTGTTTGTGTTTTTAAGTGTCTTATGGTGAAATTATAGCAGGTCAAATGTTATAGACAGTAAGCAGTATGTACACGTGTGGTTTTGAAGAAATGGCACATAGCATATGTTTTGCCGATATATAGTGAGACTATTGAATTTGCTTCATTTATTTTTTGCAGACAGTTGCCATGTCTTGTTCTTAATGAATTTTGTATTTTTAATTATCTTCCTTTTCAGAAAAAACTAGTGTTTACAGACTTCATATACCCTGGTCACATGAAGACTCAGTAACTGTAGCTAAGTAAGGACTTTAACAGTTATAATTTATTTCTTGATATGTTCTTGAAGAGAGTTTGCATGCTGTTGTGGGTATATTTCTGATATGAAACAAATTATCCAGTCTCTTTTGCATCTTTCCTTCATTTACCTTTCTGTCCTCATTGACAAAGTTGTTTTGTTTTTTCTTTTAAATAAGTATATCTACTAATAGATCTACTAGTTGCTTGTTTGATAGTTCTTGCAAATATTTTGGAAATGGAAATAAGATTTCTTGGTCTGAAATTCTCAGCATAATCTTTGATCCCCTCATGACTGGGAAATAGAGCTTGCCTGGGGTACTGGTTTCTTCCTGTGATCCAGGGTCTTGATCGCACAGCAGCCCTAAGCTGCTTGACAAAAGCAAATGCTGTGCCTTGAAATGTGTGTCATTCGTGACTCAGAGTTGAACAACCTGATTGAACTTTAGTTTTTTTCCTGTATTTTCTACTCCAACAACTTAATGCTTGCAGGAGGCTGAATTTTATTCTTCAGAATCCATCATATCCATTCTCTTCACAGAGCATATTTATGTGTTTTAAGAGGGAGTGCATATGCTAATGTTAAACTTGTCTGTTTTCATTACTTCAAATGCCCCTGAGATAGTCTAGAGTACAGTGGATTCAGAATGTTAAGTAGCTCTTGGATGGCTGAATGGGGCTTTGAGCAAGCTGGCTTAGTGCAAGGTGTCCCTGTGCATGTTGGGGGTCGCAACTAGATGATATGAAGGTCCCTTTCAACCCAACCCAATCTATAATTCTTTGTGATAGAATAAAAAAAGTTCATTATACTATTTGGCTCACAGCTTGTGGGTGATACTTGATGTATTAGTTATGGTTTATGCATACTTGCTGAAGACTAAAGCATGTAGATCACCTTTTTTTTTTTTTTTTTTTTTTTTTTTGATTATGAGGAAAACAATTACCAATTAAGTTGCTCTTTCAGAGTTCCATCTTCTAGTGAGATTTCTGCAAAACTGCATGTTGCTCAGCCTGGAAATGACAGCAGGGTTCCAGTATTAAACATTTACTCTTCCTCAGACTGTCAGTATGAAGTGAGTAACAAACATTTATTTTATACTTAGTTTGCATTGCTGTGTGTGTGTGTATATATATATATATATATATATTTTTTTTTTTTTTTTGCTTAATTCAATCTTTGAAATCATGTAGCAAAATAAATACTAAGCAAATCTGAAATTGAGCTGTTTGGCCTTTTCATAAATATAGCACGTTACAAGTGTTTTTAAAAGTTTAGAGAACAAGTGGAAGTTGGACTTACATTTAAGCAATACTTTAAAGTATATGTTTTTAAGAAAAGTAGTTGGATGTAAGCTGTTGTGCATTTTAATTACAGGATTGCTGTGTTTTAAATTGGCTTCTTGAGAGTATTTTGTATTTGCTTGCTATTGTGTAAAATAGCATTCAATAAAATCTTAATTTTTATGCAGGTAATTCTGAAGACATCGTTTTTACAAATTCTTGGGCAAGTAAGAAATCTTCTAATACTAGATTTTGTTTTTTATATCAGTCCCTATACAAGTTATTCCTTCCTGCCACCCCTTACTATGGCATATCAAATCCCTTCTTGATGCCAAGAGAAGCATTATTCAATGACTGGTTAAAACCTTGTTACTTGGTAAGGCACCCCATCCCATGCCTTGCCAGGCATCCATTTTCAGAATAGAAAAGCATTCTAGCTTTAAAGAGCTGGTGTAAATGTTGAGCATTTGGCTTTGCAGTTAGCCCAGTATCTATAGAGGTATGACGCTGTAGGTCATTTTCACTTTCTTGCCTGGTGAGTCAATACTGTTAAAACTTTAAAAGAACATTTGGCATCAACTGCAAGTTTTTCAGGGGGAAAAAAATAAAAAAAAATCTATATGTCCATTTTAAATATTTTTTCTTTCTTTATCAATGAAGAATACTTTTCTACAATGGTATAAAAATAGACTAGCCATCTGCAATTTTCTGATTCTAAAAAGTAATGTAATTCCCAAGCATGGATATATAGTGCTGGAATATTACTGGCAAGTTCCTTTATTTGAATATGTGCATTTCTATCAAGGATTTCTCATCTTGTTACCATTTGAAAAGAGATTGTGTAATATCTGTATAGAGGTGGATATCAACTCATGACTTGGCACAGTGGAAGCCAAGTGAAATATACAAGAAATTAAGTCTGAAAAATCTGTGCCAAAAGGGTACCTAACTATGTATAAGTTTTGCTTCAAATGTGGCCTTTTGCTTTTAGGGTTTGTTTATATATTTTACTGAAACACCATTAACATGCTATTGTATTCTTTTCACTTCTGTCTTGACTGAAAAAAAAAAAGCTTTCATTTATCAGAACACACTTGAGTTGCCATTTATGAGATATCCAAATATTTTCCGTATGTAATATTAATTGCTCATACTGGTTATCAGATACTCATCCATGAAAATGAGAAAGTATTTTCATCTTCTAGGAAAGATTTTCTAGTCACATTATCATGCTGGTTTTGTGATAATCTTTTGTATATGTTTGCAAGTTATTCTTATAACCTTGTCTTTCAGATAATAAGGTTCCATGCTGGTGCTCTTCCTGTCTATGTTGTTTCTAATATCCTCCTTACCTATGGAGGACAACTGAGCACACTGATATCAACAGGTAGATTTCTAGAAAAATATTTTTCCAGTGTTTTTAAAGAAATTACTTATCCAATTTACTGTTGAAAGGCTAGCTAGTTGGTGTGATATTTTTTTTTTTTTTTTTAAGCTAAGTATCATTGAACTTGAGTGAATTTTCCAGATCTAGGCTCCTCAGCTTCAGTTTTTATTTGTTAGTAGTTCTCCAAGGCTGTATGCTGGCAGAATATTTCCTTCTTTTTTACCCTGTAGTCTCTTCCTTGTGGTTGGTGTGTTGCATGGTATTTTAATATTAATAGAAAATACTTAAAAACACTTGTGAAAGTTTAAAACATACTGTTATTATGCACAGAACACCTCGATCTTGCATAAAGATGAGATTTGACTGTTATACGTGACTTAAGACAAATAGCATTTTCATTTAAATTCAGGTTTGTACTTGTAGCAAACTCTGTAATTGCTCTAGAAGTTCTTGTGTCAAATTACCTGAATGTGAATGGTCCACTGAATAAGGCCTTTGAGGATCATAGAATTACCGGGTTAATTTAGGCTGAAAAAGACCCTCAAGATTATCAAGTCCAACCATGACTGTGTGCTGACTTAGTGTTGTCATAAGACGTGGTATCTTGTTTTAAAGTGAACTTTCAAAAAATTGTCTGAATTTACTTTTTGTTGTGGATAATCTTTGTTAAAGTTCATGACAAAATAATAGTTATAGATACTTTCTGTTCTTGATTCTAGGCCAGTGTTCAGAATTTTCCCTTGAACTAATTAGAACAGCTAAACCCTACAAAGTAGAACCTATTATAAGCATTGTTGTGTTTCTGAAGGGGTAAGTTTGCATAATTTATTTATTTAAAGTGGTTTGTAAAACAGAAGTTTCAAAATTCTGAAACTTGGTTTGGTGGGAGGATTATTACTCTGATTTTGTTGTGAACACCTGACATTTTTTTTTTGAAAGGGTGTAGTTGATATATGTCTTACCGTAATGGCAAGTCAAAGTCATAAGTAACACCGCTTTCATGTTTTTGGCAGGTTTAACTGGTTTAGAGAGATATGGGATTCACTCTCGCTGCCAGAGGTGGATGCTGCTGTACTGAGTAGTCAGGACGTATGGTTCCCCCTCGTTTCCCTGATTCTGTTTCTTTTGGGGGCAGGCATTGCCTACTGGAGTGCAGTATTTTTCTCTGCATCTCTGAGAGTCTTCTCTACATTATGGTTGATTCTGATTAGGTAAAACAACATTATGCTCTATAATTATGCTTTTTTTGATGACTGTAACATTCATTTTTGTTGGGTAAATGAAATTCTGCAGTACAGTTCATACTTGATTTTAGATATCTGGGTTTGTCAGTGTTAAATATTAATGAAATATCAGAATAGCATTATATTCCTTGTTTAACATCTCCAAAAGGGAACTTAAATGGCTTTCTTTCCTTCATCAGCTGCAATAAAAGTTTTCAGTTTTACTTTTTGAGGAATGCTTGTTGGAGGAAAGAACACAGCTGAACTATTTCCTTCTCAGCAGCTGATGAATTTTACAGATGATGTCTAAGAATGCTGGAATGTTTTTGTATGTACAGATGAGTGCTGAAATAGGAAAGGGGGGTTAAGAAAAGGGGGGAATGGAAAATAAAGTTTTTGAAAGAGAAAATTAGAAATTGGATGATATACTTAGCTAATTTGATGATTTCACTGTTCTCACACTGATAAAGTCCTCACCTAGATTTCAGCCAATAGAAAACTAATTTGGTCTGTCCAGAAAGTTAGTTGGGATGCTCTTTGCTTAGAAAATACCTACTAAATGAACTTTTTCTTTATCACTAGTACTTCTGGTCTTATTCTATCAAATAATACACGTGGTGTGAGCTATTTTTTCTCAGCCATCTTATTCATCAATAATAGTGAATGTGAAGACATTTAGTTATAAGCGATGAAGTGAGCAGCTTCTAAGTTTTGAAATTACTCTTACTAAATTTAAGATTTTTAGCTCAATTTAGCCCTTGAGAATGTATTGAGCAGAGGCAGGAAAATTAGATTTTGTGTTATTTGCCTGTAAGTCAGATCGTTCTTTGCAATGAATTTTAATACTTCACACAGTTATTACCTTACGCAGGTTCTGATCCAGTCCTGAATTTCTTGAAGAAAAAATAAAAACATATAAATCTCTCTAAAGTATATGGGATTCAGTTGGGTTTTGCTCAGTCTTCTGAAAAGATCTGATATAGCCAGCAGCAAAGAACTTGTCACTAGCTGCCTGTGGAGTTCCGTGTTCCTACCAAGTACCCTTCTTGTGGTTATTTTCAAAATTTGTTGTGAAGGTTTTTTAAATTTTCCAAATAATGCTTCTTCCCATTTTCACTGTCTTAACATTGGAATGTTCAGTGAAATTCTGAGAGGTTACAGACTTTTTCACCTTTCCATTGCATTTCCTTACCACCTTCTTCCCTTGGTTTTCATTTCTTCTCAGCTCATCTTTGTCATTTCAGATTCATACTTGTCTCTTAGTCATTTCAGCTGGAATCCAGAGACTTAAAATAAAATTTTCTGTCTCTCTGAAACTGTGAGTAAGCAGAAACCCTTGTTTGGGAAGAATGTCACAAAACGAGTCTTGCAGACTTACTGTTGTATGCTGCTGTGCTATCACTGCAGTGTAGTAATGTTTGTAGTAGGAATCACTCTGATGGTACAACTATGCAGTAGTAAGAATACGGTTCTAGTTCTCTTGGGCTCCACAAAAGAGCTTAGTGACTGCATATCTGGAGTTAGGATAACCTAATGCTTAATGTTCACCAATGTATCTGTTATGTTCCCCAAATGAAGTAAAAATAATGTCTTAGTTAGAGACTAATAATAACTAACAATGTATTGGTTACAGACATACAGGAAGGTGTGAGATGGTTTTGTTAGTTTGATAAAGTTATTTGCAAAGTAGCTTATGTAGCAGTTACTGTATATATTAAAATTTGTTGAACTTTATTTTTCTGGTGTTTAATCAATATTCAGGAGGAATGTATTATTCATGTGTCATTCATGAAACAATTATTCTTTGATATCTGGTAATAACGTGAAAACTACCAAGTATAACATTAGGGCTTTTTTGTTTGTTTGCTTTTTAAGACCTACCGTGCTTCAGAAAGATAACAAGTTGTTTACATACAGAAGACTCTGTGTGATGGGGTCTCTTGCTTTGGTTAGCTGGACCACTTGTGGTGCACTGGCTGTATTCATTATCTATCTTCAATACTTGTTTAAGGTACTGAAAAGCTAAGCATTCCAGATATGTACATAATGTCAACATTTCATCTGCTTTGAATTAACCCAGTGTTAAAAGCAAAAATAGAGGTTACCATTTTTCATACTTTAAGGAAATGTGGTTATTCGCATACTTGAAATAGGTCTTTTTTGAACTCTTCAGACTTTCAATCTCACACTGTTTAGAATTATTTTGTTGTTTTGATTGTACTTTTTTCAAAGGAATGTATGGTCCTATATGCCTGCTACAATAATTCGTATAGTTTAAATTTTTTCTTACTAATGTCATGTTATAAAATCAAAGACTAATGGCTCCCTTGAACAGATGCTGCAGTGAAAGAAGATCCTTGAATGTTCTGTAGAATACTTTTTATTTTAAAGACTTCACAAATCCTTATGAAGTAGAAGGAAGGAAAATGGACAAATTGTAGAATTAGGACAGTCTTTATTGTATGGCTAATTTGTGGCACTGGCCAAGGGATCAAGGCTCCATATTTAGTCTCTGCTATTCAGTTTCCATGGTCTTTTTTGCATCAGAGCATCTAACTCATCTAAGTTAGATATCTGATTCACCCCATGGTTATATAGCTGCTAAAACAGCTACTGTACTTAGTTACTAGGGAAGCCTTTGGGAGCATGCATCTGGGAGTTAAGGGTACAAAGTGGAGCAGCCTGCAGGTGGTCTGAAGAAGGTATGTAGCAGAAGAAAGCACAGCCTGAAGAACAGGGCTCTCTTTCAAATCCCTGTGACATAAAGTTACCCTGTGAAGGACATTTCCATGCTGACCCTGCTTCCACTTCTGCAGTAAATTTCTGATATGGGACTTCTCCTTTGTGGCCTGATGTGTGTTTTTACAGAAGGGAAGTAAAACTGAGTTATCAGGAGGAAGAGGAAGTAAGGAATATGCACATTTTCCGCTGGTATTCCTTTTCTATCACAGTGGAAGCAGACCAGCTCAACTTCTCCCTCTGTGCTTGGAAACCCTTCCTTAAGAGAGCACTTTGGATGTTGCTGATCAGAAGGAAGAGGGAGTTCTAGAATCACAGCTCCATTGGGACCCTAGAATTATCTATCTATACAAAGGGACAAAAAATAATTAGCCTGAGATTCTTGTATACTGTAGCTATCGTGTGAAGCAACATTTGTTAAAAAGCCAAATGGTCTGTCTTACAGGTAATAAAACTACATGTGAATGTAGGAGCAGAAAAAAACATGCTAAATGGGGTGAGTATTTCCTGTTTCTCCTCAAAATTAAGTGACCAAAAATCATTTGGCAAGCCCCATTCATTATAAATTATCGTCTTGCCATTACAGTATTGAGTTGTGTCATGATGACCAGGTAGCTGTGGAGTTTACTTACTGTATGCATGATGTCAAAGAAAAGCCAGGACACAAGTATCCTATATGGTCACTGCATTCACTGCTGAAGATCACTGCAGTGCAAACTTGACTGAAAACATTTTAGGAGAAATATTTAGTCTCTAAAGATATAGCAGAATGACAGTTTTTTGTCTGAGTTTTGGTACCTGCCTTATCTAAAGAAAAAAACCTTTTTTCTAGATATAAATTATGTTTATAATAACGTATACTCTCTATTCCAGATAGGTAGCTTGTGGAGTTCCGAGTTCTTTCTTTCTTTGTTTGTTTTAATCAGGAGGTGACAAATATTACTCATTAGATGGATATGGATTGAGATTCCAGTAAATTGGGAACTATTTGAAAAGGAGTGAAGAAGCAAAATGTTGCTGGGTTTCATGCAATGTGAATTTTGTTTCTTTTTTTCAGTTACTTTAACATATAGAATCTGAAGTGTAAGTGCGTGGATACATTCATATAATGACTACTCATTCTTCTTTCATAAAATACGGTTTAAAAAGTAGTCAGTCAGAACACGTTGTTGATAATTTTCTTTGGGACTTTGGGGTGTTATTTATGTTTAATTTTAAATTTAACCCATCTCTCTTCTTTCATATTCGTATCATCTTTCCTTGTTTCATTTGTATTTTTTTCTGTCATTGGAAGTTATCATCTGCCAACTCATTTATCTTTGTTATTCATTCCTACAGTTAATGTTTTACTCCCAGTTACATTACCTTCTGTATATTTCTTCCATGAATGATTATATGTGATTTTCACCCACATGTATTATTATTTCTTTTATTCTGTTCTTCCTCCTTCCAGGAACTCCATATTTTTCTCACTGCAGTGGTGTCAGGGTATCTCCATCATCCATTCTTTTTTTTTTTTTTTTTTTTTTTTTCCCAAAGACACACAAACTATTAGTGTAAGAGAAATTGCTGGTTAAATCTAGGTGCCTTAAAATTGAACTATTGAACTCTGCTTTTGATGGCTTTTTTGAGGGATAAATTGCAAATTTTCTTCCTGAATCAGAGTTCATATGCGACTGTAGGGACAATTTTTCCCTCCTGCTCCCTTCTTAGGGTTCTTAGAAGCCAGCACGTGTTCTTATGACTACTGTCTTTTATCTTCAGGATTCAGACTGCTCAAAAGAAACTTCACAGAACTCAAGTAGACACACGGTCAAAAGCCGAAGTTTGATAGACTTAACTTCAGAACCAACACAATCTCTCTCCAATAGTACGACAATTGCTGAAACTGTTAACAGTCTTAAGATCCATCTTACAATTCTCTATTTATTCACATGGATTGTGCTGCTGAACCTGCCATCTTTAGTTTACTGGTTTAAAAATCTCAGGTAATTTCTTAAATTGCCAGTAAGGGTGGAGGAAAAGAATCTGAACCTTGGAAGATAGTCACAATTGCAAATGCTTAATTTTTCTACCTACCTTATAGCATGAAAGACTTCAGATAACTACAACTGTAACTAAAGCTAGATTGCATGGAAAGAACAATATAAGTAGATGTTAAGAGGTAATACCAAATGGTATGTTGAAGGAAGTAATGAAACAGAAGTGATTTATATTCAGTTTATGATGACATATACATGACATGTATGTTGTTATTAGCACGTCATTGCTCCCACCTTGGATTTTATTTGGTAGCCTAGTTTAAAAGTAACGTGCTCTTAAAACTAACTCACTTTTTTTGGCAGGTACAATGTTAGGCTTGATCCCGATCCTTGTAGATCTACAGCTATTATCCTTGTATGCATTTTAGAAATTCTCATGAATTCAACTACTTCTGAAGTGAAATCAAGGTACTGTAGCCCAGTTCTCAGTTGTTTTACCGCTTCTTTCTGAATTTGTGCTGCACATATATGTAATTGCTCAGCCTACACAGAAATTCATAAACTCATATAGTTAAATCTTAAGGACTAGATAAAATGTAAAATGTATACGAATGACTTGTAGTTCAGGTAAGCGAAGGAAAACAGCAGTGTTTACCATATAGACTTAAATGAAATATTACTATCTAACCAATTAGTTGTACAAAGACTCCTTTTAGGAATTTTTCATTCACAACTCATTTAATGTTTTTAAATGTTACAGAATCCTAATACATCTTAAAAATTTTTATCTGGAAGTTACAAGGAAAAGTGGATCTGAAACCACTGTAGATATGTTCTTATAACGCTCCCTTATGGGCACACTTGAAAAATATGCCTGTAATGTGGTTTCTGCTGAGTTAAGAAGTTTTGAGCACTTGTTTTTGCTGACAGATAGAGAATTTCTTCCTCAGACATAAAAGTTAGTCAGTGTCCTATGAAAGATTACTGCTAATAAATAATGTAGTTTATTCTCTTGACCAGTACCTGGTAACTCGAATAATTTAAAACATTACACCTTTGCGTTACAGTTGATTTATTTTTAAATTAATATAAGGATAATGTTAATTGACATTTTAATAGTCTTCTGGCATAATTTCTCTTGCTTATAAATCACTATTTTCCACTGAACTTAGATATTCTGTTTAAAAAGAGCAAATCTTTGAATTCTAATTTTCAGAAGAAAATTAAATATGCTAATATGCTTTTTTTTTTTTCCTCCTTCTGCATGTGTGACTACAAAAATACCAATTTTTTCTTTATATTCTTACAGTAAACTCTTGAAGATTGCAGCCAAAGTTCCACTCCCTTTGTCTGTTGCAATGTTGGCTTTTGGACGAATGCATTTATACAAAGTACCCCACTTTGTAACTTTTTCTCTTCTTCTACATGTACTATGTTGTCTTGTGTAACATTGGTTATACATAAGAAGAATATTGCAGCCTAGAAGTAATTCTGGAAAGGGGGTAAATCTCAACAAAGAAATGCCTTGATTAACATGGTAATTTGGATTATTTGGGAAAGATGACAGAACCATGAATACTTTATAAAAAGTTTATAGTTCTGTTTGTGTTGCTTAGAAAGCTTCTCATGGTGTTTATTTCCTGACTGTGAAAATTAAGTGAATTAACAATGTGTGTGTGTGTAAGCACATAAATCTTATTAGTATAACATCAATACTGTTTGCCTTGCAGACACTTTGATATTTCACTATACTTCTTTGTTTAAACAGACTTTTTTTTACTCAGTATGCTGTGCAATGCATATGTTCTAAACTTGCGTATCTTGCAGGTCTAAAGTATGCTGGTTAAAACTGAATAAATTTCAAGCACACTGTGACTATCACAAAAACTACACAGCCAAGTATAGTTTTAATCATTTTATGCTAATTTAAAAGCTGTCACAGTTGTGTCTAGACAAACTGGAATGTACTGCTTTTATAGAACTGCTATTTCTATCAAAGTATTTGTTCAGTCGCTGTTGAACATTTGTGAGATTATTGAAAGTCTTACACATTTTACTTTTTGTGAGAGTGAAAAAACAACAATACTCTGTGTAGCTTTCTATTCAGGAAGGATGTCAGCAGATTCATAAACAATTTGCTCTAATGTTGTTTTAAAACATTGCCAATTTTTTGTCCATACGTAGAAGCTAGCAAACAGTGAGGTATGGTGTGAGTTTACAACACAGTTGCTATATTGCACTGTTTACAGGTAGGCAAGGCATTTTTTTAATCCTATCATAAATGGAGAATCAGTCATGTTCTAGTAAATGTCCATACAGTAAATTAATATGGAATAGTTAAGTTACAACAACGTAAATTCGTGCCTTGCCATGCTGTGCTAACTTCCTCATGTGGACTCTTGGTAATAGTGGCGAATACTGACCATAATTATTAGCTCTGCGTAAAGTATTATCTTTGTGCCTAGATGCTACAGTGACTGCCATTTATAACAACGCCTAAAATAGCTGTGTGTAAGAAATTCCATCTCCTGGGTACGTGTTTTGCCTACAGAAGAAATCACACTAACCATTAGGTTAAAATGGGGTATTGATTAAGTGTAGAGATGAGCACTTGCTTCTGTGTCAGCTGTCTCCACTATCTGAGATATCTGTCATCTTCATATGGAAATATTATACCAGCTTAATTACTTTATATGGATAATACCAGGAAATCTGCTACCTACTGTCAATTGAGTGTATTCTTAATATAGCCGTACATCCTGACACATTGATTTTATTGTATCTTGTTATTCTTGCCTAAAGTGCCTCAGTTACTTCTAGCTTGTTCTTAGGGTCAGTTCATTTGAGCCGGCTGGAAAGACTTACTAATTCACACAGACTTTCCACAATGAACTTGTTTTGTCACCTTATAAAGTCATTAAAACTGCTTTAACTGAAAAGGTTATTAGTAGCTAATCAAACCACTGTCACTGGTGTCAGTAATTGCTGTGCTGGTCTTCCAGTCTTAACATTTTAATCAAAAGGTTAGATTATGCATAGTGTTTGTAAATCAGAAAAGTTAACTCAATATATTATATCCTGATACTATCTAACCAAATATATGCTACAGTATATGTATAAAGGATAATTTGTTGGTATATACTTGTAGCTTGATTTAACCTAAAAATTACTCTTCAGACATAGAAGAATAGAGTAGTTTTTGTACTTTCAAGTGGCTGTGGGTGAAAGACAATGACAGGACTGCACTGGGGCTGGTAAAAGGCTGTCTGTGAAATGTGCAAGATGGATTTCAGTGGAAGATCATTTCCTTGATCTTCGTGATCAGTTTGGCTTACTACTGTATTTACTGTATTTGACTTCTGATTTTAGTTTTCCATCTTAATCAGATCTTCATGCACAAGCTCCTTTTTTGGAGCTGTTGGTGGAATAAAATAATAGAATAAGGAGAGGAAACAGTCTCAGCATGTAGCAACTTTGATAGCTTACAAAATCCAACAGAGAAACATACTGAATTACAGCAGCATAGAATAGCACCAAATTTTTCATTTAATGGTATTTTTTAAGCTGTGAATTTTGTTGATGTTTTTAAGACTCCTCATGAAATGAGTTACAGAATTTTGGGTAGTGATTTTCAAGGTGGAGGCAGGAAAAGAAAAATGTAATCCTTAGTCTGAGATTCCAGACTTTATCACTTCTCTGTTAATGCTCCTTTTTCCAGAGGCTACTTATCTTCAGAGGGGGAAGTAGGGGAAGTCTTACTGCTAGTTTGGATTTTGTGTTCTTTGTCTGTCACTTGCTTGATAAAAACTGTGCTCTCAGAGATGTGCATCTGGATTTTGCAGTGATTGTGGACTGTCTAACTAGCTGTTCAAGAGATTAGGTTTCTAATCACAGTTAGATTCCATGTATAGTCATTGAAGGTACTAGGACAAGTTCAGAGGACAATTCATCCCATTCTAAGAGAGGATGGATGAAAAGATTTTATAAACATCTAAAATTGTTTTTAAGGTAAATACTATGATCTTCCTTTCGGAGAGAAGGCTTCTGTTCTGCAAATTTCTAGTTCTGCCACATCCACCTTTACAATCTGAGCAGAAATGTAGACTAACCCACTGAAAGGATTTTTAATTGACTGCACGAGGAAGTGTAGGTATTACCGAAATACCCTTTATCTGAGGAGGCTGTGGTTATAAAACAATTTTTGGAAAACATATTGGAATGTCTCTTAATACATTTAAATCAAAATTTCTGTTTATTCTTCAAACTTTATCTAGACTATGGGAGAAGGCACAAACTGGTCTGTGATAGATTAGAACTCTGCTCTGTAAGGGAAGATTCCTGCTGACATGCAGACTCCAAATTTGTTGTTCTGTTCCTTTTCAGAAATTGAGGTATTAATTTCACAAAACCACTGTACTTTATCCATGTGGATGTTCAGCATGTTGAGATGGAGATTATGGTGTGTAAAACAAGCAATTTTTGGCTTGTACCTCAGGATGCATTCAAAAGAAAAATTTTTGTGGCTTGTATGTTTTTATAAGCTATCAGAGCAGGAGTTAAAACAAAACAACAAAAAAAAAAAACAACACAACAGCTACAAACACACAGAAAAACAACAAAAAACACCACCACCACCACAGGAGATGAACCTAGGCTACCAAATGTCACTAATTGTATAGCAAAGTCTTTTTTTTTTTTTTTTTTTTTTTTTTTGGGGTGGGGGTAGGGGAGAGACTTAATGAGAATCTTTTAGTGAGATCCCCATAACTTGAATTCCTCATGAAGTCTAATCTTTTTTGGTTGATGTAATCAAACGTGGATTTTCTTCACTGTCTTGTGACTGCAATAATAGTAGCTACACCTGTAGCTATTAGATCATAAAAGGTCTATATTTGTATGGTATAGAAAAAGTGTTACCACTTAACTGGAATTACCAAAGGTGATATTTTCAGTTTCATTTAAACGGTAGTTGCAGTATGTCATATTTTTGCATCATATGAAATGTCTGATAGTTCTTTTTTGTTTAGTAACTGGAATTCCATTTAATTTTATTTGTAAAACTTGGAGTCCTGCTCTGATATCTTTTGAGTGCGACGATACATATAGCAATTTATTGCTAAGTATTCATTTGCAAAGATTTAAAAAAAAAACAACACACACATACACAAAAACAAACAAACCTGAACAGTGTAATTGTAACATATTGCAGAGGGAATGGAGACTGCCTGTGAGTGAGTTTTTCAACTATGTTGAAAGTCACCCTAATGGGCTACCTTTAAAGAGTTATGCTTTAGCAAGTAAACAAAACAATGCATTGATACTTAAAACAAGCAAAAAGGATTGTGTTGGTTGGTATTTGATACGAAGTTGAATTCTCCATCTGTTTTCCAGTAACAAGTTTATAAACTTGTCACCTGGCTTTTTTTCCTGAAATCTGATATATCTATTTCTGTGCTTGACAGAACAGAAAATTAAAGTTAAAAAATAAAGTTAATTATGTGCCCGTGCATAAATTTAAACACTTAAGAAGCCTTTTTGATCAAGCTGATAAAGTTTAGTTCAATCCAGTAATGAGCACTGTGATAAACATACAAAAACATTAAACATACAAAAACGTAAAACAAACATTTTCTGGTTTGTATCTCAGGATGCATTCAAAGTAAGATTTACGTGTCTCGTGTGTTTTTATGAGCTATCAGAAGGGGAATTAAAAAAAAAAAAAAAAGCAACAAACAAAGGACAAGAACCTAGAGTACTGAATGTCAGTAATGGTACAGAAGACAAGACAAAAGTCTTGTTTATACTGCAGAAATAGAGCAGCTGTTTAAAGGCTGTCAATACTTAGAGCTACTGAAAATATTTTTGGAGGTGGTTACGGTGTCTGTTCATTAACTGTGCTGCTGTTTTAAGTCACTAAGCCACTACAAAATTGTTAGCTGTAGAACAGACTGAATTCTTACTGTTTCTTTTATATCTCATTGTGAATGTTAGTCACTTAGTTTTCAGGTTTGACTTTTTACATCTCTTTTTTTGGAAGATAATCAAACTGGCTTTTATAAGCACTTAGCACTGTCTTGTGAATTGTTTTAAAACTTTCATCGCCATTCCTTTAGCAGAAACATACTTCTGTCCCTAAAGCTGTGTGCTGCTCTTATATACCTCTGGAAATGTTTGCCATGGAATGACAATTGAAGAAAAAAGAAAGTATTTATGTTAAAGTAAAATACTTTTCCTACCTTTTCTTAGATCTAGAACTTCCAGCTAGTATTCATAGTACAATCCCTTAAGTGTTTAAAAAGCTTATATGAAAAACCTGTATTTTGATGCATTTTCATATTTACGGAAGAATGTATTCAAAACTTCTAATCAGGTCAGTTATCTTTATCTAAAAGACTAAAATGTATACATTTCATCTTGTTACTAACCATTACTGCTTTTTAAAATAAATATAAGAATTTAGGGAGAAAATTCTATAGCTTTTACTGAAGTAAATCTGCCCACCACTTTAATTCTTCAGGTATCTCAGCATATAACTGTCTCAAATATGTGCTTACTGTGTTGAGTACGGAAACCAGTCACACTTGTGATATTTTGACCTTAATTTGGTTTAATATTTAGGGTCTCATTCTGTATTCTTACATGCAAGTTGCAGTTTTTGCAACTCATATATTCATGAATAAATCTTGTAAACATATACTCTCTGCAGTTAATGATGGGTTTTGGTCTGAATTCTGTAGGAAGCGTATAGTATCAGAGCTAATCTTGTGTCTATAAAATCCAGGAATGGCACACAGACCTGTTATTTTGCAGCACATCATTCCAGTTCTTGCTTCCACACACGGCTATGCTTGGTGTGCAGTATCCTTCTGCTGTAGCACAAAACTTAGGCTTCACAGTAACAGAAGGCACTGCAAATGACATAGTGAAGATACAGAGCGTCTGTCCTGTTGTTTTATTAAGTTGTGCGTGTTTGTTGAAATACCAGCAAAGACTTATTTTTCCTCCAACTGCATAAATGCTTTCGAGGCATATGTCAAGCATGCAAGTGTTTTGATGTTTAGCTTTTTTAAATGCTAAATGCACTATTCTGGGATCATCTCAGGCTTCCGTATTTTCCATTTGTGTCGCTCTGAGTGTGAACACAGTATTAGAGACTTCAGTACATAACAACTGAAATATTTTACAGAAGTCTACAAAAGTAGACATGACATGTATAATTAGAGTGCCAGATCAAAATTGAAATGTGAAATTTCTCACTGTGACTCGAAACTTGTAGCTTTCTAAAGCAAAACAAACAAACAAACCCTGTGCCTTAAAGCAGCAAATTAATACACGTTAGCCTGTAGACTTCTGTAGCCTTATTTTTCATTTTTGAAAACAACCAAAAATATTTGTGTGGATCATACTGAAACTTGATTTGGGGAGAATATTTTTTGACCCCTCCTCCCTTTTTACTGCATTTGCAGAGATTATGTGAAGTACTTGTGGTTTGGAATCATCACTTGAAGTCAGAAAGCTTTAGTGACTTACTTCTCAAATATGCCTATTATGACAAAAAGGAAAATAGGGAAGAAAAAATAGTCTCAGATGTGGCTTGTCTTCTGTATGTCTAAGTATTCTAATTTTTTGTTTAGTTTCTTCAAAACTGTAGCTCAAGCAAAGTATTTAAGACATTGAATATCAGTATCTACACCAGTGTGAGAGGAAAAAGTTGTTTGGGTGTAGTGTGGGGGTTGTTTGCTTTTAAGCTCCAGCAGTTTGAGTACATGATTTCAAGTTTTAGGGAGAATATTCATATATAAAAGCCTGAAAAGATTGAAAAACAAAAATAGGTGTCTGCATTCTGTTCTTCTCAGAAACAGAAATATTCAAGATCCTAAAATCCTGCTTTGATGTAGTAGATACAGATGTATAAATATAAATATATAGTATATATTTTTAATATGAAGACCTTAGGAAAGCCACTTCTCAACCTCTGTTTTTTTCTTTGTTCTCTCTGTAGAATTGTTTTGAACAAAGCCCCCCAAATTCTGAGTCTATTGTTTTTCAGTAGTACTAAGAAAGACTGATTCTTGATTAGAGATGCTGTATCTCAAAGACTGTCATTGGACTGTGGATATTTCAAAATGCACACACAATGACTTCATGTCAGGTGATCACAATCACTGTTTGCAGCAATACAAGTAGAAGTTACTAACTTTCTTTTGTGGACATCTGAATCTGGCTGTTGTAATCCTGATTTTAGTGTGGAACAACAGAAACCATGCAATTTTTGTGTCTTCTTTGCTACTTCCTTCCGTATGTGAGTTTAGGACTTTTAAAACTCTTGATCCAATTGCCTAACTTGATCTTCTTTGTTCTGTGCTGATGATATTTCAATAACCCTAGTCATTGTTGACATCCTGGCTACAGGAATACTAGTATGAAAATCATGGAGAGGGCAGAACTACTTTTAAGACTTTATTTACGATGGTGAATCTAGAAAAATTGTGCAGGCCTAGTAATCCAAAGCAAAAGACAGCATAATATTGGGTAAAACACCCTATTTAGCTGATGGGTATTGCAGTTGTCTATTTCTTTTTGCTAGGAGGGCTTTATATCACTGAAAGACACATACATAGCTTTTGGAGAAATCTATTGGTTAACGAACAACCTCACTTTTAACTCTTCCTCTATTTAGAGTTCTTATATAACTAGTGTAAACCTGGTGTTTTAGGTGGAGCTAACTCTAACTGCTAAAGGTTTCTGGAGATGTTGGCAGATTCTTATCAATAAGTGGTTGAATAATGCTATAATAAATTATTGTGCTTTTTAAAACAGTTATAACTGAATTCTTGGTTCTCTACAGTTCTCACAATGTAATAAGCTTCAGCAAGTATTTGTCTTGAGATGCTGAGAATACGTTGGAGAATACGTATCTTCGGCTAATGTTTAAATTACTGAAAGTTGAAATCTCAGTTGTTCAAAACTGCTTTTTAGATACCATTCCTTTTTTGTTGTTGTTGAAGTTGAAGACAACTTGAATGGGAGCTGTGCTGGTACTTTAATGTTTTGTTTGATGGTTTCCCTGTCTGTAGTGTGTACAAAACATGTCTTTTTTGTCTTTTTTTTTTTTTTTTTTTTTTTTTTACTAAAGTGTACATGACTTAAAGTACACTGTATAGCATATGTTCTGTTAGATAAACACTTCTGTATATTTTTGTACGGTGTTCTAACATGGTTGCATTAGTATAAACAGTTGTAATTCACAGAAAGTGCCACTTAAGAATCATACTCTGTAGAGGTTTGTGAATGTTACCTGTACTTTCATTGCACAGACACGCTAATGAGTGTTGTGGTGAATATTTGCCTTTAGTCTTTGCTCAGGTACTGATGTGGAGCAGTTTGGTGCTTTTCCTTCCAACTTGTAATACTTGGGATTCTAAGCAGAGAATAAAAACAATGAACAAAAGCATTGTGGTTGGAGCATTACTTTACATAACAGACACTTTTTTCACATATTACGTAGCATACAGTAAAGATGCTTAACGAAGCCTGTCTCAATATCATGCCTCAATATCATGCATCTTAGGCCTTTATATGTGTCTTGCTATCATGAATGGGAAATGTAAAACAGTGGAAAAAGGTTTATTGAATAATGCTTTTTATATATAGCATCAGATGCATAAAATTTGTTCTGTAAATAACCTAATAGTTTTGATTTTGCTTCTAATTCCAGAACAGGATTTTAAAGAATTTTTATTTTGAAGTAACTTGCATGAAACTGAAGAAGCAATGCAATGAACATCTTCAGCTTCCGTGGAATTTTAAAAGTATATGAATATTACTGTGTCACATTGCCTATGTCATTGGTATAGCTTCTTTCAGAAGATTTGAATTACTAAAGCTGTGTCTCTATGTAGGCAGTCTGATGAGAAAAACCTAGTGCTTAAATTTGGCCACATTTAAAATGCAGAATTTGGACATCTGGCTTGAAAGCATTTGTTAAACTAGCTACTGTCCTCAAAGGAGGATACAATTTTGTTCAATCAGTCTAACTATACTAATAGTACTTTAGTATCAATGTATACTACTTATATTTGACTTTGAAGGAAAGAACTGTAATTAAATTATCTTTTTTTTTAAAAAAAAAAAAAAAAAAAGTTTTGGCATAAAATACATTAAAATGAACAGTAAGTCTAAACAGACTTTTCTCTCTGACAATTAGCTTAAATTCTTTTACCTTAAAAAGAAAAACACAACTTTGTAGAGATTTTTTTTTTAAAGACCACTTACAGGAAAACATATACTAATTGGATCTCTTGCTTGCCCACATGATTCATCAGTCAACCAAAATGTCTGAATTCTCTTAGGGGATACCTGTAATAGTCCAACAGCAACAATGCTTGTTTCAAATTTACAAAAGACCTTGCTATGTTTTATTATCTAAATATACTGCATATCCCCCCCCATATTTTTTTCTGAATAAATCAAATGATAGAATAGAGGGGAAAAATGAAAGGGTGGCTGAAATAAACCTGCCTGCTCTTTTTTTTTTCTCATTATTATTATAATTTTTTAAAGTTAAATCTGAAGTGTAAGCCCAAACTGTAAATCAAGATTTTTTTTTCCTTCTGGTCATTACCTTTAGAGGAACTTCTGGTTAATTTAGAAGGTAACTTATACAGAAGCTAACAAATGACTTTTGGACACCTCTAGGAAGGAAAAGAAGAACTGTGAGGAAATGTGGTCACCTTGCCATCACAGAGGTTTGGAAAGGTTTGAACCAATGGCTCTGACCAATCTGTTTTATGCCTGCTCTGACTCAGACACCAAGTTGTAGAAGCCTGCTCAGACTTCACTCCAGCACTGGTGGGAAATGTGTTTGCTACTGCAGTGATCATGGTATAAAGTAAAGATGTCAGACAGAACTGGAACAGGAAGTCCCAGGGGGAAGATGATAATATTTATAATGAAGGCAATGGAGAAATACCTACAAGGTGAATAACTGGGATCAAAACACTGTTTTGCTAAAACAATACGTTAGCTGCACAAGATATTCAGACTTGATAAATGATTAGTGAATAAAATAATGTGGATAACCAAGTAGTATTAAGTGTTGTAGAGAAGAAACAGGTCTAAGCTAAATAGGTGTAAGATCAATTTGGTGGGATGGGATGGGATTCAGGTTAGAAAACCTGTTATTTAGGCAACAGAACTGAATCATTCCTGCTTTCTTTATCACTGCTGTGTGCTGACGGCCTGCCACCAGAAGTGCTCTTGTGCTCTGACTAATGAAGACGTGGCACTGGACATGCATTTACAAAGGGGGAGTGGAGGAAAGCAAAGCCGTGTATACACCTGTGCTTATGTGAAGGTAAGTAAATGAAAACCAAGCTGATCAGAGACCTGTTGACCTCAACAGTGAGTACCATCAGAGTGCAAGCAGAAAATGTCCTGCTTGTGATTAAATATAGGTGAATTTTCAGATAGCTATGTGTCTCCTGTCTTAAAAGGAAATAAACCAGCTCTTGGCTTTAAAGATACTGATTGTGTATGTACACAGCATAAATGTGCATTAACTAATTGATTATATATTGACTGGAGGAGGAATCAAGACCAAAGATTCTCATATGCAAGTTAGCATCACTAAGGTAAACTTTTACCAACAGCTGTTTCAATATCTCTTCTGTTTACATTTATTTAGTCAGTGCCAGAAATAAAATTCCAAACCATGTTTCTGGCTACAGAGCCTGGTGTCTCTGGCAAAAGAAACCAAAGTCTGATAGGAAATCTCAGAAGTCATGTTGAAGATTAAGAAATCTTCCTCAACAGAAGCAAGTTGAGTGAATGATTCTCTGTCCATGTTCCCATCTAGGGGAGAGAAAGAAAACAAAACCCACCCAAAATATTTTAAGTTTTGTTGAATATAAGCCATTAGAGGTATTTGCCTTAAATATTTTAAGGTAAATTTAAATATCTTAAGGTGGTAGCTGTAAACTGGCTGCTTAGTAACATAGGACAATGTTTTGGAAATAAATAAGGGTACTTCCATGCATAGTTTAAACTGTTCCTTAAACCATCTTAAAGTGACAAGTCTATCACCCTAAGGAAATCCAGGACTACAGTTTCCCTTCATAATTAAATGAAAGGGCTAATTCTCCTTGTGTCTGATGATGAATTTTTTCTGTTTATCTTTTTTTCTATTTTTTTTAAATGACATAAATATAGTTCCTTCAGAAATGGAGAGGTACCTTGTTTGTAAGTTTCTTTAGAATTGATTTTAGAGGCAGGTGGATTGGAAAATGAGGCTACTTCGTTTTTGAAACCTTCTGTAATTTCCATTAGATGTTTTACCTTGGCTCTGCAGAAGACTACAGGTATTTGATTTGGCACCCCTAAATATACAGTAAAATACCATATCATTCAAAAAACTAACAAAACCCACCAACAGTAACAGCAGCTTGGTTTAAACAGCTGTAGCAGCAGCTTATTGTGTCTCCTACACAAAGTGATGAGGAAATTATGAAATTGCTGTGGGTTGTAAGTGTAAATTCTGAGCTACATATGATGCAGATCTCTAGTAAGAAGGATGAAGCCTACCTATAGGCATTATTCCAAAACAGGGAAATCCTCATTTTATAGACTGGTAATCGAGATGCAGACAATCGTGATGTGACCATGGCTACATACATAGACTCTGCTATGCTAGAAATTATTCCTAAAACAGATATGACAACCAAAGGTGTTTTTTTATGTTTGCTTTTTCAAACAAAGTAATATATTATACTTTGCCCTAATTTTACAGGAATTTCAGAATTAAGGGTGCTTTGATATTGGAAAATTAAGCAAGCTGCTGATCTTTCTGTTCTTAAGCAATTTTTTTCAATAATGTTTTTTATTTCAACCATATAGAATAATATACAAGTTGGATAAGTCAACTTCTGGGTGTCAAGCTGCCAGTAAGCTGTCAGCTTGTCAAGCTGTCAATAAGCCAACACTTACTGCAGTGATGACATCAATACTGATAGAATTTTGGTTACTCTATCAGTAATGATGTTAAGATGTCCACAATTTTGTCTGCATGGAAGAGCATTGTTAGGCTTTTGTTTTAGTTTTCAGTATTGAAACCCAAGAAAGATGTAAAGCCTTCTACTCCAGAAAAACACAGTCATCATTAGGGTTAAGATAAAGATTTATCAAAAATTAGTTTTAAAATGTCTCTTTAGAGATGCGTTTTATGCGATGCTAATCAAAAATCACCTAAATAGTAGAGACAAGAGTGTAGTGAATGTGCAAGCAAAAAATATTGAGCAGTTTTGAGATGAAGGACACTACAAAATAAAGCCAAGGTAAATTAGCATAGTCCTTCTTGCACTCTTTGTCTTAGTTTGTAGTATGACAGGAGCATATCGACTGTCAATAAGATCAGAGAAGGAAAGCAACACTTTCATTAAAATGTTATGGTTTTAGAAACAGACATTACTTTTCTCTCTTTCTCCAGCATAAAGAAAAAGATCCATATCTCATCTTGCTTGAAAACCATTCTACCAGCTGTAATTATCTGTTAGTCACTGTTTGGTAGATGTGGTTAATAATTTTTAATTAAAAGTAATATTTTGATAGAGCTCTGCTATCTCTGCTGGGAGTTGTATTAAACTTATTATATGCTTACCACCAATTTTCTGTAATGCAGCTTAGGGAGGAGGAATTTGCACTGCACTGTTCAATAGCAACAGGTCTTAAGAGTATTAAGGATGAAATTCTCAAGGGTCTTTATGTCATGGATGGAAATGGAATCATTACTGTATTTTTGAACTGCTAACGTCATTGACACCCACCTACAGTCCACTAGAAATATAAGTACAGAGATCAGTTCGTTCACAGATTACAAGCAGAAGAACCAAGAAGGGGCAAGCCAGAGCCAAATTCACTGGTAAGCTTTATTTTAAAGAGAGTGAAAGGTAGAATCTGATTTTTTTTTTTTTTTTCTTGAATCAAGTTTTGAAACAAGTCTCTAGTGTATTATACTAGACTGTGTTGTCATTGCACTTATTAATATATGTAGTGCACTTTCATTTCATGAAATTAAAAAAAAAAAAAAAAAGAGCAATGTGATCTTAAGCCATAGTTTTGCATTATCCTTGGAAGCATACAAAAACTGGATACTTTAACTAATCAGCCAATGAAAATGGCTGTAATGTAATAAAAAATGTAAATTTACAAATGTCAGTTTCTTGTGTTAAGCGCCAAACTGGTCTCTTTCATAAGGAAGGAACTTGGTGTCTAGAAAAGCTTTGTTAAGGGAAACACTTCTTTAGAATAATTTGTTCTTCTTAGTACTTCAGTGTAGAACCAAAAAAGCTGATAGCACACAGATGTGATCTGTAGTAGGCAGATTTTCCTTGTCATGGATAATTTGCAGCGCTCCTTTGGATTGTTAGCTTAACTTGTTAGCAGTGACAGTTCTGTAGGACTTAAGGAGCCTGGTTCTTTGTCCTTCTAACAGGTAGTCTGTTCATCTTTTCAACATGTGGAAAGTGGTGCTCCTGGGTCTATATACAGTATTGGCTGTAAGAGGATTGACAAAGGGTGCTCCTTTCCAACCAGAAGAAAAATGGAAACCTCTAGGTAACCCTAGAAACAGAGATCTGGTAAGGAAATACTGCAAGAAGGATAGTCTAAGTTTTGTGTGTTTGTGTTTTCTATCACAAGATTTTTTGTCTACTAATATACAGGTGAGATGGTTTAGTAACTATGCACTTCGTATAGCCAATAACAACAACTGGATAAGCATTATTCAGTCTAGATGTACCCCTTAACTGAAGAGACATTCTTAGTGTGATCTTCATCCAGCAGGTTTACTTTTAAAAATGTTTTGATCATATGGATGCTCATTTTATGGTCCAGAACAGGAATGATTATTATGTTTCTTTCAAATTTGTAGTCTGCTGATTACATGTTTCATCTTCTAGATGTGCAGGTAAGTTTCCATCTGGCATGTTGTTTGTAGCAAAAGATCTGAAAGTTAACCACTTGCAAGATCTTATAAGTAATTTGGGGGGGGGGGGGGGGGGGGGGGGAGAGTTTCCTACAGTTTTCCCCACTGTTTAAAGAAGCATTGATTAAATATTTCTACTTGTAAGCAATCTAAGGGGCCAATTCAAATCTATTGTCCACTGCTGCTAACTCTTGGAGAACATGTCTTTAGAGAAATGTTTAACAGAACTGCACTATTTGCCCTCAGCAAGGGTTTTGCTGTGTCTGTTTTAAAAGGATTAACATTTGCATCTTCTGTGGTTCAATTGGGAGCGTGGATCACCAGTAAAATGCTGGTGGTCCTTAAATGCTATCAGCCATGGGCAGATTGAATGAGTCTGAACTCTATTGCATCAGTTTATGATCAAAATAGAGCATTTCATCCATTATAGGAGGAAATGTTTAATCTACTGTGTTTCAGTATGAATAATTAATGTCTGTTGGGCGTGCTTTGTTTTCACATATGAAATATGTTCAGTTTTTCAGAACACTCCAGGCTTATTTTTCGGGCAGGGGTCTTGATCTCAGAAAATTCCCAGCTACTTTCACTATGAACAATGAAGGACCGAGGCCTGTCATGTTCTACTCAGATCCTATTGCTTCTGCATTTGCAGATTATGAAGAAAGGAAAAATTCTTTTCCAAATCATTTCAAAGGCTAAAAGATGGTGCTGAACCAAGGTAAAAGAGGATGCCTTTTCCTCTAATGTTGTTACATGTAAACCAGTGAAAGACTTGAATTCAAGTGATTCTCACTTTTGTCTAAAGTATAAAAACAACTTGTTCTTCAGAAGAAATGAAAAATGTGACACCTTAACTCATGCCTGAAGTTCTTTGGAAATTGTTTGAGGTAGAGATTTATGAGGTGTTTACTACTTCTGTAAAATAACACGTGGTACTTGTGCAGATCTATATAGACCATGCTTTTTTTTTTTTTTTTTCATGGGGAGAGGAATGCTACAAATGTACAAGTAATAGAGAAGGCAGATTTTATTTAAGTAACTTAAACTATTAATAAAATTGTAGACTATTTATTTCATGTGATGCATGGATATTAAGAAAATGAATTTACATGTACAATACTGCACTATCAAAGCATACATTGTTTACATCTTTGTCCACTTCTGTTGTTTTCCGTATTTCTACTACTACAATTGGAGGTTGAATAAAATGATTGTGAACTCATTCATACCTTTCTGTAAATGTGAAATAAAATTGACAGGGGCCAAGGTTGCATTATGAATAAATACAGCCTCACATTATAGCAGGTATTTCTCAGCTATCTTATATATGTATTAGTACACACTGTAACACATAAATCATTTTATAGCTCATTTTGAAAGTCATTGAATAGTGCCATTTCTGAGGAAAGGTGAACAACTCTTTACTCCCATTTTAAAAATAGGTGAAAATTTCAATACGATTTGAATCTAAGCATTTAGGTGATGTGCCCAATACTTTAAAGAGATTCACTTGTGATCAATGTTCAGCTAAGGATTTTTAGGGTTGCATAACATGTATTTTTGTAATCATAAGCACAGCTCCACTATCCTTAGCGTGAATAACAGTGAAGGCTGCACTTAGATTTTAATACTAAATTATTTTTTTGCCAAGTGTTTGTCAGTAAAGAAATAAGCAAAAAAAAAAAAAAAAAAAAGCTCCCCACAAGGAGTACTACGCATGTCAATTTGGAAATGGATCAGAAGGGCTTTGTCTAATGCCCTTTTTTCCCCTCTCTTTCAGGTGTTAACTTCTCAACTTCACGCCAAGTGGTAACTCACAGCAAGCCACTCCTGCTTTACCTGTTACACGACACGCCAGGAACCTCTCTGTGTCACGGTTCTCCCCGTGCAAGCTGCCTTCTCCCTCTAGCTGGCTCTTCGGTGTCTGTTGACAAACGCGTGCTGCTGGGCTCACAGCCTTGTGTTAAAACGTGAATAAATGGGGAGTGCAAAGGGGGGCTTCTCCCTGCTGCCCCGTGTCTGTGTTCGCGGGGGGTAGCCCGGTTCTGCCCCTTTGGAGATGTGGGGAGCCCCTGGCCGGGGTACCCCTGGGGTGCTGCCGCCCCGCCGCGGTGCTGGGAGGGGGCCGGGCTCCACAGCCGAAGCCCCCTCCTGGAGTGAGAAGGGCGCAGGGCGCCCCCTGTCCGCTTTTTGGGGTGCAGAAGCGGGGATTTGGGACCTGCCGCGGGGGGGACGCTGCGCGGAACTCGTACGCGAGGGCGCGGGGCGGGCCGGGCGCCGCAGCGGCGGCACCCGCGTCCCTCCTGCAACTCGCTCCCCCGGCCGGCCCCGCCGCCATGTCGGGCTTCAGCCCGGAGCTGATCGATTACCTGGAGGGGAAGATCTCCTTCGAGGAGTTCGAGCGGCGCCGGGAGGAGCGCAAGAGCCGCGAGAAGGTGGGGGGTGGGGGGGGGAGCCGAGCCGTGAGGGAGGCGGCTCTGCCCTGCCCTGCCCTGCCCTGCCCTGCCCTGCCCTGCTCTGCTCTGCTCTGCTCTCCTCCTCTCCTCTCCTCTCCTCGCCTGGGTTTGGAGCTTTCCTCCTGTGTCCGCACGCGTTTATGGCTTCCTTGTACAGTTGCCCGCCTCGTGTTCCCTCAGCGTAACGCTCAGCTAGTAACAGGCTCTCCTGGCAGTAGTCAGTGGTCACCGCCCAGATGAGAATAGAAATATCTTCAAGCAAACGGTGCCGGGTTTATTCGTTTAAAAATACAGCGCGTACCACACCTGTGTCCCCTTGCAGGGCAAAAGCTGGAATCCCGTAGTCTAAATGCTAATTGTAAAGGTTAGGGGGAATCGGGGATGAGTCGCACTGCGGAGCTGATAAATAATATTGTTGGTGCGCATAGGACGGTGAAAATGCGTCTGCTGAGGAAAACAGTGAAGACATCGATGCTCCATCTTCATCCAGAAAGGCATCCGGGAAATCCCACAGTCAGGATGAAACAGAGGGTAAATGTCAACATGATCATTTCCGTGAAAAATATATTTTAAAGGTGGTTGAATCCATTTGCTCTTTAATAGCTGGCTTTCTATGAATATCTGTCAGCTCTTTCAGACCTGTGGGTACTGAAGCACGTTGTTACAGTGTATGTCTCTGTAGGATGTTCCCATTCATTTCTAGGCTTTAACTTTAAGTGTTTTTAAAGGACTGGATATGACCAAGCGGTCATTTTTTTCTGGGAATACCTCCGTTTGTTCCCCTCCTGGTTTGCTAACCATCTGGTCCCTATTATTTTCTTTATCTAAACTTACAAATACATTTTAAGTTTTTAATGCACCTCAGAAAGTCTTCTCGCTGTGTTTTGTTTTGGTTTTCTGTGGTTATCTCTTTGCTAGCCTTCTTGGCTGAGACTTGAGTGTTTCAGAATATTTGATTTTACTGTATGAGAGTGTTGCCTACTTGCACTGTCATCCAAAAAGTAAAATAAAGTAGCTAAAAAGAGGGTTTGTTTGCTTTTATGTTTTATTTTTTATTTTTTTCCCTTCCTGCTCAGTTATCTCCTGTACTGATTAGAGGGCCTGGGTCTATTTCTTCCCTTATTTTTCTGCCAGATATTCCTGGCGATGGATTCCTTGGATGGCTTTCTGTGTGAGGTTACTGTGATGGTAATGTCTCCTTAGATCCCTTAATGAAATAACCTTAATTTCTTTGGTATTCCTCCATAATGAAAGGACTTGCAGGAAGTAGCAGGAGTAGCACTTTGTTTAGTTTGTATGACTGCTTGGTGATCCCGTGCTTCAGGTTCTGGATTTGAGCCTGGGCCTTATAGCACTGCAGTCTGTTTCAGACACCAGGACTTTAGGAGGTGAATATGTACTCCCCGCACTGGCCAGGGCGTATCTTGTGGCATTGCCAATACTGTGAGACAGCAAAGTGTGACTTCTGATCTCTTTGTGTTGGTTCTTGGACTCCTTTTGTTACTTTCACTGCAAATTCTCAATTCTTCCTCTTTTTTTTTTTTTCCTTTTTCCTTTTCTTTTAAATATCAAAATAGGATTAAATTGTCTCACCTTACATATGCCTTGGTGATGCCTTTTACTGATGCCTCTGAAGTATTTCCAAGCTGTGGTATTCTGCTCTGTATTCTGTCCATGATTTTTTCATATACATAGTCTTTATCAAAGAGAAAATATATCCCAATAATATAGCGCTAATTTTTCTCTTATTATGGAGAACACAGAAGTCTCACGAAGTCTGTAGAATCAAGGATGCATTGATAATATTTATCACTATTTAAAGAGTTGTTAGTAGATTTCAGAAGTAAAATGATAGAAAAGTTCATTGTTAAAATCATTTTTGATACACTGATGTTCAGAGCTGGTGTTCTGTTATCTACAACCAAAGAAAGTGAAATAAAAGAGAAATTACATTAATCTTTTTTAGTCAGAATAAAAATAACCAAATATGTTCTGAAGATTTTCAAATGTATAAACCCAGCTGTAGTAGCCAAAGTTACTCTTGTCCATAGGCAAGGTGTAGTAGGTTTATTTTTCAGTCACAACTTTTTTCTGTATGTCTCTATCAAATCTTTAGATGTCCAGTCCTCCAACTCAAATCTTCCAGCACTATGTATTTTGATGGCTAGCAGATGAAGAGAAATGAAGCAAAAATGATTGCTTTTAGTCTCTTTTTGCACTGAAATAAACTTGTGGGCAGTTATAACCCTGGGTTAAGATTGTACCCTGGGTTAAGATTGTAATTAAAGGTTTTAATTTTAAAAAAAGTGAATGTGTGTAAAATTATATGCTTTAAGCATATTTATTTTGGACATATAGCATCATATGTTTATTTATGTTAAAGAATTTTGTTATTTCTTTTTCTGGAGATAAGTTAATAATGTGGATTTTGCATTTATACAAGTGAAAAGGTACTCATTGTCATGGATAGAGTGGATAGAAGATCTTATTTTAAATTATTTCTAAAAATTGTCTGCTGCATTATTGTTTAGTGTAATTGTCTACTCAGCCTCTTCAACTGAGAAGCTTTATTCCATCTGACCTGTTCAGTGCTTGAAAATTACTTAATATGCTCCTCTTGTATGGATCGAGAAAAATGTTGAATAAACTATTGCTTCGTTCTGTGTGTTCATCCCTATGTTTGTTCATATCAAATATCCAAAAAATGTTAGAGACTGGGAATACCAGGCATTGGTGATGAATAACCCAGTGTTTGAAAACCAAGGAGGTTGTTAGAAGCTCTTCTGCATTTCTGTAGGTCTTTTTCTTACAGAATAGCTCTTTAAAGTGGGCTACTAATTATGAAGAATTCTGTTTTCTCTGTACTTGTCCTAATAAAGCAGTGTGTGCTTTTGATTGTTATAAGCCTTTTCTGCTTCTTTCTCAACCAGGAGAAACTGCAGATGGTGTCAGTAAATCTGTTCATCGAGTCTTTGCATCCATGATTGGGGAAAATGAAGAGGAGGACGATGATGAAGAGGAAGAGGAAGAAGAAGAGGAAGAAGAAACTCCTGAGCAGCCCACAGCTGGAGATGTTTTTGTGTTGGAGATGGTCCTAAATCGAGAGACCAAGAAAATGATGAAGGCAAGTATTTAAACTTTTGTGTAACTTCTTTGTATCTTGCAAAATGTAGTAAAGGCCAGTTTGCATGATTTTAGCTACATGCTGAGAGACTTGCCTGTAATAATAATTCTGTGTAGGAGACTTCTGCTTGCCTTGGCATCCTGTCTTTGTTTTTTAGAAGAGTACTGTTTGGAAACTTTCAAAAATAATGAAGTAAATTTTTCCAGTGTCTGGATTTTATTTATTTTAGATATCAGAATTATTCTGTCAGTTATGAAAATTAGCAAGTATTTTGGTCGGTCATTTTGATATTGCTAGCACTTAAATGATTCGTTATTAGGTTGTGTAAAGTGCAAGTGTGATTGGTGTCTTCTGTATTAGGGCACAGCTGCATCATTGATAAAAATATCAATATCCCTTTTTCTATTTAGGAGAGAAGACCTCGCAGCAAACTTCCTCGTGCCTTGAGAGGTCTGATGGGAGAGGCCAATATCAGGTTCGCACGAGGAGAACGTGAGGAGGCTATTCTGATGTGCATGGAAATTATTCGACAAGGTATTTTAGAATGCTAAAAAATTCTGGCTTTAAGAGTGGGGTGAAATGGTCTTGTGCATTAGGAAATTCAGTGTGGCTTCACTGATGATGAAAATACTCGGTACAAGGAATGTCATTGTGTAATTAGCATGAAATTAAGAATCTGCAGTGCATTTATGTTGTTATTTTGCTTTAGAGAAGAAACTGTTACCCTAATTTTGCAGCTTTCCACAGATTACTTCTGTCTTTGTAAAACGACAACCAAAGTGTAAACAGCTATTGGCGTAACTTCTAGAGTGGAAAAAATGCTGTAAATCGTTGCTGTTAGGTTTAGTCAGGCTGTTTAATGATTTATAAAACAGGAATTGGAAGCTTATCTGCATTTTTTTTTCTGAATTGAAACAATAATGTTGATGTTTCATTTAATTCTGGTATCTGTTTGAAGAAAGACAAGTTTCTTGATTTCAAGTAGGTTTTAAAACAATAGTTCTTAATTGTTCTCTTTCTTTTTGTAGCTCCTCTTGCTCATGAGCCCTTTTCCACTCTTGCCATGATCTATGAAGACCAGGGCGATATGGAGAAATCATTACAGTTTGAACTGATTGCAGCTCACTTAAATCCTAGTGACACTGAGGAATGGGTTAGACTGGCAGAAATGTCACTAGAACAGGATAATATTAAACAGGCTGTTTTTTGCTACACAAAAGGTAATGTAGCAGCGATTTTAATATTTTAAAGTAAATGTTAGGTGCTAATGGCAATCGTTGTGTTGTTTTCTCCTGCTTTCCAATTTAGTTTCTTCAGTTTGCTAAGATTCTGGTACTTCTGTCCAGACTTTGGTAAAAGATTCACGAATCTTTATCATAGGATGTCCTTTCTTACAAAAAGCTCGTGCATGTAATGATGTGTCCCTTAATATTCTGTCAGTAGGCGAGGGATGTTACCCTAATGGTTTTGGAGAAGAAAAAGAGAGTCCTAGCTGAATTTATTTCTGGTAGCATGTACCTGCGTGCTTTGCTTTTCTCAGGATGTTTATTGATACAGCTTTTTCTGTTATCTGTTGTCAACTTAAAAATTGCTGGTGTTTCCCAGGGCTTTGGCAGTAGAGTAATCAAGTAGATGAATATGAAATTTGTTACTGCCCGTTTCTAAACTTGGGTACTAATATGCTTTTTCTTGTTGCAGCTCTGAAGTATGACCCAACCAACGTGCGTTACCTATGGGAGAGATCAAGCCTGTATGAACAGCTGGGGGAACATAAGAATGCTATGGATGGCTATAGGCGTATTTTGAATCTCCTGTCTCCCTCTGATGGAGAGCGTTTTATGCAGTTGGCTAGAGACATGGCAAAGTAAGTTGGACTTAAAAATAGTGTGATTTCGTTTCCCAGAGTTTCTCAAAAGCTGTTATTAAAAATTCTTTGGGTGATTCAAGCTGGTTGTGTAGCTGAAATCATGCAGGTGATTTTTCTGGGAATGACCACATACAAGCATGCACCCATGCATCACATGTGCTGTGATGATTCCAAATACTGAAATGTGGGAATTATCCTGTGCATGATCATTGCATCATCACAGAAAGGCTCTCTTAGAGTATGAGAATAAAATGCAAATACTAGTTACTGGAAACATACCTACAGCACACAAAAATATACTGCACTTGTATACAATTGTATCTGTACAATATCGCTAGAGACCTGGAATCTCCTTGCCAGCAAGTCTGAGTGAAAAAAGGTATTAAATCTGAAATGCAGTCTTCAACGCAGTGTAGTTTATATATAGTTTGAGTTGTTTCTGGAGTAAATTTCATCCCCTCTACCATCATCTGGTCATCATCTCTGCGCCTTCTGCTGTTCTGCTGATGAGAGCAGATCAGGTCACAGAAGTTTTCCTGAGACAGAGGAGGCTTTGGGTTCAAGTGTGTAGCTCTCTAATCTTAGTTTTCAGTAAGTTGTTTAATTGCTTTATACCTCTGCTTTCTCATGCATAACCTGTAGAAACCTGTCATTGGACTGTTTCAAAGACAGTTAAGTCTTTTGATTTTTTTGGTTGTGAAATGCACCAAAAATGCAAGAAGTGTATTGTAACAATATGATTATTGGAGTTCTTTGTAAAACTAGGTTAATGCAACACATCATTGATAACCTGGTTTTAGGCAAGGAATACTGAATGAAAATTCCTGTAACATCCCAACATATATGGGATTGTTTGAATATATAGGGGATTATTGGTAATTATTTGAAATGCATTAAAATTGCCAAAAGTTATAAGGAAAGAAAAACTACCTTCTTTCTCAGCATCTTTTGTAATTTACTCTCCCTAATTATTTTCAAAAAGACAAAGAAAATATAAAGGCAAAGAAATATGAAATGCCTCTTGCTAGTGATCAAAGTATATATTATCAGTTATCTGAAATGCTTAATGTCTCATATCTGCATTTTATAGGAGTTATTATGAAGCCAATGATGTCACCTCTGCTATCGAGATAATAGAAGAAGCCTTTACTAAACACCAGAGTCTTGTCTCTATGGAAGATGTTAATATAGCAGCTGAATTATATATTTCCTCCAAACAGTATGACAAAGCACTGGCGGTATGGAAAATTAAATGCATTTGTGTATTGTATTCATCAACCCTATGCCAGTCAGAATGCGTAGTTTGTATTCCTGTAGTGCTTAAATATGGTCATATTTCTATAGTGGTAGAGGTGATCAGATACTGATTGCTTCCCATTAGTTCTGTAGTAATCAACATTGAAGTTAACAGAAGGGGGCAAGCAACAGAAGGGGGATGTTCTAGGTTTAACATTTTGGGGTCCCTTCTCTCCTTCTCTACAATTGCCATAACCTTAGTAGCCAAAAGAGACCTGCAACCTGATTTGGGTATCTGTTGTACTACCAGCAAAAGGAATTCTTGAAGGTGAAGGTTAAAATAGTGGCACTGAATGGTCTGATGCTTCAAATTCAGACCCTTGTGCTCTATCTGGCGTACCTGTGTACTAATAATTTTTGCTTTAAACATTAAGCACGAATTCCAGAAGGACCCTAGAACTTCACTCTAAGATATCAAGAATTGGCAAAGGTCGCATATTTGTTCTAGTGGTTATTCACTCTCGCTTCTGAGGCATGTTTCCTACTTGATTTGACCTGGCTTTCAGAGGAACATCTTAAGTATCTGGCCATTATTATACTTAACCAAGTAGAGTGAAGAACCACTAATAATTGGGACTTTCTCCTTGTAAAGTTTCGTATTTGATTGCCTCTTTTTTTTTCTTTCCTACCTAAGATTTTATTTAGATCTCTCTCTGACAGTATAAAGTATTACTAGCCTGCAAGCAATTCCACTGACTCTTCTCTCTATACCTCTTTCTAGTTTAAAAATCAGTCAATTCTGTGTACACAGTATTTGAGTACCAGATTTATTAATACAGTGCTCAGTTGTAGAACTGTGCCATGTTTCTTCTTGATTATTCTCCCAGGTCTGTTCCTGTGATGCTTCTTGCTCACAGGTAGCTGAGTATGTATTTTAGCTGGTTAACTGGACCTTTTAAAAGTAATTACCTTAATACAGTCATGTTTGTTCTCCTGAGGGCTATGTACTCTGTGTTTATTTATCGCTCTGGTTTTGGCAACAGTAGTGACTTAAATATTTTATTTTACAATTCGTGAACAAAAATACCAAATCACATTGGGTCTTAGAGCAACAATCCTTAACACTTGTGCATTTCCCCTCTCATACCTCCTTATGGGCAAGCGAACGTCTTGGCCAGTCTGTTTTTGATTTTAGTTTTTTTAATTAGTTGTTCTGTTGTGCTAGTTTTATTGAGGTCATGATGTATGACCAGGGTTGCTATAAAGCAACTCTGTATGTAGATATGAGTGTTATTTTATTTTTTTTTTTATTAAATGAGACAGCCTTTGCAGTTTCCTTGCAGTGTGTTAGGCTGAGCAAGCGTTGGAGCACTTTGGAAAGATCTGTGGGGAGCTTAGCTACTTACCTGGTGCTTTGCTTTCTTTTTCTATCTTTTGAAAGGTATAAAAGAAGTTAAAAGTTTTTTTATTATTATTATTATTATTATTATTATTATTATTATTATTATCAAAAAAGCAAACTAGGATGAAAGTAACTTTTATTTGCTAAAGAGATGCTGATTAGATCATCTAAGTAGTCCAAAAAGAGTGGAAAAAAAGACATCAAATGATGAAACTCGGTACTAGTGACCTAACCCCAAGTGAAATGAATACCACTTTTCTTCAGAAAACTTTTGTGATGTCTAAAGCAACTGTCATGTAGACTGGTTACTCCGTATATCTTTTAAATCTTTAGAATGATATGAGTTACTTTTATGTTTTAGGTTATTACTGATTTTGCAGGAATTGTATTGGAAAAAAAAGTGTCTGAAAAGTGTCCTACTGAGGAGAAAAAAGGTAAGTAGTTAACTAGCGGTTAGTATGACCCTTCCGTTCATCTAATGTGACATTTTTCTTTCCGTTACCTTTTCAGTTCCTGAGAGTGTTTTTGATGCATGATGACAGGCTTTTCTCTTTTCAAACTCTTCCATGTTTTTAATGAGTTACATACCATGACCTTGGAGTTCTATAAGGAGTTACTCTGATGTCCAATTAGCCCCAGTGACTCATTAGAGACAAGGACTGCTCTCCAGGCAATTGGAGGCCTCTTAAAGTTCTAAACATTCTTTTGAGTGTTCACATCAGGCCAGTTATTCCTGCTAGCTAAATAGCTTCCGGAAAAAAATCAGATAAACCTAGTGGCATCTATACTTAAGAATATCAACCTTTGACCTGAAACTATTCTTCTTAAATCCTACTTCTGTTGTTAAACATTTAAATGTTGTGGTTTGTACCAATACCTAGGGATATTAGCCTGTAATTGTGACTTGAATAAAATAGATGGTCTTTGAGAAATCAGCTTTATGAAAGCCATTGCTCAAGTCTGAACATATTTTTGTTTGGGCTTTAGAATGATCACAGCATGCCAACTCTTACGCAGGCAGTCTGTTCTATTCAGCTGGTCAGTTGTTTCAGCAGTACAGGCCAAACCTAATGCAGGTTTAAGATACTTCTGTTGGCTTTTTACTTCAATGGAGTAGATGAAAATATAGATGATCAGAGAACATGGTGCTCAGAACAGCTGTCCTGATAGGAACAGATAACTTACAAGGAGCACAACTGTAATGAGTCTGGGAATTAAAACACAGTATTGGCAAGTTATCTAAGTATATCATTTCTTAAGACAAAGCTGCTAAACTACAGAAGGTCTTGGTTCCCCACCACCTGTTGCTTTAAAACTTTTTTTTTTGATTGCTTCTTGCTCTGCTGTCCTTCAAAACAATGTACGCTTTTCAGTTTTAAAAAAGAGTAAGCTACCAGTCAAATGTGGATTCAAAATTAAGTAACTTTTGGCTTAGCCAGTGCTACTTAGGGTAAACTGTTTCTGTTTAAGAAGATACAGCATCAGTGGTAGAAACTCAAGAAAGCCAGGAGGAGGCAGTGACTGACGGCCAAAGTCATCCAGTTGCTGAATCGAGCACTGCAGGTAAGTAATTCAGTTGTTGAATCTAGTACAATTCTGTGAACTGATCATATTCTCAGGAATCAGGTTGCAGTCATAGCAAAATCATGGAAGATTTCGAACAGTAGGAAAATAGGGTTGTCTAGAAAAGGTTCCTTGTGTATTGTTGTCTTTACTCAATATTTACTTTTAACCCAACCAGCCACCAAAGTCAAAGCATTCTCCCAGGGCTTACCCATTTTGAAAATGAATTTTTTTATTTTATATGAATATAGCAGCAGGTGAATAGCTGCTCTCATGCTGGGCATTAAGATGTTCAGAGAATGATGAATTAAACTGCATGCAGTAATATGCAGTAATTGGATGTGGATGTAGAAAGTCATAGGGAAGCCTTAAGTTGGGAATCACTGTTTTCTTAGGTTGTAATGGTCATACAGGGCTTACCACTTAATACAGGATATTTCCTTGAGAAAGCAAGAAGAAGAGAGTAGAGGTGCCTACATTGTTAAAGGAAAGCTTTACATAACAAATACATCTTAAGACAGAGGGGGAAGGCTCCAAACACATCCTACAGGATCTTGCTGTTGAAGTTGATGCAAACTGATAGCACGTGATATTTCAGATGAAATAATAAGGATCACAGTCAGTAGAAAGCAGTTGTTCCAACCATCAGGGAAGATACAAAAGAAGGGAAGAGGGCAGGCGTACACCAACATTTGGTAGTCATTGAGAATATACTTTCTTGATCGTAGCTCAACATAGCCTGGAGGGGATGTGGGGCTATGGGAGATACTTGTTAAAACATACGGGTTCAGAAAGAAATTTGTTGTCTTCTCACAGCTGTGGAGAAGGTTAGCTGCTGCATACCTGAGGGGGTTCCCATAGATATCACAGTCAAGCTGATGGTGTGTTTGGTGCACCTGAACATCCTAGAGCCACTCAATGTAAGTAGAAATCAACTCAGAAATCCAAAGTCAAATTAACAAAGTAGGTGATTTTTGCTGTCTTCATATGACTGAGGTAATCGAGAGGGCTGTGGAGATTTTTTGCTTTCCTCCTACCTCAAGACAGACACCTAGCAAACATCTAATAACAGAAATGCTCTTTTTGTCGTTTTGCATTCAGTTGGAAGTGTTACTAAGGCACAGTAAATTACTGCCTATGTGCTGTGACAGACATTGCAAAGTTCTTGAACACTAAGGAACATATCTTTACTTTGTTTTAAAGCCCTACCAAATTCTAAGACCGTTCTTATGAAAGGTATGGATGGGTAAGATATGAAATGTCTAGAACAGACAAATAGGGCTTATTCAGCATTTGTGAAATTCTTATCTTTATTTTTCACTTTTAAACTAACATTAGAAAAAGGCAGTGTAGTTCAGAATGTAAGTAGAATAAAAATCACAGCATAAAAAGGTGAGCTTCCAAAAAACAGATCTTAAAGTGGTGGTGTTGCTGTTTATTTGTGTTTTTACTATTTGTTGTTGTTTTTAAAGCCACTCTTGACCACTCTGGTAGAACAAAATCCAGAAGAAATGGGTGACTTGTATTTGGACGTTGCAGAGGCATTTCTGGATGTTGGCGAATACAACTCAGCGCTGCCTCTCCTGAGTGCCCTTGTCTGTTCTGAACGATACAACTTGGCTGTTGTCTGGCTTCGGCATGCAGGTGAGAAGAAGCAGGGCTGCTGAACGTGTGGTTCTGAGAGGTGATAGGACAGTGCTGAGCATTTCCAGAGAACTTTAAGATCACTGAAATTCAGATGCACGTGTTGAACAATAATTAGTATTTGCAAAACTATAATTGAAGTTTACTATGAGAGCCCTATCATGGAGGGTTTTCTTGTTCTTCTTACAGACTGAAATTTCCTTCACCTAAAAATACTTTATTTTCATCTAAGTGAACAGCATCTGTTCTCCATTCAATCCTGTATCAACTGATGATGCTGTAAGTTAAACTATAGATGCATCAGTGTGTATTTCTGAATATTTTCACTTTAATAATTCATATTTTGAGCGGTTTTAACTGGAAAAGCATCTGAAAAGTATGTTAACTATTTTGCTTGCAACGAATCTTCTTTTTCTGCCATTTAAGTGTGTGGTGGTGTTTATGCTCTATCTAGAATGCTTGAAGGCTTTGGGACACATGGAGCGTGCTGCAGAGAGCTATGCCAAAGTTGTTGATCTTGCGCCATTGCATCTGGATGCACGAATCTCACTTTCAACACTTCAGCAGCAACTGGGTCGGCCTGAAAAAGCTCTGGAGGCTCTGGAACCCATGTATGATCCAGATACACTGGCTCAGGATGCTAATGCTGCTCAGCAGGTGAGTAAGGTGCTCTGTACTTCCAGTTTACGATGTGTTATTTGCTGAACTATGGTAGTGGTCAAAGACACCAACTAGATAGGGCCAGGGATTGATACTTATCTATAGGATGGTGAGCTTTTGCAGCAGAGTGAATGATTCATTATAGGATATCAGGGATGAGTCCTCATGGCTCTTTCTCCTTGACCATTTTGTCACTATAATGCCCCACCTGATTAATTTATGTTGCATACAACCTTTTGGCCACCGAGAACCAGTCTTGACACCAATGACTTTCTATCAAGTTGATTAACAGATGCTACATACAGACTAGATAGGTGGTTTGGCCTCTACTGATTGTAAGTGCTGTCTTAGCAAAGGTCTAAATGTATATCCATTCTCCAGCAGCATTATCACCATGAGTAAGAGAGATGCTCAGTCTCTCTGAAATTTAGGAATTTGAAACAGTATTCACTGCAGGGCAGTTGAAAGAGTTTTTATGTGTGGTGGCTAGGATTACAGCTCTGGTAGAAGCTTTTACAACCTATTAGTTCTTTTTTGAGTCAAAATTGTTTTTATAAACTCCTTCTCTCTGTGGGTGGTTGAATAATAATGTTCAATAACGTCTAGGAATTAAAGCTGCTCCTCCATCGTTCAACGTTGTTGTATTCCCAAGGCAAAATGTACGGTTACATAGACACTTTACTTACGATGCTGGCGATGCTGTTGAAGGTAAGCCAGTTTATGCAGTTTCGCTTTAACAAACTTGTCAGCCATGAGTTGGGTTAAGACAAGGGACAAACAAACCCAGGAAGAAAACTATGCAAATGTTTTCATAGTTTTGTTAGATAAAAGTCTTGCAGGGAGCCTGTTAATTCTAGGGACCCATAATACTGTTGTTTGCTACCTGTTGTGTGCAGAACAGAGTATCGTTTGTGAGTATAGCTCATAATAGCTCTCTGTTTCTGAATATATGTGGAACATACTAAAAGCTAAAGCTGCTTTTTACCTATTTAGCAGTCAACATAATGCTTTCTTTAGATTTACTTTCACGCGGATACTAGTTTGTATTTCAATAACTTCCTTTTGAATTACTTAATCTGTCTTTTCTTGTTACTTAGTGAGCAAAGAAGAATTTATTTAGCTAGCAAATACAGCGGTGGTGGTAGTTTTGTGTTATTTATTTATTTATTTTTCTTTAACTTGGAAGTGAGGGAAGGGAATATTTAGGCCTTGATTTCATCCATTTCATTAGAGTAATTACTATTTTATTGCACTGTCTGAATAGCTGACATGTTCTCTCTCATTAGCTTACTGTGTTGTGGTGCTTCTAAGCTGTAGGTTGTTTCGGCACACAGTGTGAGCGAGATGAATTGGCAATGAAACTGGTTTTGACGTAGGATGTGTTAATGTAATCTGAAATGCTGCCCTTAAATTTGTTTCTAGGTAGCAATGAGCAGAGCTCAGGTGTGTTTGATATCTAGTTCCAAATCTGGAGAGAGACACCTCTATCTTATTAAGGTGTCAAGGGATAAAATTTCTGACAATGATGACCAGGAGGCAGCAAATTGCGATGCGAAAGGTAACGTTTTATTAAAAATAAATCAAGAAGATGAACCCCTTTGTTCTGAAAAATGAAATGAAAGTTACTATTTTGCATGTTAAATCCATGCAGTTAATGTTAACGTTGTTTTATTTGTAGGCCAAGGAAAGCAGCAAAAAAGAAGACAATGTAACATCAGGGACCAATCCCCATTCAGAAAAAAATAATAAAATTACTTAACAATTTAGGTTGAGAAGGACCTCTAGAGTTTGTATGGTCCAACATTCCCTTCAGCCCAACTATAATACTTGTAACTCTAGAAAATATTAGAAATACATGTTTTAAAATTGGTGTGATTTTTGAACTTGGTTGAGCCAGACTACACATTCTTAAGCACTGTTTGGTAGATGAAGAGGGGTAACTTTAATGCATTCCTGTGGTATGTTTACAGCTTTAACTGCATGTATTTTTTGTCATTTGTTCACAAGTTTTGATTGTTTCCCCCCCCCCCTTTTTTTTTTTAAAGGAATTGCACTTAAATGGGGGAAAAAAAGTAAATATCTTTATTTTGCCTAAAAGATCAGTTTGTTATATGCATGTTTGTTTGTTTGCTTAAAAAAAGAGTATCTCAATTTTCTGGACTTACTGACTTTAATATTTTTAGCAATTTTTGCTGTTCTCACGAGTGTTCTGACAAAGGATGACTGGTGGAACCTCCTCCTGAAGGCTATATATTCCTTGTGTGACCTCTCCCGGTACAAGGAGGCAGAGCTCCTAGTAGATTCTTCTTTGGAGTATTATTCATTTTATGATGATAGACAAAAGCGCAAGGAGCTGGAATACTTTGGGCTCTCTGCTGCAATTCTGGACAAGAACTTCAGAAAAGCATACAACTATATCAGGTGGGGAATTGACAAAGCTGAACAGTCTGGTCTCTAATTCTTTCCACTGAGGATGTAGTCATACTGCTGGATTTCTGAAGGAGGCAGACTAATGCTTTCCAGCCTTCCTTAAAACCTATAAGCCTGTTGAAACAAAAGGAGCTTTCTGATAGCCTTAGATTCCAAAATAATCCAGTAGGTAGTTTGATTTGGCCAAAACCCTTCGTTGTGTCTTTCATCGTCAACTTTCCCTCAGTCATTGATCTGGTGTTGATTCCCTTAGGCTGTTTTTATTGCAGATATAGTATTTACTTTATAACATTTACTAATTTCTTGTATGGGTTTCATTCTATAGAATAATGGTAATGGAAAATGTCAATAAACCTCAGCTGTGGAACATCTTCAATCAAGTTACCATGCAATCTCAGGACGTCCGTCACCATCGCTTTTGTCTCCGCTTAATGCTGAAAAATCCTGATAATCATGCATTGTGCGTCCTGAACGGGCATAATGCATTTGTCTCTGGCAGTTTCAAGCATGCTCTTGGTAATGTCATCACCGTCCTAATTTTAACAAATACAGTTCAGTGTTTCTTTTACAGACTTTCTTCATACATCAGAAAATTATGCATGGCTTCATAGCGTTAACCTGATGGTTTGATTATTTTGTACACAAATCAAAGCATTACTAAATAGTTTGGCTAATAAAACTTAAGCTGGTAAGTCTAGCACACGTTGCAATAGTAATCCACTTGCAAAGGTAACTGAAGGCTTATGGTAATAACAAAAAAGACAGAATCAGACCAACTTAAACAGCAAATAAAGTTGTTTGGACATACTAAGTAGGCCATGGAACTAAACCTACTGTTTTAAGATGAGCCCTCCAAATGTCACACTTGAGATGTGTTGGAGATAGAGCATGCGCCTGTTTTGTCTCAAAAAGAAGTTATACTGTGAAGAAATGAGAAGTAGTTAATATGCAGTCTCCCTCATGAATTAATGATTGGTTTTGTTAAAATAAAATCTACATATGCATGTTCCATAGCTGTCCAGTAGTAATAATTACTTGTTTTCACTGTAATTCATGAAAGCCTTAGTCATGAACCAAGGGCCACACTGTGCAAGGGACAGTAATCTTTTACTACTTCATTTATCTTTGCATGCTTTTAAATAATTTTTTGTTTGTTTGTTTGTTTGTTTGTTTTTTAGTCGGTAAGGTGCTAATATTTGATGTACTTGGGCATAATTATTCTAGCCAGGGTATAGCTAGAACTAGCTGGTATAAACAGTGACGGTTTAATCAAAATAACAAAACTGAACTTTAAAAACCTAACTGTTGAACACAGCAGTAATTCTCCACACATCCGGTATATAAATTCCTGTATTTGGTTTCTGTGTATTTTTAAGTAGGTATATTAAACTGTTTCTTTTCTTAGTTTGCACTTCTAATTTGAAGATTTACTTATTCATCCTTAAACTCTCAAGGAATGTTTTTTGCAACAAACATCCTGATTTAGCTATTTGCTTTTAGGACAGTATGTGCAAGCCTTTCGTGCAAAGCCCGATGAACCTTTGTACAGCCTCTGTATTGGATTAACTTTCATCCACATGGCTTCTCAGAAATACGTGTTGAAAAGGCATGCTCTTCTAGTACAGGTACGTTAGTAATTTTTACCTATAGTGTTTCCTGGCTTTGTATCTTACAGACAATGATGGCAACAACATATTGTGTTTAAATAACTTCTCATAACTAGTAACTCATCTCAAAAGAGGGAAGTAGTGAAACGTAAATACAGGTGAGTATGCTTTTGAGCTAAAGTTACACCCATCTGAATCTCATCTTCTCATACTTTCATAAACTGCGTAGTTTAAAAAAACTTTCCAGACTTAGAAGGTGTTGTTTGTTTGTTTGTTTATTTTTTCCTGTTGTCTTTTTCTCTTTCCCCTTTTGGACAATTCTGTATAGCTCTTAACATAAAGATTTCATGAGCTCCAGTCTAGGCTACCCTCAGTTTTTCAGCTTTCTTGGTTTTTCTTTCATCTGTCAGATTGTTACAAAACATAGGCTGATTATTCCCAAACAGAATCTTGAAATCAATTTCCTGTGCTCTCCACCAGTATTTTTCATTAACTTGAATTCCTTTTAATTACTGTGGCTACTGAGCTCAGAGTCAGCAGTGTATGATGAGGATCTTGAGCACTCATGACTTGTAAAATTGCTGCAACACTGTAGCTTTTAATTGGATTTTGACAAAAGCTGTAGGTCCTTTGCCACTCTAAAAGGAGACCAGTTACGTTAATATCCAACTTAAGGCATTTTAGGCTTGCAGATTTGGGCCTAATTTTAATATATTTACACACTTCTATCTGTAAATGACTTGCCTTTCTTACCTGGGCTGCTACATTCTCCTTTTCTAATGTAATTGAACAACGTCCTATTTATGTTACCCTCCAGTGATACAGTTCCCTGCTTTTCTCTCTTTACTCTATTTACTTTCATGACACTGTTTTTTTGCATTCTCTCTTGCTCCTGTTGTAGTTAATAGTTCAGCCATAATGACCTGCTGGTGACGTAAATTACAATTGCTAGCTGCTAATGTCTGAACTAATTCCTCATTAGAAATGAGGAATTAGCTGAAGAAGCTATCTTCTTTCATTACCAACGTGGTCCCTGGTAAGAAAGGCCTCTTTGCAATGGAATCATCATATTCCGAAGTGATAGTAAAATGAAATGTAAATTGCTGCACAGGAGAGGATGAAATAGTTGTGTGCTCCATTTTTTTTGCCTTTTGAATTCCTCTCTTCTACCTATCCTCCCTAAGTTTCCCTCAGGACTTATTCAGTGCAAAGTAAAGCACTGCATTTTAATATAAAATAATACTGTATTTGCCTTTATTTTTCCCTTTTGTTCCATATGGGAGGCAGCCATTTGTTTGTATAGCATCATACAAACGTTGAGCAATGAACAATACTTGAAGCTGGTAGGCAGTGACATTCTTCAGACGAGAAACAAATGACTTCTCTGGCATTACAGCATGTCAGCATATTAGCAAGACCAGTTTGTTCCACCAGTCTGTCACTTTATGCATCACCCTCTTTTGTGTCTTCTGGACCATCAGCACCCCAGTAGGCACGAAGTCCCTGTGGGATCCTGCTTGTGTGTCTGATCCACAGGAGGAGCAGGTATTCAGGCTAGGGTTGGCAAGGAGATTATACTTCGGATTCTGCTGGTCACATAGTTTACATACATCATTATATATTTTAATTCTAAACTAAAAGCAAGAAAGTTTAACACTTACAGAGCACTTTGTTTTGTTAAGGCATAGCAGTGGCATTGCTGGGTATGAGCACCCTTTCAAATTCTGCTGGGGACATAGCAGTAAAACATCTGCTGGCTTCAAGTGACATGAACTCTTGCCTTCTGCTTAGGATATATGAATTTTTTCATGCCTTTATTCAGTGATGTTTATTCTTAGCCACTTTATAAAATGACCTGCTGGTAATTGCCCTGGTAATTGGTATTGAAGTAAATACATAGAGCTCAAGACCAAGAATACACTCACATTCCAGAACTTCACGGAGTTCAGCAAAAAGTAGAGTGTAACCATTTCTTTCTGTTATCCAAGGCAAAGAGAGGACAGGGAGTGAAGGTTTATTGTGTTTAAAAAAATAATCACAAAGAACAACAAAAAAATAACTGATGGAGGAGGGTGACCTTTTAATGCATATTTTTTTTAAGATCTTGCTCTAGCCTGTCCTTTAGCTGCATGTTTTTTAAGACAGCTAGCTCTTCTGAACATTAACTGGTCTTTTATGTTTGTGTATGTGTGCATATATTGCATATCTATTTAGCAAGTTAGTGCTATAGAACACTATACTAAATAACTGTGAGATCAATTCGTAATATATAAATCTATGCATATATATACACACCTGTTGCCAGCAGTGGTACTGAGACTGACAGTACATTTTACACAGTCTCAACAATCAAATGTGATTTCTGGGGGAATGTTGGGAAAGCATGGATCAGAAGTTCAAATACCCACATTTAAATGTCTTTTCTCTAGTATATTTTGTCTGTCTTCTTAATGGGAACATTCACAACGTGCATGGTATGTGTACAGGGGTTTTCCTTCCTTTTCCGATATTTGGATCTACGTGGACCCTGTCAAGAATCTTTCTACAACCTTGGCCGTAGTCTTCACCAGCTGGGATTACTGCACCTGGCAATCCACTATTACCAAAAAGTACTTGAACTTCCTCCTCCCACCTTGGAGGTAGTGTATCTTTGTAAGTTCTATGTAGCGGGTAGAGTCAGGTCAATGTTAATTTCTCAGCCATAGTTTAATTAAGTACGTAAGATCTCTGTAGTTGAGAACAATTTATATTGTAATTCCCTGTCACTGGAAACCCAGGTCTGATTGTAACCTGATACACACTTCTGCATGTGTGAATTTCAAAGACTTAAGTATTCTGAGGGATTTCCTAATAGGCTTGAAGTTGCAGCAAAAAAGGTTGCCAAACTTGATCTGAATAAATAGCTGAACTTAATATATATTGCATGCAGTATTTTATAACTGGAAGTTTTTTGTTTTATAAACCAGCATGATGGAGTGATATGAACCAGCAGATTAAGAATGCCATGGGTTTGCTCTGCAACTGATCTGAATTAGATCATCCTAATACATTTACAAGTTTAGTATAAGAGAAAATTTATGCCTAGCTTTGACATGCGTGGGTAGAAGAATAACAAGTTTATTTAGAAAAGGGGAAGGGTTGGTAAAGTAAGAAACATTAGTGTTAGTGAACACCAGGTGTTCAAAGCAGCAATATTTCAACCATGTAAAAGACATAGGCAGTATTTGTATTCTGATTATAGAAACAAATACTTTACATACAAAGACAAGTTCAGTAGAACTTTTCTGGTTTATGAATTGTCTATCAAATTTACAGCTAATGTTTTGAATATGTAATTACGTAACTCTTTGGCGATTAACAGGCAGAAACTCAAAGAGGGAGGGCACAAGAAATACTATTGCTTCTGTACAACTGAAAGCGTATGCAAACTACGAGTATGTGATTTGATTACACTCTGCTACTCAAGTTTCAATTTTATACTTATCTTTGCATATAGGTAACTTAATTATTAATTATATTATATTTATTATTGTTATTATTTTTACAGGGAATAGAAACTGACCAGACAGACTTGAGAAGAGATACTGCCTTTAACTTGTCACTTATTTATCAGAGCAGTGGAAATATCAGAATGGCTCAGAAGATGTTGTATACTTACGCAGTTGTATGATGAAGTTTGTGGCAGGTAGAAGTGGTAGTCTTTGTATTAATTCTTGCATTATACAGTGCTGGGGAAACTGGTTTTATATACAGCTTTTGCTGTAGGTGGGCAAAGATGTGGCTTGTGCTGTATATAAGTTGGAGACTTTTTCTACTGCTGACTTTTGAACTGTATTATGTATAGATGGGAACAGTCTGTTCCAGGTACGATGCTGACATACTTGAGTGTGTCTTCTCTGAACTACTATGTAATCTGATATTCAGTTTCGTGTACAGAATCAAACAGAGAGAACTGAAGCCCAGTGTTATCTTTAGGAAAAACAATGTGCAATATTACAGCTAGTTACAAGTGAGGTTGTACTCTAATACAAAAGAAGGAAATAGGTTCATACAAATCCTTAGAGAACTCAGTATTTCAAGCTCTTTTAAATGTTCAGTATTTTCTAGGAGTTCATATTCCTAGCAGCTGTTCTATTTCAAGGAGATTGATTTCTGTTTTGTTAAAATCCATGTGACGGTTGTCCTTCTTTTGAATTTGTTAATAAAAATTCTGAAGTTAATGATGTTTGTTTACTCATTCTCAGTAAAAAATGTATGCTACTGAATAGCTTATAGCCAAAAAAAAAATAATCATACAGCTTGTTGAAAACATATTACAAATGTTCTAGATTTTTAAGTAGTTCTGAAAGTTGAACAGTAGCATACAGTAGTTGAAGCAGGCTGCTTCCAGCCCAGCAGGAGAGTAATAAAGATAATATAGCTATATGTATACGTAGGAAGGTTCCTGTACTACAGCAAAATAGGGCTGAAAAAGTATGGTGAATAGAAAACAAGCCATGCTGTTGCCTTCTGAGCACTTGTTTCTTATAGTATCACAGCTAACTACTGCTGTTTGCTTTCAGCCCACTTTTATGTGTATTTGTGTATTGTAATCATTTTGCACAATTGCAATCAATGCTTAAGGAATGACTGTTGTGGAATTATCTAGAATAGCAGTAAAGTCAAGACAATTTTGTCTCAGCTCAAACATTTAATAATAACATAGTGCATGTCCTCTTCAGTAGATAAGTGCTGGGCCCTACTGAGGATACAAAGGCAAGAGACAAACACCAACAAAGTCCCACTGATTCAGAAAAGCACAGCATGTTTATTAGGAAATAGTACTAGGCAACACTGCCCTAATACTAAATAATATAATAATAAATACTCATGCTAAATTTGCAGAAATAACTAAAATAATTATTTAATTTATACGTCAGTATGGAGTACCATAAAGGGCAGGAGGAGAGTGACTCTGTTACCTCTGTTTCATTTCTTATTCTTTGTGATACCTCATCACTTTTTGTGGCATGATAGCAAATCGTTTGCTGCGTGAACTAGAGCTGACTTATGACTTATGTACAAGCATAGTATTGCTGCATCACCTTGGGGCAAAAATTCTCCATTGAAGTTTTCCCTATTGTTTATTGGGCTCTGCACATCTTACCCCTTGGATTTTTTTTCTTCTTGCAGTGAATGACTTCTGTCCCTTCACATGAAAAAGGCTTCTCATGTTCTAGCAAGTACAGTCCTCAGCATTGAACTAATGCTTAGAAAACAGAAGCCAGAGAGGTCCAGCATTCAGGTTCCCTTTGCATTACTCTGTTTACAAAACTGTATAAAATACTCAGAATCCTCTTGTTTGTGTATTTTATAAAATAGCCTTGACAGGTTGTTTTTGTTGTAATTTATTTTTTAAGAATTGCCCTAGAAATTGACCGGTGTTAGGGTATTACTACAAATTACTTTATTTTTGACCATAACTGCTGCTAGAACTCTGAATTAGTTTTGTAAATCTAGGAGGTATGTTTTTTAACATTTGTGGGGAAAAAAAAAAAGGAAAAATACACTCAGGATGCTTTTTAAACTTTTTTCTAAATTGTCTTTAAGCACTAAATAACAGAAAGTTGCATTTAAATAAACCCAGTCAATATGGACCGGAAAATTCACATTGCTAGCAAACAGTGTTCAGAGCGGCTGCACTAAACAATTCTGAGTGTCTGGAAGGAAGAGATGCTGCTTGTCTTGAGGAAGTCACAAGTAAGTTATCTAAAGCTTTCTGGAATGTTTGTGGAGAAAAACTATAAATGAAGAAAGGACTTAAATATTGTTTTGCTATGTCCAACTTGCATTAATGGCTATAAGATAGGCAGTCTTTAATTTGGATTTCACACAATTAGATTTTACACCATTTAAGAAATATGTTACATTGCTGTTGTGCAACAGTGACAGACATGAGAGAAGACTGGACTTCACACAAAGGGAGACAAAACAGACACCATATAAATGTGAACTCCCCAATGAAAATAAGTTTAAACAGGCATAGCCCATGTTAATTGTCTTGCCTAGGGAAACACCAAAATGCAGAACATGAGATGTGTACAGAAAATACGTATGTTTATCTAGATCACTATCCGACTGTTTAGCAAGTACTGTGTTTAAAGAAAAGAATTACAAGATCTCATGTATCATGTACTTTTGGTGTTTGAATGGGTTTTATACAGTAGTTGTCTCCAAAGCTTTTGGAAAGAAATATCTTGTTTTGTGCCTTTCAAAGGGATACAGGCTTCTAATTTATATTGTTCCAAGAAAAAGTCCTGGTTTTAATCACTATGATTACTGTTTGTATCATGGTTATGGTTGCCTTAGCACAAAGATAACTCCAAGTTTTCTTACTGTGAGGTCAGGGATGAACACCCTGGAGTTCTCTCTTAATTGTTGCTCCTGTAGTTCTGTAATGTGGTGCTAAATCTGAAGTAAAACTCAACCCAAAACTCGTCCTGGACATCTGGACCAGATATTTCATTCTTCATTCAAGGCACAGAGCTGTGTTACTTGCTAAAGCAGATATAATCTAGCCTTAAGCTAGTGCTAAAGGCAAGAGGGACTGTGATACAGTAATACATTACAATTACACTGTATCTTAATGCTTTCCACCATAAATGCTGAACAAATTTAAAAGAAGCAGGAGGATGTGTTGAATCTTGAATAAAACATTACTACACAAACATAAATACCATGTTTAATGTCCACAGGCATATAATCAGACTTGGCATTTCGATATACAAAGTAACTGTATATGCATTGCCCTAAAGGATGCAGGGGATTCTGGAACAAGGAAGGTGAGAAGAACCATACCCTTGAGGTATATGGTACCTTGGTAAAAACTCCTGCAGAGGAAACCTGGGAGTGGTCAGCTTTATTGTCCTGCCATCATGCCAGTTGCAGCATGCTTCATCCTCTTGCACAGGGCAAAGTCACAATCATCAGAGTCACAATCGTTTGTCCCTCATCAGGCAACCTTCTTAATCAGTCAATAAAAATGCATTCAAATACAATTCATTCATTAAAACACAAGAGTGTTAAAGTGTAAGTGCTCTTCCAGAAGACTTTTTCAACTGTCATTACAGTTTGAGTTAACACCAGGCAAAACTAGATTACAGTTTTGATTGCTGTTTGCCCGAGGGCACTGTGGAGGTGGAGACGCATAGATTTTGCTAAACCATCTAAGCAGGTCTAAGGAGCAGGTGCAGCATACATGCTGGTTGATCTCTGAAGGAATTATTTGACTAGGACGAAGCTAAACCCGTGCTGGATAGGCCTTCTTTTCAGCAGCACAATTTAATGAAGATCAGGTAAATGAAAGATGTAGACTGGTTTTAACAGTGTTCTCAGCCACCCCTTGTTCCTTGGAACATCTGTTTGCTTCAAGGAGGTCTCTGAGGTCAGGTCTCTCAGACTTAGTCCAGACTACTATCATGTAGAGTCAAAGTTTAGGACCAAATCTTTGTAGAAGCAGGATGACCTAATCCTGCCGTGTCCGTGGGCTACTCTCAGGCTCCATCTGCATTCAAGTCTTCCCTCTACACTAAACAAGTATTGCAAATAACATGTATAGGTTCCCTAGAGATAAATAATACCACTGATTGCAGAGAAGCTGGCAATCAGTTCTGTTGCAGCAGATCAGAGTGCAACAACACCTGTACTGAAGCTACATTGTATTGGCAGGTCCACACAGAAGAATAAGCCAAGGTAGAGCTGAACTGATCCTTGGTCAACCAAGCACAAAAACTGAACATGTTATAATCATCTTCAACTTACTACAATGTAAGTCATCTATCTGCTTCAGATACTCTTTCCCAAGTTTGTTATTCCATATTAAGATGGGTTAAACAAATTCCACGAATTCTTAAGAAGGTATAACATCACACACCTAATGAATTCCGTATATGCACCTAAAATAGCCCAAGGCTTATGTTCTCTCATGACCCAGACATCATCTGTCATTAGCAGAAGCCAGTCCTGCCAGTTCTTCCCTGTCCTGGCCACGTCATCACCTAGCCACAGCTGCATGACACTGTTTTCAGCAATTCACCAGATTGCTCTGCAAGCCAGTGCAAGATGTTTTGCAAGCACCTGCCAGGCCTTATTGTAAAGCTGATAAAAGCGATGAAAGCAAAGATGTAGCAGATCAGCAGCACACAGTTTACAGTAATGATACATACAGAATAATTGCTTTGCTATAAATAGTGGTTTTGTTATGGTCAGCCTCATGATGCAAAGCACCTGAGTCAAAAGGACAAGCATGGTAACTCGTCTCTCATGCACACACACAGACACACACACACAGAACAATCCCTGTAATGTAGGTGAAAGGTAGGAGGTAACAAACCAGAATTTACAATTTAAACAAGAATTCCTAGGTCACCTATACACGGGTGTCCTAGGAGCATGTTTTATTTGCAGTACCTTCTCAGTGATACAAAACTATCTTGGATAAGTAAGGTTGCTGATTCTTCTAGTACCTGGGTGCTGTCAAGGAGTCTCCTGGTGGCAGGTGATGCTCTCCCTGGGCTGGGAATCACCCAGTGAAATGAGCTCATTTCCTGCCCAGCTCACGTAGGCCTTCCTGCTGCTGAGCTGGAGGTGTTGGGTGCTCATCCTGCTCTCTGGGAAGGTGTAAGGGGGAAGCTCTGGTTGCTTTTTCTGCTGGGGAAAATGCAATATTTTATGATGCTGATGACTGTTTGGGGAGTCTTTATGATTATTAATGAAGAGGTTAAAGATTAATACGTAAGCCTCGGCAAAGCCAGTAAAAGTATCTAAGAACTGCCAGTTATGGAGAAGGCTGATGAATCTACACAACCAAGGTAAGCACAGCTTTCAAAAGGGTTTCTGCAAGGATTTGGAGGAGGGGAAGGAGAACCACTGAAACAAGTGAATGCTGGAAAAAATATATGCTAGCTGTTAACTTTCAGACAAGTATTTAGTTTATGAGCAGCAACAAAATATGAAGCATGTACAATATAACTTCTCAAAGTATGGAAGTAGTACCTTGAAGCTTATGTAATTGCATACGTAATGGTTTTGCATATTTGATGCTGACTTTGGCAAAAGAGGAGGAAACAAACTATTCTAGAATAGGAGGAAGGGTCTGCCTTCCATCCATGTGTAAGGGCCAATAAAAAGTTTAGGCAACTGAAGTTCTGACCAATATGAGCTATCAGATACTTCCCTGAGCCTATTTTCTTTGCTCTCTGAAAAGAACATGCTTGCATTCTTTACTATCTCCTTGGAGCTGCTGTCTTCAAAGTTCACCAGCTGGTCATTTTTCAGACAATCTAGCTGCAGGCTGTCAAACTCTGATTTGAACCAGTGCTGAGCTTCTTTCAGGTTATTTGTCACCTAGGGAAGGCAGTGGTAATTAGAACTGCAGAGAGAACAGTTAATGCAGGCTGTGTTCCAGTTCTTGAGCTGTGTGAGGAAGGGCAGCAAGGCATACAAATGTTTGCTCAAATCTCTCTTCTGTACCTAGGGGTGGGAGCTGACCGTAATGCTTTCTTTCATTGAGGTGAAGTGGGTGTGATAGAGACGTCCTTGCTACAAAACTGCTCCGCTTTTAGGAGAGTAATGAAGTCAGTACAGTTTTCAACACAGTGTAAAATACAGAGACATTGGGGAAAGAGGGAGGAAAAAATGGAGGCTGAGTACCACAAACTCCTGAGAAATATCTGTGAAGAGAACTAACAAGTGCTGTGGAAACATTATCCTGCTATCAAGTTCTCTTTCTAGTCTCAGAACAGTATTTGAATTGGTAAGACCTCAAGCTGGGGCACCTCTATTCCTTTTTAATTTTAATTTATACTGGTTAGTACCCTATAAAGCATCTAAAACCCTAGATTTTCCACCTCAAACTACTATAGTTATTAACACAAGTTACAATAATTTGGCTGCTGCTGTGAAGTAGTACAAGGATAAGGTAATGCATGGACAAATGACTTTTCAGGGGATGGTGGTGAATGTGGTTTGGAATGATGTCACGTACAAAGTGATGCAAGAGCAGCTCAGGGCACAATTTACTTGGCCACACCACTTTTCTTTATTTGATTAGGACAGATATACCCCGAGCCCAATTTTAAAAAAAAAAAAAAAAAAAGGCTGAGGGAAGCTCTTCTTCCAAGCTCTGCTAAACTAAATTACTCACATAAGAGATGAAACTGTAATCTTAAAAGTAAAAAATAAAAAATAAGACAAACACCACTTAGTTCCTTTGGAGTTGACAAGGTCAGGAACGTACCTCCTTCTTCACCAGAGACCTATATTTGAGATTTGAAGTTTTACTTGATGCAAATACTGAAACACCAACTTATTACTTCCAGTGAATTATAATTCTAATGCTAACTGGTCTTGCCTGTTCTGACACCATACTGGCTTGTTTCAGTTTTTCTATTTCCTCTTTACATTTCTTCAGATGTTGGGTTGTTTTTTCTAGTATCTAGGTAGAAAAAGTAAAGTTTTTCTAGGAATTTTTTCATGGTGCAAATAAAAATCTGCACTATAGTAGAAGGATTCTCCAATTTTTGCTGTAAATAACTTAAGAGATTTGTTTTTTAAAAAGAATCTCTCTAAAGTCAGCTATGTAGTGAATTTATGTTGTTACTTGGTCTTTCTAGACTGGAGCAAATACACTGAGATTTACAGGAACATCTCTGAACTGGGATTCAGAGTCTTTCTACCACTTCTTCTATGTCCCCAGAGGCTTTACATAAAAATATTTCCACAGCTGTCTCACCATATATGCGTGCTGCTACCACTTTACCTGACGCTCGTTTTCCAACTGATGCACTCGCCTTCTCTCCACTTCTAGCTGGGTCTCCAGCTGCCTGTTCTGCACTTGCACTTTTTGTTGGTTTTCCAACAATATTTGCATCTCACTACGCAAACTCTTCAACTCTGACACAAATTGTTAGATGTGCTGTGACTGAAGACAACAACACAAGAATTACATTCCAATAATTTTGTCAGATCGGTCTCTCTCTCAGACTGGGAACTGGTCAGGAAAGCTCACCTGTTCATAATTCTTCTTCTGATATTCCTCCTTTATTGCTTCTATTTCTCTCAGTTCAGTTTCAATCTCCTGGAAGTTGTCGAAAGAGAAACAAAACGTCAGGAATTTCTCAGGATGTTACTATTACTGAAGTCAAGATGACTCATGCCCCTTGTGGAGATGGGAACAAGCAGGTGACAAAGTTGCTGAGGAGCTTAGATTCTCACTTGGGAACAGGTACTAGTCAAACCATAAGTTTTACGCCCTACAAAGAATGGGAAGGGACCAATCACTAGACAAAGCAATCTTTGGTTTGGTCAATCATTAAATAGACCATCTACAAAATGATAAAGTATGTAAATGCTACTATAAAAAAAACTATGGTGGGGGGACACAAAAGGGCTCCATGGCAGCATACTGGATACAGGGAGCAGGGAGGGATATGACTAGAAAGGTTATGTAATTTCTATGCATAATAGCAATTTTATGCTATTGATCTGGTCAGAATTTTGGGGCAGAGTTAGTCTTATTTTCTGTCTCACCCCACTAAAAAGGGACAACAGCAGTCCTATTCAGTAGGAGAAAAAGGAGTTCTCAACTAGATTACCTGTGTCCATTGAAAAACATGTACATACCTTTATTCTCCCTGCGTTAGCTTTAGTGACCAAGCAACATTTGACTTGAGCTCTTTGGCTTTTTAGCTTTTCCCTGTAACTGGATGAAGTCTTTTCCAGCTCTAGCACTTTCTGCCGCAGGTCCCTGTTAGCATGGGAAACTGCAACAAATATGGAGGATGATCCTTGAAGAGCCTTCTTTAGCTAGGGGACAGGAAGAAGTGAGTTCACGTTAACAGTAAAAACTAGTTAATTCTCTACAACAACAAGCAGAGCATCAAATTGATTGGCTATATCTGAAAAAAGCAACAGCACACAGTGGTTTTAATACCATTGTAACAAAGGAACAAAAATGCATGCTGGGGTCTGAGTTAATACTAAGGTTATGCTGAGTATTATGAGCTGGTCCACAAAAAACAAGGAAGCATCCATCCTATAGCATATCCTTGGTGATTTCTATACAACCTCAGAATATCCTTTTGAAGCCATTGGAATGACTGATATAAATGTTGACATCATGTTCAATAAGGTATATGGTGTTGCAGGGTATTCAGTGGGACATGGAAGAAATTAGACAGTATGGACATTGCTGTGCGTGGCCACCAAGATGTCTGTCTACTACATGCCAAAATTTATTGTGAACAGGTGATGGATAACTCCATCATGAATGGAAAAGGAGATATTTGTTATGAGCTGCTTTTGTTCTGGTGAAAATTGGACATTGTAAGGCCTCTTTCTATGGAAGCCACTCACTGAAATCTTTTAACTATATCCCTTTTCACCTCAGTAGACTCTTGATGGGCAGCCTTCCTAGAAACCTCTTGTTCAGCATGGAACTGCTTCTCCAAAATCTCTGTTTTCTATGTGCATCTTTTCCTCAATCTTGATTTTTTCAATTAACTGCTCCCTTTAAAGTGAAGAGGTAAATTCAGTTACTCACACGTACATTTAGTAATGTTTTACTTTTTAAATATGTGAATAGGATAGAGAATTCCACTAAACGTTTTTTAGCTATATGCTTTGCAACGCTTGTTTAAAGTTTGGAGTGGATTTACATATTTAAATATTCCATTTGTTTCCAAGGAGGTTTAAAATAGCTGTACAAGACTTTTTAAAAAAAAAACAAAACAAAACAAAAACAAAACAAAAAAAAAAAAACCACCAACTTCGACTCCAGGAAATTAGATGGCTAAGCCTGTTTAGACAAGGATAACAAGGATATTCAGACTGCACCAACACTTACTTGTTTTGAGGTTGTACTTACTGGTGTTAAGTTTGGATTAGAGGATTTTAACAGCTATCCTTTGGTCTCTTTGCTCTACCTACTACAGGCCGCTTTAAAGTAGAAGTAATATCTGCTATCTTAATGGAAGAGGTGCTTTTAGAAATACCATAATGACCCTGAGCAAGCAGTACAGCAGAACAGGTTCTAGAGTCATTACAGGAATGGGTGGAAGCGCCCATTTCTGTAGCTCTGTGTGAGGCTATCATACTGCTGGCTCAGCGTACACTCAATGCTGACAGATAAGCACCGTAAAAAGCTCTGTTAGTAAAAAGTAATGTTTTTCCTCAGGTATAGTATCTGGGATCTGGTCTTACCTGCAGCCCATCAGCTGTTGATGCTCAGCTTCTTTACTTTTCAGGTCATACTGAGTGCGGATCAGTTTGCTCTGCAGGACGTTATTGGCCTGCTGAACTTCTTCCAAACGAAGAGCAAGTGTCTTTTTGTCCATTCTAGCAACTTCTAGTGCCTTAGAAAGTGGTTCCAACTGTGCAGTAACAACAGATCAGACTTATATTTACCCAAACTAAAAAGTTTACACAGAAATATTTGCTTCCATTCCCAGTCAGTATCAGGTTACAGGAAGTAAGTCTGTTTACCAGCTGTCTCATTACAAATGTCAGACACCTAGATGGGAATACTTATGAAGCCAATCACTTACTAGCTTAGTCAGAAAATCAGAACTTGTCATGTAACCATGACTCCCCTGGAAAAAATGTTCTTTGGTTTGTGTTTGGGTTGTGAGGTAATTATTTTTAAGCTAAGTATTATGGAGGAGAGAGGGGAAGAAAGCAACTTCCTGGACTTCCATTCCTTCTGCTCCCTCTTCTTTCAAATAAGAAAAAATAAAAGGCTTCATGTATATTTCAGAAATCTCTGTCCATTTTCTGTATGCAGCTGCGAACTATAAAACCTTCACCTGTGCTAAGGAATTTTTCTTTTCAAGGAGTTGCTTGCCACCTTCAGCACTTGGATAATGATTTTCCTGTTCCACAGCCAAAGGCTGATGGGCTTTTTTTTGCCTCTGTTCATGTGAATGTATCACACCATGATGTCCTCACCAAAAAAGGAGAGATAACTGTCTTGACCCCAAAAATGCAATGTTGGTTGTTACCATTGAAAAACATGTTCTCTACCTGGCTGCCGTGCTGCCTTCCCATGGCAACCAGTTTGGCTTTGTGATGTTCCAATTCTGTTTCTAACATCTGTATTTTCTGCTGACTCTGGCTCCTGAAAATGGAAATCAGATAAATAACGTATAAGTCAACTTGTGCACATCTCCTCTGATGTGGTAACTATCTTCAAGTTTGGAGCTCTAGCTTACCCATAGTAAGTTTTGCCTGTCACTGAAGTTATTTTTTTTAACATTCTTTTCACAAGATGTGTGATACCTGACAAGCCAAATCTTTACAAGTGCAGTTCTTGCAGCTATAGCCACAAACATTCAGTGTATTTTGCTCATTATAGTAAGTATGCTTCAGTTTGGCAGGAAAGGCTATAGGAATTGTTCAGGCTAACTTTTCCTTATTAGCCAGAGCATGGGAAAGGTGCCAATCTTCCACTGAATCTGTCTTCACCACACTGCTGATAGACCAGAGAAACAGAATCAGCTTCATTCACTTGTCTTTTCTGCAGTTGCTGATTTCAGTGTCCTTGTGTCCCAACTCTGTTTGTACTGCATCCAGAACTGCCTGCATCTTGCTATGAGAAGCTAACACGTGCTCCAGCATCATTATCACCTTCCTGTTACTGTCCTTTGCTGCCTCCAGCTGATGCTGCAAGTTTGCCATCTGCAGTACAAGAAATCATCAGGCAAATTAACAGGAAAATCACCATTTATTAGTTTGATTCTTTAATAACTAACTAGTGCTAAGAGTATGCAATGGTCTTGATCATGGAAAGTGTTCTCTCCAAGTACATGAACTTTGTTCTACCCCTGTTTTAAGTCCAAACTGTGTGTTACTGTTGGTTTTTTTTTTTTTTTTTTTTTTTTTTTTTTTTTTTTGTAGGAGATGAGTGGGTTGGTTTTGTATTATTATTATTTTTTTTATTGACAGTTCCAATACTTCTGAACTCTGGGCACCTAGGAAACGCCACAAAGGCACAAAGCTAGGTTTCTCAACAAAATCAGTTGTTAATTCCTAATTTGTTTAGCCTAAGTTTTCACCTACATTGTTTTCAAACAAAAAACACATGTTAATTTTCAGCCATTTCTTCATTGCCATCAACTAGTTAATTGAAATTAACTGTCTTTATAAATTGGATGTCAGGGTTATCACTCACCACATTAAAGTTTCCTTTGTTAAGCCCAGTAGACGATAAAGTTTTCAAGAATCTTGGTGAGAGAACATTTATTTTATCCTCCAGTTTTTCTCCCATGTTCTTTACAGCATTTAACAGAATTTTCAGGCTGACCATAGGACTATCCCCACATTCAGAAGCAGAATGTCTTGAATGTTTGTATCATTCAAAATGAACTTGGTGTGAAGTAGAGGGGAGAGTACAAGCACGTAAATTGGATTCCATAACTTCTTCTTTTGAGCCTGCAGCTGACCTAGCATTATGGTCGGAAGATTTCTACTGCCAAGAACTTGCTGGGGATTTTTTTCTTTTTGGTGCCATTTCCACCACAAAATCCATCAGCTCTCATTGGCTATGTAGATGAGAGCACAAGAAAAAGTGAGAAATTAACGAAATACTCTCTAAACCACCTATTTACTTTAACAAATAGATACTATGATTTTATTCCCAAGTTTACGTTAATTTGAGAAGACTTTGTCACATGTAGGATGTCTTAAGGCACACTAAACAGTTGAAGCTCTCGTCTGTGATACTTTCCATAGCTTATTATCCAAACCTGCACAATTTCCCTCTTGCCAGCAGCGAGACACAGTGCTGATAGAACTGCACCAGAAGGCTGTGCTTCCCTGACTGTGGTGTCACCGGCCGTTGTAGCTCTGCAGTGCCATGGCAGCCTCCTGGCTCCAAGTGCCCGCCTGGGCTGTACCTGCTATGGGAGCTTTCTACAGCTAGTTCTCTGTAACTGAAAAGCAGCAGAACTCTTCCAAAATCTGAAAGTGTTCGGGTTATAGATTGCAACTATTAACATAATATCCAATTCCCTTTGATTTTCTGATGATGGAGAATTGAAGTAGAAGATAAATATTTGATTCATTTTGCTTTCTGGAAACAGCAAAAATTAGACCTCCTGTTTTCCAGGCAAACGTCCTAAACGTGGTTATATCTTCTGTGTAATTTCTAGAGTATGGCATGTAGATTATGGATACGATCAACAGTTCGTCACTTTCACCTTCCTTGTTTTTCCAACAACATATGTATTTTTTTCCCAACAACAAATGATATTTTGATCACTATTCTAACCTATAAATTCAAATAACTGTCTCAAGATGTCTGTTCACAAGGAAGAATGAACCTATAATAGTAACTGTTCTTTACAGACTCCTATTGCTTCTCATTTACCGAGCAAGCTCCTGACAGCAGACTCCATTTCACCGTCTTATATGTACAAGCTTGGTTTCACTGTCCAAGATAACACAACTCTTTGTGCTTCTGTCTATTATGACTGAGTGAACAGACTGAAGCAGAGGAACTACCTTCCTCACAGCAACATCGCTAGACAAGTATTATCTGCCACTATTTGTTCTCTAACTGGAACAAATGATAAATCGAGAAGACTATCGTTACCGTCTTGTAACCTGTGTGTTTTCTAGCCTGAAAACACATTATAAACTTGCAAATTTTGTGATTTTCATGCATGAAGTTTAGCTGAGCTTCCACAGTTCTCATATTTTAATGAAAAAGTTCTGTTTTCACCTGGAGACTAGGATGCTAGGGTTAACATTAAATGTGTTCTCTGTTCTCCAGGAAAAGGTGTGTTGAATCTGATTTCTAACGGCTATGTTAGTATTAGTTAGTCTGACCCTAATTCTGAGGAGTAAGAAGTTCTCAAAGTTGTTTTTCCTTAGTGTATTTGGTCTCTGTAGCCACAATGCACTTGCAAAGCTCGCTATTGTTTCAACGTGTATCTTGAGAGACATTACAGTTATTCCTCCAGCTTCTGCACTCCAGTTTTAAGAAAAGAAGTGTGACAAAATAGCTCAGCTTCTTTTTAGTGAAGAAAGGGAAAAGCATTAGCTTGACCGCAACACAAAAGCGGAGTGATATAGCAATTCTTCTTTGCCCAGAGCAAATGTTTTATTTTTCTTAAGTCCCATAGTAGCAAGAGCAGCAAGTGAAACACTTTTAACTTATCTTTCCATAGAATTACTTCCAGATTAGAATGAATCACCTTGTTCTAATTTAAGTATGTTTTGGATCACTTTCTTCTATCACTACCATGAGACCTAGGGCTATTGCATAAATGTAGCTTTCTCTAATAACCACTACATATTCTGTGCTGTTTTTAAAAGAACCTCAGGAATTTCTGCACTGCTGCCCCAAATTCTGACATAGGTCACACTGAAGTAAAAGCTTTACCTCCAGCACCTCATTTACTGTCCAGCTAAATAATATTTAAGAAAGCTTATGTACACTTCTTATTTTTGCTTATCACCACAGTTTGCCTCCCTCCATATTAATTCCTATATTTCGTAAAATGTTCTACGTTTCTAATCTTTCAACCAATTTTCTACTTGTATTTTTTTTTAATGCCTCCCTGTGGTTCTTAGCTATTCAACTGTTTTTGTACATTAAGCAACTTATATTTCACAAATCCTAGAGATGCTACATCAACATCATCTTGCCTTGATCTATCACCCAAAGGCAGTAAGTGATATGAGCCAGATCAAAGATGCTTTTTTCTACACCATTCTCAAAATAAAGTGTTTGTGTAGAGTCAAGAACATAGAAAGACAAATAAAAGCTTCCCTCCAAATTAAGTAGTGAAGAGCTCAGGTTAAGCAGTCATACATAAACATAAAATAAAATGGAGTTTCCCCTGTGAACTGACAATTAGGACACTGACAGGTACCTGAAGTTCTCCTTTGTCACAGGACAGTTTATTCCTGCTGTCAGTCAGCTCTGCCAAGACCTGTTGTACCTGTTGCTGGGCATACTGAGGAAAAAAGAGCAGAAATTACCATTCTGTAGGAAAAATAATGTAAAAAAACAACAAAAAAGGGTGTTCAATGTCCTGTCTCTCCCTGAATATTTTAACTTTTCCCTGTTGCTTCAGGTAGATATTTTTCACCCCTTACACATCTTACCTGCTCATATGCCCATGCAGCCAAATATTCCATTAGCCGCTTGTTCTTTTTTTTTTTTTTCTACTTCCAATTTGTTCTTTCCTTGTGTTATTTCATTTCCTATTGTCCTTATCTGTCAAAAGAAATATTACATCATTGTTATCTAAAGCCTAGATTCAAGTAAATACTGCACATCTTCCGTACCGTTGATCAGAAGGTCACAAATCAACTCTGAAGTTCAAAAATATCTGCCGAGCTGTCCTGTCCTCATTCCCTCTTCATGCTCCAGAGAGGAGGCGTTGTAAGTCAAAATACAGAATTAGTAGGAAATAGGAGAATATGTCACATTTGCCACTACAATAGCAACAAATCATCTTTCTGAAAGCAAAGCTGGTATGTAAATAAGAATTTTAGTTAGGAGGGTCCTAAAGCAGCCTTCAAGAAAATAACTTCAAAATAATTTTTTGTACCTGCTTTTAAAGATCTTCATTTTCTGACAGACACAAACAGAAACATAATCATGCAGATTCTAAAGGTGCAAAGGAATATCAATGTCCTACTTGACAGAGAAGCAGTTGTTCACATCCTGTCTCTTGAAGAGGACACTTTCAAAAAAAGCCAAGTCAATTAAGTATTGGACTTTCCAGCCTTCAGCTTGGGAAACCGTGAACAGTCATCTACTGACTCAATTTCCTTCACTAGAAGTTGTTCATTAGCTCGTGTTACCGGAGGGCACTAAGTGTTGCCGGTTCTCTTTGTGTTGTTTGCTAGAAGGCAGCTGGGTATTCTGAAGGGCAATTAAAACAGAACATACATTAAAAAATAAAAATAAAATAATAATAAAAAATAAAAAATAACGTCATGTCAAGGCACTTCAAACATATCAAGTTTTTGTCTCATCCCTATTTCCTTTAAGTTACTGACACATGACTGTGCACACTTCTAAGGACCTGACATGGCTCCTGTAGTGCAAGTCTCTTGCCAACATGTATCTTAAAATAATAATCAGAACAGTACCTGCTCTAACTTTGCTTTTAAAGTTGGGGGTAACTTCATATCCTTCTGAGCTCATTTTTTTTGCCTCTGCTATAATTAATCTCGATGCTTCTGAACTTAAAAAAGGTCTTCCTACTAGAAGCGGTATAATTCCCAACACAAGGAGTCCATTCCCAGCCCTGCAACACTTCACATCTGAGCTGACCTTTTACTTTATCTTCACTGAAACTTACTCTTTCAGAGACAACTGGCAGCACACGTGGTCCATGCAGAGGCAGTAAGCATACCTCTTCCCCCATTTAGTACCCAGCTGACCAAGGTCCTGATCTTTCTGTAGTACCAATAGTAGTATTTCTCTCTTTTCTATGCAATACTTGTGCTGTCACAACTGTGTTTTGTGGTCAGTTCTAGTTGTCCAGGGAAAGCACTCGTCATTTTTTTGCTATTTCAACAGAATACATGTAAGTGAGTTAATCTTTCAATAAATATGTACCCTTAACTGATAAAATAATTAATAAAATCAGACATTCTGCTGTTAGTAGCCTCAGCTGCATTTGTCCGCAGAATAATTATGCCTCTAAAGCGTGGTACATTGGGAAGGCCTCAAGTTCTTCCCATTCTCATTTCTATTTAGCTATTTTCCTCGGCAGTGCTTTTTTACAACTTACCTTTGCTTCTTCATCAAGCTGGGAGTGATACAGTTTTTGGAATCTAAAGATTGAAAAGAATATCAGGACAGATTTTGCTATCTGTTTGGTAATTTAAAATGGTGACATTTTGATTTAATGTTTTAGTTTAGTTCTTGAATATGCCGCTAATATATAAGATTTCTAAAATACGCATTGTTCTTTGATACTTTTCTTTAACTTCAGTATGTGACTTTACAAGCTTCCCTGCACTGACAGATAACAACAGGTCCCTGATTAAAACACAGATCTAAAAGTTGAAGTGTTTTTGGTGGAATTGGAATCAACCTTTACCTTAGTTGTGAAGACGGAAGAACTAAGTCTCCGTTACTTCAGCTGCAATGCCCGTTGTTGAGAGGCGCGGGTCCCACCGGGAGTTGTAGTTCCCGTGTTCCCGCTCCCCACGCAGCGGCCCCTCACGCTGCCCCTGGCCCCTCACACCGCCGAGTTGCGTTTTAAGGCCGGGAGCAGGCCTGACTTCATAGCCTTGTGGTTAGAACATACAGCAGTGAAACGGGAAACATGCTGCCTGAAACACACTAAAACAATGCTGTAAACATTAAGCATTAGATACTCTGAGGACTTGAGTCAAAGTATTTAAGATTTCCATACTAGAGATGTCAAACTTTCCTTTCAGTTTTGGCAGCCCAGCTGGCTTCCGAGGGGCTTGAAGCCTGTGTGTTTAACAGGGCCGAAGCGCACCCGCCTGCCAGCACAGATGTACCGGCTGCAGGACGCCGAGGGGCAGCATCCTGTCAAGGACCTCTCACTGGGGCTCGTCTTTGTCTGAAGCTTTAAATATGTTGAGGTAAAGCACACCCGTGTGAACTGGCTTGTAGAGTACGTTGAGATTTTATTGGAAATTAAAAGTAGATTCAATTTTATTTTTTAAAATTGAAGTCTATCTGTAGATGGCAGCAAAGAGCAGCAGTGTCAGAACATCTTAAACTGTGGCTACACATTTTATGATTTGTGCTACTGCAGCTGGTGGATGTCCATTAATACTGACAGCACCTCGTCTACTGGAAGGTGTCCCTGCCCATGGTGTGTGTGTGTGTAATTAGACTATCTTTGAAGTCCCTTCCAACCCAAACCATTCAATGATTCTATGAAAATTTTGCATTCTGTTGATGGATATAATTGTTTTGATGTCAAGATCTTTTGGCAGCGCTGTTTTCTTTTGGAGGAAGAGTTGCAGCTTTTCTGAGCAAAAAGGATGACACTGAAGATGGGTCTGCACTACATTTGATCACTAATGTGTGTGTAAAAAAGAGATTCTCAGCTGATGTAAAGCTGTCATTGCTCCGCTTGAGAATCCACACTGGGAAGACTTTTCCTGGGGGATGTTGCCAGGAGAATTGTGAAGAAGTGTGGGATGTGAGGGAATTTAAAGATCACCAGGGAAAAGGGGGATTAAAAATGATTAATTAAGTCACTCTTAAGTTTCTCACCCAAAGTAGAGATGCATAAATAGCATTGAATATTAAAAATAATGTTGTTTTTATTGTATAGTATTCAGGCAACTATTGATGTTGTCCTTGAGCTGTTCATTAATTGGAGCACATTGATACAATGGCAATGCCTGGCTTTATGCGGTAGAATACTGTGTATATGAAGTGAGAACATAAAAGAGCAACTGTTATGTAGGTCAGATTGAAACTATATTTCAGAGATGCTTTCTGAGCTGAGGTAAGGTAACAATATTTGACAGAAAGGTAGTTAATTCTGAAGGTACTGTATAAATTTTGCAACAAACAGATCAAAAGGTATTCTTAATTTGTTTGTACTAAAAGAACTGATTGATCTGAGCTTCTTCACATTCGTTATTTTACTTTCAGAAGTGGCTGTATAGTTCAATAAGAGTAACTTCACATAAAAAAGTAGGAGTAAGAAGTATACATCAAACCGTTTGTATCGTGTTTTCCACAGAAAACTTTTAAAAAGAACACTGTGATCAAAGAAGTGAATGTTGAGTGCTGAAATTAAACAATTTTGTGTCCTTTTCAGCTGCAAATATCCTCCCTGACAGTTTCATGGTAGCCTTCAAAAATAAACCCAAAATGCCGTTTTCTTTTATTTTTAATAGTGTTTATATGGCAATAAGATTTGGGGCAGGCACCATGATGATGACAGACCTCCTACTTTTTTCTCCAAATCAGTATCATCTCCTCCATAGTTTGCCACCTACGTATATGCCTGGTGGAATTATCAGTGCTGCACAAAGTTGCAAGCTGAAGTGGGATGTAAGCATGTCTTTTTAATGTGTGGTTAATAACACAGGTGTACTTTGTTTCTTACCAAAACACCAGTGCTTTGTGTGACATACAACAGATCACATATCTCAATAATACTTTAATTTATACACATAATTAGGATTTTTTTTTGCAAATTATACAAAAAAAAAATAAGTATCTGATAATGTATAGAACATTTTCATTATTTTAGCAGTTTTTATGGCTGTAGCTTGTTGATGGCTCCAATCGGCTTTTCAGTCTTATTTCCCATTTTTCAGGGAATAGGGTTTTCCATAGGGAGTTTTTCCATATTCTAACAGAGTTCACTGCTTAAAGGTGCTGTTATGTTTTACTTTCCTGAAATGTCATTTCTTTTAGTTTTAGCCTTTTTACTATTCTGATAATTGATAACTTATTTTAATTCCGACTTTGATTTACCATATAGTTAAAGATAATTGCATGCTACAACTGTCATTAATCAACAGAGTTTTATTCCAGCATGTTACATACTTCCCCCACCATATTTTCGTCATTTTTTCTTGAATTCTGCTTTGCAGTAGAACTGAAGTCTTTGTTCAAGGTGGAGTCCTGAGCTGCCAGCACTTCTGTAATACTTGTAATCACAAAGACCTCTCTTTTGGATTCCTTGGGTTGTGTGCGAAAATGCTGCAGCAGTAGGTGGAACTTGCAAGCTTGAATTGGAAGGTGGGATAAATCGAATCTGCTAAATCAGATCTGTTTGTGCATCCAGGTTAGCATACTGTGAAGGAGGATGCTTTGTAGGAGTAAGAACCTCAGCTCTGTGGTCTATTCCTATCATTGCTGTGAGTTTGCTTTCTACTAGTGTTGTTTTGATTAATTTGTCCTCTTCTTTTAGTCTACCCTTTTCATTGTAAGCTGCAAGCTGTATAAAGTGTTAGTTGAATGAAGGAAACTCTTCAGAACCATTCATGTCTCTTCATCTTGTCTAGCATGTTTTATCATTAATGAGATAGTAAATCCAGAGTTTGCCTGGCCCGTCCTAGTGCAGTCCATCACATTTTAATTTAAATCTTAAGCAAACATTTATTTTTAAATTATCATCCCTTGCACACTAAGAAGGCTCTCAACATAAATACGTTGAAAGCAGTGTTTCCTGATCCATCCTTGAAAGTCTTCTGTGCTGTTAAGTCTGCAAAACTTAGTGAGAATTGAGGTTATCAGTATATATTACATTACTTCAATATTTCTTCTCTTTTGGTTTTCCTTTCAATGGCTTATGCAATCAGTATTTGAAAAACAAACACGCTAGATACACCATGTACAATGATCTGCTTATGAAAGTTTGTAATATTTTCTAAAAAGGATAAAAAGCAAAACTATTTGTCAGCCTTTTCCCCACTGCTTTTACAGATGGAGCAAATAGTATTATTCTCAAACTTTGTCTTAGTGAGTATTGCAATACTGAATATTAGTATTTCTTGTCTGCAAATGTGTATGTGAGAAGTGTGGAACACTTCTAAAATAATTGGTATTTTATCTGAATTCTATTCATTCACTTGAATGAGAATTCAGTAAGATGACAATTTAAGTGGTATATTGATTTCAAATCTGAACTCTCACTTTTGGAAATCGGGAAACAGGCTACAGTGCACTCGACCAAGGGACAATCAATATCTGGAAAATGTGTCAGTTTGCTGCCCAACTGCTCTCTGAGAAGTCTGCAAAATTTGGGCTGACATCTCCTCCTCTAGGAGTAAGTGAAAAATCCCATCACTTTAAATAAGTAATGTTTTTATGGCACTCAGATTTACTTCAGCAAGTAGTTATTAGCCAAAGTACAGTGATGTAATTTTTTTTTTTTTAACTTCTGTGTACAGTATTAAGAAATTAGGAGGACGAGAAACAGTGATAACATTTTGATCTCATTCCTGTTCCACTGAGCTAAGGGAGCACAGAATCAGCTTCTGTTTTAATTACTTTATATCAGCTTATCAGTCCAGCCCAATATCTTCATGGATTTAGCATGTAAAATCCTAATGTGGCATTAGATATTCTTGCATTTTCACCTTTCTGAGACAAATGCCCCATTTTCAGACACTAAACTAAAATACTGAAATCAAGTGAAATCAGTGGCCTTGTACATGACAAATTAATGCATAAATTTCAATAGGTTTAAAGGCATATGATAAATCCAAATGACACCTAAAACACTCAAACATGATAGTCCTGCAATGACAGAAATGTTTTTCATTATTTGAATTGCCAGTCTTTGCATGTCTTCCACTGAAATCGAATAAAATCATACCAGAACACTTGGTACGCTTACAGAACAGGGACTTACACTCCTGCTGAGAAACAATATTGCATGTAAGCACAGTACAGTGAATTCAGCTAGGTGTTTGAAACCATTTTAAACAGATTGTCAGTAGCACTCCTATGAACAGTAACATTCCTTGTTTACATCTGTGTAACTCAAAAAATGTGAAACAATTACATAAATTTATGAAAATGAAACAAAAATCTGTTCTTGATATCATTCTGTCTCTTCTCATGCTTTTGGCACTGTAAATGTTGATTTTTCTAAATGTAAGGAAAACATCATATGAAAACAAAAATATTTATAATGTTTTTTAATGTTTGTTTTCCATGTTATGACTTTCCATATGTTTGGGAAAGGAAGGGGCCTCTGGCTATGTGGATGAAAACCTCAAAGCATGATCTGTATTATCATCAGTTTCAATTGTTAACTCAATAACAGTGCTCTTAGTAATATATTTTTTTCTTATTTTTAAATTCAGAAGTTGAAAGCTTTAAATCCTACTTATGTGTTTTTTATGAAATACAGTTAAACTCTGTGTGAGGGTTTGCCTCTGCCTCTTGTCTTAATACCAGTGACACATCAGTTTGGGTGATCTGCTGGCTTACTTGAGAAGTGCAAGAGTCTCTAAGGATAATGCGCTGATGTGACAGAGGTACACGACTGGTATCACCTGCACGTTGTTTTCAGTTTCTTACTGGAAAAATGACTTCCCCTGGAGAACATGTAAACAACAACACAGGAGAAATCCATTGGACAATAAGATAACAGGGATGCATAGAAAACGAAGGAAACGTTGTGTTTTCTAGGAGGGACACTTTGTATTTTAACATTTGATTTTTGAGTTTGGGAATTGTTTGTGCAGTCCTTACAGGGAATGTTTTCTTTCTGAAATAATCAAAAGTCAGCATATGTTTTGGGAAGGGGCTTTGTGCCATGCTCTCTTTGAAGTGCTGTGCTATTTTTCTGCAAATAGCCAGGGACTGCTGCATAGCTTTACAGAGTGTGGCCCAGATCCTGGGAGCTGTAGACTGACACATACTGTAAACCAAATGCACGCACAAATGGAGAACGCAGTTTGCCTTCTTTTACTTCAAAATTCTTGTGTCCACTGTGAACAGAATTTATTCATCAACGGGAGGAAAAGTGTCATTTATCTGCTTAAAAATTATTGTAGTCCTGTACACACCAGAGACTGGTTATTATCTCTTAAAACAATTTGCACCAGTAGCAGTTATTAATGCAGTTAATGCTTTTAGTTATCTAGAGTAGCATAGTTTAATTGATACTAAAAAGTTAACATGTTCAGCAAAATATATCACTGTTTAATATCATGAATCTCCCGATGTTAATTAATTTATTTAAGCTTTATTCTAATATTAATTGATTGATTTTTCCCTAGTGGCTGTCATTTTTGTTGATGTACTTATGAAAAAGTGCTGGTCTCGTTTAAAAGGCTCAAGTGCATTTACAAACAATGCAGGTTTTTTTGTACTTCTGATGGTGCGGTATTTAATTAAGTTAAAATGCAATTGCCCTGTATACTGGCTTATAAAATACTATTTCTCCCTTTAAACCTTGTTTCCTTAATGGCTGATGGATTTTATATTTGTAATTCTCTGTCCAACTGCAACCAGCATCCTTGTAAGTGCTCAGAAAAGGTATAGATGAATATACACTATTTAAAGAGAACACTGATTTTTTTCTTCTAAAATTGACCTTGGACAGCCTGCTCACACCATCGAATTGATGTGCTTCTCCTGATATTCTGAACACAAAGAAATAGTCTAGCACTGGAGATTTTTTAAGTGGCTATTGCTGCATTTGGTACCACTCAGCTGGGAAAATGCATGCACTGTTATTTGTGCAAAACTCCATCTTTACTGTAGGCAGCTCTCACACAGGCCTTTTGCTTTCGTTTGTGTTTCCTTTCTGCAATGCTGTACTTCAAGTACTACTGCTTTGGTTTTTGTTTTGTTTTGAGTGGAATTCATGAGGTAAGAAGAGGGGAGCTCTTTGTGAATGTGGTCCCAGCAATTGTATCCATCTTCCATTCTTATTACTAGAATGAGTAGATTTTTAGTGCTTGGAAAGGATAAGAAAATGTCTTATGAAGGAATGAGAAATTACCATTTTTGTATATGTAGGAGTTGCTTTCTGCAGGTGGTTGTTGAGGGTACAGCGTTGTGCTTGCCCCAGCCAAAGCTCTTGTACAATTTTTTCAGATACTGACTTATAATTGAACCCACTGAATATTTATGGAAAAATCTGTGGTACTACAAACCCCTGTGCTGACTTTCTTTTTGTACAGGTGAAAGCAGAACACTGCTGTTAAATGAGTTGATTTATAGCAGGAAGATTTAAATAATATTTTGCCAAACTGAAAAGCAGAAAGCAAGCCTTCCTTGCAGTTAATTTTATGCTCAAGTTTGGGATTCCCTGCCTTAAATCAGTTTCTAGTAATTCATGAAGTGGCATAGAAATTCTAGTCTTTGCAAATTGATACTCCCATTTCACTTAGTTATTGTTCACTGAAAAAAAAAAAAAAAAAAGTTGTCAAATTATATTTATAATAATAAAAGGTAGGTATGCTGGCAATCTGGGAGTTGTACCCTCTTTTTATGTGCATGGGACACTTTGGAATTAGATTTGTGTGATTATGGGAAGAATGCACAATTGCAGTCAACAGGGCAGTGTCGGACATTCAAGAAGTAGCACAGAGCTGGAATATCTTTCAGTAAGCAATAGGCTGCAGGATGCAATGAGCACAGATTCATACCTGTATGGGCAAAGTTACTGATTCATGCCAAATATAAGCTGAATGACATCTTGGTTTTTACTGAAGTCAGTAGCATTTGCTGTTTGATAGGACAGATTTTTCGTCCGTTATATTTTGCAATCGGAATTCATAGCTATGTACACTAAAACTGTGTACAATGCTGTAATCTCACAGTGCAATTTGAAGGTAATCACTATTCCTTGTAGAACTTGTGGTCAGAGACAGTATTGTAGTCACTTGCTCTGATGTAGTACATAAAATCTCCTAGAAATGGCTTAGTTGTAATTCATTCTACTTTAGGGCAGAAGAATGGACTAGGCATCTATTAGTAAATGATAATTAAATATTAGGGTACCAGACCCTGCTCGTATCCTAAACAGGAGGTGATTCTGGCCTCATCATCTGTAAATAATTGCAGTTACAAAAAGCAAAATAAAACCTCATGCAAGTATATTTTTGTGAGTATGCAGCTATGTGTTGTTGACTTTTGATGGGCAATGTCAGGAATTATTATATTTCTAATGAATATTTAAAATGAAATAGTATGTATGGTAACATCTCAATATATAAGACCTTGTTTTGCCTGAATGCTAATTATTTTTCACTTATTTTCCCACCGAAAAATAATACATTTTCCATAGACTTTTTATTTTTATTTTTATTTCTCCTGAAGTAGTATCTGGACTCTGGATTTTAAAAAAGGTTTGGAAGCAGTAGACTAAATGACCTCACTATATTCCTTCCCATCCCTCCCAGTAAATTTGAAAAAAGTAGAAAAGTTCTGAACATTGGAAGGGGAAATATTCCATAGCAAGAATGTATCGTTGTGCTGCAGAACAGAAAAGTAGGGCTTGGTGGCCAGATGCTTGTGTAACGTCAAATATTTCATATCAGTGTGTGCTGCTTTAGAGTCCGACACCAGAATTTGTGGATGCTAGCTAAGGTGCTGTTTTGTGAATAACTCCAGTGAATAAATCACTGAATCATGTCCCTTGATATACAGCTAGCTAAGAAGGTGTCTAGCAGCCTGTGACAGCATCTTACCAGGTGTAGAACAGCTGTATTTTTGTTGAAGGAATTGGAGCTTCTTTACTGAGCTATACGATGTGTGTCAAATGATAACCTTAAATAACCTTAAATAGCATCTTCCCTTATCCGAGTGTAATGCACATTGAGAGAGGTGATGGAAGAGAAATGGCCATTGTTTGCAATGCCCCAGTATTGCTCTGTAAACTATGTGAACACCTAAATGCTGTAAATGTACTTTTTGGTATAGCGCTGCTACAAATTTACAGTTCAAGTTGGCTTAAAGTATTGCTCCTCATTCCCATGTTACACTTGCTATGTTAGAAATTATTTACTGTTCCGTAAGGTTCACTAAACTCAACGTATGGAGAAGCAGCACAACAGAAATGTCTGATAGATTTATTGGAGTAGAAGAAGCTGTAGTCTAACATGAAAATATGAATTGCAATGACAAGGTGAAACCTGTGAAATGGAAAAAGGAATAAACAAAACCCTTCCAACAACCTCCTGATCAAACCCTGCAGTTACAGTATTTTTTCCAGTATTCAAAATCAATGGAGAAAGTCTAATCCCTTTGTAACAATAGCAACAGTGAAATCTGTTGCTACATTGAGATGACGACTGCAAAGGAATTAAGCTTTATGGATTAAAATATTGCAAATTATGTTTTCTTTTTTTTTTTTTTTTTTTTTTTTTTTCAGCGAACTGAATAGATGTGCTCAAGTGCATTTATAATAAACAAACAAAGAAAAAAAAAAAACCTACCATCTGTCTATAAAAGCAGAATTTGACCACGGGGTATTAAATCAAATTTAAAAGAAGCTTTTACAATTTCACATTATTGGGAAACTCTGGCTTCACTATTGCCTAATCCTGTTTCAGGATTTTCATTGTAAACAACTTTCTTGTGACATTTCTATCTGAAGAAAAAAAGTCATGACCTACTTCAGTCTAATACTGTATCTGAGTTTGGGGCCAGTGTCAAACAATGGAAATACACAATCTTGAATGAAAGTTCCCTCTTCTCCTATGCAGTCACAACTTTTTGTATTCCAGATGTGGATTTCTTCTCCAGTATTTGCTTGGATAAAACTCCCGCTCGATTTGTCCTGAAGGTATTACTTCTTATTGCACTCCGAGCACTGAATTCATGCACTTGCCTGTTGTTTTTGAATTTACGGCAGCACTTGGGTGTGATGTACATAAACCTACAAAGCATAGAGCTAAAAGCAGACACAAAGGGAGCAGAAAACAGTTATTTTTAGATTGCAAGTCAGAGTAACAGCACTGTGCTTCCAAACAGAAGGTGTCTCCTTCCCTTCTCCCTTGCTGTCTCTCCCCAGCGGGATGATCAGATGGGCAGTCACATCAGCTCCTGTGCCTATGGAATTGCACAGGGATCCCATATAATGTGCTAACTCAGCAAGAAAACGTGCGCTTTTCCTGGTCTAGTTCTCTGGTGATTCAAACAGCCTTTGCTGTGCAATTAGGCAATTGCCAAAGCAGATGCAGAGTAAGTGATGGGACTGCTTGAGGAGATTTGGGAGGGATTAAGGCCTCATCTTTCTGATGCTGGTGAGAGGTTAACTGGGCTAAGGCTGTAACGTGAAACGGCCTTCTGTGGCTTTTATAGCACTGGTGTATTTTCATTCTAAAACTTAGAAATGCGTACCCAAGAAAATATGAAAATATCCTCATTTGATTCAGGGATTTGAAATTGTATTCTATATTTTAGTAATCCACAAAATCACATGTTCTGGCTGTCTAGTTTTCTGGTTCAAAATAGCGAGTCCTGAATGCATTCCAATCAGGGACTGATGAATCTTAATTGAGCCTCAACCAGATGGTACAGTTCAAAGGTATAAGCAAAAATGTGCTTCTGCTTCATTTTTAAGCCTTACATTAGTGTGCTTACCGTGGGAGAAACAATATTTTTTTTCCTGCCACTTTTTGTTTGTGTCTCAACCTAGCACTTCTCAGAAACAAATGGACTTAATACTTAAAATAAGTACTAGCTTCAGCAAGCTTCTCCAAATCCTGTGTAATTTTAGGCAAATTAAGAGGTTTCACAAATATTTGCTAATGATATTCTCCAAAATATGCCAAGCTGGAATCACAAAGATTTTTAAGTGGTTGTATTACCTGGAATATATACTTTTACATACACTTTTCAGAATTTCCACTTTGTTCTCTATTTAATGTCATATGAGGGCCTACCTGCCTTTGTGGAAGTAATATTATTACGTGATGTGAAAGCAGTAATTTGATGCCTAAATAGCATTTATTATTCATAGGATTATTATGTGGAGATGATGTTTTCTGCAGTAATGTTGTTATTGCACATTATGCAGACACATTTGATAATGGTGTGGTAAAGTACCGTGAGTTAGCTATCAAGGCTCAACTAGTAATATTTATCCTCTTCTTTCCTGATGCGATCAGCTTTTCCAGTAGGAAATGAATTTTGCTCAACCTTAATTAAGATGCACTGACTTAGAATTAAGTTTGCTATTCACATCTGATCAGGATATGATTTAGAGTCTTTTTCCTACTTACTGATAAAGCCCAGCCACAAACACTCCCCTTGCAGCAGTTGGTCGTGCAGTAACCAGATCACTTGCACGGCCAGACTCATGTGCTCAGAAATCTGCAATAACTATGGCCAAGTAACAGCATCTTGGTGTGCAGGAATGGAGCCCATGAAATAAGACACACAGTTTTGTACATGTAGGCTGGATTCTTCCACGGCAGGATTATTCTTCATGATAGGGCTGTATGCAATCTTGCTTTAAAAATCTCTAGTTAGGAGCTCTCCAACGCATTCAGAGTTTCCAGAAAATGAGAGGTAGCATTTAATTTCTCAAAAGTTGCCTTTAAAACAACTGCTGTAATAAAACACAAAGCTAAGTCTTGTGTTCAACCAAAAAAAAAACACCAAAAAAAGACAACAGAGGGGTGTTAATGTGGCAAGAATGACATGTCCCATGAATTTTACAGCAGAACAAGAGAGATTTAAGGCATTTTAGTTTTCCTGGGAAGCAAAGTAGCAAGGCCAACCAGAAATGCAGAACAGTATGTTGCCTACCTCAGCTTAATAGTGTTGCTTATAAAAACAAATCACATTTGTCAGTGAGAGAATAACTTTTGTGAGGTTTCAGTGCTCCTGGAATATTTGCCAGGCGGTAGTTTGGATTCCTGCTCTGAGATTCCATACCAGCCCAAATTTTACGTGGGATTTAAATGGGTGCCTAATACAGTGATGCGAGCTCGGCTGAAGCTTGACAAGTATTCGTGATCCAAATATGCCAGTATAAAAGTGACTTTGATCTGTTCAAACTGTGCTCCAGATATCCTTGCAGTGCTGTCATTTGTGTTTCAGAATATTTATATATAAATAATTGCAGAGATTTATTTTCTCCATTATTCACATGCTGCAATTTTTGCACAGTTTGTGCAGACACTCTGGAGTGGTTTTATGTTCTAAGTATTTTTTTCCTTAACTTTGATATTTAAATGTTTGTCTCAAGAGAACTCCTTCTTGGCTCTTCTCTTCCAAAGTACCTGCAGGGCCCCAGCACAAGTTGCCAGCGTAAATCGTTGCGCAGATGACAGAAGCAAAAACTGCTGCGCTGCATATCAAGAAGTACACACCACCCCTCTTCTTTTCTACAGGTACCACAGGCAGATGGGGATTCAGGGGTAAGGCTCAGCAGTTAGGTGTTCTGTTGATCACTCTGCAGTTCTTATTTGGGTCTTATTTCCTACACTCTACTGTATTTTTATTTACTCTGCAAATATTTGTTTGCTGTTCTTCGTTAGTGTGAGGATTTCTAATATTGTTGCTTCCTGTCAGTGTTCCTTGCTGCTATTATTTATTATTTATTATGCTATTATTTCCTATCCATGTCATCACTCTGTTCCCCCAAGAGGTTTTTACTGCAGTGGGATTGTTTTTCCCAGGTATGCTGCAATGTCGGCAATTGCCGTAAGTCACAGTGCATGTTTAAATTTGTCTCCCTTCAGCTAAGCAGTTATGTTTGATTTCAGAGTTAAGTGTGTTCTTAATGCATAGGCACTTTGTGCTATGTTGTACGCCTCATTGTGGCTTCAGTTTGGAGCACTTCTTTTTACGTGTTGCATAGCTGAGGTCCCTGTTGGTCACTGCCCCACAACATCACCAGATGGAGGAGTTCAGAATCTACACGTCTTAAAAGTCTCATTTTTTGTTTACCTATTTTTTTTTAATAATATATATGACAACTGTTGGAAATCAGAGTAATAATTTCTTTTGTTTTGTAAAACTTTCTATTATAAAGCAGAGGAATGTGTTATAAGAAGTTATTTGTATAATATTTTATGTAGAGATAGTGAGAAAGTGGTACACCTACATGTCTCTATTCCTGTGGTTGTTTTGCAGACTTCTGATTTCTGAACAAAAGTGTTAGTTTACACAGTAGAGCTGCACAGTGAACTATTGTTAAACGAATTTATGTTAGGAATCGATGGGTTGCAACATTTCGAGGTGGTCAGATAGCTTCCAGTATACTGAAAAAATAGAATACGCTAGATTTATATTCTGCTGGAACATATGTTGCCATTGCTGTGCTCTAATGCCTTGTCACTGCTGTCTTTCCCAGTGATGCCAAGGAAAAAATGCCAAATATTAAACTGGAAGTTGTATAGTATCTCGCAGTAACAACAAGGTTAAAAAAAAAAAAATACAAGCCCTTCCTTTGGCCATGAGCCTCAAGAGGGAGTGAGATTGTGCTGTTAGAGTGTTAGGGCTTGTTAGGGTTTTGCAGTTATCTTTGTAGTGGTGCTGGATGTGGTTATGATGACAATTCTAGACAGAGTACTGATTAAACACTGGTTTCTTTAAGTTTACCACTATTCATACATTATGCAGTCATTGAAGAAATCTCTCTCTCTCAAACTGGCATAAGAATTGGGGAAAGGGAAGCTCTGGTAATTTTCACAATTCTGAATTAAATTCTTGGTGGAAATAGTCTCACTATTTGTGTTTTGGACAACTGGATTCTTAAATGTAAACTTATAGTCTTTCTTAAATGGAAGAGGCTACAATGGGGAAAAAATGCTATTTTAGATGGAAGTCATTTCAAGTATCTGTTTTCAATGGCACTTTAAGAAGGCTTAGCTGGATTAGGCATGGGCAAAAAGCTTCTTTGTTGATTCTTCGGGCTTTCAGAGTGGCTTTATTTTTCTGGCATTAATGTTTGTACATTCTGTGCAGAATAGATGTGGCTTAAGTGTTTGACAGCTCTGTCTCACTCTGTGATCTGCTGAGTTTCTGTTGCTGATCGTGCCTGTTAGTGAAATGTATATTCACATTACCCTGCTTGACAAAGAGCAGTGAAGCACAAGTGTCTCCTGATGAGAAGCTTCCACTTCCAGTAAGAAGTGCGTTATTTCTGCCCCGGCTGCAGGGGCATTTTCCAGCTCTGCTAATTTCACATTCGAGACTGCGTAGGATGCAAAAGGAATTAATGTCACTAGGGTAACCTGCTGCCTAGTTGCCAAAGAAAAGCCTGCTTTCTCTAAATCATTTAAAGAAAACTCATTGCTAGTATAGCTTGCCCACTTAATACCTGATTTATTTGCTTACTAAATGCATCTGCATGGTACTTGTTGCTGTTGTGGAGAGGAGTAAAACTCCTAAAAGAGATCGTTTGAGGATTTTAGTCAAATTATTGGCCAAATGTGTAATTCAAATAACCATTGTTACTGTCCAGAGAGGTATAAACTAACGTGAAGAGGGGCACCAGGTTAATTTTCTGAGATGTGATTCCTAATGGTATCAGTGATGTGGCAGTTCTGTGCCACCTGCTCCAGCCTTTTTCCTCTCCCTTCACTGTGGAAAATCAGGAATTGTCCCACTACTGTCAGCATGAATCTTCAAATTCTCTAGGGCTCTGATACAGATCTGTGATCCACTTTTCAGCCTTGCTAATGTCTCCGTATCATCACAATCTTCACACCATTCGTCCTCTCAGCATGATGTCAGACTGTTTCCCCACAGACTCCTTCCACTTGCTTCAGCAGGAATATTCCAAAAGAACAACGTGTTCATTTTCTTCAGTTGTAGAAGCTTCCTGATTTTTACAAAAGCACGATCTATTGATGGTGTATCCATACCACCTCACCACAGCCTACAAGTACTGATGGCTTTCTCTGCAGATTTGACAGGCACATTTATACATCAGATCATCAGATAGCAAGATTGTGAAGGTGTGTTTTACAAGTGACATTTCAGTATGACTTTGGATGCAGTGTGTATGGATCTAATTCCATATTACTTGCCTAAGGGTACAGTTCTAAAATTAAATCTCTGCAAGTACCAACAGAAGCTGACAATTGCTTTTATCATCGTAATTTTAACCACAATTCGGTGATCTTTATGCACATTTCAGCAACTATCTGGAAGCATTAGGAACTGCAGCAGATTTAATTTCTGTACCTAAGAACTATTTCCATAATTTCATAAAATGTTATTGGTAGGAGATGAGTGCTTTAGTATTTGTAATTAATATACAACTTCCCACTGGCGGTTTAATTTTTTTCTAAAGCCAAACTTGGCCATGTTTTCATTTGCTTCATGTGCTAACTAACGTTCCTGTATGACCAGTGGCAGCAGGCCAGTGTAGATAGGTGCTCAGAGGTATGTCTCTGAGAGTTTTACCTGATGAGGGTCTGCAGATCAGCTCTCTAACTAGGTGGCCCAGTGTGCTGAGTTTCTTCTCTGCACACTAAAAGGGTGCGGAGCTTCTGTGAAGCCCCTTGGCTCCCTGGCTGGATGCATGCCTGCCCTGGCATTAGGCAATACCAGATGGTGGCAGCTCCCGAGGGCCCAAGGGGCAGCGAAGCCCAGGCGTGCCTTGCCTCGCTGTGCAGGTTGCAGGGAATCACTTAGGGACTCCTTTACGGCACAAAAATCCCCAGCTGGGGGCTGCAGATGGTTTTCACTCTCATTAAGCCTTTTGTGCAGCACAAAGGAGGCAGGACAGCCCAGAGAACGTGTCCTGCAGATTTTGGCACCTAGGGTGATTCTTTCAATTAATATTTCCACCTGCTGCACAGTAATCTGTCCAGAAGTCCTGTGAAACATCGCATTTCCATCCCATGTGAATGGTCTTCCAGTAGATCTTCTTAGCATTTTTGTTTGGCTTTTAAATCGTCATGACAAAGAAACTCTTATTTTGGGTATTCAGCTTGGCCTGTTGTCTTTCAGATAACTGAATTGCTGGGAAAGTGAGAAATTTCATATAACATAGAACTGCATTTCTTGCCGTTTTAACACTAAGTCACCAGTGTCCAAAGTTAGAGCAGCTGAAAATCCCTTTTGTAGAGGATGCATTCTTATGCCAGTGTGTTGTAGGTTCTTGTCGTAGGCATAACTGCAAGGGCAGTAACTGGAAGTTTTGGATGTCCAATTTATTTTTCATGGTAAAAGATTTTTAGAATTCATAGTTTTGCAGTTTTCTTACTAAACCATTTTGTGGGATGACTGAAACTTGTTTTTTCTCCAGTGAAATCATTTCCAAGAACAAGTAGCACAAACATTCTTTGAAAGTTTTAATCTTCTAGTACAGTTTCTGCTATTTTGACAGGAGAGTAGAAGAATGTTTGTAACTTTCATCCAGTAAAAGCTCTGTCTAAGACACTTTGTAACTTTAAACAGGTATTCCTCAGCCCAGAAATGTCCTCCCATGCATTGCACACTTCAGGTCTCTGATACAGAACATTTTTAGAGCCTTAGGGGACACAGTAGGAATCCCCACTTCGGCAAAGTTGATTTCATATTTCTCTCACTGTTTTATTTTGTATTGTATGCTCAGCAAAGGAGAGGATGTGGGTCCAGGCAAGGGAAAAAAGAGCCCTAGAGTCAGAAAGAGGGGAAAAAATGTTTGCTACAGAAAAGCAGGCTGTTTGTCTCCATCTTTGAGTCTATTGAAGGTTAACTACTCATTTCCTCAGCACATGGCTCTGAAAAGTTAGCCTCTTCCTTAGCAGCACAGCGCCTGTAGATGTATGAGCATCCATGGAGACAAGAGAAATAGCAATTTCTTTATGAAGTGGCTTTTTATTCTACTGTGCACTCAACTCCATTCAGTAACAGCCATGTCTAGGAAAATTGAAAATAATCCCAAACCATACCAAAGACATGGGAACTGTTCATAAAGAACTGTATGTGTAGCATGAAATACACATTTAGCAGAAATATAAGCAGAGAAATTGACAGCTTTGTAGTTTCTGAAAAGTAGTAGTGCTGAATTTCTACAAATACCTTGTGTTTTACTACTGTTGTGATTGCTGCCTTTTATGTATGGGGAAGTTGAGGGGATTTTATAGGTTCATATAAATTAACACTTTTGCTCAGTGGAAATAAGATTTATTTATTTTTTTTTTTTTTCAAGCACAGGCGCAAGGACATTCTCAAAATCCTTTTTGAGGGAGAGAAACATGAAAATCCAGTGTCTGATTTATGCAGGTTTTTTTCATTTGACAGATGAGAAGTCTTAACTTAAAGACAGCCTGCACTTGTGTCACACCGTCAAAGGGCTTTTACAGCCTGCAAATCCACTGAGAATAATTCATTAGCTAATGGCTTTCATCTTCTCAGTTTCTCATCTCCTCATTATAAAAATGTCACGATAACCAAAAACAAAGCACAAATAACTATAAATGTTATGAAATTCTTGGCATCACACATTCTTTTTTCCCCCTTTGATCTTGTTTCAGGAAGTAAAATAGGCACTATGTTATCCGTACCAAGTGAAGCTACCACCAAAGAGAGAGATGTATTTGACAACACCCAAATCGCTACTAACCTGTACATAATCATCTGAATTTGAGCCTTTAATGTAAATCTAAACAGATATAATGCAGTAGTACAGTATTCTTCAGTATAAAGGGCCAGACTAATCAGTCGCACTGACCATTTGCACCCTTAGCGTATATAAGCTATGCTGTAAGCACCAATACATGTGCACAGGAAGCAACTGAAAGAAAGTGCAAAGGTTTTAGATAGATGGAAGGATGTTGATGACTGTCATGGCTTGACCTACTTTGGAACAGAGCCGCATACGCCCAGATCTGGAGCAGTTCGTCTCGTGTCGTGCAGAAGAGCTGTAGAACAAATTCCCTTGCGCTGTTGAAGCCCAAGGCAGATGTGCCGTGGGCTTCCATAGAGAAAGGATTTCAAGGCCAGGGATTTGGGAATACGCTACAAGCTGTACAAAACTGACTTTGTATTTGGATATACATTCATACAGTTTCCAGCTGGTTATTCTCATGAAATAGTTTCTAAAGCGACCTATTTAGTTGGCCATGTATTGGTTGATACAGAAAACAGATGTAGAATACGGAATATAGTTAGGACTGCCGTGCTCCTTGCTTGTGGGAAGACTTTGACTTTATAAAACTCAGACCAGACAGCAGAGCGTGAGGTGTTGGCTCAGTAACAGCAACCAGGACCTGGGTCACCCAGGACCGGGTGTGTGTGCGCCCATTGCTCCTGCTTTTGTTGGGCTGCGCTGCTGCGGCGTGTGTCACATCGCCGCTCCTCTGCTGCTGCAGCGCGTGGTTTGAGTTTTCATTGCATTCACGCGCCTGTGGCCACGCTTCCCCACGCAGACACTCGGGGACAAAGAACGAGGCAAATGGGCGAGTAAGTCGGGAACGCGGAGCCGACTGCACCAGCCTGCTCGCAAGCAGCCAGGATCATTGAACACTGAGGAAATGGGAAAGGACGGCTCTTCTGCGCCCGGATGACACGGATAACAGTGCTGAGAACCGTGAGTGAATTCGGAAAAAAAAAGAAAAAAGAAAAAGAAAGAATAACGCGGAAATTGGCATTTTAGAGCGGCTGCAGCTCAGGGGGAGCTGCCCCCAGGCGCGTACCGGGGGCCGGGGCCGTGTGGCGGCGGGGGCGGCCGCCTTCCTCCGCGGCCTCCCCCCGGCCCCGGCGCCGCCCAGGCCCCGCGGGGCTGCGGCCCGGGCCCGGTGGCGCTGTCGGGGGCGGGGGCCGGGCCGCGGCCCCGGCGCTGAGGGGAGGCGCTCGCCCCGCCGCGGGCGCCCGGGGGCCGCCGCCGCCGCTGCCGCAAGGACGGGGGGGTCCGGCCGCCGCCCTCCGCCGGAGCCCGCCGCAGTGCGCTGAGGGGAGGCGAGGTGAGAGGAGAGGAGAGAAGAGGAGGGGGCCGGGCCCGGGGAGGGTCTGGGGGGGCTCTGCGCTCGGCCCCGGGGGTCTCAGAGCCGTGTGCGAGGCGCGGTGGCGGCGGGGAGGTGGGCTCCTGCGCCCCTCCTGCGGCTTGCTGCTGCTGTACCGGGGAGATGCTCCCTTAGCACGCCTGTTTTGTCTGCTAACCTCTCCGTGCTCGTGTCGGTGCAAAGCGGGAGGGTTATCTGGATGGAAAATAAAAATCGTTTCTAGGCCGTGTGGTACCAAGATCTGGTGTGTGTGTGTGTGTGTGTGTGTGTGTGTGTGTGTGTGTGTTGCATGTAGACAGTAATAGTTACATAATTTAATCTTTCTTGGTTTGCTACCGAATAGATGGCAGGAGCGCATAGAGTGTATTTATACCATCCTCCTTTCCTTTCTGGGATGCTCTGTGCACAAGTCCCCGCACTGCGTTTGCGGGAGATGCAGCCCCCAACGCCTCCCATGCCCGAGCCCCGGCAGCAGCTTTTGCTTGCTTCCCTCACAGCCAGCCAGGGCGGCCTCCTGCATGCTCTGAAACTTCTCTTCTAGCTCCTTTCCTCCCCAGCCATTATATTGCATCAGAAAAATAAAGTCACGCCAGTCTACTTCAGTAGAAATTATTCACAGCACTAAGAAATCTGTGTTGGGGATGGATTAAAAACAAACAAACCACACAACACACACCTTCTAACTACATGCAGATGCCCAGTTTCCCCAGCTGTTAGACTCCTTTGGAAAAGTCCTCTGCTGGCGTGGTTGCAGCATCAGACCCGAGGTATGATGTCAGTATCAGCATCCAAAAGGAGCAAACCCAACGCTTCCTTTCTGTCACCACCACTCTCCAAAAATCCTCTCATGTCAGCTGGAGATATCTCAGAGCATGTCAGGTGCTGTCCTGCACGTGTGTATCGATTTAGATATCCATCCCTGTTCATGTCTGATGCTGGAATTTAAACTTAGCACCGTAAAATGGACTCTGAGATTGCACAAAGTTCGGAGGCACCATTTTGATGTCATGCTTAGTAGCAGTTTAACTCCAGAGAATTGTGGCTGGAAAGCGCTTGGTTCACCTTGCTTTGGCACCAGGAGAAGGCTGCCTGTAAAGGCAAACTTGTGGCATAGCTCGGTCCTGCTGGCTTGGCTGGAGTGCTCACATCTCCCCACGAGGACCCTCAGCCTCCCTTAAAGACTGTCTTTGCTATCTTGCTATTTATTTTTAAAGGCAATTTAGCTAATGGGCACTTCTATTTGCTTTACACTTGCTGTGTTTTTTCAAACCTGTTAAATTCACAGTGTTACGCCTTTAAGAAACCTTGTGATGTTACAGTGGCTGCCAGCCAGAACAATATACTGGTTTGTCAGATTTCCCGAGAAGAAATGGAATAAATTTTCTTTTTCCCACTTTATAAGATTAAATAGTAATGCCTAATTGAAAAAATTAATAGGCTTTTTTGTTTTCTTTGTGGGCCACTGTTACTCAAACTGCAGATAAGGCTCCAGTATGCTGTAAAACAAGGGACTTTCTGAGTCTGGGACTGAATCTGCTTATTGCATTCTTGAATAATTAAATATAATTTGTTTTCCATTTTATCTTTTTTTAGTCCGACTCAGCATTTTTTATTTTTTTTTCTAAAAACTCTCCCTTTGTCAGACAGAAACAGGATGCTTAGGGTATTGCATTTATTCCATTGACTACCAGGTACTAACTTAAGGGAGATAGTGACAAAATACCTATTTGGGTATCGGTACTTAATTGTTGAAAATGAGATGTAAATGTGTGTTTAAAGTTAATTACCATGCCCAAAGCTTATGTTCAAGAGCATAGCCAATGGTGCTGCCTTTCACAGTATGGGATGCTCAGCGTGGCTGAGCCTGGTGATGTTGATGGTGTTGTGGTGTCATCGTGCCTGGCCTGCTCACTCTGCCTATCGCTGACCTTTTGGTTATGTTGTGCAGGGGAAAGGCTGGAGTGAAGGTGCTCACCAGCAGGCAGAGCATTAACTTCAGTGCCCGTCAGGTGGAACCACTGGTGAATAAAACACAGTGAATTGTCATGTGGTGTTTCAGGGCTTAAAAATAAGGGAAAGGCAATGGACAAGTGACTTAAATGTTTCCTATAGAAGTCCTCCTCCAGCGTAAAAGGAAAGGAGACAAACTCCTGTGTGCGTGGAAGCCTGTGTGTTAGCACTCTGAAGCTAATGACCCTATATGAGGTGTTTGTCTAACCATACCAGGGCCCTTGCAGGGTGAGAAGTACGTGATTAACTATCATTATTATAAATTGGTATTTGAGGTCAGTGTCTAGGAAAAGTTCCACCTCATTTCCACTGAAATTGAAGAAAACTGTGCACTATTTATATGGATAATGATATCAGGCCTCTGTGGCAGCTTGTTCATGGCCAGTTGGAGTACCAGTGATGTTAAAGAAGAGGTAGAAAACACCTTTTTCTCTGGCCAGAGCAAAAGTGATGATAAAGCTTTGTGTAGTGTGGGCATGTGCTGCAAGGGCACGTCTTCATGGGGTGGGATCAGGAACCTTTGTCCTCAAAGCTTGCCTGCCGCTGCCAGGTGCTGATAGCTTTTTGAGGTCTAGAGCACGCTGTGTGTTTGCAAGTGATCTGGGCATGGAGGCTGAAAGGTACCGGGACTGACAGGTTCCATTTTGTGGAAATCCAGCTTGTAATGGAATTGGGCCTACCTCCTGGGATTGAGGTAAGGCGAGGAGAAATTTTCTGTTGAAATACTGTGGTACTTGTAGAAGAGCTTAAGGAAAACTTTCTAAGTGTTATTTGCTTTAGAGAAATATAGCTGCTAAGTTAAGTAGCAAAGAAGAGTGCTCTCTTCTGAGCATCTTGGTGAAACGTCCAAGTTTTCATATTAAAAGACTGCAGCTGGGTCGTGAATTCTCATGGGAGGTACAAGCCCTGGACTCTTAATTTGAGATGCAGTCGCTCGTGTTACAAGTGCGCAACAAGTGTTTCTGTTGTTCCCTCCAGCACCTAGGAATCCTGTTATTTGTTTTGATCAAGTTGATGTTAGGCTTCCAAAGCTCTGCTGACGGGATGTACGAGCTCAGATGTCAAGGCAAATGGCTAGTTATAGCCTTCATATCTTTCTGTCTTACTTGCCCAGGGCTGTTGATTTTCCCCGTGATACTGGGGAGAACATTTCAGTGACTGTGGCTGAGCCTTGTTGGGGTGTGGATGGTTACGAGTCTGGATTGCTTGCGTCATGTTACATTTACGCAGTTTTGTGTCACAACTGTATGTGTATTTTTATGATTGAGGAGGATTGGTATGTTGATACAAACGTTGTTGAATGGACAACAGCACTTGTATTTACTGATTTGTTTTGTACCTTTGTCCTGAAGTATGTGATTTTGAAAAAACAGAAAATGGCATTTTCTTAAATAGTAGTTTTGAAAGATAAAAATGAATTTATCTCTCTTTATTTAAAAATAATTTTTGAGAAATAAAAATAAATAAACATATGAAAAAGGTTATTTTCTTACACTTTTCTATGTGGCACAATTGTAGCATGTATGTGTTCTGGAGAAGCGATTATAATTGAAATGAATTTGAAATGGAAATGTGAATTTGGCATTATTTGTCCGAAAGACCTGATCAGTATGGTCAAGCCGAAGTCAGTGGTCAAAGTAGTGCACTGTTTGCCCTTTAGAAATATTAGGGAAGTACCCAAAAGTGGATGCTTGGTGGTCTGAGCTATTTGCTTTGGGAGCGGGTAAGGAGTGGAGGGAGTTGTCGTGACATAATTAATATTTTGGGTTTTGTTCTTTGTATCAGCAGTGGAAATTATCTGGGAATTGTCTGGGAATTATTAGCCCTTGGTAATAAAGAAAAGAATGTTAAAATTGAACAGTGAAATATATAGCAGAATCGTTGAGCTGGTGGTTCTTGATGCTGGTGTACAACAAATCACAAAATGAGGAGGAAAACCGCAGAATTGTTCAGCTAGTTTAGGTGATTTGGTTCCGATTTCTTAGGGGCATGCCTCTGTTCCTCTGAGAAGCTGCACAGGGACACACAGTCTGATTTGCGGACTTCTAGTCATAAAAACTTTAATAACATTGTCAATATGTCTATATGCCTTGTATTGACCACAGCAGAAAGATACGAGGTAACAACAATTAACATTTACATAATAAGCCCACCTAAATATTGCATGGAAGACAGTCAAATGTGTTCTCTTAAGTGCTACGATGGCCAGGATCCATTGGCTAGGATCCTCTTGAAAATCAGATTAAAAGTTTCTGTGCGTGACAAATACAATGTCATTAGTTTAAAAATTCCCTGAAGGCTGGTATTGTAATTAGATGAGCCTGAAGCTTACAGCAGTAAAATTCATTTTCCTCCAGGAATGACAAACAGCATCTTTTTTAAAAAGAAAAAATAAAATACATTGACTGATCCTTGTCAGAGCGAGTAACCACGGTAGGAAAGAAGAGTTTGCCAGGAATAAATGTGACAGCTGAAGCCACAGCTCCTTACAGTCAGCGGGGTGGCCCAGCCGCAGGATGGTGGGAAGCAGCAAGATCTGCAAGAGTCCTGCTGAAAGAGTACTGACAAGTGATCATTCATGAGGTGCCTAAGTGGGGATGCATGTTACAGGTGCTGAGTATTCGCAAAAATAGCCACAAAAAATTACAGAACCAGCAACTCATTTTGGATCTTGTTTGTCACAAAAACGTCCTCCCATCTTTGGGTGATTCTTTGTTCTTTCAAAGAGTGTGAAATTTGTAGTTCTAGGCTACAGCATTCTGGCTTCAAAAGCTGTGCTTGTGAAGCTGTGTGCTCTCTTTAGTTAAGATGTATTTTAAAGCCAGCTATTCTGCTCAGTTGGTTGTGTTAATTTGCTGCAGCATTACTGGTTTGAATCTTTGAAGCTGGTACTTTGAGAAAATAGTGATTCTCTCATACGAAACAGGAGTAGAGACTGTGAACTCATCTCTTTAAAATGCAACCACAGCTACATAAAAACATCACTTATGTTTCTTTGCTTACTGCTCTAATAAAGATACCTACATTGACTAAATGAACGTAAATATTGTTATCAAGGACGTAATTCCTCAAATATTTGTATTGCGTAGGAAAATTACAAACCTGACTGTGGTGGGCTCTCTGAGACTGTTGAAACTTTGGTTGGGGTGAGCAGGGCTGTCGAGGTACCTGCTGTCCAGCCACTTGAAAGTAGCGTGGATCAGACAGATCAGTGTTTTGTGAGAAGAGCATTTATCATGTATGCCACGTGGCTTCAGCATCTGTTCCCTGGCTTGTTCTGTGTACAAGCAGAGGTACAGCCCTAAAGGCAAGGCTCTATGTTTTGGGGTTAGAAAAGGCACCAATTCCATTCTTGTTTCCAAGAGAGGAAAAAACAAACAAACAAAAAACCCCAAAACCACTCTCCTCTTGATGAGAAAACAAAACTTAAGAAGATTTATTGCCTATTGTTGTTTCAAGTGTATGTGTCCATAAATATGTACATATACACCTTGTTTCATAAAACTTCTGGCTTCACGTTGCAAGTAATGTCATGTTGAGTAACGTCCAGATCATTGCAAAAATGCTGTGAGGATCTAAGTATGTGTAGAAAAGTATCAGAACTAGAATAAATGCCAGAGTTCATTGTTGTTTTCAACTATGTTTTTGACACAGATGCTTGCCTGGTAATCTCTGTGTGAAGTGATGGCATCCTTCTGTTTTTCTAAAACGGTTTCACCGTTTGTTTTGGAAGGTTTTTTTGGTTTTATGTTATTTTCTTTTTGTTTGTTCGTTTGTTTTTGTTTTATTACTGATATTAATAGAAACTGCAGGCAGGGACATAGACTTAAGTACTGGATTTCTAGCAAAGGCAAATTAATAAGGTTTTGGTTTAGATGTACTCCAGAAAGCTTTTTTTTTTTTTTTTTTAATTGTCTGTATTACACTTGTTATGTTTGCCTCATCGTGATGGGAGAAATCACCAACTGAAACCATCAGCTGCCAATGCTTTAAGAACATGAAGTCAGGAGATTTGTAGCTCTTCTATGGCTTGCTGTACGCTTTTCTCAGTTTACAAAGAGTTTGAGGTATTGTAGACACAAGTACGTTCAATGCCTCTTGATATAAGCTTTATCAGTCTTCAGTTAGCCATAAAGAGACAGTCCTTGCTTTTTTAAGGAAAAAAAAAAGGCTGACAAGTTTTGTTTCTTGTTTCTGAGGATAAATGTATTTCTGTTACGTTTGCTGATTATAAATGTATGGGGTAAATAAAATCAATGTAAGGAGGACTAATATATGTATGTAATTTTATTACTTTAATGGGAGAAGTACCTCATGTTGGCAAGAATGAATCTCCTGTTTCACAGCTTTTTATCTTACTGTGAATGTGTGATTAGTGTTTATTTTTTTTTATTCAGTACTGAAGCCCATTTTGGCTCTGCTCTTAAAAGAAAAGATAAGCCACAGGTCTCATGCCTTTCACTGTGTCTCCTTTCCAAGGTTTGTGATGTTACTGTTACCAAATAAGTCTTTTTCTTTCCAATGTTTTGATAAAAATCCACCCAAACAGAAGAGGAGACTGCTGTGAAGGAAAAAAAAACAAAACACAAAAAAAACACAAGAATAAACACTTAAACTCTCAAGTACTCAGCCTGGAAATATAGAAGGACTTTTCCTCAAATCTTTCTGCTCTTCAGTTTTATCTGAGGCTCTCATACACTCACACATTTCTGACGGATTAATGTCATTTTTTAAATTCATGACATCCCTTTTGTAATGCCTAAGACAATGTTGGCTATCTGTATATTTGACAAAGACTTTCTTTACTAAAATATGCATTGATTAACAATGTGTGAAACAACATAATGGAAATAATCTTCCTAAGTACAGATGACAAAGAGTTCAACCCTTTAAATACTTCAGATACAGGAGAATCCTGGAAGAAGAAATATTTCCAAGCTTCATTTCTGAATGTAAAATGTGTTGACTTACTGTCTTGTATTTGTATAGCATTTGGCTAACAAAAAGCATAGTGAAAGAGTAAAGGGTTTAGTGTTCTACTGAATATGCTTTGTGACTGGTGACACAGGCTGTAACCCAGCTTGTCAAGTAATTATTTTGCTCTGAGTCCACAACTCTAACAGAAATTGATGAATGCTCACTCATGTAAGTAGCCCTATGAAAAATCAATGTCATAATCTCTCCTTGTTAGTACGGAAACAGGTTTGAAATCACTCCCTGCCTCTGCAGTCTTAACAGTGGGGACAGGGAGATGGCATCCCAAACCTATCCCCACAGGTTCTGGTTGTGCACCTTCCTGCTGTTGTAGATGACTTATCTCTTTGTTCCTCCTCTGTACGTTGTAAGTGTAACCCTGATTCATTATGGAAGCTGCTAATGACATCTTTCAGACTGACTCCCTAAGTCCAATACAAGTTGTTGAAGCCTCGGAATGGTGTCCTCTAAGGAAGGAGAAAAAATGGAAGCCTTGCATCGTGTGGAAAAGAAATGAATCTTCTCCACTGAGTGCTGCACTGAACGATTTGGATAGCTGGTCTTGTAACACTACTGTTATTTTTCTGAAAGTTTCCCAACTTAATGAATGTTTCCTTTTTACTGAAAAAGGAAACAGTTGTAAGCCTGATTACAGCTCATGTAAATGGGCCTAATTCTTAGTTGGGCTACTCTGATTTATACTCCTTAAAACAGGTCAATTACAATTTAAATTAAGTGGATTAAAAGAATATAGTCCACTTTGATGAATGGATCTGATCAGTTTTTCCTTCAACCTGTGCAATATACTGAGAAACCTGTTTAAAAATACTGTGGGATGCAGTTTACTACATAAAAATAGCAAAAATATTGGGTGACGTGTTCACATTTGATGTATATAAGGAAAAAAGCTTTCTAGTGTGAATATTTTACTTTCCAGCTTTCCTATGAAATAGGCTCTTCAGTGGGTATGGGTATGGCTGCATGTACGTCACCTTTGCAAGACATTAGATAGCTTAGTTTAACTGGAGTTGATTTCACCTATTTCACCTTCTGGCCAAAACAGAACGTGTAATACTGCCAGCTTTTTTTTTTTTTTTCATGTGTGTGCATGCGCAGAAATACAGAGTAGCTGTAAGTCTTTATCCATTACTTATACATGGGGAGGGCCCAAGCAATAAAGAATTCCAAGCGCTTGTAGCTTTGTTCCGATCAGTGCAGGAAAAGTTTTGTACAGGCATTCGTTGTGGAAAGACTGAGTAGTGCTGGGAACTGTTCCATGTGCGCCTGGCTGGTGTGCTGCAGGTAGTAAAGGATCAAGGATGAAAGAACTGGGGCTTAAATGCTCTTGTTTGTAAGGGTTCAGCTACTGAGCAGTCTTCCAGACTGGATCAGTGAAATCTGAAGTCTTACAGAAGTTTACAAATGTCCATTTCTGACAAAGCATTTCCATGAGAAGTCGTGTCCCAGCGTGAAAAATATCCTCTTGCTGCTCTTACCTCTCTTTCAGAAAGCATGTCATAAAAACCGCTTGTTTAAACTGTGCTTTTGTTCAATGGGACAACCTCTGTTCAGTCTGCTAATGACCTCACTATTGCTTTTGCTTTCCAGATACTGCCATTAGTCGTAGCAGCTGTATAAAACTCAAAGACTAGTACAGACATTCTCCTGTTTCCCGTTGAAACTTAGGATGGCAAAGCAACGCATCCCCCAAACACTATTAAGCTTCTCAAGTATCTTTCCTTCCAAGAAATAATGTCCTATAAAGAACTATAGCTGGCATATCCTCCTATTCCTGAGTGATAGTTCTACCATTATGGAGTTGATTATTTTAAATTAAACTTGGTTCTTCTAAGAGTCCAAGTGATGATATGTAATAACAGATTATGAGATTTTTTCCCCTTAATTAACATTAGTGTGCATTTAATGCGTCTGTTTAATTACAAAACCTCAGAATTTTAATCGATTTAACCACAGAACAAGAACAATGTGAATTTTAAGACAATATATATTCGGAAATGTCACATATCCGTTATCTTTAAATTATTCTTTTGATTCCTTTCTTTGAAGTTTTCCTATCTTATCATCCTATATGTCCCAAAGCACTTTTTCTTTTGATTTCCTTCCTTCGCTGATTTTCTCTCACTGTTATTTTTGTGTGTGTGTCTTCAGGGATCTCTGCAATTCTCATCATTCTAACACCTCCCCAGGCCTTCAGTAATTTTGGACTTCTGCAGTTCTCTGCATACACATTACTTCTTGCAGCCCTCGTTGTCCTTTTCTTTCTCTTTTCTAGTGAGGATGGAGCCTGGAGAATTAGCTCAAGTCTGAATGTGCCTGAGTAGAGTAATAGAAGAAAATATTTTTCTGAAGACATGCTCTCGATCATGGAGACAGCTGTGGAGACAGCCATGCTGTCCAGCTATGGGATGAGCAAAATGTGAGTCGGGGGCAGTGTTGTGGCCAGAAAACAAGAGCTGTGATGAGGATTCAGGTGCCTCTCCCCTCTGCCTGGTGTGTTGCAGGGGACTGGGCTCACCTTTTCTATCAGCTGCAGAACTGTGCCAGTGCTCTGACTTTTCTGAAAGATGTCACACATGAGACTGAAAACGTGTTGTTGTTAGGTATCTCCCATGCATCAGGGAAGGATGGCACATACTGGCTTTTGCTTTCACCTCCAGCAACTCCAGTACACTAGCAATGAGGAGGAACATTCAATGGAGCTTATTTCTTTCTCTCCCACAATAATGAAGAGAAGGATGCTCTCTTTCAAAGTTATGCAAGAAGGCAGATGAAGCAAGGAGTAATTTGGGTCAGTTTACAAAATCACTTGCTGCAGGTGTGTGGTTTTTATCAGTTGGAATGGCACAGCTTTTTTCATAGAACTCAGCCATAAAAGAATAAGGTTAGTACTTGGATTTTTTTAGTCTCTTCAAAAAATTAAAAATACAGTGGTATGCCCACACACACAATACTATTTTAGGTTAAGATTTTTTTAGCAAAATCATGCAATTGTTAGAGCCATTTCTGAGCTGAGAACAGATTTGTTTAAGTTTCTTACATACAGTAATTTCAAAGTATCAGTCTAGAAGTGGTCTATGATGCTTTTAGTTCTTGAAAAGTATTATTATCAGATGCAAGGACTGTGAGCAATAAGTAAACATCAGTGATACATACATGTGCTTATGTAGTCATAATTGTTGCAGAAATAGGTGCTGCGTGTTAGCAGTCCTTCTAAGACTACAAAGTAATGAGGAGACTTTTCTTTTTCTCTTAGGACAGTGGTGCTTTGGAGCATACTCTTTGAACAACTCGATGCAGGCAATTATATTTTGAGTTTGAGATGTTGGAAAAAAAAAATCATTCCTCTGCCAGTTATGATGTCCAGAAGCCTTTTGTACTTCCCTGTTCTTTGTTAGCTTTGAACATTTCTGATTAGCATCAACACTTAGAAAGTCTACATGGGCTAAAATCTATCATAACAGACCCTACTGAAGTGTATTTGTGTCTAAAACTGTGAATTTTGATCTAAATCGAATGCTTTTGGCTTTCAAACCTCATGGTCTTGTTTGGGGCAGCTGCTTATAGAGAAAAAATTAAAAAGCAGCTGTATGAGGGTTTCAGGTCATGAGCTTCTATCATGTCCTCTGTTCTTTCCGTCTGCCTGGATTCACATGTTGCACTTTTACTGTGATCATGAGAATGACATCTGAAGCACAAACTTGTGAGCAATGTTCTTGAGAAATTTCTGCTGAACTTGGTAAAATGTTAGCATTAGGTAACGCATGCCAATCTGTAACTGGTGTTTTATCCTGCAAAATAACATGCCAGGTATGGAATTCATAAGATCAGTCAGGAAAACTAGAATACCCTTTCTTTGGGAAGTCTGTGGAGGCTAGCAAGCAGTTTTGTGGGAGATGAACAGCTTTTGCAAAATCAAAGGCACAAGTCACAGCTTAATTGTAAATATTTGATACAGCTTGGTATTTAACACTGCATTGCTCTACTCAATAGCCAATTAACAGCTTATTTTCACTGTTATTAACACATTCAGAAGGAAGCTTACTTCTATGGGAAGAGGAGGAGAAAAAATAAACTTGTCAAAAAGCAATTAAGTATTTAGCCGTAACTTTGTCTGGAAAGGACTCTGGGAATTACGTAAGCTGTGTGTTGGATGTTCATCCATCACTCACATAAACCAGCAATTGGGTGGGAAATCTGGACTGCTTCTTTAGTTCAGAAAGAGCCTTTTAGATAACATTATCGTGAAACTTGTAACAGAAATACCGCCCCCTAAATACCTTGCCTTGCTCTTCCTCTTTGATTAGGCAGGAGAGGTTTTGTTCTTCCTTTAGCAGCTGAAGAACATCAGCCTCAGGAGAACAGAGACTCATGTAGCTGTTCTAGTACTGAGTGCAGTAGATTTTACTCTTTATATAGAGGGCTAAAAGCACAAGGCACTGTCTAATTCTATAGGAATTTTAAAGAATGACTGAAAATACAGTAGGAAAAGACAAGAAGTCTAGTTCTATTTCATATTATTTCAAAAGTATGAAATAGCTTTAATGAAATGAAGTTGTGTTGAATTTTTATTTATTTATCTTTTTTTTGTGTGGAAAAACAGTGGGAAGGATGACAGATACCTATAGAATCATGATTAATACAGAGAAACTGAATAGATTTTTTTTTTCTTTCATTGTTTGAGATAGTGTAAAATCTAGGCAGTAGTTAACAAAGCCATCATGGAAGAAACATGAAATAAAAAACACAACATAGTTAAATTCTGCTTGTTATAAAGTATTGTGGGAACCAAAAATACCTAAATTATGATATAGTAGTACTTGAAAATGGTTCAGAACAGCGTGCCAGGGTGGCAAGATTTAGGGGCGATGGTGGCTCACATAGCTTAGACTGGGTGCACTGGTGTGACTGGAGGGGGTGAGGGGCGGCAAAATCAGGCTTTTGAACATGAGAGACCCTTTTCAGATTTGAGATGGCAGCACCAATCTCAGAAACTAAGTGCACTTTGAAAATAACAGCTCCGAGTTTAACTGGAAATCTGTGTGACTGTTGGTTCCCCAAAGCCACTGTTAAAAATACAAAACCAAATTGACTGCTGTTGTGGTGAGAACCTGTTATGCTTTGCTTTCAGTGTGGAGACTGGATGATATTTGCTCTGGAAATGCTGTTTTATATCAATGTATACATTCAGTAGTTCTGCATAAGGGAAGATGTTCCTGCGAGAGAAAAGATTTGCATAGCTTAATCACTCTTCAGCCCCCTGACAATTTGCAGGTGTTGGTGGTGCTTTGGCTGCTCTTCCAGAGAATAGTGCCTCATCACAACCTGCAGCAGGGTTAAGATGTAGGTAGAACCACGCTGTGGTAAGTTGTAGCTCAACTAAATCATACATTTGTGGCCTCCCCCTGCAGTGTTTAATGGATGATTAAAAACAGCCTGTTTTGTTTAAATAAATGTTCTTATTTTCTGGAAGAAATGCTAGGCTTGTTAAAATACCTCCATATTCATTAAGAGAAGTTTTAAAATGCTTTATATAGTTCACTGTGATTGCTTTGTTAAGTGTTTTAGAGAAGGAAAATGTTTCCTGAGAAAAACTGTGGGGCACGGAGTAAAAAATAAGTAGCTTCTCTGCTTGGAAGGAAAGGTAGGTAGGGATAATTTAGCAGTCTTGCACTTGTATTCATGAGGACTGTTCGCTTACAGTATCGTTGACAGCAAAAGCTTGCTGTCAGTTGTGGGGGGCAAATTTTTCTTATATTGCAAATTGTCTTCACTGAAAAATCCCACTTTTTGTTTAGTTTATGAGAAAACAAAACAGTCATGGGATGGTTCTAATGATTTAGGTGGTTTTATTTGTTTGTTTTTCAACGGATTTTAATATCTGTGGATGCACTTATAGTGCACACCTTGTTCCTTAGCCCATAGGGTTGTGAAGGTGAGTTACAGGTTAGGCAGTGTGGACCAGCATCCTTAAGAAGAAATGCATGGGCAGTGGGGAGTCGGGTCTGGTCAACTCAGGGCTCTGAGGAAATAAGGAGGAGGCCTAAAAGGAGGTAAATGACTGTTAAAAGTCATTTGCCATGCTAAATTGCCATTTAGGCTGTTGAAGGGTTCCAAGGCTTGTCATCTGTTATTGGCATGGTAGCTTTATTTAACGGGCTAAAAAGAATTAAACAGTGCAATTTTATTACTGCTTGTTCTAGTTTTATATTTCTTCATTTCAGCTGATGATTTGGGGGGTGAACAGCATTGCACAATTGTTTTCTCTTTCAAAAACAAAGAGAATGGGTCCCCATTAGATAGGCACAATATATTGTTGATATGAGCTAGTGTGTTTGAATGTTCATGTAGAAGCAGGCTGCATGGAAGAGACTGATTTGCCCATACTGTGATTCTACTGCTGTCGCTGCTGGAGAACACACTACTGCGTATTGTCAAGAATCAGTCCTATCAAAGCCATTGTATACCACTTGATTTCTTAAGCCTTCCTGCAATTCAGGAATTCAGTTTCCATGTTACTTTGTTTTCTGTGTTTTTATGTTTAAAATACATTTTAAGTACACTGATGTATACATTTAGCTTTTCCGTATATTGAATTCAGTATGCAGTATTTAAAACCATGTTTTTCAACTTTGGTTGGTAGCCTTGGGCAAAAGCTTTTTATATTATATTCTTATATGTATATATTTTCTTCTGTTTCTGTAAGTGCATTGTTACACTTTCTTGACTCTAATCCAGAAATGTTCCGAGTGTAGCAAAGTTCACATCACTGGCTGTGATTAAAAGAGGCGAGTTTGGACCTTACTAAATTTCCTGGTTGACCTCAAAGGCATTTAGTTTTAAGAGGGATATGGAAAAGAAACATTGGAGTTAATCCAGAATGTGATCTTAATAGTCAGGTTTTTGTTTTGCTTGCCCAGTGTGCATGATATAATTCGTGTTCATTTTTGAGAATTTAGTTTCTTATCTTCACAGCATCACCTGCAACAGAACCTAAGCTAACGTAATGTTGGCTCAGATGCAGCAGGACTGTGGTCTTCTTTTCTTCAGGGCACTCGTTAAGTAGGTAGGATACACTTGGTAACAGTAAGAACTTGTGCTGACATCATGCAGGTACTAGACTTGTGTTTGAATTTACACATGAGTAGCTATTTAGGAAAACATGTATGTTTAATTAACTATCAGAAATGTGTTTGCATTTAATCTCTTTATCAAACATTTATGTTAATAACAGTTCTCCGAACTTCAACAATAAATTGTAAGAAGGAATTTACCTAAAGTAATTTTCCTTTAAGAAAGGGCAAAGAAATGGTTTAATAAACACCTTTGCCATTTAGACGCTAGCTTTGATGCACTTTGCTGGAAAAAAAAAATAATTCATGTATTTGGATTTGTAGGGCTACTTAGTTAAATTTTGTTTCATAAAAAGAAAGCAGTCTTAATTGTAAAAAAATATATATATGCAGTCCAATAAAATTGATCACTAGGGATGAGAGGGGAAGTGCAAAGCAAAAGTAAAATTTTATGTGTGATTCTTATTTAAAAAAAAAAGGTATTGCACACTTAATTTTGAACCTTATCCTGTTAGATTTTTTCCCTTATTTTCTTATGTACCTTGCAGCCAGAGGCTTAGTACAGGAGTGGAGTTTTGCAAATTTTTTTTTAGTCAGAATTGTGTTGTACTTCAAGAGGCAGTTACTTCTGTAGTAGAAATGTGGATCTGAAAAGCAGTGGCATTACTGCAAACTGGCCATGATGAAGGAAGGTACTGTCCTTGTCCTGAAAAAAGCTGCCAAAGAATCAAGAGCCAAATTTGAACACTAAGCAAGAAACCTGACAGTTTTGTAGTGGAGTATGTTTAAGAATTGAACTGTTTTGAAGCTGAAATCCCAAATCATCCAAGTGGTGAAGCACATTGTTCAGTCCAGGTTGGCAGAATACTGAAGTGCCTGCTCAGTTAGCACAGATGCTTAATTGGGTGACTGGAGGAAAACCGTAATTGCAGATGTTGAAAAATGGAAGTCAAACTCCTTCCTCTTTAGAAAATCAGCCTTATTTTTATGAAATAAATCCCTAGGTTGTCTTTTAAATGCAGGTGCCTAAAGGGATCTTTTTTCCTTTAGAGAGGAGGCTTTCAGGTCCAAAAAAGATGGAGGAGTTCCTGTGGGAATGGCAAAATCTGGGTTTATAGACAGATTGAACACCAGAGCTTCCCATCTTTGTAATTGCTTTTGAAGACAAACTCAGATAAGTTGAGTATGTTGTTGCTCAGAATATCATGCTTCTGCCTGTTACTTTCATAGTTGGTTATTTGTGTGTTTAAACACTAATATTTTGTTCAGGTTAAATTTTTTTCATATTACATGTGCATTTTTTGTTAGACTCTTGGCTTAGACACAAATCTGTGAAGATAAATGAAACACAGCTGAATCTGATGAGATCGGTGGGCCTTTCTTGCCTCCTCTGCTGCAAATCAGTGAGCCTGTGTGTGTTCAGTTTCAGGAAGGCACTGTAGCGACTTCAGTGGCATTAGACTGAATTTTGTGTGACTCAGAAACCAGGAGACAGTGTTCAGTAAAGCTCAGGGCCTCTATCTGAAGGCCTCTCCGAGTGTGCTATCTTCAGCTGATGGTGTACCAAAGAAAAGCAAAATAATCGTCTATTCAGCTCCCTGCACCCTAGCCAAAGCACACACAAAAAAGCAAAACAAAGATCTGATGGTCTGATTGGGGGAAATAGTCTATTCCTACACCAGGTGGTGATCTGCTTTACTTTGGTCAAGTGATCTGTGCTTAGCTATATGTTTGTTTAAAACACGCCGTGTGTCATCTTGTAACATTTATCTAAGGAACATGATTGGGGTAACATTGGTATGTTCTTTTTCCTGTGGCTCACAAAGAACCAGTCAAAGGCAGTACTTGTAGTACTGATGATGCAGACCCCAGAAAGAAATGCTCTTCATTTCACTCCTTTCACAACCTTTATATAAATTCTTCCAGAGGTAAATGAGAGCCTTCACTTTATGAGCGTGTCGCAGAATCGTGTAAAAAAGATTCTGCCTGATGGTAAGCCTTGCATTTTTGCCTTCAATCTTTCTCAGTAAACTGTTTCAAGCTTCAGCTACAATCACTGCTAGGAAATTGCAGAATGTTTCAAGGTTGCATTGATCTAGCTTGAACTGTTAGCCACTGGATCCTATTGCATTGTAATCAGCAAGGTTGAAAAGGTCTTGCTACCAAATCTTCTTTTCAGTGAGAAAGTGCTTATGTCTGGTAATCGGATGACCTCTCAGTCTTCTCTTCAGTTAGCTAATGTAGACAGGGATCCCTAAGACTTCAGAAATGGAAAAAAAAAAAATGATACAGGAAAGTAAATGGTGAATGATGGTGAGAGTATAGGAGGCAGAGCAAATAGGATGGCATTTATGAAACATACTAGGAACAAATACACTTAAAAACAAACAAACAAACAAAAAACAACAAAAAAAAAACACAAACCAAAACTCAAAAAAATTAAGTCAACTATATCTTTGCTGGATGGTGTAATTATAAACATCACAGGAAGGCAGAATTGTATGCCTGCTACCTGAATAGACCCCACGGAACCATCAAGGTGCTCTACCTAATACTATAAGGAGCTTCTGGGATCTTCTGCCTGTATCTTCCACTTCTGGGATGGGAAAACTTGGAGAAAATTTGTTTCATAAAAACAAAAACACCACCACCAACAACAGAAAAAATGAAAGTTCATACCTAGTATATGAAAATGTTTAAACACCTTTCCCCACCAAATTACCAACTTTCCATTTACATCTGTATCAAGTATTGATTTAAGCTCTAATTTTGGGACTACTTTTGTGCAAATTTCCATTACATTCATTAGGGATGTGCAGGGTCTGCTTACACAAAAAGAGCTGCAGTGTTGTAATCTGCTAAGTTTAAGGACTTGTAAGGTAACAGGGAAAGGGCTAAGAATATTTCTAGGAACATGGTAATTGGAGGTTGCTGCTCCCAGAACCATTCATCGAGCCTGCAGCATGCTCTGTGTGTTCTGCAGCTGTGCCAAAAAATGCTCTGCATGAATAATCTGGGCAGTTGTGGTCTGTTCCCAGTTTCTGGGCTTAACTTCAAAACACCTCAGGATGTCTGGCAAAATACCCTTTCCAAGTGTTGGAAGAGGGCATACACCGCAGCACCATGTGTGAACAGATTAGTGCACGCACAGAAGTTCAAGGGACAGAGAGGAGGTGCAGTATTTGGTCTTCAGTTGACACCAAAAGAATCTCAAATGTCTTCCTGGCCAGGAGCGACGGCATACACTGTGTTCTCCTGCAGAGTACAGGACAAAACTTCTCGGAGTCTTTTGGGGTGAGTTCATACACAGCTTCTGGGGAGCTGAGATGCAGGATTTGACAGATAAGTTCCCTGGTCTGTGCCGTGCAGGAAGGCACATTAGGTGGACTTAATTCTGTCTTCAGAATTGAACTCTGTAGCAATTGCTGCGTTGTTTATGATCAAGACCTGTATGTGGCCTTTGTACAAGTGTTGTCATTTGTTTTTTTCCCCCCAGTTTTCCAAATTTCTCGACTGCTTTCCTCTCTTTTCTTTGTCATTCATTGTACTAGCTTTCTTTCTGTGTCCTTTAGCTTGCTTTTGCCAGTGATTAGCTCTCATCCTGTTGGTTTAATTTTTTTAATTTTTTAATTTTTTTTTATTTGAGAGAAAATGCAACTTGGCTGATGTTATCTGGGAGCAAGCCAGTAGCAGCCAAAAAAACGAATGGGAACTAAGTCTACCCAAGTTTTCCCATTTTAGATGAAACTGCCTGACTTGGATATCATCAGTTTTGTGTGGTGGTATCTGGATTTTGACTGCAAGGTGATCTTGGTGATGGTGTCCACACAACCACAAGCCTCTTGGTTACCTCCTCTTCCTTGGCATAGCTGATTACTGGCACAGTAGGTTGATGCTGCTACCCTGTGGCTAGAGCCTCAGTGTTTAAATGCACTCACACAGTCTTCACAAACACTGTGTCACCCTAAGGAGATAAGTCACACAACACTGAAGGAAAGAAAAAAGCTTTCCTTTTTTTTTTTTTTTTTTTTTCTGTGTGGCTTTGTTGTATAAAGAGCACGGCAACGCAGCACTGCTGAAATCAGAGTTCTTTGCTGATTACTTAAATAGACCCTAGGCTCCTTTTAGTTCATGCCACCAAAGATGAATATGTTTGGTGTAGAGCTGGTTAATGAGCGGAAAGTGAGGGCACTGGGAAGACAGGCCCTGGTTACTGGCAAGCTTTTCCTTGCTCCAAGATGCACTGCGTCCCGAGGTGGGGGCAGGCTGTTCCTTGGAGATGTTTGCCTTGGAGTCAGTAATGGAGCATGACAAGCAGATACTGTTAATAATATTAGCTCTGTATTTTATTCTGGTATTGCATTTGTATCTACTATGCAAAATAAGATGCTCCATGAGTTTAGGAAACTCCAGAGATAATCCAGAAATCTGATGTGTGTGTAGCTGAAGGAAACTGCTGAAAGCAATGGATTTTTTTTTTTTTTTTTTTGAATGGGAATACCCCTCACCATCAGGGGTTCACAAGCAGTGGACCCTCAGAATTTGTGTAGTTGCCTGTAGTCTGCACTGAAGGGTTACATTTAAGCAACTAGTAGCCTCAATGGTAGGTTTTTAAGTCTTGTGAATTTTGTATTATTTTTTTTTTTTTTACACACTGAGTATCAGTAGGGAAAATGGGCACCCTTCAGAAACAAGGTACTGTACCAGCTAATTCAGTGCAGAGGTAGTCATCTTTGTCCCTTACTGCTTTATTTTCAGTGAAACACAAACTGGCTTTGAGGTTGAATAGAATACCGTAAATATTTTGCGAATAGGATATATGTAATTAAGAATACAGGTGTGTATTATTAAATAAAACTTTGGTCAAGAAGGAATTTTGAATTATACTTTAGAAAAACATGACGATGAAATGCAGATAAATGTGAGATTTAATTCAGGGTTAAGCTGTAGAAATATTTAACTGGGCTTAAAAATGCAGTAATTCTAAAGGTTAAATGAAAACGTGTATAGCTTTAAATTAATGAGCTATATAATCAAGGTATCAAAGTTTCCTTTGCTTTCTTCTTCTGGCATCATTCCTCATGGTTGGTCAAGTGTCTTTTCTTGTATGAAGAAATTCAGGACTGCTGTCTAAGGATTAACAGAAGCTTTGGATAATTCATTAGTCTGATAAAAAAGGGCTTGCTGCAGGAACTGGCAATTTATTTTGATTCTTTTTGAAATGACTGTGTTGGAAGATATCAGAGTAATGAATATATTCAGTATCAGTGTAAAGATAAACTAAAACAATAATTAGCTTTGAACTTTTGTGTATGAAAGTATACTGAACTGAACTTGCATGAAAGGAGAGGAGGTGGCCAATCTTCTCTTTGAAAACTCCCACTAAGACTGTTTTATGCTCCATACCTGGCTCTACAGGAGGATTAAAGACACTGAATCTGGGATTAAGAGTCACTGACGTGGCTCTTCTCAGTGTTGGGGTCTTGGATTTATTTGGGGATGGGGAAAGTGCTTGAGACCTGCGGACCTGTGTTTGTTCCTTTTTTTTTCCTCAGGTAGGAATCATATGTAACTATGTGCTCCTGATCATAGTCTGTAGTAAATTCACAAGAGTTTCTGACTAACAAGAACAGACAGTGAAACAATCAAAGTCATTCTTGCACTGGGTTCAGCTTTTCCTGCTGTCAATGATGTGGCTCCTAATCCTTCAGAAATGCATTCAGTGCAAAATTGTTTCTGTCAGGGTCTGTCTTCATTTTCTCTCTGATTCCTTTCAGTGAACAAAAATATTAACTCTCACTTCATGTTATGCTAATATTTATTTGATTTTTATTTTATTTTGTAAATGTTTGCCATTCTGCAGCATTGCTCTAGTTTCTCAGCTTTCTATTTCAGCACCTGGTGAGGCTAACGGCTAGTGGCAGTCTTGCAAGTATAGGCAAGTATAGTCTTGCAGAGCCTATACAGCATACACTGAGTAAGAGCTTGACCTGAAACAGTGCCCTTCATCCCAAGGAGAGGACTTGCATGTTGGTTTGGAGAGGTGAGAATACTCTATTCTGCATCCAGATTTTCTGTCTGACTGTTGCCTACCGTTTATCAATTCCAATTCAAGTTTCAATGGTGTACATCTTAATTTGGGTACCCACTGTTCATTCATCGATCTGCTTTTGTTTCTATACTTAGGTGCTTCCTGGATTATTTCCTATTACAGTTTTGTTCCCTGTTCCAAGCAGTCAAATTTTAAGTCTCAAGACTTACCTTCTGGAAGTCCACACCATCTCTCACTGCTGGTGTAAACACTTCGCTGTGCTGCACAGATCCTGCACCACTGAGATTGGTGGGACCCCCTTGCAATCAGCAAAAAACTAGCTTAATTGTTTTCTAGGATAAAAGAAAGCATTTAATTTAGGGAGTGTAGGTTGTCAGAATCCTTCAGGTTGGAAAAGACCTTTAAGACCATCTAGTCCAGCCTTTAATCTAGTGCTGACAAGTCAACCACTAAACCGTGCTACTACATTCTATGTCTACACGTTTCTGGAAGACCTCCAGGGATGGTGACTCAACCACTTCCTTGGGCAGCCCATTCCAATGCCCCCCAGCCCTTTCAGAAAAGAAATTTCTCCTAATGTCCAATCTAAACCTCCCCTGGTGCAACTTGAGACCATTTTCCCTCACCTTATCACTTGGTGCTTGGGAGAAGAGCCTGAACCCCACCTTGCTACAACCTCCTGTAAGGTAATTGTAAAGTAAAAAAAACAAAACAAAACAAAACAACAACAACAAAAAACACCACACAACAAAACCAAAAACATTGTCAGATTATAAGGTGCTCTTGGCCTTTCATGAGCTTACTGAACATTAGGAAGCTGCTGAAGACTGGAAAAAGTGCTAGTAAAGTGGTAGGGTTTCTTCAGTGGTTAGAGGAAAAGGTTGGCCTTTCATCTCCATGTTGACTGAACACTGTTGGTTGATAGGATGGTCAGGGCTGTTCATCTGGCATACAGAGTCATGGCAGACTTGCAGAGAAAACAAAACATACAAATTCCATCCTTGGATCAATACACATAAGTTCTCACTGACTTCTTTAGAGCCCAGTGCTTTCCAAAATGCAGGCTCTAGCAAATCTGTCATTGTTGTGAGATTTTTGCTGTGCTGTTGACCTGCTAGCTGCTTCTCTTTTTTTTTTTTTCATTTTTTTTTAAATTCTCTTTTGTTTACATTCTTCAGGGCAGGAATTATTTCTTATTCTGTCTAGGCACAGCACCTTGCTCATCACCTTAACACACGAATAAAGCAACCCTAAGAAGTTGCTTGGAGGGTATGGTACCAGGAGCTTCGTTTGTTCCTGAAATGTCAGAATGATTTTTTTTTCCAAGTTCATTAGAGTTGGATAAGCCAATCTGAACTGGTTGTAGCCATCCATGAGAAAATCTAAATAGGAGGGTTCACAAAGTAGATGCTTATTCATGTTCTAGTTAATAACAATTTTCCTTGTTAGATTTTTTTGTAGTGCAGACTGTCTCTTCCAAAGTGTCCAAGGCATCCCAGGCACCCAGATTTTGACTTTCACCTGTTAAAATGTGTGTGTGTTTTTTTTCCCCAATTATTATTATTTTTATTTTTTCCAAGTTGACTCCCACTGTTCAGACCACTGCCGTCATACATCTTCCACCCTAAGAGTCTGGAAAAGGAATGTTTTTCCCAGTGTATCTGGCTCCATGCTCATGTGTGATCCCACAGCTCTCTGATGAGCGTGCCACTTTGAAATTGTATGTGGCATAGCTCCATGACAAATCAGCTAAGCTAGCCTTGGTTTATGCCAGTCTACGTATTCTTAGAATATGGCTAAAACCTGTTCTTACAGATCATATACATAAAACATTTTCAAGGTGAAGGGGAAGTTAATGTTTATTGTATGTATTTAATCTACCTAGATTAATCCTTAAAGCTTCTAGTTCTCTAGAAGGGCCACCTGGAGAAACATCCCAGGACCATGTCCAGACAGCTAAGACGTCTAAGGAGGGAGAATCTCCTAATTCCACAGCTTCTCTGAGCAACCTGCTCTGATGATGTCAATGAGTGTAATACTTGGATTTTTAACGTATGAAGGAAAACAAAAACCTAACACTGTATAAACATACTAATAACTTCATAGTTCCATGGTGTTTCATGTTGTTAGGGGACGAGCAAAGAAATACAAAGAAAAAAAATAGAGAGGGGAAAGAGGAATAATAGTATATAATGTATTAAGCAAAATAACATAATGCAGAGGTGGAGGATTGTTACTATATTGCAGAAGTATTAGCCTGTAACTATTGTTTGTGTTTTTTCTTGCTTGTCAGCAGAGTTTCTCCGTTTCACTTTTTTATTTTTGAACATTTTGAATCAAATTCATTTTATTTGGACATTTTATTCCCACATATTTTTGTGACTTGTGTGGAAACAGATTATTTTTGTACTGTGATAGTTTGCTCCAGTACTGCATGTTCAAGGGATGTCTTTATTTTGAGGATCTTATTTTTCTTCCATAATGATGGTTTATCCATTTTACACATCTGTTTTCATTTCTGTTTCTTGTGTGTTGTCGATGTTTGTTATAAATACCACTGAATGCAGATATTCCAATGATTTGCCAGTGGTAAATGTCTAATCTGTAAGTGTCACTAAAATATTTTAGCACTGCAAGCTTTGTATTTATATAGATAGATATTGCAACATCATCTTGTGGATGTCTTCCATAAAATAATTACTAGCATGTGGTATAAGTTGAAGTGCCTGCTCCACAGAAATGAAGAATGATAAGGAGTTTTTTTCATGTAATTCCCAGAGGGCAAGTAATGCTTTTTTTAGAAAAAGTAAAATTGGGAAGGTGATGAAGCACGCATCAAAGGTATTTATCTATTAGTCACTTGCTCTGAATGGTTTTCCACTTAATTCTCAAACAAGTAGGTATGATATATCGAATATGATAAATGTGTGAGTAACTTAGGGTAAAGATGTATCCCTCTTAAAAAGAAACAAATGCTTTGCTCTCCACAAATATTTTTATGCACCTCAAAAAATAATCCTCATGTGGGAAAAATGACATACTGTTTTAAGAAAGATTTGCCTAAACGCTATCCAATATTTTTGGAGGTTCAACTCTAACAAATTGCTGTTATGAGCTCCTTTCTTCACACTCTGCATTAGTGATTGCTATTTATATAAAATATCCAGGAGTCTGTACCTGTGTACCACTGAATTTTGTCTAAGTGCTGTGTAAAAATTGTGTAATTTAACATCACAAATAGGTTAGTAACCATGGATCCGTGTCTTCTTGGTTTGAAGCTTAACTGGAGCAAGGCTTTGTACTTGCACATCTCTTTGAAGCACCAGGGTTATGCTGAGGCAGTACAGTGTTTTTGTGGTGACGTGGAACCCTTAGAGGGAAGATGTGAAATACGGAAAACTAACGGTGAGATGCATTGGCTGCGTACAGTTCCAGTACATTTTAATGTTTGAATTAGTTACACCTTTGAATTTGCGATATAAAGAACTTCAACTCTGGTAATTTTCTTTCATATACTTAGTGGGTTTGTGCATATAAATACATGTATATGTATACATGCCATTTTTATAAATCTATACAATGTGTAAGGGTGCGTGTGCACCACACAGGCATCCTTTCCATTTTATGCCAGAAAACCTGGAAATCCAGAACTGAAACGTAGCAGGAGTCAGGTGCGTACCAGCTCGGGTTGCCTTGGTTACTGGGGGACCGTTCACTAGATGCATTTTATTTAAAGAGAAAAATGTATGAATGTCTTCAGAACGGTTTTGTTCACGCATTGTTATGGTGTCTCCAAGCTCACTGCAGCTAATAATTCATTTCCAAGTCAGTGATGCTAAACTTATGAATGATTTACTACCCACAGCAGGAAAAGCTGCATAATTTCGGAACAGCATTGAGTAAGGATGGCTTTCTGCTGGTTGCAGCAGACATCTATACACAAAACAGCTTTAAGGTCACTCTGATTCTTTATTCTGTGGTCAGGAAATACCTCTTAGAAGATGGAATATAAATAGCAGAGAGTGAAGGATGTCGAGTTGAGCACTGTCTCCTGAGCACGCCAGGTGCTGCAGCGCTCAATGGCTGGGGCTGGGGCTGGTGCTGGTCTGTGCTGGCAGCCTGCAGTAGTTACAGAGCACAAGAAGCTGCAGGGAAGAGGAGAAGTGGGAGCTCACGCAGTCAAGTCTTTCAGGCCCTGAAAGAGATGAGCGAAATATGAGGAAAGTCTCTGGATAGAAAATGGGAATGTATAATTCTTAGAGAATTTAAGCACAACTGGCTTTTATTATCCATACTGCATCCGATATGAACCCCTTTGGAATCAGCAGCTTTATGAAAGCAGCTTAAATCTTTCATTCTTTGGTTGGCTTGCTACTTTACTTAGAGATTCGTTGATAAGCTTGTGCTGGAAATCTGTATGAGTTTTTTCAGAAATGCAGTCTGTAGCCTTATTTCATCATTTGTTCTACTAACATATCGTGAAAACAAATTTCATAATGTAACTATTATCTTGGGATCTTAATATGGCATGATATATCGACGTTTAATTTCTTCCTGAAACTTGGTGTGTTCCTTGCCGAAACTTGGGTTTATGTTCTAACCCAGTAACAGATGATGCTGTAAGGGACACCAAGAAAGGAAAGAGTGAACTCTTCTGATACACTTGATGGAAATGCTGATTTCCAGTTCTAAGCAGTGATGAATTAATGAATTAATAAGTTTTCTAATGCTTTCCTCTCTCTCCTGCCTTCTTAAATACTTTTAGGAAACCAGTGTTTCTATAAAGTCCCATTCATTACTGAAAGAGGACAAAGAAGAGACTTGAGATAAGAGGGAAGTGACTGCAGCATGTAATGCTTCTCTCTCCTACTACCTGTAGATACACTGGTGCAGTATAAAATTAAATTACTGTTGATTTCTTCTTGACGATTATGTTCAATTCTTCCATTAAATTAGAGAGACTGAGTGCACTGCATTATGTACTTACCCCAAAGTAGAAAGGAGTCCTCTTAAATCACAGCTACAATATAGCAGGGTTTTAACTACATTGAAAAGATCTGTTCCTGAGAAATCAGGAGAACAACATTATAATCCGTTTTTCTTTTGCAATAATTGGGAATTTGATTTCTCGGATTTTTTCCATAGTTACAGATTTGCTACTTAGAGTCCTGAAGCCATGTGAAAGTTTATTTTTTCCCCCATTTGTAGAAAGCCAAAACAGAACAGTTATCATGAAGTGAGAAAATATAGGAGTAGACAGAATTGAAGGCATTTAGGCACTCTAGTCTTTTAAACAGAGAAATTCAAGTAACTAAGGTATATATTCCGCTTCACTCAGGAGTGCTGACATGTAATTGCCAGAGTGGTAATGCCTTTAAGAGGTGTAGAATTACCTGTGTTCCTCTAGACAGGAAGCTCTGACGCTCTCCGTCTGCGGATTTGTTTTTAACCACTTTCCCATTTTACTGAGGGAACACTAATTATGAATTATCGCTGGAGATTTTGGGAGGGGAAAACCCTCATGTGTTGTGGTTTTAATTCTGAAAGGAAGAAGATTGCTGGGAAATTGTTTCACCACTAATAAAAAACAGCAGTAAAAATCATTGGATCTGGCTGTATACATTTAACCACAGTCCATCTTTGCAATCTCAGCATCAGCCTGGAAGAAAGAAGCAAAGCTTTTATTTTCCCAGTGATGTTGAAGAGGTGTGGTGATGTGCATTACTGTGTAGTTAAAATTCATAGTTTAGATTCTGTTTCTTCATATTACTCCAAAATTACACTGAAAGAATATCAATGGGCTTTGCTGAGCCTTCCCATAAATATGAAATCTCAAAAATTCATAGCCCTAAGTCATTAGACATTTAGTACATGTACCATTTCATTTATTGCATTTATTTTGTGCCCTGGCTTATATAGTTTTTTTTTTTAATTTTTATTTTTTAACAATTGCATTTTGAGGTGCCAGTTGTGTTTGGCTTATTTTTAATGTTAGTACGCCAAGCTGGGTTGTGTTAGCAGGCTTTATTGAGAGAGCCATGGAAATGTCCTTCAGTTATTCTGAGTAAGAGTGGTAGATGAGTGGGACAGAGATGGGCTGTGAGATGAAGAAAAGTTACAAGCACAAAAAATTAAATTGTAAGTAATCAAGTATATATGAAGTTGAAACTTCATATAAAAATGCTTGCTGTTTAAAACTGCTTCCTCTTGACAGAAAGATGTAATTTTACTCTGCCATTTGACATACGTAGTACGAGAAAGCTGGAGCCACAGCGCTGAGAAAGCGGCAATGAGAAGAGGTTCTCCATCCAGTACAAGCTGATGGAAAACAGTCTGCCCAAAGGTGGAGCAGAGGAAAGGAACTTGGAGATGGGTTGGGTGGGAGGGCAGGGGGCAGAGAACTTTGGGATTCCGTTCAGGACTCGGTTTTTGTTCATATATATCTGCCTTTTACTACCCTTCATTGTTTCTGATCTTCAAAAAGTAAGCATCTACTTAGAATGAAAGATGCATTGTATAGGAATCAATGCATTTACAAATGTTTACTATAACTTTAAAAATAAATGTAGTTATTGTTGGGGAAAGATGTTGAATGTTTTGAGACAAAAATAGAGTGTGTCAGCCACTTACTACAGAGGGTTTGGCAGTCTTTCCAAATTAGGCATTTTGGATTAGTTTTACATTATTTTTGGCTAGCTTTGCTGGTCCATGAGAACATTGCAGATAATTTTATCGAAGTGAAATCTTTGGGAGAAATAAGGCAGCATACTTTACTGCTATTCTTTGTATGTGGAAAGATTGTACGTGTAAGTGAGCGACCTAAGATGAAAACAAATCTTCCTGTTACTTGCCTCACTGCTGTGAGATACACCTTTGAGGAGTGTGGGAAGGGCTGATGAGCTTTAAACTTGCAAGATCTTGTTTTGTGGCATAAAAGGCCCTAAGGAGCACTGCAATAACCTGTGTTACTAGAGGCATGGAAAAATACAGTTCCTATAAATTTGGTGAAAAAAGTTGATTGTTGTCTTTAGGAAAAGTAGCAATAAAGGGATTGCCCAAATTGCATCAAACTCTGTATGTGTTTAGTAACTGTAGTTGTATAATCTCAACTCCAACAGACAATATGAGAATGAGACTTTGGGTGAAATACTGGTGTGGTCTGCCCATAGCCTTGGCCTGCAGAGGCTGGAGCATCAGCCCCTTACTGTGTGCACTTTTAGCTTTTCTTCTGAAAAGGGCTGGGGAAGAATTGCTGTTGATAGATAAGAAACTGTTGTAAAAAAAAAATAGGGGGGGGGGGGTTCTCCTAATAAGTAAATTGAGCTTTATCAAGATGCCAAAATATTTGAAAGCAGTGAAGTTTAAGTATTTAATTTAAAGAAAAAAAATTCATTGGTATCTTAGAGAGTCTTTGGTGAAATTAACTTTACTCTGTCTATTCAAATGCTTATTGTCAAGCTGTTGTACTGCCACATCCTGCACAGATTAGTTTTTTGCTAGGTAAAAGAGAATGTTGTAATTAAGGGCAGACTGCGAGACTGTGGTGGTTTGTTGTTTGTTTGTTTGTGTTTTTTTTTCTTTTTTTTTCAAAAGTACATCATTGGACATGTTCTTCTTTTTCACTTCCTGATTTGTAGTCATGGGACCAGTCTGAGTGAAATCTGCAAATATTTACAAGGAAAAATATTTTGGGAAAACACAAAGAATGGTGACAAAAAGCCTAATGAAAAAGTTCTATCAGAGATCTCTCTACTTACCAGGTGCAAGAGAGCTCCTTTTTCTTTTTTTTTGGATGTGATGTATCTTTGGGCATGGATTCTTCTATCTGAACATTGACCATGTTTTCCTGGTTGGCATATTCTCTTCTCTTCATTGACTGTGTCCCCTTGGAAAATGCATCACCCTGTTGTGTTTAATAACTAAATGGCTTGTGCATATAGCTTTAAAATGTCATACTTGCAGTCTTCTGATTTTTTTTTTTTTGTTCCCTGACGTGCTTCCTTTGTTAGACAATGAGTCACAAGCTGTCTCATCCTATTAATAGCTTATTTTAATTTTTAACTTTAATGTCTGCTTTTGTAAATGTACTGTGTTTAGGTGTACTCTGCTTCTTCAAATACCTAATCATGCATTTCAAGGAAATTTTATTACTTTATTTCCTTGACTGCATTTCAATTGTACAAATTAGCAAACAACTTGCTAATAAGACCCTCTGTTTATTAGAGGGTGACAATTCTTTTAAATAAAGCATGGCTTTGGATAAGAGTATTCCTGGCAGGGTGGCTTGTCCATTGCTCTGTCATGGAGTTTTACAAATCTGCTGTCATAATGATGTGTTGGGAACTCTGACAATACTCTTCAGTTTTTTCATACGTATATTTTGAAAGTTGTTTTAAAAATACACATGCTTAAGGGCAATCCAGTGCTAACACCTATCAGGTACATATTAGAGAAGCTGTCATTACGGATGCTGTGAAGGAGAAGCGAGAAGTTTATATAGCAGTTCTCAAGTGAATGTATTGGGAGGATTTAAATCCTTTTCTTATTATATGGTACTTTGAAAGGTGTTGCAGGGAGTTAAGGTAATGTTGACGCCTTCTGAAAGGAAATTTGAAGTAAATAGCAGAGGAAAAATGTGTACTTACTCCCAGAAAGTCACAAAAATCTGTTTTAAAAGTAAACAGTTATTCTATGGTTTTTGTATTTATTTAGCACAATAGCATTTCCAAGAATAAATCTCAACTCTTACTCTGATTACTTCAGAAATGTTGTAATGCACAGACAGATTGCTTCTAACTGGTTCCTGCCTTTTTTGTATCTATTACTCTTTTGTGGCTTGGCATTTGATATAAAATGGATGTTGTATTTCCAGTATATTACCTAATTCTGTTTTCATCTTGAACAAAAATAATTGCCTGTTATGAAATATAGGGCGTCTAATCCATTGTGTTGACTGATTGGGAATAGTAATGCTTCCTTTATTAATCAAAACAAACAAAAACCCCGCTGCCACCAGCAACACCACCAAAACCCTACCCACCCACAAATACAGAGAAACTATTGAATGCCCCGGAGGTAGCTGATGATGTGAAGCTGAACGTTCTCCTGTAGATCTATTAATAATACAAGAGTTTGGTCGTATCTGAACCATGCTTGTGGACTAACAATGAGCTCCTTATGAATTATAGGTAAGGCGAAATGGCTGTCTGAGCTGTGGCTTTTTAAGCCTAAGGGTAGGCTTAGTGATGCTTATAGGAAATTGTATCTTCAAATCGGAAATTTGAAGCGAGTAAAATAACATCTAGTGCATTAGATGTATTTCTGAGCTTGTTTTGATCTGTGATTAGGAAAAATGAGATATCATTTTATTTATTTTTTACATCTTTTTGTCACAAGAATGTTTTCTTATTTGAAAAACCTAAGGCACATGGCATTTTCTGCTTTAGCCTTGTGCTGAAATGAGCCATTCGATAAGGTCCTGATCCAAAGCACTCCAATGCAACAGGGAGGATCCCATTAGTGTCAGCAGGAATTGAGTGAGTCTTTACACAGGCAGCACGTGTTTGTGTGTGTGCTTCAGCTCCACCCTTACAAGCTGTAAGGGTGGACCTAACTATAGGCCTGTCAGTTTGACCTCAGTGCCAGGGAAGCTCATGGAGCAGATTATCTTGAGTGTCATCACACGGCACTTGCAGGGCAAGCAGGCGATCAGGCCTAGTCAGCATGGGTTTATGAAAGGCTTGACGAGCCCGATCTCCTTCTATGACAAAATGATGCGCTTGGTGGATGAGGGGAAGGCTGTGGATGTGGTCTACCTTGACTTCAGTAAGGCTTTTGACACCATTCCCCACAGTATTCTCCTCAAGAAACTGGCTGCTCATGGCTTGGACTGCCGTACGCTTCATTGGGTTAGAAACCGGCTGGATAGCCGGGCCCAAAGAGTTGTGGTGAATGGAGTCAAGTCCAGTTGGAGGCCGGTCACTAGTGGCATTCCCCAGGGCTCGGTGCTGGGGCCGGTCCTCTTTAATATCTTCATCGATGATCTGGATGAGGGCATTGAGTGCACCCTCAGTAAGTTCGCAGATGACACCAAGTTAGGTGCGTGTGTCGATCTGCTCGAGGGTAGGAAGGCTCTGCAGGAGGATCTGGATAGGCTGCACCGATGGGCTGAGGCCAACTGCATGAAGTTCAACAAGGCCAAGTGCCGGGTCCTGCACCTGGGGCGCAATAACCCCAAGCAGAGCTACAGGCTGGGAGATGAGTGGTTGGAAAGCTGCCTGGTGGAGAAGGACCTGGGAGTGATGGTGGATAGTTGGCTGGATATGAGCCAGCAGTGTGCTCAGGTGGCCAAGAAGGCCAACAGCATCCTGGCTTGTATCAGAAGCAGTGTGGCCAGCAGGGCTAGGGAAGTGATTTAGTTTGGATATTAGAAAGAACTTCTTTACCGAGAGGGTTGTTAGGGATTGGGATGGGCTGCCCAGATAAGTGGTGGAGTCACCATCCCTGGAGGTCTTTAAAAGATGTTTAGATGTAGAGCTCAGTGATATGGTTTAGTGGAGGACTTGTTAGTATTAGGTCAGAGATTGGACTCGATGATCTTGAGGTCTCTTCCAACCTAGACGATTCTGTGATTCTGTGCTTAGTTACTGCCCACTAAATGTAGATACTGTGCAGTGTTACGCTTTTTAGCATTGAGGAGTTGTTTATTTTTCAGGAATTGTTTTTCTGGTCTCATATGCCTAGATCACATTATTTCTGTTGCCTGGTCTTATGACACCTTATGACAGCTTTTAACACCATCTGCAGCAATCTGATCCCCAGGAATTTAGTTGCCTATTGTGTCATGCCTTCCAAATTAAATCGTGCCAGTTGCCTGTAGGTAGCAGCACGTACTGCCCTGGGGACTGACAAGAATTTCCAGTAGTCTTGTCTGGTCTGAAAGAAAACAAAACACAAACAACTATACAGAAACAAAATAATAATAAAACACACACACACACACATTTCTTAGCATGTTCATAGCTGGATCTTGCTTAAAATGTGGGGTCAGCAGGCACATGCATCATATATGACTTGGCCAATGTGCTCTGTAAGTCTTTGTAAGCTTTTCTGAGGGTGCTGTTTGAGTGTGAAACCCAGTGTCTGGCACCTGCTGGGAGCAGGAGACCTTCTGTGCTGTCTGGCATGCCCAAGAGGACAAGTGGGAGGGACTCTTTCAAGAGAAATAGAATCTCAGGTTCTGGTGAGCTTTGAAAGGCTGATGACATGAGATTGGATGGTAAGGATTTAATTTTCTGATCCTTGTTCCTCAAAGTTCCTTGATGGATCTATGGCTATGATCTTTTAATTACTATGCCTTTCCCTCTGCAGAATGATCTATCCATCTACTAAATGTGCTATTAACATATTTTGAACAGCCTATTGATTTGCTTTTGTGCAACTTGTGCTTCCTGCACATCTGCTGGTCAGAGCTGAATGCGGGTAGATCAGCACCAGCTTCCCTGGTGTTAATGTCCAGCACTCTGCGAGTCACAAGGAAAATGCCAGGCTGAGCACGTCTCTTGACATAGATACGTGCATGTACGCAGCCTCTGGCTGCCCTTGGATTTTCTTCAGGACCTGAGATAAGCTACGTCCCAAAAGCAGCTCTGAAATTCACAGCAAATAAAGCAAATATTAAAACTTCATCTTCTGTGGTCATACATCACTTCAGGTTTGAAACTGCTTGCCCTTACATGTGCAAAACCTTCCTCCGTATTTATTGCAGAGTATGTATTTGATGGTTTGCTTTGAAGGCTGGTGTGTTATTTATTTATTTTTTTCCCCCTTGCATCAGAAGGATCCACTTGCATGTCCTAACACTCAAATACCACATGTATGCTTCTGCACTCTTAGTGCCCTCTGCAAGGTCTTTTATTAGCATTTCCTTCAGGAACTGTATCTCAAAGATAAGTTATTACAGAAGGTGGATAGTTACAGTGATGATCCAAATTTACAGTGCCGATCCACTGCAGTATGGATTGGCTTTGTTAAGCCAGCACTTTGGGTGCTCATTTTATAGAAAATGCTAGGAAGGTAAGTAATATGTTTCATAAAGTCATTTTGATGGAAAGCTGTTGGCTCGAGTGTATGCCATGTGTCCCTGTGTCTGGAGTTGATGGTGACACCTGGTCAACTCCAGCACATAGCCACTTCCAGCTCAGTGTTAGGCTGGATGCACAATTACAAAGCTAATGCTTCCTGCGGTAAAGCAATTGTTTTCTTTGCTGATAGGAAGAAACATTAGAAGATACATAAGTGTGTTTGAGAGTAGCATATTTTATAATTGAAGGTTTATTTTTGTTCTAGACAAGATACAATATCTGATGAGATGTCAGCTACCTGGTTATCTATGTTGGTTTGTGACCAAGGAGAAGCAGTTTTAAAATAATTATATTTGTGTTGGTATCTTCAAAAATAGCCCACTTTCTGTTTCCTACAGTGAGTACAAGTGGAAACCTTTGAGTTTCTAGTGAGTTTGTACTGCTGATCACAAACCAGTGACTCACTGTTGTGACAGCTGAGTTCAAAACCTTGGCCATGTCCGATAGGGATGCTAATTTGCAGTTAACTGGTGCAGTCTGCATTGTAGTAGCACAGGAGGTTTGTTTCAAATGATTTTTGCTTTCTCAACGGCAGTTGGCATTGTTGATGCATATTGGCATCTTGCAGGCTGTTTTCCTTGAAGGAGCGAACCAGTTCCTCAGCCAGTCTGATGGTGCACCTCAGCAGCAGGGTGGTGGTGTCACTGGGCTGGTTGTGGTGGCTACAACAGCTACTGGTACTTCTGGTGGTGTTTGGGACTTCTGGAAATGCTTCCTGGTTTGTGCAGGTGTTTGTTAAATATAGTACAGAAAAGTGGAAAAAAATAAATCACTGGGGTTAATTTGTAATAATAGGACTACATTAAGCCACTTAAAAATGTTGGGCTGGGTGGAACTTGGCTTTCATGATAAAAGTTCAGCTTCTGGGTTCTAGAAGCATTATTTTATAAAATGTTTTTCAATAATATTGCCGCATTGTCTAATGCCTGGGTATTCTTTAGCAGTTCCAGCATCCTTCCTGAGTTTTTGATGTTGGCAGCTGTGAGACTTGTTTGTATTTTAATCAGAGGTTTGTGTATACATTACACTGCGGGTAGGAGTGTTAGAGGAGTTATGACAACATCCTCTGCTTGCTTGGGCTGCTGCTGCTATTTAGGAAACACAGCTAAAGCTCATTGCTCGAGAACCTGATGGAAGGGCAGTTGCTTACATACGTCTGACTTTTTTTTATTTTTATTTTTTAAAAATGTTGAGCTACTGTAATGACATCATAGGGACAAAGCAAACGAGTGGTAGTAGTCATTAGTCTGACTGTAATCATGTGGTCATGTCACTTATTAGATAAAAGATTAAAAAAAAAAAATCAAAGTGGCCTGAAACTTCGTAGGAAACAGCCTACCTGTAACGTCAGTAGGAGACTTCATTCCTGTGTTCTAAAATAAGGACATTGCAGTTTTGGCAGGCTGTGAAGTCCAATTGGTATGCAGGTATTTGCTTCTAGTGATTTCCCTCGTAATTGTGCTTAGCAATAACCTGCAGCAGAGGCTGACTGACAGGGAATTTGGCACGAGTGGAGGCCTGACACGGAGGCAGTGGAATTTTCTAACCAGAAAGCTGCATTGCATCCTGCTTCTGGGGAAGGTCACCCTGTGAAGGTACCTCCACATTGGAGGGGTGTGTCCATTAACAGAAAACAAACCCCACAACCACCAACCAGTATGGGTGTTTTGTGTTTAGTTTTCTTTTATGTCACTGCTTTTCACTCAGGCTGTATGTACCTATTTCCCATCAGATTATTTACTAGGTTAAACCTAAGTTTTTTGTACTGTTCTTGGGACATTAAGAAGCAGGAGGTGTGTACAGGCAATGATGAACAAGATTAAGCTGCTCTCTGAGTTGGGCACCTGGCTGTCAGGGTTTTGTTTTGTGGAGTGGGGTAGAGGGGTGGCACATGGACAGACACGACAGACCCTCTTTCTTCAAATTCCTCTTCATACAAAAAATAAAAACATAAATTAAAAGCGTAATGCAGCACCTCATAGGTGAATCTCATTTTACCTTTCTCTGGGGCCAAGTTCTGTGAGATGCTTCTGCAAAATGCTTCTTTTGACTCTGTGCTGTAGTTTTTATAATTACCTAATGGTCAGCTGAAGTCTAAAACTAAATGTTTTAATGGGGATATATGTCACTCCACGTCCTGTTCTGTAGCGTGCCTTTTCCAGCCTCGTACTTCAGGGTGAGCGCTTGACTCTGCCCCTTCCTTGGAAATGGAAGCTTTACGGAGCACAAACAAATACTCTGTAGCATTAAAAGAAATAGATACTCTTCTCGTTGTGTAATTGTTCATCCTCTAATGAAAAATAACATTCATTCAAGTTAATAGCATTTTCAAGTGTAGCTACATGCAAGTTTTGAATAGCTAGCACACTTCTGATCTGACTACATTACTTGCTCATGTGCATTTCTGTGTTTTCCCTGAATACATCCCAAAGTGTTGGATACTTGCTTGGGGCAAGAAAAAGGAGATTGTACTGGATTCAAGAAATAATGCAGAAAAGTGCTGTAACAAATTCAGGAGTCAAGGTAGAGATTTTGCTACCTTTCACCTTTAGGAAATGTATGCCAGACTACAGACTTTACTTGGGATGTCTGGAGGAAACAGGTTGGTGGTGGGTCACTGCCTTCAAGGCACTCGGAAGGGCTTTGGGTGGTAGGAGGCTATGAAACAACCTCTTCTTGTCATTGTAGAAAAATCAGATGCTGAGAGATGGTATATTCTGGAGAAGGACAGAAAAAACAACAGATGGGCCTTATATTGTAGCAGATGAAAAATCATAAATATGTAATCGGGGAAAAAATAAACAAAAACAACCAAGTAAAACTGGATCCTGGATGCTCAAGGGAGAGAGGGTTTTTTGAAGCCCAAAATGCATCCACAGGTAGTACAAAATAATGAAAAGTGTCTTTTTTTTCTTTTTCTTTTTCTTTTTTTTTTTTTTTAATGTATTTTATTACATTAGTAGAAATAGAACCAGAAAAGGCTTACTTTTCTGAAAGACAGGAAAAATGTGCATCTGATCAGTTCAAAAATCATGTGCCACCTACAGCTTGAGTGTTTACTAGGATGATGCTTGGGGGTGTGTGCGTGTTTTCTGCCCATAATATTTTCAGCATACAGTAAGTCATATGAATTTTACTCTGCATTAATTGTAAGTAATGATATGTCTATAAAGCACTCAACTTCTAAATTGTCTTCACAAAGAGTAAGCCAAGGAGTCAGTTATCACACTTCTTTTATTGTACCCTAGAAAAAAGATGAAAATGGTAATAGACAATATACGTACCTTTGTTGGGATGGACTGTGATTTAAAGCTACATATATGTAGAAGCTGAGACATGAGAAGTTGAAACATAGCTCTGCTGTACGGTTTGTTTTTGTTCAAACATATATATCTAGTATGGATTAAATTACATTTTTGTTATACGTTGAGAAACAGAGAAAATTCAAAACCCGACCAGAATTATTTTTAAGTGTGGATCTCACAGTAATTTACAGTGATACTTGGATGCAGTGCACTATGATTTCTTTGGTTTTGTTGCCTTTTGTCTCTTAGCATAATCAATTGCTGACTGAAGATGCATCTTCTGATTTAAATCCTCCAAGGTCATTTTGAAAACAGCGCACAGAACAAAATGCCTTAAAATGCCTTAAAAGTTCCCCACCATGAAGTGTAGCAAATTTAGGCCTCCCGATGAGATTGTCTTAACTTCTGTTTATAGTTTTGGTGCCATGTGCACTGGGATTTCTTGCCTGTATTTATAAACACTGATTTCAATCTTCTTCCGTTTCCTGGTGCTGTAGCACCTACGCCCTGGGGTGGATTTATATAGAATCGCGCTGCATTCCATAACGGGCCTCTGCCGAGCCAGAATTAGCGCAGCCTTTAGTAAAATCTTTTGTTCACTTAGGCCTGTAATGCGACTTGGCATTAGACATTAGTGTTGAAATACAAACAGTATTTTCCAATTTGTTGCATTTGGTTTCATTTTAGAGTTTTTTCCGTGGTAGTATGAAGAAAGGATGAGGAGCATGTGTGTATTAAAAAAATAAAATAAAACCTAAAGATTTGAATATTTCTTTTTTTCGTTTCATCTCTAGTGGTTAAATCTGCTGCTGTGTGCTGTCTGGTGCAGGAGGCTTCTCTCAGATGGGTTCTCTCTAATAACCACACAAACTGGGGATGGGGACTGGGCTGCTGAGAGAGGTGTGCCTGTCAGTAGGAGGGCTGAGCAGACTGAAATCCCACACAGTTTGCTACTGATTGCTTCAAAACTTAGCTGAAGACCCACACTCTGTGAGCTTCCTTTATGCCTGGGTCCCAGAGGCTTTTTTCCGCAACGATGCATTAGAGCCGATGACAACAGTGTAAAAATGTGCAGCGAGAGTGCTCTTAGCAGTGGCCCAATTCTTTGCAGAATGGAGATGAATGAAAATTGTAGAGCCTGTAGAAATCCTCTGATGCATGTCACTATTTTTAGCTCTACTTATTAAAACCTTGTGCATATTTAATAATAAAAGTATTAATTCATAATAGGCCTCATCTTTATATAGCACGCTTTGTATTATTGTCTTTTCATTACTTGTTCATTTAGATTTGGAAGGTTTTCTGTTTCATTTAGTGCAGAAAGTGAGCAAAGCATCACTAATCCTCCAAGAACAGAAACTACTGAACTAAATAATGTATTGTAATGTGTATTCACAGGGGGAGAAAGCATGATAGTATTTGTATTTCCATCTTCCTAATGGTCTGTGTTCTAGCTCAAGTAATTTTTTTGAGCTGAGCACAGACCAGACCTGGACAAATGTGTACTGGGTTACACCTGCAGGTGATGGTGGTCTATGGGGTTACTACAGGAGTATCATTTTGTCATTGTGGAATGCCTTAGGACTCTGAACTATTTTTTGCTTCTCTGGTGTGTGATTATGAACTGTGAACTGTAAGTCAGTAAACTGTTAAATAGTGAAAACTTTTTTCCTATCCACATCACTTTTCCCTTCCAGTCCTCTCTTTGAAGGCTGTGCTTTTAGCTGCTCTGTGGAACTGTGGTCCCCACCTCTGCCAACATCAGCAATCAGCATCAGCAATTGCTCTGCAGTTGTTCAGCATTAAGCAGACAGAGGCTCAGTATGGCACAGAGAATGACTGAATGCCCTACTGTTGTCCATGCTACAGCGTAATAAATGCAGGCACCTTCAGTTAGTAACATTTCACTGGAAATTAATCTATCTGACTTGCACAGTTGTGGAATAGTGTTAGTCCAATTCAGAGTAACTAGACCAATCTGACTTATTTTTTAGTAAAACTGAAGTACTATACGTATTGAATTAAACAGTTTTAAGCAAACATTTCAGCTGGTTAAGTAGTGCTTTCAGTAAGATAGTAAAGCAGTTGGTGCATAATAATTCTGTTGTAGCGTTCAAGCATGAAATTCTGAGCTAATATGTTCCTGGGAAGAATATATTTTTCGAGTAGGGTATGAAACTGCAATTTGTCTTTCTATAAGACGATTTGTTAGATTGGGAAATGTTTGCATGCCACTATTTTCTGCTTTGTAAAAGACAACCTGAAAATTGCTGTTAGGTTGTTTTCTTATTTATAGGACTGGTTTGTTTTATAAACTCAGCATCTTTTGAATATTAAAAGCGATGCATCCTGTCAGAATAAGAGGGCAAGATCATCAGCACCTTGGTGAACCTCCCCACGGACTTTCTCATTGCAGCAGCAGATGAGCATCAGTGCATAACACAGACAAACAGGCTGCAGACAGACACCTTCGTTACTGGAGGCTCTTTTCCACAGGTCACAAGGAAACAGTTTAAAGGAGTGTAGGACTAGTAAGTTGACTGGAGGAGAAAATCTTTAGGGCTTTCCATCCGCAAAGATTACATTCACAGCTGTTCAGTTCTCTGCAGGATTTGTAACTTGGTACACTGAGCATAGTCAGTATTGCACTTCAGCAGCATTGGTTACTGTGGTAGTACTCTGTAATCTGTAAAAAGAACACGTATGTGGTGGGATTGTTCACTTTTAGCTACAAGTTTCTATGTGTCTTGAAGTGCTATGAAAACAGGTAATCAAAAAAGCTGATTGAAAGAAATTCCATTGAGTCTAGGAGTACTGTTACGCAAAAGAAAATAAGATCGAAAAGGTTTTGCTATTGGCACCTGCTCCTTAAGGACACACGGCTGCAGAGTCAGCAAGCAAAGGACGCTGCCTTTGTGTGGCTTGGCTAACAGTTCTCCTGCTGCGAGTCTCAGGAGATCTTCAGTAGTTGATGCCTGTGTTGTCAGGCAGAAAGTTCCATGAAACTGTAGGCAAACAGAAGCGTTTGAACTGTGTTTCAGCCAAAGAGTGTCCTAAAATCTTTATGAAATGTAGCCCTTCTTGGGGAGAGTAAAAGTGGGAAAATGCTTTTCGTTGAAATACCAGAAGGGTAAAAGGGGCAGGAGAAGAGAAATTTAGATGTATGTTGATGGGCAGTTTAAATTCATTGCAGCAACATTTGTCAGTTTCCTTGAAACAATTGTTTCCTCTTTTCTTGCTCTGCTGATTGTGTTGATAGTTCATCTGCAGGACTCAGGTACATGAAGCGTTTGTTTGGTTTTAATTTTTCTTTCCTCTTTAAGGGGACCAACTGAGTCTCTTTCAGATGTCTCCCGCTCCACCCGCTGATCAGGGTGCCAGGCTGGAACTTCTCGGACATGGCAAACCAGGGATATTATTTTTCCACAGACAGTCTTTCTGTATTCTATTTTCAGTCTGCTAGCATGTTTCAGTAATGGAATTCTTCAATTTGAAGTCAGTGAACATGTTTTACACACAGAAATACCATTTTTCAAGCTGACAATATCCCCATTGTAGCAAAAATGAATAAATGACATGATGAACTGAAGGGGTGTGCCACTTCAAAAAGGACAAAGCATTCCTGTGTTTCCTGATAACATGGGAATCTCTGAGTGTGAAAAGTCAACCTGTTTTGCTTGGTACCATTTCAGTGAATGAAATCTACTTTATGTGGCAGACAGCTGAGCTTATATGGGCATGACAAGGGGAAGGATTGTTTTGGATTTGCATGGGTGGAACCAACAATATTAATTCAAATTTGTTTTACATTTCAGGGATTCCCATCAGTTTAGAATGGTTTTCAAGCTTAAAAGTGAATTAAGACATTTATCTAAAAACACATTTTGCATAGTATGTATCCTATATTTTAATAACTGCCAAGCAAGTATTTGAATCAGGCTTTTGGAAGCATAGATAAAATACAGCTGCCCTTTATGGGTGTGACACTTGGAATGAAGCTGCAGAACTACTCCCATACTCAGTAGTAAATAATTGTGCTACTTCTCTTTCTGTCAAGCACATTGCTTTATAAATGGCTTTTTGAATTGTCTGGCAATTTTCCTTTCCTTTTCAAAGCAACACAGTTTTTCTTTGCTGCTTGTCAGGCCTTTTGGCATTTTATACTTTCTTCTGGGCAGACACATGCTGACTTGTTCTTTTCTGTAAAAGTTTAGTGTTTTGGGCTTTACTATGCCTTGTGGTGGAAAAAATAGCCTGGGGAGAACGAGTATGGATTGGGAACTCTGGGCTGGTACTGATAGTGCTCCAGAAGTCCTCAGGACAGGAGGAAGTTAAACAGGTGCCCAGTTTTTCATGAAGTTATGTTCTCACAAGCTTTCACATATGTAAGAATGAGTATTTTATTCAGAGGATAATTTTGTTCACATTTCCTCATCCTGTGGCAAAGTACCTTCTCACAGAGACTATGAAGTCTTTCTGCTGTAGACTTTTAAAGGGGACTGTATTTGGGGTGGATTATGTGACCTGATGTCAGACAGCTAAACTGAGAGCAACTGCATCAGTACTTGAAAGGAAATTGTTCAGGACAACCAATCAACAGCAGCTAGCAATGGATAGATCAGTGTCATGAATACTGAAGATCAAATCTGTGGCAGTGGGGATTCTGAGTTTAAATTTCCCTAGAGTAATATTGTAGGGCGAATTACCCAAGGACATAGCTTGGTAATATGCTGGGTTTGATAGCTACACATCTGTGCCTCCAATCTCGCCTAATTTTTGACTGGCAACTCTTTAAGGGGTTGTGCTCCAGACAAGATTAGTGAAAGAAATAAAGTTGGTTAGAATGGCTTCCACTGCAGGAGGAGGCTGAGGGGCTGCGTAATGCCTTCTGAACATAGCCTCTTGCCTGTGTGACTGTACTGACATTTCCAGTCACATTTTGTTGTTTTTTATGTAAATAGTCTAGAGGAAAGGAGTATATCAGGTACTTTTTACTTAAATCTGTGTGCAGCTTTTGTATTGCTACCTCAGGTGAAAGGCAGGGATGACTTTTAGGCCCTGGATATCCTCTTGTGTATCCGCGGAGCAAGACAAAGATACATCTGCAGACCAGCTGGAGGTCACAGCCTGGCAGCCACAGCAGAAAGGATTGTATGAATTCTCCATAATCTCCTCAGTGTAAATTCAGACAGGTTTTCTGAGCCTTCTTTACTGAACACTGTGCTTGGCCAGGCTGAGTTAACTTGAAATGCTTTAGGGTCCTTTTAGCTGTGGGGACAGCAGCACAGCGAATGTGTCAGTGAGCATACCCCAAAACCAGTGTAACTGCACGTATGCTGCCAAGAGCTAAGATTGCGGCTTTTTACTTGGAGAAGGACTTAATTTAAGAAATTGTTGAAAACTGTTGTGTTCTTTTTTGAACAATGACCATTTTACAGGTATCACCGTCATTGCTGTTTGGGAGTACTTCTCTGGTACTAAGATTCAAGTCTTGTCTTGGATCTCATGCTGTAATGTATTGGGTTTGCTTGAATAAGGGCAAGGCTCAAGTAGTGGCCACAACAAATTTAGCCTTTAAACCCAGAAAATTAGAAAAGCCTCCAGCAAGCTATATCACTTCTGAATGCTAGTCTCTGGATGCCGATTCATGACCTTTTACTGATCTGAGCAGTGGCCAGATCTGCGTACCAGCCAGCTCCATGCTGACGTTTGTGTGAGAGCCGATACCCCCAGTCGGACCGAGAGCACAGCAGTGCCTCCTGCGCTCCTTGGCACGCTGTGTCCACCCATCAGACACCATGCACCGAAGCCTTCCAACAGCTGGATCTCTGTAATGTGCTCGAGGAAGAACTCACTGATGGAAGGAGCTCACAGCTGGTGGGTGGAAGGTGTAAGCCTTACTCAAGCAGCTAAGGTAATGAGAGTGCCAAATAGTTGTTTCCTGCTAGATACACAAGTATATAGGAGCAGCTTTCCAAACAAACTGTGTGGAAATGCATTGAAAAGGTCTCAGATACTCTGTTACATTCTGAATTAACTGAGCTAGTCTCTGGCTGTATAACGCTCTGCATAGACTGTTTTTAAAAATGCATATTTATGCTGAACTATATGCTTTTTACCTTAGGGAAGATTTTCAGCCAGTCTATATTACGTGGTGGTTTTGTAATCGGAGCTGATGTTTAACATCTGAGCTGAATCACCAGATCTGAGTCCAAAGGAGACAAGAGTGTGCATGTGCACTTTGCTTCCCCTTTTCTTCCCCCTTCCCTCTCTTCCACCCCGCCTCCCTTACCCCTCTCTCCTGTATGGAAATATCAATCGCTGTCAAATTTCAGCACATTAATTTTTACTATTACCTTAAAATACCTGAACACAGTTTCCAGAAGTCAGTTCTTTCATCATCATTGCTTTCGGCTATAAGCTGCTTTTAAAAGTATCCAGTAATTGTCATATTATGGAAGGCTAGGGGCTTTGTTAGAGGAAAAAATAAGCAGATCAGCAGAAAAATAACATGTTTCTGAATTTAACTTAATCTGTTTGATCTTCTGGATACAACAATTTCTGGATGGTTACTATCCAATTAACATAAAGTTGAATTAAATTTGAAGTTAACTCCATTAAAAAAGACAATTAAAGGTCATTTAAATTATGTGTCAGTTTTTAAGGGTTATGATGATAGTTTCATATCGTTTTGAATATATTCTCTTTTGTAAAAAGAACACCAGAAATTAAAGAAATATCCCAAACTGGCTACTCAAGAAAATCATTGAATACAAATTTACTATCAGTGTGCCCAAGTTTAGAAGAACTTGGGGAAAAGAGAGAAGCATCTTTCCCTTCTCATCTCTCCGAGGTATATTTAACAGCCTTGTAATTAAAACAAAACAGTGGTGTCAGAGTTATAACAATGTGAGTTTTCAAGTTTATAGCATATCTCTTTTTCTTTTACTTCAATCACAAATTCTGTAGGTTTACAGTGCTCTTTTATTCCTCTAATGTACCAGTCACTGGACTTGTTCACATTGCTTACCTGGATAATTTATTATTATTTAAAATATGCAGATCTAATGTGTATTCAGCATTCCATGCAGCAATATTGAACAGGTTTAATTACATTTTAGCTGCAGGCTCTCATAAGTTTTCTGCTTCATATGCTAGGGCTGTAATTGCATAATATTATGGTGGCTATATTTTTGAAATATCAAACTTCGTGATCTGCTGGAAAAATACTAAAATTCTATTACAGGATGCAGGTTGATTAATTCACATGCTAAATCATCTTGAAGACTTAGAATATAGCCATGGTCATGGAAGTAAAAAGGCTGTATTATCCTCTGCTTGTTAAACAGTGGAAAAAAACAGAGATCATGACTGGCTGATCTTTCTTGGCACTTGAATGTTGTGACAATTTTTACATTTGCTGATATTTGGAATGGCTGAATAGGGAGCATCCAAATGGGTTAGCTTTCCTTGAATCTGATAAAACAGTAGCTAGCAAGGAAAAGTCCTAATGATCAGACAGTGAAAAAATACCTTCAGAGAGAAATTCCATGGTGTGGATCACAGGAAATGTGACGAGCAGAAATTCTTGGAAATATTCCAGGAGGAATGACAAATCCTGAAAGAAGATGGGCCTCTGGGCAGAAAGCTGAAGCTTTTCTCTTATTTCTGTCAGTATAGAAAAAGATGCTTCGTGTCATCTTTGCTTGTTTGTTTTTTTTTTTGTTGTTGTTTGTTTGTTTGTTCATTTTTGTTTTTGTTTTTTTCCCAGACCAAATCCGTGTCTCCAGATAGTCATAGAAGTACCAGAAAACAGGTCTGGAAGGAAACTTAAAGAGCTACTAAGCTCTTCCCTTTATCTCAGGCAAGATCAGCTACCCATGATTTTTCCAAATAAATAGCAGGTAAATGTCACCAGTAGGGGTCCATCCGTCCACATCTGCCATGTTAAAAATCACTAAAAATGTGTACTAATAGTAATGCTTCAATATAAAGGGAAACGAAAAGTACTAAAGAACTGACAAGTTAGCACTAGTGAGAGGAAGTTCAGCAGCTGCATCTCACTACAAGCCAGCAGAAAGAAGGCGCCTGCTCTTTGCTTTGGAGGTGGATGCGCATCACTAATTGCTAAACGAAAGATGTTTAGTTAAAGTGTATTAATTTGAAGTAATTGATTTAAACATAAATTTTAAATAAGCATTTTAAATATACTTCAGTACATTAGCACCAAACATGTTGTAAAAGCTATTGTGCAAGAAGTGTGTGTGTGTATCCTTCTCTGATATGAGACTCTCAGAAATCTGAAATGAAGAATTTTAACTTGCTGGCAGGTGTTTGAAGTGCTCGGTGCAGAATTTGGGGGGTGGGAGGGTGGTGTCAAAGCCAATATCAGAAGGAAATTTGTGCATAGATGTTTTGGGATGTACTGCATATTTCAAATGGAAATATCAGCTGGAAAGAGCTACAGCCACGAAACAGGCTGGCTTTGAATTCTGTTGGGAGGAAGGCCTCTGAAGTTCTGAATTTATTCAAGATAAAAGTTATATTTCAGCCCCTATGAGCTCAAAGCTGGTCAGTTTGAGGCCTTTACTTTACTTTACAAACATCTGTTGTGGCAATTGGAAATCTTTGTATGGCATAAGGCAATGCCACACACCGTGTGACTGGGAAACACCATGTGACGTGTTTGCTGCTCTCCGTGTTCTCAGTGCATTCTGCTTGCCGGCATGATTATGTGGGTTGCTCATCCCTGCCAGTGAGTGGCATCAGGGAGGGCCACCAAGCACTGTTTGGGGCAGGTTAGGCTGGACGTGTCCTGCCCATGGGGTGCCGGTGCATGGAGCACTCGCTCCTCTTCCCCGTCAGCCATCCTTGCTGATGGGTGGTGTTGCAGGGCTGAGGCATGCAGCCAGGCTCCAGACGAAATGCATTTATTGGTGCTTCCTCAGCAGCACCCTGGGTCACTGCTCGCAGCTCCAGCCTTGTCCCGCGGTGCAGCAGGCGGCTGTGGCACTCAGGGCCAGCCCCTGCAGTCTGTTTGCAGCAGATGCTGCGGGAAGAGGCAGCAAGCGAGACCCGTAAGGCACATGAGAGATCGCTGCATAAACACGAAGTGAATCACGGTTATGAGTAAGATAAACAGGGCAGCATGTGAGCTCTGTGTTGCTTTGTATGGCGGGATGCTTTTTTTGGCTATTCCTGTGCTGGATTTCCCAGACTTTCATTCATGTATTTTTTTTTTTTAAACTGTAGAGTGTTTGTGTCAAAAATGCTTTGACATTGCTTTGGAATCTCCTTTAGTGAAGAAGACTAAAGTCAAATGGATTTATTCTACTTGTATTTTGTGTATTGTATGGAACCTTTAAAACTCTATTTTTCCCAGTTCTGGTCCGTCTGTGAATAGTAATTAAGAGGTATATTTAGATAAAAAGTAATCCTGATTTTGCGCCAGTCAGAAATGAAAATAAAATCAGTCCTATTTTTCTCTAAGCTTCTTGTGAAGTGCTGAAGAAAAAAAACCCTGTGATATGGATAAGCTGCTTTGGTACCGGTTTTACTTTACAACTGAAATACTTTGCTGAAGTTGCTATCCAGTAATTCTCACGTGCCTATATTTTTCCTAGGCTTTAGATTCCATTTCAATTTTTTGGTTTGCGTTGAGCAATATTCTTTGCACACTTGATCCAGCATGGAGTGAAACTCCTGCTCCGATCCCACTCAGCCTGAGTGCCCGCACTGCCGTGTCTGGGAAGGTGCAGGGAGCCCATTAGGCATGCTGTCAGCACGGCGTGCTCCGCATGCAAATGCTGTTTCACTGGCGCTTAGCGGGAGGTGAAGGTGGGAGGATAATGCCTACTTTCAGCCTCTGGTAGGATGTATCTGTTAGTGTGCTATTAGTTTTGTTATTAACAGCAGGCTTAACCAAATGGTAGATAAGCAAGTCATTTTGCAAAGCGCTGTGTAAGGCATTCATCTCAGTTGCAGACTACAAATAATTAAATGAATGGTGCTCTTTCTCTCTTCCATCACTCCTCATGACTTGGATTTTATAGCTATCATCTTTTCCTCTCTTACAACACAAATGTCATATTTATTTCTTTACAGATCACCTTAATGAACCTCTCAGATTACTGTGAGCTGCTAAGTAGCAGTTTTATGTGGTACTGGGTTCCCTTTGCAACCTGTTTCACTGAATATAAAAAATAATCTGAAAGCCTATGAGTCCTGAATTTTTTGAATGTTTTTTTTTTTTTTTTTTTTTCTGTAATAGGAACTCATTTACATGGGAGTTTAGTTGGTTCTTTGCAAATTGACATCGATGGCTTTAAGACAGAGTATTTATTGGAATCATTGTTTAAGCATGACTTGTTTAGACTCCCAGATTTGTAAGTAGAATTGGAGCAGCTATTCAGCATGTAGAGTTCTGCTTTGCTTTACCTTTAGAAATTGTAATTGTGCCCATGATTCACCAAAATGATAACAATTAAGACTTAAGAAAATCGACTCTCGGAAAGGAGCTAACAATTTTCTCAGGCTGTTCTTGCCTCTCCAAGTGCAGGATAGTTATAGCTACTACAAGTTAATTCCCATGTGTGCTTATACATGGATGAGTTTGTCCATCTGCTGGATATAAATTTTCAATATGTTCCAACAAATGTCAGCGTTGCCACGGGTACAATGTACTGCTCTGCAGCTCAAAGATGTTTTTACATCCCTCCTATTTAAAACTTTGTCTTTAACTTGCAGTCTTCCTGACTGTTGTAAAACAACTGTACGCAAGGGTTCAAAACAATGTAAAACTCGTGATAGGGGACAGAAGAAAATGAACTTGTTAGTGCGTTATCAGTCAGTCTGTTAATTAACCTCAAATGGTCTCTCTTTTTCACTCTGTGTGGCTGTTTACAGGATCTGGGCAACAGCACATGCTGAAAGAAAGAAACTAAAAAGGAAAAAAAAAAAAGGAGAATCACATAATGTTGTTTGGAAGTTGGTGTCCTCTGGGACTCACCTCCCTGCAGAGTTTGGAAAGCAAGGGCTGATCTGATCTCAGTAGGCTTCCATGGGTTATTGCCATAAGGCAACTGGGGAACATTCCTTATTTATACTTCTGGTCTCAAAGTCTCCCAGTATTTTCAAATCTAGAATAGGACGCTGCACAGAGAAACAAGAAGCTGATTTTCCAGACTTTCATTTAAGAGAGCTTGTTATGCAAAGTTCATCATTGACGTTGGTGTCAAAGGCAAAGTACCCAGGAACACAACAGAGAATGAATGAGTGAACCCTGCTGACGTCCAGCACCAAAAATAAAATGTTTTGTGTATGCAGCCAAAACATTTGTGTACGCATGCTCATGTCAGGAAAGACTGTCCTGCGTATTTTAAGATGTAAGTATGGTAATCTCCATGTCGCTTCTGGATGCAGAAAGTTATTACCTCAATTTTTGTTTATTTCCTTTTCTGCAATGTTTGATGCTGAACTATGTGCAATGCATGATGAATTGCATACAACTGGCTGAGTTGAACTTTATTTTTTGAATTTCTTTTTAATATTTCAAAAAAAATCAAAGAAAATTTGCAAAAAATGAAAAGATTCTATGATACATTGAAAGAGTGCATACACTGAAATGTTAAAAAGAAAATTCAAGATGAGTGGTGGGAAATGGACTGAAGGGAAGAAACAGTTTTTGAAGGGTCATGTGCAGAAAGAAGAATGAATAGGAAAAGAAAACTGTTGACTTTTTTTTTTTTTTAATTCTGTTGATCACAGTCTTGGGATCTCTGAGTGCTCTAGGTGGTTTTTTATTTTTACTTACTAAATGTCTTTTGACCTCTGCAGGCAGTGGTGTCTTTAATAAACCGGTTGTCAGATGTGTGATTGATAGCAGTAGTTTATTCTAGGTCTAATTACAATTCGAAGGCTCTGGAAGTGGCCAGGCAATCCATTTATTTCTTATGGGCTCTACCTAATTCTAAATTAGAAGCTTACTTGCTGGAAACCAGGATTGTTATAGCAGCTGACATTCAGTGCTGTCTGACAATGCTCAGGTTATTTTAAGACAACAAAGGTATCTGCGTGTGATAGCTGAAGGCTGTGACACCAAAAAGAAAGCCTGAGAATAATACACAAATATCACATTTACTTTTTTTTTTTTTTTTTTTTTTAGTATGTGTACACGCACACATCTTTCTTATATATGGTTGTTTGTATATTTAGACATATTTTGAAAAAGGCAAATGGCTTTGGTCATAGACACGTAACTTAGTGACAGAAATTTCCATATCCCCTTCTATGCCAAGAGGTTCCCCATCTCTGATTCTATCCTGCTGCAAGCTGTTCCCTCTGTTTTAATATTTTCCTGTTTCTATCTTCCTTTCTGATGATTTATTTCAAGTTGTGAGTAATGTGAGGGCTTATTTTCAAATAGTAGTACGTTTATTCGCTCATTACAGATAATGAGCTGCAGGTTTTGCATGTGAAGGCATGGTATGATATTAGCTTGATGTTCCAGCGAAGACCACGTAGTATCTACTCAGGGTTAGAAGAAAGATGTTGAATTTATAAGGCCTGTGCTTTATCATGTGTGGGGAAAAAAAAAGAACAAAATCTTACTTCACAGATAAACTGACTTGGACTAATTAAACATGTACCTGTATTCTAACGCACCTCAGACAGTGATGTGATGTTTTTTGTTTGATGTAGAGAATCCCAGAACCTATGTTTGTATCTTAAAAATAACAATAATAAAATCCTTACAAAATAATTTTATAGTAGCATAGGTCTGTGATACCGTATTGCTACTGAAGTGATATGCCCAACATTATTAATATCTTTAACACTTCTCTGACTCTAAATATTCAATGTATAGATTCTATCTTGGATGCTTCGCTTTCTGTTGCATTCTGGCCTATAAATGTTATTTCACGGTATGTAGTTAACTCTGGATGTTGTTGCTAATGATTCATGCTTTTTTATTTATAGAAGTTTAAGTGGCTGTAGCGGTAAAGTAATGAAGTAAAAGATCTAATCCATTCTAGGTTTCTGTAGGAACTGTCCTAAATTAAAATATTTTTGCACTAAGACCTCTGTGTTTAACGTTTGACTGAATAACCTGCTGTTGCACTTCAACTGTTTCTTTTTTTGTTCTTCATGATAGATCTCTGAACAACAACTTTTTCACATAAATTGACGAAAGTGCAGAAGAGATGGCCAGTTCAGCGCGAGAACATCTGCTTTTTGTGCGACGTCGCAACCCACAGCTCCGGTATACTCTGAGCCCAGAGAATCTGCAGAGTTTGGCATCTCAGGGCACCATGGCTGAGAACATGAACTTGCAGCGTGCCAACAGTGACACTGATTTAGTGACCTCAGATAGCAGATCTAGTTTGACAGCCAGCATGTATGAATACACCTTGGGGCAGTCTCAGAACCTCATTATTTTCTGGGATATTAAAGAAGAAGTTGATCCGACTGACTGGATTGGACTTTATCACATAGGTAAGCCAGAACCATGTTGTAATAATTTGGTGTGTTTCTTGCTTTTTTTGTTACTTCGTCTTTCCTTTTCAGATACGCATTCTGGCATACTACATCATTAATCTAAAGATAAAATCGGGGAAAGATTGCAGAGAATTACCTTGGATTGCACTTTGCTTTTCTTAATGCAGTGAGCTATGAGAAGACATTATTAATGTAGGTCTGGTTCCATAGTGACTTACTAGAGGACATTCCCCTTAAACAACTAATGTGCATATGATTTCTGTGTTCACTTTTGCGGGTGATTGGTTTAGAGTGGAAAATGTAGAGTACCATATTCATCATGTAACTTGGCATACTTACTGTCCAATATTTATACAGCTTTTTGGACAAGTAAATTCTTAATGTCCGTGAAAGGGTATTTTGTGTAATTCTTTGATTTTGTGGAAATGAAATTGTATCCGTTCTGAATGAGTGAGAATTTCTGTTTATGAAGTATTCTTATAGATGGAAATCCTCTGAATAATTTTTTTTCTACTTTTTTTTGTGCTGTTCAAGAGGAACATAGAAGCATATATTTCATAGGAGGGAGCTGAAAAGAGCTCTAAGCTAGCAGGCAAGGGCCTGTGGGCAGTTTGTGCATTAGTAAGGAGTGTGGCTTAAAAGGAGTGGATCAGTAGGTCAAAGCAGTTTGTGCCAAAACCCTGACATCAGCAATATATTTGGTTCAGGTTTTTACACCGTATTATGTTTAATCAGGTCCCGCGATCCAAACATTCCTGCTGTGCATGTGGCTTGGAGCTGTCCAAAGGACAATCTTTATGATGCCACTAGGAACTGGAGCGTATTTAGTAGGTAGCTGTACAGGCACATGGGGTTTGGTCTCCTTTTCAAGGAATCCAGTTCATGTGCATTAAAATTGCTCTCTGAATTAAACCTTTGCTCAGTAACTGTGATGTTTGGGTGATCTGTTTCAAAATAGCACTGCTTTTCTGAATCTAATTGCTAATGTAGAAAGACTGTTGGTGTAACCTGCCAGAAGCAGGTGGAGCAGAAACTGGTGGAAACAGGTCTGACTACTGGAATTGTGTCCGTGCTGGGACCGAGCTAACTGCAGTGAAATCAGTCAATAGGCATTTGGACAGAGAATTGTTGTGCCAGCTTTTTCCAAGACATCCTGTTGCTGCATCACTTAATGTTGCATGGTGTGGAGCTGCTATTTCCCGGTCTTATTCTTTTTCTTGCTTTTTTTTTTTTTTTCCCCCAACTTTACTGAAGATCCACAAAATAGACAGTAGGACTTGTGCTGTTCAGTGCATAACTAGTTGTAAAAACTCTACTGGAAAAGCTTCATAAGCTTCTGGAATAAACTATGGATATGTCCTAATGTTTAAGCCACCTAAATCAATCATCTCCATAATCAAAAGGCACAGATCTTTCCAGTAGCATTAGCAGCTTGAAGTGTGGTCTGTGCTGTAAAATACACAAACCATTAAAATGAAGCTTTTTTTTCTAGTTTAATTACACTGAGAGTTTCCTCTGAAAAAGTTGAAAAAAGTTGAAAATTTTCAGGTATTTTTAGGTTAATCAGGTTATAGCACTTCAAGATTGGTATTCAAGATACTGGAGTAGAGCGTACTTCTATAAAATTCTAATATTTTTTTGGTGATTTTATCCTACTTTATCATGATTAAAAATGTTTCTACCTTCTGTTTTTCAAGCCCCTAAAGCACAAAACAAAGTTAAGTTACTACAGCTTCTTATAATCCTATAAGGAATAGCCAAATAATGTCCTTATGTCTAGAAACCCCATCATGCTACTGTGTAATATCAGAGTATGATATGTGTGTCTGGTTTCCTGTTTTCTTTTTAAGTAACGAAAGGTCTCAGAACTCCTTCAGCATGTAGCTTTCTTCTCCTCTGCCACTTGAAGTCTATCAGCATAGGTGAGAGTTTCGTTACTCAGTGTAAAATAGATCTGAGCAGATTTCTTTAAGACTTGTGGTTTCCTCATTCTGAGCGATGGAATTGCACATTTTGCACAACGGAGAGATAAAGGCGTGTTCAGTCTGATAGGCATTCTTATCTATCTTTGATTTGTTTTTGTTTTTTTTTTCAGTAAACTTTTTGAACTATCTAACATCTTTAAAAGTAAATAAACATGTAAATAGTGAGAAGCCTTTCATTTGCATATTTTTATATACCTTGCTAAGCTGTGGAGCTAAATATGGAGCTAAGATACAGGCTATTTGTTGTAAGGCAGTGTGCATGTATTTTAGAAGTTGTTCCTGTGGACTTTGGTTCTGAGAGTTTACCAGCTTTGCAAGCTTTCACATGGAGTTTAGGGAGAAATCAATTGGTCAGAAATACTGCAGGGTATAATCCAGGATTTGCAGTCCCTTGTAATGATTGCTGTACCCCCAGTTCCCATTTAACACTTTGGAAAGTGCGGACACTACTTATTTTCCTAGGAGAAAGATGTTTGTGGGTGAATATATTTAAAAATAAAAGCTCTGTTCCCAAACGCATTAATAAAATTTTGAAGTATTTGGTTGAGGTTATCCATTCTGGTCTTTCTTTAAAATGGAAACAATTTCCTTTACGCAGTTCCTCTGCTGTGGCACTGCCTGCTGAAAGCAGCACAGATTTTGTGCGGTCACTCACGCAAGACAGCTCCAGGTGTGTGCCAGCTGTACCTCCAGTGTCCCTGCACATCTTCTAGTAAAGCACTGTTTTTTCAGGGAGCTAGGAATAGAAAAAGGCAAATATTTTGCCCTCACTAAAAACAAACAAAACAAAACCCACAACAGCTAAAGTGCGTGCACACACACACACACACACACACACACACACACACACACAAAAACAAAAACAAAAACAAAACAACAAAACAAAACAAAAAAAGCACGTTGCATAACCAAAAGCCCAGTCCAGTGGCTTTTTCTTTTATGTTGATTGTACAATTAGCTTTCATAATGAAAGCTGGATCACTGGGAAGGGCGAGTGGTTGTTAATTCTGTAAATGAACAGATGGAGAAATTCTAAAAATGAATCATCGTTTCTGAGCTGAGGTTTTAGTACAGAGAGATCTGTCAAAGGTCTGGAGCAATCCAGGTAAATTTTCACTTCAAATTAATTTTGTGGAGTACATCTATTACAAACAGAATTGAAAATGACACACTGGGAAGCTGTCTTCACTTTTCATTCATGAATGTATTCAATTAATTCTCTCATTATTTGCTCTTCAATTAACTTTCATTTTCTATCATAAGAAAGCAGTTATTTCTGTTCTAAGTTTTACCGCATGGTTAAAATTGCAGTGGTTTATGAGGAATTTCACCAAACTTATTATATCCCTTTCTTTTTAAGAGACTGTACAAATCACTCTTTCAGGTACATCAGTTGGTACAGTTGATCATAAGAAAGTCAGTAACCACTCACTGTTTTTCCTACTATGTGATATGTAGAGGTTTATGGCTAATTAGCTTACACTGGGGAATAGTAGATGGAGCTTAGAAAAAGTGTGATACAGCTCCGGCAAAATGTTGGTCCGTTAAATGTTTATGAAAATAGTTTTTTTTTAATTATTATTTTATTTTTAGAAACAGGAAAGCCTAAGGTGGCTAAGGCAGACTCATTTTATCCTCAAGAACTGACATTCTTTTTCAGTGCCTTTTTTTCCATACATATTGGAAGTGAAGAAAAAGGTGGGGAGGTATGAGAGAAATAAAAATATGATTGCTTGTATGCCCAGGTGGCTAGGAAGGCCAATTTAATCCTAGCACGTATCAGAAATAGTAGGGAAATAGAGACGGGAAGTGGTTGTCTCCCATTATTCGGCTCTGGTGAGGCTGCACCTTGAGTACTGTGTTCAGTTTTAGGCCGCTCACTAGAAGAAGGATATCGAGGTGCTTGAGCATGCACAGTGAAGAGCAATGACACTGGTGAAGGGACTAGAAAACAAGACACCTGAGGAGAATCTGAGGGAAATAGGGTTGTGTCGTCTGGAGAAGAGGAGGCTGAGGGGAGGCCTCATCGTCCTCTACAACTGCCTGAGAGGAGGCTGCATCGAGGGGTGTGCTGGCCTCTTTTCTCAGGTGATAGCACATGAGGAAATGGTCTTGGGTTGCACCGGGGGAGGTTTAGATTGGTTGTGAGGAAGAATTTCTTCCCAGAAAGGGTGGTTGGGCCTTGGAATGGGCTGTCCAAGGAGGTGCGTGGTGGAGTCCCCATTCCTGGAGGTGTTTGAGAGACATGTGGACATGGCGCTTAGGGATGTGGTTTAGTGGTGGACTTGCAGCATTAGGTGGATCATTGGACGGGATCATAAAGGTCTTTTCCAACCTAAAAGATTCTATTTTGTAGAAAATAATGCACGTTTTATTAGGAATTCGTTCGCTATAGTGTCATCAGGATACTCCTCCACGGTAACTTTTGATCTTTAGTTAAATACAAGAAGTTGAACTTAAACATGAAAAATTTTATATAGCCAAACTCATGCTCAGTTTCTCTACAATTCTATATTTTAAGGAATGCTTTTAGATCCAAGTGTGAATTTGATGGTTTCTGCTTTAGTACCGTATGTGTATTTTCCCCCATTTTATCACCTTGCATAGCAGAAATGTGATCTGTTATCTTGCTGAGGGACTGTTGTGTACAGAGGGTCTCTTTTCCAAGCATGTTCCTAAGGATTACCAGAAGAAAAGTGTATGCGAGGGACACAGTGTATTCTGTGGAGGAAGGTCTCTTTTTTTTTTTCCTTGACTATTTCTGGTTTTGTACTGCCTCAACTCTTTAAAGTGTCAGTAACACTTCTTGAACAGTCTTGTCCTTGAAGTTTTGTTAAAGCAGCTTTTTAGCTCCACAGGCGTGATCTGTGGAGAATGTAGATAGTGCAGCTGTAGGAGCACAGAAAGGCGTCCCACTGAGACTACGTGAAAGCAGAGAAGTGTTATTTCTGAGTATTGGCTTCTCTTGGGGTAAATCAAGCAGGGTTGCATGAAACTTGAAATTGTTGAATGTAAAATACAGGTTTATCATTTTGAATTCAGTTTTAAGTTTGCTTGGAATGGGCTTCTTTCTTCCTGAGGACTGGTTGTGAAGATTATCAATTATCAATTGAAGGTGACAGGGCAGGATGAGATTCAGAGGGGAGCTTTTCAGCGGAGGTACTGTACCTGTGAATAATCTGAAGAGTAAAGGTAAATTTCTAGTGTTTGTCTTAATAAGAAGAGGCCAATTCCATTTTTTTTTTTTTTTTTTTTTTTAAACACAGTTTGATTTAGACTGAAAACTTACTTCACCTTTTGAAACAGTAGAAGACTACACTAGTTAGCAAACACCTCTTGCATCCTCCTAGCCCTGTGAAGTTTCCCTTGTGCAGTACTGGCCCAGCTTTTGCTCTGTGCTAGTTCGTTACAAATACTTGTTCCACACAATATATAAGCTATTGGAGTTTTACAGGTGCCCTACAGTGATCAGCAAGTGTAAATGTTCATTGTAGACATGCTAGGACTCTGTCTAAATCTTTACATTAATTTCAGAGATTTTTTTTTTTTTTCCAATATTGGCCTTTTAGTGAGGAAGATTGTGCAAAATCTTAGACCTAGATAGAATCAAAAAGGAGAAATGGTAGCTCAGTTCCAATAAGCCAATGCAACCTGTCCAGGTTTTCTTGTCATTGCGTGTTATTGTAGCAGCAGTGTACCAGGACTTCCTTGGGAAGTGAGACCTCTTAAAGAAGGTGAGCAGAACAAGAGCTACCTGGGTTTACAGCCCAAGCAGGTACCAGGGTGGAGCGGCCATGGCTCACAGGATGCTGAGTGAAGCCAAATCTTGATGAGTTTTATGGGTTGCCTACAAGTCCCATAAAGAATTCTGAAAGTACAGAATAAAGAATAAAAACTCAGGAGAGAGAAACAAACCCTACATTTGGTTTAAATAGATTAACTCCCATGGCCAAATTGCCTGGGTTGGCCTATTTTTGTCCTAATTTATGGAGTTCTAATTATGAGATGCATGCCCTTATTCTAGAGAGCCTTAGCACATTTAAAATGCTAGCTACCAAAGGTCATTATATTTATTCCCCTCATCTTCTTCTCACAGGCTGCTTGACTTTTTGTTTTACCTACAGCATGGATCCACACCAAAAAAAAACACCACACACACACACAAACAAACAAAACAAAACAAAACAAAACAAAAACAACCTGATGCAGAGCTATATAGGGCAATTTAGATGAAATCTAGGTTTATACTAAGCCTCCTAGGGTAGTGAAGTTTGGAGCCTTTCCATTACATGTCAGACAAGATTAAAAAGAAAAAAGCTTTCGCGTAAACTGCCTTTAGTACATCTACAGTAATGGCTTAAATTAGACAGAGAGATTATAAAATTTTAAGATACTTTATCCTCAAAAGATTTCTCTGGTTTCCATCATAGAATACATACAAAATAATAACTTCATTATCTTCTGGAAAAACCTGATTACTTACTTGCTTTTTTTTTTTCCTTCCTGTTTTTAGCAATATGATTACTTTATCTGAAAATCTGAGCAGTACTATTAATTTCTTGTGGCTATTTACTCTGCATAGCAGTAATATTTTGCAATTACTCCTAGTGTTGGCTGTTGCTGAAATCTGTAAAACGTGGGCGTGACTTTCTGTGTAGAAGTCAGTCCCTACCCAGCTTGGTCCTTGGTAGAGGCTTTGGCTTAGACTTCCAGGAGCCTGGCTTTGTGCTCTTTGTGTGAACAGTGTGTTACGCTCTTCACTGCAAAAGTTAGAAGAAATGCATAAAAGGTGCTTTCTCTGTGTTTTTCTTGCATGCAGCAGATACCTTATTAAGACACACTCATAAAACAAAAATACACATATATGCATTAAAATACACAATATTTATTTTAAGGAGAAAGGAAAATAATTCCCTGATTAAAAAAAAAAATAAAACAAAATGAAAGCCCACCTTTTCCAAACAAATAAAAAGACACCCTAACACAAGGCAACATTATGGTAAAATGGAATATTATGAATTCAGAAATGTATATCGTTTTACATTATCCAACGTTTATATTTGCTGTCTTCCCATCTGCTGGAACAGCCACTTGCCATCAAAAAGGCAGGGTGGGAAGCACACTGCTTTCTATCTAAAGGATTATAAATGCTGTCATGCCAAAACCTTTTGCAGTGGAAAGCTGACAACACAGCTGAAAGAGTCATCCCTGAAGCTACTTTTGTCTAGTTTTGAGGTCAGGGGTATCTCAAAATTAAAAACACAATTAACTGTAAGGTTTAGATGTTCTGGCAACACTTTGTCACAGCTTGAACTTCTTCCAGACATAAATATCACACTACAATATTCTAGGTTTTGTTTTTGCTGTTTAAAGACACTTCCTGAGCTGTTTTCTATCATCAAATCAACATGCCATAGAGTATTTTCAAAACAATTTTGAAAATGTATTCGAAGTCACTGACAACTGTGCTGAGAAAGTAGTTGCATTAATTCATTTATGGATCTGTTTCATGTAAGTAATAGATTATGGATTAGTTTTGCATTATGCACAGTGTTAGAATTCCTGCTTTAAATTTTTTATGAAGTTCTTGGCTCCTTTATCTGCACAGATTTATCAATGACCCTAAGAATCTGAATTAATGGGGAAGTGTTACAAGCTGAGTGTTTTATATGTATGTTAAGGACGTGAGCACTGTAATTAAAACTGGTATCCCTTGAAAAGGTGAAACACATGCATAGTAGGACACTGAAACTAGCAGCTTATATGTAGATGTGTTTAATAAAACCACTTAGTATATGCTGATAAGCAAAATTTTAAATTATAACTGGAGAAAGTTACTCAAGTATTGATCCTGGTAGGCCTCCTTTCCTAGCAAAGCCCATCAAGACGTGTCTGGCATCAGAGAAGCATTGGTGTGGGGTGAAGGTGCTGTAAGAACACAGGCTGGCTGTGCTTAGCTGGCGTCTACTCCTTGGGACAAGCAAAGCTTCCAAATGCCTGCATTGGCAGTGTTTCCTGTCTCTCCGCCTGGCAGCATCCTGGCCTCCAGCGCTCTCGCTCTGGTGGGCAGCCAATTCTCTGGCTAGCAAATCCCATGCTTAGAGCTTTGTTCCAAGATCTGCTCGGACTCTCTTCACAAGATCTGCCTCCTTTGTCTAGCAGTCATTTGAAGTTAATGTCCAACTGTTCAGTCTTCTGGGGTATTTCAAACCACTAATCATTCATTGCATCGCTAATATGTCGGCAGTCCTTGACAGTTTTTTTTTTTTTTTTTTTTTTTAATATAAAAAAAAAAGGTAGGTTAATTGCCTTTGTCATTCCTGGGCTGGCCTTGGACTTTATGAATCCTTTATATTCCTTTACATTCTGCAGTAATGCAAAACAAAAAAGCATACAATTTCCACAAAAGTAATTGTAGTTTCCCATGTATTGTGCTAAGGAGAAGAGGAAAAAATGCTGCAGAAATTCATTACTTTGCATGGAAGAAGCAAGATTTGTAATATAAAGGACTCAGAGAAGGTAAAGGAGGTTATTCTGAAATTTTATAGAATATATTCAAAATAACTTGCATATAATCAGGTCTTAAAGGGAATGGACAAGTGTTATTTATTCATAAAGTACGTATGTAGGAATTCAGTTTGAGCTTGATCTGTTGTTGCACATCACTGTTAACATCAAGCCCTCTTTAACGCTGTGCAGAAGGAGGCTTGATGAATATAGGTTACCAGTTCCTAATTTCCTTACAGAAAGTATGATTAGAAATTGAGTTCCTGCTTTTCACTGGCAATAATTCTCTGATCATTGTTATTCAGTTGCCACTAGAAATATTCATCAGCAAAGACTGTATCAACACTAGTGGTCCATGAATTCTTTCTGCATGGAGGATTTAAGCATTCTGGTGGTTATAAATATGCTTTACGTGAGAGGAGTTGTACACCAGGATAACTTTAGATTCTAACTGAAAGCTTGGACCTATCAGATGTTGCTCATGAAGAGAACTAAGAATTGAAGGCATTCCTTGCCTTGCAGGATCAGGACCTTAATCCATGTTTCGTCTTTACTGTCAAGCATGGAAGCTTTCTTGCATATGAAGCCAATTAAGTCTAAATGGGTTTGACTTTATAAGATGAAATACACGTAGTGGAAAGCTGTAGCACAATACCAGGCACGTACCACTGTCATTAAGATAAATATTCAATAATGGCCTCTTAAAAAAAGGAACATCTTTCTATGTTCATTGTAGTCTAATTTGTGTATAGAGTTTCATGCATGACATAGTTCAGCAGATGGCAGCCTGCAGGGAGAGAGAAAATTCAGTTGACCATTTTTTCAACATAGATGTATCTCTGAATTTTATCAGACTTGCAGTCAGGCAGTTGTTTGCAAGGTACTGAATAGGTATGCGACAAGCCATCAAAGTCAGTAATGGGTAAGATTTTCAGTGTTGTTAATCTTTGATGGGGGTAGTACTTAATCATAAAGCCAACAACACTATTTCTTTCATGTGTTCTTCTAAAATATTTGAGTGATTGGATGTAAAGTGTATTTTCCATTTTTTTTTTTTTTTTTTTTTTTAAACAAAACACAACAATCTGTTTCCTGCAAGTAAAATCAAACACAACCCTCTGGACATTAGTTGGATTTTACCAAGCTATGGCTTTTGTTGTTCGTTTGGCTAGACATTTTGAATCATTATCACATAAGATTTTGATTTTAGAAACCAGTCTTAATTACAGCACACTTAATTGCATGTACTGCTCTTCTGCTCAAGCAGTTCAATAAAAATTACCACTTTTGAGATTAGTGTGGATTACTGTCTTCAGTGCTACTCTTTACTGCCCCTTAGACTGAGTGGAAGTACAGGTTATGACGGGAAAATGTAGAGATTTACATAAGAGCAACATAAATGTGATTTACAGGAACCCCTTTTACTGTTCATGAAATAATCGAGAAGTACAACTCACATCATCAGCAGTAGTGACTGAAGACGTGATTTCTCCTTGGTCTTGCTTTCTCCTTTTCCTTCTCTCACAGTCTTGTTCTTCTGCTCCCTGTCTTGGACTGGTACGGCTCTTCCAGTCAGTAGAGCTGGGAGGTAAACCGTCAGGGAACTTACTCTCCAAAGAGTACAGCCTATCTCTGCTGATTTAGCTTTTTCAGTTGGATGAGGGAGAGCAGCAGAGGTAGCTCAAGTGGCTTATAACCAGGAGAGCAGCTGTCCCTGTGGGCTGTAAGTCACTGCTAGACCTGCTTGGCTGCGACATTCAGCAGCGACTCCAGCAGAGAGGGTGTGATGGGATGCGGTCTGTAGGCTGCTATAATAGGAGTACAAGTCTGACTGTGCTTTTTGTAATTACTTATTTATGCTCTGGGTTTACTTATATTTCTGAGAGTAGCTGAGCTGGTGAGCCTTTGTTTCCAGTTGCATTTAAATTTGAGGTTCTGTGGTTTGCTTGTGGAGTCCCTGGGAAATTGCTGTTCTTAAAAATACTCTGATAAGAATTTTAAAATAATAGTGGAAATATTTTTATCTGTAGGTGCTTTCAAGATACTTAAACTAATGAATCTCTACCATCATTGACCTACACAATTTTGCAGACCTTTTGGCTATTGCATGTTAACACTGGGAGAGAGGAAGCTTTTTACTTCGGAGATATTTATCTCCTTTATTTTTAGCCAGTGATAATTGTAATATAATTGACTGATTTCTGGCACTCTGGTAAAATGATACCGCTTCTAAAGAATTGCAACAAGACCTTTGTGTTTCTTTTAGCTTTGAGCTTATCCAAATTAATCGGCACTGCCATTTAGTAACTTGCTATGAGTAGAGTTTGGCTTCTTCTGCTCATCTGTGAGATGAGATTAAGGATTTGAGACTAGAAAGAACTATGTTGGCATCCTTTCTGTTTAGGAGGTAAACCTTACCCTGCAGAAGTAATCTATCATGTTACAAACCTGCTAAAGCATATATGTCAAGAGAAAGATCTGGGGAATATATGGGGGGAAAAAGTCATTCCTATTACTTATAAAACGACATGACAGTGCTGAAGACAGAGTAGTAGTTTTTCTCATTGTTATCAAGTATGTTACTGTTTATACTGTCCATGCGTTACTCTGGAGTTAATTTATCCTGGAAATTCTAAACTCTCTCTTGGTAAAGTGGATTGAAAAGATCCTGGGCAATCTTCCAAGCTCCTTTTTCAATCTTCTGCATCTGCTGCGTGAGAGATAATGAAGAATGGATTATCAAGATGCTATTGCCTGGGTAATGCCTTTTTACTTAGGATTGCTGTGCAGTTAGACATAGTTAATCCAAACCTCATCATAAAATACCATTTTAATTTCAAATAGAAAACAGTCTTCTGTTTAGCTAGAATGAATCATTGGTTACTTTGAGGTAGATTATTTGTTGAAAAAAGTGCTGGATTTTTGACTTTTGTTAGTGCATAAAAGAAGGCTGGAACCTTCTGTGTCAAATTTTTGAATGCGTAGAGTTTTGGGGGAGGTGGGCAGGGAAAATTCCTATTTATATATTTATTTAAGGATACACTGGCTTTTATTTAGTTTGTTTTGTTTCTCCAGATCCAAGTCCTGCTCTTTCCACACACTTTCTTTTCTTGGAAGAATCTGTGGAATTCTGTCAGATTTTAGGTTTATGACATTGTGGATTCTGTAAGCGAACAAACCAATGAGTTAATTTGGAGTGGGAAATGATTTTGTTTCTTCCAGCTCCATACATGTTTTATTTCTGCTCCTGTTGGATTATAGAGTCTACATACACCTTATTCCTCTGTCTCTCCTTCTGCCTTTGTATTTCTTCTTTTTCTTTTTTTTTTTTTTTTTTTGTATCATACTGTGGTAAGGTTAGGGGAAGGCTGAACAGGAGAATACATGAAGGCGATCACCAAGCTGAATCTGCCTTGCCCTAGAAAAAAACTAACATGTTCTCCCTTTTTTTAAAAAAAATAAATAAATAAAAAAAGGGGGGGGGGGGGGCAAGCAAACAAAAACACCAGTTTTGGAGTAGTTGTGTTGTATCTAATTTGGCTATAGATTTCCTTTGGAAAGTTGCCGACCTGACTGACTGTGCAACTAAGCGGCAGCTTTGACAGAGTGTGGCAGGAGGCAGTGTGAGGCTGCAGATCCACGACTGTAACTATCAGCCCTAATGGGAAATTACCTCACGGGAACGGTGATTGTATCTAGATTTGTCTCTATGAGATCAGAGCTTTGAAACAATGAAATATTGCTGGATATTGGGGGCAGTCGGTGCCACGCCGCGACCAGGCTGCCTTGCCCCAAGAGGTGTTTGTGAGGACCGGCTGAGCCTCCCAAGTGAAAAGAGTAGGCCTCACGAGTGAAAAAAGGCTTAGCACCTCTTCCAGCTGAGCACCTGGGTGTGCTTTGTCACTTGGTACGTGTCCAGCCAAAGGCATTTATGCAGGATTGTCCCACTGCTAAATTGATGTCTCACAGACAATAGCATAGAAAAATGTTAATGAAAACTTCTTTTTTTTTCCCCACATAAAGACTGAGAATACTCAAAACGCTTGAATCACAGACTTCATGCTTCACAAGTATGTAAACATCCAGAGAGAGGCAAAGGCTATTTTTGTAATAGCTACTATTTCATGAAAGCTTTACTGCGTGGCAAATGGATTTTTCATTTGTTCCTGTCATGATTTCAGACATCCAAAGACATGAAGCCGTGGGCATATGAGTGGTTCTTGGAAAGATTGTTAAAAAGTTTCTGGTTCATTTTTGGTTTCAGTGAGGTGAACGTTTCCAAGAGAATGCACTTGGTTATGTTGCTGGAGACCCTTCAGGGTAGGGCCTGCTCGAGTCCTTGTCTCTGGCTGATGACCACCAGGTAGCCGGCATCCCCAGAGCTCCGTGGTGAGGTGGTTCTGTGGTGTGTTGTGTGGCACTGAAAAACCTCATCCTGGAATGTATACTTTGACCGTGTACCCTATACCCCTGAGGGTAAGCACTAGTGATCTGAAATCAAGTTCTCATGAAGCATAATCACATTTTTTTTAAATTTAATTTTATTTTTTTAATTTAAATATTGAGTGGATTGACTAAGGTATATCAGCTTTCTTTCATCTGATATGTTTTTCTCTAGGGAAATTAAAAAAAGACAAAACCCTACCAACCGAAAAAAAGAAAAAAGAAACAAAACAGCAAACAACTTCCTGATTAGCCATAGTGGCTTTTAAAGTGTGCATGAGGAGAGTTGCCATGATGGGAAATAAACATTGTGTTTCGCAGAAAATATTTATGGTTCTCTTGGAGCTTCCTCCTGCTCGTTTCTTTACAAATCTGAGACTGCCTTATCTTATTGTGTGCGTATTGGATGCGTTTCTTCCAGGATGTGTTGGCTCATTTCCTTGAGGACTTCTAAATTTTCTGATTTTTTTTTCCAGTCACAACAGATAGCTGAAAAAGCTTTAAGGAAATGAGTCAACCTCCTGAAATAAATTGCTGGCTGAATAGAGGATGCTGTGTTTGAAATCATATGCACCCTTGATAGTTTTATGGATATTAATTTATAGATATTCTCTAAAATATATTCGATATTCTCTGTGTTCCAAAAGGATTAGGGAAAAAAATATCCCGAAAGAGCATCTGAGCTTGCCTGTTAGAAATGTAGTAGTGGTATTTCCAGACTCCCTGGTACCAGAGTGTGAGAGGGGCAGATTAGGAACCACCGGTCAGAATTTCTAATGCAAAACCGAGGATGTCACTCAGTTTGAGGGTAGTGTAAGAGGTGGAGATGAGTACTACTGAGCTCCTGTAAAGCAGCATCCTAAGTGCTGAGTGCTGCATAGGCAATGTGCTTCTCTCGCTAGTCATCACTCCCCAGAAAATTGCATCCTGACTTTTGGGAGCCCTTTGTGATGATGTTGATGGTGTCCGGCAGCAGCCCAAAGCAGGGGGCTGCTCTGTGAGACAAAGTGTGCAGCCCAGCATCCGTGTGGGGTGCCAGAGTCCTGGGAGGGAGTTTCTCTGTGTGGGGGCTGCTGAGTCACTTCTCTGCAGCTCATGGGAATCCTAAATGGTTTTAAAAAAATCAAGAGGACGCTGTTTTAGTAACATATATGCCTTATACTATAGGTAGACAAGCCTTTGGTATTTTCTTTGCTTCACAAGAATTAAGTAGCAATTTAAGGACAGAAATGAGGAAGTAAGTATCAAACCTCTTTATCTGGGATTTTCTCTCTAAGGAGCCAAACTAAAAGTAAAACCAAATGACCCTGAACTTCTAAGAAGTTAGACATCTGCATCCAATCTGAACTGCAAATTTGGATCCCACACCAATTAGCCAGCTTGCCCCGCTTCAGTGTGTTACACAGAAGGTCTCTGATGCAAGCAATAAATACTGCATCTCTGAACAGATGACACATACTGTCAGCTTTTTAGGCAATCTGGAAAAACCCAAATTCATCCAGATCACAATAGAAGGAAGAAAGCATAGAGCACCTGCATAGGGGTTGATCCTCTCCAGAGGTCATATTTGGCTTCAGATGTTGTTTTCAGTGCAATGAGAGCTTTATCTTTTTCATTGTGGAGTGGTGGGACAGTACAAGGGATTTGCTGAACAGACGATGTTTTTTGTTACAGGGGATTTGGAACAATGGGATGAAAAAAGGCTGTTCGCACAACCTTTGCTGCAGTCATGTATATGCATAAATGGTTGGCCCATGTACACAAGTGTAATGAGAAAAGTAGAAACCATATGTGAAGTGTTTATTTTTCTCAAGCACAAAAGAAAGGAGGAGGTAGTACAGTAATGACATGTTAATCAGTTCAAAATAGTGTGTAAAGCATCTCAAAATAACGAGAGCTGGATAAATGCAGGTACAAAATCAAAATTGAGCTGCGATGCTCTGTGGAGAAGGTCTACCCCTGATCCCAGACTAAAAAGGGAGTGAGCTGGAAGACGAAGCAGGCTTCTTCCTCTGGTTTCCCAGTTGTCATCAACGTTTGTTCAGAGACTTGCAGTCTCTGAATAGATGTGCTGCAGTGCTGTCATTGGAGCATGAGTGTCAGCTGCTGGAAAGTGAAACTTTAGGTTTATAAGCTTTTTAGTGCGACCCTATGAGTGAAATACCAGCAAGTGCGAGTACTGACCTTTCTGGAAAACTGTCAGGCACATTGTGACAAAATATGGTTGGTCTCATCAGCAAAGAACCAACAAAAACATGTGGATTTCTGCTGAGTAAACAAGCCATAGGCTCCAGTCCAAAGGACCTGAACCAGGTCAGAGACAGTACAGATCTGTAGGCACTGAGACAGAAGCGAACAGATTGGATTTTCTGTGCTTGTATACCTTGCAAAAATAACATCTTTGAAAGTGTATTGGCAAATTTAGAATGTGCTGCTCCCCTGAACTGTTTTTGGGTTATCCCATGTCTGTTTGAATCTTAAAACAATGTATAACCACACTATATTGTTTGGTAGAAATGAGTGAAAAAAACACGTACTTTTGTAAAGTGAACTAGGTCAGGCTTCAGTCATATGCTCACCCAAAAAAACCTTCTTCTGGTGCCTACAGAGTTTCCTTAGTTGTGCTGTTAAATTCTGCTGTGCCAGTATGCTAACGCCAGACCCAAAAATGGGGCAAATCAAATGAGCTAGTCTATATTTGTAAGTAGTCAGGTACACACAATATATACAGACACCCAGAAACCACAGGTCAGCTGACATTTCTCACAGGGCCTCATTTCACAAATAGTGTTAGCAAAGTTTTCAGAGTTGGGGCTCACTGTGTGGAATTGTGCATTGTATGTTGCTTGGATATTTTCTACCATATTGAATAGTACTGGCTGTTGTCATCTGTCAGTAATGCAATAATGTGTACTTGAATGGCTGTGAGAACATTTGAAATACTGTATTTCAGGTGCAACATCAGTAGTAAATGCTTGAAAATGACATTTTACTTTTGATAGCTTTGCTGGGCTTCATAATGAATTTATATCATCCCATATAATGTATTAATTCTGCTAAATATTAATATCTATATCAAATCTAAACTAAATCTTTACATTAAAAGCAGGAGGCAGTTGAAAGGAGGAATGTGGTCAGAACTGGAAAGATGAAATACTGAAAACTGTAAAGCATTTCAGCACATCTGAAGGCAAATAATAGCTATGACCTCAGTAAGTTTGAAAATATAATGTTTAGGTCTGCTTTTATGCCATTTCACAACAAAGTTTTTTTTAGAATAAACTTGATGGAGAACCTACAAGATGGAGATATTTTGATTAAATCTTGCCATTGCGAGGCAATGAGGAGGAGGTAGAAAGTGTAGCAGAGCAGGAGAACAGCTGGTAATGGTGACAAAGTAGTGAAGAAGAGTGACGTGGCGTATTCCTTTAGTAGCCTTCCTTAGCGCTCTGTTTGCATGGATGTGTTCTCTTTATGCTGACCTATTATTCCTCTCTGTCTGTGGGTTTTCCACAGCATTGCCTATCAGCCATTTGGATGCCTGAGAGAGCGCACACATATAAATAAAACAGCAGGACATTACTGTTTACTTAAGCTAGAGGTTTTGTGGTTGGTAAAAAATGAAAGGAGAAGTTGCTTACGAAGAGGTGTCCCCAGTATCATAGCTAGGGGATTCACCCTTTATTAGAGGGAAGAGGGGGAAGCATTGATGCCTGTTTCTACCTTGGGTTTGAATCCATGCTCTTGGTCTTTTCCCGATTTTTAGAAGGTTTTACTTTGTTTTCAATTACTGGAAAGTTGATGTATGATTAAAGTATGTTGTTTAAGCATAAATATTTTTCTCTATTTCAAACCAACAAGCTCTCTTGACTTTCTAATAAATTCCCTGAGAAACCTATTACTGTCAAAGACAACAATAGAATAGTTTGCATTCCTGCTTAAGCAGCTCATAATTTTGAAGATAAAAACCACAAAACCCAGCTGCTAAGAGAATATTAAATCCCACAAGATCCTTTGGGGTTGTGTGCTGCAGAGGCATGTTATTGGCAACTTTAGAAACTAGGAGGATTTGTAAAAGGCAGTGAGAAATTACTTGGAGCTGGCAAGGAAAAAAACATTTTAAGAAATATTTCTGTATTAGACATGGGAATAGACTTGAACGCTGAGAGAGAAATGCTAGCGGATACCGCGTCAGGAGGCTGGAAAAGATCAAGAAGACTATTGATCAGATAACATCTGAAATGGCAAGCAATAATCCAGTGCGATCAAAAGTGAACCCGAGGATGCAGGAGGCAGTCTTTTTACTTTCCTTTCAGTGATGAATCAATTGTCTCCACACAGTGCTGAAGGATGCCACAATGCTGGAATTCCAAAGTTACTTGTACCATTATAATAGTTCCAGGGTTCAAACCATCGACAATCTGAAAAGGCAAAAACCAAATTTCCTGGATCCATAGTTGTCAGTTACTGTATGTGGCACAACTCCTTTCTTTTTTTCTGTGCATTTTATCTGTGGGTATACCACATCTAGGGCTTGTTTTAGTCCTTTCCCTGTAACAATAAATAAAACTTACACACACGATGGAGAGGTTCAATTAACTTCTTCAAGACCCTTAAGGACTGTCTGGCACTGACTTTCCTCCTTGCTGATTCATTCCAGGAAAGAAAATTTAGCTTTGGGAAACCTGAAGAGGAGACATTATCAAAAGCAAAATAAAACCACCCAACTAGCTGGCCATAAGATCTGCTGATGGATCATCATGTGCAGAGCCTGTGTCAGCTCTTTGGGTGATGCTGGCTCTGTAGCTCAGAATGTTTTGTGCCCTGAATTTTACACCCTTGCTCATGAAGAATTCATCTTTATTCTTTCTAAATAAAAATCTTATTGAAATCTTTTGATGATTCTGGTTGAAAATTTTACATGCACAAAAAGCATAACTAGTGGAGGGGGTGCATACGTGGGCAGTTCAATCAGCTGAGTCTTTTTTGTGGTTACCTTCGTTTTCCTTGGTGGCCATCAGCAGAATCTGCCATCTGGCAAGGCCTCCTTCCCATTGCATGCCTGAGAGCTCCCCATGAGCAAGATTTCAGCTCATTAGGATGCTTTTTGCCCTCAGGGGGATTTAAGAAATACAACCTTTCATCCTCTTGTACTTTTTTTCTGAGTTATGTGTTGTTCTAGAAAATAAATATGTTTACTAAACCTAGCCTTTTAGTTTGTTTGTATGCACACAATTAAAGATTTTTCACTAGAATTTATTCAGAGTTGTTACTATATGTATCTAATGAATTATTTGGGCCTGCAGCTTAGCAGTTTGTATCTCAACAGTGCATGTAGGGTCTGCTGGTCAAGGTGTTGCACACAGTGTGTGTAATGGTTCCTGACGTGCCGTGGTTGAGCTTATCCTTTGAGCTGTATGATTATTCTCTCTCACTTGCTAAAATGTAAATATTTCTGTGAGAAATGTGTCTTGGAATATGTATGGGAAAAAAGAGTGCATCTGTAGATAATGCACCATTGAATTCAAGTCAGTTTTTGTAGAAGATAATTGCAGAATTAGTAACACTTGAGTAAGGTGCAATGAGACATTTAAAATTATTGTTGATTATGGTGATCAATAACCAGTTCTTGCTTTCTAGCAATGTTGAGGTGATTTTTTTTGTCAGGTGATTTATTTTTTTTTTGACTTGGGTACATTTGTTAACCTGAACACTTTGTTAGTAAAATATAGTTTCTTACAATAAAATAGAAACAAGCACAATGCTTGTCAAAAATGTTTGCAAAACTGAGGTGAATTTTTAAAATAATCACATAACATTATTGAGCTGTAGGGCATGGGAATTGAGATGGCTCCTGTTAATCAGGGCTGGGATGGCTCCTGCTAATTAGGGTAGAAAGTTTTATAGTTTATTACGCAGGCAGTAACAGTCTTGATATTTTCCTTAGATATATCTTAAGGTACCCATATTAGCAGTGAGACGGTTTCTGTTACTAATGCACCAGTGCTATTGTAAATCCCTTACAAGGTGGGGTAGTTGCTTCTACTGTATGAGGGGCTGGAGGAGAAGGGAAATGGAAGCAGAAGGATGGACAAATAGGAAAGAAGGAAACTAGAAAATATTCTATGTGACCCTGCAGATTGGTAGTAACAACCATGCTGGTAATAAATTTAACTCCACTTCATGGCTATCTATGTAGCATGAGGCATATTGCAAAATATGATGGAGAAAAAAGGTTTGTACTAAAGCTGAATGTTTTGGTGTGTTTTGGTGGACAGTTGCCAAATAATCGATGACTGGTTATCTGATTTGAAAATTTCGTAACTATAACCAGAACAAAGGAAACTTGGAACAGTTTGACAATACAGATTTAAACTAACATGTGTTAAAGATCGCCACCAGTCTCTTGTGCTTTTTCCACATGTGCATTTCAGTGATGTGTATGACTCCTGATGGGCAGATGTATATTTCACAATGCTTCAAAATTGTGTTTTATTTTTAGATTTGCAAACAAAATAAAAGTAAAAAGGGCACGTGGTCATTTTGGCTCTATTTCAGGCCTCTCAGTTACAGCAATTGTGGCTGCTTGATGGTCCCACAAGAAAAACCTGTTTTTGAAGGGTGAGTTAGTTATAGGAGAACTACGTGTGGAATGAAGTACATTTAAGGTTAGTTTATCAGCTTCCCAAGTGAGCCTAGATTTTACCAGAATTAAACCCAGAAGAGACAAATACATCATGCAGTCAGACTCAGTCTGATTTCCCCTGTATTACAGGCCCCTCAGTGGCGCCCAAACTTTTAACTAGCCTGAGTATCGCAATTCTCAGAAAACTGGACCACACTGAGAGACCAGCCCAAAGTTTTAACTAGCCTGAGTATTACAATTCTCAGAAAACTGCTGAGAGACCACGCTGAGAGACCAGCAGCAGGCTGGCTGGTGGCGGTATGGAGACACAGATAGCTGGGTTCTCCTCACAGGGCCAGGACTGCGCCCGGCGGTGATGCTTCTCCATTTTGTAGGCCGTGGGGTGGCCTGGAGGGTGCTCCTAGTCTTATCAGAGGGAAGATCCCTTCCCTGTGTGAGATCTGGTGGTCACAGGAGCAGGACATACTGTTGTGGTCTCCCGGGCTACATGTGCTCCCTCAGAAGTGGTCGTCCTGTTGAGGTCCACATTGCCACCTGTACCTGATGTCTGCTGCTTCTGAGGGGACAGCCATGGTATTCGAGTGCACTGCGGAAGGAGAGAGGGGGATGAGGAGTGAAATGTTATTCAGGATCTCTGCAAGTAATTGACTGAGGAATGGAAGTGTGAGGCTGAATGTTAACAATGTTCGTATTGCAGAGTAGGAATTTTTCTGAGCATGTTTAGGGTGTGTGAAGGAGGGAGAATATAAGGGCTGCTGACCTGAGTGGCAGTCCCAACAGAGCTGCCACAAATATCTGGCCTTTCCTGAAGGGATTTTTGCTGTTTCCACCTCAGAAGCATTTAACCAGGAAAGAAAAACAAACAAACCAAAAAACCAAACTTTTCTCTGGTACTTTTCTGCATTGGGTATTTGCATTCATGAGTAAATGCTGCTGGTCCATAAAAAAAAAACAGCATGAAGGCTGAGATAAATGAGCTCTCACTTCTTCTTCTGGCTGTGAGATAACATACAATCTATACCCACACGGTCACACCAGAAAAGTCCCTCTCTGTAAGTGCAGCTGTGCCAGCAAAATTGTGCTTTTGTTGATAATGTTTATTTACCAAAAGAATTTATCCGGGGGCAGGATAGGTAATGCTGACAAAAGCAAAGCTTTGCTGCTATCATGTCTTCAGCACTAGGAATACTTTGTTATAATTTCTAGTTTTTCTGGTAAAGACTTGTGATGTGAACATGGTTGCACATGAAAGTGCATGCCCTGTATTCCTGGGAAGCTGCAGTGCTCTTCTGCAGGCTCAGCAGTTCGTGCACTGTCAGTAAACGAGTGCTTATCTCAGGCCATGTACAGTTGCAGTTGAGAGGGAGAACGATGAAAAACATTCCACAATAAAACTAGATTTACCAAATTAAACATGACACAGAAAAGCTTAGATGCTTTTACAGTATCTAGCCCAATAGTGACCTTTTACAGTTATTTAGAAAAATTGGTTTGTTTCTAGATTTGCTACATACATCCCAGGCTAACAGGCTCTTAGGATACTTGCATAGACTGAGTTTTCTTTTCTGTTGGATTTGCTACCACTGAAAGCAGGTGATAATCACCTTTACTTTGCACATTTGATGTAATTCACGTTGCTTCAGCACAAGAGGAGTTGATTAGCAAACCAGGACAAACTAAGCACCTAAATTTTTTCATCTAAGATTAGAAAGAAAAGGTTGCAGTAGAACACCCTTAAGCAAGAAACTTTGTATATATATGTATTTGTATATATATACAAAGTATGTGTGTATATATATACTTGTACATATAACACTAAACATTGCTTCTTGTCAGGCTGCAAGGTTGTGGGACCATAGGGTTGTGTTTGGGATATGGCGGTGGTGATACGGGTATCACAGAGACGAGCATATTGAGAAGGAGTTAAGGTGGTTGCGAGGGTGGGTTTACTGGGGATATAAGACGTAAGTCTTCAGGAGGCCAGAGAAAACTGTTGATTTTTTTTTTTTTGGTTGGCTGAACAGTGTGTTTCCTTACCTGATCCTCGCAATGCTGACACCCTCAGCATTCCTGAAATTCATCCTTTAAGTGTTAACTTGTACTTTCCATTTTCTCACTATTGCATGTTCCTTCAGGCTTCAGCTAGCTTGTATTTATGGTTTCCCTCACACACACACAAAAAAAAAAAAAGAAAAAAAAGAAGAAAAAAAAAAAAAGAAAAAAAAAAGATTTATTTTTATGTTCATTTTTGTTGGCCAACTAGCCCTTTTATCCTGCATTTCATCTTCTCAAGATATAGCTACCTGCACAGAACAACTTCTCAGGAAAGCTCACATACACTAAAGGCTGTGAACAATTGGAGGGAGAAGAATTAGGGAAGAACAGGGAATTCCTTCATCTGCATGGAGGAAAAGGAGTCTTTGGGTGCTGTAGGCAGATGCAGGAAGGAAGGCAAGGAGAGGGGATATGTTGTATCTGCAGTGAGATGCAGCATGGAGATGGGAAAGAGGAAAGTTAGGAGATGGCATCCAAGGAGCCTTGGGATGGTGCAGGGCAGAGCCTCTGCCAGGGTGCCTATGGAAGAGCACAGGGGCAAGGAGGAAGGAGAAAAAAACGGGGACAAAAATGATAAAAGTTTGATATCAATGTGTTATCTATGTGGAAGCTGAAGTTGCTGAGGTCATGCATTGGAAATCATCAGAAAGTAAGCAGTGAAAATCTAAGGCCACATAGCTGAGTAGATCAAAACAATTGCAGTGACTCTTCTACACAAGGAGCACTCCTCTTCTTAATGGTGGATAGGGCAGCAGTGTACCAGTACTACTGGAGACTTGCTGTAGGAAATGTACCAACCTTAACAGAAATCAGAAAAGCTACGTTTATATTTTGTGATTTAAATTTTGCAGCCAGAGAAAAATAACTTCAGAAAATTATATACCCATATTTCTAGGGAAAAAAAAGCACACCAGTTAAATACGGACATAAAGCTGTAGAGAAATTAAACAAAATGCCCCGCCCCCCAAGAACAAACGAACTGGCAAAGAAAACACCAACCGACTACCACCAACAACAAAATCCACACAAAAGAAACTATGTGTAAAAGATTATGTATGTTTGTGGTTTTTTTTTCGAAGGGGCTTTCTGAAAATTGGATAATAGTCCTGTGTGGATAGTTGTAGGTTCTTGAGTTGTTTCTGCCAACAAATGTGCATTTTTCCTACATCCTGAGAATGCTTCATGTGTCTTTTGAGCATGTCTTTTTAATTTTAATTAGAAGTCGTAAGTTCTTTAGCATTTACTTTGATGTTGAATGCTGGAGATGGGTTTCTCGAATCAGCGTTGTCGTCTGTCCCTCCTCCCTCTCCTGACTATTGCCACAGACAGGCAAGGGAAGGCAGGAGCTCTGTTGTCCAGCTGAATGAGCCCAAATACACAGCTTCACCAGTGGGAATTAGGTGTTGCACTTTGCAGGGAATGTAGAGGCGTTTTAGAAGGTGTTGGGACACTCCGACTTCCCTGAAGCTCCGTGTCGTTGTGGCTACACGTTGCAGGAGAGACGAGCACTGCGTACGAGCCTTGTGTGGGATCTGCTTCCAGGTGTGGCTGGTGGGCTGCTCAGGGACCCCGTGGGAGCAGCATCTGCACCGTGGGGTTTGCACATGTGTGAAGCAACAACCGGAGTGCGGTGAGAATGAAACGCGCATCACTTCGTGGAAGGGGATTAATAAGATTTTCAGGAAAGAGGTTAAACTTGAGGTCATTTCCTTCCTATTGTTACGCTTTTGAATTTTCGCCAAGGAGATGAGTGAAAGGATTTATTTTTGTCTTGGAATGCTTTGAATGTAAATGATGTCTTTACTTTGAATACAGAGAAGTGGAATTGCACTTCATTCCTGCCATTATGCTCTGTGATTTGTCTGAGAAATTGTGGTGTTTTTCGTTATCTTTATGTCAGGTATTCTGGTTAATTAATCCTTTGAGCTGCTACTATGCCTCCAAATACCATGTTGTGTGAGGGTCCGTGGAGATGCTCTGATCCCCAACGTGAAGTGCTAGTGGGTGTATACAAGGAAACAAGACATACAATTCTTGAAAAAGTAGGAAACGGTCTATTTTATGGCCTGTGTCAGAATAAAGGCTGTCTGTGAAAAATGAGAGCAAGGATCCTTGCTTACTGCTCTGCTAATTTAAACTTCAAAGGCAAGAAGTATTGCTTGTTTCCTATTTGGGTGGGGGTGTATGTTATGGCTTCTCCCTTTGCTCAGCTTCTGCAGCCGAAGAAGGCAAGTGTTAGAGAAATACAGCATATTCCTCACCATCCTGCCAGCCATGGGTCAGAAAGTGAATAATTGCTTGTGCCATGTAAAGTAGTACAGTGCAATAAATGTCAATAATGCAATGCGTTTGCTTTGCAGGCAGTCACGGAGCGTGCCACTCAAGAGGGTGCAAGTAGAAGCTTTCCCCTTTTTGCCCACAGAGCAGAGCAGCAAGGGGATGGATATGAATCTTCCTCCCGGTGTGCAAGGGAACAAATTGCTATGGCACCCTGAGGAACAGCCACCTCCCAGCTTGTTTGACTCGGGGTCCCGATATTAAATACCTGTCTACAAGTGTAGTGATGGTACCTGTACATAGGCTGGAGTTCAGAAATGCCACCCAGCATTCCCTTCCTGGACTGAGGCCAGAGCCGGCCCCACACTCCAGTCTGTTCCTGAGGTCATGCCCTTGCCTGGAAAGAAGAGCCCAGAGGGCTGCTTTTTTTTCATGTGCGAGGCTAGAAGATACACGACAGTCTGGGAACTTTGTTCCTCTCACCTTTTTAGGGGCTTGCTCTGTTGGTATGCAAGAGAGAACAGTTTCCAGCCACCTCATCTTATGTTTCCAGCAACGGTTTGAATTTCTCTCGCAGCAGTCAAATTCTGATGTTCTTTCCCCTCGCGCCGCTGGAAAGTACAATTCCTAGAGGTGCTTATGAAAACAAAATGTTACAGCAGCTTTCAGTTCCTTGTTAGCAAAAAGTCCATCGTACTTTCTGTGACTGGAAGTATTTGTTGGAAATTTGTCAAGCTGAGGAGGAATAAGTAGTCCTGTAAGTGTTGTTTTTCTTCCTTTTTTTTTTCTTTTTTTTTTTTTTTATTTTTTCCCTCCGGTTTTCACTAGGAAAAAGTAAAATTTGCCTTGAGAGGTTTCACACCATACTCCACAAGCATGCAGTTCCTCATTATGTGCTGGGAAGGACATGGGCTGCAGGCTGCGGACCAGGTCTGGGCATCTGCTGCAATACTTGAACCCTACTTGCAAACCAGCCTCCAAGCACCCTGCTTATCTGTGTGGTACTGGGACTGCTTTAGCATGGTTTGGGTCCTTGCCATGATTTGAAGGGTTTTTAAGTCCGTTTCTGGTGTCTGCCAGGAAGCTCAGAGCATCTACTGACCTACACGAGGAGGGGCAGGGATGGCAGCACTCGGCCCCGTGCTTCTCCTCCTGCTGAGGCGTGCACTGTGGGCACTTACCCTGGGCTAACAGCAGCTTCACCCCAGCTAAACGTCACAGAGCGGTCTGCTCTACTCTGAAACACCTCGATTTGTAGGGGAGTGCTGTGGGCGGGTGAAATATGGGGTAAACAAAGGCCAGCACTTCCCGTGGGCTCTCGCTGCACTTGTCACTGTGTCGGCCTTGCGGTTGTTTCTAGGGTTTAAAATCCTCCAGTGTACACCAGCCTGCTCCCCGTTGCGTGGGCCGTGGGCTGTGTTTTGGTATCCTCCCATGGAACAGGCAAGGAAGGAAGTGCAGGGAGGATGGGGCTTTTGCATCCTGTACCCTTCAGAGGGGAGTGGCCACAAACAGATTAGTTTGAAGGACATAATACTTCATATGTTTTAACATGGGCTGTTTGGACACAGATAAAAACCTTGGGTAAAGGAGAAGAGGCAGACAGCTGTGTGTTGCTGCTAGAAACTGTCTGGGAGTTCGAGGACATCCTTCTGAAATCCTTTCCTTAAAATGACAGGAGGAAGAGAGAACGGAGAAGCAGCTCGAGAAGCAGTGACTCTGCAGCAGTGTTAATGCAGAGCTAAAGCTTCCAAAGTTGAGCTACACAGCCTGGCTCTGGAAGGCAACTTCTGCAGAAAATACTGTTTGTGGCTGGGAGCAGGGATGCTACTTTCAGGATCCATCCTGTAAACACTGATTTTTTTTCTTAATTCTCCAGTTTGTTAATTGGACTCAAATGGAGGCATGCAGTTTAGGATCCACAGATACCCTTTGGAACGGCCAGGTAAGGCTCGATGGTGCCACAAAGTATTGCTCTCATTTCAGCGTTGTGCTGCCCACACTGGTGCTACCTTCTGGGAAAAATACTCCGGTTCTACTAGAAAGCCCCCAAACTGTTTCTAGACTGATACTGGGAATTATGTGAATATCCCAGGCTGTATGCTGCATGCAGTGAGTTAACAGTTGGTTGCAGAGCAGTAGGTGATATGTGGTGTATTTTAAATGGGTTGCTATAATGCGATTTATTCTAATACTTGTTTTCAATGAACACTCTGCCTGCAAGTGCTAATTTGCTTACCGGCTTTCCAGAAGAGGAACGAGGCCTCAGGGAATGAAAGTTGTCTTCTCCATTAAATGTGTCCTGACGCAGTTTTGTATTGCTTTTAAGCATATCTTGGAGAAAAGGAGGAAATTAAACTATTTCATTTTTTTTTCATTGAACACTGTGCTACTTCTGCAATGATTACCCGGAGGTTATTATTGCTAATTTTTTGTATTTGTAGGATTAAAATGAGAGTACAAAGACAAAATACTGCACAAAATTTAGTGTTAGAAACTTGTGTCATCAGTTGCTCAAAATGCACAGTTGGTACTCTCAGTCATGTTCTTGCGAATTTTACATTTTTGGTGACGGTCTCTTTTATTGCTTGGAACCCTTTCCTCACAACATCAAGCGGGGGGAACTTACTGGCAGCAGGGCTGGGATTTTGGAAGCCATGCAGTAGAATGCCTGTACACCAGACTTCTGTTCTACACTGCAAATGCCATCCTAAAAACGTCCTGATGCTTGACTCAAAATTAAGTTCAGGATTATCTTCCAATGCAGCTGTTAATTTACAACTCTGTAAGTCTTAAAGACTAAGATAAACGATAACAAAATGGACAGAGGATGATACTAAACAGTATGCTTATGAGAGAAACTGGTATCAAATCAGAGAATCTCAGTTTGAGGCAAACCTATACTTAGCCTTGCCATCTACCAGCCTTCCAGCTCCTCTGATGCGCACTGTAAGAGAACACCTGATGAAAGAAATAATGTTTAGAACAATGCTTTATGAGTGTCCCTGGGCTGGGAATACACACACCCCTTGCTAACACATCATCTTCAGTGCCCAGGAATTTATTAAAGTTAACCCAAAGTGCTACGGGGTCAGCGTTCTGACAATCTGAACTTAATTTAAGTTTTAAAATTAAGAATAAACAATACAAGCTCTTAAAAAGATTTTGCATAGAACTTCTTCCAGGAAGGGATGAAAAAACAGAGATTAGGAGGTAAATCCCAAATGAGGATAACAGAATTACGTGGGGATACAATGCTGTTACCAACATGATTGATCTTTTCTGAGCTCAGCTGCATGGATTTTCAAGAGCTGTGAATTAGAAAAATCCATATACGGTAGTGAAAGATGAAAATTATAAAATCGTATGTAATTAAATCCATTCAGTGACATTCTGAATCTCTTTAGCAGCACCTTCTCTCTGAGCTCTGTGTTCAAGCATCTATAAATAAGTTATTTGATTGCAGTAGGGAACTTCAGCATTTTCTTCCTATGCAATAAATCCACAATATTTTGTTACTAGGAGTTTGTAACTTCTTTAATGCTTTTGGTTTTTAAGAGTAAAAATCCTTTGTGTTCCTGGAGACAAGCCTGTTCTCACACAGCCTAACACTAGAGACCACAGAAGGTGGGACCAGAAGATGAGCATTGGTTTGCACGTGAGCAGTCTGTGCACTGGGAATATCAGGCTGCCTTCGGTAACAACCAGTAGCAGTTCTTGCTTTTAACTTGTTTTGTTGTCTAAGACTGTATCTGTTTTTTTTTTGTTTTTTTTTTTTTTGTTTTTTTTTGGTGGGTTGAAACCTGGCTGAACTGCTGCCTTTGATGTGTTGTGATCAGTTGTGAGCTGGTCCTTCCCCTCCGCTCTGCACTGGTAAGACCGCGTCCCAGTGCACTGGGCTGCAGTACAGAGGGTGCATGGATGCACTGGAGCTTCTGGTGGCTCTTACTCTTGTACAAGTGCTGTTTTATTGTGCAAACTTGGTAAAAATGATGCTGCCATCTTTCATGCAGCTGTCCATACATTTACTCAGTACTTGCGTATTGCCTTGCACGTGAGATAGCTGTGCCGGGCTGACAGCTGGCAGGGGGAGCTGCCTCCCCTGCACAGCCATGGTAGGGCTGGGGACACGGGGACAGATGAACTGCTGACACGGAGGGCACAAGCTGGAGACGTTGCATGTGCCTGATTCACCTTGAAGGGTTTTGTAATGATGGCAAAGCCTGAAAGAGAAAACACTACTCTGAACAGGTTTGCTTCACAGCGATTTCAAAGAGCACTAGGCAGTGTAGAGTCTGTACAGGGATATTTATTACAACCTGCCTTTTATTGCAGAGCGACATACATTCTCACATGCCCTGAGATGTGTGGGGCTTGCAGCACAGCGAGAATCAAGTTACTTTCTGTAATATTTCATGCTTTTAGAAGATAAGATTATACTGTGGATCTTCCACTGTTCTGTTTGTTTCAGCAGTGTAGACTGACTTGACGAGATACCAGTGCAGAAGGATGATATTTAGTTGCATATTTTATGTTCTGGGAATGGATATTTATATCTTTTCTTTGGCCCAGATTCTAGAACAGCAGCCAGTTTCACAAACAGCAACAATCACCAGCTAAAAGGGGAGCAGAGCTTCTTACAGTTGAATTTCCCTAGGGGTACTATGTAAAGGTTTTGGAGAAGAGGAGAGATGAGGTAGTGGTAATTTTGACTTCTGATGTGATGCTTTTCGTGCTGTGAAGCGCTTCTTTGTTTTACCCAGCTGAATATCGATGAGACTATCACAGTTAAACTTTTTGGTTACAATTTTGATAGGTGAATTTCTGCAGTATTATGTATACTTCAGTATTTTCATGCTATTTGATTTCTTTTGCTCTTTGGTTCCTTTCTTTTTCTAAATCCATGAACTAGGGTTTGTATTTTCCATATACATCAGTAATGTTGTTTTATCCCCTATGTAAAAAACTTCACACAAGTAGAAGAAATCAGCTGTGTCAGGAGAAAATGCTATCTGCCCAAAATAAATTCTGTAATTTGAGTGGATTGCTGTCAGGCAGTGGCCTGTCAGCATTTTCCATCCATCCGTCTCCACCACCTTCTGTTGCAATGGCAATGTGCCTATGGGCAGAGTATCAGGGATTCTTCTTCGGTCTTTGTTACTGCAAAATGGGCTATTCCAGGGTGAAATGGCTGAAAATCTTATTTGTTGTTGAATTTTATTAATTAAGGTGTTAGAAAATGTGCTGCTTTTTTTTTTTTTTTTTTTTTTTTGTAACTATCAGCTCAGGATTTCATGCTTACCTTGCATGTTGTTCATGCGGGACCTTTCCTAACCTCACCGATGTCCTGGTAAAGATTTCTGTTGGCTTTATTTAGTTACAGATTTAAAAAACAAAGAACAATTGCTTGTACCCGAAGTGTTGGAAATCTTACTCTTAAGGGCTAATTTCACTCCTTCAAACTTCCTTGATTTGCTGAAAAAGAAAATACTCAAACAATTCATGTTTATGGTCACAGTATACTGATTATCTCTCCTTCTGCTTAGAATTATGAACAGATTTTTCTCCAGTTGGTTAAATACAGCTATTGAGAAGAACCAGAGCATGTAAAAGGAACTTTTTTCCTCCATTTATCTCTTTATTTACCTAGACGTAATTAGAACAGTGAATTGTTTAAAAGTATTTGTGTTTCAAATATCCATTGAATTTCTCAAAAATCTGCATGCTTTTGGTAGCAGTGGTTTGGATAACCAAGATTGTGTCATGGAGTAGGCAGTCCTGTAGATATGCTAGAAGTTAAACTAGTGCTCTGGGAATCCATGAGATATCTCCCTGAAAGAAGTGGGACCCTGGATAGGGAAAGTACACTGAATAAGCAAATAAATAAACAAAAATCCACAGTATTGTTTCAGTTAGTGTCATTGCAAGCTACAGAGATTTTTGAGGCGCATGGACTGCCTTTTACAGGCTGTGCTTTTTGAGTTCCTCTTTATCTAGTGTTGCAGAATGCACTCAGAGTTGGGTAATAAAAAAGGAATTTTATTTATTTATTTATTTAGAGAGTGAAGTTTTCAAGTACTACTGGAAGGAATTAGGGCTTTATATTGGAGGCAGCAGGTATGTTTGTCTAACAGCTGCGTAAATGCACTTGTAACATTTCACGATGCATACTTCCAAAGAACTTTCTGTACAAAAGAAGCTGGATTTATGTCAGCTTCCTCTGGGTCATGGTAACTGTCTTCGTGCCCCTTCAAACAGCTTCTCCCTCTGTTTTTGTTTCAGTCAAATAGGATGCTGGGTGTCTGAACCCAGGCTGGTAAGTAGGAAACAAACCCCAAGACCTGGTTTTGTTCCTGTTAGGACAAAAAGGTTTCTTAGGAAGGGAAAAATACTGATAGTACTAAGCTGATCTCCAGAGACTTCACGTTTACTTCTCAGTTCTCCTCTTTTGAATGTATTTCACTGAATTGCTCGTTTGTATTTCTGGCTTACTAAGTGACAATTCTTTGGACCTCTAACTCTAGTTTACTGATAGGTGGTAATACGGTACATGCCAGGAAATCGAATGTGTCAGATTTTTTGGTGTATGTATAAAGATATTCTCACCAGTTTCTAAACTGCAGGAAACCTCTAAAAAATAAATCAAGTCCTAATACCTCTAACACCAATTCCATACATCATAGCTAAGGAGTGAATGCTAGATTTCCACAGTACAGAGCGAGACCACTGTATAATATGTTGTGGCAACTCTGTGATGACGTTACAGGCAGCTATACATTCCCAATAGCCTGTCTATTGAGGCAGGGAAGTTTTGGATTTAATGCTTTACCTTGGCAGGCCACCTCTTACAGGAAACCATATATTTACTTTGGTTGTATGTATGTCTGCTCACTCTGCATAAATTGATCTATCAACTGTAAAAGAGAAGCCGTTTACCTTTTTCCAGTTTGCTTTTATATTTAGTTATTTATTTTAACAGAATTTATGTTTTGTGTCTGGGCCTCTTGAACAAACAAACAAACAAAAAAAGCAACCCTGCTATTATAAATGTTAAATACTATGTGACAATTTTTTTTCTTTCCTCTTACAGATGAGAACTCTCCAGCCAATTTCTGGGATTCCAAAAATCGTGGAGTGACTGGCACACAGAAAGGACAAATTGTGTGGCGAATTGAACCTGGCCCTTATTTTATGGAATGTGAGTACATATTTACCCAGTGTAAGGCAAGCATGCCATTGTGTCAAGGGAAACCATCCAGATAGTGCTTGGTACATACTTTGTCAAACACTGATATAACAAATAAATTGATTATATATTTCTAAGCAGCAGCATATTTTTCAATGTGTTTGCCAGACATTACAGAAAATACAGTGACCAAAAAAAAAAAAAAAAAAAATTAAAGAGTTTACAAAAAAGAAAAAGGAAAAAGTTGAGCTTAGAACTGCATTTGTGTTCTAGGGATGTTCTTGGACAATGTACTTCAGTTTAAGGGAACAAAAAATTGCCTTGTTAAATGTTGTGTAGTGTATATGCATTGAAAGATGAAGTACCTTCCTAGAAGTTTAAAATTTCAGCTGGAGAAAGCATTAATGGTAAATACACATGAAGGAAAAGATAAAAAAGCCATAGTTCTTGCTGGTATGTGTTAGTATTAAGGGTAGATTTGCCTCTGGGAAGTGCCAGCCTCTTGTCCTGTTGCGTCAAGATTTCTCAACTGACATTTCATTACACTGGGAAACCAACCACTGGATGGTTTTGAAAGATTGAATCTTGGTGTGACTGGAAGCAACACTCCTCAGCTGAACTCTGCAGGAAGTGTATTGGTAGCCAACCTTCACATCACAGCCCTTCACCACTTTGTTAGGTGACCAGGATTTGTAGGAAGCAAGCCACTCTGCTGTGAGATATTTTTGCTTTGTTGTTTGCTTTTTAATGAAAAGGAGTATTTTTACTGTCTGAAGTATGTGATCCCCTGCAGAAATTGGGTGTTTTAATTCTAGAACATTGTATATGAGCTTGTTGGAAACTCTGATATGAGTATCATCAAAGTGGCAATCAGTCCCAAAAGAGCTGTGAGCTGCTCTACCACCTGTTTAGCCTCACAGTAATGAATCTCCATAAATTAAAAAAAAAAAATATATATATATATATATATACACTCCCACTCCATTTCCTCATTGTATACTGCAGTGCTGCTAACTGTAGGTTTTGGCAGAAATTTTTCTTCCAATTAACAGATATAACATCAGTATATGCATTTTAAGAGGTGTTGGAACCACTATCCTGTAGATTATTATTAAAAATTCTTCTTTCTAGAAGTTGTCGTTGAACATTGCCAAGTGAATCTATGCATTACACAGCACATTTTTTTGACAAGGAAAAAAACAAAGGTTTAATGGGATAAAATCACAATCAATTTCAGAAACTTACTACAGAGAAAAATGGTTGAACTGAAGATGAAGGTCAAGAAAATAATAAGGATTTAAAAAAAAAATAACTTTCCTGGTGCCAAAGACAGTGTCACTGAAGCAGATTAAAGTCTATGTTAGAAAGGTTCCTTGCCTCTAATTTCTCTTACATATACTTATATCAATATTGTTGCCTGTACTGGCAGTTTGCCTTCAAGGATATTTGTTTGTATCCTTTAGCATTGCTGTGTCATGTGTGGAGATGAGGCTTTTAGTTCACGTGAATAAATAACCTAGGTTAATGCTTCAAGAATTAGCAGTTTTGACTTAAAATCAGTTTCAACAGACTTGGGACTTTGCAAGCAACTGATATATATAGAGACAGAAGGATACGTGTTCCTTGCTTGTGGCTAGCTTTACTAATTAACAGTTTTACTGCCATACTATGAACAAAAGAGAAGCAATTACACAGCAGCTGAGAACTGTAAAAAGGAATGTTTATGGGCATATGCTGCTATAGCACATAGTGTGACAGATAAATATGTCACCAGTGACACTTGTGCTTCTAGTGAGAGGCCAAAAATTGCACTGACGTGCTTAACTGCATTTCTAATTGCACTTTTTAAACTGAGAGACTTCCCAAATACATGACAAAGTTTGCTCAGCAAGGCTTTTCATTTTTGCTTTTAGTGGGGGAGCATTTCTGATGCAGTTATAGGCGGCTTCTCCTTTATGTTACGTGATGTTAGGTTATTTCCCTGCGATGTATCACTACATCACAGCCCTGGTGAACGCACAGGTGGCCACACGGTTCAGGTATGACCTCAGTGGGGTTGCCTCTTGCTGCGCAGCACCAGGGGGCTGGGGGAAGAGAACGCAGCCTGGGTTCTCGCTGTGGTCTGCAGGCAGTGACGCTGCCCAGCCTGGGCCAGCCATGGAGATGAACTTAGCTCACCTTTAGGCTCTTTCTCCTGCCCTGGTGCTGATATAATTTGTACTCCGTGTAGCACTGTCAGAGCAAGAGGGAGAGGCAAATGGAAGGGCTCATGTCCCCAGGAAATATGTGCCCAATTATTGAAGTTAAGGTATCTCTGATACATTGATCTGCCATTAGTTTCCAAATTTTGGAAAGAATTCTACAGTTTTAGATTTCTTGTGCTTAGGAGTGTCTTTGCCAAGAGGCAGAATGTGTCAGATACATGTCACGGTGTTGGGGGTTTGTCATATTTACTCCTCTCGGTATGACGTGCAGCAGACCGTTACCAACTCAGCAGTGCTTTGCTAGGAGTGAAAGGAAGAGCTGGGAGTACAATCAGCAGCAGTATCTTTGATATTTTGAAGCAGCAGATCCAATAGAAGACGACAACGTCTGTGGGAAAAGGATGGACAAACTGTGTAAATGGATCAATCTAAACTCAGCTGGAGATTAATCACAGTGTCGAAATGCTGGTTGGAAAGGACCTCTGAAGGTCTTTGATCCAACCTCCTGCTCAGGGTGGGACTATTACCAACACTTTACCTGGTCAGATGTGGCTTTTAAAGCTCAGTCTTGAAAACCTTTAGGGACAGATTTTGCACATGCTTTAGGATGTTTCCAGTACTGCAGCTTTTCTACAGTTAAGGAAGATTTTTCTTGGCATCTTGTCTGAACCTCAGAAGCTTAAATTTGAGGCTGTCGCAAGGTTTAAAATCTTCTGATAGAACTGAAAATAGTTTTAATTCGTAATCTTTGTAACTACATCTTTCAAACTACCCCTGCTGCAGTTAGATGTTGCCTTAACCTCCTCTTCAGCAGACTAAAGAAGGCCAGCTCCTTCAGCCTCTTCTCACAGGTCATGTGTTCTCAATCCAACCATCTTCGTAGCCTTCTGCTGTCCCTGCTCCATGTTCTTGAACTCGAGGGACCCAAAACTAGGTGAGGTATTCCAGGTGTGTCCATACCAGCACTGAGTCTGGGGGATAACAAATTCTACCTCTCTGCTGGCCATGCACCTCCCAACGTAACCTGTGAGGTGGTTTGCTGTGCCCGTGGTGAGGTCAGTTGCTGGCTCATACTCAACATGATGTCCATCCTCAGCCCAGGATAAATGAATCTGGCCTGAAGCTGTTTGTCTTTTTGGCAAGAAAAGTGATTACACTGAAGTTCCTAATGTTGAATGATGAGTTGAGATCAGTCAGCGTGCATATGATCCCAAAGGGTTTGGTTGCATTTTTTCCCAGCAGTGTCAGAGCTCAGGGACATGGCACATCTTTTCACCCGTAATGTAAGATCTCTCCAGGGCAGAGTGCAGAGGATGATAGCATCGCTAACAAGCCATATGCAAATGAATCTTATGCAGAAGGAGGATTTCCATTTTAATTGCATTAATGTTAATCAGTGGGAGTCAGCTGGTTTGGGCCTCAAGCTCCTTCTGAAATCCTCAGATTTGTACCTTGTAAAAAAAAAAAAAAAAAAAAAAAAGCATCTTATGCTTTAGTTTGGGAACCGATTTTTCCATGAGGATAATTATAAACGCATTAATAGTTTCACTGAAGTCTGTGGAATTTATACGTGCATTTAAAGTTAAGCCTTGGTTAAACTTTTTGTCTGAATTTTACATTACTCTGTATCTGCAATCTTTTAACTCAGTTTCCTGGTTATTCAGTTTATTCCTCTTAAAATCCCTCCCTCTAGATCCACCACCTCCTATTTCCCAAGCAAAGGCAGAGCTGAAGGCCGTCTCCTCTCTTCAGATCAGGCAACCCTCAGAAAACAGGGTGGGGAGAATCTCACTATCTTCATACTAAAAACAGGCATTAATTCCCCCAAGCACCCAAATTAGCTAAATTAGGATGATGAAAGATAATTCTCATATGCTTTAAAAAAAAATCGACACAAAAAATCCGTAAACTGTATGCAGAGAGGAGAGAATCAAAGGAGTCAGTGGTGAAATAATGAGAGGTGAACTTAATACATTCCAGAAGTGCAAGCAGCCTCTGGGGGGAGTGGCTGAGGAGGAGGAAAGGAGTTTGGAAGGAAAATAAGTTCAAAGCCCAGCTCACCACCACAAGCAGCTGGTATCCTGAAGCTGTCACCTCCAGATGAAGTGACTGGCTCTGAACTGCAGAGCCAAAGCCGGCAGAGGCAAGAGCTCCTTTGTTTTACCTGGGAAAGGAGCAGAAATGCGCTGTGAGCACGGCAGGGATCTTTGTCACTTCAGAGATTCAACAAGGTGAATGTGAGCATCAGTGTGCCCAAGATGGTGTTTCCTTCCATAACAGATGTGACTAAAACTTTCTGCTTTGAAGTTTGCTAAAATGTGGGGAAAGGCAAACAATGACTCACTAGCGGGCTCCCTCAGGTTGTTTGCTCTACGGACTACAGAAGGATTGCTAGACATGACCGCAGCTCTACAAACAGTTTTCTTCCTTCTGCTGTGAAATGAAAGGACGAGTTCAAGGTGTGTCACTCTGAATTGATGGCAATGGTGTGAAAGTGCAACACAGCTCAGTGCCTTTGTGTTTATGGTTATGTTTATGCTCATGTTGTGGTGTTTATCACGACATCAGGCTGTCAAGTTCTTTAAGTATGTCAGGACTTTTAGCGTCTGCTCCAGGAGCAGAGTCAATGTGGCAGAGAGCTTCTTGGGGCACCACAGTCTGGGAGCTCAGGATGGCAAGGGCTCCCTTTCGGGGGTGTTGGAGCAGAGGTGATGGCATTCCTTGTGGAGAACAGAGGTAGCAGAAAGACGGAGTTGAAATGATCTGCGGAAATCTTGGTGTGATGGAAAAAGCGTACCATAGAAAGCTTGAGGTGTTCTGACGACCAGTTAATGAGAGCTGCCTCTCACAGACAAACTGCAGCTTTGATGTCTGCAGTGTGGGCAGGGACAGGTTATGTTGGATGTGCCACGGGGGAGAAGCGGTATAGTGTGGTCACTGTCAGGCAACACATAACTGCAGTGCTTATGTACTTCCGTGGGCACAAAGTCTTTAAACCTGCAAACTTCCTAGTAGTTAAAACAGACCGTGGTGTGTTTCCTGCTGCCTGGAGCAAGTGGCACAGCACGGCGCTTGTGTCCGTATAGCCAGCCCGTCCTCCCTTCCCCAGCACATGGGACAGGAGTGTCGGGGATGCTCAGTGACCGATCAGCGGTCCTGATGGTTGTGTGTTTGTACTCGAGTCCGTACGTGCTTGGTTTATTGATACAGGTGCAGGCCAAGAGCTTCCTTTGAGACTGAGTTAAAACTAATCCATAGTGGCAACTGTTGGGATTCATCCAGATGCTGCCAGTCTTGTCACACGAATCACTTCCAAATCACTCCTGCGATGTTTGTGGTTAAATCACTGCTGGTGCCTCACTGCAGTGCTCGGATGGGTGACTGCACAGACTGTTTCTATTTTGTCCTTAAACTCTCACTTTTGTGGCATGACTCTGAGATAAATTCAGAAAGCGTGGTGATGATCCATGTGTTTGCATTATACAATATCATGTTACAAATGAGGTTTTATATAGCGTTCTCTCTATTCAGTGCCCATTACAACAAAATTACAAAGTTTGTAAAAATAGCATACCAAGACTGAAATTTGCTGCACATTGCAGTTAGAAAAGTGCACTCCTAGCCCCATTTTTTCTTTAAAAAAAAAACACAAAACAACACCAACAACCTAATATAGATTGAAGAAAAACAAATTGGTTTCATAATTGAACTTGATGTGCTTTTAGCTTTAAAAGGCTGCTCTCATGCAGAGTTGTTGCTATTGTCTAGTAGGGATAGGAGCACAGTTTAGTGCTCTGCCCAAAGCATTGGTCAGTGGTCAGTGCTAATAAATGCTTTATCAACGTAACTTGTTACTCGTACCCAGTGTTTATATTTTGACCATTTAAATGAAATTGTGAAAATCATATTTTCCTCACACTGAATTGTTCTGAGCCTGGGATGCTTGCCTGCGTGGTCCTGTGTAACCAGTGCCCTTCCAGCACTCTACCAGGGCACTGTGCTTCTCGTGGTTATTGTCCCAACCCTATTTATAAACTTGTTCACTGAGTAAGAAATACTTTTATTATACTTCTGCTATTTATATCTGTTGTCTCTTACTAGCTATTTTTGTGTATCACAAATAACTGAAATAGGGTTTTGTGTTTTTTTTTTTTTTTTTTTTTTTTTTTTTTACGATTTGTGGCAAGCCTTGTTGACTTCCTTAAGCATGTAATAGCCCAGTGTTTTGTTTTAAAGGTTAGGTTAACCTTTTTGCCAAACTGGAATGGAACAGGCAGGGCTCATGACCGTAAGTAGAAATGCCTCAGAGTTGCAGCAAAGTGCGGGCGGGCGGCAGGGCCAGGTAAGCTGTTTGAGCAACTGTCGCTTAGCGGCTTCCTTTGAGGCAGGTTAGGTGCAGAGAGACCACGGGAGGGGACAGAATTCATCTGTTACTGATACTAATTTAGCTAAAAAGCTCTCTGTAATTCTGCTTAAATCAATTTCCTTTTTTTAATCCTTCCTTCTGTAAAATAAACTTTGTGATATACCTGCTGAGGGAGGGGGAGAGTGCCAGAAGGCAGCCTGCTTTGGCACTTGCTCTGCTGTTTGCTGCGCTGCGCTGTTATGAGTAGGAAGTAATCCAAGAGATGGTTGGTTAGAATGATGCAGGGGAAAGAGCGCTAAATACTTGAACAAAAAGGTTGTGTTTAATGAACAGTCACGCTAAGAAAATAAATTCACCTGACAGGATGTGCAGAGCACTTTTAAATTCTTGCAGTTGTCTATCGGCTGTTTGTGTTCAGCTGGGAAAAAATAGGGTTTAACCTGGTGTTTTTTCCCTGGATTACTTCTCCCTTTATACATTTGTAAAATCTGAATGTGAGTGATCTAATTTGTGTTTAATTTGTTAATTTGTACCAGAGTTTTCTTAAATGATTTGCAAAACATGCTCTCATACTTTTTTTATGAGCTTCTGTGATGTCAGCTTTTTCTCAGTGTGGGGACATACGTTTATATCTGCAGAGAGCCATGGATTCAGCTTAAGTGACTCCCGGCATCTTGCTGCCGAGTCCAGGAGCTCTGAGCTGCTGTGCATTTTCTGTGCAGCTAGCAGGGAGCACCGGTCATCTCCACAGGCCGCTGCAACCCAGCAAGGGTTTGACTTATTTTCTGGAGGTGACTATTATTATAAGCAGATCTCTCTCTGTTATTGAAGAGGCGAGAGTGCGTGGTCCATAGAGGGAAGTACAGCATTATGCTGCATTTCAGGCAGGAGTTCTTGAAATTCAGATATCACTGCTTGAGTCCCAGAAACCTTTCTTAAGTGACACCTTTCTTAATTCCAACATTTTTATGTAATGGACTTGAGCTATAAAACTATGGTTATAAAATGTTAACAGCTATTAGCTTTTAAAGAAGGGGATTATGGTCTTATCCAGATTAATTAACATGTATCCCTTTTTATATGGCTCTGTGGTATCTTTCAAAGAATCGTAGATACCCCGATTTCATTTTGTCCTATTTTTAAATGAAGAGGAAATGTCTGGTCGCTGTAGGAATTCCTCGCGGTCTGTGTGATGTCTGGAGGAACGTCAGGGACAATGGGACGTGTGGCAGCAAGAACAGAGAGCTAGGTACAGTCACTTTTTCCCATGAATGAAAATAGTTTTTGTTGTGCAAGGTCACATTTTTTCTTTAATCAAGCAGACAGCATATAGTCCTGTGGTCAGGTACAAGTGTCTTCCCCTTGCTGGATTTATTGCTGTTAAATTTTTCAGTACAGATCACATACAAAGCAAGCTGATTAACTCGTTGGGGGAAGCAGTAGTAGGAAAGAGAAACAAGAGAAGGGCAAGTTTACATTGAAAGGAAACACCTGAAAATGAGGTGGCAGGAGGAATAAAAGAAACTAGGAAAACTTTAGGTGATGCATGCTATTTAGCAGTCTATACTATGGAACAGCTGAGAGGAGGCCTGTATATTAATATGGTATTGACCTCAGCTTTCTAAATATTCAAGTCCTGTTTGCAGGAGCTTACTGTTTCTGAAGATTTGTTTGTATTTTGGGGGCCTTGTTTATATGTAAGTAGAGAGGCGTTCTATCAGGAGCAGGCACAGACATCTATTGTCAACATATCTGGGGCACAGAAATCCATCAGACATGAAGAACAAACATTCAAATCACAGTTTTTCTGATAACACAGAAGAAGCAATGTCAAAGAGCTACATCCTCAGCGTTATTGAATTGACAGGATTCCTCTGAGATTTCTTTCACTGTTAAGTATTAACTGTAGCTTTTAGCACTGTTACATATATCTAAATAAATATATGTATGTATATAAAAAATTAGCTATCTCTGGTTCTGTGAGGGCACTGTATTCTTGCTGTGCACAAGATCAGATTTTGCAAACCTATATTCACATCAGCAATATCTGGCATAAGCATGCCAGATAGCCCATTTTTCAATTTCATGCTGAATTTCAAGCGCAGCTTCTCCCCTGTTAATCCCAGTGCCACAATGCTAATGGTACCTCCAAGGTTCCTGTGTGTAGAGCTGTATAAAGCCCAAACTGAATCAATGCTACTTCTGTTGGTGAGAGTAGTTGTCTCCAGATGCCATGTCTTAACTTCTCTTTTTCTAATAGTTTTTCTAAGCTTTTTTTTTTTTTTTCTTTCTAAATTCAGTTTGTATGAAATGGATTGTCGGATCTATTTCTTGAATCAGATGTTGTCTTCTACCACCAGCCACATACAGGTGTTGGAGAGTACTGCATGCTTGTAGAAGTCACTGAGAGGAAGAAATCCAAGGATCCAAAGCTTGTAGTATTGCATTTCTGCCTGCAGGAGAATTTAAGTGCCAGTGTAGTGAGAATGTACAACAAACTTCTGTCTGCATTACGGGCTGTCTGCAAATAAGAGCAGCAGCTGATAGCTCTTCCAGTGCTAGCTTCTTTTTCTGAAGTGACAAGATGAGAGTAGGAGGAAGAGGGATCAGAAGTTCTTCCACCTCCTCCCTCCCTGTGAGCCCAGCTCTTGCCTTTGAAGGTCAGTTCTGAGGTGCATCCTCTCTCTTAAATGAATGTTGACTTACTGTAGCAAATTAAAAAAATAAAATAAAAAAAAAAATCCTTCTTGGCTGAGCAGACTTGCAGAATGGATTCTTCATCCTTCTGAGTAGGGATAAGTGGGCATTTTATCTCGCAGTGATGAAGTACCTCAGCCCCCAAGGCTGTGTCCCACAACCATATTCAGTACATGCGGTTTTGTATTTTTGGACTTCCAACGTACTGTTAAACCAAGTGGAAGGAGTTGAATTGCCAATACTTTTATGCACACCCTCCGGTTCTGTCCAAACCGGTTGCTGTAATTTGTGCCTGCCTGTGGCCATTTTTGTCTGGCCGTGGTCACTTCTGTACCCAGAGGTAAACCCTCATCAACCTCCTACAGAAGAGATGTTCCAGTGGGGAAGGAAAACAGGGAGATTGTTCCAGACAGGGAAAATCCCACAGGATCAAGGACAGCTATAATTATAGCTGCGCTGCTATGTTAGAAGAATGCAGAGGAACAACAGTAGAGGTCGGGCTTCACTGAAACATAATACTCTTTTGTCTGCAGCAAATGCAGTTTAGCAAACAAAACTTTATTCAGTGGGACCAGAAGTGTGGTGAAACGTTCACCCTTCCTGTGTTCCAGTATAAAGTGCTTCAAGCTTCCTTCAGATACGTATCATGCAACTTCTTCCAGAGTCTGACAGGGATCAGGCTAGTAGCAAATAGTTCAGTGAGTCCTTTTCATAATGATTATATTGAAATAGTAGCAGAAATACAACCTGCAGAATACACAAAGAGTAGATAACCAGCTGCTCTGTTCTTAATTTCCTGCTAAAGTATTTCTACAGGCAGATCGCTGAGTGATGGATTGTACTCATACAGAATGAGCTTTAAAGAGCACTCTGCATGTTAATAGCTTTCCACCATGAACAACTGTACTTGGATCTCCATTCCCACCACAATGTCAGGATATCTGTAGGGCTAATGCAGAATCCAAGTGATAAGAGCCTGAATTTTTAATATTTTATCTCATGCTCAAGTTTTATCTCTTATTACTACCCTCTTATTTTACAAGGATCAGGGGTATTTTTGGATAGGCATGCTAAATGATAGTAAAAGGTTTGACAGAAAACACCAAAAGGGAAATCTTACTAGTGGGGCTCTGCAGAAGTTACTGAAAGAAATGCAGTGCTTTTTGATACTGCTGGCTTCAGAATGAAAGACATTCCGGCCATGCCTGCAGAGTCAGTGAGTGTATGCCAGCCACACCTTTACATCAACTTGCTGTGTAACCTGTGACTAAGAGCTCTACTGCATTTCTTGGATATATATAGAGAGAGGAGCATCTGGTAGGACCTGGGAATGATCCCTCTCATTCAGTTTTGGTGAGGCTGATGCTAGGTGCTGTGTATATATAGTTCTGGAGTCCATGTGTCAATATTAATGTTGAGAAGTGGAGAAAGAGCAGCAGAGAGCACAATAATGATCACAGTAGATGATCTAATGATTTCTCCTACAGCTCCTAAGAGTCAACTCAGACTAAAAAGCACAGTTTACTTACAGCAAATAGGGTTGTATTACAATCCAGGGAAATGTATCCTGAATCTGTGTCCTGATAGTCTGCAGTCCTGTTCTACAGGTCAAAATAAAATGTATTTCACTTACAGTTATTGTGTGCTTCTACAGCAAAGATGTACCAGTGAACTGTACTGGTTAATCAGCCTAAACTCACGCGCAATGAACAGAATTGAGCTGCAACTCCCCATACACACGTTCCTTTAGTTGACTGTCTTTTGCCTACTGTCTATCACAAAGGATTTAATGTGATTTTCGTTTTGTTTTCTAGCTGAAATAAAGATCTGTTTTAAATACTACCATGGTGTTAGTGGAGCCCTCCGAGCTACTACTCCATGTATCACTGTGAAAAACCCTGCTGTGATGGTAAGTTTAACCTATTTGTTCATTGTATTTGTATACGATATTAACTGCCAGACAAACCTATCAGTATAAGTCTCCTAGTTTTACTATTAACTGCAACTTCTGGAAAAAAAGAGAGAGAGAGATTGTATGACAACAGTCACCTAAATTAGGGAATGCTTTTCATGGCTCGGTATTTTTTCATGATAAAATGACGGTAAAATTCACCAAGTTGAAATGAAATCTTTTATGATAACAATTTCATTTTACTTGCTTTCAATATTAATGCTTCCAGTTTGATGTAATTTAACACCATGTTAGAAATTTTTCACACTGGTTATCTAATTCAAACAGAATTCTTATCGGAAGTCTCTACTTATTTGTTATTATTAAAAATGAAACTGTTGCTGAGATAGCAGTTACTAGTATATATAAAAAAAGACCATACAGAACTCTGCTGTTGCGGAAATTATTGATTTTTTAGGAGTGTTCATATACCATTGAAATTTAGATAATTCTCCAACTTTCATGATTTATTTTTGCCTTATTACAATTTCATTACTTGCACTTTTGAAACCTTGAAGTTTTAAAGGAATTTTTTAGTTGTTTAAATAAATACCATTAAGAATAAGAAGAACCTTTCACACTTCTATCCAAGTACATTTGATGGACATAATTCATCTAATAGGCTAGATCTTCAGTTGACGTAAAGTCTCACAGTACATTTGATTCATTGATATTACCTGCCAAGTATTTAAGATTATATCTGTCAGGATGATGTCTTGACAACTACAGCGTTGAGGATACTGTAGAGCACAATTTATTTAAGCTGCTTGCTTTTAATCTGAACTTGCAGTTCTTCAGCATTGTCAATTTATATACAAGTGAATGTTATGGCAATCAGATACTGTATGTGCTGTCATGGACTAGGTCTCGTTATACCAAATGTTTTTTCTTTCTCTTAGAATTCCTGACCTAAATGACAGCATCGTTTAATAGTTAGACCTATGAACAATACATGTTCACAGCAGGCATAGGAGCTTTTGATACTTTATAGAAGAAAATGTGCTACAGTTAGTGAGCTTGACAACAACTGTGTTTAATATAAATTTATAAACTACAGAATGAAAGCTAGCCTGATTGTTTTGTGTTTTGTTTTTAAATAAAAAATAGGCATCTCAAAGTAATGAAGAAACCATTTAAGCCTGTATATTTTCTTGGTCTTGTCATATAAGCCACTTAGTGGTATTTTTTCAAGACTAGTTATGCAAAAAGACATCTGAACTCCTCTCTCTGAATATGCATTTGTTTACTTGGGAGTTACCTGAAAAGCCATCTGTCAGAGTCATTGGTCCATCTTGTGGGGTTAACCTGCTGTCACTATGGAAGTTGTTTGTTTGTTGTTTTTTTTTCCTTTGAAAGGTAGCACAGGATCCTGGGTATGCTACAGAATGTGTACTCCTGATGGAAGGTGTAATTTTATGTAAACCTTTTGTTTGCTCTAACAACACAGACTTCCAGTAATAGTGAGCTGATAGTTTCATTGCTGAGAATGTCATGATAGCTCAGATGATGCCTCCTATAAAATATCATAGTGGGTTAGTTATACATAAGTATACCTATTATTAAGCCTCATACCATGGTACCTCACAGAATCACAGAATCACAGAATTTTCTAGGTTGGAAGATGGTATGGACCTCATACCATTTTCCTGTTTTTGGTGTTAAACTTAAGCACTGTGTGTGTCATGTCCTTTGTGACAGATACGTTGGTCCTGAGAGTGGTAAAAGTCGAGGCATGCCCATTCCTTCTGTTTTTTTTTTTTTTTTTTTTTTTTTTTAAAAGCTGTGATAAGTTACCTGCTTACTTGGATCATGCTGAACTTTTGCATTGCATGGTTTGGTGGGAGATCCATTTCTGGTTTTCCTCATGGTAATGGAATATTACACCGGGAATTTCAGCTCATCTTATTTTTGGTTAAGCAGTTAATATTGTGTTCATTTCAGCTAGAGGTAAAAAAGCAAGGTCTGATTTAGTACTCAGAAACACTTCCTTACACCAGGTGAGATAGCCTGTGTAGTGCAAGAATGTGTGTCTGGTGGGGTCAAGTCTTGCAATTGGTGCAGAAAAACTGAACCTGCTGTTCAGATCATAATAGAGCTGGAAAATGGCATAAAACAAATGAAACTGTGGAAGTGCTACAGAACACTGTTATAATTAGTTTTATTATAGCTGAATTGTGGGCAAATCATATTTTCTGTAAAACATACTAAAACAGTGATTAGCAATATAAACAATGTTATCTGTAGTCCATGATGTAGTGGAAAGATACATACAGGAAGAGGAAGACCTTTTTGTTGGTAAGTAGTGTTCTTAACAAGAAATCAATGCCTGTTAGGAGTCAAGTAGAGCACAGTGATACGTGCAGAGTTCCTGCAACCCTGCCTGCTTGGCTTCTCCTTCCCACCAGGACCGGCCCCTTCTTGCTTCCAGAGCAACCCTCCTAAAGCAGGAGGATGCAGGTTGGGCTGGAGTTAACCCAGTGTGTCTTCAATGCCCTCATAATTTTACTACCAGCTGTCACTGCTTGTGTATCCTTACGAAGCTGTGGGAGTAATGATACCGTGCTTGGTGGGGAGGTGAGAGAGCTGAGAGCTTTCTGGTGAGAAAAGCTTGTCCCTGAAAACGATGGTGAATCACGACTGCGGCGATGAGGACGGGAAACGGGCCGGGCGGGGAGCAGTGCAACTTCCTGACACAGTCTGTTCCCTCACGAGGCTGCTGAGGCCCATGGGGATGCCAAATGTCAACGTCACCATGGTTTCTGTATGGCTTTATTGGCTTGACTGCTTTTATATGCTAGGCATGGGAATTTTGCAACAGAGTAAGTCCTTCAGTATCAATTGCACCCAGCGTTTGTTCTGATTGTGCTTTTGTTTGCTGATCATCATGGGAAGTATTTGAAAGCTCGTGATAATGCTTAAAGCAATAGCAGAAGGACTTTTGACTTGTTTAGTGGTTTCCTCATGGACTGCACATTCTAGTCTGGCCACTGCAGCTTCAGAAATATTTTCAGTCCCATAGCTTCTAGTTCTGCTTGCAGACAACTGTTCAGGTGCTAAAAGCTGCTTTACATATTTCATCTGCCCACAGGTGTACAAGTTTGTTATCAGCTTATTTTGTTTAACAGGTCTGATGACTTCCTATTTTATCACTAATATAAAGTTTTTTGGATGAGGCTTTTTTAGCACACTGTGTGTAATCTCTGGGAGTGAGTGCACTGCCTACGTGGAGAACCGTTTGACTTTCAGTATAGCTCCATTGATGTTTTTATGTTAGATTATTCAGCTGGATGCACATCTCTGTCTGGAGAGAAATTTGTCTGTCAGCTGAAGGAACTATTCTGTGGATATAGCAATTTAGACGTTAATACATGAGAAGCCTTTTATTTTGAGGTAATTTTTTTTACCTAGTCAGAGATTTCTGTAGAAACCAAACCTGAATACATGTGTAGTATAAGCATAGCTTTTAGATGACACTTGTATTTATATCATTGATGTATTTTTCCATTTACAAAAATTCATTCATAGATCTGAAGGTTTTTGGTCTCATTGATCCCATTGCCTTTTTTATTGCATGGCCCACTTGTGAAAAGTGACAAAAGTTATGTCACCAGCTAGCTCATGCTTTCCTATATATATTACCAGTCCATACTGTTGATTTTATTTTATAAAAATGAAACCCACAAGAAAATAGTGTTTCCCTTTCAGTGATTTATTTTCTCTTTGGAAGATTCCAAGGACTAGTGTATTAACACCGTGTGGCATATATAATATTTTCCTAGAAATGGATGCTGTAGCTTTGTCCCCGGTAACAGGCAGTAATTGTTCTGATTCTTCCCATGCATGCCTCTATGCAGTTGCATAATCATCTTCAATTATGTATAAAGCAGATGAAAACTTCTATGGCATGTTATTTCTTTCTCCTCTTCAGATGGGAGTAGAAGGCACGGATGAAGGTGCTTCTGGAGCCCAGCACTCTCGGAAGTTAGTCAGCTTTACCCTATCAGGTAAAAAAGACAACACAAATATGATTTTTACAAATTATTTTTATAAAAAAAAAATAGATGTTCTAAAAATCTTTAAAAATAGAGCACGTTTCTTCCTTACCTTCCCTAGGAGCACACTCTAGTGGCTTGAAAGATATAATTTCTTTAGAACTTCTGTTTGAAAACAAGCCAGATTGACAAATCTCCAGGAATGAAAGAAATGGGTTTGATGAATCTCAGCATGAGAAATTTGCAAAAATTTCTAGTTTGTGCAATGAACAACAAAAAAAAAAAATTAGCCTCTAAATAAAATGCAAGCTGGTTCTGTCACTTTTAAGAAAGTAGTAACAAAGCACTGGCTGCAAGTAGTGGTTTAAAAAGAAAAAAAAATCTTTTTTTGTAACAGACTAAGCTGTCACTACAGTGAAATAGCTGAGGGATACAGTCTACCAGCTTCACTTGTTTTGATTAGCACTTTATTCCACAGGAAGTCGTGTGAGACTAGAGCATATTCAACTTCAGTGAAGACAGAAAAAAATGTTTCTGAATACTTAGGAGCTGACAATGAAAACATTTAAAGGCTGTAGGAGTAGAGCAGAAGGCAATATGCTTTGATCTGGTCTTGCAGTAGTTTATCAGTATTGCACTAATACATCGTAGAGTCACATAGAGAACTAGAAAGATAATTGTGTTTTGTGAAATCTGAAAAACCTGTTGTGTTTAATGGAATGTTACAACTTGGCTTGAGGAGTTTCCTAAATTTGTTTGAAAGGTATACTGACTGACAGGTCTGTCATGTACTTTCCAGAACGTTTTTGGTTGCTCATGTAGAATGTGGTGATCCTGCATTTTGTTGTCATCTGAATGTGCCTCTTTAACTTTATTGTATCTTTAATGGATTTTTAGTGTGCTTATCAGAGAATGTTCAAATATCCTGGGTTTTGCACGGTGTAGTGACAGATAATTGACTGGCATCTTTCCATTAAGATGCTAGAGAACTGTATGTTTGAAGCCAAGATGAACTACCTGGTCCTGGCTTCTCATGTGACTGTGTTAACAGACAAATATGTCTGTTATGTACTCTAAATGTAAGATTATGTTAAACCTTGAACTGAAATTGTGGCAAATCAAAGCTGAGCCATGATCCAGTGATGGCATTATTTCCTACGTTTCATGCTGTACTCCTTTGGAGGACAGCATTGTTTTCTTTGAAATATGTTTGTGAATTACTCCTTGTGCAGAAAAATAATTCTATTTTTGAGAATTTCTCTGTGTTATTTTAGACGTAGAAATTCACTTTTTCAAGGAGTTCTCAAAATGTTTGTGGGCGATAACCTTCTTTTTTGTTGACAGGTTTCTAGATACTACTTAGCAATAAGTTTCGAGCAGTGGGAAAAAATAATGTTTTGTTTTTTTTTTTACTTACTGAAAAAAGAAATGACATGAAATGATCAACTCTCACAACCACAATACCAAACCTGTTGCGTAAGCTCTTGCCATCACTAATAAATTGTTTGGATTATGGACTCCCCGTCTGAAAACAGTCAGTTGATTCTTTGCATTCAGATAAATGCATTTCAGATTGTCGAATATCTCATGGTGGGAAGAGATGTTTTCTAGTGATCTCTAAAATGAATAAAGAATACTTAAGAGAACCACTTGGCTATATCCTCCTCACTAGGTATCGTTAATAAATCATGATTCTATCTCCTATGCATCATTAGTGGCATTGTATGATTTATTACCATATTATACTAGTAAATCAATGTGAAAAAATATTATTAATGGAGTAGAAGAATCTTCTGCCACATGCCTGAAGTTCTTACAGGTTTGTAATCTGTGCTTGTGCAGACTGATATAGATAAAAATTTTGTGGATATGCTTCTATTTTTTTATTTTTTTTTTTAAGGCTGTAGAGGAATTGCTTTGCATTTGCATTGTTAACGTGTCTTAGGCTTTTCCTCCCTTTTGTAGCTGGTGGAATACCATATGCCATTGCACGCAGAGGATCTTTCTTAGAAATTTGGTTGTGGTCTCTCCTGTAGAGGGAGTTTCCAAACAGCTTTAGTGCAAAGATTGTGAGAGCAATATATATGCTTGCTGTAGTTGCATATACAAAGTTGTTGCTTTTAAAGGCCGTTACCCTATATTTCATAGTATTTTACTATACAGCTTAATTTTGAACTCTAGGCAGGACTTTTTTTTTTTTTTTTTTTTTTTTTTAACTGACTCTGAAGATGTAGTATTTAGTTTCAGTGCAGTGAATTTTGCCAGCATGTATAAATTGCTCATCTAAGTATGTATGTGCCAATTGCATTAGGGTCATGAAGACTGTGTGCAGCATATTGCAGAACCTAATGGAGAGAGGCACTAAAATCTTATGCTTCAGCAAACCTAAACAGACAAATATTTTACAGTTAAGTTTAAAATCTAATATTGTATCACAAATGCCCTCTTTATGTTCTCGATGAAGCTTATACTCTTGTTGAAGTGCATAGGTATAAGATGTGCATCTGAGGAAATTCTTGTTTATTGTTGAAAGTTGGCACGGGCTGCGATACTGAGACTTCCCTAGCAAAAAAGCATTTCCAGAAAACCTTGCATCCTTTTAAATGGGATAGCTTATCTTCTCCTAAGTTGGGATAAAGTGTGCATCATAGGCCAGAGCAACCTCGGTGATGAATATTTAAAGTCATATTTCTCAAAGTCTCAGCTTTGGGAGAGCTTGAGTTCACTACATTACCTCCCATAACCTTAGCTATTCTCCTCAAGCAGCAAAAGCGCAAGTACTGTATGGTGGGGTTTTTTGTTTGTTTGTTTCAGGGTGGAAAATACCTTGCTGAGAAAAACATTTGTTGCTCTTTTTAATGTTCATGCTGTAATTTTGTATTACACATCACTACTTTTCCTCCCTGTGTTCTCTTAGGAAAACACTTGACTTGCTGCTTCAGCTATCTTCTGTACATTGGATCCAGTTACTCTAGTAGCAACTTTAAGTTGCTTTAGTGGTTTATGGTGACTTGATTTCCTGGGTAATATTTTAGGAATGCACTACTTTGTGAACTAACTTTAATTTACTCTGTTCCTTTTTCCTTCCTTGTTTTGTTTTAAAGATATTAGAGCAGTTGGGCTTAAAAAAGGCATGTTCTTCAACCCTGATCCTTACCTAAAGATGTCCATTCAGCCAGGCAAGAAAAGTACATTTCCTACATTTGCTCATCATGGTCAGGAAAGAAGGTCGACCATCATCAGTAACACAACTAACCCTGTTTGGCACAGAGAGGTAACGTATGCCTTTTGAGAGCTCTTTGCAAGCTGATACAGTATACTAGGCTTGTATTTTCTCTTTATGCATTAGTCCTTACTCTGTGAAGGCTGGGAGCTTATTCAGTAGCTAGCTATTTAAACTGACACCAAAATTGTAGTAATTTTAGGAACCCTGTTGTTGGAAAGAAACAGCTATCATCTGCATATTTGTGCCATGTGTTTAAGCTGCAGTGCTGGGAGGTTTTCATTTGCTTCTCTGCTGAAAGAGTTGGAATCACTCAACAGCCCTGTAGATCCCTTGAAATTGCAAAAAATAAATTAATTAAAATGGATTATATGTTGTGGGAAAACCCTTTAAGAAAAGGTACAATAAGAGAGCGTTTATGCTTAGTGATGGCGATGACTGCTCATTTGGAAATGATATCCCCATTGTGCACAGCAGGTGGCAAGCGTTCATTTTTGCCAGGCAGAGTGGATGCTCTTTGGTATATCCTTTCTATGTGCTGCTGTGGAAGGGAAACCCCGTGGAGGGAGGCATTACAGCACCACGTAGCAAAGGAAAACAAGTGCAGTTTATTAGAAGCCGGTTTTCTAGATTGGTTTATACCAGGTAAGTTATGCAGGTCTTAAAGAAGGAACTTGAACTGCTCAGTCCCACGACTGTCTTTGAGCACAGAAGAGCAAGGCAGTGTCTTTGAAGATTAATATTTACATGGGAAACTGTGAACATTATTCATAACCCTTTGGGACCACGTAGCAGCATTCTTAATCTGTGCCTGTTTTCTATTGAGCAAATGCCTACGCTCTTTTTGAATGTTAATATGTTCTTTAGGAAGATCAGAAGATTGAGTGGGCTTTGGAAAATGTTTCCACAAGTTACAGTCAAACAAGCAGTAACGCAGAAGAGAGCGGTGTGAACATTAGCACTGCCCAGGGGTGCTTGGTTGTGGGAAATACTGTAGATTTGTGGAAGACTTAAAATCTTAGAAGTATATGAGTTTTAATCTCTAAACTGATTCTTCATCTTTCTATCTGTCCATTTCTTTATTCAGTAGATGGGAAGAAAACCTATTATGATTTTTCCTTTTTTTTTTCACCTCCAGTTCTCCTTGTTTTCTGAAGCTTATTAGAAAAGTGATAATGTTCACTGGTGCACACATTGTATTGGCTTGCTTTAACTGCTGCATCTGCCCTCTAGCAATGCTCTGATGATACCAGCTTATGATCCCATTATCTATGCTGTCCTAGTGGTGCAGAATGGATCCTGTTTTGCATCTGAAAAATAATTTGCGATTTTCTATTATACTGAGAAACAAATTTTAAGTTATTTTTATCCCAGGAACCCAGCTCTACCCAGCATGAGGGAGTTTTTTTTTAATTCCTGGCTCAATTTAATTGCTGGTTTTGAATACTTTTAGCCAATATCTATAGCTGAGCTGAGTTGTTCCTTCTTTTGTTCCTTGTTCAGTACCTTGTCATCTTTTTAGCTAGATGCACATTAGCCAGTTTTCTCAGAGGTCTTAAAGATGGCAGACAGTAAAAGTGTAACCAGATGACTTTGGCTTTTCTGTAGATTTTACCCATACTTTTTTGTTTGTTTGATATCTTAGAATCTAGAGGAAAAAATATCTTTGGTTTCTAAGTCTGTTTTCCTAAGGGAATTTGTCATCACATTGTGTGTAAGTGTGCTTCCCTGCCGACATGCCTGCTCAAATATGTGCCCTGTACCTCTGTTGAATCTTTTGGCCATCTTCAGCCAGACTTAGCAGAGCAGCACAGATGCCAAATATGAAGTATTCATAAATTCATGAAAATTGATGCTAGGCTGACGAGAGGGACTGTGACGCTGTTTCCACCCACAAGGGAAGGTGGAAAGATGATCTTACAAGACATCACAAAACCTTTTATAAATTAGCGTCATTTTGTATGAAGGCCTCAAGTGCAGGAAAAGCTTCTGTTGGAACTTACTGGGAAGATTTATGAACTTTGGTGCAAAAATCTATGGAAAATTCTCCTCCTTTAGTTTCAGTGCTCATGAAAATACTGCCTGTGCATTGTCCTTCCAATGTCATGCATACAAAAAATTACAACAAAACGTGGTGTTGGAAGGGAAGTTCACTAAGCACAGTCTAGACAGAGGCACTCTTCCTTTCTTCTACATTGATTCTGCTACTCTCCTGTAGCATGACTGAGTAAAGTGAGGATTCCTTCTCTTTGTGCTTTCTAGTATCCAAATTGAAGCAAGCAGAAGTATACATTGCTTTCTCCTTTCTGATGTGGACCATGAAAGTGCTTTCATCTAGTGCAGCTTCTTACCAAACAAGTATTTTCAAGGAATGGTAAAAAGATAGGGGTTTTCTGAGAGGCCAAACTCAGTACTTAATAATGACACTGACATTGTTTTGCAATACGAAAACTGCTGTAGTCATCAATCATTGCTTTTAGAGTTCACTGCCAGCTAGTAGTAATTATGCACATGCCTTCTGAATGAAGATATATTGATATAGTGTCAAATATGTTCTTTCCTTCCAGAAATATTCTTTTGTTGCGCTTCTAACAGATGTCTTGGAAATTGAGGTTAAAGACAAATTTGCCAAGAGTCGTCCAATCATCAAGCGCTTTCTTGGGAAGCTAACCATACCAGTCCAGAGACTGTTGGAGAGACATGCAATTGGGTAATTAATACATTCTTAATGCTAACTTTCATTTATCAGGGAGATCCAACATCTAGGATACCAGCACAGAGCAGCTTTTCTGGCTTAGTGGCACAGGCACAATTTGTACTGTAACTGTAGCAAGAAATTAAAGTTGAATTTGAATAGCCTTATTGCCCAATTGGAATATGGTGGTGTTTCTAACCCCATTCTGAATACACATACATCTTCTTATATATGTTTGTAATTTGTTTCCAACTTAGTGTCTTTATGCAAAAAATCATCACCCTCCTAAAAAATGTTACCCTATGGCTAGCTAATCAAGAAGCAAACTGTTATCACAATGCTGTATGATCGTGTGCAAATTTTTTAGAACAAGCAAATTCTATTTTATCACTTTTACATCTCTTTTATTTTTATTTGTCAGTTTCAAAGAGAGATTTAATATCTGTTCAGGTAATTGACCAGAACTGCAAGGCTATGACTCCTTATTTTTTCAGAGTGCTGGTGTACTACCAGATTAAAATGGCCTTATGCTATGAATAGAGAACTAATGGAACTCAAAATTAATCTATTGTGTTATTTTTAGATGTTCTGTTCATTTTTTGTAGCAACCTGTTATGGTTTAAAGAAGCAAGTAACATAAATTTTTAAGACGTTTTGTACTTCAAGATGATTACTGGATTGCATATTGTAGTATAGTCAAATGGATGATCAAATTAGGCCATCAAACAGCCATATGCACTCAGAAAAGCCTGATACTTGGTACTTAGGCACTGTGATACAGTGCAGGTATAAAACAAATGTCTGGAGGTCTGCAAGAGATGTAACTGTGAATGAAAAATTGTAATTTTACCTGTAAGAGGAAGCAGTCGTTGTAGGGTATGCTATTATGTCTAAATATTTTGACATTTGTATATTTTATTTGACAAATTAGAAAAAGTAATTCCTCAAAAGACAATGGGAGGAACTGAATTATTCAAATGTGTTTTGTATAGAATCTAACTCAAAGATAATGACTTTCCATTAACTTAAGAGGCATTGGATGAGGCCTACGAAGAATGATGGTGAAAGAAAATCTGTATATTCTTGCCTGAAAGTTTAAGGGCATGGCAGTATCATCAATCTTTCACACAAAAAGCAGGACATAAACAGCTGGCCTCCTTTTTCACAGATACTCTCATCAAAGTAACATGTTGCATAAATGGAGAAAAGCAAACTCAAATTGAAAGGAGTTTTCAGCTTTAAGTTTCCAAAGTGGTGGTTACACTGGTAAGTAATGTAAGAACAAAGTTGTAAGAGTAGCTTAAAATTTCTTCTGATAAAGAATTGTATTAAAAAATAAATAAATAAAAAAGTAGGAAAAAAAAAAGCCTGCCCAAGAGCATACAACCTAACTTTACTAAGAATTGCTTCATCTCAACAAATTGTGATATCTTGGAGCAAGCAGCTTTTTCTAATAAATTTGCACACAGCTAGAGATACTCAGAAATAGCACAGTGATACAGACTGGCTTCAAAACCTAGATTACGATGTTCGTTTCCATGCTATATTCCAAAACTGCTCTGGGATTTCTATTGGTGTGAAAAATGAAACCTGACTTCTCTCGAAGACATTTCCTGTTTTCTTCTCTGTACTTCAGTTCTGTGTATTTGATATACCAAAGCTTTTTGGGATATGGAAGGCTGTATAATAAATATGTAGCAAAAACATAGGTAAGTATTCAGTTTTGTTTTGCCATGTTTCAGTTAGAACTGACATTAAATCAATCTTGCAGTTCTTTTTACCAGTTTATCTGTACTTTATTGCTCGTTTGTGCTTTTTGTGCTAGTATTTGATGCTATTGATTCATCTGAATCCAAAGCAGACGTTGTTAATGTTGTTGCTTTCTCTAATCTTGTAGTGCCTAGAGCATTGTAAACCGTATGTAAAAAGTGTGGAATTCACAGCTGGCAATCTTCTGAGGATGCCCCCAGGTCTAACTGAAGAATTGCAATTGGAGTACTGAGCAGTGAATCTGTGACACAGATTCAGGACGCAATATTGTGATGACTTGATGTTCTGTGGCCCATATACACTGTGGAGAGGTTGCTTTGCCTTAAGTCGTCCACTCGGGGCTTTTTTTTTGCTCAAAGCTGATACTTGGATGCGAACTGCTGCAGTTTATCTCAATAATTGCCTTATATTCTGTTTAGTCTGTCACTTAGTGTAGTAAGAATGCTCCCTGTAGAGGGAGAAATGTTTATTATACCAGTACAAATCTAATTGCATAAGTAGCAGCAATTTCCCATTAAGGTCTTCAGCAGCCCCTCCTCTCCCTTCAGCTGTGTCAGATGTGCTGAAAGTGACTGGGGCTGTAAATTCCGGCTGTTTGTAATAACGGGTAGCCTATGATCTTATCCTGTCTCAAGCTGACACAAGTACTTAATCAAGTCTGAGTCCTATTGAAGTCAGAAACACTTAAGAAAGTATTTCAGGCTTAATCTTAGCATTAAAAGCTTTTCTAAGTAATAATGTGTTTAGGCAGATGCAGAAGTGCTTTACTGAATGAGAAATAAAATGTGAAGAAACTATTAGGATTTTTTTTTTTACAGTAAAAACCACAAGGGGGCAGAAGGTCTTCAGAAATGAAAGGTTTTTGTTAATAATAAAACATATTTTCTGATGGAGAAATGAGAAGCTAAGGGAAAGCTTTCAGTTTGGTTTCTTTTGGAATTAAAAACAGATTTAGGGATATGTGAGAGTTCATAGGGCACAATCTGAATTTGAAAATGATAAATAGTAGTTTGTTAGGCTGTTTTGTGCATCAGTAATCAGTATCTTACACTATTGTTGGTATTAGTGCTTTCTCATACAAGCCATTCTATGTGGCTAATCTTAAAAGTGTAATAGAAGTTACCATCTCTCACACTGACTCTACCTGATAAGAACTTATGATACAAAATATTGGAAAAATAAAACCAGTCAAAATTTTGGGGGAAAAAAAAGCGTGCATGCACAAAACAAAACAAACAAACAAAACACACACACACACACAAAAACACTAAAGCCAACAGTCTATTTTTGTTTTTGCAGAGACCAGATTCTCAGTTATAATCTTGGCAGAAGGCTCCCAGCTGATCATGTAAGTGGCTATCTCCAGTTCAAAGTGGAAATCACATCTTCAGTTCATGAAGGTGAGACTTTGTCACTGATCTGAATCTCCAGATAGTTGTATAGAGAGAATTTCTATGTACTTATGTTTCTAACATTTTCTGTGAAAATTAACTCCCCCATTAGCTCCCCTCTACTGTAGGTTTTCCTAGTGGGATTCATATTTTAGGTATTTCAGATAAGGCTTTGGAGATAGTAATTCCAAAACACCTACGTTTATCCTATTATATTTCTTTTCATCCTATCGTTTTCCCATTTTATTAGATACATTTTAAATGAATGTGCTTATGATTTTCATTTTATGGGATTGATGAGGGAATCTAATTCTTTCTTTGCACTCTGACGTGTGCCTTGGCTACCTTTGGCTGAGATGAGCAGTTGCAAGTAAGGTTCTGCCTCTGTGTCCATGTTGATCACTATGTCCTATCCCCCTTTTACAGGACTGAGAATTACCTGTTACGGTTATACAGATACATGTGTCCATTAGGCATTTTTTTCATACCAAAACGTATTTAATATTTTGTGAACTTTGCTTAGGTAGATTCCCATTCTTTACAGTGGAAAAGTTTGTTAAATCTATTCAAACTAACTGTTGTGTATAGAATTGTGTATCAGTGCACAGTTTGTGATTGCTCATGTGATCTCAGGTGCGGGTTTACATGCTGTTTAGGACAGCTGGCATCAGTGACTGGTTTTGTATAAATCCTGCTTCTGGATATAAGAGAGATGCTGTAGAAAACCAGTTCCTTGTTTGTGAGGCTGGTTTTGCAGACAGTTTGTCAAGATGCTTGGCAATGCTTTGTCTTTTGAAAGCAAAATAGGAGTCCTTTAAAGTAATATTCCATGCTTGTGAAATTTTCTATGACCTATAAAATAGGATAGACTTATATAGAGAAAATTCTGTGATTGCTGTTATAATGATGTAGATGCCTGTATTGTTTTAATTGCATTTTCTTCACTTGCCTGATTGAAATAAGCCAACATCTTGAAAGATGTGATGTATCACTTCTGTGATGATGGGAAAATATAATGAACTGTCTGTGCATTACACGTTTCACATTCAGTTGTTGTGTCTCTGCAGATGCATCACCAGAAACAGTCGGCACTTTGCTAGGAGTGAACTCTGTAAATGGAGACCTGGGGAGCCCCTCTGATGATGAGGACATGCCAACAGGACATCACGATACATCCACAGTGTGTTCCAATGGTCCAGTCCTTGAGGAATCTTCTGGAGAAACAATCCAGAGACATATTTTAAGGACTAGTACAACTCTGGAAACAGACCAGGATGAGATAACCTCTGGTGCTTCAAGATCATCGCCTACAAGAGGTCGCCAGGACTCACTAAATGACTATCTGGATGCAATAGAACACAACGCTCATCCCAGACCTGGGACGTCTGCCTCTGGTGAACGTCCACGTGGAGCCTCCCCAAAACTGAGGAGTAGCTTCCCTACTGACACAAGACTTAATGCGATGCTTCACATTGACTCGGATGAAGAGGAACATGAGCTACATCAAGATCTGGGTTTTCCATCTTCCTTGGAAGATGATGGTGGTTTGGTAATGCTTAATGGTGCTGCAAGAAGTGTTGAAAGAGATGGTTTAAGTTGCTCATCAGATCAGGTAACACAGGGACCTGCAGAGAATGAAAATGTTTCAGCCTCTGAAGCTCCTTTGCCTTCAAATGATGACCAGCCAGAGAGTCTCCCAGAGCTTCCACCATCACAGTTAGCAGAAGGGGAAAGTCCCCAAGGTTCTCAAAGTGAAACACCAGCAGAGCAGGCTGGCAGTGAGTTGTATGCCGCTCAGGAGGCAGAGCAGCCTCCTAGCAGTACAGATGCAGGAGCTGCAGATGCCGCTGCTGGGAGCAGAAGGGGTGTTAGTGAAACAGAATCCATTGATCAAGGGTCTGAACCTTCCCAGCTGTCATCAGAAACCGAGCAGAGTGACCCTGCTCGCACGGAAAGTGTCAGTGAGGCTAGTACCCGACAGGAAGGGGAGAGCGATGTGGAAGGGGCAGACAGCTCTTGCAACGAAAATGCAACTGTGCGCCGTTCCTCAGTTGAAATGCGGTGTTCTTTTGAAAGTGCTAGGTTTCCTGAGACTCCCACCTTTTCTCCTCAGGAAGAGGAAGAGGGAGCTTGTGCCACTGATGTGGCTAGAACTCAGCCAGCTGCTGAAACACAAGACGCTGCAAGTACTTCGGGCTCTTTGCCTGCAGTACAGTTACCTCAGGAGGAAGTGCAGGAGGCTGAAGCAGGTGAATTACAAGACCAAGAGGAAGCAGAAGAAATCTGGCAAAGAAGAAGCCTGCAGGCGGCAGCTGCCAATAGCCAGTCTCAGGATGAAGAAACAGAAGGAGCCCAAGCAGCCTGTGAGGGTGCCACAGCACAAGTTGAAGGAGCTACTGGAGGTAACAACTGCAGGAGGCACTCTGATAAGTGACCTTTCTGCAGCCAGTAGAAATTAATTAAAAATGAACATCTGAAAGTAAAGATCTTCAATTATCAATGTCATTATCTTTCAAAGGTTTTCTTCTTGTGAGACTTAATTCTTTGTTTAAGAGACACTTGGGGTTTTTGATTCAACAAAAAAAAAAAAAAAAGAAAGAAAGAAATATACAAAACATGTTTATTTTGAAATAGGATATATTCTAATTCTTGAGAGAGTATTGAGAAGGAGTGTGAAGAAAAGAATTTCACAATATTACCCTGCTTGCTAGATAATTTTTTAGTCACATTTTAGGCTGATATCTTACCTTTTGCAGTTACTTATGTGTATGGACACATCCTAGCACAGTTGGAAGCATGGGAAAAGAGGAATGCATTACTCAAGACTGTAAAACTTTTCCCATATATAAAGTTATTTTAGCAGTTCAGGATTTCATATCTCACTAAAATCATGGAAAATAGAAATGTGTACATTGCAGATTTTTTTCAAGCACATTTCACAATGGATCATTCATTCTCTTTCTACAGAGATTGAAGTGGATCTAATTAAGTGGGTGCAATCAAATTGGATTTCTGGATGCATCTTTTTTTTGTAACATTTCAAAAGTTCAGAGCTCATTTCCCTATCTTTGAAGTCCATGATGTTCTGCATATGTTTGTGGTTAATCATATCTACCCTATTTATAAATAGGGTAAAATACAGTCTTGGTATAGCCCTGGTATAGCCTTGGTATAGCCCTGGTAAAATATAGTCTTGGTATTTTTTCAAATACTGTCAATACATTCTTTTACATAATTTTCTAGACATTTAAGACTCTCTGCTAGGTGTCAGATCGCACCATACTTTGCTAATCAATATTGCTGCAGCAAGGAAAGTCGGTGGACAGTTAGAGCAGGTTTCTGTGGTGGCCAGGTGGGTGTAGCTTTGCCCGTGTCCCTTGGTGGGATATAACTCAGGCACGTGCAACTGTTAGAGCCCTGGTTTTCATTGGTCACAAGTGGATGCATCGTGTCACAAGAGGTAACATTTTCAGGACCAGGACTGCAGAGTGTGCTAGAGAAATCACCCTGATCTGTAGACATGACTTATTTTGCCAGAAAGGCCAGGTGATTAATAGATATATCCTAAAATGTCGTAGTCCTGCAGAAGTTTTAGTGTGTCTTGTTCTCTTGAGAGGCAACTTTAGGGTTTCCCCACATTGACTGAAAAGTAATTTGTGGGCATTTTGTTTCTAGGTGCTCAAGCCAATGGCCATCAGCCCTTGAGGTCGCTGCCTTCGGTACGTCAGGATGTTAGCCGGTACCAGAGAGTGGACGAAGCTCTGCCGCCAAGTGAGGTTCTTCATACTTTAATTGGGGGTTAGGCTGCCAAGATCTCATTACTGAGATCTCATTATGTTTCATTTTTAAATGTGAGAACTGAGAACGAACAACTGAGAAGTTCTTAATGAGGAAGGATGATGATTAAGTCTAGTGCTGTTTCGAGAAAGGCATTGTGCTCAGTCTGCAAACTATGAGGATGTGTTATGATAATTATACCTGATGTATACAGACTTGCTAAGTGAAATTTGCAGAGAAATTAGGAAGGCATGATGCTGCCTTTTCAGCAGGCAGCGCACGTGAGTAGGGAGGTAAGGTGATATGCTATGTGACACGCTCTGAGGGAAAGATAGAAAGCACAGTGAAATCTATGAATATGTCATATATGGTGATGATTTGCAAAGAAATGTCTAACATCTTTCTCTGCTCATAGATTACATGAAAGGTGTCTGTGTTTTCCTTGCATTTTCTGAGGCTGTGTCAAGGCATCTGAATTAAAATAAATCTGGATATTGAGCAATTGTTGGATGAGCTAAATTGAATGAGAAATTGTCGTTTCTTTAATACATACAGAAAACACATTGCTCACAGTTTTTGGACTGATGCTCTTTTTTTAAACGTGGGCAGTGGTGATCTATTTAGTCTTAGATGCTTAAAGAAAGGAGAAAGGAGGGATGGAAAAAGCTACATGGCTAATGGGGAAACATTGCTTTAGAAAAGAAAATAATCAGACACAGTGAACTCAGTAGCAAAGCTCTGTGACTTTGAAGAAGCCAGGAATTCAGGTATTTAATGTGCAATTAATAGATTCCATTCCGCTGTGTGAAATGGGATTGCACTTGCTCTGTAATTGGATAGGATGGCTGTAAAGAGCCAGATAGCAGAACATGGATAGAATCATGTATTGGAATGCCAGGTGGTGAGAAGATTTTGCTCCCTGAGGATTTTGTTATAAGCAGTGCATATAACAAATTAGTCCTATGCACAGATCCCAAAGTTAATTAACTGCCACCTCAATAAAACAGAATTATTTTTCACAAAATTGTGCCTGGGAGACATATACTTCATTTGCATTTTTATCATTTTTCATGCTGAAGAAGACAGAGAACATTATGGGAGATAGGTGTAATAACTTAGAAATGCATAGATACAGCTTTTATAGCACCGTGGTTTATACATACATTGCTTTTTGTGTTTCAGAAGCAAACGATACAATAAGTACTTGGAAAAAACTATTAGAATGTTCATGGAAAAGGCTTGGTTGTGTGGAATTCTAAGATTTCTGACATTTGCCGGGATTTTACATTGTTGTACATGGGCATATATATACACACCAGTCCTTTAAAATCAAGGCTCAATGCCACGTTTATGTTAATCATTTGTCTGCTAATATGAATGAAATCCTAAATACTAATTGTTGCCTAGATTAATTTTCTTCGCCAAAGCTCTGCCCAGAACAGGTCTCTAGAACAGAATATGCCTAGTGTGTCTGCCTAGAACATGTAACATTTAGAACTCCTACATTCCTGGGGAAAAATCAACAAATATCAGCTTGAAGGCACAACCTTGATCAATTAAAATTTCACAATTTAGCAAGCTAAGTCCTTTGTAACATGTTTAACCAACAACAGTTTGACTAAAGGAAGATTTTTTTGTCCATCACAGCACTGATAGAAGTCCTTTACTTTAGAACACATTGCACAAGCATTCAGACTTGCTTATTTATGACGAACGCAGGCAAAGCTGCTCTTTCTGTCTCAAGACCACATTACAGAAACGGTGACTGTGTTGGAATTAGACATCACTACAAGAAAAATCTCAGCTGTTATACAGCATTTAAGGGTTTGAAATCTAGGTGGAATGGTGAAACATGTATTTTTATTTCATCAGAAAGATACTGCTTATTAATTTGAACTTTTCACAGAATCATCTCTTTCATCTCTTTCTTTTTTTTTTTTCTTTAGGGGAGAGAATCTTTTTCAGAGCATGCTGAAATGTTTGTTTTCTTTTTTGACATAGAAATTATTTTTTCTTTTTGTGGAGTAACTTTGAAATGCATTATATTTTGTATAGCAAGTACAGTGATGAATCCACAACCTTTGCATTGTTGCAATTTTGTTTATTTTGAACTTTTAATTTGCAATATAATACAAAATTCTGGATTTTGCTTATGGATTTGGAGAAAGATGACATCAACATACTTATTTTCTCCTGGAATTGTAAAAAAAAAAAAAAAAAAGTTAAACAGTTCTCTTTATTCTTATACTATGGTGTTTCTTATTATTTTCTGACTCCAAGTTTACTTTCCTACATAGCTCTTACTTACAGTAATAATACTCTAATCACTAGTAGGCTGTTCTGATTATGAACTGTAAAGACAGAAGAACAATTTGCATTGTGGCCAGCTAAAATACACAGCAGTCTTGCAGACACGATACATTCAGTTTATCTCAGAACTTTTTTTTAACCTCTTTGTGAGTCAACTCACACCCTACAGTGTAGCGCAGCGAGCTGCTTAGCTGCCTTCAGTTGTTGACAGAAGTCATAATACACATGTAGTAACAAAGCCTGAGGTTTTAAGGCTGTCAGTACTAAACAGTTTACAGTAGAATTTAGTTTTCCTTCTCTGCTGTCACGATTTTTCTATCCCCTCTTTCCTCGTGGAGCAGCGGTCATTTAGAATTGGTTCCCTGCCAATGCTTTTTTGAATGTTACTGCAGGGACTGATGTTTCCACCTCGACTTGAAATATAGAAAGTCTCTCCTAGAAACCTTCTGAGCTCTTAAAGATTGTTTTTCAGCTGATGACATGCTAAATGATTTGCACATTTTATGCAAAATCACGTGTATAATATGGACAGAGAAGAAATACTATATTCAGGTGATCTCATGCTGCTATCTTCTTTCTTTCAACCTGACTGGATGTTAGGTACTATTAATAAATGAAATGATTCCTATTTTTTAATAGTTAGGGATGTCATATTCTGGTCTTTTGTAACACTGGTTGCAGAGATCCAACAGACCATAATGATTAGTGCTGGACTTCTAATGTTTTCCATAGTTTCTGTAGCAAAACCAAAACTGGTACAGCATTATAGTTACTGCTTGCACAAGAAGTTGACAGTATTACTGTTACTACCACATGGGTAAAAGCAATGGCAGGTTTGCAAGGTTTTTGTTATTTAGGCCTTGGATTACTGAAGTAGTTTTCATCTCATCTTTATGTGCTTTTAGTTACATATGGATTCCATAGAACCTAAACTACTACAGGGAGTTTGACTTATGCAATACAGTCAGGGAAAAGCCGTATCTCTTAGCCTTTCAGTGAGAAAGTTCTGTGCTGAAGTCATCCTGTAATAGAGGAATGGAAACTTGGAACATTAGATTCAGTTACAAAGAGCTAAAATAAATACAGAAATAAAACTGAACACCTCCATAGTTCACAGTATTTTATTGCTACTTAGACTGGGAAGCTCGAATTGACAGCCATGGACGAATTTTTTATGTGGACCATGTGAACAGGACAACAACGTGGCAGCGACCCACAGCCCCCCCGGCCCCACAGATTCTGCAGCGGTCAAATTCCATACAGCAAATGGAACAGCTGAATCGCCGGTAAGAATTACCATCGTTGCTTGTGAATTGTGTGCTTACAAAACTGCATTCACTATGGTAAGACTGAACAATGAACAGTTGCTATTGCAGCTGGCTGTATGTATTTATTTGTATGTGACTGTTCTTTTTATGTCGCATGTGGGCTTCTAAGGCTTTCGTGTCCCACCTGTGTTCAACAGCTATGTGGATAAAAAAAAAAATTACCTGCTAATGGTTTTCAGAAATTCAAAAGGCTCCTGATGCTGAAATTAGAGAGATTAGTGCATGGTAACCTACAAGGCAGAAAAGAAGGGCAAGCCCGACTTCATTATTAGAGTCCCTCGGAACCAGAGGTGGATCACAGTTATCATATTCTATATATAAAGTATAGTTTTCTAACTGTAGGTACCAGAGCATCCGCAGAACAATGACTAATGACAGGCCTGAAGAGCATACAAATGCAGTGGATGGAGCTGGAGAGGAAACTGACTTTCACCATTCTAATGCAGGTAAAAAAAAAAAAAAAAAAGGATTTATTTCTTGCTAAATGGAGCATTCATCCTGTAGATGATTTATTTAGTGACATAAGGCAGAACATAATTTTTGCCCCTGAAAATCTGGGTTGCCGTTTGTTTTCATTGTTGTCTACTTTTGAAGATTATGGCTCACCCTGTTTGATGTGCTGAAGAGATGAATGTGAGATTCAGAGCCTTTTTCTGTCAGTGCCTGACTGGGTTAAAATATAGGCAAGACATTTGCAGAGAAAGAGCATAAAATATAGGACTAGAAAGGACTTTGAGCAGTCACCTGTTTCATTTCCTTGGTGAAGGTAGATAGGATGGGCTACACCTAACCCATCCTTGGCAAATTCCAACTAATGTGTCCTTACTGTATGCAATCAGTGGATACTCTGTAACATTGTGAAATAGACTATTCCTATCCTTGTTATATCTCTTAATTATTTTGTTGGTGCACTCAGGACTGTCTTCAGTTAGTCTGCAGCTCCTTAGGGATATTTCAGAAAACTAAATGTGGCTGTGGCTGTTGTACTGAAAAGACTGGAAACTTCCCATGTCTTACAGACAAAACTTCTTACACATAATTATTCCTTTTTTTTTTTTTTTATTCCTGAATGACACTAACCACCAATGTTCAGTCTTTGATCTGCAAAAATCACACCTGGACCTTTGTGTGCAGATCTTCAGCATGGAAGACTGATTATTTATCCTGTGTTTGTGCAGTTGATTATCCATATCTGCATATAGATCTTTTCACTTTTCTAATGTATCACTATGGTTTCTCAATCTTCTCCATCCCACGGTCCAGCTATTGCAGCATACTCCTAGTGGGAGTAAGTTCTGTCCTCCTTATTGAGTCATTAATAGAAGTAACGAATCGGACCAGATCCATACAGATCTCAATGGAACTTCATTTGGTGTATTTTTATTTTTTTTTTACTTAAATGGTAACTATTCTTCAGTACATTGTTGAAACTGCTCTATACCCCTGATTTTTCTCCCCCAACATGATTCTCATGATTCTGAGAGTATCAAGTAAATAGTGTTAAAGGCCTCTTAACATTCATAGGTTTGCCATGGGGACCTCGTTGCAATTTATATTTAAGGACGTGCTTGGGAACCCGAGTGATTAGAATTTATTTATTTTAAATGATTGTAAACTCAAGTTCTGATATTTTCAAGATAATCAGTGCTATATTAAAAACATTTCAGGTGCAATTATAACATGTAATAAGTCTGAAATAATTGTATACCCAGTGCTTTTCTTTCTTGTGTGAATCCATTTAATGTAGTTGTTTGCAGTAGTGTTTTGGTAATGATTATTAGTGGATGTCATTCACTTTGCTTTTAGATTTTCGAAGAGAGAATGTGCTGCCTCACTCTACCTCCAGATCCAGACTTACTTTATTGCTCCAGTCTCCCCCTGTGAAATTTCTTATCAGCCCAGAGTTCTTTACAGTGCTGCATTCTAACCCTGTGAGTATAGTTTGTACAGGTAAAAAAACCTTCCATAAATATGCGTTTATATACATGGATGTCTTGCATGCAAAGAGACTACTCAGTGTTTGACACTAAGGTACTGACAGTATTTAGGGAGGTGGGATACATTCAAATGCTCATATCATTCCTTGCAAATGGTGAGCTATCAGACATGGCTATAGTTGGTATTAGACCTACTACAATTTTTATTTTTGACTCAACTCTTCATCTTTTTTAGGATACCAAGCTCACTTGTTTATTTGAAACAATAGCTTTCTTATTGTGCTTTGCAGAGGGTGACAGACAATTCTCAGAATGAAAAGTGCAGCTTCTGTTTTAAGTTTTTTTTTTGCTGCTCGTGGGATTGTGTATACTCCCCAGATTGCCAGGTTTACATCAAAATGTATTAGAGATCATGCTGAACAAAAAGACAAAAAAACAATTTATGTTTTCTATTTTAACTGTTCTTCAGTAATTCTTCCTATATAGTTGTTTCAGTATTTTTCTTCCTTTGCATAATGGGGTGTATAGTGTAAACAGAAGTAATGGGATGAATAACTTATTGTCTGCCAGCACACTTGTTAGTAATCCAGTGTCGTGTTTTTTTTTTTAATTACTGGTTGGTGTTAATTTAATTTTGACATGTATGCATGCCTGAATGTGGCTGAATAATTCTGCTTGTTCTGTACTGCTTTACCTTCAATATTTGAAATAGGGCAGAAGTGAATAAGACATTTGACCAGGGAGTAGAGGTAGGAGCACAGAGTGATTTAGGCAACAGCACAGTGCAATTGGAGAACCTATGTTTTAGCTTCTGTCTATTGCTAATCCTGAAACAAAGACTTGATTTCTGTTTGTCTGGGATCTTGTTTTGGAGAAAAGGGTATTAATATTTTCCCTTTTATTTGAAGTTTTATATCTTAGTGCTCTCATTTTACTCTTCTATTTTAATTTTATTAGATACATTACACATGGGCATGCAATTAATGGGTTCTTCCCCCCATCTTTTTATATTTTTAAAATGTGTAGGTAGAAACAATATTTATATAAAGTTGTGAAAATTTCTACAAGGATATATGTGTCTATCTTGCAGAAAATCTTGCCAGCTTTATGACAGTGTTCTGTGGCTGCATTTGACTCTTACTCCAGAAATCAGAGAATATCTATGAAATCTCTAATTTTTAGCAATTAAGATTCTTCACCATTCCAGGGACAAGAGTGTGGTAAAAGGAATCCGAAATAGAGTATTTCACACTTTGCTGAAATCAGTCAATAACAGAAGTTCATACATATAAAGTAAAAAAAGAAATATTGAACACTTATTCCAAAACCGCAGAAAGATGACCATTTTTTTATTGTTGTGGCTTAGTTGGAAATTATTTTTAAGGGTTAAGATGATTTATTTATGGTGGAAATGTCTTTTTGTAGTAAAAAGAAATTTTATCTTTCAAAATTATGTACTTTTGTTAATGTGTTTTTCAGAGTGCCTACCGCATGTTTACAAATAACACGTGTTTGAAGCACATGATCACCAAAGTCCGGCGGGACACCCACCATTTTGAGCGCTACCAGCATAATCGTGATTTGGTTGGCTTCCTAAACATGTTTGCTAACAAACAGCTGGAGCTGCCAAGAGGTTGGGAAATGAAACATGACCATCAGGGCAAGGTAATTGTAATGTATATGTGGCTCTGCTGAATGTTTGATTTTTGGAGGTTTTAGTGTTAAGACTTACTTGGTTGCTCTTAACAAGAGCATAAATATACATAATTCTCCAAATGTAAAAGGTGCACATCCTTTTTTTCTTCTTTTGTAAAAAGTAGATTGTAACTTCTTATCTGTGCTGACAAAACATTATATGAAAGAAGGAGACTGGTAAGTGTGTATTAACTGCTACAAGGAAAAGTGGTAGAAAATGGTATAGTATTTTTACTGTGAAATAAGTTGGATATTAAAAATTTCTTTTGAAAATAATTATCTAGTGTGCAGCTCTGTGAACGTTGAAAAAAAAACAACAGTGAGTTTTGCCTGTGTACTCAGAAGAAAATTTAAATGTAAGCTTAATTTTTATCAGCTGATTTTGATTTAGTTATTGTTGAGGTATTTATATGAGCTTTTTTCTCTAACTGTCAGCTTCAGCATCTCAAGTGGAATTTATTAGCATTTATTATTTGGTCTTATTTTCTTTAATAGTTAACAATTTTCTTTGGTGAATCCTCCATCCAAATGCTAAGTAGCTCCAGTGTTCATCAGCTTCTGAGATATCAATGTACTCTCAAAAGCCCTCGGGATGCTCATTCTGTTGGCTGTGTTAACTGGGTAGAAACCGTGTTTAATGAGTTCCATTAAGTAACAGGGATCTTGAATGGTTGCAAATTCTACTGCTTTTCAAAACAGATGTTGCTTATGAAGTTCTAACAAAATATTTTAAAATCAAAGAAAAACAGACAAATTTTTACAATAGTAATGTAATTTTAATGTAAATTTAAACTAGTGCATTCTTGCTATCTAGAATATGATTTCCTTTGCAAAAGATATTAAGGTTAAAAATAGACTGATTAGCATGTGAGAAAGTGATAAGGCTTAGCATTTTGTATGAGATGTCCTAATTAGGACTACAGGCTCACTAAGCTTATCAGTTTATAACTTTATCAGTCTTCGTAGGCTTAGCTGTGACTGTCCATACAAATAATAGTCTTGATGCTTGAAAAGATTGCAGACAGCTCCTAAATTGAAGGCTAGAAAAAGTGCTTGAGGGTTGTTTTCTTCCTGGATTTATTGACTTGAGAAAATACTGTGTTTTCCCATTAGATAGGGATGTGCAATTATATTAACCTTCTCATTTGCACCTCTCTGTCTTTTCTGTTCTATGTCATCCTTTTCTGTTCAGTCCTTCAGAGGCCAGTTTTCTTCTGAAGAATACGGCCATTTCAATTTACTGCAGTAGGTGTTCCATAGAGAGAATTAGGCCTCTGGGTTTCTGGTGTGGTGTTTGGTAACAGTAATACTATGACAAACATTAATCAGCAAGAGGAAGCACTGAATAAATCCCCGCTGGGATTTCTTCACTTTGAATTATGCTCAGTATTGTTCATTCTCATTATGTTGGATTGTCTTTGTCACAGGCAGCACTTGTGGCCAGTAAGAAAGCTTATTCAGCAGTTGAGAGAGATGATGGCCAGTACATGGAGACCAGTGCTTTATGAAACAAAACCAAAACTCAATCTACTTTTATTAAAGTATAAGCTATAGAGAAGCAAATAGAAATTAGCCATGCCACAATATATAATTATGTCTCTTTTCCCTGCCTATTCTTTCTTGCTGAGATGAGGTTTTCCTTTATTTTTGCAAGTATATTGTAGTAAGAGGCTTGGTGCTCTTGCTCGCGAGGCACAGTGATTGTTCTGACCCTAATACAGCAGAGTTTATACACCCCGATGTCACTGCAGTTCTGGTGGCTTGTCCTCTTTGCAGGCTCTCTTCTATGCGCAGACAGGGACCTCCTACCTCTGAACTCCCTTCAAAGCTGCACAGCTAAGCCCAACTGCCCACTCTTCTTTGACTCCTCTGCCTATCCCCTTCAGAGGATAAAACCTGTTTGGCATACAGTTCTTCTGAAAGGGTCTGCTGTATCTCAGACAGAGTATCCGATCAGCATTATGGATCAGTCATCAGTCACTGGACACAGGGAGGCAGAGGGCTGCTGGGGAAGGCAGCAACAGGAAGCATCATCTAGGCCAGAGAAGACCCTGGGCTGAACCCAGTCTGAGCAACTATTCTGAAATTGTGTGCTGCCATGTGCATGTATACGTAAGCACCCCAGGGCATTTGTGCAATATGTGTAGGCAGATGGCAATATTTTAAAGACACCTGTAAATGTGTGTGCTTTTTAAATAGATCTCCACTAGATGTTAAAATAAATAGTAAGTTTATAGTAGGGTTGTTTTTTTCTTTCTTTCTGTGGTCAAATTGTGATTGGTTATTAATGTCCTGAATAGGAAGAAATAATTTAGGCATCTATCCATGTTTAATGGATTAAATGCAGTTTTGGCACACCAATCTTATGTCATTTTCTTCAAGCTTTATAGATTTATGAATTATAGCTAACAAGAGATATGAAAGGGATTTTTGGAAAAGAGACTGTGAGATGCACTGTATTTTGAGCTGTGTGCCAATGTCCAGATTAGCCTAAAGGTTTGAAGCTCAAATTATTTTCTTCAATGAAGCTTTAAAGTAGTAATTTATGCTATATTTGAAAGTATGCTGCTACTAGCTGGCCTGCAAGCATTCATACTTAATAAGACGCGATTGTTTTAAACTTACTGTTTAAGGTTAGTTGTTTATTTAAATTTAATGCCAAAGAGCACTACATACAGTATTAGACTGCTGCATTGAGTCAAAGAACTGTGTAGTGCAGCTGTAGGTAGTACTTTTTCCACTGTTGAATTGGTACTTTTTTTTGTTGTTGTTTTTCCTATGTGATTTTACAGAATAATGTTGATTTAATGAAACTGACCTTTGGTTTGATTGAAAGTGCTTCACAGCTTATAAATATGCATAGGCCAGACTAGATAAAGTAGTAGATAAAGCGTTTCAAAACAAACAAATTAACTGTTAGTAAGTGAAGTAGACCTATCAATCAGGAGCAAAAAATTCAAAAAGCTTAGATACATTCCAACAGTCCCTTTTGGTCATTTCCCAGGCCCCAGACTGAAATTTTAGAAATGCTTTCACAGTGCTTTCCCACTGCTTTTATGTTCTCTAGTAGGTAAGCTTTTGCTGCTGCTGACATCATCGTTTGTCAAGGTGAACAAGTCCTGCATCAGGCTCAAACACTGCAATTAAAATTGCAATTGTTTGATAACACCGTATAGTTTGTGAACTGTGGAGCATTGTTTCACTTAAATATCTGTAACTATTTCAGCTGGTGAGAACAGCTTCTTAAAGCTTCTTCTTTAGTTTAGAGCTTCTAAACTTCCTTTGATTAGTGTTCAGGTGATGTGATTCACTGCCTGTACACACAGGTCGCAAGTTCAGGCATTGCTGTTAAAGCTGTAGGAGGCTTGCTGCCCTCTTCTGGAGTGTTTCTGAGGTTCTGCAGGTTTGGTGTCCCTCCTGCCTCCTGCACAGCCAGGTGTCAGCCTCAGTTAGCAGCTCCATATACCTACCCTTCCTTGGGAATTGGAAATAATAACATTTTCTCTCACCACTGTCCATAACAATACTTAGTTGCTATATAGCATGGCACACTGGTTTGTCTGCCTACTTTCGCAGCAGTCAGAAGAATTCCATTTTCTCTGTTCTGTGTATACCAAGCAGCCTGAAATAATGATTTCGTGTATGCTTTAGGCTGCTGAAAGATTTAGCTCTTCTTGTCCCTGGTGGGCTGACTGAGGTTAGAGGAAGAAGTAGGGAAACAGACAAAGGAGAGTAATTTTAGCCTGGACCAGTTCCCCAGCTGGGTTCACTGCTTGGCCACACAAACACTTGTGCCAGCACAAGTCAGGAGGGGTGCACAAGGGATGAAACAAGTGGTCAGGGTAGGGGAAGATGGGAATGTTTATTTTGCTGACACTGCAGGACCGAATTGTTTTGAAACTGTGGTCAAAGTACCTCACTGGTATCACAAATAGAAATGGTTCCAGCAGTCCCTAACCACCTCTCTGCTGCTCCAGACTCTTCAATTCCTCAAACCAGATGTCACTTTCCTGTTACTCTTCTACTCAAAACCTGGCTTTTTTATTTTATTTTTTTGCTATTTCCACATGTTTCCAGCATTGTGACCAAAAAAACCTAAAGTGTGTTGAAATAGGACTGCTGGTTTCCAAGTGCAACACTAGCTCTGGAAAAAGTTTAAATCTCAGGGCTTAGAAACTTCTTTTTTGGTTCAAATTGGAATGAAGTGCAGGAGGTTTTCATTATCCAGGATATGTGCTCCTGTGACCTTGCTTTTGGCAAATGGCTGTCCAGTCAGTATGTGGTTGTTCTCACCAGTTACCTGGTTTCAATGTTTTTGTTGCCACCTTCTTTCTGTCCCTGACTGATGTTTTTTTAGGTTAACAAACATTGCAACAGGAGGATGGCAAAAATGCCTTTTGACCTGTAATCACGGTGCAGCATAAGATGCAATCATGCACTTAATAAATACACGCCCAATTGTATTCATAATTATATGGTAAATAGATCACAAAGGGGAATAGTTTTGCCACTTAATGACATCTTTTTAGATGTTTATAAGGAAATGAAAGAGAAAAAACACACACAAGGATGACTTTTATTAAACATTTGAGTCTCTTCTTAATGATCGTAATAAAATTTCTGATGCTTGTCAGCTGAAGATTTCAAAGGGCTTTATAGACATGAGTGAAGTAAGGTATTAAAGAATTCATCCCTCCAGTGAGTTGAAAAACTGTTATGCTTCATCTGCTGAAGGGAATCTTTTTCATGAGCCACAGCAACATGAAAAAGATTTTCCAAAGCTTAACATCAGAGCTTGAATACACATTAACCTTAGCCATTTAACTCTTTGGTGGTTGGGTAGTCTTGCATCACAGAGTTGACTAAACATTCCTTTTTCTTTCTCTAGGCTTTCTTTGTTGACCACAATTCCCGCACAACCACATTCATTGACCCTCGGCTTCCCTTGCAGAGCAGCAGGCCCACTAGTGCTTTAGTCCATCGGCAGCACTTAACCAGGCAACGCAGCCACAGCGCCGGTGAGGTAAGTTTGATTTGCTTCTCCTTGTCAGGAGCCATCAAGTGTTTAGGGTCATTCCCATTCACTCTTTCACATCATTACATTCACAACTCCATTCTGTCGCAACGGGCATGATTGTCCTGTAGCTGGATGGTACTCAGCTATAAACGTTTATTATTTTATTTGTCAACCAGAAACCTCATTGTTTCTTTGGAAATATATAAATATATGGCTTCAGGAAAAAAAAAAATCAGGCATGAATTTTTAATTCTCAGTAACCCCATTTAACAACAGGAAAGCATCTGATTACAGATTACGAGTATCGATATCCTGTCTTTTACAGTCAATACTTAATTGCCATCTAGCTTGTTGTCTGCAGTTATGTTGTAACAGCTCTGCAAATAAGAGAAAAAAAAGGAAATGCACATGTATATACATCCAGATGTGCAACTACCTGAGTAAGTGTAAAAAAAAAAAATCTTACCACATGGGTTTGTCAGACTGTTATATGTACTTAGGTATGTATTTTATCTCTGTTTTCTAAACAGAAATACATGGAAAAGACTATTCTGCTGGTGTCTATTATTGCTGGTGTTGCTGTGGACCATTTTCACCAGCAGTCCCCATATTGTTGTAAATTCTTTTCACTTGTGAGCAAATGTGTATTTACAGTGACTCAAACTTCAGTTGTAGTTGTTATTTAACATCTGTACTGTTTGCTGTGAGGAAGGCTATCCCCTGACACAAAGAGGAATATGCATTAGAATAGCTAGTGAGATGCTCTGGTTTATCCTATTTTTAGCTCGGAGTTGTGGCACATGAAGTTCTGCCAGATAGCTGTTTCAGAGCAGGCATGAATCTTCTCTGCCACTTCTCTAACAGAGCTTCCGCTGAGCTGCAGCGAGTGTTTTACCATTGGTTGCATGTCTTGTCATATCCTGTATGAATATGGTTTAGTTGCAAGGGGTACTTTCCAGAGCCTACCTTCCTCCTCACCACTCACCCACTCCCTCCCCAGGTACATTTTACAAATGGTTTTAAATAGTATTTTCTGTCAATGTGGTTGTGTTTCATAGGCACTCATGTCTTGCAGCAAGCAAGACAGCTGGAGGTGTCTTCCTATAGCTGTTTCAGTCTTCCACAGGGTAAAACAAGTATTTGTTTGATTTATAAGAGAGCAGACCTTTTTTTTCTTCACTTTACCAAATATACACACCAATTGTCTTTCTTTTGCACTTCAGAGTGTAGAAGCTCTGCATCAAAAAGATAAATGTCAGCTGTGCTGCTTGAAGTTGTCAATACTGCAACATAACCTGCAGGAAGTCATCACATTATATTGCATATACAGTGTTGATTTCCTGCATGAATTTCCTATTCCATCAAGATACGTGAAATTCCTAAATCCTAGTTTCTGCATGGTATTTTAGAAATATTTATTTGATACAATTACAGTTGTAGCTTTATTTTGAATATAAGTATAGTTCAAGATAGAAATCTGAAACAGAGGAATACAATACAGTATTCCCATTCTGGGACTGATGATGTTATGATGTTCATTTATATGCATATGTTTGAATCAGAAAACCATTTTTTCTTCTGCCCTTATGACTTAAGGATTGCATATTTGTAGCTATTTTTAACCCATTGATCAATCAACCCATTGATTTCTGTATGTTATTGCAGAAAGATGAATACTTAATGAAAAAAAATCTCAAAATACTTTATTTGCCTTGTCATGAACTTTAATGTTTTCAAGCCATTGACCCAGTTTTTATAGGGAGATGCTCTAAAGCAAACAATAACTAATGTAAGGAATGCCTTTTCAGCTAAAGCTGAACTGCAGCATGAAGCTGGAGCTAATAATAATGTTATTCATTTTCCAGCACAGTGCCTACAGGAATTTTTTTTTTCTTCTGAAAGAGTATTATCAGAGTGCACAGAGATCTTGGAAGATGTTTCAGTACTTCTGCTGCTTTGTGATGACAGAGATTTGATTTAACAAAACCATTATAATTACTTGATCTTTTGCAGTTGGATTTTTTGGAGTTCTTTGGAGTGTGGAAGTGTAGTTCACATGATAACAATTATGTATAGGCTGAGGGACTGAGAATTAAACATAAAGGGCCAAGAGGATGAAAAAGTGGTTGAACAAAATGCCTTATATAGATAAAATAGAAAATACACTGTAGGAATAACGGAAGCCTCAGCATACAGAAAATTGTGGAAGTTGCTTTGACATCACAGATGCTACCAGGAACAATTTTACATTTAAAAAAAAAACAATGTTCATATGCAATGGTTCACTTCCAGAAGGAGAACACAAAAAATTCATAACAGTTCTCCTGAATGATTATAAGAAGCATATTTTTACCAGCTTGGGACTCATTTGCCATGCTGAATGTGAACTCACTTCTTTATCCTGCTGTTTCAGCCACAAAATTCTTTCCAGTTTAAGTTTAGGGAAGTTCCCCTCATGCACAGAGGTAATAGAGGTTATGGTGCTAATGAAAGAACTGAATTTGATCTTTAATGTGGATAAAGATGTACATGAATTGCAGTGATTGTGCTTACGTGTACATTTTCAGGTTGGAGAGGACTCCCGTCATTCAGGACCACCAGTTCTACCGAGACCATCTAGCACATTTAATACAGTCAGCAGAGCTCAGTACCAGGATGTGGTTCCAGTGGGTACGTCAACATATGGCCTCTTTTCAGAGAAATACTCTGTAACTGAATGTGTCACGTCCGTCTGCACTGAAGGTTTTTTCATTTGGTTGGGGTGGGTAGAAGTTATGATTTGTATGTTATGAGCAATCATTCAGTTGCAACCTTCAGGAATAGCACTAAAAAGTGTCTACACAGAATTGAACAACTGATGCAAAAATTCTACCTGTGCTGAGCTTCCTAATCCCCCCTACTCGAAGTGGTGTCAGCGAGTTGAAGACAGTGAGTTAAGTTGGGTCCTAATTGGACACCATGTATTTCCAAGTGATATTACAGAACTTCTAGGCATCTGTTTTGGCAGGAGTCCAGAAAGAGTTAATCAGCTTGGAATTAGTCATTAGCTTAACTTCTGTTCTCAGTTACATACACTCAAAATTACTGATTTCTGTGCCACCAAGAACAGAATTTAGCTTCCTGAATCTAAAAGCTGTCATATTGTGCTAAATCAAGATAAATTAATCCGATTGACTATAACTGGATTTTTGTAATGTGGTATGTTTACTTGGAAATCTCTGCTAATTTAAATCCCTCCCCTTGCCATGGATATGGTGTGCATTCAATGTGGGCTCAGCTATTAGTGAGGATTTGAATGTGGATGTTTCCAATGGTTGTTTAATGTTTGAGAATGGATTGGACACCAACACTGAGTGAGTCCTGGAATCTCTTTAGAACAATGAATACATATATAAGAAAAGACATAGAGTACCTACTTTTTGCCTTTTTTTCCCCATTCCATTACATTTCAATAGCTTTTCTCTAAGTCTGCCTATAGCATTTATCAGCTCATCTTGGAAGGTTGAATGACTGCAGCCTACTTCCTTATACATGCTGTCTGTTGGTACTTGAGAAACATGGCCAAATATGACTTGGCTGTAAGTCAACACTGGAAATGCTTATACCATCAGAAGTATGTTTAGCTTTAGATAATGTTTGTTAAGTGCTGAAAATGAGTTTACTATCATATTTTGATATATGATCTTACAATTCTAAGAATGATAGCAAGAAAGTATAGGTGTTATTGAAGTATAAGTTATTTAATAATTTTATTTCTGTCTTTTTGCAAAGTTACAAAGAAGAAAATGAGTAACATTAATCTTTGAATAATTTGAATTGATAAATAAAATCTGTTACTACTAAAATGACATAACTGGCCTGATTATATGTCTGGTCAAAGTCTTGAAAAGCTGCATCTCAGTATCAGATAAAGTTACAGTAAGCACACAAAGAAGTATGGGTTAAGGTTTGGGGAGGAGCCTGGATGTACAGACATCTGTTTGATTACATTGCATTTCTGAAACTTAATCAGGCCCTTAATATGGATAGCATTACATGTTACTTCTCAGAGGAAGAGGTGAAAAATATTCAGCTACATGCAGCATTTTCCTACATGCAGCATGTAAGAACTTTGTAATGTGTAAGGGTGTAGTCGTCTTGTATTCTTACATAGCATTGTAGGTCTAAGTTACCACACAAATGATGAGAATAATGACATTTTAAATTGTCTATCAATTTATATGTAGGTACTTAATCTGGTCTCTTAGTAGTGCAATCAGATAGACACCTCCAGAGGGCAGTTCATCCCTCCTACACTACTCACTCTTCTCCAAGAGCCTCTGGAGATTACAGTGATGCTGAACAGCTAAGGAGGAGAAGCTAAAGGTAGTTAATAAAGAACCTTGTTGACATCACTATTAAATACACCACTAGAAAACAAGGTATTGGATTCTTCATTACCCTAACTGGTATATTTATAACACAGTAAGCAATGTCCTTCATGCTCTGTGTCACTTCATATTGCCCTTGTAGGACTGAATATGGTTCTGTGCAGTGAAAACTAAGGTCCTTGCAGTTTTATTCTAGCAATGAATTCTCTAGTTTGGCTTCAGCTACCAGTGTGACTGATAAAATGCAATACAAATTTCTAACAAGGTTAGCACTGCTAGCAGTGGGAAGTGTATGGAGTAATTAGGTCTGGTTCATTGTCAGAGGAAGCATGTTCCCTACGATAGCAGTATCAGTAGCCTCACATGATAAATACATTGACACGGTCCCACTAAAGTGGTGGTAGAACTGTGAAGATAAAGTTTGCTGTCATTGTTGTTCAAAACCCAAAAGAAATGTCATCCTGGCTTTTAGTATATCGTTGTTTCAACACAATATTTTTGTTGGTATTTTCAGCTTACAATGACAAGATTGTTGCATTTTTGCGGCAGCCCAATATCTTTGAAATTCTACAAGAGCGTCAACCAGATCTTACCAGGAATCATTCACTCAGGTAATAAAATTCATGGAATCTGCTGTTCCAATCTAATACAAAATGGGAATTCAGAATAGTTTTTCTTTAAAATTAGTAGTGGCACATAACAGGTTGTAGAATTTTGGCCTGTGAGAGAGAAACATATCCATAAAGCTGTGGGCAGTATTTCTTTGTTGTACTTTTTTGTAATTCCCTGAAATAAGGTTTAGAGAAACAACTGAAATGTGGTATTACAAAATGAAGGTAAAACAAACAAACAAACAAACAAAATGTATAGAACAACTTATGTAACAGATTTGCTGATGTCTTCAAAACATGCCAGGACAGCTGGATGGCAAGGCAAATGTGCCCATTCATTTGAGTATGTGTACAGCTGGGAGTGTGAGGCAGGATGGCATTTCATTTTGTTCTCATCTTCTCAGTGCACGCCTACAGAAGGACTGCCCTGACCTAATGGCCTTACTATTCTTAGAGCAATCAGAATTTTTAGTGTTGCTCCAAAATTTCAAAAATATATGTATAAAAGTTTTTGTATAGCCCAATGAGATCTGATGAAGGATGATCTTCGATTGTTACACTGTGGGTGTGATTTCCCAGTATGGTTAGAATAGAAATGCGAAAAAGTGAAATTCCAAAAGTGATGAGATCCCTTTTAAAGTGTATCCTACACAACGACACTTCAGTTTACTCTCTTGGGTGTAAAAGATGGAATAATTGTCTACCTGGAGATTAGTGTTGAGTGCACAAACCACTGTATCTTTCTTACTTGAACACTAACATTAAAAATCCTTGGTTTGCTGGTTGTGTAGTAATAATCATGTTGGTTTGGGTCTGTCCTGTACAGAGCTGCCAGTGTGGTGCAGGGTTCCAAATGCCTGTTCATATTGGATGACACAGCAGCCAGTAATGATTTTCACATTTATGTTGTGTTACGTACTGATCCTTTTTTGTCCACATCCTACAAGTGCCCAAAATTCAACAAGCTGCCCTGTTTTGCAGTTTCTCAAAGCATTGCATTCTAACAAGCTTTGTGATGAGGTTTCTGTGTTAAAAATTTGATCTGTCCTCTGAATAAATCCTGGTTAACAGCCCTGAAATGAAGTACTAGTAGAATTAATGTTCGCTAGAAATCAGTGAAAAGGAAGATAATAAAAATCCTACAATTCTCATCCTGTCAAAACAGTTCCTATGTTGCATATCACTGCAGGCAAATTATCCAACCAGGGTTGATTTGAGATGTGAGCAAACTTATCTGCTGGGAAATAATATAAAAAAAAGAAAAAAAAAAATCCAATTATTGGTAGTTTTATTATTCTGTTTTCCTTTCCCCATGGTGCTTGGCTTTCTTTACTCTGATAGCAATCAAAATACTGTTTTCTTCACATGTTTTGTGTTGGTTTTGATGATTTAGAATTCAGACTGTTCAAAAGACTTGTTGGTATTATCAGATTCTGCCTCTTGTATAGCCTTGCTTCCTGATTGCAAAATCTTGATTGCCACAAGCTGAGCCCTTCTCAAGAAAAGATGATTTGTGGATTAAAAATGGGAGATCAAAGGATAAAATACGCTGGCTTCTGCAACTCCTCCGTTACTGGAGACTGTATATTCTTTGGTATATTTACTTAGTAAATAGACTGAAGACTATTCCTTAATATGTCTAATGTATCTGCTTTAGCAAAATGATCAAGGATTTTAATGCACATGGTTTCATTTTATATTAAATATTATCGGTCTAAGAAACCATTCTGATAAGCTAAATGGTTATTCTGGTCTTCCTCTTTGAAGTTAGTATATTTTATCAAAGCGTCTCCTGTTATACCTCTCCTATATTCTTACAGAGCTGATGCTTCAGTAATATCACTTACATTTTTATAAAGATCCTACCAGTTAGTCTTTTAAGACCCTGATTTAGCGAATTTTGGTATCCATATCTGATGCATTGTGAGACTAAGTTATGTCAATGTCGTTGCTTAAATACTTAATGAAATAGGACCTAAGTGAAATCCTGAATTGTGAGTTGTCTTTTTTTTTTTTTTTTTTTTTTTGAAAAACGGTTAGTACAACTTCCTGTAAACTATTTCTTTGATGTCCTCAGTATAACCAAGATTGTTTGACAATGATATTAAATATAGCTATTGCTATTATTATTACATAGGTGAGGAGGAAAATCAGTATTTGGCAAGTGGAAGAAGATAGAGATCATTTGAAAAAAGTCTTACATTTTCTGCCTGATTTATCATTTGTAAAATGGTTGAAGAGATGTAGTAAGAAGTTGAGGGTCTAATAAAAATGTACAATAAAAGGGTACTACAGGTAGGAGCAGACCGTTGTTCAGAGGTTTTATGGTTGAGTGAGAACATTGTACTTACACTATTATTAAGCACGTAGTCAAGATCAAATCTCATTGCAAACCACCACAGATAAGAGAGGCTGAGAGGCTGTTAAATTATATGAAAGGGCTTCAGGCAAAGGCACCTATCATACCTTAAACATAATTTTTGTCCTAACAGAAGATAAAAGGCATATATTTAAAAACTGTTGTAAAAATCACAGCTCTCAGTGGTAATCCCTGAGAAGTCATAGATTGCATTTGGAGGGCTACATACATTAACCCAGCAGAGTTAACACTCTGAAAGTGTGCAGATGTCTCTGACATGGGCACTTTGGGGCCATGCTCATGGGTGGGCAGCGTTTGTTAGTTTTGCCTCAGCACTGTGCTAGAGAAGCAATGGGGCTTCCAGACTGAACTTGGGTCTTGGTGTGTTGGGACCGCAGGGTTGACAAAGTGGTTGCTTGACCTTCAGTACCTGTCTTCACAGGGAAACACTGAATTACACACTTCTGCTACAGCCACAACTGCCACTCTGGCAAGGAGGAACTGAGGAGCTGTGGACAGCCTGAACATGCCCCTTTTTAACCCTCGAATATGCTGTAAACGTACTGAAAGTTATCAGGGAATTTACACTAGGCCCATTGTTTGAGAAAGTCTTTGTGCACAGTGTTTTAGAGACAGATGACAAGAAATTTGGTTTGACCTTTTGGATGAAACTGCTGTGCATGAAATGATGTGCTCCAGAAATGCATACTGCAGTTTAAATTGCATGGTGCTGCCAGCACTCGTCTTCACCCTTGTTACAATGCTGATTGCAGGGATTGTTTTTGTCATCTTTGTCACTGTTGCTGGTAAGACAGTGGGATGGATGGACCTCTGATCTGAGCCGATATTACTGTTCTTATGTGGAGCTTTTTTCTGTTTTGTTTTGTTTACCTCTTTGGAATTGGGATAGTTGTTAACTACAGGAGTTTGTATTTGGTTCTCTTTTCCTCATTAAGAGCAAGGCCAAATCATATGATGATGATAATAGAGAGAAATTCTATCTTGTACTGATAATACTGAAAATAAATAGGATGTGCTTTCATTTTAGAATGTAGGAAAAAACTCTACAGAGAGAAAGAAAAGAAATCATCCAAAGAATTACATTTAATATAGATCCTAAAAATCCATAATGAGGTTCTAAAAATCCACAGTATGTTACCATGTGCAGTGTTTAGGATGCGTGGATTCCACAGTAGTGAGCAGATTGGGTTTGGGAGGAGGGGTGTGTGCTTGGGTGAGGCAGAGAGGAAGAAATAGTGCAAAGGTTTTCTAGAAGATGTGTTAAATACAGTGTGTTTTGAAAACCCCACTTTAAAATCACAAGCAAGCATTGTTATATATGCCTTACATTTGTACAAAGGTTCAAAAATGACAGTGCCTCTTTAAGCAGTTCACTTTCCGAATACTAATTTCCTCCTGCAGGGCTCCGCTTGCTGCTTTGAATTCAGGTCCACAGCCAGCGTGAACTTGAAGGATTGATTTTTATTGGGTGCATGGCTGTACTACCTGAAGCAGCCTGAGCATCAAATCGATGAAGACAACGGGAGACTCATTCCTGAGAACAAACTAGCTTTTTGGTTGTAATATGTTACTGCTCACATGGATGTGGTGTGAGAAGGGGAAAAAAATGGTTTCTGAAATACAGAGGCATAACCCAGAGATTTTTATGATATACCCTGTACTTTTTCTTTTAGCTGGGGTGTACGTTGGTGCCTTATTTGCAAAAGATATTTTAGAACTCTTTTTTGGCTTACTCAGGGAGAAGATCCAGTTCATCCGGACAGAAGGAACACCTGGGTTGGTGCGTTTATCCAGTGATGCAGACCTTGTCATGTTGCTCAGGTAGGCACTGCTGCTTTTGATGCATGTGTGGAATATGCTGTGGCAGCTCCTGAGGAGTCTTTCAGTGAGCAGAGTGTACTGATTTAGTGACTAATTGTTTCCCCCTCAGAACCTGGACTTGCAGCTGGGGTAGCTAAAGCCTAAGGGCCAGGTTTTTGATTTTTGTGGGGTTCAGCTTTTAGATGGTAGTTGTTAGCTTGGAATTCACATTTTTTTCCTAGCAGAGACAGAACGTGATACTCTGTCTGAGGAATGGTGAGGGCAAGAGCACTGTGCTCATTATTCACACAGGTTTTAAGGAGAACAACACATGGTAGTGAATGTAAAAAGAAGTGCCAGAAAATATCAATTAGAAAAAAATCTCATGCAAAAATTTTTCTAGGTATTTGTTCCTTGAACAGATGTAGTAAGAAACATCATTTATTTGAATATTGCTTTTAAGCTGTATAGTAAAAGATTGGCTTGTGATTTTTTTTTCTTGAGCTCAATTTTTGAAAATAGATTTAACATATGGTCTCAGCAGTTTAATCTTACCGGTGTTGTGTTTAACATCCGACATAGGCTTTGGTATCAGATTGGTTCTGATTCTAGTTATTCTGGCGTTTTTGGCTTTGCTTGTATCAGCAGTGCAAAAAAAACCTGATATGTTAATATATACAGGCTGTACACAGATGCAATGATTAGGCTGCAAAATGTGTATTGTTTTTTCCATTAAATATTGTGTAGCAATACTAGATGAGGCATGAAATAACTCAACCTGAACAGACTAGATGCCATACCAGTTTCAGCAACAGTGTTATCCCTAAAGATAAAATAAGGAAATGACTTGTTCTGCCAACAAGGTTACAATTCAATACACTCAACAAGTTCAGATGTGAATCTTAACCCTGGAGGCTTAGAATATTTGCCTTTGTTTATGGTCTTTGTGCAGTATGACAGACCTTTTTCCAGGAATGAGTAACTAAGGGTTTTTTTACCCCTTTGTTTATAACAATCCAAGTGAGAGAAAAAATATTAAAAGGTTAATTAAGTATATTTTAGTCTTGAAAACAAACATCACATTTTGTATATTAATGTCCCCCAAAAGCAGTAACTACTGCTTTCCTGTAACTTTCAAGATCCTATTAAGGGAATGGCAATTATACTGTAAGACACTAAGTGTGCATAGTGGAAATAGGCAAGTGACTATGAAAGAAAGCAGGTTAGTTACTAGAGATTTTTCTTAGAAAGCAAAAAATGTCATTCATTCTTTCAAATTAATGTGTTATTTTTTATTTGCATCTTTTTACCAGCTTGTTCGAAGAGGAGATCATGTCATATGTGCCGCCACATGCCTTACTTCATCCTAGTTATTGCCAGTCCCCAAGAGGCTCACCAGTGTCTTCGCCTCAGAACTCTCCAGGTAAGTTGCTCAGGTACAAGTTTCTGCAGGGGCTGTAAGAAGCCACCTCTCATACACAATAAAGACAAGTTCCAAATCAGTAAAGCAAGTGGTACAATCCTGCTGCCTTCCCAGAAGTCAGAGAACAAAGACAATAGAAAACTTGTCTGACGATAATTTCTTTTTGTTTGCTTTCCAAATTGAATTTCATGGCAGCCTGAATCTGAGCCCGTCATTTGGAAACTATAACCTAACCTTTTGCTATCTGCAGTTCCCAGCTTTTACATGGGCAATGTTAGAAGAGCTGAAGCACCTTCTGAGTGGTCAGTGAGCTTGCAATTGATGTCTTTCTCCATTGCAGTACTTTCATTATGATGGTATCTATAAAATATTGCAGTACAGCCAGTCCTGTAATTTCATTTACGTTATGCTGCATGAAATGACTTCCAACCTTTAAGAAGATCCAAGCTCTTGTTGCTCCAGGAACAAAAAAGATGTAGTCCTATTTTTGAGCAAAGCCAGCCAGTGTGATTGAATTTGACTATCAAACGTGAACCTTTGCCTTGGGCTCACAAGGTGTTTTGTGAGTAGAAAAGACTGGTGTATTCCAACTCCAGAGTGTATTATTTTGTTCTGACTTGTAAAAACATGCAAACTTGTTTTTCCCTGATGTGAAACGACCAAGTGACTGCTAATGCCAGGATCTTGATGCCTTCAAATCTTGACAATCTTGATGAATTAAAAATACAAGATCTATTAAGTTTACTTTAGAATGTTGCTGTTTGTGGGGCAGTAAGTGATAATGAATTTACGTAAAGCCAGATTGTTGTGTCTCAATGTGAGTTCGAATGAGAACATCTTGAGGTTGAAAATACATCAGAGTGGAAGGAAGTTGATTTTTCATGTATTAACTAATTATGTTTCTGATCAGAACTAAATTATATCAAATGTGGCAAGTTTCATCTGACATTTGAAGGCTAAGTACAATAATGAAGTTCACGAATGTCACTATTCTTCGTGTTCTCAAGAAGGTATATCAGATGTGTCCTAGGGTGATTTCTACAAATTAGAGAACAAAAACGTAGATAAATGAGAACCTTTGGGTTGCAACCAATGCTGGGTAGTTCCAGACAGTTAGAACGTTTTATCAGAAGAGGTATTGTGATTTTCATGGGCATTTCCTGGTCTACAATCATCAGGACAAAAAGCTATGCCTTTTCAGGCGGCCAGACTAAAAACATTCGTAAGTATGTCCTGAATGGCAGTTCGTCCTTCTACTGGGCATAGGACTTCCGTAGGACCTATTCAGAGAAAGTATCCTAAGATACTAATGATCTTATGGCATTCTGCAGTGCAGATGCTTTAGGTACATAAAAGGTTTAGCTAGAACTGTTTCCCAGTTCTGTTTCTTCATTGCAAAGAAAGGAAGAATCTGCATGTATGCATCTTACTTCTAACTACAAACCTGGCAGTCTCTTATGAGTAAAAACATTTTTGGCTTTCAGAGTTGTAATTTCTTTGTTATTAGTACATACACCAAAGCATGCTGGGCAGGGCTTCAGTCCAACAGAGTATTTCAAAATGTGTTTAATCTATAACGTGATACTCTTGTCTATTCCTCAAAGAAGTAGCACACTGTAAAGAATGAACAGTGATGGCTTTAGTCCCATTCTTCTCAAAATTCTAGTCTCTATGCTATTGCAGAGAAAAAGATACAGTGACCATTGAATCTCCCTGTTTGCCTGGGAGTCCGCATGTTTGTGTTGGTTTTCAAACAAAGTTCTATATCTTTTTTTTTTTTTTTTTTTGATCAGAAATTATAAATGGCCCATGACTTCTATGGAGGCTCTGTTTTTTCATCAGCTAAACTGGCTTTGCTGCACTGCAAGAGGTTTCATGTTAAGGATCCCTTGTTTAGATCAGTCACAATCAGTTGTACTTTCTCTTTTGGGAAAGATGAATAGTCATGAAGCTGCTCTTTTTAGAATATAATCTCTTTGAAAATCAAATGTGATTATCATCACATCACCTGCATTTTTTTAGCTCTTCCACCAACATCTTTTGTTCCCAAGGCGGAAGTAATCACTATAATTGCCCAGGAATTTCTTGGCATATGCATCTGATTTGCAATGAGAACTTGTCATGTGCTGACAGAATAATATACTGCTGATTTCTGAGCCATGAAGTAATGCGTTACCAGATTTACATTCTGTGGTATTTCTTAGCAAAAACTTCCCTCAAGGGTTAAGATGAAAGTAAGCTTTGGCTGCATTTTTTGGTGACTACATTTTGTACCTACTTTGACCCAACGCGGAATAAACAAAGTAGGGGGAAAAAGCCAATAATTAAAAGGCTGTTTACAGTTTCAAATTTATGTAAGTTTTCTAGAGAATTCAGCTGAGAAAGCATACGATTCAAAACCTTCATTGCTCTCAGTAAAATAGGATAACCACTGTAGATTAATCAAAGACCGTGATTTGTTTCTCCAGAGGGGTTCTGCATGTTCCCGTTGGAGCTCTGAGGATTCCCTGACACTTGCTAGTCCTCCTACACGTCACCATGAGCTTCGAACAAGTGCCAAGTGTCTTTCTTGTCAGATAGGTCTTTTAAACACCAGTGAATGGCACTCAGTGTTAATACTGATCTCACTCCTCCCTCTCTGGTCTCTGCAACGAGACTGACTGCAGCTTCTTCCAGCAGCCACTTCCGCAGGATGTGCTCGTTGCCTTTTTCTCAGACCCACGTAGGCTGTGGCTCAGCAAGCTGCTGGATTTTCCCCTGTTCTTGTGCCCATGTGAGGGTGCATGTTCTCTCTCTCTTCTAACCTGAAATTTTACCTTATCATGCCATCACCCTTAAGAGCAAGAAATGTTTCTGTATTGGCTTAGTTTCATACCGGGAGACAAAAGAAAACTCATGTAAGAACTCATACAATTTAAAACACATTTAAAATGCGTTCTTCTAAACTGTATTTCCTGTGTATTATGGACCTGTTAGATGATCCCCAGTTACAGATAAGTAGTAAGAAACCTATGTTTAATGTAAGACATAAGAAATTTTTTAATATCCTCTGAGTTTTTGAGGGGGAGATGCCTTCACACTCACAAAGGGAAATAATTTCTTAATGTAAAAGTAGGGTTGAGAAGATGAAAGTCACAGGGCTAGGGTTAACTGCCTCTTTGGCACACTTTCTTGCAATTAAATCAATTGAAGTAATTTATCCAGGAAGTTTTTATCCAGTGGAATTTTAGTTCTAATAGTTGTAATATTCAGAACAGATCAGACTGAACGCTTGATTTGCATATACTGGACTTGCATGCACAGATGTGGTGGGTATGTAATTTTTGGGCATACAGATCTTTCTAGTTTTAAGAAACTGACCCTCAAAAAAGTTTTAAGAAACTGACCCTCAAAAACACATTCTCAAAGAGAAATTCACTTAGATCTTCACATGTGTTCTTGCAGATACAAATTAAAAGTTCCACAAGCTTAAAACTGGTACCTTTTCCATTCTTCCTTGTACTTTCCCAAGAGAAAACTTCCACTGGGGAATTTCCAGAAATCTTCCTTTTTCAGCGTGATATATTCAACTGGGGAACAGCAGAGGACAGTATTTATACTTTATTTCTGAGATCTTGTTTTTCCCGAGAATATTAAAAACAGAACAGAGCAGAACATTTATGAGCAAGTTCATGATTATGAACTGTTTTAAAGGTTAGGTGTAAAGTGTCTGTGACAAACAGAATTAAGTCTTTCCAGTTGATCGTGCCGCTTTTTAAAATCAATCTTTTGCATTCACTTGGATTTGCACTTTTATGGCATGCTTTAGAAACATGATACTACTGGAAATGAGCAACTGGAAATTCTTGGATGCAGAGCGTATTTGAAGATACACTGCATTTACTCATTTATAAAGGTGACTAAACCAAACACATCCCATGCTGTTAGTCTTTTTGGTAGAGCATGGGATATTAATCAATCCATGTCACTACAGCTCATTCTTTGTTTATTCCTGCAGGTACTCAGCGTGCCAATGCCCGAGCTCCTGCTCCTTACAAAAGAGATTTTGAAGCCAAGCTGAGGAACTTTTACAGGAAGTTGGAGACTAAAGGATATGGACAAGGCCCAGGGAAATTGAAGTATGTTGAAGAATCTCATGAAAATGGATTAATTTCTCAGGCAGTTTGCCTTGTCTTGCACGTCTACAAGCTTCTTCCCTTTAGAAGGAATGTAGATGTTATGGTTACCTTTGCACTTCTGGAAATATAAAGCCTGTCATAAAAAACTTAGTGCCAGCATGTGATTAACAGCAGAGGATACAGTGAGTTCTAAGCTCTTCTTTTCCATATTTCCAACAATTGTCTTTTCATACGAACAATACTACTAAAACAGCGGCAAAGAGTGCTTTTTGAAAAGGCATGCAGAACAGGAGGCATCTGAACTCTTCTATTTTAGCAGTTGCTATGTTATAAATAATTATATTTTCTTCTGCCTTTTTCTGTTGAAAAAAAGCAGTTCTTATCTTTTGCATATCCTTGCCCGTGTTGATATTGTGGTCCTCTTTAATAAAGAGGTTCTCTTTTATGAGCTCTTGTTAAAGGCTCATAAAATTAAATGTTAAATTTGAAGGATCACCTTGAAAAACTGTTAATATTTTTAAGTTCAGCACTCTGACTGCTGGAGTGCTTAGAATGAAGTCTTTCCTGCTTCATTTATTTGGCAATCATGTGATTACATACTGTTATGTTAAGGATCTTCATCAAAGATACCTTCATAATTCTGTAAGTCTTGTGCCAGGTAAAAACTTGCATAGTTTAGGCAAATCAAAATCAACTGTAATGAAAAAGTACAATTCCTCCCATGCAAATCATTGCTCTACTTGTCTCCCTTAACCATGAGGCACTAGAACCCTTTTAAACATTTTTTTCTGTTAGAATAAGGGATGATTTTTCCCTAGCCAGTCGCTCCTCATGTTTTGCAGGAATTTGTGCAGAGCTAAGACTTGGTTTGTAAGACCTTGTTTAAAAATTTTCCACAACTGAAACAGAGTTCAAATCATGTTGTTCAGACAATCCTAAGAGGCCAGGGACTGAACTTTATTGTCCCATAATGTAATTAAATCATAAGCAGTTAAAGCTTAATCTATAAAGATTTTGTCATGAATACATGGGCAAATAGCTGGTAAAGATGCTACCTGTAAGATCTACATGTATTACATTTCTTGCACCCTTTTTTATCTGACCTATTTGCCTTCACACTGTGGATTTTTAAGTCGAAAGACAGCCTGGCTTCAAACAGAAGTTTTCCCTGAGTTCCTTTCCCAGGCATACACTGACCTGCTCCTTTTTTTCAAACAAGGACGCCAGCACATTTTGCCTGCTGTCTGGGTCTTCTTATTGCACAGGTACCATGCAAGTTCCTGGCTTCTTCCTCTCCACTTCTACCTCCTCTGCAGGGTAGAACCCTGCAACCACAGACTGATCGCTGCACAGGCAGTAAGGCCAGTAAGGGCTTTGCAAGATGATGTGTGGAGGGGCAAGCTGCCTCTGTGTGGGGCACAGCTCCCACCTTCAGTCTGATGAGTGATCAAACACATGCGTAAGGCACTATTTGAATATAAGGCAAGCCAAGTTTCAGGAAACTAATTAAACACTTCTTTTTTTTTTTTTTTGACAAAAGATGAAATGTTTAAGTAAGTAGGATTCTTCCACCTCTTATTTCAGATCTTTATGATGTTTCCTTACTCCCACCATTTTTCTGTTAAAAGGTATGGTATGTTTTTACAGGTGATGCCTCAGTCTGATTTTGGAGGAATAATTGAAATTGCTTCTAAACTTGTCCCATTACACCTATGCTGGGGATAATGTAGGGATGTTCAGTTCTGGAGTTATCATTCAGTGACTTTCACACAACTCCATCTTTTGCCTTGTTAAGAGATTGATTTCTACATAAAAGGTTATATTCTTGCTTACAACAAGACAGATTTAAAGGCCCAGCCTTACAGAAGGATTTTAGACTTGAAAATGCTTACTTCAGGATCTTTCCCATTGTGGCTGTAATATAAGGAGGAAATTGAGTAGAAAAAATTAAAATGATACATCTCTGTACAAGAGACATTTTACTGAAATATAAAGTCAGATGCTTCAGGGATCTAACAGACAGAAGCTGCCTGATCTGGATCAAATTATCCAGCAAAAATAGGTATCAGTGCTCTAGTAAGTCACCCTCTTACTTTGTAGTGTAAATAAATGTTTCCAAGCGTGGTTCATGTTCATGAATTGCTGTTTCGAAATTATTTTGCTCTTCAGATTAATCATCAGGCGAGATCACTTGCTAGAAGATGCCTTCAACCAGATTATGGGTTACTCAAGAAAAGACCTGCAGAGAAATAAGCTCTATGTCACATTTGTTGGGGAAGAAGGGTGAGTAGAACAGGGAAGTAAATGTGATCTCAAAACTCTGTCTTGCAGCTGTGCTGTTTCACCAAACTTTTTGTGGTCTAGAGTGAAAAGAGGAAGGATTGTGGTCAGGAAATGCCACATATATAAGCCTAGAACATACAGCTGTTCAAGATTATTTTTTTTAGGCCTTGTGAAATGTAATGCATCCTGCCTTTGCAGAAGTAGTACATGTGTTTATGTGAATTTTCACAATAGTCAGTGTGTGTTTCAGAGTGTTGCTGGGAAAGCAAAGAGAAAAACAAACGGCTTTCTCATGTTATTCATATTTCTTTTCTGTCAGTGCTGACATTATATCTCTAGTGCTTGTTAAAAGACAGCTGCCATTTGTTGGATGGGGGATGCTTCCAGAATAAACTAGATGTTTAATCCCTAGCTCGTGTATAAGGCAATGGGAGTGGAAGGCCCTCAGAGCTGCAGGAGGTACCCACTGTCTCTCTAGGCCAGGGCCTGCATCACAAATAAAAGCAATTAGGCTGTTGCCAGTTGTCAGATAGACACAGATACTGCTGATATTTCAAAGTCATTTCAGAGAATGCTCAGTCTGTGTCTCAGGAAAGTCTGACGTCTTATAGATTGTCAGATGTGCCATACAAGGCAAGATGTGGTTAGATTTTCTTTGCAAGTGAAACTGGAACAACGCACTATCGGCCTATTTTGTCTCTCTTGTTTTGTGTCCCCTTTGTCAGATCTTAAAGCCTTTTTCATTAGGTACAGATATTGTTATGGATACATTTCATGAATGTATTTGTAAATACATTCAAAACTTTATTCCTTGATATTTAGGAAACTGCAGCACACAGCTCTTGGAATCCTGTAGCGTGTGTTACTGCCGTGTGATGTGTGAGTTTTTAAAACACCTATATTGTAATAGAAACATCTCATACGAGATGAGACAAAGTTAATCTGTCTTTGAAAACCCTAAATACTGTTGTTTGTTTAAAGTTTACCCTGAAGTGCTTAGTCTTAATACGGATCTACTGAAGTCTTAAAATAAAAAAGGTTGACAGCTGAGAGCCAAGTATGGACATGTTCATATAAATAATATCACTATGCTGTCTGAGGAAAAGCTCAGAACTGGAATGACAAGGCTGGTGCAGGATGAGATTACACTATATTGACGGAGCAGGGTGGGGATGCAGGAACAAGGCCTGTCTTACACAGCCCTACCAGACTTTACTTTCACAGCTACAACCTCGACTCAGATTTAAAAATGAAAGGGAAAATTTGAAAATCATACATGAGATAGAGATTGATCCAGATAGACTGTCTCCTTTCATCAGACATCAGACTTTTGCATTTCATCACTCAGTACAGAAAGATGAAGAGTGACCTGGAAATGGAGGTGACACATACTGTTGTCATTATATCCAGCTTTACACAAGACTCTCTCCTAATGGAAAAGAATGAGTTAATTAAGAGCAAAGTCAAATTAAAATGACGTCAATTCTCTGTTTACAAATCTGTTTTGAATGAAGAAAGGATATGTGCAAACAGTATTGTTTCATCAGAGATGGTGCAAGGATACGTATCACATCAAACTATTCATTTGGCTAGGTGTAGAAAGACAGGTCAGGGTGGAGGAGAGGAGGAATACTGGAGGCGAATTGTTTCCTACTTGCTTCTTTTTTAAGACAGTTCATTGGAATTTCACTGTCGCATTGCTTTGCCTCTTCGTAAAGTCTTGATGTAAGACTTAAAGTAAGGGAAATTGAATCCTCACAGAGTGAAACTCTGAGTAACTTTTTTTTTTTATATGTACTTACTAATATGTATACATTGTATGTTTGTATATTAGTAAGTGGGGTAATTCAGACATGTTTATTGCCATTCATACAGCTTTTATTGTAAGTCTCACAATGTCAGTCTCTTCAATTTCTACAGTCGTGATGGTGATGCTAGTTTAGTGGTTTTTGCATTCATGTTTCACGTGGTGAAAGTGAAGAAAATTTTGATGCAAAGAATATGATTCTTTAAAGTTACTTTCCCTAAATTCCATTAAATATTAGCAGAAGCTGTTTTGCATTTTAGAGTGGTAAAGCTGAAGTATTAATGGTGCTTCCCGGGAGACGTGAGTCATGTTGCCAACAACATATTGCTCTGCTCCTGAATACCCAAATGCCCCACAGTTGCAGCTGTTGTGTGGTTGCATACCTCTTGTATGAAGTTTTCTCACCCTTGTGCCAAGCCTTTAATTGTGGGATAAATCTGACTGACAGTGCAGGACTCTCATGATTGATTTATTTAACATGACTCACAATAACACTGTGTACAAAAGGAGCTGTGTGCAATGGCTGATAGTCAAGCACACAGTTTCTATTCCATCTTCAGATTTCATAGTGAATCTAATTATCCCAGAAGTTTGCAAGAGTCTTCCAGATGACCCTTTTCTTGATCTGGTATTTGTGCCAAGATTAAGATCTAACAGTTGTCCATGATATCAAACTGTTATTTTTTCCTGCAGTTTGAGGATGGAATCTGTCCTTCTTGCCAGGGTAAGAATCTGTTTCAGTACTTCACTTCTGAAACTTAGCAGAAGCTAAGTGCTTCCAAATGACTGAAGGGAAAATATTTTTCCTTCAACAGAAGAAAGAGGCTTTGTCCTCAACTTGATAATTGTACCTAACTTCTACTTGCCTGACAACTTCATCCTTACAAACCACTCTCATCCGTGTCTGTCTTCTTGAAAAGTTCATGAGCCAAAACCTTAGTTGCAGGAGTCCTATGTAAAAGCTGACCTTCTCTGTGATACTTTTGGCTGTCCATTGTAGTACTAAAGCAAGACCTTTGTAAAAGTTAAGCATGAAATCTTCAAGCTATAGAAGAAGCATTTCAATATATATTTGTTAAGATTATAGTAAACTCTGCTCCACACAGGATAATCTCTAGTTTTCTACCTCTACCAAAGCATTAACTTTGTACTCAACTCATTTCACTGGTGACCTGCAGCATAATGTCAAAACTCAGTGTTAGTGCTTTGTCAGCAATGAGTTTGTTTATGATTCAGGAAGAAGGGGTTATTTAGATTCCTTGTTCATTAGTACTGGAATCTTGAAATAGCAAAAAACCAAAGGAAATACACTCTCCAAAAGACATTTAAATGCACTCAACTTTGGAAGACAGACAAGAAAATTAAGACCAAGAAAGATAAATCACTTAAGTAATCTCAGGTTATATTGCTAGGAAAAACAGAAATATTGCCCTTCAAACTGTCCTATTGTTGTACGTCTGCATGGACAAAATATGACTATTTTTCATTTTCATTCTTAACTTGTCCAGTGCAGACTGGTCTACTGCTGGATCTTTTCATGTTTCTTCCCTCTCCTCTCAGACACTTTCCTCGCCTCCCCTCCCCTCCTCCATTTATTTGGTTATATTCCCATGGCAAAAGACCATTACAGCTGGAGCCAAAAATTTTGATGAAGGCAGTCTGCATAGAGCATTTCATTCCAGTCCTCCAAGCCATTCCATTTCAGAAGATCCCCACTAGGACTTCACATCCCTTGGCATTAAGCAATCTGCAGGATAAGGGTTCTGGTTAAAATCTTAGGAAATTTTAATGGAAAATGTAGTGTAAGGAATGTAAACTTGAGAAAGTGTTCCTTTGCACACAATAAACAATATGTAGTAATGTCAAATTTCTCTTTAAAGGTTGGACTACAGTGGACCTTCAAGAGAGTTTTTTTTCCTGGTATCTAGAGAGCTCTTCAATCCATATTATGGTTTGTTTGAATATTCAGCTAATGATACCTATACAGTACAAATAAGTCCCATGTCTGCTTTTGTAGACAATCACCACGAGTGGTAAGAATTATTTCTCTTTCTTTGTTTTCGGATTGTTTTCTGCTGTTCTCACTTGCAGGAAACATTTCATGTTTGCTCAGACATATAAAACATAATTTTATCTTTTTATCCAGCAGCAAAATAATTGCATTTCTTCAGCATTTCCTCATTTTGTTTTCTCTTGTGGTGGTTTTAAATGATCGTATTTCTCACAAGGTCAGCAAAAGTGTGATTTGGAACGTGTGTCATGGGATTATCTCACAGTGCAACTCTATATTTCTTGTACGTTAGCAGACAGTCATTTCATGAAAGCAATATTAACTCCTTGTGCATTGAAAAAAGTGCATGAAACATTGGCTTTTTGTCAAATAAGTAGATTAAGGGAGTTTTCAAATAGGTGTTACTGTATATAATTTGTTTGGGACTTCCTAAAAAGCATGAGGTCTCCTTAGTGGGTGGAGAGACACATACACACACACCAACACCAACACGTATCTACTGGAGGCAGATCTATGGAGGTTATCTTAATTACAGGGGAGAAAAAAGACTGGTGGTTGCATAGCTCTTAAGCAAAAGTCTGTACATACACACATAGTTCTAAAATAGTTGGCAAGGATTGTTTTAATGCCATTTTCACAATGATTAGCCAATTTAAATAGTTTTCTCATCATCATTTTCTCATGGCATCTCCAAAAGCTGGTAAAGGTTTTCTGTGAATATTAATGGAGAATTGTGCCGTGTAAGTAGTTAGCTTACAGTAACAGTAGGATGGCACCTGCTCATCTGTGTACAACAGATATGAACTAGTCTCTTATTTACTGGAAACCAGTTGTGAAGAGTGAATATCTGAGGGATATCTCATTACTAGTTTTAAAAATGAATAGAAAAATAAATGTTGAAAATTAAATGTTCAGTTAGTTGAAGCAACCTACATGTTGAATTCCAACACTGCAGCAAAAAATGGTTTGTGCTGTCCCAGAAAATCAGAACAATATGGCAAAAAGGGGAGAAAGAACCTTTGGTGCTGTGAAGCTTCTGCCAGCACTTTGTATTCATCCCTGGCTTCCACAGTGTGGGACCAGAGACCTTGTCTGGGGTGAGGGATGCATTAGCCCTCTCTTTTGGGCAGTGCTGGTGCCAGTGACATCATTGCTCTTGTAAAGCCTCAAGGGGAATTCAGAAAAAGTATCTGTGACAAGCAGTTATGCATGGAAGGAGGAGGCTCTGTGTGTTGCATCCTCATCTTGAGAAGCCTGTGTACAGGCAGGTACAGTAAAGCCCTAATCTTTCCAGGTGAAATGTGGCTGAGGATGCATAAACAGAAAGATTAAGAAAAATGATTTCTTAAACATTAGGAGCATTAAAATCTAGTTCCAGAAATGTACAGGGTTTTTCACAATGGATCTTTATTCACAAGGGCATATTTGCAAAGACCCTAAATGTTACAAAGTTGCTGCCATCTGATCTGAAATCTATCAAACGCCTCTCCACTATGCCACCAGGGGATTGAAGATCATTTAGATTGCTTTGACGTGGAGCTGGAGAGCACTAATATACGTGTTGTTTTTTTGTTTTGTTTTGTTGTTGTTTTGTTTTGTTTTTAAAAAGAGCAATGAGCCACTGTAAGTTAACTGAAAAAGAACACAGCAACAAGTGCCAGGCTGAGAGAAATGGTAGGAGGGGAGGACCTTCAGCTTTGCAGTGACAAAAAAAAACAGTTAATTCTGTATGGAATGTCTGAAGAAAATAAATAGTGGCTATCGTTTTGGAATATGTGCTTTTAAAAAGAGCATAGCATTGCAAAGGTTGAATGGGTTAAATACAGATTTGACATTTCTGAGAAGTTGCAACTTAGGTATCTAGGGATTTTCCATACTCAGCAGACTTGCATTTTTTCTGTGCCCTAGTGAGAATGTAAAAGAAAGATGAAAATAAAAGAATTAAAAAACAACTAAAAAAAAACAACAAAAACAAAACAAAACAAAAAAAAAAACCACACCACAATTTAGATATAGCAGTCTGATTTTAAAATGCTGTTTGGAAGTATAAGTAGGTTTTGATGACAGAGCAGTGTACAAAACACAGTCTCAGTACAGTGATTGTAACTCTTTCTCTTCTAGGTTCAGGTTTAGTGGTCGAATCCTTGGTCTTGCTCTGATACATCAATATTTGCTGGATGCCTTCTTTACACGACCCTTTTATAAAGCCCTCCTCCGAATGTGAGTGGAATTGTTCTGTCTCCTTTTCTGTTTGGTTCCTTCCCCACAGATGATGCCATTTTGTGTACCAATAAATTATGATGTTCTTATCCTCAAAGACAGGACGTTACTTATAATGCAGTCATATCGTTTCAATCCATCATTTTTTAAAACCTTACTTGTTGCTGCTTATGGTGTTAGCCAGTTACCTAAAAACTTGGGATGTTCTTCTTACTGATTTCATGCAGATCTGTATGGAAACCTCATGATTTTTTAGCAATGTTATCAGCTTTCTTCTACAAACTCTTACATTTGAGCTAGTTGAATGAAGAGCTGTGGTTTTATTTCAGATACTAGTGGAGATGTTATTAATTTGTCTTGTAATGACTCATAGGGTAGGATATGAATCACTTCATAACCTAGACTGCAAGACCCGCATTCTCTGATTGCTGGCAATCTCCATTTTGAGGAGTTTTACTTTGATATACTGCAGACTTGATTTTCAGAACTACTGCTGCTGTTCTGGCTGAAACAGTGAGAGCTGCACTTGCTCAGCATGTCTGGAAGTTAAGACCTAATGAATTTAAGGTGCTTCATTTTTGTCCTCAATTTGAAAGCTGTTATTGAGAAGTCTGGAAGGATATTTTTTTTCTTTAAAACATGCATTCTAATAGTAAGGAGTCATTCATCCATTCCTGTTGCATGTATGTTTTTCAAGTACCTAAGTGCTAAGACCTAGTAAGGGTGAGGACTTGCCCTAGATTGACTTTAATACTAATATTGGGTGGCTGCCATGTTAAATCAATGGTTTAAGTTGGTGTTTCTCTGAACAGTTAAGTTAAAGATGACAATGGAGGATGGTGTGGCTGCCTTTCTATGTAGTGTAATACATGCAGTTTCTCCATCTCAGCTTGTGATCTTTGCTTTTGAGCCATCTGGACTGTCTCTGCAGATGGGGCATTGTGCCAAATCCTTGATGTATGGACTGTTACTGCAGGATGCCACTTCAACTACACTTAGAGTATCCAACAGAAGTACAGGGCTACTTGCTGACTTTATACATGCCCGAGAATGGGAGCAGGCAGAGAACCCTGTGGCTGAAAAGCAGCTTGATTAGTGATTAGTCCCAGTGTCCTGTTTCACATAACATGACATTACCCAGAGTTAAGGAGAATGGCAGAAACTACCAACCCAGTATTAAACATTTTTAGCAGCTCATGTGATTGAATCTTGGAGAAGAAACTTAAAAATTGACAATGGGCAATTGTCTTACAGACCAAATTTGCAAAAGAAGGACCAGGTATGGAGAAATATGGATTTATTTTTTTTTTAAAGGAAAAAAAAGATATTCCTATGATAAGCAGGCTATGTGAAAAGACTTCTTTGCACAGTGGAGAGGTAAGAGAGGGGGCAGTGTAGGTCCATAAGCAAAAGGGACAGTAGTTTTCTGTTGTTAAAAACTTACCATTTCTTTTATGATATGAATTTTTTCTCTCTTCAATCTATGTATTTTCAGAAAACATGGGACACACTCGCCATAAGCCTGAAAAGCAAGTTAATAAATTTTGGATTTTTGCACATTAACAAAACCTGTTTTACTTATACATTAATTGCTATTGTTGAGCAAATAAAGAGAGATTTGAAATGGTATCTTCTTTATTCTGTTGATTTTTCTCTTAGCTCTCATTAATCTTAGTCTATTTTGCAGTACCGTTCTGAGTTTGGTTACTGAGCACACACTACTGCTGTCATCTGTATTTATGTATCTTTTTCGTGTTTATGTTAGACTCTGTGACCTGAGTGACCTGGAATATCTTGATGAGGAGTTTCACCAGAGTTTGCAGTGGATGAAAGACAATGATATACATGATATCCTAGACCTCACATTTACTGTAAATGAAGAAGTCTTTGGGCAGGTGTGCAATTTTCTTAATTTCCTTTCCTTTCCTCTGTGTATTCTACTGCTAGATAAACATTCACTTGGACAGAAAAATGGTTGTCATTCCATGCTGATTTGAACTTGGTTTTGTAAAATTCTACCTGATGAAAACAACGTTGAACTCTCAGGAGTAATTATCATTTGTAACCTGTCAAACATGAATTTCTGGTTAAGGAGATTTTCTGGAAACTATCTGAAACATAAAAATTTCGGATTGTTTTGTTGGAGGTGGTTTCCCTAAATTTATTTGCAGTAGAGTTAGCATTCAGAGGTATCACAACACCTTTGTTGTTACTAGTAATAAAAAACTTCAATAGTAGTAAAGTAGTAAAAAAAAATTTAATCTTTTTAAGGTATTTTTTTCTTTTCAGTTTATTCCTCTTACTGTGGACTAAATATAGCTTAATCCAAAAAGATGTGTTTTATGTTTTCTTGTTTCACATATTCCAATTTGCTAAAGTCAATCTTGGCTAGTGCTTTTGAGGAATTACTTCAAGTTAGAAGTTTAAATCATTGCAATTATTTCTTTTGTCTTTATAATACTATATTGTCACTTGGTCATTTTCTTCTAAGATCACAGAACGGGAATTAAAGCCAGGAGGTGCCAACATCCCAGTCACTGAAAAGAACAAGAAAGAATATATAGAAAGAATGGTAAAATGGAGAATTGAGAGAGGAGTTGTACAACAAACGGAAAGCCTAGTTCGTGGGTTTTATGAGGTAAAAACAAAAAATCCCAGCAGAAATTTCATTTCTTCCATTATCTCCCCAAAATATTTCTCTCCTATTTCCCAAATACACGATCACAAAAAGCATCGTATACAAATAGAAGTGTCCTTACAGATACGTGTTCGCAAAAATCAGTTAGTCATTGACTTAAATGCTGTGGTTATAGTACTTTTGATCATTATTCATATAATTAGCAGTAAATGCTTGCTAAAGTGACCAGTTTGTCTCTGCTTTGGGCCTTTGAGGTTCTGTGTGCATGCCATACTCAGCATTGCACATGTGAGTGTATTTCAAGGTGTTTCTCGCTTACCTGTCTTATCATGAACAATGAAATTGGATGTATTGAATTTAATTTGTCCTGAAATACTTAATATTTGCCAATAAATTTCTGTCCCAAACTCTGTGGTCCTCCAATGCAACTGAATGGAACTGCAGCTTAAGAAATTAGGTCCATGTATTTGCCTTTAAAAAGAAAGCTTTTAATTCTTTCTATTTGTGAGACAGATGTCTGATAAAGATAAGTATCTTAGTAAGAGACGACCCTTTTTTCTTTCCTTTCGCAGGTGGTTGATGCAAGGCTTGTGTCTGTATTTGATGCAAGAGAACTGGAACTGGTTATAGCTGGAACAGCAGAAATTGACTTGAGTGACTGGAGAAATAATACAGAATATAGAGGAGGTAAGTTCTGTTTTTATTTGTTCATTGACAGTGTTGGGGGACTTGAAATTACCCAGTTTCTAAGTTTCTAATGTATCATCCTGTGAGATATTTAGTATATTCTGCACTTCTCTGGTTAAGTTTGCTTTAGGAGAAAGTATTTTGTCCATCTTAGTTTGCTACATTGCAATTCTCCCCTACCTCTTTTGTCTGGACAGCATCAAAAAGCACTCCTCTCTGCAGAAGGTACTGTACTCACTAGCACACTAGTAGAGTACCACTAAGACACTGGGGATAAATGGAAATGGTAACCATTCATTACCTCATTTCCACTCTCAAAGAAGATAGGAAATCAGAAGTAATCCCAGTGGCTGCAGGCTGCTGGTTAAGAACTGTTAAAAACGATGGGAGATTTGGGAATTCCCTCAAGAGAAAACAGAGTTTTAAATACATAAAGAGCACAGCACTGGAATATTTCAAGAATTGACTTTCCTATTAGTGATGGAATAGTGCAAGACATGCTTGCAAAAGAGATTTTTTTTGTCATAATAAATTAATTCTCTAAGATTTGTAATTATTTCAGAAGTTCTCTCTTGGCTCCTGCCTTTTGCTGCAATTTGATAAGGAATGTGGCATTACAGTGGCTAGTGCCAAATTAGGAAAGATTTATTAACTGTTCTCCCAATCACTTTTATAATACTAAAGGTATAAAGGCTCTTCTTGTTTTAACAGGTTATCATGACAATCACATTGTAATTCGGTGGTTTTGGGCTGCTGTGGAAAGGTTCAACAATGAACAACGACTAAGACTTTTGCAGGTAGGAAATCAACTGTTGTGTGTAGAAATAGTTTGCATCACTAAAATTAGATGCTAAAATAGTTCTGCCTAGGTGTATGATAGCCAAAAACAATGATGATGGCTAAGGGGAGTAACCTGAATAACCTCAAGAGACTCATAAAAATGTTAAGTGACTAAAGCACACAGTCTATATTTTTATAGTTTTCTAACGTAAAAAAATAAGTTTAAGATAAAGCATGTGATGTCAATAATCCCTTACTGGTGTTTTAGACTAGTGAAGATAGTAAAGCATAGAGACTGGTAAAGCTAAAAAACTGTAATTGGTTTTGCTATTAGGTAGAAATTATAATATTTGTATAGCTTATGAAAGAGAAAGCTTAGATGGAAGATAAAGTACTTTAAATTAGAAGATGATGATGAAAACCCGAAAATCAGTCCAATTCCATTTTCACTAAGTCAGCCTGCAGAATTAATTTTGCTAATGAAGGACAAACTCCTTTCAACAGAGGAATACATGTGGGCTTACTAGGGAGTTAATTTTTATGAAATACAGGTTATCTCCATTGTAACTGTAAAGAAACAACCCCACACCCCAAACCATAACATGTGTTTGAGCTCTTATTGAATCAGAATTTACATCTGATCGTTGAATTACCCATGAGTAGGATGAAGGATTTTCTTTATCTATTTAAGTACTTTGCTTCAGAATTAAGTCCTTTTCTTACAGTATTCATTGCTGTTTATAACAGTATTGAAATTCACGTGACCAAAAAGGCCTTACACAAAGCTATTATCCTACATGATTACCATTTTCTTAGTTACTCTTCATACAGAAAAAAAACACAGTAGGAAAAAAATGACTTAGGCCTAAGCTGAAACAACTTGATATTAATGGTGTTTTATTCTACAGTACTTGGGTAGCATAATTACTCTTATTATGGCTTTCAAAGAGAATGCTTTGAAGGAAATTATTCTGGGAACCTGTCTGTTCTAGAGCCCTATCAGGAAATGGCGTGCTTTCCTTTATCATACGTTTAAAGTAGCATCTATTACTTGTGTCTCACAAATTTCCTTATTTTGCAAATATTTTCGCGTATGCGTTTGAACTGCAGTGAGTATGCTGATATAAATAAATTCCTAACCTACACCATCTGCATCCAGTACCCTTGATGCTTTGTTTGTGCTGGCAGTTTGTTACAGGCACATCCAGCATACCTTACGAAGGATTTGCCTCTCTAAGAGGGAGCAATGGTCCAAGAAGGTTTTGCGTGGAGAAGTGGGGGAAGATCACTGCTCTTCCAAGGTACAACTGTGTGTTAAACTTGCATTAGTGATGTTAATACTAGAGGTACAACTAATATTCATTAGTTACTAGAACAGATAAGCCATTTGAGAAACATTATCAAGTTTTAAGTGAATATGCAAATATATTTTGCCTTGCTTGGAAATTTACATCCTCACTGTTCTACTGTCTGATGCATGCATTTTTCTTTGAACTCTTTTTTTTTTTTTTTTCTCATAAGATGGACACGGCAGTGTAGCTGAGGCTGACATCTATATTTCAATGCTTACTTTAATGGAAAATGTGATTAGAATGATTAATGACATCTAAACTTGGTTTTGTTACATTTTGATTACATCTGCAAGTATTTACTTCCTGAAGGTGCTGTTCATCATTTAGGAGCAAGGTTAATACAAATTAAAATAAAATAGCACCTGTGACAATGTCTGAGTGAAAGCCAATGCCAAACTTCTAAAATGGGATGCACATAGCCACTAAAGTAGAGTTTAGTTGTGTAATTTTTATAATTTGATACCAAAACTGTGTGCAAGTCTGGAAGAAACAAACTGCAGATTACAGAAAAGGTGCATTTTGAGTAAAGGGTTGTTTGACTTAAGAGTATGAGAGTCCAAGATGCAAGCAGGATTTGAGTTGTGCAAGGTCTTGAAGACAAGAAGCAGCATTTAAATTGGGTGGTGACATGTTTGGAGGAGTAGGATGAGAAAAAAAAAGTTGCTTTTTTAATCATTTGATTTTGTAAAAACAGAAAAAGAGAGTTGTTTTCAAAGCTTAATGGTAACTATACCAGGACTAGAATAATGACATTTGAGTGATGTAAGAAACCGCTTCGAGCATGAACACATTGACAATAAATAAATAAATAAAATTGCAGTTTCTATCCTTTTCCATATTGTGAAGAAGCTGATATATTTCTGGAAGTTTCCCTTTCATCCAGTTCTGGAATTCTGCAGTCTCTAGAATGAGTTAACAGCTGTTAGAAGTACAGTTAACATGTAAAATGTAGGTGAACTAACTGATTAGCCACATCTCAGCGTTTAGTCTGCTTCTTGTAACTTGTGGTAGTGGCTTTGGACTGGATTGATCCATGGAGGAAATTCAACCTAACTCTAAGCCCATTCCTCCTAAACAGATTCCTCAGGAGTAGCTTGCATTCAGAGTCTAGTTTTAGGCACAAAATGGTTGTCCAACGCATGGAGAGCTTCTCTGACCAGCAGCCCTTAGCTGCTTTCTCCAGCTTAATGTCAGAGGCAGGGATATCTCTTAGGTTCTCTCTGGCCTGCAGGCTGCCATTTGAACCACAGTGAGACAGTCAAAGAAACAGAAACAACAGTGTGAAGTCCACAGACATGGCAGGTAGCCTTTACACAAAGCCAATTTGCCACCTTACGGTACAAGACAAGCAAATTCTGGAAATGGGTATTTCAAACTAAATACTCTAATACCTTTCAGAGGCTTAATGATACCTTGTAGTAAGATAAGCCTACTTTGTTATGGATGACCTGTGGGCTAGTTTTGATTCTGTTTCAAAAAGAAAAAGCTTTGATTTTCTTTTTCAATTATTTCTGACCAAAATCTAATCATTTGTTTTAAGTTTAAGTGAGAAGGTGGATTGTGGGAGACTATCTGAATGTTCTCTAATACTGAAATTCCTGGTGCTAACAAGCACAGCTTGCAGTGTGGAAAAGGTCAGGACATGCCTGAACAGGATGCTCACGATTTCCTCTTAAAAGATTGTGCAGAGCCCTGATTGTCATAAACTGCAGAATAAAACTACTTCTTGTAGAGCAACGTGGAGAAATGTGTAGAGAATATAAACTACCATATTCAGTTCAGCAAGTAAGGGGGAAATGCCAGCTCTTCGCATTTAGGAGAATCATGCACTTCAGTTTTAATTTATGATTCCCTTTTTTAGGAAACATTTGATTTCTGTCTCTGTAGAGAGCTTTTAACATTCACAAATGTGAAAGCTCAAGTAATCCAATGCTACAGTGCTTGTTAAAATAAACAACTGTGTATGACAAACATCTACAGTTGTTGTGAGCTGGCAATTCCTGGCATTCATATGTGGAACTTTGACCTCATAAAAAATAACTGATCTTCCACGTTTACACTTAAATGGACTAAGTCCTAAGCAGAAAGCTGTATTTGCATTTTTAAATATCTAGTTCCTGCGTACAGTCTAGCTTCAGCCCAAGTCTTACCAGCTTCAAAGACTTACTGTGCTAACACCAAGTAGTACTGGCTGGCAAGTAAGATGTTGTTAATAGTGATCCTGAATAGCAAACTTTCAGTTTTCCGAACAAGTCTTGTGTGTAAACACACTGCTGGATCTGATGAGAATGCTGCCCTGGGACTCTTGCTGATTCTCAGATAACTAAAGCATTTGTGTTCAGGCACCATCACTCACTTGTGGCAGTGTTACAGTTTGTAAATTGCTCTTTTAGTTTCTAAGTGGGAGTGCTTGTAAAGTCTGGTTATGCTTGGCATGAGTGTGGCAAAAGCTAGGATTCAACAAGTCAGTGGATTTTACTTTTTTTTCCCTGTTTCTAAAATAACTACTGCACAGCTTAAAAACACACAAAAACACCTGTCCCTATTTCTTCTTCCTAATTTTGAGGCACAGAATGCAACTAATGTAGTTAAGTAGGTTTGTGATTGTGGTTTAAATATCTCTGAATATAAACACAAACATGTTAATTTGATATGTATGGAGTTCACAGTGTTCTGATTGCTGTGTAATCAATTGTGCAGAATCAAATTACTGAGATTTCTGTGAGACACATCAGGTTGCTTAGCTGATATCACTGTCTTTTACAGTAGTAAGTCAGTAGCACATGAAAGGCCCTGAAAAGGTTGATTTTTATGAGTTTGGCTTAACTATTGCTATCCCTGATGCCACTTCTGTTCCTTTCTTTCACATTGTGTTGTATATCAGACTAAATCAACAGGGGGACTGTTATTCTTTCAGTTCACTTCCTTGCTGAGAAGTTGGTTGTGCTCCAGGTAGTTTTCATTGCTGTACAGATAGGAGCTAATGGTAACACATGCAATGATTCACATGCAAATAGCATGCATCTTGCTGCTGGACTTTACTCTAAGTCACTTTATTTTACTGCTGTAATACTGTTCAAAATGTAATGAAGTGGAGATTGACTGGAAATTTAGACTTCAGGAACCAAGGTACTTTTCCTTATGTTACCAAATGTGAGTCCAAGAAAATGAACAATTAATGTCCACATGATTTGGTATGTTGGAATGGAAAAATGCTGTCCAGAGAAGAAAAACCTTTCCTCCTGGAGGCTTAAAATTTTCTTGTGAGGGTGAGAAAGGCATACATTCCCTCAGTAGGCCAAGATCTTAAGTTTCTGTCTTTTTTAATGACTTGGTTTTCCAAAGTAGGTAATTATGTTTTTAAAATCGCCCTCAAAATTAAGATAAAACTCAATTCTCTTAATAAATGTAAATAATATGCCAAATTACTATTAAACCAGCTTGTAATGAATCCCTCACTAATTATATACAGTGTCTTTTATAAGTTGTGGTTTTACAGCCCACACAGCATGATCCATACTTCTAATGAGTGGTTGTCAGCCCCAAGCAGCAGAAGCATGTGGTTAGGCTGTGAATTGCCTAAGACTCTTCCACAATCTTCGCTGAACCTAAGCAGTCACTGAGCCCTTCCAGACACTGTGCTCCTGTTGCCCATTTGCTGCTGGGTCTAAATCAGCCTCTTTCTCCTAAGTGGAAATTTCTATTTAAATCATCATCGTAATAATGAAGGCAATAATAGTTTACTCTGTTACTTTGTAAGAATTTTGGAAAGGCAAAACAGAAGTACAGAGAAAGCTTTCCTTCAAGAGCCTTAGTGGGGTGGCAGAGTGGAAGAATTTTTATCAGGCTCCTGGAGTACAGGCTGGGGAAATGCTCTCTCCTCTATACAGCATACGCTACAAGTGTACTTTCAAGCATACTGTATTTAGGGGTGCAAAATTCAGTTTTTAGTATAAATCTTTAAAGTGGGAAAGATACTTCCTCCAGCTTTCCTTGCCATCATTTCTTCCTCAGAAACATACCACATTAAAAGCTCTGTCTATTTCAGTAGAGCAGGCTCATCCACCGTGGTGCTTTAGAAAGTATTTTCCTTAGCCTACACTGAAGCCAGGCAGGGACACTTATTCTACTAAAAGAAGAAACTTTTGTCATCTCCCTTTTTACTCCCTGGAAGAGGTTTCAAGAGTCAGTTCAAAGCCTCAGGAAACTGAGGCAGATGGACTTTGGAAACTGAGAAATAAACCACGTGGTTTTACTTTTCAGAAAACAGGATGGTATGTTATAGCTACTTACAGTTTTGTGTAATTACAAAAAGCAGTATTCTAAAGGTCATTGACTTGCAGGGCCAGATACACAGATAGTGTAAATCAGCACAAGCAGTAACTTCCGAGCAACATGATCTGTGTGCTGAGGAAATGTATGAGGAAGAGCATCCAATTTGTCTGTTCTTTATTACTACTTGTATATCTTGCATATTTCTTAATCTTTCATCAAATCTAATAACTTATGCATATTCATCATACTGAAATGGACCGTTTGTGATTACAAATACAGTATTCAAATATCATCAATACAGAAAAATAAATTACATTTCCTAAGATCCATTTAAAACCAAGGTTTCAGAACAGAATGCTTGATTTGTACCATGTTATATCATTCTCTTCTCCTGCACATTTAATGGATAAAATTTATCCCATGCCTCCTGCGCTGTCATTGTGTCAAAGGCCTTCATAAATGCTCCTTACTGGTTATTTTAATTAGAAAAAAGTACATTAAACCTTACTACTTGTTCTGCTGGAAAGCATCATTTGACAGGACAGTCTTCCGAACGAATACTACCTGGCCATCTATATGCATGCACGTATCACTCTGCATATTTTCTTTTGAACTTTTTAAATAATGTACTTTTCTACCTCCTCTCTATTTCCCCTCAGGGCTCACACTTGTTTCAATCGTCTGGACCTTCCCCCTTATCCATCATTCTCTATGCTATATGAAAAACTGTTGACAGCAGTTGAAGAGACAAGTACTTTTGGACTTGAGTGATGCGCAAACCACAGTGCCCAGCTCTTTGGACTTTTGTGGATCTGCCTTCTCAAAGAACGAATGAACGTTTGTATTGGATTTCCTAGAGGAAAATTGTTTTATGGTGCAATTCAAATAATGAGGTTCCATGAAAGAACTTATGAAGCAATTATAAAGCGTTATGGTAGTGGCAGAATTCTCTGCAGTGAATCTAGAGTGTGCCTGAAGTGCAGGGAAAAACAAGTCTTGCAATCCACACTTTTTCAGGTCGGCCAAACTTGTTACATTTTATTTTCTGAGCAAACAAGAAATGTGTGATCCCGTGTTGTGATCAACCTGACTACTGCAAAACTGACATGTACCTGAAAACTGGATTTCACCAGAGTTGCTGAATAGAAAATTCAAGTCAAAATGTGAAATCATTCAGGCCCCCACCTACTCAGTAAATTAGCAAAAAATCATACAATATACTTTTTTTTTTTTTTTTTTTTTTTCTTTAAGACTATTCATGAAGGTACATTACTTTATGCCATATGTTATAACAGCATATTCAGTACTTGCTATACCTAAGACTACAAATGCCTGCATGGTGTGCACCACAGAATTCAAGTTCCTGTGACAGAAGTGAATTGAAAGGAAAGTCAGTAAGAAAGGATGCAACAATAATGGCTTGCATTAAGGAGGTTTGTGGAAATGTGTTTGCCAGTGCTGTATATGACAAAAGATGAGCTGTTAAATGAACTTAATAACTTCATAAAATCAGACTGATTTTATGGTTTGTACTGCATGGAAACTATTTTAAGAAGAAACTAGCAATTTATCGCAGCATATCAGGAAAAAAAAATCCTAACACAGTGACTTCTGTTTATTTTTATAGGCTCATTGTATTACATTTCTTAGAGTGTACACAGGAAACAAACTAAAATGCTCTTTCTGTTTTTGTCACTTTCCATGCTTGAACAGACATTCTGCTAGTGTTTATTCTTTGAGCACTATCAAAGGAAAAAATAAAGCCTTTTTATTTTTATAAGAGTAAAAAACTCCCAAAAATATTTTGCACTGAATGTACCAAAGTTGATGGGACATTACGATCTGACTGACAGCAAACTGTATCACTATCAAGTATCTACAAAAACGCTTAGGAACCAGGCTTTCTTCACAGTGCCATGTCTATAGATATCAGGACTGTGCACATAAGTAATAATTTTATAATACTATATGTGGTATCATAATGTGCATTTATTTTAAATGCATTTGGATCATTTTTCATGCATTGGATAACTTAATGCAGTGGAGTTTAATACAGATATTTCATATGCTCCCCACAACTTTTTATTTGTACAGCACCATGAAACACTAGCTCATTTGGAAATCTATGAGTAACCTACTCTAAGGTGAGTCACTGGCCATAATGCCGCTGTTCATATCAATGAACTGCAATATGTAAAGTGTTCATTGTGTCTTGCCTTTTCACTGATAAATAGTTTTCTTATAAAATGTTATTTGAAAGAATTTTTATGGCATATCAAACATTGCATGGACAGATTTCCTCATGCTTAATTTTGCTGAAATACACAAGGCTTGCTTGCATCTATTTTTGGTACTTTCCTCTAGATGGTCTTGTGGAACGCGAATGCGGCTGAGCACTCGTTCTTGTGCAGCTGCTGCAACGCAGTGCGTCCACATGTTTTAAATTCCAGGAAGTTGCACGTGGATATTGGATGACAAGAACATCAATCTAGCTTTGCGCTAGTCTTCTTGGTAGCACTGAAGCACAGCACGCCCTGTTTCGTGGGAACAGTAGCCTCTGAAGTAAACTTAGCGTTCTCACTTTGGGGACTCTTGAAAGGGCATCTCAGGGAGGTATCCTGCTCGTTCCTGCGGGAGTGTTTTTCCTGTGGTGGTGAATGTCAGCGGAGGTGTTGTCAGCAAAGACTGCCGTTCCACCCTCCAAGTTGGAAGGCAGGTGCAGCTGTGGTGGTGGCTGCAAAACTGAGGAAACCCTCCAGGCTTCCTGGGAAAGTGTTACCTGTGCAAAGGAAACCCCACTTGCAAAATCAGAGTGAAAGCATCCTTTGATTTCAGGAATAATTGAGCTTCTGCATGACATCTGGGACTTTGTTACCTAAGTAATGTAGGTTTTCCTGCTCTACTTCTGGCTGGCATGAAGTAGCAAAGAAAAATCCAAACATCTCCCTATTTTTACAGATATATTTATCAGTCTTTGCTAAAATTGCACGTAACAGATGCTAATGCACACCTTTTTTCAGAACAAGGATGAGCGAGCAGTAGGCAAACTGACTTTTCATCAGGTCACTCCAGCATGGCTCATGTTTCCTATGATCCATTCACTGAGTAGCTAAAACTCAGGCACTCAAAACAGAGTGCAACTTTTGCTCGGTTGAAGGACTGCAGAATTTTGATTTTACACTCCTGTGTTATCTGTGGTCTAAAAAGGAGATTTCCCAGGTGGAAACTGTATCTACGATTTTTGAACCAGAAACTCTTTGGAATGAAAAGTTTAAATATTTGGCACAAAGTAAGTTTATACTAGTCTGCCTTTAAGTTATGCTTTTGTACAAATCAAGAAGAATAAATGAATTTGTCAGTTTTTATTTAAATATATTTACCGCACCTATTTGTTCTGTGTTTATGCATACATAAATAATTGAAATCAGTCACGATGATCCAGTATTCTGTAAAGATGTGATAGGATCAACAGCGGGTCAGCTGTCAAAAGAAATGGGGAATCCATGTAGCATTAAGATCCAGAGAGACTGAGAAGCTGCTTCTTGCTCCTTTGCAGCCAACATCACCTGGAAGACTCTCAAGAAATCCTGTTTGAAAGTGATGAAGAGTCAGCTGCCCAGATCCAGCTACCTGTTCTGCCCTGAGCACGTGGCTGGATCTCAGTGCAGTTGCTCTGAAGAGATAAGCAGGGAGGGTGTATAGAAAAGGTAGAAAAGGAAGCCTGACCTTTGTCAGCCCAGTATGTCTCCTGGCTATGGAGTGGAATATTCTCTCCTCAGTGTGGGAAGCCTTTCCCATTGAACGTGTCCCAGGTGATAGACAACTTTTGTGTCCTGCAGTTGCAATCAGCAACCAGAGTGCTTTAGCTTATGTCACGCTGTGGCAGGCACAAGGGGCCAGAGTAGAGAAAGATGAAGAAGCATTTCCAAAATCTCTGTACTTCCTCAGAGATTTTCCAGACAGTGCTAAGCAGCTTTCCACTTAGGAAGGAAAAAAGCTGGTCTTCAAGTGAAGTAGACAAAAGATTTCCTTCGGCTACCATGTGATGACAACTTGTACTAACTTCACCTACAGCATCTCCACCAGACAAAGCACCCGCAGCGTTGAAGTGAGGTGCCCATGTTTCCTGCTCTGCCAGGAGGCTGAGCCATGCACTGCTAGCCAAAAAGCAGCCACAACACTCCTAAATACACCGGGAAAGCTTGTCAACATTGACTTTATCCGATGTGGTGCCTACTGTAGCAAGCAGTTACCCATCCAAAAGCTGCAAGCCAGCATGCTTACTGTTAGCAGTGTTTTCACCCACAGCAGGTGAGAGATGGCTGCCTGTTACCTTTGTAACACCTTCAGCAGCACATCGCAGGTTATCTTGTGAAAGTAGTCTTTCAATCCAAAATAAAATCCTATTTAACACAATTCTAATCAAGAGCAAACCTTTTCCCCCACTCTCTACCTGCTGTTTTCCTTGGTATTCATCAAACATTTGCCCCTTTCCTTGCTTTTAAAAATAGTTTTTGTTGTCCATGTTGCGAACCTACCATAAAAAGGTGTTAATAATGCTTAGAGAGCATCTAGGATGAAATTTGTCTGCGTATGCAGGTGTGCTGGGCACACCATGAACTCCACATTAAAGCTGTTAACCTTACTGAATATATGTAATCTTTAGGGAAACTGAAAATCGAGGCAGCAGCATTCTGGCAGGACATCAGATGAAGTTTCTGGCATGAGATAAACTGGCAGTGGACTGGCAGTTTGCTCAGTTTCAAATTATAGGAAAGAAAGCAGTTTTGTGGTTTCCTATGTATTTTTAATCTTTTTTAAAAGTCAAAAAAAAAAAAAAAAAAAAAAAAAAAAGGCTTCCTTCTGAAGCACTGGTATCATCTGGTTGCTGACTCTAATCTCAGCAGTATTAATTGCAGATGTAAAGTTACTCCAGTGCTATCTGCAGAGGTTTCTGGAGATGTGTGCAAGCACCCTGTCTCTGGAGTGAAGGAATTCCTGTGCACAGAAGGGGAATCTCTGGCAGCTGTGTTTGAATCGACTGTGTAAGTTCATTTCCCATGGCATAAAGCAAGTTAATTCTTTTTAGTGATTGAAACTAACTTGTATTAAATTATACTAGCAGTTACATTTTCTTGCCTGATTTTAAGCGGAGGATGAATCTATTCCTGTTAGCACTAATGGGAATTGGGCAATAAGGATGGTCTCCAGTCATAGTTACAAACTTAACTGTAAGAGTGTTAATGTTAACCTTGCAGTATTAATGCTCGACCATCACTGCTATTTTCCCTTCTCATCCCTTCCTCCCTGGGCAAGCAAATTGAACTCTAAGCAAAATTTCAGAATAATTACTCAGACATAGCTTCTCAAACAGTAGCATTTTGGCTTTACTATGCAGTCTGAAACAGAACTGCTGAAGTATTAGGGGCTGATTAGCTCACCAATTGCAAGTAAAAAAAAAAACTTTACAACTTTATTAGCATAGTCACAGTGGCTGCTGTTGGACTAGTCTAATGTTTTACTTAAATATTTTACAATGAAAAAAGCATAAAGCATTGAATTTGAAATTCCTTGCTTTCAGGGAAAATAAATATATGTTAAGTAAGTAGTAGGGGGAGAGAACTTTATCGTAAATCCATTAAGGTTAAATGCCTTTTTATGACCCATTTTTGCTACTAATATGCAAAATTATAAAGCTGGCCATATAAACACACAGTTTTCACGGTGTGTGTGTTGGTTTACTCGTTGCATGTAGGCCATTAGCTTCACAGTGCTCCTGTTTGGCTTCAGACTGGTGCAAATGCAGCAGACATCTAATATTTCAAACATTCAGTGCTATGAAAAGTTTTTTATTAAAGCATTTCTAGTATTTTCTAAAATAGTTTTACTGGAAAGAAAAGTATTGTTCAGGCTGAAACTTCATTTAGGGCTCTACTTTACAGATTTTGCTCAGTGACCTTATGCCATAGGTATTGTAAGATAAACTCATGATTAATTTTAGAGTTCTGATTAAAATCAGTGACATACTGACACTTTTGTCACTGCTTAGAAAGACTACTGACTGTAGGTAAAAGGATGACAGTCAGGGACTCCTCTGAATGGCTACAACCCATGGTAGTATCTGTATGTATTCAGAATGCAATTACAATATTTCCTGAGGGCTATTGTGAAAGAATTACTGCGCTCATTAATCACCCCCTTCTAAATTGATAATTGGAATTTTAAACTTGATTCCTTTATGTACCAAGTGCAGTCAGATTACATTGCAAATGTAACCTGTACAAAACAAATATAATTGTAGATGCCTTCTGATGATTCTCCTAAACTCATGGTGAATGTGAAAGGAAGCCAAGCTGTTTCTTCCAATCCTAGATTCCTTTAAAACACTTCCAAATAATGAAAATTTTGGTATTTTTTGTTGTTTTTCCAGTTTGTGTTTGTTTGTTTCTAACTTCTAGAAAGTTCTCCTTTGGCCCCTACTAGAAAAGGCTCTGTCTGCCTTAGAGGGTTTTTACTAAGCACTCAGGAGTATATTGTTCCACTAGTTTAACATAGTTTTGTGCTGACATCCATATAATCAGTTTTTAAACATAGAGACCTACAAAACTCCATAGGACTCTGGTCTCCCTTATGCTGGGCTGCCTTCCAAAGGCTGGCCGTCCTCTCCTTTTTAATTGCACATAATCCTGCAATCACCTGGAGACAAATGCTGATGGCCTATATTGACTGTAACTATAGTATCGGAGTGAGATTGTGGTGGTATTTATTTTTTCCATCAAGAATTAAACTGGTCTCCTTTGCAATAAGAGCCTTCAGTACAAAGAGTCGATGGGATTGTAGTTCCTCTCACACTGTGAACAGCTGAAGAAAAAATATGTCTTAACCCAATAGTGCTAGATGTTTTCTGGAAACCAGGCATGTGATTAAGTATCCAAGGGTCAAATGTGCTTTGACTTCAGTTTTGCCAAGTTCATAGCAAGGCAGGGGATTTTTCCTGTGATATCTTCTGTTGACAGAATCGTCCAATTCTCGTAAGCTGCTTCAGGCTGTTGGCTGGCAGCACAAGCCCTCACAGGGACGCAGGTGAGCGTGGATCCAGAGGTCATGGCAGAGGGGGAATTGTTTTTGTAGTGAAGTCCGTGCCTTTCACGGATGGAGGGTTTGTCATACAGCCCTTCAACTGGTTTCTTCCAAAGGGTATTTTCACACCTCCATTGCCTGTTAGTTGCAGTACAAGCAGCTCCTCACATATTCTGTTGACTATTCAAAAGCTCTTGTGTTAAATCAGGAGAATTACAATTTTTTCATAGTTAAAAATATTCATCTAACAATAGAAATCTGGCCAATGAAAAAATACTTTGCTGAGACAGCATATTTGATGGTAATGCTGACTGTAGTCACATTCGAGCTGAAATTACTGTATGAATAAGCAAATAAATCTCTGACGCCTCATAAATAGTGCTAAGGAAGGAATGTAATTGTAGGTGCTGTAATGATAAGATACAGCACTTCTACAACATGTGAAATGGAGCCGTGGAACAGTGCTAGAGTGGTGACAAGACTGAAAGAGTAGGGACAGGAAAAGGACTGGGCTTGGAAATAGCTAGTGGGGCAGTGAGCTGTGCTGACCACTGGATGTACAAAAGGAGATACTTTTAGCTTGAAAATTAGGCTATGACAATGTACCAAGGAAAAATGACTATTTATCCTGAAATAGATTACTGTTACTACCATTGGAAGGCATGTTTTGGCTGATTATTTCAGGTTTTGAAAATCTAAAGCACACAATCTGAAAACCATTTTCTGTTTTTGTTTATTTCTTGTTTTACTTTTTATTATTTTTTTTTTAATTTGACTGCTCTCAGGAAAATGAAAGCTTCTAAATAAGGGTTGTGTCTGGAAGTCCTTTTTAACTGGTTTTACAAATAATTATTGTGTTTACTACCAGCTGCATTTGGCAAGAGAAATAGTATCTGTTAAAAAGTTAAATCATCACTACTTAAGAGGACTTTCATTTTAAATGTGATGGGCCAAACCCCCAACATTTAGCTGTGTGAAAACGTAGTGTTTTTTTGTTTGTTTGTTTGTTTGTTTGTTTTTTATGTTTGAGTTTTGTGTTAAGGTTGTGTATGAACTATGAATTTCCACAAAGAGTTTTTTGTCATTCTGGGATTGATGTGAAGTTTCTAAAGGTTATTTAAGATAATAAAACTATTCTCAATTATCTTGTTAGCTTTGGCCAAGCCGATGCAAGTCTTGAGTTCATTCACACTCTAGTGACATTGTCAGAAAAAGTATCAAGTAAGAGGACAGGAAGAATTTCAAGACCTGGTCCTCTACCTAAAAGCTGACCTGGTTCTTTACCTAAAAGCCAAGACGACTGGATATCCGAGTCTGGTATTAAAGTCAAAAGAAGAATTCCTTGCAAGTTTTCTTCTTCAGCGTGGTAACTGAGGTGGAAGAGTTTCATGTAAACTTAAGTCCTAAACTAGAAGACATTTAGTGTGTTGGACCACAATGGTTCAATAGTTCCATAGAGCAGGACATTTTCCTGCAACGAGTCTGCAACACTCAGGAGACTGCTGTTTATTATCAGCATTGCAGGGAGGAAGACAAATTATAATAATATGAAGTACGTATATCATCTTAGGAGGATACTTTTTCTTTGTACTCTGTTTTTCCTTGGAATGAAATAGCCTTGAGGGCATCCACAAATCCTGATCAGCAAGGCTGCTTTTTGTATAAGTGATTGAACATTTACACTCGTAAGGCTTGGTACAGTACGGAAGGGGAATACTTTGTAGAAAAGAAGGTCTTGAGGGATGTGGTGTAGAGTACTGGCTCCCCCAGGTCAGTCAGTATTCTTGCCCTTGCTAGGCTATGGTTTGGGTTATTGAGCATGTTTGAAAGCGCATATAGTTTTACAAGTTTTTGTAGTGGGGATGCAGGCATCCAGAATCTAACAGGTATATAGGTGCATCTCCCTCATTTTTGACAATTACTTGATATAATTTTATACCAAGTTATTTGTTTTTAAAGAATTTCAGGCACTGAGAATATAGAGTGCATATTTATTTCTAAGCTTTAAGTAGAACACGTGGTGTATTTTTTAATCCTTTCCATATGTTTCAGTTAAGTGTTCACAAGACTATATATCAAATACAATACCAAGTTTTTCTATCTTTCTACAAGCTGATTTGTTTCATCTGAATTTGGTATATGTCTTTCACAAAACACTAAATGGGGAAAATGTGCTTCAAGCATTAAGATGGTGTATGTCCTTTTCTCCGTTTACATTGCATCACATTTCACTTTTTTTCTTTGAGGCAGAGGGAGCAGATATGAAATGTGTTGAGTGTTTGACAGGCATTTTGTTGTGCCTGGCTTCAAGGATTGTACTGTAATGTTTGACTGCTCACACATTCACATAATTATCTACTCAGTTGAATACAGGACTGCTGTGTTGTATTTCCTGTTATTCAAAAACAATTGGGGAAAAGATTTTTCTGTGTATAATTTTATTTTCATACTGATCTCTATTTTGTTTAAGACCATGTTTCATCATGAAATCACTTAATTAAAATAAATCTTCTTACAAAATCCACTTTAGAAATCAATTATTTTATTGTGCCTCTGACTACGTCTTAACAGTGTTTAAATGAGTGCCTTTCACTTCTGTGTCATTTTGTGTCCTTTGCATCAGTTTAAGACTTGTGGAGAAACCACAGGATAGTCTTTCTTACATCACCTTTTCTAAGGGACTTCTGGTGGCCCAAGGAGTGTGGTGTGTTACGACTCATCATTTATAGCAGAAACAGTAAGGATTCTCCAACCATATGCAACAGAATTTGAACAAGAACATTTGAAACAAAGGCTATCATATAAATTCAACAAAGAAGCAGACTACAGTCAAGATGTTGGAGAGGCCCAGGCTGCACAAAAAACTCTGCTTTTGTCTGGAGTATCAGAATGAGCAGCAATGTGCTTTATGACAGTGGATTAACACAGAAAAACACTGTATTTTCATAGGGAAATATCTTTAGGGAAAAAGGTATTTTTCTGTCTTTCACAAAAGTCAGTGCCTTCCACTAAAGATTTCTTCTTACTTTGGGAACAGATTATACTAGCTAGTGAGCGATATCGGTCTTTATTCAGTACTTGGGTAAGAGTTCGCCCACCAAGGCGCAGGCCAAGTAGGCCTTTGTTCTTGATGGGCAAGTTGTCACTTCTCCTACGTTACAGTTTTTATGAACTCTTTTCAGAATCAAATATGCAAGTATATTTCTATTATTTTAAACTTTCCTAGACAGTAATTTTGCAGTATCTTGCTGCTAGTGGAAATGAAGTGCAAGCTAGCCTAAATCATTAATTGGGAGCTGCTGTGGGAGGAGGAAAGGCTTTGAGAACCTTTCTGCCCCAGCTCTCTGTTGTACTTCTCAATTCTAGGTTCATAATACAGTTCATCGATACCTGATGCCATGTATCAAACAGTTGCACATTTTTCTCTCAGTGTGAAGAATGGTGCTTGTATAGATCTCGTGCCATGTGACACTGAGGCAATTCTGCTAAGCATTGGTGAAATACAGAGACTTTGCCTTTTGGTACTCATTTCCTATGTGCAAATGTGGTGGCATTCTTGCAGAGATTTTGATACGGAAAATCTGTAAATGACCTGTATTGAATACAGTCATGATAATCCTTATTGATTGGCGAATGTTTGTTTTCAATGGTTGGGTCATTTCCAGAACTGACCACTGTAGATATAGCAGGAGATAGTGTGCTGATTCTGTGGGGCCTGTTGCAAAATGTCCTTCTGTGGTTTGAGTATTTCATGTTTTAGTTGGGTATTTGGGATCAGTGAAGTTGCTTCAGCAAGTGGTGCTCTTGTAGATGTTTGGGATGTAGATAATCTCTATAGGGTAGTGGGTTTTGTTGTATGGTTTGGTTGGTTTTGGTTTTGATTATTTTATCCTCACAGAGAGAAACACCATTCACTGTCAGTTAACTACAGGAGTACCACTCCTAAGACAGGCAGCTTTATGCTATAATCTGAGAGGCATAGAATCAGCACATTTTTTGGCTTGCCTGCCCTATGTGGTGTTCTGGCGTGCCAGCTCCATGCTCTTCTGCCAAGCAAACAACCACGGGTACTTCGCACAGCAAAAATCACCCACTCTGCAGGCAGATTTGCTGCTGATGCTTGAAGGTTGCAAGTAGCAGAGGGAACATGTAGAAGACATGGATCTTTTCCCATGACTTTTGAATTTCAGGACACTGAAAGTGCTCAGGTAAGGTTTCACATGTTGTTGCTTTACTTAAGCATGTACTGCCCTGTGGAATGGCTTGATTATTAAATTAATCTTTTGCCTCGTGGTTTTTGAGGCCTTTCTTGTGCCACAGATTAGGGTATTACCTTGTTGATGTCTTGTTAAAGAAGCTATTACAAACAAGTTAGAGAAGAAGGCTCAGACATTCACAGCTTCCATCTATGTGACTCTTAATGTTGTCCACCTGTCTTCCAACCCAGAAAAAAGTTACTTGCTGAAGAGGGTAGCTTGCTGTCTGTTTGCTCCAAGTTAGGTTGGACATGACAGGTCTGAGTTGAAATCAGCACTTCTTGAGGGAACCAGGCTTTTTCCCAACAGTTAGTTTCCTAAATGACCTATGGCTCTGAACTACATAAGCTGTATGTCATTGTCCTTACCAAATGAAATATGGACCAAGAGAAGTTCTTTCCATTAATGTCTCTAAAGACTTTAAAAAGCCAACTTCATAATGGATAGATAATTAAGGAATGCAAAAGAAAATGTGTTAAGAATGGGAATCATGAAGCTAATACATTTGGGATAATTAAAAAATATCAATTAATGACCAGATGCACGCATTAGTGATAAGTATAGCTCATGAACCTGTGCTGCTTAGCCTTCACCTTACCATTCCCCCTTCTCCACCCTTTGTCATTCGCTGTGGTATTGTATCTAATTAAAATTCCAAAGTCCTCAGGGTGGAGTCCTGCTAATTATACCCTTGTCTAAGTGCCACACATTTCTATGACATTATATAAACACATAACTAAGACTACAATAACATGCCCCTATCACAAAGTGTTTTTAGTATGTATTTGGTTTTCAGGACTTAAGGGGAGAGTAGAGCAGTTCCTGGCCTTGCAAGGATTGGTAGCGACACACAAACAGCTAAGGAGACAAACAAAAGCACTGTCATTTACTTTTTGGCACCAAGTGCTATAATAACCTAAAGCATCTTCATTGCAGTCAGAATTTAATTTTACTCTTGTGGATCAGTCGGTATGTTCAGAATGCTGCTTTTCATACCACACAAAGAATGCTTCTCAACAGAACCGATCTTTTCTATGTGTATTTTTATTCTATTTGGCAAATCTACTTGAAACCGTGTTAAAATGAACAAAAGGGTATGGTTTGGAACTTTGCAGGGATGGTAGAGCTCTGTAGGACAGAAAAAAGATACTAGACTTCTTTGTCAAAAACTTCCATAGTGCAAAATGCTAGTAACTTAGATGGAAGCTCAAGTGAGCAGGAGTTACGCTAGGGCTGCTCAAGTGAACTGCTAGTTAAGCAGCTCTTGCTCTCTGTAGATAAACCTTCTTGTTTCAGCTGTGTGGTATAACATATTCCAAAGTCTTAAAAAATGCTTTCAGTTTTCCCAAATTATGTGTCTCATCTTTATTTACGTTACTTCAGTGTGAATCTAGCCGTCGCTGTGACAGCATGACCTGGGCACAGTCCGCTCCAAGCACACGGCGATTACCCGTGGTTCTGGTGGTCACAGCATAAACAGTATTAATCCAGTAGCTCTGATGGTGCACCGCTAAAATTAAATTCATAGCTCAAAAATTCTTATGCTCCAGTACTATTACTGCCTTCACGGCAGATTTATTATAAAGCGGATGTCTGCACGTTTCTGGGGCGGCTGCTTGGATTGCTTCTCCGAGGAAAGCGATTTGACAAGCCAGTGCCAGCTATTTCAGAGCTCTAACTGCAGTTTATTTCTGAAGCGCGTTTAGGGCTACTTTTTGTGCTCAGACCGGGCCTTTGAAGCCCCGAGTTAACGCGGTTTAGCTCCTCCCCAGCGTCCCCCCGCTGCCAGGGGGGCCGAGCCGCTCCTGTGAGGGCTGAGTCCGCCTCAGCCCGGCCGCCTCAGCGGCGCGAGGGCAGCCGGGCGGGGGGCGCCTGACCAATCGCCGCAGAGACGGCCGGCTCCGGCGGGCTCGGATTGGCTGCCCGCCGCCGCGAGTGGGCGGGGCGAGCGGGCGGCGCCGGGGCCGCCAGCTCTGCCGGGCTGCGCTTTTCAAACGCCGGCCGGGCGGGCGCGGCGGTTGGCGGGGGCGCGCGGCGCGGGGGTGGCCGCCGGCCTGTGAGGGGCTCGCCGGGCGTGAGGTGAGGTGAGGTGAGGTGAGGTGAGGGGGGGGTGGGATGGGGGCGAGCGGGGCGCCGGCCCGCGTCCGCCTCAGGCCACGGGGGTGCCACAGGGCGGCGAGCCCGGGGCCCGGCCGTGTTGCGCTGAGGGGAGCGAGGGCCGGGCGGTGACACGTAGCGCCCCGCCGCCCACCTGCAGCCGCCTGCTCCGGGGGTCTTGCGCCTCGCGGCCGCCTTCCTGCCTCCAGCCGCGGCTGCCGAGGGGTCTGGTGCGCTGCATCGGTAGTGCCGGTGTGGCTTTTGGTTTGTCGGAGCTAAGGGGGGTTTAAAAAGTCGGGTCGCGGTGCCTCGTTGTGGGTTGCTGCCGGTTGCGGATGTGCTCTTCGGTTTTCTCCGTGACGCCAAGCTGAGGAGAGATGCGACTTCTTACCGGAGAAACAAAGCTAATTCAGCATAAGGCAAAAGTTCACCTTGATCATAAAACTGTGAGAGTAACAACATGATGAAACCTTGCTTATTAGATGTAATAACAGCAAGCTCCTAATCAGTTTGTTCGCATATAATAGAAATGTTTGAGCTCAAGTCCTGCAGTAGCAAGGTAACTTTAGCTGTTGATCAGTATTTAGTGAGTACACCTCAAAGGAGAGTGTTACAAAATTTCAACCCCCTGAATCGGTAGATTAAATGATAAACTGCCCTAGAACTGGGGAGAAAGAAATGTGTGTTTGCTCCAAAAAGCTGATTCAAAGACATGCGTGTTAGACTGTATTGTGACCCCTCAATAAATTCTTAAATCATGCTTATCAAATTCGACTTAAAAATATTTTTGAACGGTGTAGGTCCCTGTCCCCTGCTAAAGCATGAATCATGGTTTAAATCCAAAATAGTTCCAATGTGAATAATCATGTTCCAAGAACTGTGGATTTGAGCACTGTTAGATGGGAGCTGGAGTGCATTTGAAACATTATTAGTTCGAGTGCTCCCCCAGAAGTTTTTGATAGTACACTGCTTTCATCTGAAAACTGAAAGGTTTTTTAATGTTTGTTAACTGTATCTGCACTGTAATGTGCCTCTTTTTTTTCTTTTTTTTTTTTTTTCTTTAATAACAAAGGAAACCTCTTTACCTTGAAATAAACTGTCAATTAGGAATGCTGTTATCCTTCAGTATCCTTCTTCTGCTTTGCTCTTACGGCACACCTGAAGAGATGCTTCAGGCCTGTAAATGTGAATGCCAAAATCCAATATTTTTAGCTTATTATCAACTTGCTTTTTTCTTGTCAGTAGTAGAACTAATGTGGTAGTTGTATTTTCATAATGTGCCGTTCTTCTGTTTTATTAAGGTAACTTACTTGTGATTACTACATCATTTGGTTCTGAATTATCAGAATTTGCGTGAAAGGTGACCCTTCATCATGATTTCTGACAATTAATCTGGTGTGAAAATAAAATTAGCTATGTGTAAGGTTTAATAAAAAGTCTGAAGCTTTCCACCAGAAGAAAACTTATTTTTCTTGTGCTAAACTACTCCTGCTGTGCTGTAGACAGCAAATAGGATAGAGTTTTGGTTAAGGCAGTCAGAGATGCCAGTGGAAGCTTCAGGGAACTGCTGGAACTTAGCAGGAATCCAAAATAGTTAAAGCTTGTTTTCATAAAGCTACAAAAAAAGTATAAATCATGAATAGTTTAAATAGTTACTAATATTCTTATTAGAATTTATGGTTATCTCTAATATTTTATGGATCTGCTTGGGGGGGGGAGGAAAATTTTGTCTCAAATGTTAAAAGGGCTTTTTTTTAAAGTTTATCTTTGAATTAATGTTCTTAGCATCACTTGATTCTCTTGACTAATATTTCCTTATGGTTTTATATTTAGAGTGATTAAATGTGTAGTATTCTGGTCACTATTAAACTTCAGATCATTGTATTCTGATAGACCTAAGCCCCAATATCTACTTGCTTGCACTGTTATTGTGGGATTTCCATAACTTAATTATTTTGCTTTAACAGGTGACTGGTAGGGGAGAGAGACCTGTTCCTAACCATGTCCAGGAGAAAGCTGGAGAACAAGAGCCTTTCCGGCTTGTTAGCCATGTCTCTGCAGACACAAATCAGGACGGATAATTTCTACAACTTTTACATGCTGGAGTCAAAAGAGCTGGGAAGGTAAGGCTGTTCCTATTTATTTTATTTTAGTAACAGGAATTTCTGCTGTAGGAAAATTCTTTGTGCAATGATAAAAGTTTGCCAGAAAGAAAGCCTATGGTTGTAGATAGGGAATAAATTATGCACCCACCTTCCCCTTCTTTTTCCCCTTCTTTTCAGTGCCTGATAGGTTCTTTAGGGAGCAGGAAAAGGTTTCTTTCCTTTCCCCTGTCCAGTGCCGCGCCACATTACGGGGATATAAACTCAAGAAGAGATAACATAAGGTAATACTGCAAGCCAAAAATGGGAATTCTGAGTTGGTGTTTCTGGCTGTTTGTCTGAGTATTGTTTTTTTTAATCCAGAAAACCAAGACCTTCTTTCTTTCCCCTTTATGGCCAGGTTGCTAACTGGCTGCTGTTTGAGAGTAGCTTTGTAGTCTGTTTCCATTGTTCGTGTTTGCAGTAGTAAAATAGTAAATGAAACTAAAACCTTGGTATTTGTGATTCTGTTACAGACATCTGAGTTAATGCTTATTTAAAATCAGCGGGTTAATTCATACCTTGAAAATATTCAGGGAATTGGTTATAAAGGCCTGCAAACATGGAAGCATGGTCATACTTCCAACTTCCTTGAATGAAAGTGGCACGGGTCAGTTTTAACTAAGGCATTCCTGGGCCACATAGTGATCCTCTGTACCTCCAACTTGGGCACGTGGAAGAGCCTCTTAGCTGAGACTTTGTAACTGCTTTCACCTTTATTGTTTTATTGTGTTTGTTTTTTGTTTTTTTCTTGCATGTGCTTTATCTGGTACTCTTTTATAATAAAAGTAGACCTTGCAGCCCTTAACCTTCCTTTATGCTTACCACTTTGTGAGCACCCGTTTTGAATTTCAGGCTCTATAGAAGCAGTTATATGCACTATCCCCTAAAACTCCAGTATTCTTAAAATCATGCATTTTCAGATCATGCATATCTGTGAGACAATGTCTAAAGCAAACAAAAGCAGTTTTTTCATGGATTCCCAAACTCAGTCTTTGATACTTCCTGTACATGCAAAAACAGACATAATAAAATTAGTGCCAAAATGCAAAGCAACAGAAGCAGGGTAGTATCTTTTCAAACAAATTTTCTTTTTCTGGCTTAACAGTTTGTGTGCGCCCTTTCTTTTAATATCTTTAAAGTGTTTGCAACACTTCCTGTGTGTAAAATCCACCTTTCTATGTAGCTTCTGTAAAATATGTAATGTGCTTTTGTTTTCACTTGTAATTTTCTTTTCCTTTTCAGGCTACTTAGTAAATGGTTCTTTTGTTCTTCTCTGCTTAAGTCTTCCAAGTCCCATTTCTTCCTCCCACACCCTTATCTTGTAGGTCCTTTGGTATTTAAGGCATCGACTCATGAAGCAGGCAGGTTCTGTTTGGTGGGTTATAGTAGCTCTGTCCCCGGAGTGGATGGCTTGGCTTCTTTTGAAGTAGTTGAATTTCTGTGGTTTGTAACATGAGATATGAAAATAACCTGAAATTCATTTTATCTTGCAAAACTGGGCTGTTTAGTGCTGTGTTCAAGCATTTGCTTTGCAGGCAACAGGGAGGGGGAACCACTGTGCTCGCTTCAGTGCAGTGCTTCAGATCTTCTTTTTTTTCTTATTTCTGGGGAAATTCCACTACCTAAACAATTTTGTGAAGAGAACTCGGCTAGACTTGTTTCTTCAAGCTACAGCTGTTCTGCTAAGATGAGGTACTACCTCATATGAGAGTTTCCGAGTTTCAACGATTCTTTTTTTTTATTGCTCATTTGGGAGATAGCTGTTGTCAAGACTCACCATATTTCAAGACACTGAGTAATACAGCAACTTCATAACTTCAACCAGAATGTTGATTTCTATGCAGTTTCCATAAATTCTTATACTAGCGAAAATACAGTTTCGGAGATGTGTATGTATATTAGGTTATCTGCAGATGCTTTTATAAGTGTAGTTTTATTTTTCCAAGTACTTATTGATCAGGAAAAAAAAAGGAGGGGGGTACTTGAATGAGTTGTTTATATACCTATATATCCTGCCTTTAAGCAAGCTTATCCCATGTGCTGGGGCATGGCAACAAAGTCTGGTCATACGAAGTCCAGGAGTAAAGTAAGGGTTGAAGATGATGCCAGCTGAAAATGGTTTGAGGTAAAGGACACGGAATCGGTGATGAAATAGCTGAGATCTGTACAGATTGAAGCAGAGATGAGAGTCCAAGCAAGGCAAAGCAATCATAGAATCCATTCACAAAGGAAAGATTAACAGCCAGTAGAAAAAGAAGTTGTATTGAAGAGGGAGTCCTATGGCAAACTCAATGCTTTAATGAAAAATGTTTCTGTATGCTAAAGATAAATACTAATAATATTTACCAGACTCTAAGAATTTGTTTTTAAGACACTGTGTGTTTTTTGGTTGATGCTTCTTAAAAAGATGTAGTTGATTTTTAGCCCCATTCTCTCACTTTTAAACTTTACATGTTTATACGATATGGTAGTGTGCCAGTTATTAACAAGCAGAAATTCTTACATCCATAGCTTTTATGGGGATATCACTGACCCCTCAAAGTTGATGTACCCACAGCTGGTAGAAGGAAGATGTTTAAAAACTATCAGGGAAGGTCTTCCTATTCTCATGAAATTCAGCCAGTTTCTCTTTTTTAATTTTAGAGAAACTCTTGTGGTCGATGGGGTAATGCAATGTTAAAACAAGAATGTAAGCTGTGGGGGAGTATCTTCAAACTTCAGTATATTACGAAATTGAGCTCAATAACTTCAAATGCTCTGCAATAATAAGCTGGTTTGATGGTTGGGAAAGTACTTGGCTGTTTCATGCTTACAAATAGTTGCTGAAATGAAGAGTGTGCATGTATCAGTTTGTAAATAACTTTCACACCTTTTTTTTGTTTGTTTGTTTTGTACTCTTGGCTTTCTGAGTTTACTGGTTTAAATAAAGACAAATCTAATTGGTTTAGAATTAAATGATGACAGAGAAGCTGTTTTGTTGAATTCATTTTTAAATATGTGATAACAGTATAAGTAAAGGTCAGCGTTGCATGTTTTATGATTCAGTCTGATGTGTACAAACTATTTAACATGGTTATTTACCAGTGAAAGTCAGTTTCATCATGAAAGATACTAGTACCTTTTTTTTTTTTTTTTTAAGTCTAGACTTTTTTTCTAAAAATACACCTAAATGTGCCTTTAATTTTAGATATGTCACTTTTAAGCGTTGTTCTGTGGTTGTTGTTGTTTTTTTGTTTGTTTGTTTGTTTGTTTTTTCACCAGAAGAAAGGCTAAGCCTGCAGGACAGTGTAGTCTTCCCTACTGAAGAAGCTGGAATAGTTGAAAAAGTGGATGTCATATAGCTAGTACTGAGCCTCTTCATCAAGTTTGTTCTTAGTGTGCTGTGGTAACAACAACAAAAATACACATGGAAAGGCACTGTTTGCTCAAAGTCATAAGAGTAGGTCTCTTCTTTTGCAAACAGTTTTATAACTGTTTTTAGAACACTACACGATTTCTTTTAGCCCTTCAAGTGTTGTGGGTTTTTTTGTTATGTTTAAATAATGTTTCTGGTATAACTTGAAAACACTTTGCAAGTATGCAACTAGGCATTTCTGGGAATGCAAAACTTGTGATTATAAAGCTGTTTTTTTTAGGATTTGATAACTTGGCTTAAAAACTGCATTTTTTCCCCTAATTTTTTTAAAAGGTCAGCTTGGTGTTTCAACTACACTATGTGGTTTTCTTTTAAAAACATATCTTTTCCAAAATACATTTTTGTTTCCATACCTAAACAGTTGGCTAGGAAATAAAGCAGCACACTTGTAATTGAAAAAGGGAATGCTAAGTAGCGGGTGTTTTTCTGTTGTTTCTAAGCTTAGTGCAGTAATCTGAATTTTCAGCAGTACTGCATGGTTTGTGAAGGGAGATTCTTTTTTATGCCTCTAAAATTTTCTTCGCTGAAGCGCTTTGCCTGTCCCTAGCTTGGATTTATGCTCCCCCTCCTTGTTCTTTCTCTAATTTTCACAGTCTTGTTTTACTCTATCCTCTAGGTGCTATGTTCTGTTATTGGTGTTTTTTTAACTGTATCCCGTGGATACTACAGGGTGGTTGGGTGTGTGTGTGTATTTTGTTTGTTTACTTGCCTTTTAAACAATATTGGCAACCTGAACAAAGCCCTGGGCAAGTCTAATATGATCTCCTTGCTCACCCTGACTTGAGCTGAAGGTCGGGCTAGAAACCTCCAGACCTCTTTTCAAACCTGAGTTGTTACATGTTTCTGTGATCCTACAGTGAGAATGTCCATGTAGGCAAATAGCCTGATTTAACACCTAGCTGCTGTGTGTAAGAGGAATAGTACTGGGTCTCACTAATGCTTCACGGTGCTCTCTTACACTGGCCAAAAAAGTGTACAGTCAGTAGTATAAGAACAGGCCAAACATAACATTCTCCTGATACTTTTTTTTTTTTTTTTAAAGTTTCCATGCTTTTGATTGTAATGCCAGTCTAATTACTTTTTATGTCTTCAGTCCTAATGTTTTCCCTTTTATTTTGCAGAGGAAGATGTGCTGTCGTTAGAAAATGCATAGCTAAATCCACAGGCCAAGAATATGCAGCTAAATTTTTAAAGAAAAGAAGAAGAGGTCAAGACTGCAAAGCAGAGATTCTCCATGAAATTGCTGTGCTTGAATTAATGAAATCTAATCCTCGCATAGTTAATCTCCATGAAGTCTATGAAACGGCAAATGAGATCATCCTAGTGTTGGAATAGTAAGTATGCCTTCGTCAGATGTCCCACATTGCTAGTTACAAATTTATCAATATATTTTTTGCATGAGTTGTCTGAACACTCAGAAGACTCACAGCAAGTACACTGTATGCATTATGCTAATATTTCATTATGTTTTTTTGTTGACTTTATTGAGCTCTATGGGCTTTCTTTGGTATTTTTATGTGAATTCAAGAGTTGAATCCATTGCTGTAATTTAAACCTTTGAATTTGTACATGTATTTTGTTACATCCGTAGCTAATTGGTTATGTCAAACAATGTAGAACAGAGGCATAAAACAAAATACACTAAAACCAATACTAGTTCTGTACTCAAAATTTAAAATGTGGACTGATAAAGGCATTTTTAAGGGACTGCTATCAAAATACATATATATAGATATTTTCTCTTCCTCGCTGCATAACTCAGTTCCGTAAACACTTTGAATCTTGATTTCAAATTGAAATAGTTCTGGTGCCTGTAAATACTGTCTCACTCAGTAGGATAATTTTAATTAAAACTTTACCATTTAATTTGCGCAATTCATTTCTTGTGTTAGTTGGATTAAAAAATATATATATCCTTTGATCAATTTTCAGATCAGGCTAATATAAAACCTGAACACATATGCTAGGGTTTGTTTTAATTGTTGTTTTTTTTTCTTAAAGAATCTCTCATGTCGAGCTGACCAGAGAGAATCCCATAGAAGGTGCATAATGCTTTGATGCAACCTAAAACATACAAAAGCAAGCAAACAATACTTGCTGATAGCAAGTACATAGATTTCAGAGAAGCCGGGCAATTCCTCCTCTAAAAAATCCTCTAAAAAGTGCAGTTACTACGTGATACTTCTTGATGATTGAAATTTGCAATTCGTTTGCAGATTTTGAACTTCTAAAGTTAGTGTTTTTCTTGCTTTAAAACTGTTTAGCTTCCGTAGCTGTTTCCTCCAAAATTCACATCTTTTATTAGATGCCCTTGTGGCTGCTCATAATCTCTGAAAACTAGTCTTCTAATGTGGGAATTAGTTTGAATTTGAATTATTCATCATATTTGATGTATGTGTAAATGTTCAGAGTGTAAGAAACGAAAATGCTGTTGGTAAAATGAGCTCAGCAAGGCTTTCTCTAAGTAGAATTTAAGTTTTGCGTATAAAGTATTTGAAGAAATGGTGATCTGCACACGCTGTGATAAATTCCTTTTAATTTTTCAAATTTAGCTAGATTATTTTCAAAGAAGAAAAGAGAAATGCCTTTTTTCTTCAAACTAAATGATCCCTAACACATTATTTGAGAGAGGCCTGAAATAGTAATATAGAAGTAAAGACAAAGTCCAGATGACGAGTTTTGAACTTATTATCAATAACGAGTTCCCATAAAGGCTGTACTGATTTTCCTAGCTCAGCCAACTCTGTCTCGCATATTAGAGCCCTGTCACGGAACAACTTCCTTGTACTACGGTGGTGTTAATCCTAATGGTCTGCTTTGTAGTAGTGTTCAGAAGACTTGTAGTAAATGTTCCTAGTGCTGTTGGAATAAGCAGAGGGCTGATTATACTTCTAAATTGTCCTTCTGTAGCAGAATAGATATATTCTCATTATTTTTAGAACTCTGCAGTCCCTTCCTCATAGAGTAGTTAATAAGCATTTCCCATTTTACTGTATTTTTCCTGCTGCATACGGTCCTTACTAATGTTGGATTGTATTGATAGGGTTATTTGGAAGATGCAAGAATCGGATTGTGTAAGTGCACATTTTCTGAATAAAGAGAAACGAATTCAATTAATGCTCTTAATAAGGCAAAGCATCTTCACTGCTTTGTTTTGTTCTCAGCAGCCTTCCTGATGATACTGAGGGTATGTTGGCTTTTTTGGCCTGCTGCTGCACAGCAGTAGAGTTACTTCAAAGAACTCGGTCAAAACTTCCTGAGCTGTACCTTTCAGTTCAAAGTTTGGCATTATGTAGTATTGCATTATGTTATTTTTCTGAAGATACCTTACATTTGTGTATGCTATAGCTCATCTGGTACTCTTTTACTCACTTTCTCAGTTGGTGGCTCTCAGCCGAACTCATTTGCTTAATGACTTCCCTGAACTGGGGAGCCAGAAAGAGGATGTTGTGTTCTAACTGTGGTCTGCAGTAGAGTCAGTAGGTAAAGTCACTTGCGTCAACCTACTTGCTCTGCTTCTGGTATTACAGGACAAGGTGCTGTTGGCCTTTGCTCGCATTCGGCTTGCTGTCTTTAATGTCCCCCAAATCATTTTCAGCAGAACTGTTCAGCTCTTTACCCATCTGGCCCACCTGTCCAGACCATAATGTTGTAACTTGGGTACAAGAATACTATGGGAGACAGTGCTGAAATCTTTGCTAAATTTGAAATCTCATAGCTACATTTTGTCATAAAGGCAGTGAGGTGTTATTGACACCTCCCATAGCTTCAGCAGGTTAGTAACTGTTTATCCACATTGTCCATTATCTTATCTCTTTATAGGCTATTATATTGCTAATGATGGAATTCAGGCTTACTGAGCTGTAGTTTTGAGGTAACCCTTTATTCTTGAGAGAGAAACTTCAGGCGGTTAGAGCAGGCTGAACAATGATTTCATACCCGGCTTGAAAGGAAACAGCTGACACTGTGGCAACATGTAGAGTGCAACTAAGAAACCACATTCAAGATGATTACCCAAGGTTATTTCCATGTTTCTTTTATGCTTTAGTAATGGTAGGGTTCTGTAAGTAAACAACAGCCTTCTTTGAGGAAGGCATGTTGAGATGCTGTGTAAAATAAATAAACGCATGTAATGAAGCTTGTCAATCTCATACTTGTTGCTAGTGTGGAAATGGTAACTATCACAGTGACAGAGCTAAGTCCTTGTATTTCAGCATATTCTATATCTACAAGAGTTTGTGAACATACTGCTCACCAGCTGACCAGGCAGCTGTGTATTGCAGTGTGCTAGATTTTATTCCTTGTAGCTCTCTGACAGAACTGATTTCTAGTCTTCTAGTTACTAGTTACTGGTCTTCTAGTACCTATGGTAGCAAGTAGGCAGTTTCTTCTCATTCCAGAGATATTCTTCAGCAACTCTGTCTGTTCTGTTCATTGCATTGTGGTTTGTACCAGTGTTGGACTTTTCAGTCCCCAAATCAGAGAATAGGAATACTGGTTGGTTTTATTGCTTCAAGTTATTTATGGAACCAATTGAAAAATTTTAAGGTTTAACTTGTAAAGGTGTCTTCTATTAGGGAATGGTGATAGAACTGATCACCCTCAAGGCATCTTCAGGCTCACTGACAAGATAGCAGGCTTGAATTTTCCAAGGAATTATGAGGAATTTAGCCACAACATTCAATTTTACCCTCTGAACTATTGTTGCCAGCTATGAGGAAAGAAAAAGCATCACCAGGTCTTATTTTTTCCCCTTTTCTAAGTGTTTACATAACTTGTTTTGGGATTAATATGTTCAAAGAAGAAGAAAAAATATTCTCAGACTCTAGGATGAATATTTAGTAAATAGCTACTGATAAATGAATATATATTTAATTATATAAATAGATACTATATATAAAACTTCATAACCAAGCTTAAATTTTCAAATTTAACATATTAGTGTTCCTGAATGTGTTTCAGTGCTGCTGGAGGAGAAATCTTTAACTTATGTGTCCCAGATCTGGATGACAGAATTGGTGAAAGTGATATAATAAGACTTATAAGGCAAATACTTGAAGGACTTTGCTGCTTGCATGAAAACAATATTGTTCATCTTGATTTAAAGGTGAGGCTGCATCAGACTTTCTTTTTCTTTTTTTTTTTTTTTTTTTTTAAGTACGCAGTCTTCAGTTTGATACTGATAATCAAAATCATTTGCTGAATACATAGCAAAGATGAGAAAACCCAGTATACTAGAGATTAAATACTTTTTTAAAAAATAAAATTCAGTAACCTAAATAAAATTGAGTAATATAAACTGAGATGTCATTTGGTATATTATGGCTTTTTTTTTTTTTTTAAATATTATATTTTATGAATTGAGAATTAAATGTTTTCTATTCTAGCCTCAAAATATTTTGCTGAGCAGCATCAATCCTCTTGGTGATGTGAAAATTGTAGATTTTGGCATGTCTCGGAAGATTGAGAGTACTAGTGAACTGCGGCAAATCATGGGAACAACAGAATACCTAGGTAAGGAAGAGTCGCTTCACTGTTTCTGATGGGTGGTTTTGAAGAAAATGCTGATGTAATATGCTTATCAACTTATCAGTTGTTGCTGGAGAGCAAACAGGACAAGTCAACATGTTGTTTTGAGATGCTCTTTTTTTTTTTTAGAGAAGTTAACAAATACTTGCACGCAAAACAAATTTATATTATAAAGGGCACCGTATTTTGTGCTGCATAGTATTCAACCTGTTGCTGCAGACTATAAAGCTATCAGGAATTTTTGGAAATTAAATCCTTGGTATTAGAGTAGAAATACAACATTAGCATTCACTCACAAAGACCTGTTCTATGAATTCGGAGTGTTGTCATCTGTATGATGATATAATGAAATCAAAATATTCCTGGGAAAGTGAAAAATCTCCTTTAACACTTGGCCTTCTGAGGGACAGGTGTCCTTAAAAAAATTGCCTACACTTGTGGTTTTTAAGAGTACTTGAATCTGTGGTGAATAGTATCTTATCCAACATATGCTTACTGCTACTGGCCCTAAAATTGGCTTGGTCACCTGGCTTTGCAGTGTTAATATGCTGGAGGCTTTATGCATTCCCTATAATAAGCTGTGTGCCTGAAAATCTATAAGCAAAATCTTTTAGGTGCATACATCTGATTTGGAAATATTTTGGGACTGGGACAGAATAGGCTCAAACCAATATGATGCCATTTCAGTCTGAACCAGTTATATTTCAGTGTCTGAATAACTGGAATAGCCTTTTTTTCCACCCTTTGAAAAAATAAAGTTGAAAACCACATGCTTAATCTCTTAATAATGATTACCAAAAGCTGTCAGAAATGTACCGTATGATTCAAGTTCTCTTGGATAATGTGCCTGTTAAATTGTCTTTTTTTTTTCTTTCTCATCCCTTTCTGTAGCTCCAGAAATCTTAAACTACGATCCTATTACCACAGCTACAGATATGTGGTAGGTTGTATTTGTTAATTCATTTCATTGGGGTAGGCAGGACCAGTTAACCGTCTGGGTGCCAGATCCAGACTCTGCCGCAGTTTTATCTGGCTTACAAGAATACTGTTCTGTTGGATGGGCTGAACAGACGAGGGGAGAGCTGGGAGAGGAAGGAGTGCTTAGGATATAAACTAGAGCTTTGAGGAATTACTGTATGAGGGTCTGTTGCACACCTACTATGAAGTGAAGTGGCTTCTGAACATACAGAGTGTACTTTTTTGATCTAAGGAAGTAGCAACTGTCAGCATACATGAGGTATTAATTACTATTGGACAAAATGCTTCAGGTTATTACCTACTTGGGGACACTCCTCCTTCACCACTTTTGTATCATTAAATAATCTTATAATGGCAATTTTAAGTATGTTAACTTTCTACTTTAGAGGAGTATCAGTTTCTACAGAATGTCATAAAAATGAGTTAAGTATCTTAAACTAATCTACAGCTTTAATTTAATGAACCATATTAGGGTAAAGGCTAGCTTTGAGATGCTTCCTTGAAAATGTAACGTTCCCATGTTCTATATATTTTTATATATAATTATATATATTTTTTATATAATTATATAGATTGTGCATCTATATAATTGAATTTCAGTTTTAAAAGTTGCTATGATCTAGTTACTCCATTGAAATTCTCAACTCATAACAGTAATTAAATCTGTTCATGATTTATTTTTTTTTTACAACTTATTTGCCTACTCTTGTGGGAAGACACAAGAATTAACTATTGGCATTCTACTCAGAATCCTGAACACTGCAGCTACATACTTCCACACTGTAATGTGTACTAAGGTTTGACACTTTGATCAGAAAACCATTTTTTCTGTGCATCCAAAAAAAACCCTCCAAGATACTATAATAAATTGTATGATGTGTAGTACTCGCATTTGTGTGCTTAGGGAAAAAAATCTCAGCAAGAGGATGCTGTAGCACAAATCAGGTCCTGATTGTATAGACAGGTGGACAAAATCTCCATCTTTGATACTTCTTTCGGAATTATTGTGAAAGAGGGGTTGTCTTTTATTTACATGCAAATTAGAAAGGTAGGTTTTGTTTTTTTTTTTGTTATTGTTCTTCAGTCCTGTCTTCCAGAACTGCCATATCTCAAAGAACAGTCTGTGTAAAAGTTGTATTTTTCCTTTTCATAATAGTCTCCACGGCAGGAAAAGAAAGGTTTATTGAAAGTAAGCAATAGCAATTAAAAACAAAACAAAACAAAACAAAAAAAAAAAACCCTCTCCCTTCCTGGAGATTTGAAGTGCAGTTTCTTGTGTGTGTACATGCATCCGTGTTTCAATCGCATAGAACTTAGAGATCACATCCTGGTTTTAATTCTTTGAGTGTGGCACACATTGAGAAGTTTGATCTGCAGCACAACAAATGGGGGGGGGAGGGAAGTGGATGCTATATTGCTTAGGTATCCTCGTAAAATTTTACATTGTGTTCTTACCCCAGGAACATAGGTGTAATTTCGTACATGCTGCTTACACAAGAATCTCCGTTTGTGGGAGCTGACAATCAAGAAACTTACCTTAATATATCTCAAGTTAACGTGGATTATTCAGAAGAAACATTTTCATCAATTTCACAGCCTGCCAAAGACTTCATCCAAAAACTTCTCATAAAAAATCCAGAGTAAGTAACAAATTCTGCAGGACAAGAATCTTACCTTTTATGTCTGCGAGCACATAGAAAATGTGAATGTTAATTTGGGAGTTTAGTATCATTGATGTGATCGGTTAGACGTTTCACAATGCACTGGTATTATCAGCTAGATATTTTAAAGTGTAGGTTTCTGCTTTCTCATGTATGAGAAGGATCTTTGGTTCACTAGCTGTTATTGTAGTCAGGGTTATGCTTTGAGTTTGCTCAATTTTTCATATTTTGACTTTGTGTATTTCATTCAGAGGACAGATTATTAATGAATTTTATGAAATGTATTCTGGAAAGATCAGATTCTTGTCTACAATTTAACCTTCCATTACACAATTTGGAGAGAGAAAATGTCATCTTTCTGATGCATGCATTCATGTTTCCTGACTTACCTTTTAATACGTCTTATAGAAAAACTTGTCTGTGTTGTGACTGAGCATATGTTCTTCAGGAACACGTACCTGTGTGTATATATGCATAGTGCTTTGCATGTTCAGTCTTGTCAAAAAAAATCACAATCAAAAGCACAAACTTTTCTTTGCTTCTAATACATAATTCTATAAATCAGCTTTCTTTGGGTGTTTAGAGTCTAATCAAGGCCTTTCAAAGTAGCTGAACTTTGACAAAATTGTAAAAATTATAGGGATCAACTATGTCTGTGCTTGCTGTGTAGTGTTAAATATGGATTTTTTTTAACCGTTGCAATAGCAAAATGCACTAAAAAAGACCCAAAAGGTGTTTGTACTGGAGGATAATGTTTTATAAAGTCAGCTAGCTGTGTTCTAATAAGCATCATCAGGAATCATCATTTACATGTATATTGCTGTGTATTGTCACTTGTGGTGATACAGTAGTTACTATCAGAAAGCCTGCAAGCAAGCAGGAGTGCCCCTGTCTGGTTGAGACAAAGGTCCTTTGATAGGAGGGGATTATGAAGGAAAATGATATCCATGAAGTTCTTACTTTGAGGAAATCGGCACGCTGTATAAATTCACGTCTGGACAGGGTCAAGGAATACTGTCAATTCTGATGTATGCAGAGAAATATTAAGCAGAAATATTTTAATTCCATTTGTAGTGTTTCTGAAATTAACTTAAGCAACTTTTGATACTTCTTTTTCAAAGGGAAAGACCCACAGCAGAGGCCTGTCTCTCCCATTTCTGGTTGCAGCAAGGGGAGTTCATACTCTTGCACAGCCCTGAAGAAACTTGCTGCCCTTCTCTGATGCCAGGACATATAACAAAATGCTCAGAAGAGTGGAATGTAAAATCCAGTTGTAATGGTACTTGTAGCAACAAGGAAGACAAAGAAAACATTCCAGAGGACAGCAGTACTGTCTCCAAACGTTTCCGGTTTGACGATTCATTGCAGTATCCCCAAGACTTCATGACAGACTTTGTATGTTAATATGTAATGTAGACTTTTTTCACAAAAAGGAATTTAACATAATCTTTTCCAGTGGTGAATATAAGATTATGGCTTGCCAATTTGTGCAGTGTTGGTATACTGGAAATGCACTTTGATTCTTTTATGCTGGTACTTCCTTTTCTATCCGTTGCTGGCAATGGATTTCACTCCTGAGAAATCGGGGTTGTAGCACCAATAAAATGAATTATTTTTTGAAGAAGGTATAATTAAGTATTTTTGCACTTTTCAAGTTTTAATCCAAAAACAATGCCAGATTAAAACCAGGAAAAAGAGTTTATTTAAACTAATTTTCAGAGTTTTTGTCTAAACCTCAAGCTTTGCCAAACAGTGGCTGAATAACATGTACATTTTTATGACTAGCCTTAAGAACTTGATCTAAGCACGGAAAGTGAATCTAGCTGTTTTAATAGGCTTATTTGGGCTATGATAGGTCTGTTGGGGCCATTTGGAATACTGCTTTCTCTCTGGGATCATTAGTAGTTCAGGAAATGTTTCTGTCACATAAATCTGGTCTGCCTAGGGATTATAATGCATATTCTGCCTGATTTCTCCTGTGTTGGATCTCTGTAATGCTTGAACAGAAAATGGGTAGATTGTCAGTCCTTGTGCCTAATGATCTGGCTCTTACCAGTGAGTTGTATTTGAAGAGGGTGAGATTCCCATGCTGTTGTGAATATTTGATACACTTGCTAGTTTGCTTCCATAAAACCTCTGGAATAGAGTTGTCCGCCTGCGTTGATCTATTCCTAATCTTAAAATGAGCAAACACCAAATGACAAAAATCCCCTTCATAGTTAAAATTAATAACTGAATAATCTGAAAATAACTATTTTTGCCAGTAAAAACTTTCAAAAACCTTTAAAACTTTTATTATGCCCTTTTAGTGTAGATGGGCAGTGTATTTTTCTATCAATTACTGTTATTCACAATAACTTAGCTTCTTGCCCTCTCTCAGAAATGGACTGCAGTGTGTTAATATTTAAAGACAAACTATCCAATGCTTGTTTTTAAGCCTTTAAATTTGCTTTGTTTAGTGGGTTTGTGTTTAAGTTACATCCCTTCTAATTCCTGGTACTAGTCTCTGAGAAATAGTGCCTGTGTCAAATTTCAGCTTAGAGCAAATAACAGTCATGTCTCAACAGCCTGAAACTAATAATCTACCATTGAAATACTGACAAGATAAGATCCTAATCATAACACTGAGGCTGGAAGTCTGTTTGTGTAGGTAATGTATTAAAACACCTATAAATATTTGGAAAGTAAATAGCACTTCAAAGTAATTTGGGGATTTTCTACTCCTCAGAGCTTAGACTTAGTACTCTTTTGATTTGGTTTGTTTTGTATAATAAAATATCACAATCTGATGATCTTTTCAAGTGTGCCTGTAGATCTGACAATAGCTAGGCAGATTGAGGTTTTTTATTTTATCTTCATGAAAGAAAGAAACAATTTTTTATTTTTTTAAATTTTTTTACAAAGATTTTAATGCAAGGTTTCATGGGGGAAGTTCAGGACTGTTGTCTGTTATTTTGGGTGACATTTCTGTTGACAAGTGAAGTCAGCTGAGATGTATTCATCTTATATTTGCAGAAGTAAAAGAAATAAAAATTTTAAAAAATCTGAAACTTAATCTCAAGTGAAATGAAATTATAGCATGGATAAAGCTCAGATGCTTAGGCGTATAAATGAACTGCACTGACTCTCCTCTATGTATTTTATTTACAGTGATAATGATAATATATAATTATAAAATGAGTTTGCTGGAGGTAGTTGGATTGTGTTCAGGTACTTCATAAACTTACTTTTCAAAGTCCTTATTTTTAAACTATTTTATGCAGACATGTTTAGAAGTTAACATTCACTGAAGATAAAGAATAAAATGTAAAAAAGCTGTAATGGATAAAGGTAGAAAGGTGTTGCATTTTAAGTCTCCAGAATTATTACTGCTCTGAAATTACAGCTGGGAAGCCTGTGAAAGTCTTTGTACTAGTGTTCTGTTTTTTAGCATCTGAAAATAAAGCTGAAAGCATATGCCAGCACTTTATGAAAAAGTTATTATTCCTTAAAATTTTTATCATGTTATCTGATGTTTACATTTCTTACTACTTTTGGAGCTAACTTATCTTTAAATTTAAAAAATAAAAATAAATTGGACTTATCCAAGAAACTTACGTTTTGAAGTTTGTACTTCATGTAAATTCAAAATATGCCTTGAATCAGTTTGTTTGGATCAGCATGTTGGATTTATTTTAAAAATATTAATGTGCATACATAACTTCTGTTGAATGTAAATACATACATCGTAGAAAATTTTTAGCCCGTCTTGCTTCCTGCCATATTACTGGAGATTATGAATTGTAAACGAGTGGTGAGTAACTCATCATCATGAGCGATGGTGATCATTTTAAGATGACTGAAGACGTATTTCAATGCAGTTCATGACCTTTTTATATTAAAAAAGTAATAAACTTTTCCTTTTTTCAAAAGTTCTGTTTTCATTTCTTCACAGAATGGTTGCGTTTGGAAGAGATCTCTGGAGGTCATCTGGTCCAACCCCCTCCCTCCCCCCAGCTCAAGCAGGGCCACCTGGAGATCCATCCCAGGATTGTGTGTAGCTGGCTTTTTGAGCATCTCCAAGAAAGGGAAGGGTAGGATTGCCTCCCTTGACCTGCTGGCAGTACTGTGCCTCATGCAGCCCAGGATACCATTAGTGAGCTGCCTTTGCAGAAAGGGGATGCTGCTGGCACATGTTCAGCCTGGTGGCCACCAGGACCTCATCTCCGTTTCTGCAAAGGTGTTTTCCAGTTGGGTGGCTCCCAGTGTGTGTTGGTGCCCAGGGCTGTTCCTCCCTGACTGCAGGATTCCTGTTAAATTTCATGGCTTATTTATCTGGCCTGTTGAGGTCCCTGTGGAGGGCTGCACAATGCCATCAGTCGCTCCTCCCACTTTTGTGTCATCTGTAAACTTTCTGAGGGTGCATTCTGCCCCATCATCCAGATCATTAATAAAGATGTTAAACAGGACTGGACCCAGTACTGACACCACGAGTTACTTGCCTCCAACCAGACTTTGTGCCACTGATCACCATTGTCTGGGCCTAGCTGCTCAGGTTTCAATCCACCTTACTTTCTGCCCATCCAGCCCCATGTATCAGTAGTTCACATAGGAGGATCTTACGTGGGATAGTATCAAAAGCCTTTCTGAAGCAGAGGTAGACATTATCTACTACCCTCCCCTCAGCTATCAGGCCAGTTGTTTCTTTGCAGAAGTTTATCGAGCTGGTCAAGCATGATTTCCTCTCAGTGAAACCATGCTGACTACTACTAATGAATCAACTAACTTGCTAGAACATCTTTATGTCTAAAATACAGACACATTAATGGTTCCTATTTCAGACGTAAAAAGATGGTTCCTATATACATAATAGTCTAGTCTTGCAGTATTTATTGAGGTGGTATTTTTTATGGTAGATTCTAATGGCTTTTGCCATGTAAGGAAATTTAAATTGAATGTTTGTTACACAAATATTAGCCTTTTAGGGCACTATCTGTACAATTGTTTAATTTTCAAGTAGAAGTCTAAATTATTTAAAAACAAAAACAAAAAACAACCTCACAAAAACTATAGGAAAGCAGTTTACATTCAAAAGAAATATAACTCATTTTCATGGCCTGAACACTACATTTCCTACAAAGGCACATTTCATTGATGAAATGAAAGCTTTCCCATTGTTAGAAATGCACAAATGAGCTTTCTCTTCAGTGAAAGAAATAGTGTATTCTTGTGTTTGTATTCTGCTGTTGTTTGCAGCATAAAGTTCAGAAATAATTTGACCATTTATTTCCTGTATAAGTTCTATAAATTCTTATCAGGAATGCTGGTCTACTTTATTTTATGAGACATCTAGAAAACAAAGTGTTCTGTTTAATACTAGCAGTGATTTGAAACACCTTCAACCTTTTCAAAAGTCTAAGGAAGGAGAAAAAGAAAAATATATGGTTTAGATTATAACTGACTATCTTTTTAACAAGACAGTTGTGACTGTTCTTGCCAAATAAAGTAAGTTATAAGTTATGCTTGGAAAAACACACTGTAAAGTCAGGGCAAGATAAAAGCATGTAATTGATATGCATTTGTTTCAGGAACCAATCCTCCTGTGCCTTACAAACCTGGAAGCTGATGGACTTGAAAATACTGCTTGGCCATCTCAATGTTAGAGGAGCAAGCAAGATACGAGATAAATTAGTGTGTAGAAAGTTTATCAAGTTAAAGGTACGATTACAGAGCCGAACTGCTACGCCACCTATCACTGCATGAGAGTACAAGGAAATTCCTTAACCAAAAGCAGGTACATGAGTTATGACGTAAAAATTCGTAGGTAGTCAGGCCTAATAAATAAAGGCTAGGCTAACACACGAAATATTCAAAGAATCAATCATTTGATGTGACAGTGCTAGCTTTTGCTGTTTTCGCAATACAACAGGAAGATAAAGGATGATTTTTGACCTGGTAACACCTGTCATGAAAGTGTTGCCCTCCAGTGAAATGAAGATTTCACTTTTGAGAAAAGCACAAATAAAAACTTCCTGTGACAAATGCATTTTACAGACAGAGTTAGTACATCAGCATTACTTATGCTGAGCACAAAGTATTCATATTATGATATTCTTGATAGTAAGGACTTTTTTTTTTTTTTAAACTGGGACTGATAGGTGCCTCTGAGGAAGGAAAAAAAACTTCCTGAAATTACTTTTAAAGTAATGCACAAATCTAAGAATTCTAAATTCTTGTACATACAGGAGTTATTACATTTGTTAAACTGTACTTTTAAGTGTTGTTTATTGGTTCTTAACAAAACACACAAAACATGCCAGTAACTACTGCAGTTAAAAAGTGAAGCATTTTTAATTTCCTAATAAGATAATGAAAAAACAAAACGTCACTTTCTAACAGAAGGAGTTGTAATGCGCAACAGCATATGGCAATGTGCACTGAAAGTGCTACTGCCTTTGTATACATGGTTTCTAATAGTTGAAAACCTCATAATTAAAGAGAAATAGCAAGGATTTCCTGTTCTTTGGCCAGATTATTATGTATTATAGCTAGTACAGCATATGGCTTGTTTAAATCTCCCTATCGTGTGTTTGGGTATGAGGGTATTTCTCGCTTCAGGATCAAAGCTTTGGTACTATTTTAGAAAATGAGTCTGGACTTCAAACTAATGCTGCATTTTCTACAACTGGACAAAGCAAAAAAATCCCCACTGGTTCTTTGCCTGTGTTATTTTATCATAGGGACTTTTAAGCTTAAAACTCTGTGTCTTATAATGTACAGTACGTAGGTAACAGCCCTGAGTCAGAGGTCATTTGCAGGGATTTTCCAGCAGGCTAACTCCACTGCTGAGTTACCATCTTTTATGCATTACTAGCATGAAAACATTCAAAACCTCTTATTTAAAATTCACACAAATTATCTCACATTGCAATAGCTGCTTCATATCCCATTGAAATCCAAACATGGCCACAGTAAAATGCTAGAAATCATACTAATCATAACATTTTATTTGCACTGGTCAGCATCAGATTCATAATGTAGGGCACATCCATTTACTGCCAATGAAACTGAAAGATTTTTATTTATTATATTCTTTAGTTTGCCTACTTGTGTGGGGCAGAGGCAAGTGGTTTTAATACAACAGCTGTTGTGCGTAAGATCAACTGACTTCAAATTGCATGATGTGGCGCCTGAAAAACCTTAGGTGGTTGTTGTGGTTTAGACATCAGAGTTAATTAAGAATGTTTCTGAAAGCACAGCTGAACTTATGTATGTTTAGTTGGAGTACACGTCTCAGTGCTTAGCCTAAAAACAGGCAGCTGAATTCACTCATCTGCTAATTTAAAAGCTAGGAAGGAATGCCTACTTAAACAGCAGCGAATAGTGCGTACTTCTCAATGTTAAATCTCATTTTGATGGACTTGGCAGGCCCCAGAAGGGTGTCAAACACTTTCTACTTGGAAGACAATCTCAGTGAAGTAACAGCAAAGTTTAAATTCAACTTTCTGAAACTGGAAATACATTGCAACAGCTTAAAACAAGCCTCCCAAATGTCACCCGTTCAGTTGATTATCAGCTGGCAAACTGCTTTTCCTCAACTACAACACCTGTGTGTAGCCTGGCTTAAATTTAACATGCAGGCGGCCTCACCGAGCACACCAGAGGCCTCCTCAAGTGTTTACAGAATGCAAGCTAGGACTTGGCAAGCTAGGACTTGGCTTTAAGTTTGGTGTTGTTCTCTCAGCTTCTCCTTTGCAGCAGGTACTGGGTGAGGCTTCCTCAAGACCACAGTTCTGCTGCTTAAGACAACGGATTGCAGTTGGGGGAATAATATCTAATTACAGCTGCTTTGTGACATTTTGTTACGCTGAGGTAAAGAATGACAGTTCCGATTGAAGCCTCTAACACCAACAAGGGAGGCGGTGGGGGGGTGGGAGCGGCCGTTGGGGCGCGCGCTGCTGCCAGGCAACAGCGTCCCCTCAGCGCAGCTGCGCGCCCGGCCGCCCTCGGCCCTCATCGTGCGCGGAAATGGGCAGCGAGCAGGTAGGGGCTGAGGGGCGCCTGGCTGCCGAAGGGGTTGTTTTTTATTTATTTTCCTTGTAAAGTACGAAGAGATTTTAATGTAGTCAGTCTGTTTCTAGAACTGCAGAAGCCTTAAATGCTGAAGATAAACTCCAAGAGAAATGTCTAACTGTGCGCGTGGTTTTTCATTGTTGGGCATTAGCTGATATTAATTTGTATTATTTTGCTGGTGGCCTGATTGGTTTGTAGTTGGTTAATTTAATTACAAGGAGGAGTCCGCACCTTAAATCATGTTCTGTTGTGTAAGACAATCCTGATCTTTTCAATTTGGTTGGTTGGTTTTTGTTTCTGACTTCCTCGCTCTGATCTGTTTTCCTCTAAAGAAATGTCTGAAATATATTGAGAGAAATCCATAACTTCCTTCAGTGGATTAAAAGCTCACTGATTTTTCTGTTATTGGGTGTTTCTCTTCTGCTGTGCATGTTAGTGGGTGTGTGTCAGACGCTCCTCGCTATCAGAAACAGTCCTCACTTCCAGGAATCTTTTTAGTCCATCTCACTGCCAGTGTAAGTTTACTGTGTGTTGTTAAAGAGTACTGGCTAATCTCAGCACTGAATTTGTCATTACCAGCAGGTTGGAGGTATAAACTGCGGCGCTGAATTTTGTTTTTCAGCAAAAGAAAATCGAAACAATCTGTGTAATGTTGCATGTGAAGACAAGATACAGTCTTGGTCATTTTTGTACCCCTGTTATTTATAAGAACATCCGGGTCTCTGTTATTTGTTCCTAACCAGGAATCTAAGGATTGAGACGATAGACATAATCACGGAAAGCAATAGCTAGTACTTCTCTGGAAGTTCAAAAGCATTTTCTCCTGTACAAAAAGATCATTCCTCCTGTCCATGCCCTTGAGAGGACAGCAGTTAGTGTTCCTATCTTGCTGTAGAATCTGGACTAGAGAAACAATGAGTTCTAAATTTCATCCAGTTATGCAATGTGTGGAAAACAAAGAGAAAGTCTGTACTTCACATTGAGAAGCAGCTGAAGTGAATCCAGTTAGGGTCCAGCAGCTAGAAGGCTGTTGACAAACCAGGGCCCAGCAGACCTCTGGGATGGCTGGGGGGCTGCAGCTCTTAGGTATGCAGAGGGTCTGAGGGAACTTTTTTGTTCACCCTGAAGGTGTCCACTGTCTTCCACGACCTGAACCATAGAGAGATGGTGCCAGATGCCTCTTGGTGCTGTGCACCACCAAGAAGAAACAATGTTCTCAAGTGGTGGTGTAGAAAATGTTGACCGTGTATAAGGATGACATTCTTCACAAAGAGATGATTAAGCAGTGGAGGAATTTGCCCAGAGAGGCAGTGCCTTTAAAGTTTTATGTTTCAGTTGGAGAAGGCCCTGAACAATCTGACCTAACTTCTTGTAGTTAATAAATACTGATTTGAGCAGGAGAGGTCCCATCCAGCCTACTTTTTTTTTTTTTTTTTTTCCTACAATTCTCTGATAGTGTGGTTGTATAAAGCCATATTCAAACTCCTCCAAACTCTGTCTGTAGGCTACACTGTGTCCTGTAGGCTTATCAGCTTGGAAAGTGGCCATCTTATGATGCACTGCACGTTCACTATTAGGAGCCATATTCCTGCTAGTATCACAAAAGACTGGTAGCTGTCACACAACCTGTGGTATGGATATATATTTTTTTCTGATAAATGTTATATGACAAAGAAATAAATTGCTTCATATTTTCCCAGTAGATTTACAAGCTCTCCAATTACCAGACAAATATCGCAGTTGACATGTAGATCTTTCTGTATTGGTTGTAATACTGTAGTGTTTTTGTTTGGTTGTTGTTTCTTTGTCATTCCAGCCTACAAGACTGTTAGGGCTGGTAGAATTTCAATGATTTATTGTGTGTGAAAAATCTTGCACATGTACCCTGCTTATGCAAAAAAATAGATTAAAAATACCAGGATCTGCCTGCTTGGTGTTCTGAGCACTCCTGTTCACCAGGCATTTTGATCTCTGTTCCAGGTGAATCCAGATGGGTTTAATATCTCATCTGGGGGTGGGGGTGGTGGATTTTTTGTTCTTTGAAAGAGTAGCATTGTTGATTTGGAAACAGGATACTTCTTTGCTGTATGACTCCCACCTCTTACTGCTAGTGGTAGGCAAGGAGTTGCTCCCCATTGTGCTCAGAGGGACTGGAGTGGAAATGTGTTTGCTCCTCTTTCACAAGTTGGACCGTGTGTTTACACAGCAAGTCGGTTTATGAAGAGATCGCTAACAACTGATATCTCTATACTTACTTTATCACTTTGTCAAATCCTGCTCTTTTGACAGAAGTCTTCTGTTTTGACAGAAGAAGAAGGCTCTTTGGAGCCTGGTTTGATTTTTTTTTTTTTTTTTTTTTTTTTTTTTTTTTTTTTAATCTTGCTTCAGAATTGCAAAATTCATGTGAATACTTAAATGCCAAACTTGGGGAGTTCTACTGCACAACTGTACTGCAAATGGTATTAAACCTGGCTTGCTTAAGGGTAGCTCATGTATGTATGCATAGAACTCCTCTGCTTTTTTCTTTCCTCCATTCCACAGCCATTGCATAAGAAACAAAGCAGGATGAGGATGGTAATAGCACAGGTGCACAGTGTTACTGTAAGTGCATCTGTATGAAAAGAGGTGGGGTGGGCAATGCTGGGGCATTGGTGGCAGGCTGAAACAAATGACAAATGGAAGTACAGACAAAAGCACTTCTGTTAGCCAATTTTAGATAATTTTACAACTAGTCTGTCTTGTTTGTTTTTAGTAAGCTGCTGTGCTAAAACATGATAGTCAGAATCCAGGGCATGGTCAGAGGACAATTTTGGACAGAGACTGCATATGAGGTGCTGAGGGGTCAGTGTTGTGGAAATGCAGAGAATCCTGGGCACTCCTAAATGGAAGCTTAGAAAAAAGGACTATTTTGTGTTTTTAAAAAATGTTGACTGATGAATCTGAATGAAAAACTGAATTGTACATCTATATTAGCTCATGGTATCTTTTAAGGCTTTAATGGATATTTTGGCAAAAAGGTTCCATAAATGCTTCCCAACATAAAACTAATTTTTTTCAGAGCTGTTATTTGTTGAAGGTATTTGAGAAAGTTAAATTTTACATGAAAACATGCTAGAAAGAGTAGGGAAATTACATGAGATTGTATATATAAAATTATTGTAAGAGTTGAAAAATGGAATTATAGCAAGATTACAAATTCAAGTATTCCAGGAGCCTAATATTAGTACTAATAAAAAGGTTGTTTGTTTGTTTTTTTTTCCTCCTAAGGCTGGTCCAAGTGGCAAAGGGAAGTTGGCAAAGAGAACAGTGAATTTACTACCACAGTTGTCTCAGGTGGTTTTCTTGTTTTTGTTATAGCTTCCATTTTCAAGTATGTATCACAGCATTTATCACGTTTATATAGAGACCATTCAGATGTGTGCTGAAGTGGAATCATGTATATCACAGTCTCTGCACTATTTATCTGCATACAGAGCATTACTGATATTTCAATATTTGGAAATACATTTCAATATTTTCAAAACTTTGAACATAGAGTATTTGAAAAAAATGTAGATATTTAAGGTATAAAAATAGAGAGTATAAGAGCACTTACACAGAAGTCTAATATGCTCATTTCTTGTGAGCTGGATATTTTGAAGTCTGGGGCAATATATAAGTAGTAGTTAATTGTATGATTTTTATGCTGCCTTATTTCTGCTATATATTAATTTATTATTATTATTTATTTTTACTATGTTTAAGATATCATCAGTGTTAGAAAAAACTATGACAAATGTAAAAGTAAAATATAAAATATTTATTCCAGACAAGATCTAAGCCACCATGGCAGCAGACTTGTCCTTTATTCCATCTGAGTAAAGAACAGGAAGATGATGAGTCAGGAGAGTTTACTGTAAAAAATGAATATCCACCTGGTAAGGTTAACAGTATTTTTTTCTACTAATGAAAATGTTTCAGAAACTTAAGTAAATGTGCAATACATTTTAACTTTTTTTTTTAAACTTCAAAATGTCCTTTCTGCAAGGAGAATATTTAAAGGCAAGATACAAGAGACTCAAGACACAGGATTCTAGAGATGATGAAGCTGGACCATCAATTTCTAAATTGCAGAGCAGCAGTCATCTGAAAAAACAGCAAGAACGTTTCAGAAGTGCTCTTGTTAACATTATATTGTGAGTTTCCTTATCTTTGAATAATGTACTTTTCCTTTTTGATAAATGAATCAAATTTTTAAATAATCTTAAATGTTCTAGATTACAAAGCAAAAGAAAGTTTGTAAATGGGTATGAACTACATCGCTGACTTTAAAAGCTAAAACTTAGGAGGTGAAATGCAAACTTGGTCAGATGCTTCAGTGTTCTTTTTGAATCAGAATGTCTTGTGCTTGTTGTAAAATTTTGCCAGTTACCTTTTTTTTCAGAATGGATATATAGGGTAGCTATGTATTACTTATGCCAGTAAAATGTATCTAAGAATGTGATGTATACTCTTCACTTAATTAGTTTTGTTTTTGTGTCAGGCAGGAAGACCTTCCTGAAGAACCCCGTGATGGGATCCAGCCTCCAATATCAGATTCTTCTACACCAATAGAGAAAGATATTGTGGTACCTAAAGACTGTTTTCAAGAATATTAAATGCAAAATAGTGGTAGCCATTTATTGTAAAAATTGACAAGATGATTGATACAATGACAGAATTGTGAAAACAAAAAAGCACTTAGCGCTAATTACATTTATTTTTACAAAATAAGCCCATATGTCAGTGAAACTTGCTTTAGCAATGGCTATTTGGTAGTGGACTTGACCCATGCAATCTTTTGTCCCGCAGAAATACTACTATTACATTCACCATGGAATTGATACAAGAAATGTAGCCCCACTGGATGAATCATGGCTAGATCACGTCTTAGCTTTAATTCCACATCATCTGAAAGTATTTGATGAACATGTACATTCATTAACAGATGAAATGAAAGAAGACTATTTTCTGAGTGTAAAAAAGGCTATAGGTACATTTCTAGTATTTTATTCTTGTTTTATCCTAAGTTGCTAATACTCAGAAATGTTTGTTGAGTTCTCGTCACTGCTGAGAGCAACCAATGTGGAAGAATTATATTAAGTGCTCTCCTAGGTGTTAGAGGTGCATTTTAACAAAAACAATATGCTGGTTTCCTTACCCTTGTAAGGTTGAAAGCTAATGTCATACGTGTTTTTTTTGATATTTCAAAACTTATATATATATTGCAAAAACTTATATATATATTGCAAAGCCCTTTTTAATAGTATAACTTTCTACTAAATCTATTTTCATGTATATCTAAGTAAAACAATTCATTTCAATGAACTGTGAATTTTGGTAAACTTTTTTCCTTTGATAAGCTTATTCTCATCTTGGTATTTTATCTTACTTTTTTTTTTTTTTTTTTTTTTTTTTTTTTTTTTTTTACACTTTTTTCAGTTGACTTTGTTTTAAGAGATACTAGAGAAAAAGAAGAGAAGAAGGATTCTCTTCTACCTCATCGTGCAGAGTAAGAAAATACATTTATTCAAAAACATTGACAGGAGAACAGTGGGGTAAAACAGCATGGGTAATGAGTAGTATTAGGTAGTGTTACTTGATGTCAGCTGGAGCACTACACAAAACAGTAACAGTAAATAAGATTTAGTAATTAGTTATGTAAGTTCAAGTAATGATTATATAGCATCTCTGGAAAAAAAATGAAAAAACATGTATCTACCTCGAATAATTGTTTGGAAATAATTTTATTTTTGCAGTGGTTAGCTAGTAAGAAATCTCCCATTTAACCCCACAGCATTTGAAAATGGGATATAGCAGGGCAAATCCTTGTGTATAACTTGCATTGTAATCGACGGAACAATGCCCTATTTTGCACTGATTTCACTGAAGCTCTGTATTGTTTACCGATTGTATGTATTGAGCCAAAATGTAACAGGTTTAAGAATGTAGTAAATACAGACTTTTTGTCTCTCACAGCAGTTCACCAAAATGCACTAAAACATTAACAGGTGCCTAGCTTTTTTGCCTGGGTTATACAGCATGTAGGAACCTCTGTGTACTAGTGGGTAGATGTGGCATTTGATTAAAGGACTACCACCATTCCATTCACATTTGCCTAAAAATCTCTGCAGGCTACTGAAAGCGAGTGTAGCACTACTCCCGGGGTCACACATCTGCCCAGTGTGGCTCAGCCTAGTATCAACTTTTCTAGAACATATTTTATTTCTTACTGAGATTTGAAAGTAAAGAGGTACCACTTGCATAGGTATAGGCTTGAACTGGTAAATAAATTTGCCTTTTAGGTGCATGAAATCTTACAAATACTGTAGAAACAGAATATGTCCACTGATATCAACCAGATTCTGCTTTGGGGCTAGTATTACTGTGTGATTTTAAAACCAGAAAATGTTTTGTTATAAATAATATTTCTGGTATGTGGTTTGAGGTATAAGCTTTTAAATACCAAATGGCAGGCTTTAGAGTATATAGGAGGGTGGCTGTTTTTTTGCCAGATATTACTTATGCAATTTGCATCTTGAAAAGAGGAGTAATATAATAATAATTCATTGTTTTATATTCCCTGGGTAAGAGGCTATCCTACAATTTCTGACTCTGAAGATCTTTCATGTCTCCTAAGAACTGTTATTTTGTAGGGCATCACATTAGTTTGTATGTAAGCTTACGTCACACACTTGCATACCAAACTCAAAGTATAAAATTCTCCTACTAGAATAGTCATCAGTAAAACAGTTGTATTCTGTTAACAGTACTTGAAGTATGATCTTTATTCTAACGATAATAGTTTTTTTAGTCTAACTCCCTATAAACACTTTTTCTGTCTCCTATAGAATACAGATTTATTAAACAATGGATTAAAAGTTCTATATCAGAACTTGAAGATGGGAAAAAAAACACTATTACAAACATGACTTATTTGTCAGTAATGTTTTTGATTTTTCCCTTGGAACTGTGCTATTCTGTTGGAAATAAAGTGTTTCAGTATCTTGTGAACTGAGGTTACATTTGTCTACATATGGAACTGTGGTCAATTTCTTCCATCTTACTGTTTTTCTTCTTCTAAGATGCCTCATTTTTTATTTTTTCTATCAGAGTAAAATATTGGAGAGGTGAAACGTCTGAATAAATTCTTAGATTAGTTTTTCGTAAAACAGTATGAAAAATCATCATTACTGTTTGAGAACCTAATGGTATTCTCTCTCATGCACTCAATGTTTGTCTAATTTTGGCACTTAATTCTTTTGGTGGGAATACGTGCTGGAGCATTCTCATTCCTGCCATACCCTAATGCCAGGGTTGTTTTTGAATGAAAACTGCCAAAACAGTGTCAATAAAGCACTGCTTATGTGCAGTTTAGCACATGGTCAACCAAAACAGTTGAAGGAGGTTTGTCAAGAGGGTTGTATGGGGGAATAGCTAAGCTGTTAATTAGAAATTGCCTTACGTGTGAGATAGTTGCTGTTTTGCTCTGTGGTACTTCTGATTGTTTGCAGTAACAGAAGCCAGAATTACTTTACTGGCAGAAGCTTAGGATGCTACAATTTTGCAGATGTCTAAGGGGCTAGTTTAACACTTTTTGGAGCCTTGTCTAAATTCCTTACAGTAGTAACCAGGCTGTGTTTTAGAGAGCTTAATCTCTTTTTGTTCCTTGCTTGAGCCATTTACAGAGAGTGTCACATGCAGATCTAGAAAATGCCTCTCGATCCATTGTCCCAAGTTAGTGCTCCTTATGACAGAGCAGTATTTCAGTCTCTAATTATGACTTAATTCCTATGATCCTTTCAGGACAGTATTATTGAGAAAGTTAGTTCATGATGTGAATATGCAGAGGCCACTTAAAGAAGAAATCGAAGTTATTCATCTAGACCCAGAGTTCTCTGAGGTGGATTCTACATAATCACATCTCTACATAACTTATTCCTTTCATTGGAAACCCAGTGCCTGAGATTTGATGAGAGGCAGAAGGATCTGAGATGGGCTAAAATATCATGCTTCATTTCATATCTGAGTAATAACTCTAAGAACATCCAGGAAGACATGGAAACAATTACAAACAGTGCAAGACATAACTTAATGGTTCTAGCTATACAAAATAAAGTAATTCTGTCATTGGTTCCTGAATGGGGCTATGCAAAATATACTGAAAATCTGTAGTTACACTTGTATAATCTGAGTTACAACAAAAGTGATAAAGGTTGCAATATGTATTTCTTAATTTGAAATACTCTATATTTTAACAGTAAAATTCAACTGTCTGTGGAAAATGGCAAATTACCTTGTTCAATGTTTTTTAAAGGAAATAAAAGTTAGGAGTATATATTTAAACAAACAAACAAAAAACCATGCACACACTGAAATAGTATAATGCTTTTAAAAAGTTGAAAACAGACCCAGTGGAATTATGAAAAGGCTCTATAATCATGACCGTTATCAAATTGAATATGATGTTTATAAATATAAACTCAACATAATGTAGAAAATTGTGTATTAATTGAATAAATAATATACGTATGATGATTTTATTACATTCTAAAGATAAAACATGGCATAAGATACCATGAATAAGTTACAGATCTCTTAAGATTTGGCCAATGTTTATCTCTTATATTTTTTTAATACACTGGTCAATATTTGAATATTAGCATTATTAATATCTGAATAATCAACAGAAAGCTAGATTGATCTATTCTAATTTGTCTGGGATGGAAATTAATTATCTTAAATATACAAATATTTTTGTTCTTCGAACAGCTATGTTATTCCTGCTGTGTTTTTTTGTTTTCTGCGTGTACATGTGTGTGTCTTGCTTTGTTTTGTTTTTAGACTAGAAGTATTGCCAAAACCTTGGAATAAGTCTTTCACATCAGCATACAGTTACATGAAAGAAAATTTGCATGCAATAAATCCTTCAATGTTAGCTGTTCTGAACTTATGGGAGACTTCATTTAAGTAAGTGTTATCTATTTTTCTTAGGTTTTCAGGTGCTCAACGATTTCAGAATCTGAGCGGGGAAATAATGAATGATGATATCTTAAGATTTCCAAGTCACCATATTGAATCTGGGGCAACTACAATATATACATATGAGCACGGGTCATGGAGATTACGATTTTGTTCAAAAAACATTTTCCCAAATATATTTGTCTATGTGCGCTCTGACTTTATGCTTTGAAGAGTTTCTGCCAAAGTTTTCTCTATAGAGGTCAAACTTGCTTGTCTGTACCTACCCAGAAATCACATGGAATGATTTTCAAAAATTAATGTCACATTTGCCATCTTTATTTCCTGTTGTATGTAGGCAGTTTTAAGCAAGAAATCACATGTAGAATTTAGATTGTTTAGGAATTTTGTACTTCAGAGGCGTTCAGAAGTTTTAATGTTTGATGTTATATGTAATGACTAACATGTACGTTACTCAAACATGTGCACAAACTCTGATTCTATAAATGCTTATTAATATACTCAAATGTAGTAATTACTACTTCAATTTAAGATCATGTGTACAGACAATACTGCAGTACTTATATTTGGGGGTTCTGAAATAATAGAAATAATAATAATGAGCTCTGAGAATAAAATTATATTGAAATGTTTAAAATATGTTTAATATAACATTGTTTGAAATGTTAAATAAAAACAAAGTTTTATGGTAAAAAGATAATAAATAACAGGGTACTGTAAATATGCTCCTAAAATATTAATGTTATATTCTGTTTCAGAAATATGCGCCTTCTTGATACGGAAATATTTCACTATAAACAGGAAGCTGAGGAACTCTCACATTTCCAGATTGGAGTCATCCAGGAAATTGGAAAATCCAAAGCTATTCTATCTAGGAAGTACGATCCAGTGTATCCGTATTTTTGATGTTACAGGAAAATCTATTTCTTCATGTGTTTTTGAAAATCTGAGCTTTGCAGAGAGAGAAAGAATGACCCTTTTTAATAATACGTGTTGTGGTGTTGTGAAATGCTTTGAGACCTATGACTGAAAATTGCTTTGTAAATATTGAGCTTATCATAATTTGTGCAGTTTTCTTACTCCGAATTTTGGTGTGATGTGTTTTGCTTGCTTCTTATAGGGATTTTACCAATATATGGATTTTAGTCTGTTATGAGAAACACTTCTGTTCTGAGGACTTGTCATCTAATTGCTCTGCTTCAAAGGATTTTTGGAGCTATTTTTGATTAGTGAAGGTCTGCTTTTTAAAGTTTCTCCAATTTTGTTTTCAGTTTTCAAGTAAAAAATGGAAACAGCTAAAATAGTGAATGCTGAAGCAACAAATGAGCAAATGAGAAAGTATAATGTTGCTGCTATCAACAATTCATGACATTTTAAAACGCAAATTGTGATAGAACTTTTTATGCAATAAAATTTGCCCCATCCATGCCTCACACAAAAAAATGCCTCTTATCGATATAGAAGAGTTTTGAAACTACGATGTTCCCAAATAACTTTTTTCCTTGTCATGGAAGTGTGTTTTTTTTTTTAATTATTTTTTTCAGTTTTTATTTTTTTTATTTCTGGCCTTGAAGATATTTTTTTTGTTCTGAACTGAAGTCTGCACATCTCTGTGCTTTCTTCCTTCCCATTTCCCTCCAGTACCAGAGCCGATTTCATTTTCACTAATGGTGACTGGGCAGAATTCCCCATAGAATGCTTTCACATTTTAACATCTACTGAGGTTAGAAGGCTTGCATAAGGTACCGCATAGCCCCTGGGACTACACTGCCTGTGAAGCCTTTCTGTTTTCTGTTTATCGGAGAAATAGAAGACGAAGGCAATTTACCAATTTAATCTATCTTATTAGATAAAATAAAACATATAAAACATATTTTAAATATGTTTCCATAATAGAAGATATTATTTTCAGAGACACATTTCCTTTGAATGTAAAGATACTACTGTATCAGCTAATTAAATTAAACTAGTTTCCCAAATATATTGCAACATATTTTGAATGCATGCAGTATGTACCTGTACAGCAATTAACTTAAAATTACAGGTTTATTCATGCTAATCACTTGACAAACTTAACAATATTGTATTCTTTATTCTTTTAAGGTGGCTTCCAGAAGTACAGAAAATATTTTACCAAGGTAATAAAAGAAAACAAATACCCAGCAATGCCAGCACTGCTAAATTAGAGTCTTTCTTCAGTTGTGCTGCCACTTTAATGACTCGTCAGCTGCAACATTTACTTCTACATTCTATTCAGGACTTCACAGATTTAATTGTTCAACCTGCAGTAAGTAGTCTTTCATATTCATACTAGAAACATTGCTTAGCTATGTACCTACTTTTTTTTTTTCCTGTGTATTCTACTTGTGGGAAAAAAAAAAAAAAAAGCATGAACTCTCGTGGCAGGTGCTTTGGGGAAAAAAAGATACAAATATTTTAGAAATGCATTGTTTATTAAATGGAGTTTAAAAAACACTGAAGTCAGAAAGGAAATACTGGCATTTTAAATCTGGTAACCCGCAGGAAGACACCACAGTTAGTTAGACGTACAATAAGAATTCATTAATATAAAAGCCGCAGGCATCGTGCACAGTTATAATGCAAGAACTATATAGGTATGTTTGTAATCCCCATCTGTGAGGAAGGTTTATCTTCTTTCTACTATTAGTAGGTACCTATTACATGCTTTGGCAGACTAGTTGTGGGCAAAAAAAAATTAAGCAACAAGAGAGTGTTTCTTTTGCACTCACACCATGTGTATTGTGGAGATAAATATTTCTCCTTGATATTTGATGTTTTGGAGTGTAACTGGATCTTTGTTCAGCTTTTGTTAGTAAAGCTTCGCCCTCATATTCACAAAACTCTGGCTCCAAATATCAAGGAAAAAATATGCAGAGAATCTAAGGAAGTGAGGAATCATACTGTGGAGGTATATGTTTTCATTCCTCCTTCATATATTCCTACACTTGTGGGAGTTACTACTGTAAAGCAACTCTGTGTTGGTTTTTGCAAACAACTTCATAAAAGTTTTTGACTGGTGTAAAGAGGATACCTCTTGTGTCAACTAAAAATGGTATTGTATTTCATCGTAATGAATATCCATGTTACATTAATTTTATCAGAGACATTTCCAATTTGCACAAGTATTTTTATCGAGATTACTATTTGTCATATACAGTTAAAATCTTGATAATTCAAAATGTATATGCTGGAGTAATTCTTAACAATGCTTTGACACCTTCTACATAATTTAGGTTAACTAATATTTTACCGTTTTCATTTTTTGTTAGAAATCAGTCCGAGCCTACGAACACCCAGGTTTCATACTGAGGGTAACCCTTGAGAATGACCATATTAAATTTGAACCTGACTTTAATGACTATGAGGATATATTACTGAATGTCTGTACTGTTATGATTAATGCTGTCAGTGATATACCAAGAATTGAGACCAAATTATTCTCTAAGTGGGTAAGAAATTACAATCCTCATGGTTTTTGTTTTGTTAATATACTCTTGCTACGTTTACTTTGGGGGGTATTTTTAATAAATAGTTTTACTGTCAAAGCTCACAGTAATACGGTAATATCCTTTCAGGATATTTGGAACATTTTGAAATAATCTTAATTTTATTATCAGAAGGCCCAATCGCTATTTTCTAAGCAAATAAATAGCCATCAGCTATTTTCCAACAGCAGCTATTACAAATGTATTATATAATACCAAAAAAACAAACAAACAATCAAACAAACAAAAAAAAAAAAAACAAAAAACAAACAAAAAAAAAAAAAAAAAAAAAAAAAAAAAAAACCCAAACATTCAAATTTTAAAGATATTTTTGCAGGATTCTGGAAATGTCTTGTATTTTGACACTGGAAGGTATTGTCATTTTAAATGTAGAATGTCGTGAGTAGACTATCTTAAAACAAAACAGAATTTTAAAGCAGTTTCAATTTTACCTGTTTTGTACATTCAACCAGATTAAAGTGTTAGGTCAAACAGGAAACAATACAGGTTAAGTAAAAAATATTTTGTGAAATAATTTAAAATTACATATTTTTTAATCTATTTGTTTTGGAATTGTATATTGTTTTCAGTGTAGGAACCTTAGTTTCTAGTTTAGAGAGAGTGGAAGGGACCATACCTGTGTGGTGCATCTTGAACCATTTCCCAGAAAGCTATGGAAGGTGAACGTTTCTATTGAAGGAATATCACTTGGAGATTCTGTTGCCTTTTCTACTTAGCACCAACTTTAATTTTAAATAAAGATACCAACCCTCAACATTTCTGTTAATATTCTTAAAAGCATAACCAACCAAGCAGAAACCTGAATAACAGTGCTATTCTTTATAAAAATCAGTAATGAATAAGCTGTGAAAAGATGAATGAAAAGAAACGTCTCAAGCATGTCTAAATGCACAGGAGCAAGGCTTTATAGCTTCTGAGTGTTTGCACAACAGCGTTTTCCATAGTTCTAACGTGGAAAAATAAAGTCAGTGTTGACTAAAATTGTTGATGCATTTGTTTGGGCTGGACTAGTATGTAAAATTGTGAGTTTCTGGATGAAGCAGCACTTCTTGCTTGCTAGAGGCAAAGTTCCATAACCTAGGATTCAAAAAAAAAAATTGGGAGTAGCATTTAAATCACTGTGTATAAGAAATATAATTTGTAATCAAACTTTAATTAGAGAAACTTTAAAGTAACATTTAATTGTTTTTTCTTCTATCCTGTTAATCGTCCAAATATAGCTGACCTGCAAAAATTTAACTTGAAGTAACTTGAAAATGTGGTATATTTCAGTTGGTTTGTTTGTTTATTTTTCCTAAAGCCAAAAGGTGAGTCTTCATCAACCGTTTTGAAACCTGTTATCCTAGACGAGATCTTGGACAAACATAAGAAAATGATTAGAGAAGAAATTATCAAAGAAAGTGTTGCACCTGTTGAACATCTCAAGCTGTATGATAAGTATAGCTTTCTGATAAACAAACAAGCTGAACAAGATATTGATCAATTCCTGACCAAAGAACATACCTTTGAAGAAATGAAAGCGGAAATTATAAAATACCAGCAACTCAGTAAGGAAATAAAATATACTTCTAGGAAGGTAAATTATAATAATATTCATAAAGAGATATGGACATAATTTTAATATTGGTCTTGTACTAAGAATGTCAAATTTGATAATAATTAGGTGTGAGATAAAGTAAAATAAATTAGTCTTTTTACAAAAATAAATATTTTTTCATGAGTTAGTATTTCTGGGGTGTATTACCCTACTTCAGTGAGACAGTTCTTTTTACTAGATGTTCTTCAGAGACTTGTAAAGACATTCAGAGTACCTTCCTCCTGGATGTGAAGGCACAAAAGAAAGAGTAGGTCTGGTCCCAACCCAAATTCTTTCCAAGCGTCAAAGGCAGATAGAGGATTCTTAATGTGATCCACTTCTTTTTGTCTCTATAAGAAGACAAAAAACAGGTGGCAAGAATCCTTTGATTTCACATTCAGAAAAACAATTTGAAGTTTTAAGTGGTTTTCTGTGAACTGTTTCTCTTCTAGCATTCATTGCTGACCTCTGTTCTGGAAAAACTAGTACTTACAGGCTTGTCATGATGGCTTGTGTATGGAAGTCAAGCTCGCTTGCTCACTAGTAAAAGAAAGCATTGGATTCTGAGACTACCTGGGAGGCAGAGTCCCCTTTTAATCCTGAGAAATATCACATATCCTTGTGTTTCCAAGAGAAAAGCAAGATTACATTTTAGATGAATCTCAAACTCTGTAATTTCACCAGACAATATTCCTCTTACAGAGAATAGATGCCCTTCTTATATGAGGCTATAAATTGGCAAGATTGAAAGCAATAGAAGTAAAATTTATATAAACTTCGACATGCACGTACAGAAGAACAGTTATTCATAACTATAATTTTTTCTTTCTTTTCTTCATGTAAAGTTTTAAGAGCATTTTTTGATTTGACTGAATTCCTAGGTGAGGTCCCTGACATTCTGCTTAAGATAGTGAAGGAAAATAAGTACAAGCTGTTCAACATTCTGCTAACTTAAATTTGTATTGCAGTATCTCCGTCTAGGAATGTTTGAGCTGCGTTGTGATGAATTAATAAATGCTTTGGTAAAGCGAGCAGATCATATTTGTGAAAAAGTTATTGCAAAAACATTCAGAGATCATCAAGACATGAGTTTGAGGTAACTGTCAAACTGAAAACATGTATTGAAGTGTATTTAATTTTGCTTCCACTGTTGAACTTTTATAACCCTTAAAGCATACATTAATCTCATTTTTGCTTTTATAAATATGTGATTTGTCTAAGGGTGGCTAAAGCAAAACACACATGCCGAATAGTTTATTTTGTATATTTTTCAGACTATGTGAAGAGTTTGAGAGAATATCAGAAAAAGCCCTTACTACTCCATCCAATACTCAGGAACTAATGGAACTTAAGGTACTTTCCTTTTTAACAAGTCCAAGCAAGAAGTAGCTACCAATACTATTACTCTGTCCTTGAGTAATAGCGTATGGAAGTTGCTCACATTTTGTGTGTGATTCTGGACCTGTTAAAGTCACTGGTGCTATATCTTTATTACAAAATAACAAAGGACAGGTCATCTTTGGCCATGACGTGTGGGATATCGCATTTGGCTAAATGTGATTAGCTGGACTCTTATATATACAGCCAAACTCTTTTCCCCATCAAAACATCATGCTTGCAATCAGACTACCTGTTTGGAATAGTCCTTTGTCTCTGCTGTCACTTGTCCTGGGGCATTGCTGAAAAGAGCGCCAGTAGGCTCGGACCAAAACTTTGTAAGGCAACAGTCTTCAGAGTAGGTGATGTGGAGCCCAGGGGTTGTACAACATGATCCATTGGGGTGTATGAAGGAAATATTAGAACTTATGTGTGTTTTTTTTAATCCAAAAAATGATAAAGAAAATAATCTTTAACAATGTTTAATATATAGATTGACACTAGTGCCCTCACTTGGTCTGTGTATCAGAGGGTTTTGTGTCAGGTGCATACATGAGGTGTCCTGAGGGAAGATTGGTTGTTCCACAATGTAAAGGGGTTTGCGGCGGCACTCTCACTTTCAGCATTTTATGATGTATTGCCGTTTGTGTGTTCAGTGTTACACAAATCCACGAATAAATGGTTTTACAGATAATATTATCTAATTTTAACTAACCTAACCATCGTGAAATGGGCAAGTGGCTTTAAAAGATTACTACAGAAAAACTGACTTGAAGATAATACTAATGTCATGAGCACAAGCATTGTATAAGAAAATGGCGGAGCTGACACTTCTAGTATAAGCTCTTTGTCAGCCATGTTATGAGGTAAAAGTAATGATGGTTTAATCAGATTTTATAAGAAGTTGGCCAAAAAGCCACTGCTTTGACTAGAATAAAAAGGCTTCTGGTAAGGTTACAGAGAGCACCACACATGAAATTCATTCACAGTGTCATTCATAGTCATGCTGTGAAGTACTTGATAATGACTGAGGCATAAAAAGTGTTAGTAAAACCAATTGTTCTCAGGGTACCTAGTCCTCTGAGTTGGAAGATGGTGACAGGGAGCAAGATGATGCCCATATAATTAAATGGGAAACTGTAAGTGACCTCCTCCATATTTTGAATGCTCATAAGTCTATGGGGCTGGACAAGACTCACCCCATGTCAGTAATTTACTAGTAGTCTTGGCCTACCAGGGCGTTCCTATTTGACAGGAGGTTAGCCAACGAGACTCTGATCTACAAGGAGAGCAGAAAGGAGGATCGAGGATCCAGGGAATTACAGCCCTGTCAGTCTGACCTTGGTCCCAGGGATTGTTATGGAGTAGATCATCTTGACTGTCATCATACAGCATATAGAGGACAATCAAGTAATCAGAAGCAGACAGCACAGGTTTATGAAGTGCTGGTCCTGTCTGACTAACTTGATCTTTTATGACAAGAATACCTACTTAGCAGATGTGGGAAAAGCTATTGACATCATTTACTTCGATTTTAGTGAAGTGTTTGACACCATTTCCCACACTACTCTTCTGGAGAAACTGGCTGCTCATGATTTGGATGGGTACGTGGTTTGCTGGATGAAGAACAGGCTGGATGGCTGGGTTCAAAGAGTCATAGTGAATGGAGTTCAATTCAATTTGTGCCTGGTCACCAGTGGCTTCCCCCAAGGCTCAGTCTTGGGGCCAGTTTTTACTTTAAGATTTTTGTCAATGATTTGGATGAGGGGATTGAATGCATCCTCAGTAAGTTCAGGGATGATGCCATATTAGGTGGGACTATTGATCTGCTTGAAGTTAGGAAGGTTTTGCAGAGGGATCTGCATAAGCTAGATTGGGGGGCCAAGTCTAATTATGTGGCATTCAACAGGGCTAAGTACCATGTCCTGCACTTGAGCCTTAACAAACCAATTGAGAGATACAGGCTTTAAGAAGAGTGGCTGGAAAGTTGCCCAGCAGAAAAGCACATGGGGCTGTTGCTCAACAGCAGCTTGAGCGAGCATGGGCCAGCAGTGGATCAAGGTGGCCAGGAAGACCAATAGCATCCTGGCCTGTATCAGAAATATTGTGTCCAGCAGGACTCGGGAAGTGATTGTCCTTTTGTATACAGCACTGGTGAGAGTGCGCATTGAACACTGCATTCAGTCTGGGGCCCCTTGCTACCAGAAGGATATTGAGTTGCTTGAGTATGTACAGAAAACAGCAACGAAGCTGGTGAAGGGACTAGAAAAATCTATGAGGAGCAGCTGAGGAAACTGGCATTGTTTAGTCTGGAGGAGAGGAGGGGAGACCTCATCACTCTCTACAACTACCTGAAAGGAGTTTGCAGCGATGAGGATGTCAGTCGTCTCAGGTGACAAGTGATAGAATGCAAGGAGATGGTCTCAGGTTGCACCAGGGGTTGTTTAGATTGGATATTAAGAAGAATTTCTTCATGGGGAGGGTGATTTAAGCATTGGAATGGGCTGTCCAGGGAGGTGGTAGAGTCCCCATCCCTGGAGGTATTTAAAAGATATGTGGATGTAGCACTGAGGGGCATGGTTTAGTGATGGGACTCAGTAGGTTAGGCTGATTGTTGAACTTGATGATCTTGAAGGCCTTTTCCAACCTAAATGATTCTCTGATGCTCTGGTGGGAAAGAAGTTGAAGGTAGAAGTGCACAGAGTTCTACATGATGTTGTCAATGTGGTTAATTTTATAAAAACGAGACCTTTAAATAGTAGAATCTTTATTAAAGTTTGTAATAAGATGCGTAACGACTATGAGAAAGTTTTGTACTATGCAGAGATTCACTGGTTATCTCATGGCAAATTGCTTATGAGTTGTTGAATTTAAAGATGAATTATGCATTTTTCTTTTACAAAGTGTTCCAAATTTGCTGTCATTTTCTGTGATGACAAGTGGCTGTCAGCCATACGCTACCTAGCAGATATTTTTGAAAAAATATGTGCACTTAATCTGTCCTTCAAGTTAAAGGTGACGTTTTTAAGAATGAATGAGAGAGTAACTATTTTTCAAAAGAAAACTGTGCTATGGGGGGAGAATTTTGAAATGGATGTCTGGAAGTGTTTCTATCATTATGTGGTTTTGTTGCTGAAAAGGATGCGTGTCATCTATAGAAACTCATATCTGTATATACAGTTTAGAAAATTCTGTTTCCAAGTGTTTTTTTTTTTAACAGTTAAAAATCTTACTAACAAAGTGTTTCAGTGGGTTTTGAACCTGTTTGTTAAAAATACAAAAATGTGATACCTTCTGATTAGTTTGCAAGAATAACTGGCTGATACCAAGGAAGATGGAAATTTCCTAGCTTAAATTCAACATTGGTCAATAGGATCATGAGCAATGTAAGTGCAGCCAATGGCTACTATAGCTTAAGAAGACAACAAATTATTTCTGCAGTGTGGACAACATACCAGCAGAATTAAATCTAGATTGTGTGTTCTTCAGGTTTCTGAACAGATAGTGTAGTTAACAATGAATATTTCTTGGTTTCCCTGATTTAAAGCTGAGCAATCAAATTAGATGTGAAAGACATAAAGGATCCATTTATAATAGCCTAAAATAATCAATGACTCAAAACCTTTGATGTAAGGAGCTTAAATATGTTTGGTTCTTGACAAGAAAACTTTAAAAAGCACTCACTGGTAAGTAAAGGTAAAATTACTTCATACAACCTTTACGTACTGTGGTGAATTATCATTTAAAATTTCATAGATGTAGGGTCTGCAGTTTGGTAACTAAAATCCCATCTCCTCACTTACAAATACCACTTCTCTAATCAAAACCCAACTGTTGTTTTGATGTATTCAGGCTCCATTCAGCAACTTGCATACACACTTAAAACATAACACGTCTTAGTCTCTTGCTGTTCGGCTAAGTTCTGATGTATATGCTTGATTTTAAATGTGTGGAATGTAGATGGGTGCTTAAAATAATTTGGATGCCTGAGTAGTCAGCTAAATTTGGATCAGAGTGATATGAACTGCTACAGTGAAGCTGAACACGGAATATAAGGGGGATATAAGGGGAATAATTTTTTCAAGTAAAAAGTAAAATGTTTAGAAGTTGGAATCTGTGCTGAGACTATGGTGCCTTTAAGATACGTACATTTAATACTACACTTTTGCATTGGAGGAGAAAAAATTGCAAGTTCTAACGTGTAGCATATAATATTTTACCTGCATCAGACCCCTTCTAACAGTTCTCCCACATCAATGCTGAAAAGATGTATCAGTCTCTGTTTGGGGTATTCTTTTAATAGGCCAATGTTCTCTAGATCCATAGCAGTAAGTATACTTTGATGAATAAAAACTACTATTAAAAAAAGAGCAGAAGTGTGGGTTTACTGGACAGTTTATCCATACCTAAAAATGTTTCCAGTGTTTTCACAATATCATCATATTAAAATTTTCTGTATCTTCAATTGATATCAAGTAGTTTTTATATATACTGGTATGCTAGTATCTGTCCAACTGGCCAGTGTTTTTATTAATACTGCTCTTTTAGAGGCTTTCAGAGCATGTAGTTACAGATTTATCATTTAAACACGTCTGCATTGCTATTCTGTTAAGAGTACCATACAGAATGCTACATATATCAGCCTGCTATGCTGTCAACTGTTGAGATTTGAAAGAACAGTGTTAAGTTTTATTTTAATCACAATGAACAATACAGTAGTTGTCTATATTCTTTATATTCTTCTAGGGAAGACCTAATCTTAACTGGGCCATCCCATGCTTCCCTTTCTGAAGTATGTCCTGCCTTCTTATCCAAATTTGTGACACTTACAATAGCCTGTCTGGATTCGTTTCCGTTAGTCCAAAGATTCATGCATATAGTATCAGCAATTCTCTTAAGTTTTATTCAGTAAAATATCTAATAAGGCAACTGTCTTAACAAATTATGTATAACAAGTTATGTACTGTAAAAGTAGCTAGTACCACGTTGCTCCAAAGAAAACAGTTTTCATATCATGTTTTTCCAATTTTATTACATAAAATAATAAAAAAGTAAAAAATTAGCTTTTAAAGTTAAATGTTATTTATTTAGCAATTCTTTTGGGATTAAATTATGTAAAATATATTTCCTTTTAATTTCTGTTTCCAGGCCTGTATACAGAAAATAGAAAAACAAGACATGATTGAATTGCAGCAGAAATTAATGAATGCTGTAAATTATGTTGATTTCCTGATAGAACATGTCAACTTTTCACTAGCAGACATACGACTGAACAAGAATGTTTTTCAGTGGAATGCACGAATGCCAGATATCTTTGAGGAGCACAGAAAAATAATTGAAGAAAAGACAGAACAATTTCAAGATGGTCTTAAGGTTTGTAATGACATTTTAAAAAGACTATTTTTAATGACATATAGGACATTAAATGATATTGGATGGAATCATCTCCTTTATTTTCCCATATATTCTAAAAAGTTTGCAGTAAAGATTTTGTATTATTCTTGATATTAACTATTTTTTGTCTGTTTTCCACCTGCTCACTTTTAACATATCCATGAATTGTACAATACAAGTCACATCTCATATTTTGGATTCTGAAAGCTCTTTGGTTACAGAATTTCTACCAATGTTGATGAAAGCTGTCTGTATGTGAAACAGTAAAACTCAGCTCCATTAAAAGACATAGATGTGGCTTGGCTTATGTGCATGAGCAGTCTCTTTGGAGTCAATAGCAGTGTCTGAAATTTGTTATAGGTCCCTAAAAAATAATAATAATAATAACTTAAGTGTGATTTTGGTGTTAGGATAATGTAACATATATTAGTTTTATAACATAAATGCATCTTATTTCTATTTTGTTGTTTGTTTTGTCGTGTTCTTTGTTGTTGTTTTTTTTTGTTTGTTTGTTTGTTTTTGCTACATTTCACATGTATTTTATCTCTGTTGCTATTTTTCACTAGATTTACTAGGCTTTTACATTACAGTTTGTTACAGTATCTAAGTTCTGGGGTGTCTCTAAATGGATTGCTAATTATTAGGTTGCTGATGTGTCAGGGTTACTGCCTGGATAGCTATCTGCTTTGGCTTCCTTGTGCTCCCTAGTTTCATGGTCATTTTTGTCTTAGGTCATACATATTTTAAGATAGTACGTTTCTATGTTTATGCAATACATTCAAAGAAGGAGCTGCTAATTGTTCTTGTATTACAAACAAATGTGCAGCATAGATTACGTTTTCTTGGAACATGTTATTGTTTTGTATGGTTTGATGCTTGGTTTCAGACACTAACTACTGTTGATAATTGGTGTGAAATGCATGTTGTGAAGTGGTATGTATGAGGAAAAAGCTCTCCTTGAACTGTGTGGCTTTGAGACAAGAGACATATCTCTGTCTTGTGAAAATGTTTAGCTTCATTTGTCGTTTGATTAATCTAATCCTATTATTGTATTTTAATTTCTGATATACTAGGGATCTGAATTTATCTTTCTATTATTAGTATGCTGGCTGTATATGATATATAGCAAATCAGAATTGTTATTCCTCCTTTTTACAGAAGGTTAAATTTATTGTGATTTTCTTCATAATAACTTTGATGTTTAGATACGCCGTGAACAATTTGTTGAGGAACTGAAAAGCTACTCTAAGCAGGTTGAAGAATTTAACACGTTTGGAGATGTTCAAGAAGTCAACAAATATTTGAAGAAAGCTCAAGCATTAAATACAAAGTTGGATCTTGCTGCTGATAAGGTACAGATTATAGTCTGAACTAGTCTAATAGTATAAATTGTATATTTGTGTTATCAGAGCAAACAGCTTAGTAATGCAGTAATTCCTAATTCAGTTATGAAATATTTTTGCATGATTTGTGATTTAAACAGCAAATTTACTGAGCAAAATAAATTGTTGCTTTGTGATCTTGAGTTAATGCAGTAGTGTTTCACATAGTGAAAGAGTAGATTAAGTTCATGTAGATTTATACAGAAATTCTAATTTTATGTTCTGCGAAGTACAATTCCTTATGCTTATTGTTTCTTCTTCTCTGTTACTTAATCCATGCTAATGCAAATTTTAGAGGAATGCCAGATACTATTTTAAACTTCTAGCTGTACTCCTCTATTGACTAACATGAATGTTGAGCTGTCAGTGTTAAAGATTGCTTTAATTGCAGTCAATAGCAGCAGTTAAATAATGGACTGTTTTAGTAACTTGAAACTCAGTCTGGTGCTTGTTGATGACACTAGAAAACCTCTCTAATCCCTGTGGTAAGGACTTGAGATCACAGATAGCTTGGCTTATATTTCACACCTCAATTATCTCCCAATAGATTGAACAGTTCAATGCGGAAGAAGATGCCTTTGGATGGCCAGTATCGCAGTACCCTCAGCATAAAACAACACGGAATGCTCTTGTTCCATATCTTCGTCTTTATGATATGACTGTTGAATTCAACAGAAAACACAAAAACTGGATAGAGGGATCATTTACAGAAGTGAATCCAGACAACGTAGAGGTAGATGTAGGAAACTACTGGCATGGACTGTATAAACTAGAAAAAGGTTTCCACAATTCTCCAAATGCACTTGCAATAACCCAACAGGTTAAATCAAAAGTAGAGGAATTCAAAAGCCATATTCCTCTAATCCAGGTGATTTGCAATCCTGGTTTGCAAGAAAGGCACTGGGAAGAGATGTCAAAAATTGCTGGTTTACCTCTGTCTCCTTCTGAAGACTCAAATCTGTTGTCATACATTAATTTACACCTTGAACCATTCCTAGAAAAGTTTGAGACCATCAGTGAAACAGCCAGCAAAGAATATTCACTTGAGAAAGCTTTAACAAAAATGATTTCTGAATGGGATCAAATGGAGTTCACTTTTCTTGCCTACAGAGAAACAGGAACCCATATTTTGTCATCTGTAGATGATATTCAGATGTTATTGGATGATCACATTGTCAAAACTCAGACCATGAGAGGTTCTCCATTCATTAAGCATTGTGAAAAAAGAATAAGGTAATATTTTTTCTCTCCAATAGAGAGTCACCAAGTGATTTTACTAAATAAGAAATGATATTTTCTGGTTAATCTAAAGCATTGGGCCTTCAAATGTTTTTGTCGCTCCTACTTAAGCAGTAAATTATTCTCATTTTACAGGACTAAGTATTTTGTACATGTCAGAAAAAAACATTAATTGCCTTTTAAAGAACATTTTTATTTTTAATTATATGGAAAAGTGATAATGTATTGGAGAAGCTGCAAAACAGTTAACATGCTCTGGTAATGAAGGTTCCAGATATATATTATTACCTTTGTTTAACCTCACAATATATATTTGAGTTATAGAATGAAAGACTGTGAACTAAGAAAATATAGATTAACCTTTGTACGTGCCTTTATACATAGTTTTTAAAGCTACAAAATCTTTTATCTGTTCATTACAAATGCTAATTAAAAATGTTAGCCTTTTTGTAAGGGAGAGGCAGAAAAAAGACAAATCCAGGAAAGCAGTAAAAGATATTATTTATTCTAATGCAGAAAAATACAGTCCAAAACATCTTTACATGTTAAAAAATTTATACTTTCATTGTTTAGCACAGGTTTTAATTCGAGTTTGTCTCTCCTCAGTAAATCCTTTACTTGCTTCTTAAATTCCCCAGACATAGTCAAATTGTGGAAAAATAAAAATATTTCATAGAAAGTTTGGCTATAATTATCTAGCTGTATAAGCACCTTCAAACTCCATTAGCATGCAAAAAAGCTATCTCAGATTTCAGCACATATTCAATAAATATGAACACATACTTAAATGTACATATTTGTACATTCCAGTAAGTATTAATTCTCTAACTACTACTGCACTATAGTATAAATGTTCCTTCTTTATTAATGTAAAATAGTAGTTTTTATCTATTATTATATTTAGCAAAAGAATAACTACACCACAGTAGTTTCACTTGAGGGTTTTTGTTTGCTTTATCAACTGACAGCATTTGTCAAGGCTCTTAGTAAGTACTTAAGTACTAAGTCTTAAAAGTACTTTAGTCTTTGAGATCTAGGTGATTACCCAATGGTTGCTTTCTATATAGCCCTACAAAGCATGTAGAATTCTGGATTCCTGCCAGAGAGGTTCCCAAATTCCTTGTCTTCATTTTTGTTTATCTTAGGTGTAAACAAATTAACCTGGCTAATTTTCCTCTTTGAAAGCTGAATTTTTCTCTGCCTTTTGGTAGAAGAGAGATAATCAGAAATGATGTATTAATGCCAATAAATAGAAGATGAAAGAGGGACTGGGTAAAGAAGAAGGTATATGTAAGAAAAGCTGTCTGTTGGTTAGAATCTGTGGTGGGTAAATGAGTGAATGAAGAAGTTAAGCATGTTTTCATGGGTTTCATTTTACAGAATTCAGTGCAGCCCATGTATAAGGGTCGTGTTGAGAAAATCACTTTCATAGTTCTTTTATACAGTATTCACCTTTAATAATATTTCTATCTGCACTTTCGAGTGGAATGAGAGTTGCAGAATGATGCATAGTTTCTATACAGGAAGAAAAAATATACGTACCTGTTATAGGACAATGTATTTATTTACTTATTTATTTTCAAATTGATTGTGTATGTGAGTTAGGAATACCAGTGACATTAGGGAAATGATAACACATCTGTGATGCTGTTGAGATAGTGAAAGGATGGTGTTAATGATTTTTAATGATGAAGAACTCAGAAGAACTGAGGAGACTCAGAAAAATGATAGACTAAAGGACTGAAGATTGAATAGATATCAAATTTTAATGTTGAGTATCTGATCTATCAACAGGTTTATTTAACATTCACATTTGGAAGTTGAAGTTAGAAATAAAATGTAATGGTTTAAGTGGCTCAAATTAACACTTGGACTATCTGTTACTTGAAATCTTTAATTAAAAACAAATGTCTTCTTAGGATAATATCTACTTATTTTTGATTTAATAGTTCACGTTACTTTCATGGCTTTCTTCTGCCATTTCAGCCCGTCTAACCTAGCAAACATTTAGACATAGTAATCTGGTGATTGGCACATGCCAACAACCAGATCGCATACTTAATGTCTATGAATTGAAGTAAATTTGTCCAGATATTACTACACACTGAAGCATGCACTATGTTTATTCACTGATACTGTTGGTCTTTTTTTTAGAATAACCTAGTTTGTGTAATCCTACAGTCAACCTTTAAAAAAGGTAGTTCAAACAAAAACAGGCGATCCAGTTCCAGTAATGAGTGTGGATGTTGTTATGCAGGAAATCTACGTAACAGGCTAGATGAATATGCAGTATTCCATTGAAATCTTAAAACTTTCTGCCTGTTACACTTGCTCCTGAATATACAGCTTGCCAAAAAAGTCTTAGCAGTGTGAGAGAAATGTTACACTGGAAGCATCAATTCATGCATTTGAACTAATACTGTTTTACAGGGAATGGGAAGGAAAGCTGCTGTTGGTACAGGAGATCCTGGACGAATGGCTGAAGGTTCAAGCTACTTGGCTTTATTTGGAGCCAATTTTCAGTTCTCCAGACATCATGGCTCAGATGCCTGAGGAAAGTAGGCAATTCACTACTGTGTTTAAAACATGGAAAGACTTAATGAAATCAACTTTTCAGGTAAGTGCCATTGTCTTAAAGATACAGAGTGAATTAGTACTGTATACTAGAAGATTGCTTCTGATAGCACAATAATCTTTTCTGTTTTAGCCCCCTTTCTTAGATTCCTTTTAAAATTATTTTGTAGAACTGTTTCACACAGAATTATAGAAACATTAATTGGGAGAGACCACTGGAGTTCAGCTAGTCTAACTTCTTGTTTAAGGCAGAACTTTTGCTAACACTAGATCAGGTCAGCCACAGCTTTATTTAGCCAAGTTTTGAGAACCTCCAAGGACAGGGGTTCCTTGGAGGTTATCTCCAGAAATTTTAGCAATGTGCTACCTTCCTAGCAAATAATTTTTTCTCAATATGCAAGCTGAATGTCCCAAGGAAACATTTGTACTTGGTGTCTCTTGTTGCCTAACTGTCAGTGAAAAGAAATTGGATCTGTTCTTTATTTGTATATTTCATTTATTTATTTATTCATTTATTTTTGATTGTGGTTCAGGTAGTTGCTGGTTACAGTTAAATTCTACTTTAACTTCCTTTTAAGCAAGCTGAAGAATTTCATCTCTTCCAGCCTCATCTCTCAAGCCATGTTCCATACTAGGGACTAAAATTAAGCACATACAAAACACAGTAACATAGCAAAGGTGGTCGTGGCACTGTAGATCAAGTGACATGATCTTCACTGATGAATCAATTAAATTTTACACTAGCTGTTCTTTTGAAACAATGTTGTTTGCATATAGAATGGTAGAGACATCTCTGTAACTTTAAACCAACAATGTTCAACTTCCTTCAAAAATGCTAGTATGATCTGTTAAGAATGAATACATAAGGCAGTTGTTGGACATAATCACTACACTTGTCTGCCAATTCAAAATATTCTGATCTTGCCAATCTGTGTGTTATTTGATCCTTTCTGGAAGTTATCATGTTTACTAGGATCAATTGAGATTGCATGAATGCTCTTTGTTAGAAACCTAGCCTAGGGCCAGGTTAGATTGGCTGCATTTGCCAGGCTAGCTGGATGAAGAATACTTGTATGATTTCTTCTGCTGACTTTGCTAAGAGGGCAATAGCATCTAGCAAAGAGGTGGTACTAGGAAGGAAAGAGGCAAGAATTGGAAGAGGCAGATCCTGCTTGACGAACCTGATCTCCTTCTATGACAAAGTGACGCGCTGGGTGGACAAGGGAAAGGCTGTGGATGTGGTCTACCTTGACTTCAGTAAGGCTTTTAACACCATTCCCCACAGCATTCTCCTCAAGAAACTGGCTGCTCTTGGCTTGGACTGGCGCACGCTTCGTTGGGTTAGAAACTGGCTGGATAGCCAGGCCCAAAGAGTCGTGGTGAATGGAGCCAAGTCCAGCTGGAGGCCGGTCACTAGTGGTGTTCCCCAGGGCTTGGTGCTGGGGCCGGTCCTCTTTAATATCTTCATCGATGATCTGGACGAGGGCATCGAGTGCACCCTCAGTAAGTTTGCAGATGACACCAAGTTAGGTGCGTGTGTCGATCTGCTCGAGGGTAGGAAAGCTCTGCAGGAGGATCTGGATAGGCTGCACCGATGGGCTGAGGTCAACTGCATGAAGTTCAACAAGGCCAAGTGCCGGGTCCTGCACCTGGGGTGCAATAACCCCAAGCAGAGCTACAGGCTGGGAGAGGAATGGTTGGAGAGCTGCCAGGCAGAGAAGGACCTGGGTGTGATGGTTGATAGTCGGCTGAATATGAGCCAGCAGTGTGCTCAGGTGGCCAAGAAGGACAACAGCATCCTGGCTTGTATCAGGAACAGTGTGACCAGCAGGGCTAGGGAGGTGATTGTCCCCCTGTACTCAGCTCTGGTGAGGCCGCACCTCGAGTACTGTGTTCAGTTTTGGGCCCCTCGCTACAAGAAGGACATCGAGGTGCTTGAGCGGGTGCAGAGAAGGGCGACGAAGCTGGTGAGGGGCCTGGAGAACAAGGCCTACAAGGAGCGGCTGAGGGAGCTGGGCTTGTTCAGCCTGGAGAAGAGGAGGCTCAGGGGCAACCTTATTGCTCTCTATAGGTACCTCAAGGGAGGCCGTAGCGAGGTGGGGGTTGGTCTGTTCTCCCACGTGCCTGGTGACAGGACGAGGGGGAATGGGCTTAAGTTGAGCCAGGGGAGTTTTAGGTTAGATGTTAGGAAGAACTTCTTCACTGAAAGGGTTGTGAGGCATTGGAACAGGCTGCCCAGGGAAGTGGTGGAGTCACCATCCCTGGAAGTCTTTAAAAGACGCTTAGATGTAGAGCTTAGGGATATGGTTTAGTGGGGACTGCTAGCGTTAGGTCAGAGGTTGGACTCGATGATCTTGAGGTCTCTTCCAACCTAGAAATTCTGTGATTCTGTGATTCTACATACAATCTAAGCTCCTGAATATGGACATTTCTATTAGGATTGTGCATTTTTATTTTTAACTGGGCTTACTAAACAGTTCAACAAACTTGAAAAGATCTCTGAGTTCTGCTGGTTTGAGGCCCAGGGCAGGGCATAAGTTTATTGTTTGAAGGAAAAACTGAAAAATTACATTTTTAACTCTCACACTTTTGCAGAACCTTCAGAGATCCTTTATATTATTAGGAGAAATGCTGAAGCAGTCACTCAAAAAGATTTTGGTCTGAAGTTTTTTCAGATTGCAGATGTGTTTTTGGTGTAAGAATTCATAATGTAATATATAAAGGAACCATTTGTTTTATTTCCTGGCAATTCTCCTCTATCACTTAGTGTTATTTTTCAGTCTGTATGCCTTTTGTATCCTTCCTCCCTGCCTTTTTCTCTCTCTTGTCTCTGATCTTCTTCGTGTTCTCTCTCTCCCTGCCTGTCTTTCTCCCTTTTGCCCTTGCGTCTCTCTCCTCCACCCTCTTGTCTCTCTCTCTCTTTTCCCCTTCTCTGCCTTCCTCTCCCTCACCTTCTCTTCTGTTACTCACATGCACTCTTTCTCTCCCCAACCCCATCCCTCATGGTCTTTCTCTCCTTTTCCCTCTTCTGATTTAGAAGAAAAATCAGAAATTTATTCCATCAAGCTATTGTGAAATCAGAAGTATTTGCTCTGGGTTAAGAACCAAGTAAAAATAAAAAAGGGCAAGAATTTCAGAATTGTATTTATTATATTTCTAAACATTGTATCTGATGAATGATCTATCTTAAGAAAATCTTCTAATTTAGATATTCAATTCTAATCAAATTTGAATTATTTTTTGAATGTGATGTATCATATCTGGCAGAAAACAGAATCAGCTTTTGCTTGTACAGGAAAGCGTAAATGCCAGAATAATAGTCTAACAATCTAAGTTTATTTGCACTAAGCAACTTGGCCTTATTTTCCAGAAGATGGCACTCTGTTTCCACAAATGCAATGTTTCCTTAGAGCTTAAAAGAAAACTCTTCTCCAGTCAATATGAATGGTCTTTCTTAAAGCATAATGGTAACTTGAGACTGTTCATGATTTTTTTACATTTATATGCCATTGTATTATAAAATTGCTGTGAAAGGAACGCTCCTTTTATTTGCTTAGCTTTTCATCACCAATTTGAATAATCATACATTATTCATTCATTTTAAATACCTAATTTAAGTAAAACATATTCATAAGGACTAAATTATTTAGTGACTTATTTTTCATTTGTCATAAAGTAAAATAAAACAAAAACATCAAACCTACCCTAGAATATGGAAGCATTTCTATTTTTTTGAGGAAGAAAGGAAAAAAAATTCCAAGAAAAAAATTTCAAGGCTGCAACCTGTGATATCTTAAAAATTATCTCCTGTTTAGAAACTGGAGATAGCGATGGTCTTTTAGGCTATCCAAACTGTTTTCATACACTTAATTTATACTGTTTTCCTCGTACAGGTTTTTCCTCAAATTCGTACAACAACTGATACTGATGAGATTGAATGAGAGTTACAACATTATTTTTTTTTCCCTCTGTGTCTTAGCAGAACCATAAACTGGAAATCTATGTTTTTATATATATATATATATTTTATTTTTATTTCCTCCCTACTTATCTTTTTCTCATAGGAAATGATAACCAAGCAGGAAGAATCCATTTATAACACTGGTAAAATGGCTTTGATTAGCTCAATCAGTTGTGCTTTTACGATTTGCTGATTATAAACATTCTAAGAAAGGGAACAAAACCTCTTTCTGTTGGCAACATATAGTTATGTGCTGCTTATGAATTACAAAGTGTTTTATAAAACAAATGACTAATTGTATTTGTGTGCTGACAGCTTAATTATCTATGTATAGATGAAAAGAGTAAGTACTTATTTAGTTTGTTCTGGTTTAGTATGTTGCAAGAGGCAAGTAACAGAAGGTAAATGTATTTTATGTACAAAAGAACACTGATTGTGTTACGAAGGTACACCTCCATGAAGATTAATTAGATAAACATAAAATTATGTTTGTTTGTTTATTTACTAATTTAGAAGTATATGTGTATTATGAGCAAGGAGTTGAACCAAAGCTGAATGCAAATTGCAAATCATTTAAAAACATTTTTGAACTGAAACCAAACTTGGAATTTATTTCTGAATTCTCCAAACTGAAGCTGAACAGCAGTCAGGTTACTAGGCCAAATCTGCATTGTCACCCTAAGAGGGATTTATTTGTCATGGATACCTTTTGAGCTTTGCACAACATTATAGCTTGTCTCTCCTCATCTGTTCGTTGCAACATGAGTCACCAAGTTTCTGCCCAGTGATACTGTGTTGTTCTGCAAACCCTATCAGGGACTTTTTTCAGTGAGGCATTCTGTATTTGTAATGGGCTCTGACAAAACTTCCTCGTGGAAATAGTCTTGCTACATCTTTGATTTTATGCATTGCTGCCGCGTTCTGTGTTGCTACTGTAGGAATTCTTACAAGTCCTCAAAAATAGATTAGTTTGAAATTCTCACTACTCATCTCTCTGGTGTTTCTCATTGTTTGGTTATATATATATATATATATATATATATATATATATATAGCAGTGTTTTTGTTTTGTTTTTTCTTAGCAGGGGATTGGGATTAATCACTCCTCTGTACTTCGTAGAACAACATGTATTGTACCATGAGCAAGTTAGAATCAATTCATAGTTAGCAAGTCAGTGAATCACAGAATTGTCTAGGTGATCTTGCAGGTCTCTTCCAACCTAGTCTGACCTCTGACCTAACAGTAACCAGTCCTCCACTAAACTATATCCCTAAGCTCTACATCTAAATCAATCAATTCCTCTATCAATTATTTTTCAACGATCCTGGGAATTTGGAGAGGTCCCGGTAGACTGGAAGCTGGCAAATGTTGTGCCAATTTTCAAGAAGGGTCAGAAAGAAGTCCCTAGCAATTACAGGCCTGTCAGTCTCACGTCAGTGCCTGGTAAAATCATGGAGAAGTTGGTTCTCGGACTTATTGAGGCGCACCTGGGGGACAAAGCAGTCATTGGTCCCAGCCAGCATGGGTTTGTGAAGGGTAGGTCCTGCCTAACTAACCTGATTTCCTTTTATGATAAGATCACCCGTATGGTGGACCAAGGGAAACCAGCTGATGTGATTTTTTTGGACTTCAGCAAGGCTTTTGACACGGTTTCCCATAGGATCCTACTGGACAAAATGTCCACCATACAGCTAAATAAAAACATCATACGATGGGTGAGCAATTGGCTAACGGGCAGGGCCCAAAGGGTTATGGTAAATGGAGCTGCGTCAGGCTGGTGGGCGGTCACCAGTGGGGTCCCTCAAGGCTCCATTTTAGGGCCGGTACTTTTCAATATTTTTATAAACGATCTGAATGTAGGAATAGAGGGTATTTTGAGCAAGTTTGCTGATGACACCAAACTTGGAGGAGTTGTGGACTCAAATGAGGGCGTAAAGGCCTTGCAGAGGGATCTGGACAGGTTGGAGAGCTGGGCAATCACCAACCGCATGAAGTTCAATAAGAGCAAGTGCCGGGTCCTGCACCTGGGACGGGGAAACCCTGGCTGCATGTACAGACTGGGCGATGAGACGCTGGAGAGCAGCCTAGAAGAGAGGGATCTGGGGGTCGTGGTAGACAGCAAGTTGAATATGAGCCAGCAGTGTGCCCTGGCAGCCAGGAGGGCCAATCGTATCCTGGGGTGCATCAAGCACGGCATCGCTAGTAGGTCAAGGGAGGTGATTGTCCCGCTCTACTCTGCGCTGGTGCGGCCTCACCTCGAGTACTGTGTGCAGTTCTGGGCACCACAGTATAAAAAGGACATGAAACTGTTGGAAAGTGTCCAGAGGAGGGCTACGAAGATGGTGAAAGGCCTGGAGGGGAAGACGTACGAGGAACGGCTGAGGTCACTGGGCCTGTTCAGCCTGGAGAAGAGGAGGCTGAGGGGAGACCTCATCACAGTCTACAACTTCCTTGTAAAGGGTTGTCGAGAGGCAGGAGACCTTTTCTCCATTAACACTAGTGACAGGACCTGCGGGAACGGGGTTAAGCTGAGGCAGGGGAAATTTAGGCTGGACGTCAGGAGGGGGTTCTTCACAGAGAGGGTGGTTGCACACTGGAACAGGCTCCCCAGGGAAGTGGTCACTGCACCGAGCCTGTCTGAATTTAAGAAGAGATTGGACTGTGAACTTAGGCATATGGTCTGAACTTTTGGGTAGACCTGTGCGGTGTCAAGAGTTGGACTTGATGATCCTTAAGGGTCCCTTCCAACTCAGGATATTCTATGATTCTATGATTCTATAAATGTCTTTTAAAGACCTCCAGGGGTGGTGACTCCACCACTTCCCTGGGCAGCCCATCCCAATCCCTAACAACCTTCTCAGTAAAGAAGTTCTTTCTAATATCCAATCTAAAACTCCCCTGGTGCAACTTTAGCCCATTCCCTCTCATCCTGTCACCAGGCACAAGGGAGAACAGACCAACCCCCACCTCGCTATGGCCTCCCTTGAGGTACCTATAGAGAGCAATAAGGTTGCCCCTGAGCCTCCTCTTCTCCAGGCTGAACAAGCCCAGCTCCCTCAGCCGCTCCTCGTAAGCCTTGTTCTCCCAACCCCTCACCAGCTTCATTGCCCTTCTCTGGACTCTCTCGAGCACCTCCATCTCCTTCTTCTAGTGAGGGGCCTAAAACTGAACACAGTACTCGAGGTGCGGCCTCACCAGAGCCGAGTACAGTGGGACAATCACTTCCCTAGCCCTGCTGGCTGCACTGCTTCTTATGCAAGCCAGGATGCTGTTGTCCTTCTTGGCCACCTGAGCACACTGCTGGCTCATATTCAGCCAACTATCAACCATCACTCCCAGGTCCTTCTCCGCCTGGCAGCTTTCCAACCACTCATCTCCCAGCCCGTAGAGCTGCTTAGGGTTGTTGCGCCCCAGGTGCAGGACCCGGCACTTGGCTTTGTTGAACTTCATACACTTGGCCTCAGCCCATGGGTCCAGCCTATCCAGATCCTCCTGCAGAGCCTTCCTACCCTCGAGCAGATCGACACACGCACCTAACTTGGTGTCATCTTCAAACTTACTGAGGGTGCACTCGATTCCCTCATCGATAAAGATATTAAAGAGGACTGGCCCCAGTACTGAACCCTGGGGAATGCCACTAGTGACCGGCCTCCAGCTGGATTTGACTCCATTCACCACAACTCTTTGGGCCTGGCTACCCAGCCAGTTTCTAACCCAGCAAAGCATACGCCAGTCCAAGCCATGAGCAGCCAGCCAGTTTCTTGAGGAGAATGCCGTGGGGAATGGTGTTAAAAGCCTTACTGAAGTCAAGGTAGACCACATCCACAGCCTTTCCCTCATCCACCCCGCACGTCACTTTATCATAGAAGGAGATCAGGTTCGTCAAGCCTTTCATAAACCCATGCTGACTAGGCCTGATCGCCTGCTTGCCCTGCAAGTGCCACGTGATGACACTCAAGATAATCTGCTCCATGAGCTTCCCTGGCATTGAGGTCAAACTGATGGGCCTCTATTTCCCCAGGTCTACCCTCCGGCCCTTCTCGTAGGTGGGCGTCACGTTTGCTAGCTGTCAGTCGACTGGGACCTCCCTTGATAGCCAGGAGCGCTGATAAATGATGGAAAGTGGCTTGGCCAGCTGTTCTGCCAGTTCTTTCAGTATCCTTGGGTGGATCCTATCCGGCCATTGACTTGCGTACATCCAAGTGCTGTAGCAGGTCGCCAACCATTTCCTTGTGGATAGTGAGGGCCACATTCTACTCCCCATCCCCTTCCCGTCACCAGCTCAGGGTACTAGGTATCCAGAGTACCAGCTCAGGGTACTAGGTATCCAGAGAACAACTGCTCTTGCCGCTAAAGACTGAGGCTCATCTCTTGTAACTAAGTTTCCCCCTGCATCCAGTAAGGGATGGAGATTCTCCTTAGTCCTCCATTTTGTGTTGATCTATTTATAAAAACATTTTTTATTGTCTTTAATGGCAGTAGCCAGTTTGAGCTCCAGATGAGTTTTGGCCTTTCTAATTTTGTCCCTGTACAGCCTTGCAACGTCCTTATAATCCTTCTGAGTGGCCTGCCCTCTTTTCCAAAGGTTATAAATCCCCTTTTTTTTTCCTAAGCTCAAGCCACAACTCTCTGTTGAGCCAGGCCAGTCTTCTTTCACGCCGGCTCGTCTTTGGGCACGTGGGGACAGACCGCTCCTGAGCCATTAGGATTTCCTTCTTGAAGAGTGCCCAGCCTTCCTGGACTCCTCTGCCCTTCAGAACCACCTCCCAAGGGACTCTACCAACCAGTGTCCTGAACAGCTCAAAGTCAGCCCTATGGCAGTCCAAGAATGCAGTTTTACTGATTCCCCCTCCTGACTTTTCCAAGAATAGAGAACTCTTTCGTGGTCACTCTGCTCAAGACAGCTCCCGACCACCACGTCTCCCACCAGTCCTTCTCTGTTTGTGAAGAGAAGGTCTAGCGGGGCACCTCCCTGGGTAGGCTCACTAACCAGCTGCGTCAGGAAGCTATCTTCCACGCTCTCCAGAAACCTCCTAGACTGCTTTCTCTGGGCTGTGTTGTGCTTCCAGGATATGTCAGGGAAGTTGAAATCCCCCATGAGAACAAGCGCTGACAATTTCACAACTTGTGCCAGCTGTCTGTAGAATTCCTCATCTGTCTCCTCATCCTGGTTTGGTGGTCTATAACAGACCCCCACCAGGATGCTAGCCTTGTTGGCCTTCCCACTGATCCTAACCCACAGGGACTCAACCTTACTCAACCTCAAGTTCCACGACATCAAAACACTCTCTGATATAGAAAGCCACACCACCATCCCTTCCGTGCTGCCTGTCCCTTCTGAAGAGCCTATAGCCAGACATTGCAGCACTCTAGTTCTGAGAGTGGTTCCACCATGTTTCCGTGATGGCAACCAAGTCATAGCCTGCCTCCTGCACAATGGCTTCCAGCTCCTCTTGTTTGTTGCCCATGCTGTGTGCACTAGTGTAGATGCACTTCAGTTGGGTCATTGCCTTCTCCTCTGGCCTTGCCATTGTTCCCCCTGGCACGCCTCCAACAAGCCCCATCCCCCTTCTTACCTAAAGCCCTCTCAATGAGCCCTGCCAGCTCCTGGGCTAGGATCCGTTTTCCCCATAGAGATAGGTGGGACCTGTCTGCAGCCATCAGAGCGGGTGCCAAGTAAAGCGCCCCATGGTCAAAAAATCCAAAATTTCTGTGTTGGCACCAGCCTCTGAGCCACGTGTTTATCAGGTGGGCTTTCCGTGTCCTCTCTGTACCTCTCCCTGCCACTGTAGGGGTGGATGAAAACACCATCTGTACTCCCACTCCATCCACTAACCGCCCCAGTCCCCTAAAGTCCCGTTTGATAGCCTTCAGGCTTCTCTCTTCAATATTATCACTGCCAGCCTGGACTATCAAAAGAGGATAATAATCAGACAGGCAAACCAGGTTGGGAAGCTTTCTGGCAAAGTCCCTGACCCTATCTATCTTGGTGGAGGCAGTCTTGAGGCGTGGAGTCAACTTCATCGCCCTAGGCATCCTCCTGGGTACACTTTGTACCTCAACCTCACCCACGGGTCTCTCAAGCTCCAGGGCCTCAAATCTGTTATGTAAGGGCACCTGGGAAGGTGGGGCCGGTGGGGGGGGGGGCATTGCTTGCAAGGTCGAGCAGGGACCCGTCTCCATTCCTCCTCAACTCCCAGGTCCCCTCCCTCTGCTTGACTGCAACAGGGCAGGGAGTCCACCCCCATTTGGGGTGTCTCACCCTGGTAGCTCTCCTTCAGGCCTTAAATATGATGCTATATTATAATATAATCTTAGTATTATTAATTATATAATAATATATATATTATACTATACTGATATACCAGTATGGGCCTGAACTAGAACCAAACTAGAATAAATTCAGTCATACATGAACCCAAGCCCACACTAGAACTAAGTATAAGCATTTTCTTGGTTAGACTTCCCTGGTCATAAATTTGCATAATTTTCTACTTTGCAACGTCTCTCTCATTTTGCTACCAAAATCCCATACTTGGTAAGAAAGATTAAAAAATATACTGCTGATTAGGCTATAAATCGGTCATAAAGTGTATTATCTACTAGAACTTGATGTTCAGACAAGTGCATGTCTTTCAGGCTTCTTAGCCTGGCAATCTTTACATCTTTTGAAAAAAAAACAAAAACAAAAACAAACCTCTTTTTGCTTTTGTATTAATTTAGATAACTTTCAACTCAATCAGTAGCTTTTCTAAGCATTTACGATCTTTTCAATTGAGAGGTTAATTTGAAGAGCACTAGCAAAGATCTGTATTTTGTCATCTTCACGTGTATAAATACATGAAACTCAGTGTTTATCCAGTGGTATATCTTTGTGTTATTCAGGTGCTATGGAAAAAAAAAAAAAAAAAAATGTTAAAGTATAATTTGTTACACTTAACGTAACTACTTTCCCAGTCAAGCCAGACAGTGAAGGTTAGTAAATTGTGACCCTGTCAATAGTTTGAGTAAAGCAGAGTTTAAAATAAAAAATATTTCTGCTCAAGATGTTTCCTGAAGTGCTGTGTGGTGAATTACTTGACAAGGCATTAACATTTTATCTGGAATAATTTCTTTTCCAGGACAAACATGTGCTGACAGTAGTAACAATAGACAACATGTTGGGAAAACTGAGAAAGTGCAATGAACTTCTGGAAGTCATTCTCAAGGGACTTAATGAATACCTAGAGAAGAAACGGTTGTTTTTTCCCAGATTCTTTTTCTTATCCAATGATGAACTCCTTGAGATTCTTTCAGAGACCAAAGATCCTACCCGGTACTGTAATATTCAACAGATGCATTTGTGACTCGTGATGTGTGTATACAGAGGCTTATATTCATTTTTTAATTTTTTTTTCCTGACAGCCATGGTATTAAGCTTGTACTTGGTTAGATGTTATGATAGACTTTTTTTTTTTAAGTTATATCTTATTTCGTAAGATTGGCAAGGAAAAAAATGTCAGAAGCTGTCTAATACTACTCCTTTTGTTTTCTAGAGTACAACCTCACCTGAAAAAGTGTTTTGAAGGAATTGCAAGAGTAGAGTTTACTGATGTACTAGATATTACACACATTAAAAGTAGTGAAGGAGAGACTGTGGAACTCACGCAGACAATCTCAACATCTGAAGCCAGAGGTCAAGTTGAAAAATGGCTGGTTGAACTGGAGGCAACTATGCTGAATTCTATCCACAAGGTAAGAAGTCCTAACTTTATTTTTGTTCTCCAAAGCATAGCGAAAGCAGTCAGATGATTGGAGTGTAGCTGGCTGAAGACAGAAAGACACAAGGAAATGTTCTGAAATTGTGCCAGGGGAGGTTTAGATTGGATATCAAAAAGAATTTCTTCATGTAAAGGGTGGTTAGGCATTGGAATGGGCTACCCAGGGCAGTGGAGGAGTTGCCATCCCTAGGGGTATTTAAGAAACATGTGGCTGTAGCACTTAAAGGCATGGTTTAGAGGTAGACTTGGCAGTTAGAGGGAGGGTTGAACTTGATGATCTTAAGGGTCTTTTCCAACCTATATGATTCTATGATATTTTTTCATTGTGACAGGAGAATGAGTGGTAAAGTCTGTGGAAACACATGCTTGAAGTTAAGCAAATAAGTCTGTTGAATTTAAGCGTAGTATTTTCTGAGGGTAGAAAATCACCATGATTACATATCAACTATTACTCAACTACGTTGAGTTTGTATTGTTCTAGTCCTCATGGTGTCTCATCATCATATCATATATTTAGCTCTGTCATTTTTTGCAGTCTTTTTCAATGTCAGGAGAGGTAATTAAACGCATGCACTTTCCCTAACACCGTTTTACAGTACAACAGATTAATTATAGCAATGACATATCAGTACATATTTGATGCATATCAGACATGGGCAAACTGAGCTATAGAAATTAGAAATGGTTAAGCACCATGTATCTGTATTCACCCTTGACTACAGAACTTTAATAATAATCTGAAACATATAACATTTACTTAGTTTTAGTGTCAATACAGATACATTTTTCTCTCATGTGTTATTCATCCTATTACGTGTATAGATTGTTAAAAGAAAAAAGGCTTGGAAGACCAAGACAAATGACAGATTTTCATCAAGGTAGTTTTACACTGACTCTCTGAGGAGACGTGTAAATTTATTGATGCTATTGCTGATAATAAAACTTTATTCTTACTGGGGTTTTGTTAATGGCAGGAAAGAAACCACACACACACAAACAAAACAAAACAAAAAAAAACCACATTTTTCAAATTTTGGTTTCATTGGGATTATTCCTGAGCAGCTCTAGGATGAGATTCATCATTCTGTTATCAGAAAATATACTTGAAGTTAGATATAAAATTAAATAATATGAACTGTAAAGTTAAAAGCTTTGAGTTTTTGGTAGATTTAATAGATTTAAAAAAAAAAAAAAAAAACTTTCTGTTTGGTGTTAGTTCTAATTAAATTGTATTAGTACTTGTTTTCTAGTTTCATTGTAGATGGAGCTAGAAAATTTTAAGTTGCCAATGGCATAATTCATATTAGAATATGTTGTGAAATTAGTTCTCAGAAACTTTGTGTGATCATTTAATTCATATTATGACATTTTGTTGTTTTTTTTTTTTTTTTTTTAAGCTTTGTTAAGAGATTTGCTTGCAGGATTTCAGTTTTACAGAGTCAAATTTGAGGCTGATTTATTTGATTTTCAGTACTGCAACCTAACCTAAATTAGTTCTAAAGCTGAACATTACCTGTTTTTATATGTGGTTATAGTGTGCTTTTTTCCTATGTAGGTCATCGGGGATGCAGTTGAAGCTTATCCAAAAACTTCACGTATTCATTGGGTACGAGAGTGGCCTGGACAAACAGTTCTTTGTGTATCCCAAACTTTCTGGACAATGCAGGTAGAGATGTCTATTAGAAATGGCCAAAAGGTAAGAATGTTTTAAATTTAAATTTTGTCAAATTAATATAATAAATTAGACCTTTAGTCATAACCTCTTTGGATGAAGAGGTTAATCTTTTGAATGGCTACTTTAAAGATATGCCCAAACAGTGATTCTTGAAGATTTTGAAATTAATATTTCCTTTTGGATGTAGCCATTCTGAGACATGAGATGTTCTATCCTTGAGCTGTCATTCTGAGTCTAGACAAAGCCTCATGTGCTGTCTGTATTAAGCTTTTTCTGTACCAGGACATTCAGGGAAACTTGTCATATCTATAGCTTTTACTCAAATCCTGAGATAGCGAGAATTCTACCGCTCTGACTCCAGCCCCAAAATCTTTTTTTCTGTAAGGTAAAAGGGCGTGTCTTTAGTGAAGGAGTGGAAAGGTATTTGCATCTCCTGACAATATGTCAGAAATCTATGACAGGGAGCACTCTGTCTTACAACCTTCAATTCTTTCTCTTTATCATTCCTCTATTTTATACTAAAGCATAAGAAATGTGACAGACAATCAGTGACCATGTGAGAGGACAGAAATACTGCACTCTGCATGAATCTGCAGCTTTATCCTGGGTAAAAAAAATAAAATTAAAAAAAATAGCATCCTACCTCATTCTTGTTAACATCAAAGGTAATATACTCTGTGCACACGGCAACAAACATCTTTTTTTCTAGCAGAAGTTCTTCAGTGTTTTCTGGGACAAGATGCCAATATCATTTAAAGTCACTCATTAAGATTAAATATTTATTCACATATCTATGCACATGCATGCTCCTTTCAAACTTTTTTTAGTTAAATGTTTTGAACGGATAACTGCTGCAGATACATCAAAGACTCAAGTTTCTTATTAAAACAAATAGAGTACTAAGATGGATAAAAACAGTAGTGTTTAGTAAATGCTGAGAGCATCTCAAACTCCATTTCCACATAGTCTAAGCTTCTGCCTCCTTAAGTTAGATCACTGAGTGTTAGTTATCTGGATTAAAGTATATGTAGACAGTTTCTTACAGATAATACTCCCTTCTATTAGTCCTGCTGCTCTTGTAGTGGAGTAGCTGGATTCCTCTGGCATGCGTTTTCATAAAGGCATTGTGTGACCTGTCCTATCTCACCACAGCATTTAATTTTTGGCTCCTGCAGAAGAGCAGTAACAAAATAGTGTTGGGACCTTTTCTGTAAAAATGCAGAACATTCAAGCTCACTGTGGACCTCCAGTGGATACAGGAGTCTGCCCTTTAGTGCATAAGACATATGGATTTCTAATTGTCAAACTCCAGTGTGTTTTTCAATGTCTTTTTATGAGTTCAGTAAGGCACTTCACAGCTTCTAAGTACTATCTTGGTACAATTGATTTCCTTAATTGGGCCTTTCCTGTTTAATAAATTATCTTGTTAACTTGTTTGAATTATAGATAGGTTATTTTTTTTCTGACTGTTGTAGAACATAGAGGTGGGTTTTTTCTTCATTTTCTTAATATGAAATTTGTTTTTATATTAAAAAAAAAACATACATATACAAAACTTATAAAATTTTATAATTTTTATAATTTATATAATTTTATAATTTATAAACATATTGTATAAATATAATTTATAAATATTTTAAATATAAATTTATAGAATTTATTTAAAACTATAATTTTAAATGATTTTTTTAATATATTTTTTTCAGTTTCATTTTCTTAGTGTGAAATTTATAAAAAGCAAAGGACTTATTCGTGCGTTCCAGGAAGAAAAAAATGTATATTGTTGTGTTTTCAAATATGTATCGTTGATGTATTACATATGGTACTGGAAACATTACATATGTATTACATATGGTAATGTTTCCAAAAAAAACAGTTCAACTATACTAGTGAATGAAAGGCATTGTACTATTATAATAGCATGAAGGAACATTTTAATATGGAGAAATAAGAGTAATATAAGAAAAAATAGTTGTGCTTCAGATTAGACATGCAATCTCTTAACTTTAATTTATGTTTTTTTTTTTTCCCAGGCACTAGAGGATTTTCTGGAACAGAATAATAGACAGATTGAGGACATTGTCACCTTGGTGCGAGGAAAGCTGTCTAAGCAGAATCGAGTGACATTAGAAGCACTTGTTGTGCTTGATGTTCATGCTAGGGATGTTCTTGCTTCTCTAGTAAGCAAGAAAGTCAAAGATGAGAGTGACTTTGAATGGTTAAGTCAGCTTAGATACTACTGGGAGGTAAGTGATACCTCTCAATCCTATTAGAAGGTAATTTCTGTTCACAGCTTTTCAATTTCTGCTTGCGTGCTGACACAGAGAATAGGTACACTAATATGAGAATTTCTGCTGATAAGAGAGTACCTCTAACTGATAATTCTATGGATTGCTAACTAAAATGGCCAATAGCCAAACACAAACAGTTTTTAATTAAAATTAGTTTTTCATCACTGCTGGGTCTCAGTGCATTTGCTGAGTTTGCAGGGGAGATCACAGGCAAAAGTTGTTCACTCAAAGACCGTTTTTTTTTTTTTTTTTTGATTCTGCAGAATAAAAAATGTTATATAGATGACAGTTAAACATTTAATCTGACTTATTGTCAATATTATTATATTTGTGTGTTACCCTTCTTGGAAAAATAATGATGTTTATACTGGATACTGATAGGATACAATATATTTGTATTCATCAGGACAAGATTTTCCATAATACAGAAGACAGTGCACATGACATTAAAATACATGTATATGTATTGCCGTATCTGAGTCATCAGATTGAACATTACTACAGCTATTGGCCATGATTGCTTCTGTTCACTTTTTAGAAAGCTGATTATCTTTCTAAGTAGCTAAACAAGACAGTTTTACTCTGCCATATGGTTGGTACGATACTTTCTTAAGATAAAAATTAGTGGAAAAAATGGTCTCTTTCATGTTGATACTTTAGTATCTATTAAAAGGTAATATTTTTGTTTAATTGGGTCACACTGAAGTTGTCTCAAAGCAATGAGTAGTCGGCCAGTTGTTTTTTTTAATAACACTGTACCTATGCATGAGCTTGAGGAATAATGTTGAATTGTCATGTTTTATTTAATTTTAGTTTATTTTGTAATTGTTTATTTCACCTCTATAATCAATGTCTTGTTTCATAGGAAGGACATCTACAAACAAGGATGATCAATGCTGGACTGAGGTATGGATATGAGTATCTAGGCAATACACCTAGGCTGGTTATTACTCCACTTACAGACAGATGCTACAGGTAAAACTACATGTTATTAAATGTTCTCTATTAGTAAGAATATATTTAGTTGATCTATTTTAATTAATCCTAGAATAGATAGAACTAGAATAGAACTCCAGGATTATGTTTTTGATATTCTAATAGGCATAAATAGAATAGTATATGTTTCTTTTCGTTGATTAGAATTGGTCCTGTATGAATATTTTAATTTAAATTTGTGATAAAATAAATCTTTTGTAATACTATAACTGGTGATAAATTACAAGAGGATCAAATTTAGTAAGTGAAAGATTCAGTAAATTTAGTAAGGTTCTACTTAGTAAGTTTAGTAAGTCCTATTTTGAACTTCAAGTAAACTTGGTATGTCATTATATATTTGTAGAATACAGCTGCCAAGAGCAGGCAAATTGTACCATCGGAGGAAAATGCAGACATGAAACTAATTTTTAAGAGTTTCTGGTAAAATTTGGAGCAGCTAGAAAAATAGCATAAAAATTGGTACATTTTTTTTTCTATTATTTTATTTTCAGAACGTTATTTGGTGCACTACACCTGCATCTTGGAGGTGCCCCTGAAGGTCCTGCTGGAACTGGAAAAACAGAAACTACGAAAGATTTAGCAAAGGCTGTTGCTAAGCAGTGTGTGGTTTTCAATTGTTCTGATGGACTGGATTACCTTGCATTAGGAAAATTTTTTAAGGTTTGGATAAGTTTTGAGGGTTGTATGCTCAGTTATATTAAATCCCTTTGTTTGCTTTGGCACTTGAAGTGCTCTTAAGACCTAAATGTATTTTTTTCCAACTTCCAGGCCCCCGTTTAATGTTAGCATTGTGCAGATAGCTCTTACTTTACATAAGAATACACCTGAAGTGATTTCCTTTAATATAGGCAACATAGATGCCATTTAAATGAATATTTTTTTAGTAAATGATTGCAAATTTAGGGGACCTGGGATTTAATTTAATCTTTAAACTGGTGAGAGCCATTATATTATATAAAGCATATATTATATAAAGCATATCCATTTTGATATCTTGAATGACCATCTGTGCCATTCCAAACTATCCTATTTTAGACTGGAATGATGCAAAAACAGAGAAAATATGCTTTCCTAACTGTCATTCTTCTCTTCTCTGTCAGAGGTGGCACTGGAGCCATATAATGTGGCTTCAAAATTCAACATGACAGCAAATCACCCAAATAAGTGAAATTAAAAGTTTTTATTTAAAATGATGAAAGCAAAATTCTTCATCTTAAATGGGAATTTTAGAATAACCATTAACAAATTACAAGATGCCGTCTGTCTAAAGACTATCTGTGCTATAGAAACAGTATATTTGGGGAGCATATTTCAAAGAAGATGTATAAAAAAAAAAAGATGTTTAACTTAAGCAGAGCTGTAGGAAAAGAGAATTGCTCTTTAGTTACACTTTAAAACATGTCGTGCTGTAATGTGTTGTAAAAGGATTGTCATTTTTGTTTGTACTGTAAATTAAATGGTTGGTTTTAGCCCTGCAGAATTCCTTATGTTGCCTGTTGTCACTTTAAACACTGTCAAGCATAGACAGAAAAGAACAGAAAAAGACAGAAAGAGTAGTTTTTTGTAGTCTTGTTTAGAGGTGAAGTCTTCCCCCTTGTTCAGCTGCAAAATATTGACTCTAGAGGTATAATGTGGCAATTGTATGTATTTGACAGGCACTTTGAACTAGTGCCTAGAATTAGCATTTTGGTTTTACTTTATACAAGACTTTTTTTTTTTTTTTTTTTTTTGGGGGGGGGGGGGTGGGGGGGGAGGGAGAGCAAACTAACTTTTTAAATATCATTCTTTTTGGAGCAATTGCTATTGGGAGTGAGTCTGAGAACTTAATGTATATGAGTTCTTTCTTTGCAAGTTAAAACTTCTCATTACAGAATCACTTTGATCAGTGTTTGTATGCCCAAAATAGGTGGTCACCAATAAATTAATCTTATGTCTGTCTGTTCTAGGGCTTGTTGTCTTGTGGAGCATGGGCTTGTTTTGATGAATTCAACAGGATTGATTTGGAAGTACTCTCAGTTGTTGCTCAGCAGATTTTTACTATCCAAAGAGGTAAACTGTTATGATAACCATAACTTTACTTTACATATAAAAAGGAATAAAGGTGCAACAAAAAGTTTCCAACAATTACATTATTTTTTATTTCTCCATAGGCATTAATTCAGGAACTGATTTATTAGTATTTGAAGGAACAGAATTGAAACTGAACCCTACGTGTGCTGTCTTCATTACCATGAATCCTGGCTATGCTGGGCGTTCAGAGCTTCCTGACAATCTTAAGGTACTTCTAGCACTTTTCATTTCATTACTTTTAATAGTTAATACAGAAAGTGAAATTCTTTTTTTTTTTGTTAAATACAGAAATTATAAAGAATTTTTAAAATCAGTTACCTTCAGTTCATCTAAGAAGTTTTTTACTATACTAAAGTAAAAAATCATATTCTCTCAGAAGAAGAAATTATAAAGAAAAAATAAACTGAAAAATAGAAATACAATGAATTTAAAAATGTCAGGAAAGGGTCGGATTATTCTACATCTGTCAATCTGTCAGGATAGAATAAATAAATAAAGCCTTGTGTTTCTTGACCAAGCACCTGAAAGATCAAAAATGAACAGTTTATAATGTACAAACAGTAAATAACATCATAATATTGAATAAAAAAAGATTAAAAAAAAATATTTTTTATTTCCGACAAGTGATTTAGTTTGATTTGAGAGGACTTGTGATATTTATAATGTAAGAGATTTCTGTCCTATTTAAACTGTTTGTTGAGTGATTGCTAAAATAGTGCTATGTCTTTTTTTTTTACCCCTTAAATATAGTTGTTATATGTCTACAGAAAGAAACAGAAATCTAAGCAAATATATTGATCAATTAATAAAGATAATGTACAACCTTTGTAAACATCTCTTAGAACTGTCTGGGAACTTTACTCATTAACACATACTGTGAATACAAGATTCAAAATCATTACTTGTGTAGATGAAAAAGAAGAAATTACAAAAACTTGTTGGTAGAATGTGAAAAGCAGTGGAAACTTTGAAAATATTCTGATGCTTGTTTGCTTAAGCTACTGCAAAGTTGAATCACAGGCTGCAGTAAACAGTGCTAGTACATGAAGTCTGACAGCAGCAACTCATTTATGGCAGTTGTATTTCATTTCCCTATTCCTTCTAAAGCTTGTGGCATTTTATGTGTTTTTTTTTTGTTTTTTTTGTTTTTTTTTTTGTTAATCTTGAATGAAGAAGGCGTGAAGACAAACATGAATTGTCACAATGGAAACTAAAGTATTTCTAGGTGGTTATGGAAAAACATTGAATATATTATAGTGTAGTTATAATCATAGAATCATAGAATATCCTGAGTTGGAAGGGACCAATAAGGATCATCGAGTCCAACTCCTGGCACCACACAGGTCTACCCAAAAATTCAGACCATATGACCAAGCACAGTCCAAACGCTTTTTAAACTCTGACAGGCTTGGTACTGTTACTACATCCCTGGGGGGGCCATTCCAGTGTGCAACAACCCTCTCAGTGAAGAGCCTCTTCCTGATACCCAGCCTGAACCTCCCATCACAGCTTGACACCATTCCCTTGGGTCCTATCACTGGTAACTAAAGAGAATAGATCAGCACCTGCCCCTCCAGTCCCCCTCGTGAGGAAACTGTAGACCATGATGAGGTCTCCCCTCAGCCTCCTCTTTTCCAGGAGGAACAGGCCAACTGACCTCAGCCGCTCCTCATACATCTTCCCCTCCAGGCCCTTCATCATCTTAGTAGCAGCCCTATTAGCCATATTTTATTAGGCTTTGTAAAGGGAATTTGATTGGAGAGTTTGGAAAAGTTCAAAGGCTATAGCCTAAAGAAACTCCAGGCATAATGATAGTTAACTTATATTGGCTACCACCGAATTAATGAAATAATGAGAAGATTTAGTGTTTTATGTAATTGTAGAAAAAGTTATATATAAAAATATGTAATTTTTTCTTATGTGATTTTTCATTTATATATTTAATAGGCTCTCTTTAGAACGGTAGCTATGATGGTTCCTGATTATGCCATGATTGCAGAGATAGTTCTTTATTCTTGTGGTTTTGTTACTGCTCGACCTCTATCAGTAAAAATTGTAGCTACATACCGTCTATGTTCAGAGCAGTTGTCTTCTCAGCACCATTATGATTATGGAATGAGAGCTGTGAAGTCAGTACTCACTGCTGCTGGTAACCTGAAGGTAAATGATTTCTCAAATTTTCTTTGTAACCCAGTGACTTTGTCAGTAGTGTGGCTCCTTCATAACAGAAGGTTTGCATTTCTATGTAAAGGAAAATAGATACTGAGCATTTCATCTCGTGATATGTATGAAAACAAAAAGGGTATGTTTCCACAAGCTGAGGAAAGTCAAGAAGAGAGGAAGTTATTGGACCATTCACACAACCACTTGTCTCAGAATGGCAGGCCTATGGTGCTGATTATCTTTCAAAAATTCTAGATAAATTCAAATTCAGAGAGTTGTATTTGGCTTGTTGGCCACTGCTTTCCTCTGCTTTTCTTAACAAGCTCAGATTTGTTTGCCATAGCATGTGAGCTCCTTCCAATTACTCTCTGCCAAATGTGACTTCAATCTCTCTAGTCTTTAAGAAAAACTGTTTAGAATGCAGTGTGTTGTCTTGACATGCATTATTAATGAATGAAAAGACTTTGCTAATAAATTTTCTTTTCATTTATTCAATTATTTTTATTTAGGTAGACTAATATAAATTATATTTCTTTTTGTTTTTAACTATAATCCTCCTATTGCTAACCTGGCTCCCCAAAACAAATAAATGAAACAAAACAAAACAGTAAACAAGCTGTGTATCATGGCAAAAACATGTGCATAAGTTTCTTGGAAACATATCTCTATGCAAGGTTTTAGTTTTTCCTCTTGGAAGGCTGAAGTTTTACCTCAAAGCAGGGAAAATTGTCCTATTTACGAAGAAAAAGGAATATACCTTATAAAGCAAGAAATCAATTTTTTAGAAAAAAAAAAAATCTAATATTAAATTTATAACAATACCCATAACTGGGCATAAACTAAAGTGAAATTGTCCTGACTATAGAAAGCCCCTGTAAATACCTTGATATCAAAGCATAAACATACGTCCAGAACATGTGCGACTGTAAGTGGACCTGAACCTGACAACGTAATTACATATATACACAACAAAAACAGTTCTGTAAAACTTACAAATTTAACATCTGTTTTCTAAACACATAAAAATAACTAACGCTATTTTATATCTTTTTTAGCTGAAATATCCATCAGAGGATGAAGAAATTTTGCTACTTAGATCCATTACAGATGTCAACCTGCCTAAATTCTTGTCTCATGATTTACCACTTTTTGAGGTAGAAAACGTAAAGATTAGCTGCAAATATTTTCAGTCTATAGTACTTATTTTGTGTAATTTTATAATTAAATAAAATTGGATCATTGCGATAATAAAACATCCACAAGGGCCCAAAAGCAATATAGAAGCTCTTTGCTATAGGAATTTTATGAAAAAAATTAGAAATCTGAAGTACAGAAATGGTAACTGGCTTGCCAAAAGTTATACAGAAAAAGTAGTGAATTAGAAACTGAACATGTGTCTCTGGACACTGTTAGTCTAATCTAGTTTTTCGTAGATGTGGCACTTTTTCCTGAAATCGAGTCATGAGCATATTTTCACAGATTTGTAAATCATGAAGATAAGCTTAGAGAATTTGTCTGTGAAAACTGAAGCATCTTCACTAGTTGTTTCTTTGAATTTCAGTCTTTGAAAATAAGAATAGCAATGTTAATAATATAGTATACATATATTTATCAGTAATACTATACATTTTTCACTTTCATATGTTTTTTCAATATGTTTTTATAACATTGATCCTGCTTTGTTGTGAAGGAGACCATTTTATCCAGCAGTAAAACTTACAGCAATACTAACTGGTTTCTTTTAATATGGTATTCCTTCATTTCACCATAGTTATGTCATCCACATTGTAAGAAGGAAAGCATTAATAGATTTATTTATTTATTTATTTATTTTTACTGTCATTATCTCAGTTAGAGATAATGCATAGAAAGACCATAAACTAGCACAAGTGCATAAATCTTTAATTCTTAACAGGCTGTGAAAAGGAGATAAACGACTGAGTAATAGAAGTTTTATACCAAATGTGTTTCAGACAAAAAACAGCTGGTCACCTTGATTACCACTTCATGGTTATTTCTGCTTGGAAAATATAATTATTTTAATTGGAAAAGCCCTGTTTTTGTCACTGTTGATTGGAAAATGTGCCTTTGGTAGCACGGAATGCTAGGCATGTGTTTTGATATACTTTAATAATAGATATACTTTGAGGTCAGGATGTTTTATGGTCATTAACATTTTAACACTGGAAGATAACAGTGCTAAATGAAAATCAAAGCACGTGTTAGAAGGAAACTAAAATACCCAATGACATGAAAAATGCCAAAATAATGTGATTCTAAGTTCACCAGTAATTATTGTTGTCATGTCTAAATAATATGTTTTATTTCAAAAGTTCTTTAAGTAATCTTTACTTTAAGAGTTGATACTTCAGGTCTATCTTAATAAAATGATATCACAGAGATTCTTTTACATAATTTGTTCTATCTTCAACTTTTTTTTTAATCTTTATTGTTTTGTTGTAAACAAAAATGCAGAAACTTCAGTTTTTAATTTCTGTTAATTAGTTTTCAGTTATTGAGAGAAAAAGGTAAAAGCTTGTTCGACTTTCTAAGTAAAACAAGTATAAACTAGTTTGATAAAAGTTCATATTGATCAGGAAAGAGCATGCTTAGGTAATTCTCTTCTGTGTACACAGGTAAACATGAAAACTGTACATGAAATAAATATCGGTAATAAATTATGAAATCAGAGTTTTAGCTCAGACAAGGGTGATACGAAATTCATGATTATTTCAATCAAAATAGGTATTTGTCTGCCTAGTGTTAAAGGACAAAGAGTTGATTGCATAAGTTTCAAACCAAATGACTGTGAAAATAAGTGTACTTTCCAATTAATTGTTTGGATAGGGTATTACCTCTGATTTGTTTCCTGGTGTGAAGCTACCAAAACCAGACTACAATGACCTATTGGAAGCCATCAAAACAAACTGTGCTGCTATGAATTTGCAAATGACCGATATATTTGCTATGAAGATCTTGCAGATATATGAGATGATGATTGTGCGTCATGGCTTTATGATAGTTGGAGAACCTTTTGGTGGAAAAACTTGTGCATACAGAGTTCTGGCAGGAGCACTGGGGGACATATGTGAGAAGGTATCTTAACATATTTTATAAATATTTCTGGTGAAAACTATTTTCAAACAAATTTTAAATATTTCAGTATTGATACTTAATATGGAATTTACTCTAGGAAACTCTAGAGCAATATAAGCAAAAACTGAAAACAGATTGAGAAGCTATTCTTTCAAATTTATATTAGACAAGATGAACCAATTTTAGAGATACATATTTCACACGATTCTACGTACAGAATTTTCTGAACTCTTCCATCACATTGGACAAGGAATGAATTAGCTGCTTTAAATTTTAGGATAAACTTTTCCTTGTGACAGCTTTGCACCAGCTTTCTAACTTATTCATGAGAGATATTAAACTCTATTTTAAAAGAGATTATTCTGTTTAGAACTACACCAAACTAATTGATCAATTTACACAAAGTTTTGAAGTTTTTCTGATGAAAATATAATAAAACCATGTAAATGCGGAAACTAAATAATCCCAATTTATACCAGAATGCTTATCCTGAGATTGAAACAGAGAGAAGAGGTAACAAGTGTCTGATCCTCCTTTTGATAAAATGAATCCCTTTTCTTCCTTCCCTTTGCTACAGGCATTCTGATTGTTTAAACTGGTCATACAGTCAGGGTGTGTTTGAGCCTTAGGCTACATAGTTACCTATTTTCTTGATTTTTTTTCCTACTCTCATGTCTATGAAAAACTTCATAGTCACTACTAGCACTATCATTATAAGGAAAAGAAATTTTCTAGAAAGTACATCGGTGGAGTCTAGCAGAACTATTTGTTTTTCATCAAATGATTTAGTTATTTTATTTGCTTGCATTGCATTTCAATAATCTCAGTTTTTCATTGCATTTTGCATATCCTAGAAAATGCCACGTTATACTATCAGAAAATAGCACAAAGTGAATTTAGTGAAAATCCTTCTTTTTCTGCCATGCCCAGCAGTCTTGCCATCAGTGAAGGATATTCACAAACATGTAAAAAACAGGCCTCTGTATCCATTATATCTTGTATTTACAAATACTGTGTATTGGGCTTGGTATTTGGCCATGCAGCCAGCACCAGGGTCATAGATAGTAAGAGTGAATCAAGAAAACTCTGAAGTGCAAGCCTTGCAAAAGTGATGACAATCTTTAAAAGTGTAGCTTTATTTGGAAGAAAGATTTCTACTTCAGTTTATTATTCTCATTATGTTTCAAATGACCAATTGCTTTTGTAAAGAATAACAGAAGTGGGATCAAGTGTCACAGTTAATTCCAGCACCACTTTGTGAGAAATTGAAATTCCTGGTTTCTCACAGAAAGTTAGGAATCTGAACATCTCTGACATGTTGCTTGTTGCTTGACCAGATTGCTCTGGTATTTCCTTGTGTTGTATTCTCATGGAAGCTTGTAAAGGTTTGTATCAAATGATACATCTAAAAGTGGTCCCAGCCCAAAGGAGAGAGCAGTCTAGATATTGAAAGTTCATTAGGTAGAGATCTTAACCTTTCCTGCAGATTGTTAAAACTACTGAAGAAGACAACAAAAGATGTGTCTAAGCAGATGAATAAAAGAGGAGCACTGAAATAGCCAGTCACTGGCTGCTGAACATTCATACTCTTTCCTGTTATGTCTTCCTTCTTTGCAGGATATAAATCTACAGCTCAGCAACAAATACACTGCTTTTGAGACTGGTTGTAACCAGTATACATACCCATTTTTCCCTCTTCTTGGAAGTAAGTTTTTACTTTCAAGAGGTCTAGGCAAAAATAATTTCCAATAATCAAATCATGGAAATGTAATAACCTAGTTAACTTTCTGAACATTAGAGGGGAGATTAAGTCAATGGAATTTTGTTGATCTGGTGAACGTATTCTATTATTCAGAAATAATTTAATTAGGACTTTTTTTTTCTTTAATTGCATTGGTCAAATCTATTTTTTTTATTAGGATTTTCTGAGAACTCCAGATACCTTCAGACTTAAATAGTAACAGCCACAAAACAAAAGTCATCTTCAGGACACTGAATTTCTTCATGCTCGCTGGCTGGAAACATGTAGCCAAACACCTTAGCAAAATCCTTTAATTTCCTTAATTTCCTTAGGCAGGTGCATTGTGTTGTTTTTTTTTTGTGCAGATATCAGCAAGACTACGCTGGCTAGTCTTTCAGATTGGTATAACCATCAAAAAGAGTTCTATTCTTATGATCATTTATTTGCTTGTTTGCCTGCTATAGCTATAAATAGATTAAATTGTGAAGCTTTTGCTTTAGTTATGTAGGAAAAATTCTTTTCCTGTCTGTCAGTCCAATATAACAATAGTTAACTTTCTGCATTTTCTTTTAATTCAGTGAATTGTTATCCAGTAAATTGGTGTTCAAATGAGTGTTTGTAATTCATTCCTGTAGAACAGTGGTTTCACTCAAGTGATCTTTGATGCGTGCAATATTAAATATCATATTTAGTCACAAGGAGAGAAGAACAGAATCAATTGAAGTTAATTAAAAATAAAATTACATATCCTTGTATGTTTTAAGTAAAAAACAAAGCAAGAAAACAAGACAAAACAAACAAACAAAAAATCCTTTTAGGGATATCCCTATTATCCTAGGGATAGGACCTGCAAAGGTCCTATTCACTAACACTTGAAAAAATAAATAAATCCCTTTTTAAAAATAAATCAATTTTTTATAAATAAATCCATTTAATTTTTTTATCAAGTTGCTGTTCAGTACTAAAACTATACTTCCAACTACATATGATGAAGTTGGGATAATTGTCTTTAAACATTTGTAAACCGTCTTTCAAATGTAATATTTATGATGCCTTTCCCTCTCTAACCTGCTGGAAGTTTTATGAAGATTTAATATCTGTAAAATTCAAAATATAATGTATGGCATAATAAATGGCGTGTTCTGTATTAACAGATTTTATTAATTTTGTGGTTGTTTTTGTGTCCTTAGGGGCTGATGGAAGAAAACAAAGTTCAGATCACTGTTTTAAATCCCAAATCCATAACAATGGGTCAGCTATATGGACAATTTGATCCAGTTTCACATGAATGGTCAGATGGCATCCTAGCAGTGAGCTTCAGAGCATTTGCTTCTTCCACAGTAAGTACTAACAGCATTAGAGCTTTATGGGAAATGACCTTTCAATGCATACATTTACTCTTAGCAGTGTTTGCAGAACTGCACAACTGCTTTGTGTTTTGCTGTAAGAAACATATGACTATTCACTTATATTTTAAAATACCAAACATGAAATTTAGGTTTCTATCAACATATCTCTTAAGTTAGTCCTATTGACTTTCATGGTGAGCATGGAGTTGTATGCACTGATAAATTGTATTTGTTTTGTCATAAGTCAAAGTATTTGAATATGTTGCAGTTTAACTGAAGCAAAGTACTGCTTTGCAAGTGTAACTGTAAGAATCTAGTAAAAATATTAACCTTCTGTAGTTAACTACAGTATATGATTCAAAGAAATAAAATTAAATTGTGAATGTAGATTGTAATTTCAGAATCTTCTTGTCAATACAAATCTGTACTCAGAATATTTTACTTTTTGTGTGTGTGGAAAACAATTTTAGTTCTGAAATAGTTCTTTTACAGTATACATAATTGAATAAAATACAAATATCTGATTTCCTTTTCCCTTTACCCTTTCTTTCCATTCTCTCTTTTCAAAACAGACCCCAGATAGGAAATGGCTGATTTTTGATGGACCAGTGGATGCCGTATGGATTGAGAATATGAATACTGTGCTTGATGATAATAAAAAGTTGTGCCTTATGAGTGGAGAGATCATCCAAATGTCACAGCAGATGAGCCTTATTTTTGAACCAATGGATTTAGAAGTTGCTTCTCCTGCTACTGTAAGTTACCTCTCTTTGAATTACTGATTACAATTACCTTTCATTATCAAGGTATACAGTGAAGATTTTCTTTTCTAATTTTTCAAAAGTATGCTTAACTGAGAAGAATAATTTTAAGTTTGTATTTATTACATACATGTTTCAAGTAAAGGACATAGTGGGTTGGTTTTCTTCTTTTTCATAAGATTTTCATAATCTCACAATATGTTCTGAGAAATTTTGTATTCCTCTGAAGAGCCTGTAACTGTTTGGAGTCTGGCCTTTGTAAGTGTCTGACAAGAAAAATAAAATAATTCATGGAGAAATCTTTAATCCCATTGACAAACTCCAATAAAACCAGCAGTTACAACATTCATGGTACCTGTCTATCTCTACTACACCTAGTTTTTCCTTTTTATGAAATGCAAACATTTCCTCCTGAATGTGTCAGTTCAGATAATATTATAAACAGAACAGAATACCTGCATAGTCATAGAGGAAAGGAATTTTGGAATTTTTACTTGAAACTACTATAAAACTTGTTTTAATTAAAATTAATTAAAATTAAATGTTGGACTAGTCAGTTTATTATCTTTTATGACCTCAGTGCTGGGAACTCATTCTATTTAAGAGGAAAATCTCTTTGACATTAGGTCTTCTGTTGGCTCAAGGATAAAGATAAGTTGGATCTTGATCATCTGTCTCAGGGCTTGCAGAACCACACTGTACACTTCATACCAACTCCTAATAATCCCAGGAATTGTATATTTAAACACTGAATGATATTTTAATTTCTTTTAGATAAGAAAAAAACTTTGGAGACTGCATAAGATAACATGCACCCATTTCTTTATTTTTAGGTTTCAAGGTGTGGTATGGTCTACATGGAACCCCATATGTTAGGCTGGAGACCATTAATGATGTCATGGCTAAATACAGTGCCTTCAGGAATCAGCTCTACTCATAAAGAATTTATAGTAGGCCTGTTTGACAGAATGGCTCCACTCTGTCTTGAGTTCATTAGGAAACACACAAAGGTAGAGCTTTTCTGAGAATCTATCAGTTTATGAATTATGTTCAATTCCAAGTGCCAAAGGAATAATTAATTTTAATGGGGCCATGTTAATTTATAAATTTTTATATGTGTATATATATATATATTTAAACTGCTGTTAAGATGCAGGTTTGTGAGCAAGATGTTTGTTTGTATGATTAACTTGGTTTTGAATGTATCTTAGGCATACATGCCTACAGATTTTTTTGTTATCTTCACAGTGAGTAAAAAAAATTTAAAAATACTACTACTACTAAAAAAACATCCAGTGGTCTCTTTTCAGTGAGTAAAATGCACGTGCAGTCAAGAGTATTTCTTCTTTCTTTTCAGGAACTGTCTCCTACTTCAGATACAAACTTAATTCGATCACTGATGAATCTGATGGACTGCATGATGGATGAATTTACTGATGAAACCCAATTTAAAGCTATGAATGATCATGACATTTTTTCTTGGCTTGAGGTAGGCAGTATGATAAACAGACAAAACAGAGAACTGCAAATCAGGCTTTAGTGGAATTGACTTCAAAAGCAATAATAATTATATTCAATCATTATAATACATATTTTGTAATGTCCACTGAGGAAAATATTATTACGTATAAAACACCTACTTTATAATAGATGCATAGCTGAGTCTTCCATCTTTGGTGTCTTCATAAAAATTTAATGAATTTTATAAAATCACCCAAAGAAAATTGCATGATTCTCCAGTTTTTGGTATCTGTTTATTAATAGGATAGTAAGAATAGGATAATCCTTGCTGTCTAAGGATTGCAGTTCAATAAAAATCCCTGCTAATAAATGTATGAATCAGTGTATGGGGTAGGCCTTTGAGTAAGAGAAAGATAAGCTCAATTGTTTTGGAATAAAGGCCAGTCTATGCTTGAATTCTCTCAAAATAAAGGCTCTGCACCGAGCAGGTCAGGCATTCTGTTGCACATCAAAGGTGATCAGATTCATTATTATTAGAGTCAACATAAACAGTGTTCTGCTTTACCAGAAGCATGGTCTCATGCTTTATAAATAAAAACAAGTTGGTATGGTATGATTCTATAGTGATTTGAGACAAAGATTTATTTGATTCAATGCAGAAGAACTTTGTAATATACAGGTACAAAATTTATGTTTCTTATTTTTATTCCAACTCTAGGGTATTTTTTTATTTTCACTGATATGGTCTGTAGGAGCTACCTGTAAGGAGGATGATCGACTGAAATTTGACAAAGTTGTGCGAGAAATGCTTAATGGACCAATTAGTGAGCAGACAAGAGAACAATATAAATTGTTGAGTAGTATTGATCAACATGCTTCAAAGGCTTTCACTGTTCAATTTCCAACAGAAGGAACAATTTATGATTATCGGTTTGTCAAAAAGGTAAGTATTATAAAATGAGATGTTGCCCCTCATTTTCAAGTACTCTTTTATGAATACTACAAGTTGTGTATTGTAATTTTTATTTTATTTTATTTTATTTTTTTCCTGCTGCCTGCTTCTTTTGTCACTGAATTAGGCAGGATATCCTTCCTTACAAGCCAGTGTAAGGTCCGGTGTTCTGGCTCAGACATATAGCGCCAAAGCTTGTTTTTGCAGCTACCAGAAAAATTGCCTGTTGTAGCAGAAGAATTTGGCAGAAAATCTGCTTCTGTGCTTCTTCTCCTCTGCCTCTTTCCCTTGGGCTTAAGATAGGAATCTATGATTCAACTATTCCAGTGGAGAAAATGCACATACACTATCTAGTATGCTCCAAAAACTCCAAAACAAAATAAATGTACCCTTCTTGATTTTCTCATTCCTGTAAATTCCCATTGCTGTACAATGAGAATTAGTTTTGTCTAGATTTCTGCTTGTGCATGATTCCTGCGTATTGGTAAGGAAAGTGGCTGAGATTTCAATCAGCTGTGAAGGTTTCATGTCTTCTGCTAATAATCCCTAACGACATGTCCTTCCTTAGTTAAGGAGAGAAAATAAAGAGAGTGATCTCTAGGAATTTCATGACTGTTATCCCAAGATTTTGGGGGATAGGAAGGAGCATACAGGTGGTTTTTTTTTTTGTTGTTTTTTTTTTTGTTTTTTTTAGAACTGATTACAATGATATTATTCATATAAGGAGTTATATGAATTTTCTGCTGGAGAGTTTTGACATCTTTTAAAGACTCTTCTAGTAGTGTGATCCAAAGGAGAAAACTTTGCTGTGGAGCTTTGGCATTAAAATTGATTTCTCCTCAAATTCCGTAATTTGGAGATATTTATAATGAGTAAAGATTCTGTGGAAAAGATGACTATGCTTTTTCACATATTTATTTTATTTACATATTTATGTATCGTATTATATGTAATATGTGTATAGGTATAAAAGGAGAGATAAAATCTTTGACTTTCAGTAATACAGTAATTGCATGATTGAGGTACGGGTACTATGTTTCTGTTTAAATAGTCTGAATTGACAACCCTACATTGCATCAAGTTAAATAAATATATTTAAGTTGATAGTGTTGAAACAAACCTATGAAATTATTTTTAATCCGTTCTAATATTGTCTGATAAATCCATCCGCTAATTCATAGAACTTTGATTTTTCTGTTTGCATTGATTCTATGCTGCTTTTTCATACTTATAAATATTTGACTTTCATAAAAATTAAAATAGGGAGCAGGAATTTGGGAACCCTGGGGGGAAACACTCAAATCAGCTCCTCCTATACCTCAAGATGTGATGTTTAATGAAATAATTGTACCAACTCTGGATACAGTTCGATATATGACATTGATGGAATTGTTGACAGTGCATCAAAAACCTTCTATATTTGTGGGGCCAACAGGAACTGGAAAAAGTACCTATATTACTGTAAGTACTTTTAACACTGACTTTAGAAATTATTGAATGGGGTTAGATGAGGAGTAATTTGATGGCATTGTTTATAAAAGGAAAATAAGACACGATTTTTTGGATATTATTAAATGAAATTATGAGAAAGGAAAACAGCAAAAGCTATGTAGCAAAAGGTGGAATATTTTTTCTTTTATCTTTTTTTTTGTTCTTCACACACTTAGACTAAATTCTTAAGCAGCACCTAAATATCCGCTGGAAGAAGCTGCTAATACTACACAAACAAAATTCTTCAATATGATTCCTGTATTGATTTACTTTGCATTGTTATTTTATGCCACATATACTTGGGATGGTCCACACAGACACTGATGTACAAAATACTACTAAGGCATCCAGTTAGGATTGCTCAAAACAACAAAATGAAATGCTTAGGTACTAAACTTGGAAGCAGCAGAAATGTGTGCTGATATTGTTGAAAAGTTTAGGGGTTAATAACTTTTTAATTCAGATTCTACTACGGTTATTCCGTGCATTGAAAACAGACAAGAACAAGAATCTTGTCACTGAAACAAATATGAAGGCAAAAAAATAAAAGCAATTATTTATAGAATTATTTATAGAAACCAAGAATTATTTACAGAAACAGACTACAGTGAGAGGGGGAATTGGCTAGTCAGGATATTCCCAGGCAGTTTTCTTAGATAATTAGTTGGCCGTATGTGGTCATTACAATGAAAAACAGCTGCACATTTCAAGAGAAAGAAAATTTTAATCAAAACAATTGTGTGTCCTGTTTTATAATATGCCAAATATTCTTTACCCATGTTGTCCTGGTCCTTGAGAGAAAATGAAAAAGGAACATAAATAATAGTTAAAATCTATTTTGACTGTAGCTGTTGTTTCCGCTATTTCTGAAAATCTTTTTGGCAGAATGCTAATACTTGTTCTAGTTTCAGGATTTTTAAGGTTGGTAATCTGACTGTAAAAGGGAGAAAAAAGTTTTTTTTTTTTTTTTGTTTTTTTTTCCCCAAAATATGGTTAATTGTTTCATTGCTGTTAATTTTCTGAGAGGTAGCAATGTCATCAACTGTTTAATATTTAAAGAAGTAATGTTATACCAGTGGCGTGTGAAGTCAAACATCTTACCTTATATGCAATATTGTATTGCTTATTTTTTGTATATGACACACAATACATTTAAAAGTCTATTATGGTATTAAAACAGAGAATTCAAAAGCCATTGTATTCTACCTTACACAATAATTTGATATTTCTTATGAGAAATATTCTTATTTGATATTTCATTACGAGAAACACTTGAATTACATGATTGTACACTCTCCCTTCCCCCTTAGGATCCCAGTCTTACTACTATGAGTATTACTGTATGTACATCAAAACAAACAACATTGTTTTCTGTAGAACCTCTACTCCACTTGCAGAGCTTCAAAGTTTGCAGTGCATTCAGAGGAAACAGCTGCTTTAGGTGATTGATTCTGTCCCCAGTGACAGAAGTCCTCTTTAACAGCAAATAAGTCACCTAAGTCAAACTTTTCACAGGCAATTATTGTGTTTTTCATCCACTGGATGGCTTATTTGAATCCATGGATTCTGATTGATGGAAGTACTTTTCTTAAAAAAAAATCAAGTTTTTGTTCTCTGAAGTAAGCTATCTAAATTGATAATATTCTGCCCAGTACCTTTCATATCTCTGTACTGGTGTGTGTCATAGAAAAGTTTGCAATAAAACTTTTAATATTGTCTTTCAGTATGATTTGAATTCTGTGTAATAAATAAGGTAAACACTGAACTGAGAACAAACCATTGACAATTACTTTTTAAGTGATTAGTTTGTGTTTTTATACTGAAAGAGGCAACATGTATTGGTTCTTTGTATGCATAATGGTAATTAAAATGTATGATAGTAAATAATAAAACATTTAAGATATATAATGACTTAATACAGCCAAATGCAGTATATTTCTCAGAGTTCACAAACTTATAATCAAAGGGAATTATCTTCTAAAAAGCATTGTAACTAGGTATCAGAATAAGAAATCACGATTAAAGTTTTTTAGTTTCTCCATTTCTACCAATATTATTTCTTCTGTCTTAAGGAATATGCCATTGTAGAATTAAAAGCAGACTTTACTTGCATTTTGAAATGATTGGGTCATTGTTATTTTGTGATAGACTAGTTCCTTTTTTTTTTTTTTTTATTTCTTCTGTCACTAAGCGATGATTTGTTCCTTTTTGTAACGTGGTTATTAAAACAGTACGGGTAACATAGAAAATGTTTCTAAGGGATGACATCAAAAAGTTTAGATAACTTTTAATTCTTCATACGTATCAGAGGGATACTGCAGGTTAAATCCTGATGCCATAAGTCTTTCAGAGAAGCTACTAATGCCTGATAAGTAAGGGAAGTGTAGCAACATAATGCTCCTGTTGGTGGGGGTCACTTACAGAGATTTCCAGTTCAGCATTTTTTGTTGGGTTTTCCATATAGATCCATGGGAAAGCTTTATTTATTTGTTTATTTATTTATTTTTCTTTGAGGCAAAAAGTGTATAATTTGGTGGAGATACAGAAAATCTATTATTTTATGTTTAGCTAATAAGATTCTCTAAGTAAATCATAAAAGAGAAAGAAGAAGTAAGCCATTTCTCTGAGCTGCACAAAAATGGTTTTATTTGTTCTTTTGCCCTCCACTGTGTTTTTTTTTGTAGAGAGTTTTGCTTCTGATGATTCATGCAATCAGCATGAAGACATTTATCTGCAAGCAGATAAAATAAATTTGGTTTCCTGGTCTTGAATCTGTTACCTTTCCTTCCTTTTGTGTCATTAAATTTACTGTGGTAAATGAAGTTGCTGACTAAGGAGTCTGTAACCTACTTTTAAGTTACTTTTCTGAACTATTTTTTAAAAAGGACTGGAACAAGATCTGTTCATAGAAGACTTCCTGAAATACATAAGACAGAAATATAATAAAGCATAAATAAATCCTTTCTTTCTAATGAGGAATATGGCTAGGTTCTACTGGCCCACTTCATTTCTGGGTTGGTAGTTAAGAAAGTAATATTTTGTGGGAGTTTAGAACTGATAAAAAGAGTAGTAGAAATGTGGCTATTGAGTCACGTTGCTGTGCAGTTTTTGTGCATTGTCATTATTACGTACTTGTGCAAAAGTTCATATTTTTCCTTTGAGGTTAAAGATCAAATGCTCTTTCTGCTGGAAAGATGTGGTCTGAAAACTCCAACAGCTGTTGACATAGATTAGGCTATTCATTAGAGACATTAATTTATATGCAGAAATTGCTGGAAGGTTCTAGCGCTGTAGTTTTTCTCACATGTGGGTGGGAAATGAATCCCATTCAGTCTTACTTGAAATGGTGACTTTTGATTTAATTTCCCTCAGAGTTTAAATTGAAGCTAACAAAAAAGGGTCTTTGGAAAGTAGCTAGCATTATAAAACAATATCACTCTTGACAGTAAAGCTTATCTTTAGATATTCTTCCTATGTCCTCTGCAGGAAATATTACTGGAAACTCTTCAAAACTAGGCATAAGTATTAGGACCCGTGGATACTTTTGTCAATTTGGGTGTGGATTAAATACAAATTGACTCTAAGTAGTATTATGAAATGCTGTGTTTGGGCAAGATACTAACGCGCTGAATTTATATTATATACTAGGTATATTATTTTTAGAAGATCTGAAAGTATCTATTTTGTGAGGTAGAAATTTCTTTGATGAATTAAGTTCATGATATTTTTTTTTGAATTGTTAAAGAATATTGGTTTATCTGATGAAATAAGAGTTACCTTAGAGATAAATTACTGCTTTATAAATTTAAATGAGATAAAAACTATAGAAAAATGCCTGATTACTGTTTGCTAAATTGCTTTAAACTTTATCTATGTATATATTTTAACTTTCTTCACAATTCTTCCAGAATTTTCTTTTAAATAATTTGAATAAAGAAGTCTACAAGCCACTGCTTATTAACTTTTCAGCACAAACTACAGCAGCTCAGACTCAGAATATTATAATGTCTAAGCTGGATAAAAGGAGAAGAGGAATTTTTGGACCCCCTCTTGGGAAAAGAATGGTAACCTATATATTTCTGTATGTAAATAAGTGTTTAAATGCAAAGAAATATGTGAATGCATTATTTTCTCAACTGATTACAACTGATATCAAGAAAACTTGATCAATTTCAAATAAACCGTTGGAATTCCAATTCTTATTTATTCTTTTAATTTCTTATGTTTCCCATCTTCCTTACTCCTTCTACCAGTAGTGTGCATATTGTTTTAATCAACAGAAAAAATGTTATGATATGAATAATGGTAAACTGTATTATCATACTTCCCCTTCCATATTTTGTGATATTTTCTTTTACATAAGAGTTCTACATAGGTAAGGTGTTGCTAAAAATGTAGCTCTTGACAGTGTTGTGGTTTCTGAGTTTTATATAAATCTAAAAGTGGGGCCATGGTGGGTTTGACACTTGGATTTTGCATGTTATGGGGATGCTACAGAAGCTTGTTCAGCCCTCTCATTATTAGCCCTTGTTGTTCATCTACACAGGAGTCAGGGAAGGGTGATGTGGAATAAATCAAGAGGGCTTATGTAGCTCTGGGGGGTAAAACAAACAAACAAACAAAAAAAACAATGTAGAAACCCAGATGGGTGTTTCATGGTTCTCCGTTCTGCTTGATCCTTGGGATAAAGGGTCAGTAACTCTCCTGAAAACCATCTCAGTATACTGCTCAGATAATAATGCTAACAAGGCTCATGATTTAACCTGTTTACCTTTTCACCAAATTTCTGCTCTGTATCAATTAAAGGAAGAGAAGAGAGATAAAATGCATAAATGTATTTCTAGAACTTGCATTAGTTGCATTAGGCAACTAATGCCTGTGTCAAGATTTTTCCTGATCAGTAGTGGTCTATGCTTTAGGAATAACAGTGCCAAGAAAGATGTAATGCTTAGTACATTTAAAAGCAGAACCATAGTCTCAGCAAAGTTTCAGATTTTCATGGGTCTTCTTGACTCCATCTTTTTTTCCAAGAAAGGGCATATAAGTAGCACAGAAAGGTTTAAATGGCAAGTATTATTTTGCTATTTTTCATTGAATACACTGAGATAAAAGAAGAGAAATACAGACTCTCTCTCCTCTATAGTTATGTTTTGGAATATCTTTAGAATTGGCACAGTTACTTCTTAAGTTTGGTTTAATTTAACTCAGCAGCAATTCCATTAAGAACTTAAGGGGCATTTTTCAAAAAACACATAGTGAAGTGTATAATTCACATTCACCAAAATAAATAAATACAAAATCATTTGTTTTCCTTTTTCAGGTTGTATTTGTAGATGATGTTAACATGCCAGCCCGAGAGGTCTATGGTGCTCAACCTCCTGTTGAATTACTAAGGCAGTGGTTAGATCACTGGAATTGGTATGACCTTAAGGACTGCTCAGTGATTAAACTTGTAGATGTTCAGATTGTATGTGCAATGGGGCCACCAGGTAAGAGATGTATAGTATATGCTTTATCCTGTTTCATTGTTTCCAAAGGCTGAATTCTTATTATTTTAGTTTGTATCTTTATGGCTAGGGATAGGACTCGGTGAACCCTTTCCTTATAGGAAACATGAACAAAAATCATAGCAAAGTGGCTGAGGGGCAGCAAGGAGACTACACAAACCTGCCAGGAAGACGCACTGCTTTGCAGGATTTTTATGCAGCATTTTTGAAATTGTTTTGGTCTAATGAGACCATCTTCTTCAAAACTTTTAAAAATAGAACTAAGTGGAGGCCTGCAGTAGATAAACCTTATTTTACTTGGCAAAAAAATGAGGGAAGTCATATGATGTCGAGGTCATTATATTTCTCGTAGCATGTGTACATGTTGACTATGTATAGATAGTTGATAGATCAGTGTTGATTTACTTTATCATTTTTTTAGTTAGAAATATTTTATGCATGCTTTAACAATTAAAATAATGAACTAGTGTTTCTCTGATACTATTGTGTTTAGTTTTAAATGATCTGTACACTCTATTTCCTTCACTACAGTAAGGAACTGTGTAACAACTTCATGCTTCCTGAAAAAGCAAAACTGCTTCTTGCAATCATTTATCAGTGTGTTCATCCACAGTTCAAAGCACTTCATCTAAGCATCAGTCTGTGGAACGACTAAGCAGAAATTGCGAAGGAAAGGCATAACTTAATTGTGCTCCTTTTTTACATTGGAAATAGCCAAATCTTGGAGGTGCTTTTTCTGCAAAGCCTCCCTTCATGCTATGTTCCTGTTACAAGTGACTTTGGACTGCCTTCTAGTTTTCTTATCATTGAATGGATTAAAAACAAACAAACAAACAAAAAAAAAACCACACACACACACAAAACAAAACAAAAAAACATGTACAAGTTGAATCACATATATTTTGAGTACTCACAGAATTGTATTATTTATTCCAGTCTGTGTTTATTAATTTTTTTATACTAATAAGAAATTAAAATCTGAAATCTGCATGTTTATGTAGTGTTATTAAAGGAAACATAAAGCTATTTAGAGCTACTTTCTTAAAGTTAGAATTAAAACTTATATTTGAAAAAGATTATCTTTTGGGTAAAATTCATGTTTATATCCCAATAGCTTGTTTAAATTTGCCATCAGTGCACATGCAAAAACTAACATGCATTGTAAAGTGCTGTGTCCAGGAGACAAATATGGTATGGAAGGAATTACAATGAATAAATTACAATGAATATCTCTCCTTTGCCCTATTCAGGAAAAAATAATGAGATTCCTAAGCAGATACTGGTAATATGTATACAGTTATATGTGTATATATACAGTTTATGTGTGAATATAGACAGTTACTAGTTCTGCTTAGTCTCAGCTGGCTGAATGTGAAACAGCTCCATGAGTCTTATGGTTTCATTAGAACAGGGTCACACCTGAGCTACTAAGTCATGCCTCTTGACTTACTGTGCTAAATGTGTTTGCCTTTTGCCATGATCCTGATATTAGGAATGGTACGTTGTCCACTTTTCAGTTACTTCTTCCTAATTTGCTGCTATGAGAAGCTTTAACACATTGTGCAGCGTCTTAACCCTGAATTCCCAACAGAAGGAACAAATATCCATTACATTTTACACCTTCCTATTTCCATACATGTCTTCGTTATCCAAATCACAGTATAGTCATAGCTGCTACTAACTCTAGAACTGGGATAAAATTTAAATTAAATAAGATATACATATAGCTGTAAAGGCTTCTTTTGTGGTGATGTTTTCAAAATCAAGAACGTAGGTTTGGAATTTATGATAAAAGCTTTCTTCTGTAACAGAAATGTAGTTAAAATAGTCTAAAATTATCCATCTTTAACTTGACCATTTCTATCTGTATTTTACAGATTATATCTTGCAGGAGAACAGCATGACTGTTTTTACTGTCTTGTTGCTTTCATTAGGTTTATGACAGGGTGTGGTACTTTTTGATGCAACACTGCTAGCTAAATCAAAGATGACTATTAGAAAAAAAATTGCTAGTTTTTCCGTGTTTTACTCTTTTTCTGTTATTATAGCATAGCTTTCTAATATTTAGGTGGCGGCCGAAACCCAGTGACACCACGATTCTTGAGACACTTCAATAAAGTTACTATTAATGAGTTTGATAATGAATCCATGTACACAATTTTTTCTAGAATCTTAGACTGGCATCTGACTATATGGTAAGGAACCTGTAGATATTGAGAAAAATCAAAATGAGTATTTAAATTATGGTACTAGGAAGTCTCAAAAGATAGGGGTCGTAGGACCCTTCTCTTGAAAAGAAATGACCATCTTTTCTATTCTGTGCCTTTTGTGGTATTCATTACTCCACAAAAATAAGGCTCATGCAAAAATACTCCAGTGGAGAAGTGCTTGTTCTGAAGTCTCCAACCTAGTTTTAGATTAGCTGAAACTAATTCAGTTATCTGGGATACTTCTATAAACAGTATTCTTTGATGTATAACAAATCATAGTAGAATTTGGTTAGTTGTTATTCAAAGAATAGAATTAGAAACTGTTCTTAAATTTCTTGATGTTTGAGAAGGCTTATTCTTTCTTTGGCCTTTCACCATGGCATAATTTTTGATTCTATCATTAGGAATTTTTATATTTTTATTTAAGTTCCTCTATTCTATCCATTCTTACAGCTAAGTCCCGAAAGACTGTAATATCTCATGTCTAGATGAGGCTTGTCCTTTGACAGCTTCTGACCCTTTGAAGGGAGAAGACGGCAAGAGTTATTTGACCTACTTTCCTGTCGCTGTCGTTAATCATAAAAATGGGGGAAAGGGTAATTAATTAGTTGTCTCACATAGCCAAATTTGTCAACATGTTCCATAGTTACTAGATTTGATTCACAGACAGAGTTAATCTTGTTTATCCAGTAAGAGTACTAAGATTTGTAAAACTGCCTGTGAGGAAGTATAATCTTAGAATTTTAAAATTGGCATGGACTCAGAAGTAAATCACTATACATACATAATATTGTTTATTAATTTACATGCTCATATGATGGAATTGTGAGATTCACCTTGTTCTTATCATCTTTTATAACTTGTCAGTTATAGCTTTCCATCACAATATGTAGAATTGACTCCACAAATTATTAATGGAACCATGCGTATGTATAAAGCAGCTATGAAGAATCTGCTTCCTACTCCAGCCAAATCACACTATTTGTTCAATCTTCGTGATTTTTCACGTGTTATTCAAGGTGTTTGCCTGTCAAGGCCTGAAACAACAGAATCCACAGCAATGATGAAACGTCTTTGGGTTCATGAGGTAAATCACCTAATACTAAAAAATAATATTTATTGTAAATAAGAAAAAGATGCAGATTTGTGTATAAAAGATTTTGTAATATTATTTTGCATTGGCTAGCAGCTGTAAATTGATATTACATTCATGAGACAGGAGTATGAATCTTCTCTCAGTAGACAAGCTGACTGTTTGTTGATTCCTTCACTTTCATGTGATTACATGCTCTCTGCAGCTTTGAATGTCTGCACAGTCCTTTCCATTTCTTCTCTTCTTCCTCCCCCAAAACAGAAATTAATGGTGAGAAGAACAGCAAGCAGTCCTGGGTCATGGGAAATTTTAGTAATCTAAAGTATGGTCCCCACTTTTTAGTAATCTATTTTAGTAATCTAAAATCTAATTTTAGTAATCTAAAGTATGGTCCTGATCTTTCTGTTTTCAGCAAGTGTTTCCTAATTTTTCAGTCATAATAGGACAGACACTCTAGAGAACCATACTTTTTTTGAGGCAAGAGAATGCTCCAAATAGGTGGTATCTAGTTTTTTGTTGTTGTTGTTTTTTTTTGTATTCCCTCTCCTGGTTTATAAGAAAGCAAGGTTGTTGGTAATTGTTGCTTATTAAATATTTAGCAGTAGTTCACAGAATCAAATCAAAATAAAGTGACCGTGGCAGAAATCTGTGGTGATCATGTGGTTCACTATACTTCCCCAAAGCAGGATCACAGAGAAAGATCAAGTAACTTTTGAAGGTTTTTTGTTGTTTTTTTTTTTTTGTTTTTTTTTTTAGAAATTTCTTAGAGTTCTCTAAGTATGAATACAACTGCCTATTCCAGGAAATCTATTCATGCTGTTCGCTATCTTCTTCATCAAAAAGATGTTCTAATATCCAACTGCAGTCTTCCTTTCTGAAATACAATCCTGTATCTTGTCCTATCTTGCAGTATACAGAAAGATCAACATACTCCCTTCCACTTTGCAGCAGCCTTTTATACATTTATCTAATATGTTAATAAATGTGTAGTGTGTATATATTTCCATACAGACTTTCACTTTAATTCCAAAATAATATTACTTGTCCCAACTGTTCAGATTGATTCTAAGTATCTATTTATTTTTTCTGTAAAGTTTAATATATATATATTATTCAATATATAATCTTTTGCAGATTGGTATTTATTTTATCTTGATTAAAAAAATATAAATTCAAGAGCAGAAGCAACTATTAAAAGAATTACATTTTTATCTTACAGGTTCTTAGAGTGTATTATGATCGCTTGGTGGATAATCCTGATAGGGCTTGGCTTGTTGGATTTATCCAAGAAGTAGTGAAAGATGATTTACATGAAGATTTTCATGAACTTTTCCAGAATCTGGACTTCAATAACGATGGAAGAGTGGAAGAAGATGACTTACGTAGCTTAATGTTTTGTGATTTTCATGACCCTAAGAGAGATGACACTAAATACAGGGAGATTAGTGATGTGGATCAGCTGAGATTAGTTGTAGAGAGTCACCTCGAAGAGTTTAATAACTTGAGCAGAAAGCCAATGCAGCTTGTCTTGTTCCAATTTGCTATAGAACATATTTGTAGAATTTCCCGCATTCTGAAACAGCCTCGCAGCCATGCCCTTCTTGTTGGTGTTGGAGGGAGCGGTCGACAATCTCTTACTCGATTAGCAGCCCATATGGCTGAGTACAACCTTTTTCAGGTTGAAATAACTAAAAGTTATGGTATCAATGAGTGGCACAAAGACTTAAAAGTCATACTAAGAAAATCTACCGAAGCAGAAATGCAGGGAGTTTTCTTGTTCACAGATACACAGATAAAAAAAGAGTCATTCTTAGAAGACATTAACAACTTACTAAATGCAGGTGAAGTGCCAAATCTCTATGCAGTAGATGAGAAACAAGAAATTTGTGAACAAATGCGTCAAATAGATTGCCAACGGGACAGGGCAAAACAGACTGATGGCAGTCCTATAGCTCTTTTTAACATGTTTGTTGATCGCTGCCGAGATCAGCTTCATATAGTATTGGCAATGAGTCCTATTGGAGATGCTTTCCGTAATCGCCTTCGTAAATTTCCAGCTCTTGTCAACTGCTGCACACTAGATTGGTTTCAGGTAAAAAAAAAAAAATAAAATAAAAATAAAAAATGTTGGGCTTGTTTTTTTCTAAGGGAAATGCAATAGAAACAGACTTCAACCCTTTTTGTTAAGTAATTCTCTTTGGTCAAGTTAACAATGAAAAATACCTTAGATTTTCTTAGTGTCATATTTTAAATTGTTTGCACAATTAGAATCATCTTAACTGCAAAATCATCGAGAAAATAAATATCAGGATGCAGTATAAAAGTATAAATGGATGAGCACAGTACTGTAGACACTATAGATTTAAATATCTATTATTTTATTCTATTATAAGGAGTACCAGAATCTGTGGTCCAAAAAAAGTTTGAAATCTCTGTCAAAGATAGATTTTTCCCCACTGCTCTGCAGTAGGATTTTTTTCCATCTGCATGTTATATAAAAAAGGCTTCATACATAATATTAAAGAAGTTGGATTTAAAGAATCTGAGGTAATTAAATTTCATCAAGTTTTAAAAGGTCCTACCGTATCTTTAAACATTATTTTGAAAAGGAAGAACAGAGACAGTCATACACCCCTATGGATACATTGAAAATGCAAAATTTTTCTTACACTAAAAGTAGTTATTCTGGATGAAAGAAGCTGGTATCCTTGAACTGAATCTCTAGATCCTAGATATTTGAATTGTTTCCTGTACTGTTATTATCCTGTTTGATAATGATGGATCAGGGCATTTCTTTATGCCTTAGTGTCTTCATCTATGAAAGGGAGTAAAGATGCTTTTTTAAAAAAAAATATTTTGAGATCTATGAGTATGAAGTACTGAATTCATTTGTTTCAGACATGGCCTGAAGATGCATTAGAAGCAGTTGCTTCTCGCTTCTTGGAAGATGTCGAAATGTCCGAAGAAACTCGAAGTGGGTGTATTGATATGTGTAAAAGCTTTCATACATCTACCATTGCTTTATCTGACTCATTCCATGTGGAACTGCAAAGACGCAACTATGTTACACCTACTTCGTACTTGGAACTGATCTCCACTTTTAAAACTCTACTTGAAAAGAAGCGGACGTAAGGATTTGTATTTATGAACTTTTCTAATGGAACCCAAGTTCTCAAAATATTATTTTCTATTTCCTATAGTTAATCTGAACAAAACAAATTAATTGTTTCTAGTAAATTTAAATTGATAGAATTGTACATGGATTAAATATATTCCTAGGACATGTACTTGCTTCTTGGACAAAAGGTGTGACTTGATGCCTGCAAAATATTCTTGCATTAGAACACTTCTAGCATCCCTAGTGTAGCTGTATGTTGATTATATATATATTATGCTGCCAGAATAATTAATGCATCCTACTTTCTCTGAGATTTGTTGGAGGATATCTCCATCTTCTGAGTTGCTAGGTGCCATTGGCTTGCTAGTAGGGTACAGCTGTGCTTTATCTGTGCGTAAAGGACCTCCATATGCATATGCACATCTGTTCTACTCTCATGGATGCTAAGATGAAGTTCCTTTTCTTTCATTTTATTCCCACCGGTAGGACACTGCCATGACAATTAGGACAAGTGCTTAATTTGACCAGCAGGGCTGTGTGAAGCACTTTGTGCAGCAAGAAATTCCAGGAATAAAGGAATATAATCTTGAATATAATGACCTAATGTCTTTGGAATTTCTTAACAGTTGGCTGTCCTCAGAGCCATTCACATCCTGTTGCTAAAATGATTTTTCTCAATTATACTAATACTGTTCCAACCTCACCTCAACTAATAATTTCCTCCTACTCCTTTTCTTGTCTGTTAACTACTGTGTCATCTTGATTTTTTTTAGCTCCTGCCAACAAAATGGCAAGAGCTTAATAATCACTTATTTATCTTTATGTGACAATGTATTTATCTGTGTCCCGACTTCTGAGTAGGCATGGTAGAACAGGTGAACAGGTCTCAAGTAACCCCTGCTATGTTTACTGTTTGTTCAGCAAATTGAACAAGCATGGCAGAGAATTTGCTTATTCCGAGTAGTGAGAAATCTGGGGAATGGGTTCCAGTGAATGAAGTGATCAAGTACTGATAAAATATCTTCATAATATAGTGGTGTGTTTCTTTCAGTAAGGTGATGGAAATGAAAAGAAGATATGAAGTTGGCTTGGAGAAACTGAACTCTGCTGCATCCCAGGTAGCCTTAATGCAGTCTGAGCTGGAAGCTCTGCAACCTCAGTTACGGGAAGCTAGCAAGCAAGTTGATGAGATGATGGTAGTTATTCAAAAAGAGTCCCTTGAAGTAGCCAAAACTGAAAAAATTGTGAAAGCTGATGAAGCGGTAGCAAATGAACAAGCTATGGCTGCCAAAGCCATCAAAGATGATTGCAATGCTGACTTAGCTCAAGCCATGCCTTGTTTAGAAGCTGCTCTGGCTGCCCTTGACACTCTAACTGCACAGGTATTTCTAACAGTATGTATTTATGCACTAGAGTGGTATTCAGAGAAACAAAAGCACGAATTTATATGTCTTTTCATATTTTACATGATTCCAATGAACACAAACTTTTATAATTTCTAAACTTCTTGAAACCTTTCATTTTTATTTTATTATTTTTTTTCTAGCCAAAAAGCTGTAAGGCTATATTTTTATGAGCTTTAGGATCAAATATTCTAAGTATTTCAAAATTCATAGTTATAAAAAATATTCTGAGTTAACAATAGAGAAGTTACAAAAACTATACTTTTCATTTTCTTATTCAGAACCCGCCAGCCCGTCTATTATTTCTATAGCCAGTCTTTCAGAGTCTAGAAATCAAAGTTGTAATTCTGTGTCTCCCTGCGTTAAGAACACATACTCTTCTTAAGAGTATGACACTGGAGGAAGACACTTCAGGTTTTATAGTCTTCCTTGCCTAAATAATATTTTGACCATGGCAGGATGAAAAGAAGTTTCCCAGATTGTAAAAATGAGGGTGGACTATGTGTACTTCAGCTATTGTTGTTAAAATGAGAATTTTCAAATAATTTCAAGGAAATCCTGGCTGGAAACCAGTTATTTTGTTACATACAGTTATTTTTTGGTATCAAAAGTTTTAGATTAGGCCATTATCAGATCATTAGCATGGTTTGTGAAAATAGTACATGACTTAGTCACTTCAAGGCAATTATACTTGTGAATAACAAAACAAGAACAAGTCTTTGAAGGCCAATTTAGTAATTATTTTCTTAGCTGCTGTGAATGCCTAGTGTATCATCAAAGAAAGGAATATTATAATACAAAAGAAAAAATGCAGTAGGAACTTCCAGTGGAAAGAAAAGGGAGGTTTTCCTTAAAACGTAATTAAATATCATGATGAAAATGGACACACATACCAAAAAAGTGTGTGTAGGAAAGCTTACAGTACTTAGACAAAACTCTTTGATTCACCCTACACTCCTCTCATGATAAGCAGAGCAGGAAATAGGTTGCAGATTGTGCCCATAAACTAGTTAGTTTACTAACCTTCTGTTTAATTGGTTGTGCACTGTGTGTAGAATTGTTTAATTCTTTTATATTATTTTCTATATTTGCATTTAAAACTTTGCTTATTCATATCCTGTTTTCTTTTCATTACTGGTGAATGAAGAGAGAAGCTGCATCACCAAAAAAAGGAAAAATTGTTTCCCAGTGTTTTTCTTTCTTTCAGTTGTTTCTTCCCTCATTCATTTCACTCTGGAAATTTAATAACTGACCAGAATCGATTTATTTCTATACTTGGAGTGTATAGATGTTTAGTTCTGTGCTGAACGCAATTTTTAACTTATGCTATCTTAAATTTACTAATACACTGCTGAAGTGATTCTTTAAGTTTGAAAGTATCATATTAGAGCCTGAACTGAAGTGTAGAGTTGGAGTATCTGAATTTATGACTGAAGTGCAAATGCCCGCTATTGACTTAGGTGCAGAAACTGTACAACTAAAAATGAGTTACAGATGAGATGTATTTTTTTCTCCTCTACACTGATTGTTGACTAGGTTTCATGTCTTTTTGTTTAAATGTCAATGTTTAACCTGAATAACACCTTAAAGAAAGAAGTAGAGTAGTAAAAAATGAAATAAACATATTTCTAAAAGAAAATTATATATATCTATAAACTACTAAAGGTTGTACTTTTGTTTCTTTCTTTTTGTTTGTTTATTTGCCTGTTTTTAAGGATATTACAGTAGTTAAGTCCATGAAGAGTCCTCCTGCTGGCGTCAAGCTTGTAATGGAAGCTATATGCATCCTTAAGGGAATAAAGGCAGATAGGATTCCAGATCCAGCAGGTTCTGGAAGAAAAATTGAGGATTTCTGGGGTCCAGCTAAGAGACTTCTGGGTGACATAAGATTTCTTCAGTCTCTTCATGAATATGACAAGGATAACATTCCCCCAGCTTACATGGCTATCATAAGAAAACAGTATCTTACAAATCCTGAGTTTGTACCAGACAAGATTCGAAATGCTTCCACAGCAGCAGAGGGTCTGTGCAAATGGGTCATAGCCATGGAGTTTTATGATACGTAAGTATGTATAAAAATAGTTAAAATAAATTTGATTAAAAATATCAGTTTATTTTAATACCAAAAGAGATCTGAAATTAATTCTTACCAGTGGGAAATTTGAGCAAATAAACATTCACTCATGTCAGATACCAATGTTAAGGTGTAGAGCCTGATTTTCAGTTCTAGACTTTTCTGAGAAGGCATGGGAGCAATATGTTCAGTTAGCAAATAAAGTTAACCTTTTAGAAAGCTGCATAGTGACAGAGGCATTATTGAAATGTCTTTGGAAACTTCTGAGAGTAATATCAAGCCTGAAGAATATTTTTGGTTACACATTGTACTTGATGCATTGAAAAAAGTGTGCTTATTTTTGATGATGTTTCCTAATTTGAAACATTAGGAACCCCCATTTAACAGTAAATCAGTATTGGGATGACTAAGGCCAACTTGTAATTTGAAATTTGAATCATGGTATGTAGTACATGCAGATAATGGCAGATCTGACCAGAGTGTGTTAAACTAAAATTGGTGTAAGTATTAGACCTGCTTAATAGTCACTTGTCATAATGCTGATTGCTTTAATCTCAACTCTGCTGCGCCTGTTTTCCAAATTGAGTATTATAGTACACTAATACTGTTTCAGTTGATCTAGGACATTCTAGCATGTTTTCTCGTTTCCCTTTTTCTTTTTCTTTTGGAAAGATAGTATGTTTTCGATTAGTATGATGCTTCCAGTATTTTCCTCATGAAAGCATCAGTGGAAAAGATTGAAATCCTCAAAGTCCTCAAAACTGGAAAATAGATAGTTGGATATGAAAAGCTTTTTTTTTTTTTTTTCTTTTCTCTCTCTCTTTTGTGTACAGTGTGTGTGTAACTTAATATAGAATCATAGAATCATAGAATATCCTGAGTTGGAAGGGACCCTTAAGGATCATCAAGTCCAACTCTTGACACCGCACAGGTCTACCCAAAAGTTCAGACCCTGTGACTAAGTGCACAGTCCAATCTCTTCTTAAATTCAGACAGGCTCGGTGCAGTGACCACTTCCCTGGGGAGCCTGTTCCAGTGTGCAACCACCCTCTCTGTGAAGAACCCCCTCCTGACGTCCAGCCTAAATTTCCCCTGCCTCAGCTTAACCCCATTCCTGTGGGTCCTGTCACTGGTGTTAATGGAGAAAAGGTCTCCTGCCTCTTGACACCCCCTTACGAGGAAGTTGTAGACTGTGATGAGGTCTCCCCTTAGCCTCCTCTTCTCCAGGCTGAACAGGCCCAGTGACCTCAGCCATTCTTCATACGTCTTCCCCTCCAGGCCTTTCACCATCTTCGTAGCCCTCCTCTGGACACTTTCCAACAGTTTCATGTCCTTTTTATCCTGTGGTGCCCAGAACTGCACACAGTACTCGAGGTGAGGCCGCACCAGCGCAGAGTAGAGCGGGACAATCACCTCCCTTGACCTACTAGCGATGCCGTGCTTGATGCACCCCAGGACACGGTTGGCCCTCCTGGCTGCCAGGGCACACTGCTGGCTCATATTCAACTTGCTGTCTACCACGACCCCCAGATCCCTCTCTTCTAGGCTGCTCTCCAGCGTCTCATCGCCCAGTCTGTACATGCAGCCAGGGTTTCCCCGTCCCAGGTGCAGGACCCGGCACTTGCTCTTATTGAACTTCATGCGGTTGGTGATCGCCCAGCTCTCCAACCTATCCAGATCCCTCTGCAAGGCCTTTCCACCCTCATTCGAGTCCACAACTCCTCCAAGTTTGGTGTCATCAGCAAACTTGCTCAAAATACCTTCTATTCCTACATCCAGATCGTTTATAAAAATATTGAAAAGTACCGGCCCTAAAATGGAGCCTTGAGGGACCCCACTGGTGACCGCCCGCCAGCCTGACACAGCCCTATTTACCATAACCCTTTGGGCCCTGCCCGTTAGCCAATTGCTCACCCATCGTATGATGTTTTTATTTAGCTGTATGGTGGACATTTTATCCAGTAGGATCCTATGGGAAACCGTGTGTGTTTCTAATGGCACAAATCTATAATGGATTCTAAATTGTAATCAAATGGGAACACAACTTGGAAGGATAACCTTTTTCACTTTAAAGCATTAGCTGTTATTACAGAAAATTTTGCAGAAACTGCTTAAGCCAGAAAGTATCAGCACAGAAAAAAGTGATGAATGCCAGTTGTGTTCAGATATCATCAAATAATTAAAACAATGTTGCGTGAGCTACTGAATAGTTATTTCCCTTCATCTTTCATATGCTCATTCTTTTAACGCTAACCCTGGATTGACAGTGTATCTTTCAGATGTTTAATTTATTTTTTGGCCTTATTTAGAGTGACAAAAAATGTTGCACCAAAAAAACTAAAGTTGAATGAAGCTGAAGGAAAATTAAAGATTGCTATGGATGGCCTAAGAAAGAAACAAGCAGACCTGAAGGAAGTTCAAGATAAATTGGCTGTACTCCAACGGGCCCTAGAATCCAAGAAACAGGAGAAGGTTGACTTGGAAAATCAGGTATATGATGCAAAAGATGAACTGTTGTTCTGTTGTTTTTTGGAAAAGGTATTTAAAAATTTTTCTCTCTCAAATTAATTTATCCTTTTAACTGCCAATATGTTGAACAAATCCTATTCCTAGATTACTGGTTTTTTATTTCATTATAATGGTCTTGAAGTTACAAATAGGCAAAGTATGAAGAATAAATGCTTTAAAATAATGAAAAATGTAGATATTATGAATTTAGTGATACCCCTCTTCTGCATCCTCACTCATCTCTGCTTTCCTGTGAGGTGGTAAATTTTTTATGATTGTACTAAAAATTTGATTCTTTATTAAATTGTAAGTCAGCATATTTAAAGTTTTGAAAGCTTATTTACACCTCCTGTGTCAAAACAATTTTGAGAACGTTCATGGTAAACTCTGCTCCTGACTGCTAAATAGCCACTATGTGTGCAGAGATAGGCAGTGTTTTGAAGATGGTCATTTTTATTTATTTCTAAGATTTACAGTACAACACCATGAGGTTTTGTTACAAGAATAGTATCAGAATTTGAAATGGAGCCTTAATTCTTGTTTGTAGTTAAACTCAGCTCTTTGTGTGTTTCTTCTGTATCCTGATATGATAGTGTTTGGAAGAAGGGAGGACTAAGCTACCTGAGCAGTTTGTTAGCATGGTGTAAATTGGCTGCTGTGGTTGCCAGAAAAGAGAGAGAGTTTAACAGCAACAAGAGTTGGCAACATTTTACTCCTGTCCTACAGCTGAAATGTGTCTCTACCACATAGTAAAGAACTCTAACAGAGCTGGATTAAATTCCTCTTAAATGATATTTAAATAATGTTTTTGTTAGATTCTAAACAAACTTGGAAGGATGGCATAGTTGAAAATCTACAAAAGAAACACAGATTATATAGTCATAAGGATGTTGGTTTTTTTCCACAGGAAAGAACATGCCTACTTTCATGAAAGAAACAGTGATCTCTGAGGTGTTTTTTTTTTTTTTCTCTTGTGACATGTCAATCATTTCCTTGACTTAATATTTTCCAGATCACATGCAGAGCTATTACGAATTATATGTTTTATACTATTTTATTTCCTAGTTTAGGTGAAAAATTAACTGAAATTTTATGGAATTTACTGTGTTGGTACTGAGATTGTTTTTGCTCTTTAAACAATTCCATTGTAATAAAAAGTTTTCTTTCTATTCCATGAAATTATGTAGAAAATACCTGCACAGAAAAATAGCCTTTGAATGCTTTTGATGTTTGTAAAATATCTTTAAAGTGATCATGTAATATAATCAACTTTTTTTTTTTTTTTTTCCTAAGGTTGATTTATGCTGCAAAAAACTAAAGCGAGCAGAACAATTGATTGGAGGCCTTGGGGGTGAGAAAACTCGGTGGAATGAGACAGCTTTGGAGCTGGCAAGGAAGTACACCAATTTGACTGGGGATATACTTATTTCATCAGGAATTGTAGCTTACCTAGGAGCCTTTACATCCAGCTACAGACAAGTAATATGCACAGTAATTTTGTCTGTGTGTTTTATAAGAATCTAAATTTAATTCATTTTTATTCTACTATAAAGTTTATATTTTTAATTATATTTTAATAGAATTTATAAGAACTGAAACTGTATCATATGATTTTGAGTTTTGTTTATAAGTACTGTAATGTACTTAATGCTATGTAAAGGATAGTCTTTTGATTGCTTCTCTTCTTTAAAACAATTGCAAGTAACTTTATTCCTCATGGCTCTGCTTAGTCCTATTCCAATCAATGGCTAAATTCTCCTTAATTTGAGGAAGACAGAATCATCTCCTGCTTCAGCAGCAACACAAGCAAGTTCTGAACGTGGAGCAATTCTCTATAAAAAGAGACAAAAGATACGATAGCTCAGTAATATAGCAGATATGTGCTTGTAACTCCCAGTGAAATAAACAAACATTCTGAATACTACAAAATTTTAACATGACAGTTGATTTTAGGTATCTCAATTTTTGGATGTCAAAGTTAGCTTGACTTTTTTTTTTGTTTTCTGAACACCAAAACTTACAATGAACTTAGCTGGAGAAATTAATGCCTCTCTCTGTTGAAAATCAGATCCAGATTGTCCTAGGTTGCTAAAAACTGAGAGAAAAAAAATCCATGCATCTTATTTGAACATAAATATAGATATAATCCTTACTTCTGCTTTTCAAACTATTGCTTTCTTCACAACATAAATATTTTGATATTACTCTTTTAAATATTTCTAGAATGAGAGTTTATGGTATGATTATTTATAGTGTAAATAAATAGCAGCATTTATAGTTCCCAATTATGTAATTTTTAGTGTTCTCTTTTATGCTTATAACCTGAATTCTAAGTAACTCTCACTTTGTGTCTGGGTAGGTAGGATTATTTCTGGTGAAATATCTGAAATGGTTCTGAACTCTGTTGCTGGCAAGGCTAGATAAAAATGTAGATGATATTCATAAAAGATATGTAGAGACATATACATGCTTATTCACTAAAAATGAATACATATAGGTTTCATATGAAAAGCTTAGTATAATTTAATTTCCTCTGACTGTGTAGGTTTTTTGTTTGTTTGTTTTCGTTTTTTCTTTCTGTGAAATAGCAGGTATGGATTCCTGGTTGCTAATTCTTACTCTTACGATTGTGCAGACTCACATAAATAAGGTAGCTCTCAAGAATTGTTGGATGCACTTTTGTGCAGTTCATTTTGCCTGCTCTTATTCTTTTTATCCCTCTAGTTTTCACAAGTAAAAAGTTATGATATCTTTTGGAATATCAACCTTTTTTGTGCAAATTGATAAATCCTTTATTCACCATCTCTGTGAATGTCTCTAGCTCGTTAGACCATTTCCTTTAGCATGTCTGTTTTTTGTTGCTTGGGGCTTCAACAGCTAGTTTATAGTTTAAAATACTATAGCATATTTCTTTGACCTTACACATATAAGATGTAATCATATATAAGATTGTGCCTGTCATGTGAACAGACTTCTATAAAATGTGTTTTGTTAGAAGCATTCTTTCTAGTAGAATATGCTTTTTAGTTTACATATTTAAAGGTGCCTGTCTTCGTTTTTATTATGCACAATACAAATTTATAATTTACACAACTGTATTGAGTTATATGATACAACATTGAAAAGCAACACTAAATGGTAAATCGTTGTGTTATTAAATTGTCAAGTTAGCTGAGTCTTGAAAAGTGCTTATTATGTATGTCCCGAGGGTTGAGTAATGAATTGTTGTTTTTTTTTTTGTTTGTTTTTCCATTAGAATATGTGCATTTGTTCTACATGCATTCTATAGTATGGAAGACTACTGAGGTGGAAATAAAAGCATACTAAGGTTCTGACCAAATAAACTTCTATTTTATATATAGAAATCATATGCAAAGGCATTTTTAGAGACATTTTTAGGCACCTTAGATAGAATTATGATCTTCTTTACATCTGAAGATACAGCGATCTTGTATGTAGCAATTAGTACAGAAAATGTGTTGAAAAATACATATTTTTATAGTTTTGAAAAATTTGTGAATAGACAGAGCTTTAGTTAATGTTTGCTTTCTTCTTATGTAGAAGCAGACTAAAGAATGGGCATTATTTTGTAAAGCAAAAGACATTCCTTGTTCTGATGATTTTTCCTTAACAAATATCTTGGGAGAACCGGTGCAAATCAGAGCTTGGAATATTGCTGGATTACCCTCTGACACGTTTTCTATCGATAATGGCATCATTATCTCGTGAGTAAAAAGTAATTAAATTCTTACAATGAATACTTGTTATTAAATACCTTCATATAACATGCTTTTTATTTAACTACCTGGGTAGATAGGTATTTTTATATTTCTTTGTTGCTTTTTTTTTTTTTTTTTTTTTCTGCAGAGCTTGTTTAAACTGTATAGCTGGCTTAACAACCAAAATTATAAAAATAAAAATGTCAGGAATGTTTCCATTTATATGAAAGAGTAATAACACCTTTTCATTCTCCTCCTTTTTATTGATTGCTATTATGAAACCACTTTTTTTTTTTTTTTTTTTTTTTTTTTTCCTACAAACATGCTGCACGCTAAATTGATTACTTTTCAGTTTAAGACATCCTAAAATTCTTCACTCAAGACAGGGGAAAAAAATAACCTTCAAGTAAATATATAAGCATTTATGACAATACATGTTAGTAGTTGATCAAATCTTTATGCTGGAGTAAGAGGAAGCTTTCACAGGAGAAATACAAAGCAGTAAATATTGTATTCTGCAGCTTGGCTGTATTTTAAAGTCATGAGAAATGCAAGAAGTGAAGGAATAGAATTTTCAATACTTTTCTTGTAGTATAGCCAGTAGTTATGGAAGTATCATCCTTCAAAAACTACAGCTCTTCTAATTTAAAAGAAACGTGCTAGTATCAGTTGCTACCAAGAAGCATTTCTGCAGAGCTACTAAAGATTATTCTGCTAATCTTTCTATGAGGGTCACGTACTTTTTCTGTCAGATTGTACTGGAGATTCTATAGGTACAACTACATATTCTATAAAGAATTTTCCAGTTTGTTTTGACAAGTGGTACAAGATCTTAACATCTAAGCTTGCATTATGACTGTTAAAAAAAAGAACCTCTCAGTTCTGTCCAGTATGCTTGCCAATACAATGCTACTGACTTTCAGCTACTGTCTTCTGTATAAAGAATAAAAACCAGGTTTTAATGGCTGTCAACTAGGCAGGTGCCTAAGTGAAAAACAAAACATTGTAAAACGGAAGTAATACACTAGCTAAAGAACCTCAACACATTTTCACTTGACTTTAAAGTTAGGATTGATTGTATGTCTGGAAGCAAAACTTCCTGAAGTTAGCAGATATGTGCTGGGATAATGAATGTAGTATGTAACTTTTGTAAGCAGTTACTGTATTAATAATTCAATCACTCAGGCTAAGCAGTTGACAAACATTAATGAATTCAGCACTTCCACAGTACATCTCATCACTTCACTTTTATAAAGCTTTAATCAAAATTCTCTTTGAAATAATGGAAAGATGATTAGCACTTTAAAACTAAATAATTATAGCTCTTAATTTTGAAATATGATATTTACCTGAAATTGAAAATACATATTATGCCTGTAATTACATGTTTATGCCTAGCTTTTATTTTAGGGCCCCAAGAACCATATAAAATGTATCTCAAGCCTTTTATAACAATAAATAAAAATTGGGGATATTGGACTCGATGATCCTTATGGGTCCCTTCCAACTCAGGATATTCTATGATATTATTTTTTGTAAATAAAGTATGTGCCTACTACAATTTTATACTTACGTGCTTTTGTTGTAATGAAAACAGTCAATAAATTGCCTAAAATATCTACTTTGAGGTAAACATTTGAATAGCTTCTATTTCAGTTTTGAAAGTTTGTATTTTTCCCTTTAGTAATGCAAGAAGATGGCCTCTGATGATAGATCCTCAGGGTCAAGCAAATAAATGGATAAAGAATATGGAAAAAGCCAATAGCTTGCATATAATCAAACTCAGCGACCCTCAATTTGTTACAACACTGGAAAACTGCATTCAATTTGGTAGTCCTGGTAAGTTATTAAGTAATGAAAGTGTAAATTGCAAAAGAACCTGGAGAGGGCACAATTAACTAAAAATGGAACTCTGGTGAGTGTCAATCATTTCTCTTTTTGATCCAGTTAGTGCTATAATAGTTGATGTCCTCACTCCAGGTTCAAAGCTACTTCTCAGCACAATATAATTCTAATCCTCAGTTTAACTGGTATCTTAATTGCTCTATTAAACTTGTCACGTCTTTATTTTTATATTAAAATCATTTGATTTCTAAAAAGTAATGATGTTTTTATTTGGCTTTTCAAGAGTATAACTTACTAGATTGCTAGACTATGATCATTTAATGATTCCTATATTCTGCATAGTAATTTTACTGCAGTTATTTTACTCTTTTACCCTCAAATGTAAATAAATTAATGAAATACATGGCTCTATCTGCAGCTATATTTTAATGGATAACTGGACTACAAATAAAGAAATGGATTGTTTATTGCCAATTATTCCTCTCTCTTGATTTAGAGATTCTCATAGGTTTACAGTGAAAATAGAAGCAGACTTAAGTACCTAAAATGACTTCTATGCAACATGGCATTTAATTTGTTGTTAGGTCCCTTTTTAAAAATATAGCCTTAAACTGTTCTAATCCACTGGCAGCAGTAATACTGGTAACATTTTAGTTGCTTGCTTGTAAATTTGATACACTAATAATTAAGAAAATAAACAAATTAAAGGTACGGGTCTCTGCTTCATTGTTTAATTAGCTGAATATGCTAAGAAACATAACTTAATCTGTAGACATTATTTGATTAATGTTTTTATTGTTTGCATGCTACAGACACATTATATGTATGTATTGTAAATATATTTATATATATATATGCCAAGATAGCCCTACTAACTTTTGTGTTATGTTGAAGTGCTACTGGAGAATATCGGAGAAGAACTGGATCCTATCCTAGAGCCACTTTTGCTCAAACAGACATTTAAGCAGTCAGGAACTATATGCATTTGCCTTGGAGACTCCACTATTGAGTATGCACCCGAATTCCGCTTTTATATTACAACTAAGCTGAGAAATCCACATTATCTTCCTGAAGTATCTGTTAAGGTAAGAATTTTGAAAACAAATGTTCAAACTGTGTTTTAATTTTAAAATGATTCCTTAGCTACAATCAAGGAAGAGTTTCTGGCATTAGTTGATTCCTACTCACCTGCCAACACTGCTCTTTTTGACACTGCTGGAAGCCTAGTATCATCTTGGAAGTGTTGACATTTCTTATACCTAATATTTCACCATTCAATTCTGTCATTCTTTAATACTGTGATAATACACTTTTACCAGTTTGTATCTTCTGATTCTGTTTAGTCACCTTTATTGTAAAAAAATTTTTACAGGGACTTAATACAGTAGTCACCTCACATGCTAATTCTAATTTAGACTTTCATATTCAAGATTTTTATTTGAAGTAGAGTTAGGTACAAGAGTCTGAGCAAATTTTGGCACTCTACCTTTTTTATAAAAGATAGAAAATGTATTTCCAGATTTGTATATTTGATAACAATAGCCATTTTTATTTTTCCATTAGGGGAAAAAGAAGTTGTTTCCTACATGAAAGAATGAAGTTGGTGGTTTATTCTTCTAGAAGTTGCTAGGGAGATGTATTCCACTTTTTATTCACCATTGCTTTTACAAAATTGTTTATAGAAAAATACTGAAAATTTACACTTTGGTAAAACATAGGCTAGTGAAACACAGAATCTTGAAATCAAAACTTTGTAAACTAATGTAATATTCAGCAAAATGGAAGAGTAAGTTAAGTTTCAACCATGAAGGAATACTGATGCAGGAAAAACGCATGAAAAATAATAAAAGGGGATAACTTTGTTCACTTAAATAAACATCACCTATACATTGATCTTTTATCAAAGAAGTTAATTAGCTGCAGGTTCAGAAAAAAAAATGAAATATGAAAATGTAAAAGATTTACTCAGAGTACATATGCATTTAAAATGTGTATGAAGATTATTTCCTAAGAAAAGTTTTTTATTTAACAGAACTAAAATCTCCTAGTTACCAATCAACAGTCAATACAGACTTTAGTTTGTTCTACTCAGCCAGGTGTTAATTGCTGTAACAAGTAGCAGGTTGTGACATTGCAGGGTATACTCCTAGCTACACATGCTGCTGAGCTAGCCAGCTAAGGTGGCTTATGTACACGGAGAAGTAGGCAAAAAAATACTATCTAATTATTGCTGCTAATTTGCTAATATATAATTATTGTTGCTAATTGCGGCACACATTAATGTACTTGTCCTAAAGATTACTCAGGAGCTAGTTAGAGAATCTGGTTATTGATATGGTTATCATATTTCATAGAAAAAGATTGTATTGAATTTTGATGTGTCTTATATAGTGAAGCATTCGAAGACACACAAAATATATTTACATGTATTTATAAAACGTATGTCTATTTGCAATGATTGGACACTGAGTAGTTTTCCTCTGTTTCTAAGATTATTAATCAGAAATAGCACAAGTAAAAAAAAAAATAAAAAAAACTCTAAAAAAGATAATTTTCAGCACTGCTCAGGGGAAGCTGAGTTCTTATTTACATCCATAAAAAAAATAAAATATATATAATTCTGTGGCTTGGGAACTAAGGAGGAATGCAGATCCTAACAGCAATTTGAGCTTAAAACTCAGAGTTTCAGGTATCTGAACCAGACAATGTTTCAGAGCACAGTTTTGCACTGTGTGCATCAACTATTTTCTAGCCTCCTGCTGGCATTGTATTCTTCACCTTTCACATGTGCAACACTATGCTTTTCTACCACTTCAACCAAAGGATATGGCTTTTGCTGGATTGGTTATAAATATGGCACAGCATAGGAATTCTTTTAAATTATATATATTTGTCACATTTTCCCATGAAAAACAGAAAATTATGTTATGCTATTTCTAGGATACAAATGCCCTTGGTAATAACAACAACACAAATTGCATGTGAACAGAGCCATTAAAGGGAGAAAATTTATGTTGCACAGGCACTACTAGCTTGAAGTAGAATTCCAGCCTGTATGTTTCCAGATACTTTATGAAAACAGCAAAGATTTTAAGTAAGATGTTTCTAAACACAGTCATATTTCATCTGTATTTTCATAAAATATGGTGTCAGCAGCCCATTTACAGTGGGATGTTGAGGTTGAATGATTTTTGAAAACAGCAGCAAATTTATTTACAAAATCTGTACATTAAGTTAAACCTTCCATTCATAAAAATGTCTCCAGTGAAAACTATTTAATGCATACAGGTATAAAATGGGAAGATCCTTCTTATCTGTACAATTGTTCACCATGCATATGGACCAGTCACTTGAAGCACTGAATTACATGTAATTTTGAGGAACAGAAAGGAATTCTAACCATGAGAAGGCTGCAACAAGAATGTATAGCTTTCTGGGCTAATCTTTGTGTTGGAAAGCCAACTTCACCTTAAACCGTCATCTTCCATTAATTTACTTTCAAATTTTGGTTAAGAATATTACATGAATAATTAAAATGAATAAGCTTTTGAATTGCATGTGGCTCTCCTTCAAAACATCTCTCTTTTAACAGGTAACATTATTGAATTTCATGATAACTTCAGAAGGACTGCAGGATCAACTTCTTGGGATTGTAGTTGCAAGAGAAAGGCCAGATCTTGAAGAAGAAAAACAAGCTCTCATCCTTCAAGGAGCTGAGAATAAAAGGTATTGAGATAACTTCCCTTGCTAGACACAGGAGCAGGTCTTAGTGTAAGAAAATGTAAAGCATAGAAAATACACTTCATATACTTTATCAGTTTTAACAGGAAATTCAAGACTATTTTTTTTTTTATATTTTTTATTTCTTTTTTTTTAAAGGCTGATTAGGATGCATGGTCTTCTTACTCATATTCCTACTGGTTTTGGCTTTCTTTCACTGATATGGCTTACTGTTTCTGGGATTATAATAAAATGTTAAAGAGCTTAACAGGGGGTTGTGTAATTGCAAAATGTAATTCCTGATCCTGTCCTCCATTTTAATATGTTCCTTCCATGAAGTTGTTGACATATTACTTGCTGTCCTCGCAAATTTTGATTAGATATTAATGGATATTTTATAGACTTTTTTTTTCATTGTGTGCTACATTTACAGTGATTGTACATGCAAAAGGCATCTTTTCCCCTAGGTCAAAGCATGAAGTGTGCAGCATTCAACGTATTGTGGCACTTTCTCCCTTTCCATTTGCAATAATACTGTCAGTTTTTAGCCTGAAATTAGCTTAATGTTTCAGAAATGTAAGGTAATGTTTAATGACACAAAAAAGTTTTATTATATAATATACCTAGCAAAAATAGGATCTACACATTATCTTTTATGGAAACTAGCAGAAAAACGACTAATTTTGTAATTTTGAAAAATTTTGTATATTATTTTAGGCAACTAAAAGAAATAGAAGACAAGATTTTAGAAGTTCTTTCAGCTTCAGAAGGAAATATTTTGGAAGATGAAACTGCTATTAATGTATTGTCTTCTTCCAAAGCTCTGGCTAATGAGATTTCTGAAAAGCAAGCGGTGGCTGAAGAAACAGAAAAGAAGATTGATGCTACTCGTATGGGCTATCGTCCTGTTGCTATCCATTCATCAATCTTGTTTTTTTCTATTGCTGATCTAGCCAACATTGAGCCTATGTACCAGTATTCTCTCCTGTGGTTTATTAACCTTTTCATCATGTCTATAGATAATTCAGAGAAATCAGAAGTTTTACAAACAAGGTGAGAGTAATAATTTGCCATTTGTAATTGGTGATATATTCACTGTTACTCCAGAAATGTTACCATCATTTCTCCAAAGTGTGTTGTGTCAGGCATTGCATTTTAAAATATTTTTTGTACATGTCAGATATTTTTCTGGAAGATAATTTATTCATAGAAATAAAATGGTATGATATAATACAAGTGCAACATATTCCACTATTTCTATTTGGTAATTGGTACAAGTCATGTGTGAAATTGCAAAGTACCAGATAAATATGGTCCACTTGCTTTGATTTTATATTTTATTTCATGTATTAACTATGTATGTCTTCAAGAAACAGACAAACTTTTTCATGCAACTGGTAAGAGAGAATTTATATGGAAATTATAAGGAAAGGTTATGGAAAGATTATTTAGTTAAGATTACAAATGTCAATTTCTGAATTGTCAATTGTCAATTGAAATTGTCAATTTCTGAATTACTTACTGTCCATGCTTCGTTTAAATACAAGTTGTAGTACCTGGTGAGATAGTGCTTAGAGTGTAGATCAATGTGTTTATTTTAATGGCATACTGGTTATAAAGGTTATTTTTCTATTAGAATTTGGTCAAGGTTTGGGCAATCTAAGACTAGCATAACTTTTTTTTTGTTTTTAAAATCAAAGATAAACATTTAAGTCAGAACTTAACATTTCCATGTCATACTTGAAACTATATTCAAGATATACTTCTAAGTATAAGTCTGTGTTCTATAAGCCTAGCTCTTTAATTTTTAAATATGATTCCTTTATGGCAAAAAAAAAAAAAAAAAAAAAAACTAAAAGCCTAAATTAAAGTAATAAAAAATGTTTTTATACTTTCTTGAAACAAAAACTTTGTTAGCAGAAATATAAAGATACAAGACTGAACCTAATTGACAGCATACATTCTTAGGGTACAACTGGTGTAAGCTCATTTTAATAATTATGCCTGGTGAAGAATAAAGTGGCGAAGGCACAGAAAATTCCCCACAAATTAATAATTGATAATTATTATACAATTAATAACATGAGACTAGAAAGGAGACAGATCATAGAATGTTCTGGGTTGGATCATACAACATAGCTTGCTCTCATCCTTGATCTACTTTCAGATCTTTCCACTTTCCAATTGTAATAGATCACATTTAGGTTTTCATATGATCACCATGTCTGGATCACCATGTCTGAAGTGGAAGAATACCCTCAGAATAACTACCTGCCAAAGGACCAGTGATCTAGATAGTTGGAAAAAAGCCATAGCACCCCTCCACATCTTTGTTATTACTTTGAAAGAAGTTTTTGAAATAATTGTGCAAATTCAGTATCTGCATTTCTAATCACCTGTATTGGTTTTTCATTATTTTGATTAGGTATTCAAAGGTACTTAAGCTTTTGTAAAATCAGCCTCCAGGGAGGCTTTAGATGGTCTCCTTGCTTGTTTTTTTGAGGAAAATTATTGACAATAAATCACAACTTTTTAATATATTTGTATTAGTGTATTAAGGTAAATAGTCTGTAGAATGGGAAACATACTTCAAATGACTATTAAAATAGGCTGGTTTAATTTCGGCATCGGTATTTATGTTCATAAAGAATCATAAGATCACTGTTGTTTTGTACCCCTCTCAAAGGGGACCTCTCATTTCCTCTAAAAAACAAAACAAAACAAAACACATAGTACTAAATTGTAATTCCACTTAAATAATTTTTATGTTATTTTGCTCATAACTTGGAACACATATTTAAAGATTCTTTTGGGGGTAATTGACCAGAGAGTTTATTGCACCAAAGGAAATCCAGTTTGTTTGTAATAGGTTTCCAGAACACACAGGCTTTAGTGATATTAATGAAAGATTGTTCTTTTCCTGATATCTCTAGGTTGAAGACTCTCAAGGATCACTTTACTTACTCACTTTACGTCAATGTCTGTCGCTCACTGTTTGAAAAGGACAAGCTGCTCTTCTCTTTTTGTCTAACTGTGAATCTTCTGAAATACGAAAAATTGGTAACTAAAAATAATTTGCAGCTTGGTATGATATATATAAAACTGCATATACAAACTATCAGTAATAGGAATTTAGAAGATAAAATAGAAAAATAATTTTATCTATAATATTTAATCCATAATTGAGGTGTTTGATTTTAATAATTATAAGCATTGAAAAATAATCTCTAGAATAAAATAAATATGTAACAAACAGGTCTGGCAAATCCGAACTAGGTGATAATAGTTTTTCTAAACCATGACTTAAACCTAAGCCTAGCCTATGTTATTCTAACAGTCAACAGTTTCCAAAATTTTGCTATAACGTGTTATAAGTATTCTAACAGCACAGAAAAATGAACTGTAACCATTGATTTAATAAACTACTCATGTTTTTCACTTAGGGTGCTAAATGTGTTTAATTTTTACAAAGTATTCCTGAAAATCAAACACTTATATCAAATGAATTCTATTAATTTCTAGTAATTCTTCATAAAAAATCCTACTAAAGAAATATTTTGTAAGTGAAATACACCCATTTTATCCACGTTTTCTGCAAAATGGTACTTACAGGCGCTTGGGGTTGTTTCTTTCACCTTCATTTAAGATTTTAAACACTTCAAACTTTTTGCGTTGGGGAATACATAGAAGTGAATACTTTAAAGAGCTGACAGTAATAGTCATAGATACAGGAACCTGGATTTACAAATTTAAGCCAAAGAGATTTTGAGATAAAGGAATATTGAGAAAGGAGTGGGACATGTAATAGGCTGATAGCAGTTTTTCATGTTTAGGCTTGAATTGTAGGAAAATGTTTCAAGATATATGGTTCCCAGAAATATATTTTTTTATTCATTCAACATGTTGGGAATTAAAAAAAATGCATCTAACAAATATAACTTTGTCTAAAAATCTAGTCAGTTAAAATCGTTCACTCCCCCAAGTCAGGAATGCAGATGATTCTAAGATATGAGCAGTTCATATCATTTTTTTAGATTCCTTAAATTCATGCTTAACTGAAAGCCAGACACTAAATGCTTTTGAAATAGGCTTTTGGTAGGAAGCTTTTTCAAGTAGTGTAATAATTCAGATAAATGTGTTGATTTTCTACATAATGTACTGAAAACATTTGATTTTATTTATTTAGTCCTGAGAGCTGTGTTTTTTCATTGTAGATTAACGAGAGTGAGTGGAAATTTCTGTTGACCGGTGGGATAGGTTTGGACAATCCCTTCCCTAACCCATGCATCTGGCTTCCTCCACAATCATGGGATGAAATTTGTCGACTAGAAGACTTGCCACAATTCACAAACATTCGTAAGGATTTTATGCGACTTAAGGATGGATGGAAACTGGTATATGACAGCTTGGTATGTTAACATTCGTGATAGCTTGCATTGATGAACTAATTAAGACATTGAAAATCTTTATTCAGGGAAAAGAATGTGCTGTCATTTTACATGGTATGTGCTTGCATATATGAATGTAAATATTTAAGCAAATTGTGGGTAGTTGTAGATGATTGCCCATTTGTCATGTGGCTTCTGAATACCAAGTCATGATTTGAATTGGGCTGGAAAAAAAGGCTACAAAACCTACAGTAGTAAGGTGAGAGTGAAAGTTGTTAAACTGAAGGCAACCACTGTGCCTTGTCATGTCAGCCTTTTCATGCTATTATGTAGTATGCTGCTTTCCTCGGTAAATCTTTTAAAAAAGATATCAACAATAACAAACAAAACAATTGCTTTGTAGAGAAACTAGAATGCAATTTCAGAGACCTGTGTTTTATTCCCAAGAATGACAGTCACAGTTATAGTTAATTATGCATGAAAGACTTTATATATTTCCATCACTGTTTAATTAAAATCTAAGCTTTATAGACAAATTCTACTTGACATTTGGGCACTTGCTTTATCTTTAATCTTACTAAGAACATTTTTTCAAATCATACATCCCCTCCCTTCTGCTTCTTCATATATGAAGTGCTCACTGTACACATGCCTCCTTATTAAATGATTTTAAAAACTACCCTCTTTCCTATGGGCACTGTATCTGGCTATAACTGCTTCCAATATTCAGATAATACTGTCCATTTATGCTAGTCCATTGAAACACTTATCACCCTTATTTAAAGAAAGTTTATTACCAATATTCTGCCAAATGGCACAGGATATCTTATGTCCATTTCAAAAAGATTGTTTTATCCATTGTAAATTTCAAGTATTTAGAAATTCTTCCTCTAACAAGGGGACTGAAGGGATGCAGAGAGGAAAAGAACAGATTTTTAGTTGGAAATGCTTACAACTGTATGATGAGAAAAATTAAGGAAACTAATCAGATTTGGCTCCTTCAATTGTCCAGATTACAGGAAAGAGGTGAACAGCAGAAATGAAGTTGCTATATATTTTTGTAAATGCTAAATGACAAGTTGAGGGCTTTTGAGAGCTCTTCGGAAAATAGTCACCAAAACACAGAAATGATGGCCTTAGAAATGGAGATTGAGGAAGAGACAACTTGGTTATGCACTCTGAGATTATAGCTTTTTAAAGCAACACAAAGGTGCTGACTTTCAGAAGTAAAGATTCAAGATCCATGTGACTGATAGTCAAATTAACAATACTAGCAGTTCAAACAGCTAAACTGAAATAAAAAGAAATTTCTTCATTTAAGAGTCATTAAAAAAGAAAAAAACCAAGATCTATAGAATCAGATCATCAATTAGCTGACAAAGAATCTAATAATCAGTAACACTGCATCCAGAAACATTGTTACTGAATCCTGAGTGCTACATAAAAAGGTACCTAGAAGAGGTAGATTATCAGGTACCCATAAATAGAAAAAATAATGCAGTGTTCTGGATTCTAGTCTGAAATTAAGTGTCTAAAAGCTGGGAGAAGGAGAGTCAGGGTCCAGGTCTTTTGCAGAATATGAGTTCCATTGTGACTTGATTTGTTAAATCAAAACTGCTCAGAATAGAGTTAGTGCAAGTCTATCTGCATACCCCTGTGCCCAGCCCTCTACAGGCAAGCCTAAGAGTTTCCCCAGCAGAGCTGTAATACCAGCTTCCAGAAAAGCAGACTGAGATGTAACACCTGTTGTGTGTAAGTTAACACATGCCACACAACCTTTGCTATTCTACTCTGATAAGTGCAATAACATAACTGGAGTATTCAGAGGCCATTTACAAAGCAAGCTCTCTGGTGCATTGTTTGACTTAACTTTCCAATTCATTTTCTTCATTCAGATGCAACCTAATTCATGATTATCAAGTAATACTGTAGTGTAATTGTTACTGAGGAGTGTATAGTTGTCATTGTAATATCAAAGACTGATTGTAATTCAGCTCTAACACAGCAAGAAGTAGGTTAAATACATTTTCATATTTATTCTCTCTTCCACCTTCTTCCTAGAGGTGAAGGGTATATTTCCTATATTCTAAACACCTAGAAACGACTAACTTCTCTGCTAAAATAGAAGCTTCCCAGATACAAAGATTTTGAAAAAAAAAAAAAAAACAAAAAACAGAACACATCAACCCCATTCCTGCAGATTAATAAAAAATGTATCATGGATTAATGTACTGATGTGTCGAATTACAAGATAATTTAGTCCCACTACCTGTACTCCCCAAATGCTCTAAAGAAAGCTGGAATGTTTGTGTTTTCAGGATCCCCAGCATGAGAATTTTCCTGCAGAGTGGCAAGACAAGCTGGGGGAGTTCCAAAGGATGCTTATCATTCGCTGCCTGAGACCTGACAAGGTATGTACAAAACTCCCACCTTATTCAAAATTTGTCTTGGAAACCAAAAGGATTTGCAAGTGCGTATTTTAACTGTGTTATCATGGTTTACCCCAGAAGGCAGCTAAGTCACTCTACCCACAGTCAGGTGAAAGAGTCAGGAAGGTAAAAGTAAAAGAACTTGTGTTGATGTAAAGACAGGTTATGAGGTAAAGAAAATTCTCAGGAAGAAGAACACTACCACTCCAAATGTATCTTCTCCTCCTTTACCCCAACTTTTATTGCTGAGCATGATGTGTTATGGCATGAAATATTTGGTCAGTTTGGGTCAGCAGTCCTGGCTGTGTCCACTCCCAGCTCCTTGTGCACCACCGGACTCCTTGCTGGCAAGGCAGCATAAGAAGCCGAGAAGTCCCCAACTCAAAGTAAGCACTATGCAGCAATTAAAATATTTGTGTTTTATTACCACTATTTCCGTAAAAAATCCAGAAGACATTATATTAGCTTCCAAGAAGAGAGACTTTATCCCAGCTGAAACCATGAAATAAAACAGGAATTCATTTAATTAAAAAAACAGTCTGAAATTATGACGAGCAGACCTTTTAAATCAGAAGCTCAGGCCATTAGATTAAGTTTTGTTGTGTACCCAAACCCGAGCACTTCTTCCTCAAGGAGGTCTTACAAGCCTGGACTTGCCTTTTTCAATACACCAAGTATTTTTCCCTTCTGCATTTTTTTTTGCTAGATATTACTATGGTAAATTATAACTGGTCTAGGAAGATAATTTAGAGGTAAACAGGAATGTAGATAACATAGGTGCTTAAAAGTAGGGATTACTGTAGACACATATCCATTCTGTTCTATAGAAAGTGTTTTGAAGCAGAACCATTCTGATCTGAGTCAGTCTAGCTCAAAGGCTTGAATGTAGCACAGATCACAATAGTAACTGAGTTATGAATCTTTATTCAAAAAGTTCAACCTATTAAGCCAGAATAAGTATTTACTTAAACATTTTTCATGTATTCTCTGACTAATGAGACTAGTAGTAGTTCACTCCTAGCCATAATGACAAGCACATCGTGAAGGATAGGAGTTAGTAGAAACAGTTATGACCTTTGTCCTAGGGAGTATATAAAAAGTTTCCTACACTTTCTCACACAACTATTCAGCTTTACATTACTACTTGCATAGAAATAAGAATATTAGTACCATATGAAGAAGAGAAACTTTCAGAGTCAGTCTTCACATTTCACTTCTCTTGGAAGTTTTTTTTGGACTGGTAGTATGAACTTTCATAAGTCTGGGAAGTTGGATCAGCATGTAGAAGCACTTGCGGCTCTGGTGTGTATTGATGTTTGGAAAAGATGTCTACAAGACGCTTCCTAGTTGCAGCGACTTCATCTTCAAAAGAGATTATTATGCTTCTGCCAGTCTTGCACTTAAAGCAAAAGATTGAAATTCTCAATTGAGAAATTTAACTGATAAATTCAAAAATGTTCAGAACTTAAATCCTCAAAAACACAATCTACCATTGATTCTAGCTTAGAAGTCTACTTTTGGCTTTGGTCAACAATATGCACTGAACTGCATGTTTCAGACTGAATCTTTCATATCCATACCCATTCCCATTTGATTCAGAAATTCTTCCACCAGCCTTGCCAGTAGGGTTCATTTCAGAGTAAGTTTTTCATTATATCTGGTATGCTTTTGAAGTAAATTGTGAACCCATTGTTTAACTGTATTTTAAATCACATCAGGGAGGGAGACTTCAGTGTTATTTTTGTGAAGAGGCATGATCTCGCTTAGAAAAAATGCATTAAGATATCAATGTTTTTGATCTGCAGCATGCTGCAGATCAACAGCAGCCCTAGTGTGTGGCCCTTTAAGCTATTGATTAGGGCATTCCTGGGGGCAAAGTGTCCCTGCTCAAACCTTCCAGTTTTCTAAATTTATTAGATAAAGGTATGTGTTGGCCTAGACCCTTCTTGTATCTTGGAAGACTGCTCTAAAAAATCCGTTGTTCAGTTATAGTTAAATAACCTCATTTTCACCCTTAGTCCATCTTTTGAGATATCAGACTTCTCCCACTGAGACGTGACTTTATTTTTAAGTATTTGAGTCTGTCATGTATAGAATTTAAATACTTAACCTTTACAGTCACTAGTTATATTTTCAGTACAATGCCAACAAAGAGATAAGATACAGAGTATGGAGGTACTGTAAATCTGTCCTATCAGGTAACTTGTCTCACTTGGTTCTCTATTACTATTCAGACCAATAAGGAATCATTATCAAAGACTATTAGTCATAGCAGCTCAGTTGTGTGCTTTTGTTTATGTCAACAGCATGGCATGCACAAAATAAAAGTAGAGAGGATTAGAACTGAAAAATTGTGAAACATTTGAAATAGGCTTGAAAGTCCAGCAGCTTAATTAGACAGTGATTTCATGTAAAGCTGGACACATGAATGAATCAATAGCCTGGTCAAATTGTCTTGTCACATGTGGTTTTCACCCCTCCTGAGAAAGATAGAACTGCTTATTATAGAGTTTCCAGGATTGATTATCACACAAGATAATTTCTGCTGAAATGGAAAAACATGTCTAAAGGAACCAGGTTTCCTTTCATAAGCTAGACAGGATTGAGAAGCATTTAGGTTTCATAGCCAATAACACACATTATTCATTACTTCAGAGTAAGGCCTATTCTAGCCCTACACCACCATCCCTTGCTAATGCTTGGAAGTCTTAAAGACAGAAATTCTTGTAAGATGCAATGGTAGACTGTAAATATTAAGATCATTTGGTCAACACTTACAAGGAAGGTTCTTAGCCGTGTCATCTCCAACACATAGTATTCCTCCACTGTCAGGTCATCAAAGTTCTTAGTAAGAGATAAAAAGCCACAGCTGTGACTTTTTGTGTGTTCCTCCCTGCAATGTAAATACAGAAGAACAGATATTAAAACCAGGAAAGTTACATTTCCAGAGATGAACTTAAACCAGTCTCTTTAGTACCTCTACTACCCATTAGTAGAAAAATTATCTTATAGAAGACATGAAATAGACTTTAGTGATCTCAGATACAAGCTAGCTGCTTTAGTTGTGAGCCAGGAAGATTACAAGGGAAGATCTAGATTATGTTTACAATGTTGAGAGAATCTTCTGCTTTGTTGAAGCAAAAACACACTCTTTGGAGGCAAAAATCTAAGAACTGAAAAGTTGCATGGGGGTATAATTAGAAAATTAAGTATTTCAAGGTTACTGTGTAAGATAAATTTTCAGTAGGCATCAGTTTAGTTAACTGTTTGGAAAATTGGTAGTTTTAGAATGAGTAAGGGGACGTTGCCAAAGATGTGGGGGGAAATACTTGTACACTGTTACATCCGTGCTTACCATGGGTCATCATTTGGTTTCCAGCCCTTTAGTTCTATCAAGCAAAAGAAGCATTTCACCACATCTGGTTCATTTGCATTTGGACAGTGTACAAAGCCCGCCTTTGCCATCTGCAAATAACAGTTTGGAAGTTTAGCTTGATCCAACAGTGAAGAAAACTGAACTGTTTCAGAGAGCTTGCATGAATGCCTTTTCCCACAGTATCTATCAGCAGAGATCAGGCTGAAAACAAATTAAGTGAGGACTGCAAGCAGGCAAATAAAGCAACTAGTAAAGGAACAGGGAGTAGGCTAGAAGTAGTGAACAAGTTCCTGCATAGTTATGGTATCTGCAAACTACCAGAGTAGCTTTGTTCTTTCAGTGGTTAGTCAGTGGCAGCTACACAAGCATTCTGCTAACAGCGTATGAGATCCACTATAGCCAGGAATTTAAGGAATATTTTCAGAGAAAACACGTAGCATAAAACTATGACCATAGAGAACCTTTATATTTCAAGTATGTAAGTTTAGTGCTACATTTCTTATCTTTACATTTTACTGTCACTTTTGAATCACATCCGGTAAGAACATTAAAAAGTAAGATAAGCTTGTTTCAGTTACTGAACTTCACACCTTCTCAGATAACTCCTACAGCATGCCTTATCTGAGATCCAACCCGAAATCTGGATGCATGTGCCAAAGTAGAATTGAGGCCTTTTTTTTTTTTTTTTTTTAAAAAAAAAGGCTCAAATTAAAGCCTACAGGGACTTAAAGCATTTTCTAAAATTGAAATGATTTTTTTTTTAGTCATGATCATTTTGCTACTCCATCCTTCCTAAAGGACAAGTAGTTGCTAGGATGACTCCTAAAAGAAAATTTGCAAGCAGAAACAATACTTAGTACAAGATGTTAATTTTTAAGTGACAAAAACAAAGAAGTAAAGGCAAGAAAAGTAATTATACTCAATTCTGTAGCTAGACTAGTGAACTGACCAGACAGAAACAGTCATCCTAGTACAGCATCTCTGAGAAGGGAACAGAAGAAAGTACTCAGATTTTCATCTCAGGCTTATGTACTGGGTCTGGCAGGGATGGAGTTAACTTCCCCTGCAGCAGCCCATACAGTGCTGTGCTTGTAGCTAGAACAGCAGTGGTATCACACCAGTGTTGTGTCTGCTGCTGAGCAATACAGGCACAGCATCAGGGTTCCCTCTAATGCCACCCCCTAGAGCCAGCAGGCTGGGTGTGGGCAAGAGGTGAGGAAGGAACATCACCAAGGCAGTTGACCTAAACCAACCAAAGGGATATTCACAGAATCATCTAGGTTGGAAGAGACCTCCAAGATCACCAAATCCAACCTCTGGCCTAACACTAACAAGTCCTCCACTAAACCATATCACTAAGCTCTACATCTAAACGTCTTTTAAAGACCTCCAGGGATGGTGACTCCACCACTTCCCTGGGCAGCCCATCCCAATGCCTCACAACCCTTTCGGTAAAGAAGTTCTTCCTAACATCCAATCTAAACCTCCCCTGGCACAACTTTAGCCCATTTCACCATACCATATGATGTCACACTCAGCAATAAAAGGTAGAAAAAAGAAGAGGGGAGGGGTGGGCTCTCACTGTGAAAACATCTGTCCTTCTGGATAACAGCTACACACATTGCTTTTGCACCTTTACTTGTTGTCGTTTTCCCCTTTTCCTTTAGGGAAGTTACTTAATAATAATTTTCCCTTTAAACTCTCCTTATCTCAAGGAATGAGTTGTTTATTTCTGTTTCTTCTTACCTTCCTCTTCTGAGGAGGGGAAGTGAGAGAGCTGTTGAGGTGGAGTTCAGCTGCCTAGCAAGATAAAACCACCACAGCTTAGCACAGGCCTGCAGCTCTTCTTGAACATGAATACATTTAACAACAACTTTATGTTCAGTCATAGTACACCACGAATAAGATGTAGTTAAAACATCCATTTTCAGACTTACGTTCTCTGGAGTGCACTTGCAGTTCTTCACAAAAGGCCAATTTGTAAAGGTTTTTAAACGGTTCTCATACTCATACATCTCTTTAAAGTCCCTCAAAAGCTTAGAGGAGGAAGTAAGCTCTTGCAATAACATCTCCATCTAAACAGCCTGTAACTGGTACAGCCTAGAGCCTCTACCTACTTCCTGCTCTTGAATTTAAGGTACTTTACTAATTGGTTACACATTGCACCTGTGTCAGAGTAGACTTTAAGCACAAGCACAGGTGATTCTATGAACAGGACAATCAAGAGAAGTGAACCTACTTTTTTTTTTTTTTCCTGTCACATTCTATATACTTTGTCATACATTTATTAACTGAAAGCACCTAAACAATATGAAAAGTAAAAGTTTTATAATTGAAATGTTAAAAAGCAAGTTAAAAAAAAATAGAAATTTCATTTATCTTTTACATTAACAAATTAAAAATACTCTGGTTATGACCAAAGACGTTGGATTAACGTTGCTGTTCAAAACCTTTAGCATTTCTTGCATTTCATGTTCAGAGATCAAATCTTAGTAGAATGTTTGCAAATACTATTGCAATTCTTTAAAGTGGAAGTAAAAATTATAAAATCTTTACCATGTGTTTTAAAGTTATTCAGTCCAGAGACAAAATAAATAGTGATATTTAAGAGAAATATATCTACAACTGTTCACAGGACCAAAGATTGAAGCTATCTTCTTATAAGTTGTCTCTTGTTCCTGCTGCAGAGCCCACTTAACTTCAGTAGGAAGTAAAGCCATCAGTGTATAGAAATTGGTACACAGCAGTTTGCTAAGTCAAGATACTTTAGACGTGCTCAGTTATGAGACTGGAAAATTGAAAGCCACTCCATAATACAGAGGAGGGCATGCAGAAAAAAAAAAAAAATCAAGCTTCTTATACAAACACATTAGTCTGTCCAGATATGGGGACAGAAATGATATCAAGGGTCATTTGCATAGGACTTCCTTTTTCATCCTTCTTAGAGCATCTTCGAGCTGAGGCTTTTTTTGCCTCAATTTACACATGCTAAATCATTGATTACTCTGGGACTGCAGTTGTGCCTACTATTCCATACAGGAATAATGTCCTCGACGTTTATATTAAAATGTTAAGTGTAATAGATGTTAATGCTTACACATAAATAGGAGATTTAAATTCTCTTTTTCTTTTTTTTTTAGATTATACCAATGGTGCAGGAATTTATCATTCACAACCTGGGCCGTTCATTTATTGATCCACCTCCATTTGATTTGTCAAAAGCATTTTCTGACAGCCACTCTTGTGCACCACTGATATTTATACTTTCTCCTGGTGCTGACCCCATGGCAGCCCTTGTTAAGTTTGCTGATGATCAGGTATTTTAATGATGATATGTGTGTTCTCTTTAACACAAAGCACTAATTGTTTTGGATTGTTTTTCGGAATGATTTGTCTAGTGTTTGTAAGAATTTTTTATGTTAAATATTTTGGCATAGTCTTTAAAGTTGTGATATAATAATCCATTTAATTGGCTTGTAGAATCTCAAATGGAAAATGGAAGAAAAAAATGTAATAGTTTAAACTTTCACTATAATGAATCTTATCTAAAAATGGTATGTTTTCTAGTAAGCATTACGTGCTTTTTTTTTTTTTTCTTCCTAATACACATACATGGACCTGATTGTAAAGCAGTGTAGTAATACAGGATCTTAGTATTTCAGGTGAAATTTACACCTCAGAATTCAAATGTGGATTTTTTTCATTTCCTTTGGCCATTATTACTATGGTGTCTAAAACAAACAAACAAACAAAAATCCCCAGTGTAGATCAGTAGTTATGGAAAGTGTATTGTTATAACAATACAAAGTTGTTGAGTTTTGCTAAGATGTATTTCTTGCACTTCCTGACTGCTACTGCATCAGAATTCTGTGCTATTGAGAATGACAAAGATCTTCTACTTCAAATCTCCAGCCACCAAGCTGTAAATATGTCCTGCATTTTAAAATGGATTGTCTACATGCGTAAAGAGCATTCTGTTTTCAGGAGTGTTTTGAAAATGTCAGAATTGTACAGCTCAGTATGAAATGGATGTGTAGTGTAGCATTTTGCTGGGAGATGATAGATAAGAAGTTTTAGTCAACTGGAGTGACATGAAAAAGAGATTTAAACTGGATTTTAAAATATATAGTACATGAAATATTTCAAGAATATGTGCAGTTGTGAACTCTAACACCAGAAGGTTTGTTGTATTTATGCAATAGCATTCTTACTTATAATGTGCTACAATGCAGGGATACAGTGACACAAAGCTTAGTTCTCTGTCACTTGGTCAAGGCCAAGGCCCAATAGCCATGAAAATGATAGAGAAGGCTGTAAAGGAAGGAACGTGGATAGTTCTGCAGAACTGCCATCTAGCAAGCTCATGGATGCCGACACTGGAAAGAGTCTGTGAGGTAAAAAATAAGTATTCTTCTACCAACTTTTGGAGGCATGTCTGATCCATCTAGGCAGATGAAAAGCCAACCTAGAATCATAGAATATCCTGAGTTGGAAGGGACCCACAAGGATCATGGAGTCAAACTCCTGTGTCCGCACAAGCCTACCCTAAAATTAGTGTCTGAGAGTGTTGGCCGAATGCTTCATAAAGTTCGTAAGGCTCAGGGCCATGCCCACTTCCCTGGGGAGCCTGTCCCAGTGCCTGACTACCCTCAGTACAGAACCTTTCCCTCACACCCAGTCTGACCCTCCCCTGTCTGAGCTCCATGCTGTTCCCTTGGATCCTGTCGCTGTCCCCAGAGAGCAGAGCTCAGCACCTGCCCCTCTGCTCCCCTCGTGAGGGAGCTGCAGTGAGGCCTCCCCTCAGCCTGCTCTGCCCTGCTCTTGGCTGAACAAACCAAGACCTCAACCACTCCTCATCCATCTTCCCCTCCAGACCCTTCACCATCACCATCTTTGTAGCCCTCCTTTGGATACTCTCTAACAGTTTGATGTCCCTTTTATACTGTTGTGCCCAAAACTGCACACAGTACTTGAGGTGAGGCTGCACCAGCTTAACATACTTTGTGACAATTCCCATTATATAAGGGGAATCATCACATATTGGTTCTGTCTATCTCCATCTGCCTACTGGAGAAGGAAGTGTTCACAAACACTATGGATCTTGTGCATTCCTTGAATAGTAAAGGCCAGCCACTACAGCAGTCTCTTTAGACCAAAAGCTTTCTTTATATGTTGCTGCAATAGAGCAGTAGACTAAAGAATTTTACACTTGAACATCTGGAGGTTTCTAAAGACATGAAAGAGTACATTTCTTGCTTTTTATACTCTCTCTTGACTTAATCATTTTCTGACGTTAATAATTTTTTCATATTATTACTATAGCCCTTCCCAGAAGAGCTATACAACAGTAAATATGCAAAATATACATGCCATTGTTCTTGCGGTGCTTAGCCTGCACTCATTTTTGTTCATATATTCCATAATCATAAACAGAGCGAACAAAATTTAGCTCAAAATACTGATGCCTTGAAAAAAAAAAATGCTCCAGATGTAGAATGGAAGTTATCATAATTGTGAATCTCACTATAATCACATACAAGCATTTAATAAATTAAACTTTGGACTTGTGTATTTTCCACCAAAAAACAGTAATTAAAAATAAAAGCTTTAGTAATAACACTTAAGCTGTATATTCAACTCTCATGTTTTCTAATTGTTTTTAATGTGTTTATTGCAGGAGTTAAACCCCGATACAACACATCCAGATTTCCGAATGTGGCTCACCAGTTACCCATCTCCTACTTTTCCTGTGGCTGTACTGCAGAATGGAGTGAAAATGACTAATGAAGCACCAAAAGGTTTACGGGCTAATATAATTCGTTCATACCTGATGGACCCAATATCTGATCCTAACTTTTTCAACAGCTGCAAAAAAACGGTTAGAATGTATTGGTGATGTTTCTTTGTAAAACAGTCAAAGACAACTCTGACGATTCTGTATATATGCTCTGGGGAGAAAAAAAAATTGTACCAAATTAAATAGTTGTCCTTTGCTATAATGAAACTGTTTTTGAGTAATCAGAGTAGTGAAGTAAATTTGGTTTTTATTTTACTGCTCGCCACCTACTTCTTCAATTGAGTTTTTTTTTGTGGCATGGTATTAAGGTTATGTCTCTATAACACACACACAAAAAGTTATTTGCTATTACAGATCTGCTGCAAGGTTCTGGAATCTTGTATTCATTTATGTGAATGCTCTTTTAGCAAGTGATTAGTCCAAAAAGGCAAAATTAGGTCCACTGTTTAATTGAGAGGGCCATGTGATTACACTGCATGGTTTATAGAATGCTTAAGTAAACGTCTTTCCTATGTCCCTTTTTAAGTAGGACTCAGAAACCACTGCTTTCATAATTAGCTTTCTGTGTGCATGAGTATTTGGCCCAAAATATTTTACTTTTTGTTGTTGTTGTTAATATATAATAAATAGCACAGTTCTTTTAATTGTGGTCATCTACCTTGCTGAATATTCTCAACTGAAAACAAACCAAACCAAATCTTCCTACCTGAAGATTTCTTTAAAGGCCTGAAATCTTTCTTGATAACAAGAAAAAAATGCAGGACTAGTGTGTGAACTGTGTTTTATAATATGAAGGTGTAAAAAACATTCAAATATCTTATATACAAAGTTGTGCATGAATGTTATATAGCTTACATACACATGGGTATATAGCTTTAAAAATTGATTTGAGGGTTCACACTGGTTTAAAAGAAAGTTTAAAACCAATGTTTTAAAAAATCTGACGACTTCCTGCTGAAGGCCTTTTTATGTGTCAAGAAATGCTACCCATGAATCACAAATGGTATGTTACTGGAGCAGGAGCTTCTGGGTTTTGAGCAAGTCAAGACATGAGGAAAAAATGAAACTGTTAAAATGTTTAAAACTGACATTAATTATTCATGTTGTTGTGTTTGGTTTTAAGGCTGAGTTTAAGACATTGCTGTACGGCCTCTGCTTCTTCCACGCACTGGTGCAAGAAAGGCGGAAGTTTGGGCCGCTGGGTTGGAACATTCCATACGAGTTCAATGAGACTGATCTGCGCATCAGTGTGCAGCAGCTGCACATCTTCCTTGACCAGTACACGGTACAGAACCCTCCCACAGCCCTGATTGTGCCCTCTCATGCATGTTCTAGGACTGTTCGTGCATGTGCCAGTGCAGCTCAGTGTTGCCATGGCAACAGTTTTAGTAGGGCCCAGTGATTTAGAAACTCAGGCCTATTTGAAGTAATGCCAACAGTGTTCATTTTAAGTGGTTAGCATACCATGATCAGTATATAACTAATGTGGGAAACTTGCAGATGGCAGTTTAGAATTTCTTCCTTGCAAAACACAGCAGACTATGTTCCACGTTGTTGCCTTATTCATTGGAATTGTATCCTGTCTCTAGACAGAAGCTGGGGGATTCAGCTCATGGAGCTTTTGTTGCAAACTGTAAAATATCATACCGAACTAATCCCTGTGATTTATTTACTCAGTGATAGAAATTCTAGATGCTGGACTGTTGTAAATTAATAATTAACTTGATCTCTTTAAATGTGGCACATGACTTTCCTTCCTTGTTTGTTGAACTAGGCAGTATTTCGTACAATATTCTCTGGAATTTGCTAGCAAGACCTGATACTACTTTGCATTTCAGCTTCCTAACCAAACTACTATAGCTACTGCCCTTTAAAGTATGGCTGCAGGTGTTATTGTTAAACCACTGTCAGCCTGGAGTGTTTTTGGTTATTGGTATTGTTAATAGATAACTTGTGATACAGAATGAGAAAACAATGTCATTAAGTCATGGGTGTTCCCTTTCCTTTTGGGGGCCGGGGAAGGGGGGGGGGGGAGGGGGAGAAGAGGAAGCGGAAGCAAAGTGTGCCGGGGAGGGGAGGATGACCTCCTCTTGTATGATAATTTATGAGCTAATGCATTGACTAACAGAAAGGGCTCAATTTGCTCCCAGAAAAATTAATGACTTATTTGTAGAGACCAGATTTCTCTGTACTTTCTTCAGCTGGTTTATTTTATCCCACTCCTTATCATACCACTAGCTCTTGGCCCTTAATTTCTGTAAAGAATGCTTCATATAACCCATACATCGTTCCTTTCATGCTCCTACGAAGCCATCTGCTCCCAACCTCAGGACTTTATTAATTGTTGTCAAAAATAAAACAAAAAAACATGTCTCTGTATTAGCACTGAAGGCTTGCTGGAAAGGACATGTCCCTGTTTGTTGTTCCTTGAAGAATAATACGACTATAGCATAGCTACAGTCCTCTGACAGTATCCCTATTTATTTTACACATACATATAGCCAAGCAATTACAGACTGTTCTAGAAAAGCTCTTCATAAACCCAGGGAGTCCCACTTCCATTAATGTGGAAAATGTCGGCGCTATTATTCTTCACAAGATGCCACACTGTTTGATTTGATGGCTTATTAAAGTAGTTGAACATCAGGAGATTAATGGTACCAGTATGAACTAACAGGAAAATAGCAATTTGTAAAGTTTCCTGAGATTTCTGGATGACTTACAAATAAATTACAGCCATATTGGTATGGTTTTCCAGATAAGTGCTAGGCTGTGGCTCAGAGCATTCTCTTGCTTTTTTTTTTTTCTAGGAGGTGCCATATGATGCCCTTCGCTATATGACTGGAGAATGTAACTACGGTGGCAGAGTCACTGATGACTGGGATCGGCGTACACTCCGTAGTGTTCTGAACATGTTCTTCTCATCAGAAATCATTGAAAACACAGATTATAAATTTGATTCAAGTGGCCTTTATTTTGTTCCTCCTGAAGGAGATGTAAGTATCTGAGAAAATTGGAATTACAAACTTACTTAAAAAAAAAAAAAAAAAAAACTTTTGCTCACATTGACAAGTGCTTCAGTGCTTACTGCTGTCATTGCTCACTTGTGTGGCAAAATCCCCCATTCTATTAGGTGCTTCAGTGACTTTGAAGTAACAATAATGCAACACAATGTCAATGTAATGTAACATTAAAAAAAAATGCAAAAGAAAATCCCAAACTAATACTAATTTGACTCTGGGCTGTATGAGACAGCACACTTGGGGGACAGTGAGAAACCTAGACTGCTAAACTTAAAGCCACTAAAAAGTAGGTGTACGAGAATGAGCTGTTCATATCTGCTAGTGATAGAAAGGACCTACATGTAGGTATCGGCTTATCACACAGTAGAGTTATGTCAAATATCAGCAAAATGCCTACATAGACAGCTCGCAAGCAGTGGGCCCAGAAAAGGTCTGGAGTTTCTTGCGCTAAGCATTTTAAGAGAATTTCCAACGGTTGTCAAAATTTATAAAACAAACAAACAAACATTTAAGCAAAGCCAATCTTGATTTCAAAGAGAATAGACCAAAGGAATTTGAGAGGTGCAGACAACTCCTGCGTACATCCTTTTATATCTTTTAGTTTAGACAATGTACAGTAGAAAAGTTTGTAGTGGTTTTGAAATAGAGCTTGTGGCCTGTCATGAGCTGTGTGTCCATGTCTACAGCCTAAGTCTAGAGCCTTTTCTTCTTCTTCTTCTTTTTTTTTTTTTTTCTTCCAGTACCAAAGTTATATTGAATATACAAAGACACTTCCACTGAATCCTTCCCCAGAGATATTTGGAATGAATGCAAATGCTGATATCACCAAGGATCAGTCAGAAACACAACTGTTATTTGATAACATTCTTCTTACACAGGTACGTAAAAAGACTCAAAACCACACACCATCTTAGCATAACCTTTTATTCTTTCTATACATTAGTGTGCTCATATTATTATTTATTTTTTTTTAACTGTGCTTTATTATTTTGGATTGTCATCCTAGTGAAATTGTTATTCCACTTAAAAAAAAAACTTTTAAGGTTTTCATTTTTGTATTTTTTCTTGCCTGTCTTCCAAAGGAAACACAGCTTCTGTGATTGCACAGTCAATTTACATTACTTCCACTCTCCCACCATCTTTTAAAATTTTTCAAAATTCTTGGCCAGTTTCAGTCCAGTTTGTAAGTCAGGTACAATCTAGATATTACGGTTCCTATAAGCCTCATGAAGAACTGAATATAGAGGGAAAGAGATCACACCAAGGGAGAGTGAGACAACTAGGTGCTACTCTGTCACTTGACAGCAGCAGGCCTGCCGATGGCACTCACAGCTTCTTCAGAGATGCAGGCAGAAAGGTTCGTTTACAGTGGAAGCAAGATTTTGGTAAGCAAAATTAAAAGGTCGAAAACCTGTAGGAAACCAGACTTTGATAGTTGTATGCTAATAACTTCTTGCAATAATACAGGAAATTATGAAACAAATTCATTTCAATCACGGGGGAACTGAGTTGGAACTGTAACAATTTTTTTAAACAATGTGTTTAGAACAGCTCTATTTTCCTGTATTTCAAGTACTTTCTCCCAAGTTCTCATTCTCAAAATAAACCTAATTTTTTGTCTCTCTTTAGTCTCGGGCATCTGGTAGTGGTGCAAAATCCACTGATGATGTTGTTCATGAAGTCACAGGTGACATCCTGAGCAAACTTCCTTCAGACTTTGACATTGAAGCAGCAATGAGAAAATATCCAACCACTTACACTCAAAGCATGAATACTGTGCTTGTCCAAGAGATGGGACGCTTTAACAAGCTACTGCAGACAATACGTGACTCCTGTGTTAACATCCAGAAAGCAATAAAGGTGAGCCATACGATTAAGGGCACTTAATTAGACCCTACACTTGATCTCTGAGCTATCAGTGCAAGTACTTAAAAAACTGCCCCTGAAGTCTGATTCAGGTCACTCAGACACTAGAAGTCTGGATTCCAACACGATTTATTGATCTGTATCTTAAAAGTGATAGGAGTATGGGGAATATACAAATGTTATTGTGCCTAGAGAAACCAAACAATAAAGTACGTTTAACTATGGATTTTTTTTTACCAAATGAACAGTAACCAGGTTCACAATCTTTTTGTGCCTTAGTAACATAAAAGAGAGAAGCACCTCACAATTTCTTACAGATAAAGACAAATATTCTCAAGACGTCAACTGGAACCCTCAACAGGAATAATTTACTGTCTGAAGTCAGCAGTTGTTCTCAGTGGGAATTGAAAGCTACAGCTGTGTAAAATACAGGGTTGGGAGCAGGGAAAAGTCAGTTTGGATTTATTTTTTTTTTTAAATCTATCCAATATTACCTTGAGGGTGATATTTTGTTTGTTTTTAATAAAAACAGAAAAAATCCACAACCCCTCTCCCTCTTAAAGCCAAACCACAAGCTGAAAAGTTGGCCAATTTAAAAACCTTGCAATGTTGCAGTTTTGAGGACATTTTAAATAATACTATAAAAACATTTACATTTAGTAGTAACTCAGTAATTCACACTCAGTAATCATTCATATTTCTGAGGAGGGATGATGAATGCTGATTTCCCATTCTGGGCAGTTTCTTTCCAAAATGGTCTATCGGCCTTTTTCCTGACCAGTTTAGCGACTGACTACTAGCTCTGACCACAGTAACTTTTGAATGAAATTCATCACATCCATTCTTCACGTTTTAAGGGTTGTTCCTGACTTAACTAGAAGTTGGTAACATCTGTTAGACAAAGAGTTGTATAATTGTTATAGCAAGGCTGTTGAGACAAAGTATTCTCCTATTTTCCCTTCCCAAAATTATTTTAGGGACTAGTTGTGATGTCTGCTGAACTGGAAGAAGTGGTAAACAGCATTTTGAAAGCCAAAATTCCAGGCCTATGGATGAGTAAGTCTTACCCAAGCCTCAAGCCTCTGGGCAGCTACGTGAATGACTTCCTCAGTAGACTGAAGTTCCTACAGGTAAGCACATCCCATGTATGCAATTTGTTCAACATCACTTATTATTTTATCTCTTGTTGTCAGGAGGAATCTCCACAAGTGAACGCACACATGAATGACACTGACATGTAATGTTCAGTCCATTTGTGCACCTGTTTTGGTTAGTTGCTTGTTCATCACAGCATCTAGTGAAGCACTGTTATCTTGCCACATACCTTACACCACATAAAGTGAGGTGTAGTGCATCAGTATTACTGTATGACGGACGCCAGAATTGGCCTTCTGAAGTGAATTTACTAAGGGCATCTTAAACTGCACATAGATCTTTGTGGTGGTAGGGAAGTTAAATGAATAAAATAGAACTTTGGGAGAGGCTGTTGAGTTCCTTTTCCAAATAGCAAGTTTAAATCATTAAAGTGTTATAACATGAAATCTTTTATTTACGTTGAAGTCAAGTAATAGCTTACAGTAGATAGACCATGAGAGGAGAAAGCTGGCTGAGTGAATGAGAATCAGTGGGGTCCCTTCACTGGTAAGGTTACAAATTCCCCAAACTGACTTTAAGTGACTAATACAGAGACTGAGCACTATTCTGTGCCTTAGTGACCTCCATCATCTGAAGACAATTGATGTTTATCACCTAATAAGACCATGAGACCATAAACACCATATGCCTTTAATGTAGAAGACTAAACTGACAGTCCAACCCCCCAAGATAAAACGTGCAACTTGTTCCAAGCTCCCTCCTGTGTACCTGCAAAAAGGTCTTGAGATAGACAAAAGATCCTGAAACAAAAATAAGAATTAAAAAAAATATATTAAAAAATCATCTGGTTTCAGTTATAGTAACATATTCACAAATTCTGCATTTCCAGAGAACCTCTGTTTTGTTTTTTTTTGGACCCTGTCACCACACCTCAGTAACTTCCACTTTAATGCGTAGCACGTCTGACTGCAGTACTTATAAAGAATAAAAGTGACATTTCTTGAACAGAATCCAGGACAGATATTAAACTTGTATGAAGGAGAAACTGCCATTATCTATAAGGATTTTGTTTATTTCTTTGGATGGAAACTAACCAGAAAGACAAGTACTTTGGTAACCATTATAATTCTCTGCAGTAATGTAATTGTAATGCATTTTTTTTTCTGACATTGTTCAAAACTCATGTTTACAACAATTGTTCTAGTTATGTGTACAACAACCAGAAAAATGTCTTCTTGGATGAAGTATTAACCATTGCTATAGACCTCACTTATATTACACCTAAATGCAATGAAATCCAGCATTCAAAATTTTTTATACACAAGTTTCCGCACTGTAAGCTAGGGGAAGGGGGGAAGGGGGAAAAGGACACCCCTGTATCCCCCAAAAACAGATTTTAATTAGGCCATTCCATTTTCTTCCTCATAAGGAACTCACCCACCCTCATCTTCAACTTGCTGCAAGTGCGTGTGCACCCACACACAACATGCAACATTGACCCTGGAAGGGAAATCCAATGAAGAAAAGCAAAGCCTGAAAAAACAAACAAACAAAACAAAACAAAACAAACCTGCCACCTGCATGAGGAAACAAAGATCATCATGCTGAAAAGCCTCTGATAACAAGAGAGAAAGGGTGACTTGAACATACATTTGATGAGCTTACATAGATGATGCAAGATTAACAGACTAACTCATTCACATTAGCTAAGAACTTCCAGGCAGTAGGTGCAGTGGTGTTTTGTCCTCTTCAGTCTTAAAATAAAACAACAACAAGAAAAGCCATAAGCTAGTGACATTTTAACAACTTGGTGGAAAACACGTAGCAGCCATCCAAACATACCACTGCAGAAACTATTTTGGCTGTTATTTCACAAGTTATTTGAGTTCCTAAATACTACAAAAGATAAAAGCTGCTCCCCCCTACTTTCCTCCTCCTCTCTCTTTTGCAGCTGTGGTACGAAAATGGTATGCCACCCGTCTTCTGGATTTCAGGATTCTTCTTCACTCAAGCGTTCTTAACAGGTGCCCAGCAGAACTATGCCAGAAAATACACTATTCCAATAGACCTACTAGCATTTGACTACGAAGTGCTGGAAGATAAGGAATATGAAATCCCTCCTGAAGATGGTAAGTAAATACATGACATTTATTTGCCTGTGTTGATGCATTTGTAAGTTAACATTAATTTGCAGACTCAGAGTTATGCAATTAAGTTAATGAACTCCGTTAGAAAACATACACAACTGCATTGCTCTCAAAATACTATGCAAGACAGCATTTAAATACTGCTGAGATTACTGCACTCAGATGAAAAGTAACAGCCCACAGATGAAAAGTAATACCAAGAGAAGACTGCTTATCCCTAACTTCCCAAAACAGATCACTTTTAAGTCGTGTTTGGCTTGCCAGTTCTTTTTGTTTAGTTCACTCGAGTAAACACATCTGAAGATGCTTATTCCCCTGAGTGAAAACAAACCCTTTGCTGTTGGCTGTGCTTGTTGGTAGTTGTGTGAGAAGGGTTTAGCAGTTTGACTGGGAGACCACCACCCAGTCAGTTTTCAACTTCTTTTGTTGTTCTTGAGGCAGGTTTACTTTTGTACTTAAAAGTTACAGTTTTCAAGTCTACACAACACAAAGGTGCGAATCTTCAAAAGAATTGCTTTTTTTCAACTCTCTTAATGAACTGTTTTAAAGATGTAATATTTAAATTGTTATATAACCTTTAAATGGTTAATTGCCAAATGGCAATGTGAAACAAGCAACAAAACAATTAATAGTAACTGGGGAAAGAGTCTGTATAGTCAAATCTCCTAGTTTAGAAACATTAAACTTTATAGTCTGTAGTACATACAAAAAACTTTGTAATGACAACTGTGAAAATAGTGTCCTGTACTTTGGATTTTTACTTTTTACTTCCCTCAACATTATAAATACTAGATACACCATGATACTGCAAGACATTGCAACTTTATAAAACTTCATAGAATTATAATAATAAGTAATAAGTTGTAATGCTGTAAAAGATTGTGTTAAACTCAGTTATTTGATTATTTGGAACACAACAAAAATTAAAAAACAAAAAATGTGTGGGGACAAAAAGGCCCCACACAACTAACAGACAGTTAGCAAAAGTGTGTTGCCCTAGCTGCTGCTCTCAGCTAGAAACCTCTTCCAGTTTTTGCTTAATATATTACCTTTTGCAACTGATTCAGGTGTCTACATTCAGGGACTGTTCTTGGATGGAGCACGCTGGAACAGAGAAACTAAGAAGCTAGGAGAATCCCTTCCGAAAATCCTCTATGACACAGTACCTGTGGTATGTATCTTTCATTTGGTGATATTTTGTATTATTAGATAGGAACAAATATTGTAGAACAATGTGGAACCTAAGTTCTAGCCTTGAAGGGACCAACGGGGTAATTAAAAAAAAAAATGAATTGAAAATGCTTTATGTTGAAAACCAAATTAAGCATCTAAGAGGAGCTGAGAATCTACTAATGATGATGGCAACAGCAGGTCCGATGTTGCAGATTTTGGGAGAGGAAACAATCTGCTAAGAATGAGTAATCAAGAAGCAGGTTTTCAAAGGCTACCTGTAAGAAAACAACCACCACCGACAAAAATATTTTGGCAAGCCAAGAGTGTTTCCCAACTTTTTCTTTCTTTTTTTTTTTTTTTTTTAACTAAAGTGAAAAGGCTTGTTCTTTGCTGCAGATATGGTTAAAGCCCTGTAAGAGAGCAGACATTCCACAGCGACCCAGCTACTTGGCCCCACTGTACAAGACCAGCGAGAGAAGAGGTGTCTTGTCAACTACTGGTCATTCCACCAACTTTGTAATTGCAATGACCCTCCCTTCGGATAAGCCACAAGAACACTGGATCAGACGGGGGGTGGCACTATTATGTCAGCTTAATTCGTAAACCTACCACAATCTATGGAGGTGCATTTCCAAATCACTTATTAGGGATGCATGTCCATTCTGAAATGCCATTTTGAAAGAGAAATCAACACATGAAAGGAGGATAAATAAATACATATCTTTACAATGTTGCATTTGTGCATTTCACGAGAATTGAAGCAAAATACTAAAATATAAAGGTGCACAATAAAATCTTATACAAGCCAACAAGAATAACTGCTCCTTGAATAATTTTATTTTTTGAAGGCTCCTTATTTATAAGGAACATACATAAAATGAACACAACACTGTTGACAATGAACAAAACAGCATTTGATCTTTTTCCAGCTTTATAAAATTTTTAAAAATGATTTAGTTATAACAAAAAACTGATAGCGCAGCTGTATCTTATAGGACCATAATCACATTTGAAACCATAGACTCAATTGTTAACTGGAGGGGAAAAAATAAAAACAAAAATCACACTGCATCTAGCAACTACAATATTTTCTAAGCATAATCACAGCGGATTGAGTGCAATGTGATCTACATCAAAATTCATATGGGATGTCACACAGTGACAGCATTGTAATATACAAGTAACATGCCCTCCAACAAATACAAGTTAAATGAGACTCTGGATCCAAGCAGAATGGAATGTTGAAGCCAAGTAGAAATGTAGTGGAATTCAGATTGTCTGTAACATGACTTAAAAGCGTACATTAGAATGATTTGGAATTCAGTACTGGTAGAAATCTACAGAAGTCACAGCTGTTACACTGTTCTTCATAAGTTGTAATAAATACTAGAAAATAAAAGAAAAACAATGTATTTAATGAAAAATGCAGTACCTGCCTTCAAGGACCAATTTTTCCCTTGTCTGAAGATGGTGTTGGAAGGAAATTTACTATATTCCCTATATAGGCAGTGTATTAAGCTAAAACCATACTCCAACTAATACAAAAGTAATTATTCTACCTGAAATAAAGAAAATTTCATTTGTAAAAGTATTACAAGAAATAAACTTAAAAAAAATGATTTGACAATATCAGTTCAACCACATGACCCCTTATACTTGACAGAAATTAATAGAAATTTAAAATTAAGGGTCAGTTCAATACATAAACAACATTGGTTCTTTAAGTTAAAATTCTCAGAAGTTATCCAGTGACTTAAGTCTCTTTGAAAACGGTACTCACGGACCTAACGTGGGCACTAGGAAAAAAGTGTCACCCAGGATCTTTACATTGCAGAAGTTCAGCAAACTGAAGCTAACATCATTGTTTGTGCTAATTAGGGTCCAACAGTAAATGTGTTTAAAGAAGAAAAACAAAGAAACCTGAGTTCTGAGCATCAAATGGCTGTATACCTGAACTCTGGGCTTTTGGCTTCTTCATTGAAGAAACTGCACTCTTCTTTGAAATGGACCCTTAATACTGTTTCTTGATACTGCATTAGGAAGAAATACTGGCAAGAACCAACCCAATACCTTTAAAATATACAAGCTGCTCTTGGTAAAAACTAAATTGACCCATGAAGCTTCAAAAAGTAACAGGCCACAAGAAACACACAAACTTGAAATGGAATGAAGATACCAACTGGTGCTCTTTAAAGGCGTTAGGATCAGTATGTTTTTAGCAGCTACACTGGCACCAAGCAGACTGAAACAAAACTTACGGCACATAGTCAAAATACAGCTTACCTGCCATACACAAAGAAGACGACGAACTGTGTGTTCCAGAAAAGGCTACTACCATGCTTAGGACTGGTACTACAGAATCAACTTGCACTCCTCACAAACTCACTGATTTGCTTTGTGTTTTCTTCAAGGAGATGGGTACAAGAAGAACTAACTCACATCTGGCAATATAAACATCTCGGCAAAATCCTAAGACATCTGATCCCAGCAAATTAAGGCCCGAATTCTCAGTCTGTCCTTTCAAATGACACGTACAACAGATCTACCACATCTGCTTTTTAATAATCTAAATACCCAAATTGTAAAAAAAAAAAATCATAGAAATGAACTCCTTTATGCTGTAAGTAGAAATCTTTCTTACTTTCCACTGTGAGATGGCTGGTGCTACCATGTCTGATGTTGAGGCATTGCAGAAACAGATTTTGATCTGGTATTATAGTATTGCAAATAACCCACCAGTACTACATACACAGACCATAATTTAACTTTTGCGCCCATGTTCAGTAACTAGCATCTTCCACTTTGGACTTTCTTTTTTAACACAAAGAGGAGAAAAAAAATCCAAAACAACCGTTAAAAAACGGAATAATTCCCATATGGATTCTCTGCTAAAAGGGAGTTTGCACACATTCTCAGCCACAATTCTTCAGTAGTTTATGGTGCAAGTGGCACACAATACATGTTTAGCATCTGTAGAAAAGAACCAGGAATAGCTCTGTAACTCCAACATCAGGGATTTCCCCAAGCTAGCACTAATTCTATTGCATTTTGCATTTTCTTACTAATATCAAGGGACAAACATCAAATAAATCTTAGTCAGGAAAACATCGTCAAACTGATCCTTGACAGAACACAGCACTTTGCAGCGTATATTGCAACAGCCTGCCTTCTTACACATGAAGTTTATATAAACAAGGGAGTGCAATTTAAGGTGTACTCTTAAAAATTTAAACGTTGCTTAGATTTGTACTCATTTTTAAAATTTAAAACATCACAGTGGTTTCCAGTTAACTACCGTCGTTAAGATTTAATACTTAAAGTCACCACTATGTAGACGGATCAACACAGAAATGAATAAACAGATACATATATATGCACAAATCGATATATGCAAATATATGCCCACTGTTTAAGACTTGTGCGGTACTAAAAGCTTGCTCAGGTTCCTTTGGAGGTATGAATTTCAGCTGCAACATTTTCCAGGTTTTGCTCAAATGTAGTATGAAATGGTATTTTCCCAAGTGTGTAGATCCTGTATGTTTTTTATTTAAGCAAGTAGCGCACCCAACTGGGCATTTATTTCTCTTACTTAGTATTTCCAAATTATCAGTCACTTCAGTTTAGAAGACATATTGAGTAATCTCATCTGATTTGAATTAGAAAAAAGCAGGAATTAATCTACACAGAAATGAATATATTGTACTTGTGTAAGTAGTGCAAGCCACTGCTTTTCCTCTGAGCAACGTGCATACAGTGAAACAGTGCAGACTCAAAGCCATACAGTAATATTATTGAATCCACAGTGATTACCAGAATTAGGTCAAAACTGGATGTCAAGCACAATTTTGTCTTCATAGAGGGCAATCACCAGCATGATGGCAAATCCAAGAAGCAGGCCTAGATTCTGAAGAATGAACTGTCCCACAGGACAATAGCCATGCTCTTCATTATCTCCGTCTCCATGAAGCATTTCTGGAAGCTAAAATGAAAAACAGTTCTGAAAAAGTTATTTCACCTTTATTTCATTTCACCACTGACAAGTTTACAAGACATTATTGAACAAGAATAAACATTCCAGGATTTAGTTATAAAAACAATCCACCAATAGTTAAAACTACACCCAGTCATTACATTTTATAAAAACATGATCTCAGACACATCATGTATTTACTACGCAAACTCAAAATGCCTTTCCTGTGGACATTTTTTGAGCTTTTCCTGAATCACACATCTATTTAAAAGTTTAAGTTTCTCAGGACAAGGACCAGGTCAGTATTCTCTGAACTCTGCTCTCTCAAGTTTGTTTAGTTAGTTAAAACTAGCCATGCTCAAATAAACATAATAAAAGTTTTTACTATTGCTACAGCAATTACATTGCTATAAACATACCCTTTATAATGACTTAACTGATTGACTCAGCCATTTATTTGTCATGTTACATGCTTACACATTCACATATATTTCCTCTTAAGTATGGGAATAATCAATCTGTACAGATCAATCTGTACGCTACAACTAAATAAAGAGAAAACTAGGTACATGTATTAAAAAGAATCTGAAAGTTCTTCCTGTTCCTCACCTATGAAGAAAAGTTAAGTAGTACTGACAAAAGGGCCAAGAGCAGACTTAGAAGATGTCGAAATAAATCTTATGAAGTTTTTTACAAAACCGTCTTTTGTCAAAGACGACAAAAATAACAAAATGTTGTGTGAATAAATTAATTCAGGAAAGCATGAGGTAAACAAAGAAATTCATTTAAGGCATACTTAATATAGAAAAACATTATACAGAACAGAAACTTCAGGTAGTATACAGCACAAGTCTCTAATATTGCTCTTCATTAAATAGGCTGTAACTGTTTAGGTTATTCCAAGTACCTGAATACTGTGCAACAGACAAATTATCAGAGCATCGAATCAGCTGAAGAGATAAATATATTACCCATCTAGTCTTGCATTACTGTATTTTGAAAAGCTGACAAATTGACCCATTGAGAAATTAAATATACATATATATATACATAACACATATGTATATATATGTGTGTATATATATATGTGTGTGTGTGTATATATATATATATATATAAATAATATATAAACAAACTGGTATGAAAAGGTTCCTCACTTGTAGATTACTAAACATTTCACTTTATAAGCTTTATATTGATATGACCAATTTTAGGGAGCACACAGTGAGTCTGGTCCTGTCAATATAAAAAAAAAAAAAAAACACCATCTTGAAGTTGACAGGTTATAGCTTCAGCCCTAGAGATATCAGAAATTAAAAACCATATATTTATTTGCCAGTAAGATGAATTGATTCAAGTTGGACTAGGGAGGAATTTAGGAAAATCCAATGTACCCACTCAAACCATAACGGCAGTGTCAGAAGGGAAGACCTTATGATTGTTTTTCTGATAGTTATTACCACATGAAGTTATTGTGGAGGTCATGGAAAGCATGGAGGTTTGAAAATATCCCTGCTTCAGGTTCTACTGAAGAACAGCATCTTTTACTTTGTGTTAGAAAACATGTAATTAGAGAAATTGCAGGACAATCAGATGCAAGAATACCAGAAGGTCCATTCTCAATGGGCTGGTGTAAGGAATGGATAAAAAACGCACCTTCGTGAACCTCTGTTAAGCTAGGGAAGGACTAAACTCTGAGAACAAGGTTTTTGACAGGTAACTAGATTACTGAAACATCAATACAAAAATGTGGTGCAGTTTCAAGTGTGTCACACAGAGGCTTTCCTGCTCTTGTTTAGAGTCAGACCATAAGTCCTTCATTATTTGGATGCTACAGTGACCAAGGAAAAGGACAAACAATAAAGGAATGAAAGTACTGCCTTTCCTTTGCTGTCTTCAGTCAGGGTACATATAGGAAAAAAGTACCAGCCACAAAACTTAAAACAAGGGATTACTCAGTAATTACAAGTTATAGCTGAACATCTGAAGTTGCATGAAAAATCATTCTTGACTTAGCAGCCACTCTCTTCAGCAAGCCTGGAAAGGGCTCATTTACCTTACAATAGAATGACTTCATCACTAGAGTGTATTTACTAAAGTTCTCTATAATGAAATGTCCCATATTTGACTTTCTTTGCCAAGACAGCTTCTGTGATATCAGCAAATTTATCAGAAACAGAACCTTTGTTTTCAGCAGCCTTAGCTAACACTTCAACAATACCACTATGGGTGAGAAACCAGGCTGGGAAGTAGCAACTACTGGCCACAGAGTCTGAGGGGAGAGGTGTCTTCATAACATCACCTGCTTTACTTAGCACCAGGAGACTAATGCAATCAGCCCACCTCAGAGCACATCAGACACCTGACAGCCTCATGAACAGTGACAAAGAAGTGATGCAGTTCCAGTAAGAACTGCTGAAACCCAAAGCCTATGTGTGTCTGTGGCTTACACTAACTGAAAGATGCCTGCTTGCTTTGACAAGTCTGCCAGTGAGAATCAAACACCATTTTGTACCAGTTAACTTTTGGGGAAGATGTTAAAAAATTAAAAAACAACAAGTGGTTTGAAAATAGGATAGTCAGCACAAATGTACGCGGAAGGTATTTGTCACAACAAAAAATGTTCCGTGGTAGGTGCCATTTCAAATCCTAGCTTGAAGCAGGGAATGCCAAGAAGACAGAACCATGATCACCTTACCATATCAACCAGTGCCACATAGAGGAACATGCCTGCAGTGACCGCAAAGATCCACAAGGTGATGTTGTTCGCATACTGTCCCACCGCTGTGCCTATCAGCATCCCGATGTAAGCCATCATGGCAGACAGGAGGTTGTACACAATAGCTTGCTTTACTGTCATGCCAGCTTTAAGAAGCACAGCAAAATCACCTGAGGAGGAGAGAGCAGACAGGGTAAGTTTAGTATTGGTAGTCTCCAGGAGAGAAAATAGTAAATGTAGGCTAATTTACCTATCTCAGCAATCCAAGACACAGCCAAAGTAAAACGCTGCTAGAGGCTCAAAGGAAGATTGGGCAACAGGATTATGAAAAAGCTCTTATAACAAAATGATTTTTGTGCAGCAAGTCCTTGATTACATTATGAGTTGAAGGCATCTATTCATCATACTGATTGACAGAAAGGTATTAGTGATTAACTGTTAAAGGTTAATAGAGGAATCTAGATTTGTTACTCCCACAGAATACGTCTGTAGACAGACTTGCCTTTACTTCACACAGGTTGGTCATTGCACATGAAAACAGAGGTTTAGTTTTGACCATGCCTGTTACCTATATACATCCTACCCTGCAAATTCAAGAGGATAATGAGGCATCAGTTCCCACAGGTGACAATGAATTTGAGAAGTAAGGTGCTAGGAAAAGGAACAGTTACATTCAGAAGGAATGACTTTGTATTCATGAATGCTTGCTGGTTTAAAATATGCCAGGTAAACCTGCGTTACTTTGAATTCAGACCACCTCTGCTAAAATTGCTGATGGAGGTAGATCTATAAAGATCTAAATTTTCAGCTCTTAACCAGCTGGTAGTTTTACTCTCTTCAAACTGAACTCTTATGAATATGAGTGAAAGATGATACATAGTTAATAGGGTAATGAATATATTATTCCTGTGTTGGATATTCTAGAAATTAATTGCTCAATCTTGAATCAGAATCCACAGCATATACAGTGAACTATGGTATTAGCAATACTGTCTGTAGTATATCACCACGAATATCTTCTCTATTGTCCCATCTGCACCCATTACTTACCTTGTGCTTAGTATTTACCTATGTAAAGTTTTCACCTGTCACCTCGATGGGTATTTGACTGTGATTACACACACAGTTTAATCCAGCACAATTTCAGGTTACAGGCTGAATAATAATCCAATACCTACAGGACTTATCTAAATAGTCATCCACACCCACTGGACTTGGTGGTAACTGGTAGGAAGCATCTTCTAAAGATCTCCACAAAGAATTTTGCTAATTCATTTAACCTTCTATAATATACCATAGGATGTGTGACTTTGTGTTTTGTTTTTTTTTTTTGTTATTTTTTTTATTATTTATTTGTTTGTTTTTTGTTTGTTTTTGTTTTGTTTTTTAAAGACAGCGCCATGTGGACTAGTATGAAACTATATAAACCGCAGAGGTGAAACACCAAAAATGTGTACACTATACTCCTAAGAATATTTTTAAAACACATTCAAAATCACTTCACAGAACAGCTGTAGCTAGATGCCTGACAAACTAATCTTGTATTAATATTCTCTTTATGTACACTGAAATAATACTACTCAATCACTCCTGGAAGTTCTGGTCACCCTTACGGCAACAGCACTGCATTACGCTTACCAGGATAAGTATCACAACAGCTTTTAGATACATATTTCATCCAGCTGAAGATGAGACACATCAGTTTATACAATTAGTTACCTAATTCATGGGGAAGCTCATGACAAAATACTGCTATAGATGTACTGATTCCTCCTGTCAGTCCAGCACTAAAAGCTGCTCCTGGAAGAAAAAATAAATTAAAGAAAGATACAAATGGTATTTTACTATTTCAACGCAGCAAATTTCATCAAAAGACTTCTTAAAATTACACTTGTTTGATAAAATGCACACTAATGGTTTTTTCATTACACTGGAAGTATCCCAGATGTGCATCAGCACTGTGTACTTTATTGCTTAGTTCATCTGAAGCGCAAATCCTGAGATAGAACACAACTGCAAGACATAAAGGTAACAAGCTAATAAACTGCATCATTTTTACATTTTGAATGCATCTCAAGTTTATTAGGGTAATTATGAGTGCACATGAGCAACAGGATAGCTCTCTCCTTTCCAGGTTGGAAATCCAAACTCTTGTAATCCACAAGCTCCCTCTTTCTTTAATGCTTATTCCTAAAGCATGATTTTTTTTCAGCAACAGGAATAAGCCTAACTTGGAAGTTAATAAGGAGAAAAACTTGTGCAAGAATCTTTTAGTAACTTTTGTGTAAGCTAATTTAATTCAACTTTAAGTTCATGCCTTAAATCATTCTGAGATGAGAAAACTGATGTTAAATTTCTGTACTATAGCTGAGAAAGGTACAAGAAGAGCTTGTAGTGAGCAGTCAAAACACTAAATAAAGTAGAAAAAAGGCACAACCTTAAGACAGAGGAAATTTAACTTTCCTCAGAGAAGTATGGATTCCTCCTAACTTGATATACATTAAAAAGATTAATACAAACATTTCTAAAACTGTACCAAACAATCAGGTGGTTGGGCTTGACACAGAAATATTTAGAAATGGAGTTTTAATACAGTGAAGCTTTCAACAGATGGCGTAGTGATCTTTTTTGGCCTTAGAAGCCACTGTCAAAATGTCTTATAAATTCAACATGAAAAATAAAGCAGTAAGTTGATTTTTATTAAATATGGTTTCTTTTTAAATTAGATAAAGAGAAAGTGGAGATACTGTAGTAGATTCCATTGTTAACTCAAAACCCTAATAAAGAGATAATCCCCTATGCTTCTTTTGACTTGTAATGATGTGTTAAAATTAATGTGTTTCACAGTTCAAATCACATTTAGAGGTTTAAAATAATTGAAGTTGTAATCTAATCAAATTTGTAATTGTTCCTATTTCTCTGTTTGGTAGTTTAATCTACATTTGGCTAGACATAAATCTATACTAACTGTAATCCGAAATAATACTTTGCTGAAATAAGAATAAAATTATCCTAAGGAGTACTTTTTTGAGTAGCTGACTCATTTATTAATGCATACATGTGGAGTCAGGAGTACCTGACTTATTAATTAATACAATATTTATGTCTTAATGATAATATTCCTATTATTATAAATAAATATAAGTAACAACAAATGACATTTCTTCTGTCTTTGAGGCAAATACTGAGACCCAGACAACAAATATGCACTACCGGTGCTCCTTAATTCACAAGGAAGTTACTCGGCACCTATCTTTATCTAACAGATTGCTACTGTTACTAATGCCAACAAAGTAATCTTGGTGGAAGCAGTCACTGAATATTAACAGAAGGAAGATGACAATTACAACTGATGGCCTTTTAATTCCTGCTCTGAAGGAGAATAAACAATGCCAGTAACCACAGAAGCTAATTGGAAATCTGTGATCACTAATAAGTAAAATGCGACCAAAGTTACTCAACATGAAGAGAAAAACTGTTGAAAAATACCCAGTGTTTTTGCCTACCTATTGCTAAGCCGTCACTGAAGTTGTGAATTCCATCTCCCATGATTACCATCCAAGCAATATTAGCTATCCCTGTATCTTTCAGGTCTTTTCCAGAATGGCAATGGCCATGGGAATGATGCGAATGTTTGTGATGCCAGTGGTGACTGTGTTTCCTAGCTATCATTTTATCTTCACCATGGCTGTCGTACTCTGAATCGTGAACATCATGAGCATCTTGAGCAGCTCGTATAACATCATTGTGAGGATGGTGCATGTTGTTTTCTTCTTCTACAGACAGAAAGTTTTTGGGAGGGGATTCCAGCTGGCCATCTAAGTCAGTCAGTTCAGTTTCATTAAGTCGATCTTCAGATAAAACCGAGTCATCTGCTCCTGCATTGTAGTCAATTGAGAGAAACACTGCATTAATTCTGATTAGAATATATCCAGCTACTACTGCAACATTAAGCTAAGAATTTACTTGCTTTGTGAAAGCAGAAATAGTGTTTTAACACATCCTAATCTAATAATTGTGTGATTAACATTCTGTCAATGAATAAATAAATTCCATTACCCTATTTTTCAGTGATTTGCATATACAGCATTCTAAAAGTCTCCACTGTGAGGCAGCAGCTATGCACCCATTGTACACGAAGTCTGTTTTAGCCTGACCTAGGTGTACTAGGTGTACATCTATGACTTTGCTACTGACAAAGTTTGTGGTTGAACACTGGAAAAGGAGAGTTGCCAGCACCATAACGGCTCACACGCTGCAGATGGAATGCTGCACATACAGGACATGGAAACATAACAGGATCTGCCACTGATACAACAGATCTTTAAACTGCTTCTGTACCTCAACTGTCTTTGTGACAGACACTTGTGTCATACAGGAAACTCCTTTAATGTAGCTCATTACCCTGCCAGCAACCAAAGCCATTTTTATAAAGACAGACAAACTGAAAACAATGCAGAAGGCTTGCGTGTATAAATTTTAAGTTTACTAGTATTTCTGAAATACTGTTAAATAAAAGGAAGAGGCAATATGTGCTCTAGGAGACAAAAACAATTACAGAAAAAAACATTTATGGACAATGAGTTTATTAGCATAAAATAACTGAACAAAAATATTCAAGAGTCAGAAAAAAAAAGTAGAGGGAGTAGAGGGAATTATTAAAATGGCACAGAGTACCTATGCAGCAGACAATGAGTTTCTAGATAAACAAGCTCTTAAACATAATTTGGAGGCTGTCTAAAGCCTTTTTGCTCTATGTCAGTTCTCCAAATCTCATTTTAAGTTGTCTGAATGGAGAAGGCTGCAGACCTAACACTCCCTACAACGAACCATTCAAATTAACAAAATTGCATTTGTATAACTTATAGCGCATGCATTCTTCATCAACCAATGAATTCAGCAGCCACACTGGCAACCGTAAGGCAAGTTTACAAAGCAAAGCTCTTCCCCTTCTCTTGCCCCTTCGAGACGTGTGCTATGGCATTCCTTCTGGGTTCATACTGCACAAGCATTCAGATTATTATGAAGGAATAGCATATGAAAATTATTTTGGATCCTTGAGAAACATCCTTGAGAAAATCAGAGATATTTGATTACATTTATGAGAAGAAATTAATTTTGCTTAGCTTTCTTGGCCAAATTGTAATTGGTCAGAGGATAGAATCTTTAAAGTGTAATAGCATATCATCTTTCAAATTGTGTGTGTTAATTTTTGATCTAGTTTTTGCCAAGTCTGAGCTAGCTGGGCCCAGATTAACCAAGTGCTTAACAAAACTAAAGAATTACAGCCACCCAAAAACCCTGACTGCTTCGTAAGTCTGAGAACCATTTGTAGGGTATATTAGCAAGTGTTCACGGTAGTCTCGGATCTCAGAAAAACAAAATATATATAGCATGGGGAAAGTCTATTAAGCCTTATTAACAATGATTTACATAATAGCAGCACAACTGTACAAGAGGTTACATGCTACATGCCATAGGTTACAAGCATAGGTTACAAGCCATTACTTGGAATGTCATAATCAGAAAAAATTCTGAAAATAAACAGCTACCTGCAAGGGGTTTGAGCTGAAGCCAGTCAGCATCTGGTCTGTTATTTAATTTGTGATCTGAGAGTTTCCTTCCAATTGGTGATTCTTCAGTCTGCTTTTTCTTGCACCATTTCTGCTGACTCTGCAACAGGAAACAATTGACATTGGATTTGTAAAAGGACGTCAACAGAAATGAAAAAAAATGAAGCATTGCCAAAAAACATCTTAAAAACAGACTACCACACACATGCACAATTTCACTCCAGTAACAGAGTACATAATTGCAAAGAACATTGTAACAGCCAAGAAACATACCTGGAGTCATTGCATTCACTTATTTTGTTCAAGAAAGCAAGCACGCAGCAAGAACAGCTCCTGTTTTGTTCAATTTTAGAAGTTTCTACTCCTACAACTTCCTCATATTTTCCTTTAGAGAAAAGCTTGCCATCTTCCTGTGCACACCCCATAGCGCAAGGATTATAGTTTTGCTAAAGCATCTTAGGAGATTTAACTATTTAATTAATCTTAGAGATATGTAATAGCTTTTATCTTTTCATCAGAAGATCTAAGAAATGCCTCCTCCAGCACAGAAAATCTTTTGCTGCCTGTCCAGAAGAGGCAGCAATTTTGATGTGAATGAAACTGGAGCAATTTTTGTTCACTCTTTTTGGGAGAAGCAGTTATAGTCATTTTCATAAAAGTGTACTTAATAATGACTGCTGAAATAATATGGCTCTTTGGTGGCTTGAATTTCCACTGACTTACATACCTCTGCAAGTACTCAATCTCCTTTTATACCACCACTATGATTACAGCCTGCTTCCAGACCTAAAAATCCAATCCCTTCTTTTCAGGGAAGCAAGTAACAATTTAAATGACATTGTACCAAAAGCAGAAGGTCTGCAATTTTCTACTGTGACTACTTCTGTTACACTGGCATCATTAGTTGAGAGTATACAGTTGCATTTCTCCTAAATTGTCTGGCAATTGTTTTGCTCTATTATCAGTTCTTTCTTACATACTTCCTTTTTGTATTTTTGCAAAGAGATCATAGCATTCTGAGGAAGGAGCTGTAATTTCTTATATTTAGAGATATACCTCAGTGAATGTTGCCAAAAGCCTGGTATTTTCCCCATCTGATGTCTACTTTGTTTCCCCAGATTACTTTGTTAAGAAAAGCAACCTGTTTTAGAAAGGGTTTCCTCACATGAAATCAAATGGAACACACATTTTAAATATGTGTATATATATATAAAAGATATAAGAGACATATACATATATATATATATATGTAAGATATATATATATATATATATATATATATATATATATAAGATATATATTTTTATTTATATATATATATATAAGATATATATTTATATATATATATATATATATATATATATATATATAAAATACACACAGAATAATGAATCACCACGCAGACAATTCCTCAACACTCACGAAGATACATTCAGGTCAAAAGATTTTTTTCAAGTAGCACACAATTTCACTGCATACCTTTTGTTTATTGTAATGCTTGTACATTCTTATACAATGTTCAATGATGAACAAAACATAAATGCCTCCAAGTGCCACAAGACCTTTCAACACTGGATCATTTTCTTCTAGAAAGCCTTCAGTCCCTATTCCATGTGGGTGGGCATGTCGATGAGAATGCCTGTGTTCATGAACGTGACCTTGGCCATGGTGGTGGCTGTGGTTGTGGCCTCCATGTGACTAAAGGAGAGAAAGCAGTAACACTGCGTGACCCGGTGCAACTGGGAGACTGGAACGGCTCTGACCTCAGATGACAAAATACGGAGCCTCTTCAGAAAAGTAGTACCAAAAACACTTCAGAAGATTATTGTCATACAGGTATGTTTTACCACAGAAAATCTTAATTATTTTTTAATTATTTTTTTTATTACTCTAATATTCATCTGGGTGATTTTTAGAAGGGGGAAAAACAAAGAAGCTTCAGCTTTTTTTTCTGACTAAAAAGTGCTAAATGCTAGAACTGAGAACACTTAGGAAAATCACACAGTTACTGTTGCTACTGTCCCACTAACAACTGAGCATCATGTTTTTAACTATTACAATCAATTATAAACTTAACTCTGATCTGCAATACAAATTAATATATATATACATAAAAAAAAACTGTATTAAAGTTTACAAAAAGAAAACATTAATGTTAGTCTTTTTGTTCAAAGGATAAAAGTAAGTTTTAAAACACATTTTCCTTTTTTCCTAACAATTATGGCATACTGTCACAAATTAAAAACTGCTTACCTTCCCCTAGAGTTTGGGCAATTTCTTGATTCGTTACATTACAAGTCAATTTCTCCCCAAAAGCTAGTAATCAGTAAGCTGTATCCCCTGAAACACTTTAAGGTGGTACTGATACACAAGTATCAAACGAAAGTAACACCACTAAGTTTAAAGTGCTCTTCTTGGTCTCAGGCATTTTAAAATATTATTAAAGTTAGCTTATGAATATGCAACTGCTATTACATTTATTAGTAACACGCATATATTTTGTTTTTAATGGCAAGGCTCAAATACTGTTTCAGGATGTCCATCAGCCAAGCCAATCTACAGCTGTGAGCATTTGTTAGTTGACACTTGTCAAACAGTTCCTTCTAAATTCTATATGCACTTGAATAAAACGTAAGGAAAGCAATACTTACATGTGGCAACAGGTGGAGTAGAGCATCTCCACTCATTGTTCCTACAGCCAGAGCTACCAAGAAAGTTAGAAGAAATTTGAAGCACCATTGGTTAATGATGGGAATCAAGATCACACCTAGCAAGGAAAGCAGGCTAATGACGGTGATAGAGATGATACCACAAAACCAGGCTGTGGGAAGAAATGGATACAGAAAGCTTATCAGAATAATAATTGTAAAACTTTAAAGACGGATTAATGACTTTCAACTGTGTCTTAAGAAGGTGGCTTTCCTTTAACCTAACTCGGGTGATTGTTCATTCAAAAGGTGCTGAAAATATGAAGTACCTTTAGTACTCAGGTCCACAGCAAAAGACACACAGGCTTATTCACTGCACAATAGATCGAAAAATGTTAGAAGACAATCAGCTAAGGGAACGGAACAGCCCAGCTCTTCTTACTGACTGCAAGCTCCCAGCTTAGCTCTGCAGTCTATTCATGAAACACAAAAACCCCAGATTTCATGCTGGAACAAAAACATCTTGGCTATTTTTTTCAACTTACTATGACTCTATGGGCACTAATTCATGTTTAACATTTATTTTCAATTATATTCTGATGGAAATTGTAGGTGGAGTAAATACTTCCTTCCCTTTGGTAGGAGTAACATGTTCAGTTAGGCACCATTCTCTTCATCTGGTGCTCTGAAAAATACATTTTTACTTATGAGAAAAAAATGTAAGACTCAACCTTTGACAGAGAAACCTTAAAATCAAATGCTAAGAACTTAAAAAGAACTGAAAGCAACTTGCTACCGACAAGAAACAGTTTGCATTTTTCTGAGAATTTCTACTGTTGTCATTGGAAGAAACAGTGATAATGGCACAGGGTACAATCAACATAATCCTACTAATTAAAGATGTGCCAATTTCGACATGACAAGGAACGACAGAAGAAACAGATTCTGAGAACAACGAAACATGCCTCTTGCTGTCAGAATCTCGGCCTAGGAAAATACTTTCTTCTACTTTTTTTTTGTCCTATCAGAGAAACTTCAAAGAACAGTTAAAAATTGTTTAGTTCCAATAGTACAGTTCATAAGGTTCACAGCCCCAAAGACAGGAATAGTTGGTGGCTCCACGTATTAATGATTTAACTCTTTTCAATATCACAGCAATACACATAAAAATAGAAATGTATTTACAACACAAAGTAGAGATTTACACGGAGAATTATGAAACTAATATTCACATATGGTATTACCTGTAAATCTAATTGAAAAAGAAACAAACTTTTGTGACACTGATAGTGTGATCATGTCACTATGCAAAGTAACATGTTACAATGACATGGAGTGAGCTAAGTTACCTCTGCTGAACAATTTTCATTAGAGGCTCCCACTTTACAAATGGTAACTGCTTGGGCTGAGACATTCCAACAACATAATTTCCTGAAGCTGAACTTTTTAATTATTTGTTCCAAGGCTTAATCTAAATGCTTTAGGTATTTCCAGTTTTCTTCCTAGCTTCACTCTATCAAAAATGTCTACGCAATTTGCAAGCTTCGATGAAAGTTAGCAACTTCTGATTTTAAAATCATTAGTGCCTCTGTACTTTGGTACAGGATCTGACTTCCCTCAAAGTTTGTGAAGTTCTGCTCATTCTTCACCAAGAAGGGAAAAACACCTTGGTTAATGGGTGTGGGAAGATGAGAAGAGAGGAAGATTATGTGTTTCAATGAGCAGCTGCAACACATCACTCAGCAGTCAAATGTCCCAATAATTCTATTTGTACAAAGAAATGCAACAGATCAGATTTAACAAGACTTTGCCACTAGAAGTGTGTCTGCCGCAGCCTTTTTTGGTCAACACCAAAACTTACAAGATCTGCTGTTTCACCCATGTTGGGGGATACTCATTCTTAACAAGTCTGTATCTCCCATGACAGTGCAGAAAAGGAAACAATCCAATTCAAACACACAGGTTACAAGAACATATCCAACAGGAGAAACTGACTGGAAAAAGATTTAGAAAGCATGCAGCATATACTAGAATGGGGATTGACACTGAGAAGAAAACAGAGTTGGTGAAAAGACAAGGACTGCAATCACATGAGGAACTAAAGAACATAAGTCAGAAAACAGGAATACGAAGTAGGTGTAGAGTGGAAGCAGGACCCTGCAAACCAAAATACTGTTGCTACACAACCCTGAATCATCCCCAGAGCACTTCAATCATGTACACTCAACGAACAAGCCCTGCTGAAAGAAACAGCAGAGATGGACATGTAACCCAATACCAAATCGTAATGTGCATGCTCAAGTTGCCCAAATTAAAGTTAACAGCCAGTTGGCAGGACACAGATGTGCTGATGGTCATTTAACCTGGCACTAACAGCAGCCTTACATGGAGACCGAAAACGGAGGCTATGTATACTGGCTGTCATGGCACAGATTTGGCAGACGCATCTCTGAAGGGCGCACATACCTTTTTGAGTGATAGAGTATCTAAACATGGCACCCCGATTAAGGTGAGGCACATGAGAAGGAGAATACAGAGTCTGTGCCCCACTCCGAAGCTGATGGTCAAAATCAGCAGCTGTTAAAACAGTTGTTTAAACTCTTTAAAAGGGTATGGATCCAAAATTATCAGCAAAAGGTTGCCATCAAATCAAAGGACAAGAAATATACACAAAAACAGCATATGACCCCACAGTTACATACGTGTACAAACTTATTCTGATAAAGTTATCGCCTGAGATGAAAAGGACTACATTAAGACCTCTGAAAAAAAAAAAAAATCTGACAAAATTTTATTGAATGATTTCATACAGCTGTAGTGTCCAAAACACTAAAATATTATGGAAATAGGCCTAACATGCAGTATTAAGAACACTGCAATAGCTCATAAGTTATAAAAGATCTTGGTGTGTAACAGCCCAAGGAATACTAGATAAGGCTTGGTCAATGAAGTCAAGTTATTAGGTACTGGTTTATAATTTTCTTCTGGAAAAAAAAGGTAAGAGGGAGGTGATCCAAAAATTTCCTCTGTGAGGGACCTCTGTTCAAACACTGCATAGCCAACAAAAGACGGCTCTGCGTCACATTTGCAGAGCTATTTGTAAATTACAACAGAGCAGAAGGACAGTAAGGTAGATTCCTTAGAAGGCTGAGAAAGGTTACCTATCTGCAAGCTTTCAGAAGAAAGCAAGCTAATACCAAGGCTCCAGTGCAGCAAAGCCTTCCTGCATTCAGGGAATGGTAAGGTCCAGGGAATGCTGTCTGATCTGAAATACCTTTAAACAGCAGCCCTAGCTGATCCCTGACTTGAAAAATTTGCTCATTGTTTACTTGCATCGTATCTCAGTGCTGCCCCTTTTGTGAGAGGCTAGGTTCTCAATCCAGGTATACAGTATTTCATAGACAAGTAGGTGAATTATATTCTCAAATGTAACTTCTTTCACTTGAGATGTAAACATGGTTCTAGTCTATAGGTACATAGCACAAGCACAGTAAGAGACCCTCGCCAATATCTATGGCAATTACACCATTCGTGCTAACTGTGAGCTGCTACAATTTCTGGCTCTGCTTCTGAAGAACTGAATCAAGCAATTGTGGTAGCATCAATCTGTTCACAATCAACCAAGTGACAGCTGTAAATCTAATGATTTCAGTGAACTGAACTAAGAAAAGAAAAAAAAAAAAATACAAGCGGCAGTTTGTCCAGTAACTACAGCAACATACATTCCCAAATGATTTCAAAGTACAGGAACAACATGGTGTTTCTCAAATGTGGAAAGCCGATTCAATGTTCCAACGTGAAGAATATGTCTACTGACTGATTCCCAATCATTCAAACTGAAAAAATTAAATTAAATGAAAAGCTTCACTAGTTTTACCACATTCAGGATCTACTTCTCTTGCTGACTGACAGCTGTGTGTCAGCAGCTAGACAGTCCACACAGAGTCTGCGTGGCTGCATAACAGGTGGAGTTACGATGAGAAGTTAGAGGGGGAAAATAACATCATACAACCCTCTTCAGTACAGCCCTGTTACGTATCTAGAAGTTCAGTAATCAAATAGATTAGTTTGATTCATATTCGGATGCACGCTTACTTTTGAATTGCCTAGGAACCCTGCACGATGGTAATGCTGATAGGTACACCATGAAAACTCAGTTGTAGATAAAAAGCCCTTGAAAATCCTCTATTAGAAGATCTTACAGAATTATCCACAATTACAGGTACAAAACTCAGCATGGTCATCTAAGTTTTTGGTCACCTATTAATTAAATTATTTTGCTTTAGAAAATTGTCAGACCCAATGAAAACCTTGCAAGTTAGTGTAAGTGAATAGAAGCAGCACCAGTCTATTGCATATTTGGGAAGGTGTAATTAATACTGAAGAAAAAAAAAATCAAATATCTAGTGTTTTTTAAAAAACCTGCATCCTCCTAACTTTGACAAGCATTTCTATCTAAGAAGGTTTACATTAGCCTGGGCAAGGACACATTTTTGTTTTAGCAGAATCTTACAACCTACAGGTTAACAGTTACTCTGACATTCATCTCACGCCTCCCTCAACCCTCAAATACCAGTTAAGACTTATTATTTTGTGATTCACTTCCTTACTTAAAAAGCAAAAATGATTATTACATCACCTGAAGTCTCATTCTAGCTAGCAGAACAGTACACATGACATTGCTAGATATCGTGATTTATCATTATCTACATCAAGTTGACCTGTTTCAGAAGTTACTGTTTGTTTACAGAGCCAGATTAAGTGATTTTTTTTTTGTTTACAATTAACTGGCTAATGTTATTTATACTCAAAATACCAAAAAACATGTTAAATGTCCACAGTAAGGTTCACTTATTTTGCTAATTAAGTCTCGTCAAACGTTAAAGGATCTTCATGCCTGGTTATTCATCAACTCTCTTCCTCATTATATAGAAAGAAAATGAGTTCTTTTTAAAAGAAGCACTCAGCTGCATAAACTTTCTAATTAAACTGGTTCAAAATATGTGCAACATGACAGCTTCGTGCATGGTTTCAACATCTTAATTGGCAGAAAATGCTTAAAGCCGTTCTACAAATCCGCTTGATAATAAGACAAGGCAAGGGTCAACTCTTACTACAATGAGACTACCCCAGAAAACAAGTGATTTGCTGCCACACAAAACACATACAGTATATCTGATTTACAGCCATCTCAACAGTAAATGAGATACCCTCTCTCTATAGGAGATTTACATGTAACAAGCTAATCTTTCTTAATGATGCTGGAGTCATTAAAAATAATTACTAGCACTGCATTCTTTGTTAATACACGCTTAGGTACTAATCAATATTCACGTCCCCAATACTTTTTAGATTTATAATAGTTTACTGCAGTAAAACATCTGTCAACAGTTCCATTATAATTTATGAAAAAGATGTAACACTTTGAATGATGGAAACAATCCGAACTGTGAGCAGACGTGCATCTCTAAAGGTGCTTTTATCTCCAAGGATGTTCCATGTTGCCTATAGACCTACTAAGAGTCCAATATCTAAATATAGGTGGGAAGAATCAAGGCCAAAATGTGTTATGCCTAATAAAAAGTAAGAAAAAAGGTGGTTTCCTGAGCCATGGTCGTTTTGGAGAAGCTATGACAGCACCAAACAGGATGCTATGTCTCCTGACTTAAACAAACGTTGTCTCAAATTTCTTCTGATATGTTAAATTTCAACCATTCCTTTACTATGCAGTCAATGCTAAGTTGTATGACATTTCAACCTTTTCTTCAAAGTTGATATTCACAATGCAAAAAAAATTGAAAGCCTTTGGATGTTACACACCTACCTGAAGCACCTGTTTTATCTTTATTCTGAATTGATGCAGTTTTACTTTTCATAAAATCTTCAAGCTCATCATAATGTACAATACAAAGTCTTCTCTCAACTTGGTATAGCAGAGCAGGACACATGTATGTAAACAATTCAGGAGATATTGGAGAGCTGGTTTCCAGACCATAATGTCGTAGCAGCTGGGTTACATTCAAGCACTGCAAGCAAATTGTACAAAGAAATTAAATGTGAAAGCAACTATTTCATTAAAAACTATAGTTGTGGAAAATTTAGCTTATAATTTCATAACACACAAAGGAAAAGAAAAAACTCTGTCCCACAACATTCCATCAGAGCTAAAACACGCCTAAAGGCATAAAATGTATGAGGGGAAACAAGCAGTACGTATATCGATATTATACAACTCAGTCTCCAAACACCTATATAATCTATATTGCTTCACATTCTTTTAGGACAAAGAAATTACAGACACATTGGAAAATATACATGTGTTTCTTTTAGGAAAAAGTCTCTGCGCAGTTTCCAAAAAGGTTACTAGTCTTAGATCCAGAAAGAAGTCCAAAAAACATAGGGAGGGGAAAAAGGTGCTCATGAATTTTGGGAAGGGAAAAAACAAACAAACAAACACAACCACCTGAAAACAACGTATCTTGGAAAATCTGAAGTATCATCTTTAAACAGAGATAAGCAGGCAAGATACCCTAAGAAAAGATAGATGATGGGCAGGCAGACATGAAAACTCACAAAGTAAATTCAATATTGTGGCACCGACCTCTTAGTGTTTTCACTCTGCCCGTATTATGCAACTGGCACAAACATTTCCTTCTGCTTTACTTGTGGGTACATATCTTCAATTATTATTTAACAACAGCAAAGGTGAACTTGCCAGTTCTCCGTTTCATACTCACCTCTTCACGATCACGTTCATCTTCATTATGATCCTTATGACTACGTGCTGAAAAAGTAGTGTGTTTTCTTACACCCATCTGCTTGCGAGGTGCCTCTCGCTTGCTGGTATGGTGATGTCCATCCTCGTTACCTAGACTGGAATCTTGATGTCCGTGACTAGTAGAATGATCACTACTGTGTTCATGATGGTGTACATGCATATGAGATGCATCATGTACGTGATCATGTTTATGAACACGATTGTGCTCATACTGATCACCTGGATGATGATCTGGAGCATAATCTTGTGTAGTATCTCCTGAAGTCTCACTGATTTTCTTTCGTTTCTTCTTCTGTTTCCGTTGTTTTCTTTCACGCTGATCCTGTGTTGTGTTTGTCTCTGTTGAAGGTCCATGGTTCTGTTCTCCATGCTCACTGTGACCAACTGAATCATTGCGAGAATGATGTGTACCATTATGGTCAAGATGATGGTGCAGATGAGGATGGTGATGATGGTGATGGTGACTCTGGTCATGAATATGTTTCCCATCACCTTTTATAGATGACAGAGCTGCATCTCTCTCATGGTCACATTTATGGTTTCTCTTTGCAGCCATACCAACCATGGTTTGATTTTCTGAATCTGAGTGGCTATGAGGATGGTTATGAGAGTGAAAATGCTTTCCTTCCTGTACATCTAAAGCATATAGGTGAGAAACATGATCATGGCCAATATCATCATGATTTATCACCACTACTCTTACTTCTCCTAAACCAAGGCTTATTAACAGTTTTTCCAGGCCAAAAAAGGATAATCTTCCATTTTCACCAAAGCGATCAAAAATCTTTTCAATGTAGTATTTTTGCTCATTTTCAGCTTCCAAAGCTGAAAATTTACTCGGCATAGACTCTGTTCCTGCATTCTGGTGGTAGGGTGCCTCTGAGATCTGATAGTAATTATGGTAGTGTACACGTTCCTCTTCAGGACCATGGTCGTGTCCATCTTCATGGCAATGATTGCACTGATGAAAAATAAATGTCAGCAAACAAATGATGCAAAATTTTGTGTGCATGTGTACCTTCATCTCTGTTTCCTACAAGAAACACAAGGGGAAGCACTTAGGTGTAAAAGCAGAATCAGTAGTGGTATTATGCTCATTGCAGTACTTATTTGCACTAACAGACTCACAAATCTTTTTAGATATTAGCATTAACAGAATAACAATTGCAGTATTTTTACTGCAGAAATTGTATTAACATTACACAACAGTAACACAGGCTCTGTATATTTAAGATATGTAGCCTTACATGCCATACTTACAGGAGGCAGTTACGAGAAAAAGATAAACATTTACAGTCAGTCAGAACATTTACTGTATGTTTTCAGAGGCGTCTGTCTATGCTTATGACAAGCTGTAATACTGAAAACCTCATTAAAACAACTTAATGAATAAAAAGGGCTCAATATAACACTATTGTCTCTATTTTCTTATTTAGGGGGATGGTGAGAAGATAACAATTGAAAACCCAAACATCATTTATTCTCTTATGCACAGCTAAACTACTTCTGCTAAATATGCATACTGCACAATTCCCAATTTTAGTAGGTAACTACTGATTTAAAAATAAATCGTCAATAACCGACTTAAATGTATTACTAAAGATAAGAACATTTATTAGCACTTTGTTTGCATGAGTTTACTGGTCCCAAAGATCTACGTGGATGTTAATTTAAAAAGGAGGTTCTACAGAAACCTTTCTAGGCAACTCAAAATATGATTCTATGCTGCCACACACTAAGTCAGAGTAGTTTGCAATGATTTTCAGGAATTGCATCATCAAGGCAATGTCATTTGCTATTTAGCATTAAATGTAAATAACTTAATATTCAACATCAGATAACAATGAAGACACTTCATAAGTTTAACATATTCTGAGTTGAAAACAATTTGCTACTTGACAAAACATAGCAGCTTTGTTTAAATATGCTAACAAAAATACAAAATTGGAATTATTACTTGAACAGAAACTTTAAGAAAAAATCCAAGTTTATATTTAGTGAGTTTACATCAAACTTGAAAGCTAAAGATAAATCAATAACTATGTTTTATGACTTCATTTTCTGCAGACTTATTTTTGGGTAAAGAATATCCCCTAGAATACATGTTAAAAAAAATCATCCAAACACTGCCGAGGCTTGCTAGTGACACCTAATTTGTCACCTAATTTGTTCACCTTGGTACAAGGCAAGGTGAAATGTGCATCATTTACAGCAGTTCACCTAGATACAAGTAGCAGATAACCATGCTCTCCAATCAGCAAAGAAACAGAGAAAAAGGAAGAAGCATGAAGCTTCCCAATCAATCTGAGCGGTTTAATGTTGACTGAAAAAAAATGAGTATATACAGACGTAGGGCTTTTACACATAACTAGTTATATACTGAATATGATTGAGGAGGAAACGAGAGCTGAGAGGTGGATGGAGTTGAGATCTTTCTGCTTCTGTATGTCCAGATGCTGCCAAAAACTAGCAAATGCAAGGACAAAATAATAGGCAAACAGATCAAGTATGCTTTTATCTTGTTCTACACTTAAAACTGCTTTAGTAGCCTATGTGTACCTCACCTAGAGCTGTATGACCAACCGTGCTTTCACTAAGATGCCAAGTGATCTGGCCAATCTATCCTAAAACGAGATTGAGTTGCAGACAAGAAATGGTAAGTGTACTTGTCCTCTAGCCCAGCTGCTAACTGTGTTCTGTGAAAACTGATGAGAAAAGTGCTTTATAGCAACCCACTAACATTTTCAATCCATTTTCACTTCTTGAAGTATTAGCTCAATGTTTTGTGCTTAAGTGCCTGCAATCATGTTGTATATGCACACGCACACACGACAATGTTGGAAGCTCTTATACCTCCAACAGGTTGACAAAGAAATCAAAAAGGAAAAGGGCTACTTTTTAGTAATTTTATATAGCTAATAAATGATTTAACACATTAGACTGGAAAAAAAAAATCTTCTATTAACCTCTACAAATATACAAGACCAAAATTTACCTCTCACTGGAGATTCAATTGCTTGCAAGGTTAAGAAAAAAGTGAACTCTTCTTTTGCAATACTGACCTAGTTACCGAAGTTTGGAAGAGTATCATTCAATTGGAGGCATTGGTATCAAAATTGATGCCAGAAACATCAGAAAGATCAACGGCTAATCATTTTACACTACTGTTCTCTATTCATAAACAACTGTTCTATCATCAGTCTGGAATGACTGTACAGACTGTCTCCAGCCCAAGCTTGTACACTGCAGTGAGAGATTTAAAGGCTGTGACAAACCATTTCAGGAAGTTTAGTGTGACAAGTTCATCCCCAAGTTTATTGAGATTACTTTTATACAATCTTTTGCACTCACAGAGACTATTTAAGGCATTTTTAATGTTCTCATAAATATATCACTGGGATTAATACAGAAACATTAAAAGCATCTCAAAACACCTTCCAGAAGCTTTTTCCGTTCTCCTTTGAGGAAGCAGTTAAGTGCAGAGCTGTTGCTGGTGGAGTAGGAAGAAGCGGGTTACATATCTTCATCCACGTATCATTGGACCGAGTCAACCCTCAGATTATACGATTGTCTGGAAACTTATTCCACAACCTTTAAATAAAGACCATGTGCTCGTTCTCACACAGTCTGGGAGCCTGGGCTCTGCAAATCGCATCATATCCTAGGAAGCAGAAACAATCTGGCAGTACGTAAAGATACTGGATCAGGCATATGGCCGATAACAGATCAGCAGAGCTCCACATTTCTATAGGGATATGCCAATTTTCATCAGCCGAGGATTTACAATGGGGAATGTTACTTACTGTGAGGAGCAGGTTCAAGGTCTGAAGTTAGCAGTTAAGGTACATGCAAGACAAACGAAAGCCCAGGAGAAACATGAATGCATGTATGTATGCTTGCACAGACCATGGCAGCACTAGGTAAGTGCATGCAATACACTGTGATTCTTTAGCAAATTGTTTATTATTTAATTTCTGTTTCTCAGTATTGAAAACCACAACTCAACTGTACATAAAATTCAGTTACTCAAAGTATACGACTTTTGTGAAGACCTTTTCTCCCCCTTTGCCACATAATGGTAATATAATCAGAACAAGCAAAGTCAAACTCTTCCCATTTAAACAAGCACAATCCAGACTAAAATATTTCTACCAATAAATTAATGACTAAAGCATGGCAAGCATGATCATAATCCTTTTCACAACCTCATGATCTTTTTCATGTGACTGTCTCATACAATACTACTAATACATTACTTTGAAATTTCAGTCATGCATCTCTAATTGTGGTATTTAGCTTTGAATGGTACCTTTTTCTGTGCCCTAATGGTTAAAATCATTTGTAATTTATGATCATGATTCACTGCTCAAATACAAGAGCTGAGCATTATCAGACTTATTTCAAAATCAATTTAGATGCCTATTTTCAATACAACTAATAAGAACCCTGGCACGGTATTTTTAAATCTTCTAAAAATTTTCTGTATCTTCTATTTCAATCCTTCTGTTAAAAGAAGACACTAACAAAACATACTTAGCCATCCTAAGAAGTCTCAGACAGAACTAATAGGAGTAATTGTTTCTTCTTTACACATGCTTCATTAACATCTAAGCGATTGTAAATGGCTCTCATCAGGCAGTATGTCAGGCAATGTTCACACGTATAAAATACCAGAAAGCTGAAGTCCAAATTCGATACACTTCAGCGACACAGAATTGTGTATAGATGATCTCAGCATAAGCATATTAAGACTCTTGAATCCTCACAAAAGAACACGGGAAGGCAGCTCAAGGAAAAGGCTACAAAGTTGAAAAAAACTCCCGCTCTTACTGCTGCCAGCCTTTGCCTTATTTCAAGCACTTGTTTGATTCCCGCTGCCGCCCCTCCTTCCTTGAGGGAACTCAATGGCCAGGCACCCAACAGGGAAGACATCTCCCAGCTGGTCTTGGGTCAGAAACGACAGCGCCCAGAACCCACAGGCCTCAGTGGGAACTAACAGCACCCACTGTGTTGCACTGAACTGTGAAGAAGAGCAAGAGAAGGCTTCCAGGATGCACTCAGGCAACAGGACAACCCCACACCATGTCAGGCTTCAAAGGTATGATTAACGTGTGCATCTACAGTGGGTAAGATAAATAGACCTGCCATACCAACTGGCATTCCAGTAAACGCAAACAGTACTGCCAAATGCATCCCCTCACCTCCTCGTTCACCACTGCAAGTAAACCATTCAGGCAGTTCTGATTGTGCATCCATATACGCAGTTTGTAAATCAAAGGCTCGAGGTGAGAGAACCCAAGCAGTGCATCAACTTAAGTTACCTTCTCTGTATGGAAAACTCACACTATTTCTATGCTAAGCAATTCCCTGTAGCACTTCCTCCATTAAATATGCTTCTGATCAAAGTGGGTATTTCTAGAGGCTTTTCACTCAGTTCCCCTTGAATTCCTGAAACTTCTTCACAGTGCCTACTATTTCATCTGTTCTTCCACTTCATACCGATAGCACTTTATTTTTTCCCAAGGTGTCATTTAGAACCTGGAATTAACATGATTTGGGGGGACGTTTTTGCTTACTTCTCATTAACTGCTTTACTGAAACCAGAAAACTAGTTTGATAGCCAGGCTTTACTTAACAGCAACCTTTGCTTCCAATAATGAGTTCACATAAAATTCAAACTCAGACGAAAATTTAAAGCTAGTGTTTTAGTGTTTGCAACCCGCATACCACGGCATTTTTGTTAGTGTATAACAGTATCTAGTTTAAGTGCCCAACTTTCTCTTTCCCTCCTTTCTCCTGTCTGTTCCCAACAATTTTAGTAATCGGAAACATTTTTGTAACACACACACTGGATTTCAGCCCTACCAAATATTTTATTTTAGTTTCTCTCCATTTGGCCCTTTCATTCTAACTGTGGAAGATCTGATTCTGGAAACTCCATTTGAAAAATATTCAGGATTTTAGTTACTCAGCTTGAATGCCACTATGACTGAAGTGCCTTAACAGGACTTCACCAGCGACCAGAAATTTCACACTGAACAAAAATACCAAACATGCACTTCAGCTAAAACCAGAGGACTGAGATGGACAAACGCTGAAAACAAAGACAAAGCAAACCAAACTAAGACATCCGCTTTGTTCAGCACTGGAAATTTAAGCAATTGTATCACTTGTTTCCATTAACAACTGCTCAGAGTAACAACAGTATATTTATTTTCAGATGCAAGATAAATATTGCTTGAAATAAAACTATTGACTACATAAAGACACTTTTGTTACACTTCCAGAAACTTAGAATTCTTTCTTATATCACAGATATTTACTCCAATTTACTTGCAGGAGAGATGCCTGCAGTTCTCCACCACCTCTCCACTAACTGCAGCAGTCCATACTAACATACTGTTCAAAAAAAGCTGGAATGGAAGAATCCAACTCCTTTTTTTCCTTTTTTTTTTTTTAAGCAATGAATCTAGTACTCATTTTCAAGGTCAGTGATTAAAAAAAAAATCTTAAAGAGAAATGAACATATTGCTATTAGTGACACTTTAAGAAATCCATGAAAGCACTTAAATAATATTGTCACTTTGCTATACTAGCCTTTTGCTGACGTTAGCATCTGAATATACAAATAGGAAAACATTTTACAGACGTAAGAAGTTATAATTAACTATCTCTAACTTTCATTCTCACCCATCTCCTGTATTTTCTTCCCTCTTCAAATTCAGCGAAACAGGTTTGCGGATATAAGTAAAACTCGTTCATTCGAAAACCTACAGCCTAGTAGGAGGGGCTCGCTCTAAGAACAGACCATTACCTAGCTGATCTAAGCCATATTTGCCAAGTTAATACCAGATAAGACACAGAAAGCATTTATGCATAACTAAGCACATTGTGAACACCTTTTCAAAATCTGAAATGTGAACTATTTGAGATATCAAATCCCAAGGATACTAGACAATGATCCCAACCTACCACAGTAGCGATCTATCTACTAGTTCAGTTGTCCAGAAAGGGGCATTTATTTTATTTTGAAGGGAAAACAACTTGATAGACTTCTTCAGAAGGACAACTACTTGCAATGAATTGCTGAACACAGGATTCTTTTCAGAGCTCAAAATAACATAAAGCCCATCAAAACAGTTCAAGTTTTTAAGTGTTATTTCTGCTTACGCAAGAATTAATTTTCAGCCTTTTGTATATACACCGCACATCTACTAATGCACAGAATATATAATGGAACTGGCTGGATCTGCTGTCAACATTCTGTTGTTCAGTTTGCTCCTATGAGGATACTGTTGCTTGCAAAAATTAAATACATTTAAAAATTAACAAGATATGTTTGCATTTTAGGATTTTATTTTTCCACTGAAAATAAGCAAATGTTTTTGTTCGAGCTATGGCTAAAGTTCAACAAATATTTTAAGATGGTGTTGCCCCTAACGCAGTAGTCCTGACTTCCCCCACTGTTTCATTCATTCATTCCCCTAAAACCATTTCTGTGTACCAGCACATTTGTTTGCTGATCTGTTCACTATGCAGCTGTACAATTAGATTCTGCCGAAAAACAGCCCAGAAAAAGGAAAAAAAAGATTATTTTCAAGGCAGATTACTTTTCCTATCTGGTTCGCTGTGCAGCTGCACAAACACTGCAGACCACACAAAGAGGAGCAATCTTGCTTCTGCTGGCAACTCCAACTTACGGAGTTGGTTGATTTGCAGCCTAACAGAGTATTTTGGCTATAGCACAAACACAACTGGCTTTCTCAAAAAACAGTGGGCAAGTTTCATATTGAAACTCATTTTTAATTAGTTTCTCCAACTCTCCCCCCAGCACAGAATGTAATAGTGTTTATTATAAAGCGCTAAGACCAGTGGCCATTTTTATTCTTACTCTAACTGAAACCACCACACCCATCTCGTCCTTGTAGTATGTTAAAATACTTGCACTAATGTTAACAGGTGTATCTTTGATATGTGTTCAGTTCCTACATTACTACCATTTAAAAAGTAAGTCACAGCTATGATCCAAAAAGGAGTTAAGCATGGCTACTGTTAAGCTGAGGACTTCTCTCACTTTCCTTAGAAATATTAATTTACAAAAGCTACCAAGTTCGAATCTCCCTTGAAAGTTCAGACTGAAGCATGTTTCTTTTCATGTGCTCAGCCAGATCAATGCCTGGCAGATGATGACACTTAATGAACACTTCTAGAATTTGAAAGGTTGCAAATCTTTTACTTGACAACATATACCATTCATAAAAATCTGTACTTCTAAGTAAGAAATTTAATTAATGAGCCACCATCACAGACCTTTTTAAGACCCTACATCAACATGACATTCAAATTCTTCTTAGCAAATTGATTCCCAGTACAAAACCAAGGAATGACCACTGTTTCCTTAGGTAAGAACACAAATTCTTTGTCCCATGGGTGTGAAGGAAATTTTTGAGAAAATGGGTGACTCCTGGGACCACACACATCTCAAGTCACTTGGCTCAAGAACAGTTGTGGGAGACAACGTTTGTAAAGACATCTCAGCATATCCGAAATTAACATTCAACCTGACCTGTGACAAAAAATAGTTGTACACATTTCAACATGAGGGTCTGCCTAGTATGTGGCCAGCTGAATCAAAGCGTGCCATTTCCATCCCATTCCAAATGACTGAATAAAATTGGATTTAATAACCACTCTTACTCTTACTGCAGGATTAGATATAAAAAAGGGGAAAGGAAGCAGAATCCAATTGTCTTCTTAGCCTAACAACTTATAAAAACTGAAAGCAAGAACTTAAGTCTTAAAAATACTATCTATATGTCCTTCCCTGTGTCCATCACCTTCCAAGTGCATGTACATTCTGACAGCAACACAGATAAGGAGAGGAACTGTGAAAAGAAAGACAGCGCTATCGGTTTTAGAAAAACTACTTTATAATTAGATACACCTAGCCTAGGCTATGTTGTGCAGCATTGCACTTGATCTAATATTTTACAGTAACTGTAATTCTGTGCTTTCTTCTTCTTGTACCTCTCCTAAAAAAGGAGGCTCCCTTATCACTTCTTTAAGCATCACCATGCATTCTCTACTGTAATTTTAATCGTAAGGATTTTTCTGGACTAACTGCTGATCTGAAATCACCACTCTTCTCAGTGGGATCATTAGGACATTACTGTTTCCTGCGTCATTCCTTGAATCACTGAGGTCTTTCATTTTTGTTGTTTGTGTTATTTCCACCTCCACCCCCTCCCATCAGGGGCTTTCTTCAGTTTACATGAAATCTATTACTTCTCAAGGCTCTCTGTAATCTCTATAACCCACTCCTGTAAAGCAACACATTTTATCACAACTCCACTACTCTGACGCATCTTGCCAATCACCTGATACATGCCAATTTTAGTTAATAAGAATGTATAAAAGTAAGTGAACCAACTTCTTGTGATTTTTCCAGTTTTACACTTTGGCTGTCAACAGTTTAAAAAAAACAAAACACACAACCAAACCAACCAACCAAAAAACCAAGAGCTATTTGCTGTCTCTTAACATTTAATACAAGTGATCAGTAAGTGCATCTCAAAACAAATCCAGGATTTTGGAAGAAAACTACCTTCCAAACTACCAAGAGTTATATTATGCAAAAGATGGCATAAATACTATTTTTTTCCACTTTTCAACTTACAGAAATGGTTTGGCCATATCACTGAAATTGTGGGTTATCTAATTTCTCTGAGAAAGATGTTTTATGCTCTTTTTCACTGATTAGCTGAAATCAAATGTAAACTGGACTAAATTGAAAGGGTTGTTAGTAGGTTGTGACCATTACTCCACAAGTTCAACTTCAGAAATACTTAAGGTTTGCAGAATGCAAGCATAAGTTTCTGGAGCATGCTTTAGTATTCCATGGATAGTGGAGTCAGCAGTTTCTGGTAAAAATTTCCTCCCTCCTTCCCTCTCCTTTTGCTACTGTAATTGACAGTACATCATCACCCTCTTCCATAGTCCGCTGAGCACATCATAATCATATTACAAAGTAATTCACTTTGATCATATTAAAGCTATCCAAAGTAAACACAATATGGGATCATGGTTGAACATCTTTTCTACAAAATTGAGCCAATTAAGACTACTGTAGTTCAAATTACATATTTAACTAATTAACAGACTACAAAACAGACTCAAAGAATGAGACAGCTTAAACCACCAGGGTAAACTGACTGAAACCTATCAAACTGATACACATCAGCGAATTAAAATCTGCTGAAGAGCTTGTTAAGAGTCAGGACAGCTGCAGTCCGTCTACCCCTCCAAATATATTATTACTTTCAACATCTAAAGTAGCTCAGTTAAAAATATTAAACAAATAAACTGAGAGCATAATTCTGTGAACAGACAAACTTTTGATCCCATAGTTCCCACAGCTAAGGCACCTAACATCTGTGGGATCTGTTAACAAGTCCGAAGCTTTACTTTTTGTATTTCTAGAGGCACACCAGTTTCTTGTGAATCCTCTGATACTCATTACAGTCATTTAAGTTTTTACGCTGTTTAGTCACAAGAATAACGTGTAATCTCCCAGCAGGCCACCTCACTGCCAGGTTATGAAACTGAAATACTTTGATACGTAGGCTGTTTGGCATTGAAACCTGTATTTGGCATCCAAATCTAGCTACAGCTATAGGACAGTTACAGATCAGAAAAATCTCCAGTAAATGGGAAAACCTCATAACCTGATGTCCTGAAAAATAAAGGTTGAAATACTTCTCTCTCGCCCCAACCCCTATATTATCCTGTCTGATAAGCTAAATACACTGTTTATAGATTTCTGATTAAACTACCTGTATTTGCTAGTATCCAGCTTTAACTTTTATAACGTAAATATAACATTTAAGAAGTATATTACTGGTAATAGGACTGTCAAATAGGAAAGTTAAGAATCATGCTTTGCTTATTGTCAAGAAAAGTAAAATAAAGAAAGAAAGAAAGAAAGAAAGAAAGAAAATTACATGCATAGACTAGAAAGTAGCAAAGCAACTGAGATATCATTTCAGTATTTCACTATTACTCAGTCACTGCTTGGAACCACTACATGACGTATTTGCTAAGATACGGCCACCGATTTGGAAAAAAAAAAAAAAAAACAAACAACAACCAAAAAACATTTTTCATAGTTAAAACATGTTCATTTTAAGAACAATGTACTCCTATCACTGTTTCCCACTGAGAATATCTAGTTTATAAAATGTAATTAATCCTTTGCCTCTCTCATGCCCATGTTCTGAATCTATAGTTAGCAATCAGCAATAAGCCAATTCCAGTAAATGAATTTGTATAAACTTCCAAAACTTCCCCCAAAGTGGCAATCTGTATTTTTCAATTTTATTGCTGTTTTAGTAATTCAACTTTAGTATGTTGTCTTATTCCAAAGCACAGTTTTGATTTGTCCATAGTTCACTTAGCAACAACAAAAACATTTAACTAATAAATCCAGACACTTTTTAAGGGAGTCTTGCCTTAAATTCTATCACTCAGACTATGAGATGCATTCTCATGCATCAAATGCTAAAATGTACCATGATACACTCCTTCATTAGACTATTGTAGCCAACTAGCACTGACAAACTAGCGGTTTCTATGGAGGAGACAAAGTACATGTATGCTGCTCAAAGATGGTAAAATTATTTTTACATTGCCTAGCCTGTTTACTGCAACTCATTTGAACCACAAAGTCTGATACAAACTAGCAGTAACAGTAATTTGCTATAGTTGTTGCATTCTTAGTAAAACATCTCATACTAATCCAATCTTTCAGGAGTCAGCATAAAACTCTCACACGCTTCTCCCTATTACTGGCCACACCTGATTATCAAAAGCCAGAATGAGATTTTTTTGCCCTAAGACACTAAGAATGAACTTTTGCTAGGACTCTGCATGATGCAGATGCATAAACTTATCCTACATACTTCACTCAATCTCTGACTTGTCATACAAAGAAAGTAATTGTGTAAAAAAAAAAAAAAAAAAAAAAAAGAAATTGCACAAGGCAATTTAGGCCATTTTTCTTTGATAACATGCAGATAGAACGGTACTCTAGAATGTAAGAAGTTAGCTATGGGCACTTTAGACTAAAATGTTAAATTTTACACTTAGTTCCTGATACAGCTACTGCATCATACTGAAGTTAATGGCAATACAAAGGCATTGAGAACTCTGGCACTGTCAATACAGTACAACACCTCAGCCAGCCGATTGCCTCATACACAGCCCAGAACAGGAACGACTGGAAGTTTGTATTGTTTATGCATCATAACAGATATTACACAAATGGGGATTATTTTATTATTTTTACTTTGAAAATGTAGCAATGCAAGACTACTATATTATTTGGAGCACACTCAAGTACCAGATTTCTTATGTTTTAATATAAGCTAATACAATTCGGATATTCAATTTTAGGCTCAGATACTGTTTTCTATAGACAAACATTCAGGTCACCAATAAAGTGCTTCTGAGATCTGCAAGCAGAAGTAGCCAGTAAGTATGGACAAAATGATACAGCTTGCAATTCATGGGCCAAGAGCACTTATCAAGGTAGTGGAGCCTCACAAAAAGAGGTCTTTCTTTACAAGAATAGATTATAGAAATGACACAGTGCCTTGAGAAGTAATGTAATTATCCATTAAAACAGAGTACAATATTCCACTTGACAGTAAATAAGCTCTTCTGTACTGCTCTGTATGTGGGATGAATGAAGACGTGCTTCTAGTGGCACGGCACGACTTAATAACGATCCATACCTGCTTGCTGTTACCCCTTATAGGAAACATTGGGTTGTGCTATTGCACTATGTGAGATAAATCTAACTTTCTGCTGGATTAATGACCTATGGTTACTACTGTAACAAACTCAGAATCACATCCTGGTATCTAGTACTACTAAGTACCATTTACGCTGCAAATCAGTATTAACAAAGATGTAACTATTACTTCCCCAAAAGATCCACATCAAGAATCACATTGAGTAACACCCATCAGAGACTACTTTATAGAAGACTACGCATATTTTTCTTTTGTTTTGCTTTGTTACTCCAACGTAGGTATGACTGCATGCTGTCATCAACAGTTAGTTTGGTCAGAAGAGGAACTATTTATAGAGATCCAATCATCAGCTGTAGATCAATCATCATTTTCAGTTACCCTTCAGAAATCAAAGCATTATTTGTTCCATTAATAATCATCATACTACAGTGATAAAATACAGCTGTAACAAATGCACAAGGATCACTTTATGGATGTGGTACAGGCCAACTAATCTTGAGATGCGTCTTCACATGTAACGCTATATGACTGCACCTATCTGGAACACATTTTATTACAGAGGTCTTTTTAATAGGAGCTGTGATTGGGAACTCTGACATAACCTGCAGGCAGAAACACTGAAACCAAATTTGATGCACAAGGTCTCTGTTGAGCAGTGTATTTGTAATTTCATGCAAATCCTGCAATCTTGCATAGAACTTCCTTTGTATATGCTTCCTCTGAGGAGTTTGTACCTTATGCAGGCATTTTATCTTACAAGAAGTCTAGCTACGTGAATGCTTTTACAGGACTTCATTTGATTTATGAGTTTCAGACATGACCATAGTTATTCCCTATCTCCCATTATTACGCAGACTACCACAATTCTGCCTTGATTTAGCTACCTAATACCAATGACAAATTAAGTCTCTTTGTCACTCAAACAGTGAATCAAATGGATAAAGGTTATAGTTTTCAGCACCTCTTAACAGTTCAGAACTTTATATCCTTCTCACTCACCTCTGGTTAACAGCCCACATATTATGCGTACTTGATAATACTGAAGATGGGACTGCCAACACAAAAAATGTGAGGGAGGCAGAACAGATACATTCCTTTGAAGTGAAAATAAAGTTTGTCTTAGGAATGCTCTTCAAAACGCAACAACAAAAAAAAAACAAACTGGAGATTCATTTTAGTAATTTTCAAAAACTGCCAAAAATTTTGGCAAAAAAAAAAAAAAAAAAAAAAAGAAGAGAGCGCAAATTGGATTAAAGCAAAATGAACCTAGCCAGGTGATGTACAAGATCTATTTAGGAATATTTCTTACTCTGATCATTTTGTTCTCATAGAGTGATATTGACAGACATAAATACCTACATTCATCATCTCTAAAAGACAATGCAGTGCAAGTTCTGTAACAGGTTCATCAGTTTTTGCAGCAGTCTAATTTTGCCTTAGCAAAACCAGATGATTCTCTTCACTCTCATCCTACTGCTTTGGAAAGTATCAAGCTATAGAAAATGTGATAGCCAGGTAAGAATGAAGCTCATAGGCCAGCAGCAGCTGAGATCGAAAAGGCAGCAGCTGAGTCATTCCTCCTCTGCAGCAAGGGACAAGTCAGAAAATGGAAAGATGAGGCAGCACAATGTGATACCTAGAAGATGAAACATTTCTGATGTAATGAAGCATGTTCCCCAGCATGGGTACAACACCCCACACATCATTTCAACATCCCTTTTTCTCATAAGCTTTTGAGACAGACATCAGGAAACCATCATCTTCCCAGTCTTTCATGCTGGCTTCCAGCTCCAGGGCATTAAAATCTGTACAGTGTTTGGATTATCACAAGAAGTAACAAAATACAAGCAACTTAAAACAATTATCATTTTTCCCCCTTTCTTCTTTACTCCTCTGATTGCTATTACATCAAAAAAATGGAAGAGTGATACTGAAGCAGCAGCAGCATATAGAACATTCTGAACAGCTAAACTGATGAAGTGCATCTCTTTCTCTCCTTTAAGAGATTTCAGTGCATGCAGGGCACTGCTTCCATCATTTTGATCAGTTTTTGAACATTAATTTATTATTATTATTATTATTATTAGCTTCACCTAACTGGCACGTATTTCCTCATCACACACTACTATGTGTACTTTAAATAATATCTCAACTGCAATTTAAAAATTACCTAAAAAAAGACCTAAATTCTTTCCACATCAGCAAGCCCTTATCAGAAAGCTAAAATTACTAACAAGTCTTTATTTAAGATAACCTCAGATGCCCACCCCCAGATATGGATACTTTTCATATAATAAAATTATATTTAAAATGTTTGCCCTCTAAATTAAGTTTGACTTTTACAGAAAAACAGGAAGTTACACTGATTTATTTAAATTAGAACTGAAATTGCTTCCCAAAAGGCATGAATTCTTGGTACTCTCTAGACTCTGCACCTAAAACTCGTTTCTATGAAAAGCATCCATTCAGACAAAGACAAAACTGCAATTTGGCTTTCCCTCTTCGAAACTTTTTAGGACATTTTTAGGTGCATTAAGGAAAAAGTCAGGGTACATTAGACAGTTATGAAACGTTGTAAAATAACAAGTGTTCTGACAATCAATAGCTAAACTGTGAAGAAAATCAAATTATTTTTTTTTGTTCTGCTATTAGTTTCATTGCTCACACACACAGTTATGTCCACCCATCCTCTAATCTGTACTGTAGTCTGTGAAGATGCCACGATCTTTAAGTTTTACCACAGTTAAGGACCAAATCTTAGCTTGTAAGAAAACTTCCATGGAGCTTCACTTTCAAATGGTTTGTGCAATTCTGTTTTAGTAATCCCATCTGATGAAAAAAAATCCTGTTTCCAAAACTAGACTGGTTTTATGAAGTGCCCTTTATATATTCAAATTAACTTCCATTTCTGTAAAAACTGTGACAAGAGAAGAACGAACTCATTACAGCTGGCAACACTGTGATTAAATGGCATTAACACTCGATGGTGAAAGCAAACACATCCAAACTACTTAAAAATTTTCCTCCTACTTGGACCAGCTACTGCACTGCAGGTAATGTGTTATGAATGTATCTAAATTAGAGTTGCTCGATTTATTTGGTGAAGACCACAAAGAAAATCTATGCCAGGTTATATGTATTCATTTTGCCACACATGTATGTAAATCTTTTGTCCGAATCAAACTACACAAAGCTTGTGTCTTACCAAGGCGTCCTACTAAAGATTCAAAAGGAACAGCTTATTAATATGTAGGGCTTAAGTACCATACACAATTAACATCCTCCTGCTGACTTTCCATGATACTATGTTAGAAGATACATGTTGTTACAGCGTCACATAAATCTTAGTTTCAGATCACAGCATGACCAAGCATTGGAGTAGACAAAGGTAATCATAAGGATCCATGCTTTTTTGCATAGGATAAATTTTCTGGAACATTCCCCATTTGCCATGTTGCTTTACTAGACATTTTTTTTTTTATGTAATAGGAGAAACAACATACAATAGCTCATCTTGTTAATTTATTTGTACCACTTTTTTATACCACAACTGTCGTCTCTCTGCATGTTTCCTGATTCCGTGTGGATACATACTCCAAACTAAGTACCTGGTTTTTCAGCCAGCCTTGAAAGCACAGAAAGATCTACATGAAAGCAAAGTATATTCTTTAAAACAAACCAAATTGTTTTGGATAAAGTTTTTACTTAGGCAGAATCTCCTTTCATGTTGCATATTCCAGATAGGCATTTGTGTACAATCCTTCCACATCATCTTCTGTGGACACGAAGTTACATTTCCATACAGAACTGCTACCACTGATCTCATTGAATGTATACAGTTTGTTCATGGCCTATATACAGGATCTAGTCTCTTTTCTAAGTAGACTGCATGGCTGCATACCTTTTTTCTCCCAAGTATGAAAGTGTTGGAAGTTTAAAAAGTGCTGCAGCACAACACCAATTTAAAGGTTTACTTTAAAACAAAAACCTAGTTAGGAAAGCTTACGGTCGTAATAGTTTCTTTAGTTCTTGGGAACCACAGAACTTTTTCAAATAATTGTCTTACATTTACCAGAGCATAAGCCTGAGAAGTAAGCATTAATGAGCCTAACTCTTGCTTTGAAATTGGAGCAGTATGTCTCACCAATCCGCACAGATTACCTACTCCACTACACATTTAACCAAAAGCCCATTCTTAAGTAAATCCAGGTGTGTTCAAAATCTTAGTGTTCTCTTTTAAAATATATCAGTACCCATTTTTTTGTATTTTCTCTTTTAATGTCATAGTATCAGTTACTGCTATCCGAACGCATACTAGAACATACCCGTTGGCACATTCCCCCGGAATTACTTCTGTTAATTAGACAATCGCTTCCACATTTTTGAAAACTACCCAGGCCTTCCACTGCGCATTTCTCAGTGCTGTATCAGGCTTCACCTATCACAGGCTCCCCCATTATTAGGGTATGACATTCTCTCTTAACAGAAAAAAAAAAAAAAATAAGAAAGAAAATTGTTACTTAAGAGACATACAACGTTCAGTGCCAGAAACCAGAATGATTTCAACTCATAAAGTGCTTATATTTAAATAAGTGCTTATATTTCTAACTCCAACTGTTTATACATCAGGAGGCAAGAACCAGCAGACAGCGAAATCCCCACAGAAGGCAAAAAAAAGACAAAAGATCACCGAGAATTTGAAAGAATGGCTTTATTCCAGAGCTTCAACCTTCAGCACGTACTTCGGAAGCAGGCGGGCTAAGCACCGGCAGGCGAGGAGCCCGAGCCGGTTCCTGCTCTGCCTGGCGATGGCCGCGTAGGCTCCGCGGCGGCAGCTCCTCACCCGCCTGGCTCTTACCTGCGCTGGCTCAGGCTGCCGGGCGGGTTAAGGGCGCCGCAGCCATTCCTGCCCCATTCCTGCCCCACTCCAGCACCGCCGAGCCCCCCGCGGCTCCGCAGGCACGGCCCCGCTCCGCGTCCCGGGGCTGCGGGCGCCCCTTTGTGCGGCGGGGCCGGGACCGGGGCCGGGGCTGCCCCTCACGCCTCCCCTCGGCCTCCACGTGGCGCTCCGTGCCCCGCGGGGCCCCGGCCCGGCTCCCCCAACGCCGCCGGCCCGGCCCCACCGCCTCGGCGCGGGGGGCTCCGGGCCGGGCTCCCCCCCACAGTCCCTGCGCCACGTCACGGGCCGGCCGCGCCGCCGAGCCCCCCGCGTGCCGGCGGCGGAGCTGCCCCCGCCGCTCCCGGCACCGGCTGCCCCTCACCCCCCCCACCCCGCACCCTCCCGCCGGCGGCGGCCCGGGGCCGGCCGCCACCCTCACCGCCGCGCCGGCCGCTTGTGGGGGAGGGAATGTAAACAAATGGGGTTTTATAGCTACCTCACTCGAGTGCCGTGTGCATCTCCCTCTCCGCTCGGTACCAAACCGCCGCGGCGCCTCCTCCTCCTCCTCCTGCAGCTCCTGCCGCCGCCGCCGCCACGCTATTCACCAACCGCCGCTACGCCAAACCGGCCGCCCGCCCGCCACACTCGCCCCTACGCAGCGCGCGGGCTGCGCTACGCGAGCGGCCCCGCAGGGCGCTTCACCCAATGCGCGGCCATTTCGTCCCCTTCCCCCCGCCGCCGCCTCGCTCCCCCCGTCCTCTGCTCCAGCGCCGGCTACGAAAATGGCGTAGCGCTCCCCCCTCCCCTCCCCGCAGCGCCTTGCGCTCATCACTCAAGCGGGCGGCGGCGCGGCCGGGAGCCGAGCGAGGAGCCGAGGGCCGGGGCCGGGCAGACGCGGCTGCGTGTCCCGCAGCGGAGCTGTGCCCGCGGAACAGCCCCGGCTGCTGCACCCGGGGACCTCTCCGAGAAGGGGAGAGCGCTGCCGCGATACGCTTAACCCTTGAAGTCCTGTCAGGCTTGCTGATAAAATAAAACGAGCACCTGCGCGTTTGGGCGGCGGACATGGCCCCTCGTTGGAGAGGTGGCCCCTCAGCACAACACGCTTGGTCCCTTGACAAAGTGCCAGCAACTGGCAGAGTCCAAAAATACCTGTAATACCTACGCAAATTAAAACCTTTACCGAACAACCCGAGGGTTTAGTGGACATCTTGGAACACAGAACATACAGAAGCCCTTCATATGAATTGCTGTTCTCAAGAAACGCAGATTATTTTGTAATGACTATTTATAGAAGATGTATTCAAAGACTGAAGTGCTGTTGTAGGAACATTTTAAATATGTTTTAAGCCATTTCCTTTTTCTTTCTGAGAAATTTGCATACAATCTCCACCACATTTTCCTCCAAAAATAACTGCTGCATATCAGGCTTCAGGCTGTAAGCAAACCTACACCCTGTTTTGTTCAGGAGGCACGCGTTTTTCTTACAGACTCTCACATTACTGAGTTGAAGTAATCCTTTGTAAACTCATCCCTTTGTTAAACCCGATGTCTCACACCAGTGCTGCCCTAGGTCTGGCCTGGCAGGGCCAGAACCTAATCCTACCCACAGTCCAAGTCTTACTCTGCAGTTATCCACCCCGATGGCCTCCCAAAGTCATTATGTGAATTTCTGGTTGGTGACATATCCCTAAAACACAAAGACTGTTCAGAATGCTAAAAATACAAAGGATCAATAGTGTTAGTTTAGAAACTAAGACTTGGTATCTGCAAGACTCAGAACAAACAAACAAATCCCATATAACCATAAAACTCAAGTTACACTGCAAAAACAAAAAACATAATGAACTTTTCCAGATAACTTATGAATATTCATTATAATGCAGACAGTGTAACAGACGAATGAAGATGTAGGCTGATCAAACACTTCTTGGCCTAAGACCGCAGCAGCTTTGTGCATTATGCTACACCAATCTTTTGGTATGAGGGGCTGAATCTTTACTGAACTTTCCCAATTACTCCCCTCTCTCCCTCCCCCCCCCCCCCCCCCCCCCCCCCCCCCCCCCCCCCATCACTTTCATGTCCTGATCACATTTTAATCTAATCTGAATCTAATTTCAAATCTTTTCCAATATTTTTTTTCGCTTGTTAGTGTTTATCGGGGGGGTGGGGGTGGGGGGGGGGGGGGGGCTGGAAGGAAGGGAAATCTACACTTCCCCCCCTCATTTTCTTCAAAATGCCCTGGTTTGTTTTCATTTTTTTTTCTTCTTCCCAAATCCAGCCCAAAAACTTCCCAATCACTGTTCCAAAATTTTGACAATCACAGCTCAGGTCAAGGTTTGGAGACTGTTAAAGTGATTACAAAGCCCTATATCAAAACAGCACATCAGATTATTTATATGTTGATTTGAATGATTTCTGCCTCAAAAGTACTCCTTTCTCTCTCAGCATTTTTGTACATAACAAAAAAATACAGACCTGATTCTGACATTAGTCATTAGATGCAAGGTACACTGACCTTGCAGTTAGGTTACTTCTTCCTAGTCTTAACCATATATTTTAGTACACAAACTGCCTGTGCATGGATACTTAAATGAAAGAAAGTATGAGTTTCTACATCTTAGCTTCACAAAGCAAGTACAAGAACTATTAAATCAGGCATCACTATGAGAAGCATGCCTCCCTGTAAAGCACGTGGGACAACTTTCTGTGCTGCAGGGAAACTTGTACAAGAGCTGGAAGCCAGCACTGCAGGAGTGCTTGTAGCTTTGGACAACAAATGCATGCAGCAGATCCAGATTATTTTTTCCAGCATTTAAGCATTGAACAGAATGATATGTTGCTATACTTTTAGAACAGAACTTTTTTTTTTTTTTTTTTTAAATTCCTCCTCCCTCTTCTCTCATGGGACTTTTTGAGTGCTTCTGCATTTCCCATTGACTTGCAGGATAGAAATATATCCTGTCAAGTAACATCCAAGGGCTCATGGTACAATGCTGCAAAAGCAGAGGAGGGCTTCTAACAGCACTCCTCTCAAGATGAGGTCCTGTCTGGAGACATATCTCCAGCTTCAGTGCTGGGACCTCTTTCCCTTTCCTGCATCCCATGGACCTGATGTGGTTGGTCATCAAAACCCAGTTTAGGTCAGCTAACTGTGTTACCAGGGGAGATGATAAAGGAAGAAACAGAACATAATGTTCTGTTTTGGCTACAAGATGCAGGCCTAAAGAGAAGTGCAAGGTTGGACAGAATTTGAGAGATCCCGTATACTGATTTCCTGTTCTCCCTTTGTAAAACCCAATTCTATGTGGGGGATACAAAGCATCTACGTATGCCTACATGTACACACGTTGTTTAGAAGCAAGTTTTTAGTCATTTTTAATTTTAAAAAGGAGAATTTAGGTTTTGCTTCCTCTTACGTTCATATATCCTGTTGATAATTCTGCAGAAGGTTTCACTTCTTACATCCCAGTACTACTTATGACTGTAAGCAAAAGGAAGAGTCTTGGACATATTCTCTGGGGATTAAGAACAATAATCATGAGGAGGAAAAAAACAAACCAAACCAAACCACAACAACAACAACAAAAAACTTTAACCAGGACAGATTTGCTTAGAAAGTTATTAGTTGAAGGTGTTGACACATCATCTACTAAGTGGGAACAAAATGTAGCCATTTGTTACCAAAATTAAGTTTTATACCCCTAAAGCACAAGTCTGGCAAATTCAGCTTTTTCTTAACTGAAGACCTCAACCCCATTTTTTTGCTTTTAAAATATTGATGTCTCAAGAAGAGCCAAGATGGTGGCTTGCAAAATCAACTTCCTCCTTTGTTCAAAATCATCTCTAAGCTTGTTCCAAAGATTTATCAGAATTTATGGCAATTTGAGTGCTAGCATACCTGTTTTTTGCAGTTGTCTATTTCCTTTCCTGTTCTTTGGACCACCTTTCTAGCTTTTGTTCTTGTTTTTGATTCAGGCTCTCAGAATGAATTAAAGTCAGAATAGCTTTTTTTTTTTTTATTTGAAGATGACCTATAAATATTATTCAGCTTGTTGAAGGAGTTTCATGGAGATAACAAGTGGCAGAATTAACCTTGAGGAGGTAGAAAATGGCTAACAGGGCAAAGCCTACTTGCCAAGCAGAGAGATTGTACCAAATTTGTCTGGAACTGAAGAGCTACTACAGGAGACTTTACTTAGAAGTAATGCTAACAAGAACTGCTTAAGTGAAATATCAGAGAACCTTACAGAAGACATTTTATTTCCTCATTACATAATTTCCTAATCTGGATCTCAGAATATGACCTGTTGGTAGTTGTCTCCTCTGCTTTGAATTTACCAACATATTATATAATCTAACATGGTTAATTTTATTGCACAGATTTACCTGTACTTTCAATATTCAATACAGTTGTTTGATATGCACTCATTTTCAGGCTATGTAAGAGGACGCTCAGTTTGTGTACTGATGCAGGAAAAACTTTGCATTGGGCAAGGACATAAACGAAGGTGTTTAAGCATCCAGGTGAGCTTAAGTATCACTACCAGCAAGTAGTGATTCTGTGATTAAAGTTCATGCTTGGAACTAGACAGTGGTGTCCTCTGGGGGATTTCTTGGCTTGTTTACGTTGAATTTAAAGGCCAAGTTTATTTACTTCAAGGCAGTATATAAAAACAACAATTTTAGTAGAGACTATATATGCCTTTTTTTAAACTCTTGCTCAAGAATTTGATCTTGTTTAAGCCTGTTTGGTGCACTTACTTACTAAAATTTTAATAGGTTTTATCTGTAGAAACTCCAATGATAATTCAAAGTAGGCCTGGTTGGTTTTTCACCAACCAAAAAGGACCATGGGAAAGTTTCTTTACTCATAAGAAAGGACATAAAGGGAAAATATATCTGAGCTTTGTTTTTGTTGTTTTCCAAGGAACAATTCTTACCCTCCTTCCTTTACAACAACATATGCATACTCCCCCACATGAGCAGCATATATACATGTATAGACATATGCATAGGATTTGAAGCAAAAGTACTAATGTCAGTGACTTACTCTATGTAATTTTAAATATGGTATTAGTGTAAATATTGACAGGAAATTAGTTTAAAAAGAAGTCCATGATTATTATTCTTTGAAACATGTCAAAACAAGATACAGATTTTAGGGAAGTTTGTTTTAGAAGTTTTTGAGTCAGACTCTTTGAGGGAAAGGTTAGGCTTTTTGTTTGTTTCTTTTTAAATACACACTGACATTTTTAGTGAAAAACATTAAAACCTTTCTCACTGGCTGTAGGTTACATTGGCTAAGGTTACATAAACATCAAAGGACATAAGCAAAAGGGTGTGATGCTGCAGCAACAACTGAAGTATTTGTTCCACACAGCTTTTTTTTTCTTTCTTTCTTTTTTTTTTTTTTTTTCCTGGAATATGGAAAGATACAAGTATGATTTGTAGACCTTTCATTCATTTTGGAAAGCTAGCAAATGCTACTATAGCTTATCCATAGGAAAACTCTTGGTGGGTGAACTTTTTTCTTCTTTTTTTTTTTTTCTTCTTTTGTTTTGTTGTTATTTGCTTTTAACACAATTTGTTGGTCCTACTGTCTAAAGCAGCCACAAGCCCTTTCATAGGATCTGATACACACCAGATTTGTTGGTAGCAGGAATGGGAGAAGATTCAAATTGGAAGATATTAAAAGATGAAGACTGTTTCATGGCCTTCTTCCTCTCTGGCTGATTTGGGTTTATTTATGTTTCTCGTTCCTTCCTGCCTTTTAAAGACACCTGTTGCTGTGGAATCTTTTCTGTAGCACTAGTTACTGAAATAGCACATTTAGAGTTTATACCAAAGGATATGGCCCAGACTGTCTACTGCATTGTATGATTTGTCACATGTACAGTTTACACTGCTGTCACACCACTTCCTCTTCAGCCTTTCACTTCTTAATACAAGCAAGCAGAACATAGGTTTTGGATTTACATATCTTATAGGATTGCGAGACTTTTTTTCTTTTTTTCTTTTTTTTTTTTTTTTAGGATAAGATAGTAAAAAAGGTATGATGAGAGGGGGAAGGGCCAGTCAGCTGCTTCCTTCAGCACATGACTAGGCTGAGACTGCTGAGCACAAAGAATTTTGGTCACAACCACAGAAAGGCTCTGCATCAATAAATATGGGATATTCTCCACTGGAGCCATGCAGGGTTCAAAACATTAAACAAGGCTGTGTGAGCTGGCTGGGTGGAGTAGATTGAAAATTCCTCTAAAGGCTTATATTTATGAATGCAAACTGGATCAATTCCAGAACTGACCCACCTTGCTGAAAAGGAAATATTGACTTTAATGTAATCTCTTTACACGTTGAGGAATTTTACACCCTCTTCTCAAATAGAATGGAAAAAAAAAATAATGATACTGTCCCTGACATTATTTGAAAGAATCTATGAACAGACAAGGAAAACAATGAAGGTCAGTATCTTTTAAGTTAGTCCCTGCCAATTTTTAATCTCTACTTGGATGATTGGCAGCCTTTATGTATAACCAAGGCCTAGACGAGCAATAGAAACAGTTCTGCTAAAGCTGCATTTTAGTCAGAAGCTGGGGTGAAATTCACATTTCTTTCACCTCTGTTACACATGGAAGTGGAAATGACAAATGCTAAACAAATGCAATTCCTCCATTATCAGTGGGTGGAATTGGGAAGCCTAGTTCCAATATCCTTAAGTTACTGGCTACCTGTTTTGAATAACTTGGGAGAAGCTGATCGTCTGAAATTTCAACAGTAGAAAGGGGAGTTGCTATGAGCTACTGTGGATATGCTTCAGTAACTTAAGCTTGAATGGATGAGGGAGGATGCTGGATAGCCTCATCCCTTCTTTATCACAGATCGCAAGCCTCAAAAGGAACATCCGTAGAGAAGACAGGAGAGAAGAAGAAGCACTGTCAGGGAAAACAAACACCACAGATACTGCTTGCAGAAATAAAATTATGAAAGGGTTGTTTTTTATGCTTGTTTGTTTTCCTTTAAATCAACGGTACCAGTAGCAAAATCTAAAAATCAACAGAAGCAATCTCAAACTTAAAATTACTGATAGCTGGCTCACAGTCTAGGGAGCTCAGCTAACTCACAGAAGAGTTGGTTTAAGCTTAGCTGTGTTGGTCCTCTCATGCCTGATAGCAATGTATGTAGGAACTGGAGGGAGCAGCTGGATGGTGGCCCTCAGGGCCCTATCAGTAGTAAAGGTACACCACCTCTCTTTGAAGTGCTGTCATGTACTGAAGTTTTTTTTTTTTTTTTTAATTATTTTTCGCCATAATTTACTTTATTATTATTATTATTGTTAGTTCCACTGTATTCTACAATGAAAAAGCATGTTAAAGACCCCCTATTTCTTCAGGAAATAAAGAGGTGCCAGAAGAATTATGAGTAACGTTAGGGAATGGCCTGATTCCCAAATCTTTAACTACAACCATTTGACAGTACTTCTAGGTGCTACAGCTTTATTTTCATGCCTGAAAATGCTTCACACAGTTGGATGATAATTACAGTTTTAATGACAGAAGTAGGAGTGCGAACTCAAGCATAAACAGCTATGGAGAAGAAAGCAAACTTCAGCTGATACACACACTGATGAAGCACAGGCTCACACATAACATGGTCTAAATGACAAGAAATGTGAAAATCTGAGATGAATAGTAGTGAAATTACCCGGAGGGACAGGTCACGTGAATGCACACAACTGGAAGCCACGAGGAGATGAAGAGAAATGGGGAGGCCCTGCTTCACTGCTATTTTTCAGCTGTGTATGACTTTGCAATCTCATGTGATGACTTAAAACAGAAGTAACTCCACTGAGATAGAGCTATAGCAGCAGCAGCAGGACAGAGTAATCATTATGAATACATCCCGTTATCTTTTAGAAATGGAAGAGAGGTTGGAACTAGTAAACAAATAGAGAGAAATTTGTACAATGGCTGGGTTGGCTAGCAGTAATTACTGAGAGTACTAGCAGAACGTCAATGTCAGAGGAAGCAAGACAGCCTGAAACAAGTTTGATTCCAGTTTTGACGTAACTGAAATGAATAAATGTTATGCTCGAAAATTCTTGATTTTACTCAGACTATTTACATCTTTCCACCTCTCACAGATAACCTTCCTTTCTGTTATCCCTTACATTATAACATTATTACATTATCCCCACATTATAACTACATCTATTTTTTGAAAATTCAATCCCATAAACACGATGGGAAACTCAGATGAGCCTCCATGATACCTCTAATTAAATTATTGTGGACTTCCCCAAGGAAAAAAAAATACAAGATCGAGTTCCTGCCTTTAGTTGGTAAAGCAGTACATGCCAAGGTTATTTAAAACTAAATGATAAGCAGCCAAAAGTTGTTCTTTATAATAAGTAAGTTGTAAAGTATAGTTCAGTAAAACTCTTAACAGTGTAATTTCATTTACATTTTCAGAATCACTTTTTTATTAATTAAAGGTTATATACATGAGACAAATCTGCTGGATTAGCTGCAAATAAAATTCAGTTTTGAAAGCCATTAATCTATCAAATTTCCAGTTCACTAAAATACTGAGAATTAGTTTCTGAAGCACAGCATAGTATCCTATGGCAAATCAATGTATGATGAAAAGAAGGAGCTTCAAGACACTGTTTCATGAAATTAAACAGAAGGTAAAACTAAAGTCAATATTAACTAGTAATTTGCAAGGAAGCTGGGGATAAGAATATTTTAGACAAACCAGTTACTTGAAAAGAGACTGCTCAGGGCTGTACAGGTCAAGCGTACCTGGTCGGGGCTGACTCATTGCCAAATTCCCATGTGAAGCAGAGGCAAGAAAGATTATGGGAAATACTCATCCCAAAGCCTGCTCACACAGTTTTGCTTAAGCTTATCTCAAATGACCAAAAAGTGTGTAGTCTGGACAGTGCGATTCCAGGACAACATTATTTATATTATAGACTGTGTTAAATATTTAGCATAAGAATGACTGGAATTCACTGCTGTTTTTCCAAGGGGACTTCTGTTTTGATGTAATCTACACGCCCTATCCTAAAATGAAGGCACACTAATGTTGTCCCCATCATTATAGATGATAATTAGACAAAAATAGCCTTGATTATCACAACTTCAACAGTAGTGCATCAGAAAAGGAACTGCCAGCTGTGGTACACCTGAAACTACTGCATACGCCCCCTCCCCATAAGGAACAGATCAGTCCACTTACATAAAGCTGAGTGCCAAATTCGTCATGCAGGACAGCAGTGTCTGATTCTTGTCATTTCCCTCTTTCTCTTCTTCCTCATTTATGGGAGAAGGAGTCTGCATGGCCTATAGTCACTTCCCTCAACAGGAATAGCTGCTATCTATGCGATGTCTTTTTTAAATCACTGTATTTTTAAGAAGCTGTGTGAGCAGGGCTTTTATTTATTTATTTATTTTATTTATTTATTTATTATTACATTGAAATTGAACCTTGAGCTAGTAAAAACAATATTATGGTAATGCTGTTGTCCTAAAACCAGAGCTGCTGTTTTCACAGGAGGTCACTTCAAATTGTTTCACAGAACTTCGGGCTGTTGAGCACCGAGACGTGTGCAGTGCATCAGGGCCAGTTACTGCCTACAGAGAAGCAGCAGAAGGCTATTTTTCAGAGTTTACTGCTGACAGTAGTTAATGTAATCCAAAACTTAATGCAGAAAGAAGCAGTTTTTGTGGGAGAGCGCGGGGAGGATCAAAATCACTGCAACTTTTTCTTTTTTAAATACCACTTGTGCTGCACTGCAAAACAGCACAAGAACAGCATTCGTCTCAAAAGTCAATGATCTCCTGAGGACAAAAGAGAGTCACTCTTCCTGCTAACATAACCTGGTCAACAGAGATGTATGCAAGACAGAGACAATCACATTTGTGACTGCCCACTGCCTTGTAAGGATGCAGATCCAAAATACCTGTGAGGCGCGCTAAGGCAGATTTCCCCCTTTGGCTCTTCAATTCTTCTTACTGCCGTGACAAATGCAGCTGCAGAAAAGTCATGCTGGTATTAGGACATTACCAAATTGTCACTTGCATTTCTTGAGAAGGTCAAGAAACAGCTTTTAAAACGTTTAAACCAGTGCTGATGGTTTGTCTCTGTAACAGCTTGTGCCAAGATGGAAATGTAACTGAATAACAATAAGAATATAAGAATAGAGCAATTGCTAAGAAAAACTTGTCACTGATAAGGGCTCAAAGGGAAAATGAAGCTTGCTGTCTCCACTACCTGCTCTTCTCCATGCAGGCCCCTGAAGTTACTTACTAACCAGTGACTCCTGTTACATAGCACCTCGTGCAAACTGCCTTGGGGTTATAGAGGCTGTGGAATACACACGTTTTGTACCTGCAAGGAACAATCTTCTGAGAGTTAAGTTTTAAACCGTTTTCTTTCAATATCACACAGGAAGAGGCAGCTTGAGAATGTTTTCCTATTTGATGCTTACACGGTGACACACACTGTCACAGTGCTGCTGAAGTTAACATCCTAATAAAAATAGCTTCTCCTCAGTGCACTTTGTTTGCTTTAGCCTGTCTTTGTTTTCAGGGCATTTAAAGCTTAGCAATAATATTTGTATGGTCTTGAAACTCTGTTCTGTTTTCGGAAGACAGTGAGTGGTTAAAATAACTTCAGAATGGAGGCAATAAATGTTTTCCTGTCATTTCACTTTGTCATGTCCTAGGAGGAGCAAAACCAGACATCAGCAACCTCCCACAAAAAAGCTGACTGCTAGAGATTTTTTAGACAAAAAATTGGTCTTATGATCTTCAACATTGGTCTTATGCCTTTAAAAAAATGCATGAACGTTTTTATACATCATTTTGAGATGCCTATAGGAAGACTATTTTGTTGAAATGTTTTAGGCTAAGATTTTAATACAATTTAGTCTTCAGTACTGCAAAGCATCCACGAACTACAAGGTAGAAATGATTACTGAAGTGCTTAAAAACCAGGCAAGTGATATGTGAATGACAGTTTCTTCACTACCCATGCACTCAAAAACATGTGCATCATCTTTGGCAGAAAGCAGCTTTCTATCTGATGAATCTGTACGCTGTTAGAAAAACATACAGTGATGTTGAACGGGGAACAGTAAGTCCTGTTCATACAATGGGATGTGAGACTTTCCTCCCTCCGCCCCACATTGTGCTTGTAGTTGGTAAAGTTCCAAGGCAATGTGAAAATAAATAAATAAATAAATAAATATTTGCTTTCTATTACCCTAAAGCAGTAATTTCCTGTAGTCACCTATGGAAACTAAAGGAAGGCTGGTTTCACTGTTCCCTGAAAATGATGATGAAACAAGTTTATAAAGGAAAACGGTACTTACCCTTTATCAGGCTCCAATTCAAGAGTTTAAGACATATTCCTAGGCTTACCCAGACAAGTGTTTACCTCAACTCAGATGCTTAGTAGCCCATTCAAATCAATGGGAATGCAAATATGCTAAGAGTGAGTCACTCACACGCCTTAGGGTCTTGCTGAATCACATCCTTCGCATGCCACAATCATTACCAAAAATTGTGGTGGTGACCATACACCAAATCTGGCAAAGAGTATCTGTTAGGGAAGGTAGAGCTCAGTGAGACACAAAGCTGGTGTGAGTGTGAGTGTACGGACACTGCCATGACACTAGCAAGCACTTCCATCTTTTCCAGATTCTGCCACTTCTGGAGACTCCTAGATACAAATAGCCAGGCATTTTGAAAGCCATGTCATTTCCTTAGGTACAGTGCATACACACTAAAAAAAATAAATCTTGATTTCTGTCAGGCATGTGACACCATAACCATATAATAAATCTCTCCCCCCCCGAAATGCTTCATACACACTGAATTCAGTAAGAATCAAGATGACATTAGTTCTCCTTTGATTTGAAACTAACTTTTAGGCCTCTCCAATATGCTGAGAGGTATCTGTATGCTCTGCTCTCAGACTTCACGAGGCTTCAAGCAAAAAGCAGGAAACAAATGGCTGATCTAAAAATCTACTAAAATATGCTCACTTCCCTAAGATCTGGATTAAATTTCCAAGTTCATTTTGGTTCTCAAATTCCACCATTTCAATAGTGTTTTTTTTTTTTTTTTTTTTTTTTTTTTTTTAATAAAATGGAAGAGAAAAATATATAAAATAAAAAAAATCTATAATTAAGCAGTAGTGGACAGCTATCAGTAATTGACATGGCTTACTTTCTATCCCATGGAGATCTTTGTACACAAAGAAAAATTCTCTTCTATCTCACACCTTCAAGAAAATTGTTTTAGCTTTTAGTTTCTTTGGACTGATTTTATTTCGTTGTAAGCAACAAGGTTTTTTATTGCTTTTAACTGTCAGAAATTGTTGCAGAGAAGTATGCAGTGTGGGTACTATAGAAACCATGTACAATCTGCCTTAAAAATAGATTGCCTCTTTGTTTTGCCTTCATTTCTGTGCATAGAGGATTTTATTAAAGAGCTACGTATCATAGCGAGTTCTTGTTTGACCACTTTGTGGAAAGTTTTTCCTTGCTGTTTTAGGGCCCACTCCTGTAGATCAGCTGCAGGGAAAAAGTCTAACTGGAACCAGCAAGGGTGCCAGGTGAATGGAGCTGCTTCTGTTCACAGCTGCAGGAGCTGAGACCCCAACCAAGTGGAGTTGCATAATAGCCTACCCTCTGCAAGTATAGTAAGCACAGGCCCTTTCCCCAGAAAGATCAAAATAAAACAAACGAGCTACTACTATATGTAAATCAATACATAAAAGAGAATAAATAATATGAACCAGTCCTGGTTTCAACTGGGATAGAGTTAATTTTCTTCACAGCAGCTGGTAATAGTGCTGTGTTTTGGATTTAGGAGGAAAATTATGGTAACACACTAATGTTTTAGGTACTGAGCAGTGCTCATATTAAGTCAAGGACTTTTTGGCTTCTCATACTGCCCTGCCAGTGTGGAGGCTGACAAGAAGCCAGGACGGTGGAGCCAAACAGACCACAGGGATATTCCCCAGTGCGTGGCACCAGGCTCAGCAATAAAAATGGGGGAGCTGGCTGGGGCCAGGCTGGGCATCAGCCAGTGGGTGGTTAGTAACCGCGGCGTGCCTCATTTGCATTGTGTATGCTTTTATTTTTCTCTTCCCTATTAAACTGCCTTTATCTCAACCCTTGAGTTTCGCTTTTTTCCTCCCACATTCCCTCCCCCATCCCACTGAGGGAGGATGTGAGTGAGAGGCTGAGCCGTGCTGAGCAGCCTGCTGGTTAAACCTCAACAGAACCGAATACAGATGCAGAGACAGACTGCCTTATGTCCCAAAGCATGCTTTTTTTTTTTTTTTCCTTCCAGAAGTTTAGAGAATTTTCTTATTTCTTCATTTCTGCATTAGGAATTTGGTAAATTTGAAATCCACCAAAATATCTTGGTTCTACATTTATGGGGGGAAGCAGGGGAGGTCTACAGTTAGAGCTGCTGACTGACATCACATTCATTTACATCAAGTTGTATTTGCAATGCATGTAATTTCAGTTCCAGTACTCTAGTCCTGAAATCGGAATGACGCCTATTACACCAAAAGGCACTTCCTTTTACAAGATGTAACACTAGTTAGAAACTCAATGTTTGTTGAGCTGAAACACAAGGCCTGAACCAGCAATGAGCTCTTGGAGGTTTCATAAGAGAGTGCTGAAAAAGGTGGCAGCACTATATCCATTCACCACTGCAATACTAAATGCAACATTGTTTAGCCACTTTTTTGTCCATTCACCTCCTAATTTTTTAAGATTAGGAACTAGATAACTTCAGGTTTTCAGCTATTTGATTTTCTTGTTTGAGGTAGCAGTTCAGCACACCTGCCAGAAGCCACCAATGCTGATTTAATGGACTTCCTGAGATGTGACAGCAGACGTAATGCTGCAGTGCTGCAAAATACTTGAAGCTGTCTCACATTTGACCGACTACACCTATTTAGTCTGACCTTTGCAAGTGTTTATGAGAATCTTTAAGGTTTATTTTAAATCATTTTGTACAACATGAAAAGTGAAATCATAACCATTTACAGAAGACCAAACCAGCTAGATGATCATATCCAGGGACTCTGCTGACACTGGGAAACAACCAAAGCCCAATGCCACTTTGCTTCAGTCCATCCATATATCATATTAAATAATAAACAAAGCCTGACCCCACCCCCCTTGAATTTGGGTGAAAAAAACCTGTGTCTAACCATTGCAATTCTATATTTAACAACTACAGAGCAGTTTGTAATAGTTCTGATTCTGACAGGAAAAGCTACTAGTCTGGACAAACAGCTTTTCCATATCTAAGCCACCACAGCTCCAGCAACGTCTGAAGACTTACGTGAATGCCTTATTAATGTTAGTTCATAAACTAGCACAAATCCTTTCCAGGGATCAGATGTGCACTCTAATCACTCACAGTTGAAATGGATTCTGTTTCACTAATGTGTAAATAGCCCCATATCTAAAGACACACAATGCAAAGATGGAATAAGGGTAAATGGCCTTGCAGGAAAAGAATGGGACAAATATAATTAAGTAAATAAAATATTGTAATCTAGTGAACGTCCATCTCTGAACTGATTAAGGCTGCACAGCAGGAACAGAAAACTAGCTGTGCCCTGAGGACGGCTTTCTAGGAGAATAGCTTTCTAGCCAAGGCATTAGAAGATGTGTAATCAGGTATGCAGCTGCCTAATACTGTCTCCTTTGATTGACACTTCTCATATGATTAGTTTTCACATTAGAAGGTTGGGGTTTTAACAACTGTTTTAAGTGATAATAAATGGAGAGGCTATCATTTATTGCAATGTTACCTGGTCTAAAGCTGAAAATACATGTAGTTAAGTACTTAGAGCTGTATGGACAAGCATAAATTACCATGCTTTTCCCAGACCAGGATTTCCATGGTGGCAGTTACTGGCTGGTTTAGGATCCCTTTCAGCTGTTGCACCGTGACTAAAGTTTATGATAGCGTTTTCTTCTATTTACTTACTCTGAACATTTATTCAAACATTCAACTTTAAGCTACATGCTAACAGACTTTGCAAATTTAAAATGGCAACGTTAAAAAAAATTCCAAAAACCCTTCAAGTATTTATAATTACTTTAGAAGCAGTGGAAGAACACTGCCTTCAGCATATCCCAAAATATATAAATGTACACTAGATTAATAATTGCTTTATTTCTGTTTCAGTGTCCCGTGATTCCAGCAGTGATCTCTCCTTCTGTGTTAGAGGGAAGATGCCAGATGTTGCATTTTCAAACTAGCTTAATTCCACTGTCTCCCTGAGGTTTCTTCTTGCAGGTACAGGTGTAGTGCTTCACTGTAGAGGATTGACATCCTGTCAATGCAAAGCTAGACTGCTTTATTCTTTTGTATGAGGGGGGAAGGTCTAAAGTTAAGCCAATAATTATGGTGAAGAGATATGAACTGAGTCACATTAAGTCAACATACTCCTGCAGCAAGAGAGGAATTGGACTTAGAGCATTCTCACAGAGAATACCTTCCTCTATCTGGGAAGTCAGTACAAACCTGCCTCACTTGAGCTACAAGTTCTGTTTTTCTGAGCTTCTGTTCTTCCTTCTAGTTACCAACAACTTTTACTCAGGTACAGATTTACTGAAGGTGGGGTGTGAAAGTGGGCTAATTTAACTCATATTAGTCCCTGTCTCTTGTTATTTTCCTCCAGAGCTAGCTACCAATGATAAGAAATTGGAGAAGTCTATAGGATTGCATGCCCATAAAAATCACAGTGAACAAATTGCTGAGGAGGTGGTAAGCATCCTTTATCCAGGTGGAATTCAAGTAATAATAAATCTTGGCCAACACAAGACAAACTCATAAAAAGCCCTGAAGTCTGAAATTCTGCTGCTCTGCTCCTGTGAGTCCGTTTTGGTTATAACAATGGGTACACATTTGAAAAACAAAATAGAAGAAATGCACAGTTAATAACTAATGCTCTTCACCAGATCTGCTGCCTTGCTCTCACTTCTTTCCTGACAAAAAGGAAGTGGTAGTGGTCTACCAGCTCCTTCACTTCTGAACTGGGTTCTTATTAACTGGAGATACTGCTCCATAGAAAGACTTTCCAGAAGGTTAACTACAAAATTCTGTATGCAGGTCAAATATACCTGAAGACTGAATGGCAGGAATCCTCAATTTGAAAATTGTAATTAAGATGTACAGAATGCACTTGCTTCACAAAGTTTTTAAATGTAGTTCAGGATTGTCTCAGGGTAATTAAAACCAAAGGGTCAGAATCAGTTTCAGACAAAATTAAAGGGGTGAAAAAGCACATGATTATATGTTCACTGCTTTAATAGAAGAAAATAAGAGGTTTGACCTGAAGAGAAGTAAAATGGAAGCTAGCCTGGAACAGACAAGTGGCACTTGAGTCAGGTGCCTGAAGGAATTGGCAGTGTCAAAAAGCTTTGTTCTCTTGACACCCCCCCCCCCCTTGGAAAGGTGGATGGCAGGTATGTTGAAGCAGTATTTCAGGGAAAATTCAGAAAGTATTACTTGGTTGGAAGAATGCCAGAAGGAAAGCATCTGAGAATATCAAGCACAATAACTCTTTTCACACATTTAACCAGTTTTGCAAGTGACACAAATTATGCAAGATCCTTTTCTCTTCAGCTTTGACAGCTGTCCTGCTGTACAATAGTGTCCCCAAAGCTCTCAAAAAGCAGTTTCAGCATTTGTCATTCGCATGTTCCTCTTCCCACTATTTGTGCCCTGTCCAGATTAAGATTAGTGTTCCTAAAGTTCTCTCACCATTACATCTCTAGAAAAAAAAAAAAAAAAAAAAAGTTGCTTTAGCAATATATAATCACCTCAGCGAAGATCAAACTTTCTAGCATCCTCGATATTCATGCATTATGTACATGGAGATCCCATGGTAGGTCTTGAGAGGATCAGGATGATTTCCAGGAGGGTCTCATGCTCCTAGATAGAGCCCTGTTTAAGAGAGCACACAGCTTTGGTATAATCGGTCCCATTCCTGGTGAATGACCCCCAAGCTCCTTCTTGTGCAGTTATTGCAGAAATGCAATAGCACAAGGTCTTTTGCCCATGATAACCTCTCCTGTGGAAATCCATGTCATTTGCATGTCATCATGAGCAGGCATCCTACTGCAGCTTATATGCAGGAAGTCTGATGCTCCCTACACATCACATTTATCATGTGACATAGCAAAACTGCCCTTGCAATATCGTTCTCTCAGATATCCTTTACTGGCAAACAATAACCCTGAACTATGACAGTTTCCATACAGCTCCCCAGACAAGATGAAGACAGTGATTTCTTCCTCTTAAAGTCAGCTTTGGGCAGACTGGCCCTTGAACCTGCATAAACCCTCAGAAATGATTTCTTTTCACCCTAATTTAAGGGGAAATTTGAGCCTTAATTAACAGGAATATATAGGGCAAATATTTTCTAGAGTTCTCTTCCAATGGTATGTAGCTGATCTTGTTTTAGATAGTGAACATTATTTTGACATTTCAATAAATATTAACTGTTTCATAAATGTTTGATGAAATATAAAATGAACAGTACATTCTCATTTATTCTCATTTCTGATGCAGCAGTATGCAGAGGCAGTAAAAGTGACTTAAAAATAGTGATGAGAAAGGAGAAGAAAAGCCCAGAAGCCATTTAGTACATTTACCTATTCAAAAAGAATTTACTATCTTTGAGTTTTTGTAGATTTCTTTTATGAACCTAAAATAGCACCTAGTGCTTTAAAGTTAGACGTACTGAATTAACATTATCATTTCTAGAGGTCTGAAGAGCAAGAATTGCAAATGAATATAAGTAATTAAAGTACTCTAGCAAGAATTAAGGCAAGCACAGTAATAACTGGGTTTGCAGGTTAAAATCAAAAGCACCAGAAAATCCCAGTAAGCTACATACCAGTATAGACGCACAACTGGAAACATGACATAGAACTTCTCACAGCCAGTTCCACCCTGTCTCTTTGCCAATAAAGCCTAATTTTCTTTTAGGAGAAAGAAGTACAGTTCATTCCTATTACTTTAAAATAATTCAATGGACAGTACTACTTTAACCCAGCTGCACCTGGAATGACATAATAGTGTCTAAATGGAAGCTTAATAGGGAGAGTTGGAGAGAATAATCAAGAGAATAGACAAGATGACTGGGGAGGAGGGTGGGGGGAGTAGGGGAATGAAGATGATAATCAGAAATACGGAAAGAAAAAAGTCTGTGGAACCAAATAAGAAATCATGAAGGAAGTGGATATTCTGGAATTAAGGTGAGGGTTTAAATAGGATGAATAGGAGTGGACTTTAAAAATGCAAATATGAGATGAAAAGAAAAAGAGAACCGAGAATGAGACAGAAAAAGTAATGGGAAAGTTTTGTTGGCTGAACAAGTACAGTGACCTTAGAAGAACAAGTTTGATACAGACTAAGAAGCACTTGAAACCATAAGGAGACATTTTAACAGGTGAGACACTCTTTACAGTTTATTAAGATCAATTCTGCTTAGAATTTGAATTTATGTAGCTTCAGCTGCAGTCCAGGAAAAAAAGGTAAAAACAAAACAAAACAACCCCCTGCCCCCTCTGCTTATGACTTCGTTTCTGAATCTCCTGAAATTACCTGAAAATTGCCAGAAGACATAACACTGAAAGAGACTATTGTTGATTAGTCCAACCTTTGATGTTGTAGGCAAAATTGCTACAAATATGAGTTACCGGTTTTGGTTAGGCACATGAATATTCATCACGTAGAAGTAAATGTGTAAAAGGATTTAAATGGGTACAATCTAAGCAAGACGACACTTTTGAAAGCCTCTATATCGTCTAGGACTAGATTCCCCAAAAATGTACATGGTGAATGTTTCAGTACCTAACTATGTATCCACTCCCTAAAACCTAAGTCCATGTTCCTATACGTTGTGGAATACGGTTCTTAGCAGCTGACAGACTAAAGCTGCTAAGATGCAGTGATAGAAAACATTAAGTATTACTAGCTGCACAGGCCCCACTTTCTTAATGCATACCAAAGAGCTTCCTGGCTAATGCTGCCAATCCAGAGGTGTTTCTTTTACACACAGCTCTGAGCTGTCATTTCTACAACAAGTAGCCCAGGCACCTCGGTGGAGGTGGGCTTGGTTATCCTTTGGATAGCTTAGAGAGATATTGGAGGGGAAGGCACGCTATGAGAATGGTCCACCATCCCAGTTTAAAATTCTTCATACCTATAAAGGATGGAATACCTCAACATTAGTTAGGTGTCTTGAAGTCATTCAAATCCAGGTAAATTAAGAATAAATAGAAATTTTTTATACAAAAATCCGAAACAGATAACTGAATCACACACAAAACACTTATAGACAGAAGACAGATTAGAGGGAGTCGTACAAAATCTACTTATCGCAAGACCAGAAGTTTCTTCTACTTCCTCTCTATCCAGCCAACGTGCTGTTAGATTCTCAGCACAGATGTTCAGGTATTCAGTCCTTTTGCATAGCTTATATCCTGAGGGATACAGAGAGCATAGCTTTGGGAATCCTTCCTTTTTGTACTACCAACACCCTACTTGGGGAGTTATTAAGATTCAAGATTTCTTCCTCACTCCACCCTACTGAGAAGGATTTCTTAATATTCATTCAGTCCCAGGTAACTTCAGAATTCCTCTCTCCTTGCCACTGAGCGCCCCTTCATGCTTTCAAAATGGTAATTCCCTTTAGGCCTATCTGGGAGCAATCATCACCTGCCCAGACAGTAAACAGATTATGCTAATAGTGCTCCACTACTTGGTTAAACCCTAAACAAAGTTTTAAACTGCTGTGATGCAAAATACTCTTTCTTTTCAAGCAATTCAAGACCCAGGCTGAGATTTCTTCCCCCTCCCCCCCCATAGCTTATCATGCAGCCTGAATTTTACGTGCATATGTAACCTACCAGTCCTAGTCGATATAGTCACATAACTCAAGTTTACTTGCAGTTTATCCAAGATGAGATTTTGACGTCAAATCCAACACCACAGCAGTCTGTGACAGTGGGTTTAACGACAAGTCCTTCTGCACCCCAAACTGTTTCCCTCAAAAAATTGTTTCTGGGGGATGCCCTGATTTTTCCACCCCTTGTTTACATGTCTAACTTGAGGTGGCACCCCTAACCCTTGCTTAGCTATCTTCGCTGATCCATCACTAGTGAGTTACACTTTCAATTATATAACACCTTTCATAATTTAAAAAACACAAACACTACGTAACATTCACTGTTTGATAGGAGTACAAGTTTACTATAACCCTATTTAAGTGCAGGCATTTGGTGATCCCATTGGGACAGCCGAATTATCTTCTGCTCTACCATTTTCACATTTAGACATTAACCAGGCAAGCAGTAAACAACTCTAGGGAAGAACAGTTCAAGAGGAAATGACGTAGTTTGTTTCTTGTTGCGTTTTTCTGAGCTAATGCCATTGACACTCTATACATGAATGGTGTGAAAATATTTCTGATGTGTCATTAGAGACTGGTGATGATTACACTAACAATACACTTCTCTCCTTCATTAGAGCTTAACACGCCTCACTGATTCATCTATATCATTCACTACTTTGGCATGTTTCTACTTTTTTTTTTTTTTTAGGAAGAAAAAACAAAACTGATCAAACTGCCTATTTTACAAAGCAAAGGAAACAAGGCTGCTAGCTCAGCTGCCAGCTATTTATCAAGCTGCCAAGTGCAGTCAGCATGCAACAGGCTCTCATACCCTCTCCACCATGGTTAGAGCTTTAACACCCAACCCTCACAAATGAAGAAGCTGCAAAACTCACAATGCTTCTGAAGTAACAAGAGATGGTTCAAAATGTCATTGCATCTGATATCATGGCTCCCACTATCAAACCAGTTTCCTGGAGGAGTATTTTATGCCCACAGCAAATTTTAATCTAAAAATATTATCCTAAATTTCCAGGCTTATTGGTTCTGTGCACAAGCTAAAGCAGTGCTTCTTTGATCCCCCTGAAGTTTCATAAACAGTCTGTGGGACAGGAAAAGCTGACTTCCTGCGACTCCTGGATTAATAAAGCAACCAAATTCTGCCATCGGGTTTACACCTACAGACTGAAGGCTAGGGAGATCACAACAGACAAACTCTTGCCCTGCAACTGCAGCTTTCATAACAATTCTGTAGAAGTTGATGATATTTCACCATTTCACTGTCTTGTAGTATACTGTTTGCTCAGCCAGGATAACAGTCAGTATCCTATTATACTTACTGGTATGCTGGAGATGACTGGACTCTGTCTTCGTAGGGGAAGAAAAGATGCTAGTGTAAAATCTCTGGTCTATGTAAAGTATTCCCTTCCACAGCAGTGCCACAGGAGACTACTGTGTAACATTTTATATGGACAAGGAGGTCCAAAACACATGGAGGATGTTTATCACAAGATTGCTACCAGGAATTGACCACAAGGGAGGCCATTCTTGGGAAAAGGTTTGTCATGAAAGCTATATAAAATTCCTGCCTGTCACTGACTGCCAGTAGCAGCTCTGTGGATTCCCTTGGGATGATTTACAAACAAAAGACACCAAAGCGTGCAGAGAACATGTTGACGCAACTATGAAGTGATGTGGCACTACAGAACTAAAGTTGTGGTAGTAGTAAATTATGTATTTTTTTTTTTCCCCTTGCATCAGACAATAGCATATCCAGTAATCAGAGAATTAAGAGGGTTAACTTGTTTCCTGTTGTTTTTACATCAGTTTTGACAGGAAGTAATTACAGGTAATTTGTTCAGACATGGTACTTGTGTTTGTGCTGAAAAAAAAAAAATGCACATTAAACTACTCAGAATTAGTATGATAAACTTCAGTTATCATCTGTACATATCTAACATACCCAGTGTATGTCAACTGTCTGTTTTAATAAGTTGCTCCAACATTGCAAGCTAAGTTTAGACACATGCTGTTTTGCTGTTTTAAACACGCACGCTATTCAAACCAGAGGCAACTGATCTGTAGATTAGAATTATTTGTACAGGTAACTGAGACAAATTAAACTTTCCACAGTATGAAACCATATTTAAGGGCTAAATATTTAATTGTTCAACTGGCACAGAGTTATACATTCACTTGAAAATTGGCATGGTTGGGAACTAAAACCAGGCTATTTATTCTACATTTTAAAAAGTCTGATTTCAGATTCTCTTAATCTAGTTTTAAATGTCACCATCAAATGTGATTATTCCCAGAGCCATTACCAGTTGATGGAGAAGTACTTTCCTCACACCAGGAAGAAACAACACCCCCCACCTCTACGCCTGAGAGGTAGTTGCAGCTGATGGAAAGCGATGCATCCCTTGGGCAGGCCTGGAGGAACAGCAGCTGTGGGTGAAAAGAGAGGACAGATTCTGCCAGAGAGGAAAATAGGCATGTAGGAAAGGATGCTCCTCCATTCAGGAAGGTCTCAGTACTGCCTCCAAGAGCCTTGCTTATCCAAGTCTTTCTAGAAGCATCAGTGGGCTTTAGAGCCATGTAATCATATGACCACGTGATAGCAGCATTTGGTTTCCCAGTTAGATGAAATGCTATAAATCTGATGCAACTGTTTTGGGAAGACTTAGTATTTACCTCTTAGGCAAAGATTACAGATCAGTATTAATTATCAAGACCTAATTTAGATAACAGATTTACCTTTCATTTTTGCACTAATGCATTCTTGTTATTACTTAATGTTTTGCTGTGAACATCTGAAGTTATTATGAGAGATTACGTTATATACAGTAAGATTTTAAAATATATAAAAACTAATGTAAATACGCCTACATACAGAATACTTTAGTACTCCAAAATAAAAAATCGTTATGATTACAGTGTAATACAACTACAGAGCAGTTAGCAGGACTGATCAAAGATTTTCTTTCAGGCAGATGTGTAGGACAAAAAACGTTAACAAAGAGCTCATTAGAAAGTCACATTTAAATACGAGCTACCTTCTTGGACTTTTACCTCAGGGTAGACTGATACAGCTCTGGCTTGCAAACTTATGAGTTCTCTCTCAAAACCACATTCAAATCTCTTCTTAGAACACAGTCGAAAACTTTCAGTGTTTTCCAATTTCTAGGTCCCTCGAGTTTAGAAAGAAAAGAACATTCTCATTGCAATTATTGTGTCAAACTTGTGGGACACCCACACCAGGTACTTACACAAATTGTCTGGTTGAACAAAGAAATAGTTAAGGCATAGAAATTCAGATAACTGCTATGAAAGAAAATTTTATTTCTAGGTGATGCAATAACCAGAAAGAATAAAACTGCGAGATGCAAGTGACTAATTTATGTGCAACCTCCGGGGTAATGAGTGACATACATTTTAATGCAGATAAATGTAAAACAACAAGACAGGACCTACGAATAGATATTTGCTGATAAGAAAGAAACAAAAGAGATGTGAATGAAAGTGAAATAAAAACGAATGCATAGTCTGTTCATGATGCTACTAAAATGGCCAAAGTGATTAGGGAGAACACTGTTATGTAACAGACTGTACCAAAGAAAATCCTGAGTTGTGGTTAATGTAATAAACAGCACCAGCAGCCTGGTTTTATACTCTAGATCTCACTTGAATACTTTTTTTTTTTTTTTTTTTTTTTTTTGAAATACATACAAAATAGATATGATATGTAATATATTTCAAAAGGTTAAGGAAGAAAAAAATGGCCACTACCAAAGGAATCCTTTCCATCTAAAACAGAACCGTTATTTAAGGGCTGAATTCTTAAAACACACAGTACTTAACTTTTTCTGTAATCCCACTCTTTTCAATACCTCAATTTCCTTCCATTGAATCTTTCCTGTCCTTTTTGTCATGCAGACAGTTGCTGTGCTAAGTCACCTTCCACCCTTCCACTTTTTTTTCTCTCTCTCTCTCAGTACAAATTTGGAGCATTTAGAGCTTTAGGTGGAATGCATAACCGAAAGGAAAAAAAATCCCCCCCCCCCCCCCCCCCCCCCCCGACTCAGAGAAGAGAGCTCTCCATTAGCTTCTTTACTTGAAAGCAAACTTTGGTATAATCATTTCAGAATTGCTTAGGAAGTAAGGATAAGTGAGGGCTGAAAGAGACCTGCAATTCATTGCTCAAGATGCATCCCATAACTAAGCAGAGGGAAGAAACATGCCATTTTTTGATTTTCCAGTCAAAAGGAACAAATCTTCAGGAACACAGCATGTATCTTGTAAAAATCAGTAGGAGATACCCTACGACCAAGGGGGGGAAGGAGGAGGGGGAGAGTGACACACAGCAAAAAGCACTTTAAAAGTAAACAACAAAAAACCTCATAGCATATTTGATTACAGAAAATGCAATATACTTGTGTGCATGGAAACAAACCTATTGAATGGCCTATGTGTTTTTTTATGCAAGTTACTGTTTTAGGTTGCCAGAAGTTGTTGGTTAATCAGGTGACTATGTGATCTGGGATGAGATCTCAGATATAGCTATAAAGGCATTTAAACTTTCACTCTTCAGATGCAGTCTGAGCCATTCAGCTTTCATTAACTTGAACAGGGTCATGATCTTTGAAACAGTAACACCTGCATATTTATCTTTCCATTAATTCCCACGAGCTCTATACTTGCTAGAGCAATGGCTTAGCTGGTGACAACTAATATTTCTAAAACCAGAGAGTTCCCTCTTCCCTTTTGATCTTTCTTTAAAGCAAAGTATGTGTCATTTTACATTAATTCCCTTTTTGTCCTTTGCTAACACTTCTGGCTAGAGGTACTAGAGCCAGGTTGTGTACTTGCTTCAGTCTGGCTCAGCCATGCCCTCTGTGACCGTGCCTCTCAAGCGCAGGCTGCATTAAGCCTGGTGGCTGTACCATGCACATGCAACTCATCTGCAAGCTGGAAATCTGTTAAACCACATACAAGATGGACTGCACATACACCGCATTGCATATTTCTAGTGCACTGCTGTACAACTGATTTGTCTCACTGTGCCAGCCATGATCTGCATCGTTCAGAAGGCCACAAACTTCTCTTCTCTTCTCTCCATCCCTCCATTCTGCCATCCTATGCTTTTTACCAGAGAGCTGTGAAATCCCAGCTGGTGCACAAGCAGCTTTTCTCTCCCTTGAGTTCAAGCAAATTTTTGCAAGGAACCCTTGTTCCCACTTTCCCCCTCCTCACCTGTGATAGTAGTACGAGCACACAACTCTGTTGCCTGCTAAGTATTTGGATTTATTTTGCTGCGTATTCTGCAGCTTCTTTCATTTGGTCTCAGTGTTTAGATATGACTTTCAGAGTGCATACAAGCACTTCCAAGCTTATTTTTAGAACAATAAGCATGCATCTAAAAACAATGGCCTCACATTTACTATTTTTTTTTCTTTGATTTCATACTTGATAGGAACTCTGCAACGCAAATTTGACAGGCATTACTTAATAAAGACAGTCGGTTTCAAACTGGGCTGAAAAACGTTCGCTCTAATTTAACCATACTGCCCCTACCACTATGGAACATCCCTTCTCAACAGATGGAGGATCACCATCTGTATCTTAGAATGCATTTAAAAGCCATAAGGGTCTTTGCTTATCAGCAAGCATCAGACAGACTCTTGGATCCTGTAGACTAAGTGGGTAGGTATAGACTAAGCAAAAACCAGGAGGAGACAGCATTATTAAGCTAAGTCTATGTCATTATTAAACCAATGCCCGCGCCTGCTTTTGAGATATCAATTAATGACTTGGGGTGCCTCTTCTTGGAATAAAGATCAAAGTTCTGATGTATATGGTCATTAAAAATTTAATGTATTTTTTTTTCTGGCTTCCTCCCCCCCCCATTTTTTATTTTATTTTTTTTTTTTTTTAAAGCAAGAGGGGGCACGTTACTGTTTGTGTTGTTCTCCCTGCCAAAATCCAGTTTGGTCTGTTGAACGCTCCCTATCCAGCACAATCTGGTTTTGTTACCGCCTGTTTTATTGGAAAGAACATCATGCTGCAGGGCATGCATTTGATAGTTAATATGCTTATTATCAAGTACACCTTTTGCAATACCTCTGTGTTTTGTAACCAGGAAGCCCAGTGTTGAAGGATCCCAGAATTGTAACTGTTCCCTGTTTTTTTCACTAAAGGTACTGGTGTTCAGTAAGGTCCCATGCTGTTAGAACAGCCTCCTGTTGAGGTGACCAACAGTGGCCCAAATTTATCACCTAACTGAAGGAACTAAGTTAGGAAAACAGTTGCCTTACGTCACCTACCTAGTGCGTTTAAAATCTGGACTATTTTCTGAGGACGAAGTCACCTCTGCAGAGACTATACATGGAACTGCTTCACTCAGCAGTATTGCTGCTAATTAGCTGTTTGGCCAGTTAGCATTGAAGAAGGGAACAGAGTAATTCATTGTATATAGTGGTGCCAACACAGAATCGTGACGTCCAGCAGTGCAACACAACCACACTGAAACGTGGGGCTTCAGCAGAACTGCAAGGAGAAGAGGATGCCAGATTCACTTCCTCTCATCCAGCAGCTCTCTGGTTTGAACTCTTCAATAGTCAGTGGTAAATGTGCTTTTTTTTTTAAACAAACAAACAAACCAAAAAAAAAAAATAGAGAAAGCTGCTAGCATGTGAAGTTATTGATGGTTTTGAGGAAATAGGCTTTCTGAATTGTGTAGCAGCTACTGCTGACATCTTTTACCACCCTTTCCAGACCAGACATGTATTTCCCTGCAGTACTGCAAAGCCTAGTTCACTCCCACGCAGAAAGCAATGTTAGCATCAAGAGATCATGATAACAGCATATTTACACTTTTGTGAGCAAGAGAGCAGCTCACCTGAACACGGAAATGGTTGTTTCCTGTTTGGGATTCCCCTAGCACTACTTTTACCAGTAAGAAGCTAATGGGCACCTTTGTAGCACCACAACCATGTGCCTATTCCACCAATGAGCAGCTAAAGATAATTTTTAATCTTTGTAGCTAAGGATAATGCAAGGTAACGAACGTTTGGCAACCAAGGACACATCTTTCTGTCGTACTCAGAACTGGTAGGGCATCCAGCATTTCCCACTTCCTGGTGAGTCTAAAGGTCAACAGGAACCTGGGAGCTGAGCTTAGCCTCCCTTTTGGCACAAAAACTACCATCTGGAGAACCACTCTGAAAGGCTGCTGAGCACTGCCCCCCCGCCCCCCAACACAGCAAGTAAGCTGGTTTGTAACCAGGTTATGAAGTCCTCTGTTCTCACAAAGAACGATGTAGAGATACTTTGCTGCAATAACACTGATGGGGCTGGCCCAAGGGGAAGCCTGTGCTAGCGCGGTGTAGTGTGCTACAATGCCCACCTCAGCAATGCGTCCGGCTGTTTCCAGCCAGCTTCTCAGATAACGAAGGATAATTTGTTTGAAGGTCATCCATTCTTCTGCACTTAAATAGAGTTTCTGGTGAAGTGTTAGTCATTCACAGAATAATTAAACCATAAGAGACGTGGTTTCATGCCAAGAGATCATAACATGGTTACAGTGGGCCCACAGCTGAAGGGAAAGTATATTTTTTGAAGCCTACTTAAAATGCTTGTATAGTGTAGAACTTTCTAGGCACTCTTCCATACTGAGAATTGACACATACACACATACATATATTTAAGCATTACATATCAGTAAGCAGGCTCTTTAACCAAATGAAAAAGCAATCACTACAAATTACCTGTGTTCACTCTAAGTTTACAGAGACCAATAGATTTAGCTGCAATACATGGTGCTTTTTTCCTTTTCTGAATGAATATGCTCTTGATAACATTTCCAAAGACAGATTTGGGATGAAGCAATCAATGATCCTAAAATTGGAAAAAAAACAAAAACAACAAAAAAAAAGCACCACACTTGTTTAAGCAGAGGCAGGGTAGTGATCTGAAGACATCTTCATTATGAACTGGAACTCAGTGCAAAGATCCCAGGGCCAGTACCAGAAATGCAGGTAGCGTATCTGGGCAAACATGGCTGTGTAGGACTGGAATTAATAGCTGCTACTTACTGCTTTTGGGTGTGACTGGGCATGGGGGATGGAGAAGATGGTGTGGGCAATAGATTTTTGCTATAGATACTCTGGTCAATGATCAGAAAGAGAGAAGCAATTGCTGGTAAAATTGAAAATATCTTCTAATGGACAAGACCTTTTTTCCCCTTCACTTAGAAACTTTTTTTTTTTTTTGTTTGTTTGTTTCTTTCAGCTGCTTCCCCAATTTCATTACTATATACATATATTTTTTTAAATGGGGTATTTCCTTTCTTATATTAAGCCCGAGTACCTGTCAATAGCAAGGTCCTGCCTGTCATGCTACTAAGAGTTGGCTGGAGCAAAAGTGGCGTGCTCACTGAGGCAGTTTTGGAGGTAGTGGAAGAGCTAGCTCCTTTGGAGTGCAGGAGTTTTTGCCATCATTTCCACTCAATCCAGCATATCCAAAAAAGAAAGAAGATAGAAACAGCACAAGTGATAGCTGTGCTGCAGATAGGAATGACCTCTAGCAAGTGTGGAGGGGTTACTTCTGCAGTTTCCAAAGCTCTCCTGTGCTTTTGGGAAAGGAAGTTTTGAGAAAAGAAAGAACCTATCAAGCTTCCTAATCCAGCGATCAATTTCTACTTTTTTTAGACTTTCTCTGCTACAAATAGACTAGAAACATTTTGATAAAAGCAGATTAATCCAACAGCTGGGCTCCTGATATAGGCTTTGCCGTTGTCTTTAGCTCCTGAAATGGGAAGAAACAGTCATTGCTGCATGGGCCTCAGAGCCCACGATGTACCTTTGGTGCTCAGTGGATCCAAAAGCACATGTTCAGGATTATAAGCAGGAAACAAAGAATGAAGAGAAACCAGGCAGTCATCAGTCAAGGGAAAAAGTAAAAGTTTTAACTCTGACTCCTCCCAGCAACCAATTAAAGGCTAACATAGCAGTTTGGCTGGAAAGACTGCTTCCCTCCCAAGCCTCAAGGTAAACGAGTATTGTAAATGCTTTGGGGGAGTGGCAGCAGAAGAAAGGCAGAAAACTGCTATTAGCATGGACTTATTCGAGACGGGCCCAAACAAAATCTGAGCAACTCTTCAACTTTGAGGCACCTTAATCTTAGCTATGGATCAGCGCTCTGCAGTTGAGGATCTCTTAACTGAGAGTTTTAGGTATCAAACACAAATTGGTGTGAGACCGCAAACAAGCAAGTGATAACTCCACACAAACAGGCACACATTCATTTGTTTTCTTTTGAAACAGGGAACTTTGCTATTCAACGCAGTTGCCCCAAATGATGGGCTGAAGGCAAGCTCCCTTCACAGAACTGGGCACCATGTAGGAAGACATCCATGAGGGGGGCAAAGCTACAGAATATTACATTCTCTGCATACATTACTGTTTACTGAACTTTACTGCAAATGGCAATCATCCTGTCAACTGAGAATAGACACAAGGTAGGGCAGTGGTCACAGTGCACCAAGGCATTACTGATGAAGGATGTGGGGATATTGAGGACAATTCTCATCCCTTCCTTCCTGTTTGCTTGTCACTTTGCAGATGAGGTCACTGAGAGCAGGAAAGGAGTTAAATGCAGGTTTTTCCTCGTGCAGTCAAGAAGAAGGTAGGAAAACAGTTGTTACCACCATCCCTTTCTACATTTTCTGGGACACTGAAGGATCTGTTGTAAAGAGAAGCCATCTCTGTCCATGGCCATGTCCTAATGTTGGATACTGTTCTACCTGCAGCTGTTGTTACTGTTCACAAAGACCTATGTGAAAAAACTACTGGCCTATCACCTTATTTCCACCAGAAGTGTGCTCTTTTAAGGGATCTCATGCTAGTTTCTTGTGAAAAAGAGTGTGGGATTATCAATTTTTCCACATTGAGCGAACTTTCTCCAGAATGAAGACATCAAAACCTCCATGACGAATGTCTCAAGAAGTTCTTGCAAGGAGGATGTATGAGGGACTAAAATGAGACTGCTTGTGTAGATGGGAAAGAATAGGAACTTCCAGTCTTTTATCATAATTTGAAAACAAATCATTGTTCAGATACACACTGGCCTATATTGGCATATGAATTTGAAAAAGTTTGGGCAGAGAGGGTCAGTGAGGCGTGGAACCTTTAATTTCCCCAGATGAAAAAACCTCACAATTATGATGGCAGTATATCAAATTTCAGACCTCAGCTCTGATAACATCAGGAAATAATTTAGAAAGTTTTTACATTCTTTTGATCATAAATGGCAAAGCTACAAGCTTCCAGTGATGTTGAACTGAAAGGAAAGTAAAATAAGAACACAAGTACCTTTACTAACAGTTAAAGGTTATCATATGTGCCAGCATCTTCTGCATTTAAAAACAGATTAGCAGGATCATTAAAAAATAAGAAAAAAACTCCAAAGCAACAAGCAATGAATCAGTTTTCAATAAATAATCTAAAGAAATAGTGACTGGCTTTTTAACTAGCTTTGCACGATGTAATTTGATAATGAGTTATAAAGATGAACTAATTTGGGAGAAACTAGTAAAAGAAAAAAAGATAAATACTTTGAATCACAGTGCTACCAAAAGAGTCGATGCTAACTATGTATACATAGAAATCTACTGGAAGTGCACAGCCAATTACAGGCCACACAAAAACACCACACAAAATCCTAGAATAATGAGGGATGTGATCCCATCACTGTCAGAATAGCAGGGGGGAAAGAACAGGGAAATCAGAATCAGAGTGGCCAGAAAATACAACACAGATAAGTTGAGGAGGTCTGTTTTAACTTACAGCCACAGTAAAGTTGAAAATGCAAAGCCGTTTGGAAAATATCACATTGGGCTGAACCTCTTATGAAAACCTGATTTGTTTCCACTAGAATTTAGTAGGTATTGGGCACCTGAGCTCTGAAAATCTCAGCCTTAAAATTTTGCTTTAAAAGTGTAAGGGAGAATTTTTCCAGGTTATTGAGAATGAAGCTAAGTGGATTTGAGAGATAGACTCTTGATATATCTACATAGATTATGCTGCTTTGGTAACGAGAGATCAAACAGGTCATTAACAGATTAAACATACTTCTCATTCTTTGGAAGCTTTTCTAGATCACATGGCTCAGGTAGTTAATTTAAGAACTAGCACCTTTGACTTTCCCACTTTATTATACAGTTACAAGCAGTTCTAATACAGCTCAGCATTATGCTTTTGTAAGCTATTGAATATATTTTAAGTTTTGTCAGTAAAACATTATTTGTTAAACTTAAAAGCCAAACAAAGCATTATGAGACATTTCAATATTTACAACAACAACAAAGAACACAAAACCTGAACAACCCTTCCAATCCAGTACTATTTAAGTTTGTAAATTTGGTTCTTTAAAATTACTTTTACATTTCAAACCATACTTTTCATAAAGTATCACTACTTTAATTAAATGAACAAAAAAAACCATGCTTATATACAACAGATAAAGAAAAAAGGGGGAAAACAGAAAAGGAAAGCCTGGTTAGCAGTGTCGTTTCCAGTGGACAGACTTGTTTTAGGAATGAAGGTACAATTAAGTATCTCTGTTCAGGGTTCAATTATCCCTATTGATGTCCTAAATACAGCCTGCATGTTTGGTTTAATTAATGATTAGTGCAGGCAGCTGGGAATATGGACAAAAAGACTGAAAGCATGGTCACAGCTATTAGTCATGTCTACTGCCAAATGACAAAATATGCCATGATAGCCTTTGGCTTTTGTTGTGTTTTTCTCCTTACTTCAAGTCCTTTGGAATCAAAAAGGTAGACAAGTTCATTCATTGTTCATCCTGGAGTTTTAAGCTAACACAACACTTCTTTAACATCTAGAGGATGGGAAGTGCTCTGCAACTTTTATGTAATAACTACCCTTACTTTGACACTAGCATGGCAATACCATGGAGAATCAAAATTCTCAGAATTCAATTGAAAAACCAATGTTATGTTTCTGTCAGCATAATCAATAACCCATCTTCTAGCTCTGTTTCAACTGAGGTTACTTGTTTGTATGGTTGTCACATACAATTAGCGATGAATGCATTTTAAACTGCTGCTGACAATGGAATCCTGGAATATTTCTTCATTCAACATTTGTTATTCTCAGTTAATATTTTGCAGAAACACAATTCAGTTTCATTTTCTTATATAATTTGTTCCAGCAACCTGTTAAGTACTTCACATTTCAAGTAAAGGCCCAATTACTAAAATTTGTTCACCTTTTTCAGTGCAACTCTAGCAAGATGTACTGTTAGCAATGGCTCATGATGTTGATAAAATGCACTACAGTTAGGCTTTGCACCAGCATAAAATCAATGTATTGTTGCTGAAGTCACACAATATTTATCGCAGCATGACTGAAAATTCCTGATTATTAGATCTGTCAACCAGTAGATCTGCAGCTTGCTTTTCCACATGTCTATTTGCTTACTATTCAGTCAATAATAACGTATTTGCAAGAACGGGTTAATGCTTTGGAATGCTTACAGGGAAGCAACACTGTCACATAACAATGCAGGCACACACACACACAGAGGATTAAACTCAGTAATAGAGGCTTGCAAGGAGTTATGCTTCACAGAGGCAGTCAGAGTCCCTGCAGGATCAGCAGAAGACATTTTACTTGTGCACATGCAGACTTATTTAGCTTTACATAGGTACTCCAGTGAAATCAAAAAGATTTGTATGTGCATAAAATAAGCGTTCATGAAAGTCCTCCAAGGCTGTGGACTCAAGCTTTTACCCTTCTCTTCCCAACTAAGCATGTTGGATTTTCACTACCCAGTCCCTTGCACACTTCACTTCCATTTAAAGACCTCAAATCTTGTCTTAGATTCAGCCAAACACCACAGCAAACACACAATGTAGCTAGGAGGTTACTCTTCAAGGATTTATGCATATATACAATTTCTTCAAGTGAGCAGTGCTTCATTTTTACACTGCTTCAATCATTCAGTCACCAGACCTTAAAATGACAATTTAGAACTCCAAGGCTACAGCAGAGCAAAAATCTTGTTAAGTGTACATGTATAGCTAAGACCCAAGCAGTTACAGAAAAGCTTCATAGTCTATGCAGCTCTAAATCTAAGAGAAAATAACACATACAGTCCTATCTAACTCCAGTTGTCATTTCTGCAAATTGTTCTTCAGGGTACATGCTTCACTTCCCTTTATCTGATTTTGGAAAGCGCCAGAGAGACATGTTTCTACAGTACTGCAGAATTGGAGGATAGCTGAGGTTGAGCTGACCTTGTGAGGTCACCTAGTCCAGTCCCCCTGCTCAAGCAGGGTCAGCTAGAGCAGGTTGTCCACGACCATATCCAGCTTGGCTTTGAGTATCTCCACAGATGAAGACTCCACAACTTCTCAGGGTAACTTGGTACATTCAGTGTTTGACCACCCTTACAGTATAATCTCCTCCCCCCAAAAGCAAAACCCACTGTCTTATAACCATTACTACATCTTCTGCAACTTCACGTCACTAGATTACCACTAGGTAGGCAGGCACAAGCCACCTCTAGGCCAAGGAGGCCAAACTCTTCTCCGACATGCATTTTCATTAATTCACTAAAGCTCTTTGAGCTCCCCCTGCTCAAAGGTAATTTCCTGCTCTGCATGTAATTCCTGGAGCATTGCTTGCATGCTGGGATTTGCATACTCTCTTTAGTGCTGGCCTAATTTTGTCTTCATTCTCCACTATTCCGTATCTTAAAACTTGTGAACTGAAAGCTTTTTGACTCCAGCCCAAAATTTCCTTATACCAATTTCAAACTGAACATCTGTGGCTCAGTTGTAACACTAACAAATATTTGAATACAGTACAAAGAGATGGCATACTGCTAGAAATTAGCAAACTTAGCTAAAAGAACACTTAGACCTTGCAATAAACATCTCTTCCTCGTCTCCTTTCTTACCCGCTACATCTGATATCGTATATAACCGCTCAAAGATTCCCTCCCTGCAGAGAAACTGGCAAGAGAAAGAGAAACTTACTGCTCCATTTATCAAGATTCTCTCTAGCCTAAAGCTGTGTATAGTGCTACAGGGGATCCTTATTGTAAGCACATTTTGTGCTTCAGAATGTGTGCTAGTTTACATCCTGTTTTCACTTCTACAACTGAAAGTTTAATTCCTAAACAACAAATCTTAGCCTGTATAATCAAGAGATTACAAAAAGTCTATGCAAAAAGTCCATGTTCTTACAGGACTGGAAATCATAACTGCAGGCTTGAGATGTACACAAAGCACACAGTTCTTCTTAGATCTATTACTATGTGCGGGGTAGTTATGTGAACCAGTAAGATTACATTTGCAGAGTTCATCAGGAAAAAAACATCCTTTACCACCCACTTGTTTCTTGATTTACTTAGGCAGAAAAATGCAGCCTGTACTTCCAGTTGTGTTCCTGGTCTTGCCTCTGTGCTATCACTTTTGCAACATGAAGAGGATATAAAACTTAATCATTCACTATTTCCTCTACCATTGCACTATTTGACATGGACATTTCCAAAAACACCAGATCAGTATCAACACCACATTTCAGAGTACCTGGTATTCCATCTTATTTTCTTTCACTGTTACATTCAGGTGATATACTTGATGAATTCTGTATCCTGGTAGATTAATAGCTTCCTTTGCTAGTGTAAGAGTTTTGATATCTTTATGGTGTCACTCTATAGATGCTGTCTAAAATGTTCTAAAGACTTGCTTTTTTCCCTGTACTTGATTAGAACCAGACCCTCCCCCCCACACACCCCCCCAAAAAAAAGGTGGGGGGGAAGCGTGTGTATGGGAGGATAATTGCTTATTTTCCATCAGCAGCAACTCTATGAAGTTATGCAATTGTCAGTGAAGGTCTAGTTTGACTTGCATACTTTTTATCATGAATGATGAACCAAAAGGCAAGAACCCTTCTTGCCTTTCAACACTGAGAAATTCAAGGTTAACACTTCAGACACTTGTTATTACTATTCTGAGATTAATCATATCAGGTGTGGACTTAGAGAAACAGATGTTTTCATAATCATTTCCAATATGTACCAATCACTCTTCAAAAAGCATCCTGCACTTCAGAAAGCAAGATTTAAACCTCCCAAGAATCAATTCTCCTTTGCCTTTTTCACTTAACCAGTTTTATAACAAGTAAATACACAACACAATAAGTCATAATCTAAATTGGTTACTGCCAAAGCTTGTAATACTACCTATTAATAAGCTTGCTAATCACTTCTCACAAGATGTATTTACAACTGCTTATAATTCTGCAAGTTTTCAACCATTTGGGTGGAAATATTCCATGCTTAGTTCATAGAAGTTGTTTATTATTATTATTAGGCTTTTATTTATTTATTTTTTGCAGAAAAGTATGAATTCCAGCATTTTACCACAAGTTTTCAGAACTCCATTCCATGGTTGGCCAAGTTATAAGCTTCTGATAGAAGCTCACAAATACCAGACAGACTCCCCTCACTCCTTCCCCAAGACCTTAGTATCTGACAGTAGTGTAGGTTTACGTTTGATTGTTATGTCCGGGTTAATCCTAGTTCTGAGCACTGACTGGGGCTATTCATAGGGATTTTTTTTTTTTTTTTTATGGACTAGAAAGCATAGCCCTAACTCAAGGGGCAAAGATAGACACTGCTAGTGAAGTTAACATTGGACCAGGGCAGACACTGAAATCAGGAAAAGCCTGACAGTTTCCCCTAAACTCTCAAAGATTGTCCTTTAATGGACAGAGAAGAATCTTTTTTCTCCTCAAAGAAGAGGATGAAAAAGATTTTAAGTTTTAAGGCAGAAAGAAAGTATTTTGAAGAGGAATCAAATGAAAGTCAAGGAAGGATCTGCAAGAATAGATAAGCTATTTGATTGTGAGAAACAAATTATACCTTCTAATCACAGCCCTTTTCCTAGCTTCACAAGCTAGCAAAGGAAGAACAGCAAAATGGGTCGTACAGATTTTTATTTTCTAAATCTTATCATAACCTCAGCAATATGCAAGTAAGTGCCAGTACTTAAAATTAGTCACATGTTAAGTAATTTGGCCCATTCTAACACTAGCCAATATTTTAACTGTGAACTTCAAAGCATCTTGCAGTGTATTGTCCTTACCTACCTACCATCTCTCTTACAGTATTTTCTGATGATTGTCCATCCTTCCACAGCTTCTCCACTACAACTCACCAAAGTGACTGCCGGGCAGTCACTTCAGCTTTCACTTCTATACAGCTTTAAAATGACAGCTGTAAAAAGAAATCTGTCTCTTCAGTTGCTGTCCCCCTTTTGCTGCTGGCAAACCACATTAACTGTGGTTGATCTGTGGAATTTACTTTCTCACAGGAACCTGGTTTAACTCTAGAATCCAGATGGAGAGTGGTGGGATTCGCAGATATATGTACATTATATGCATGACTAGTGATTAATTTGATGTTGCATGTTATTCACCCTCGTTCTTACTTCCTAGTGATCCACAGTGTATCCCTACAAGTTAATTCTTTGTCTTCCACGTTAAGAATATGGCTTCCCATCCCAATAGTGGCAGGTAATATGAGAATAGTATTCACAAATTGCAGATCAGGAGATTAAGACTGGATACTAGGAAAAGCTTCACAAGGAGAGTAGTTGTACAGCACCAGAACATGTTATCCAGAAGACGGAAAATCTCCATGTGAGACATTTTAAGGACTTGGCTAGAAAAAACTAATTGGACGCAGTGTTGATGACAGGATGATTTCCAGAAGTCTCTCCCTGTCAATGTTTCTGTGGTTGGACTGATCACAAGGGCTTATATACTTGTTACCTACACAGCCACATTTCTCGAGTGGAAACTGCTCTTTGTTGATTTCTTTCTACCCATGACCCTTTCTCCTCATGATGGTATGCAGAGAGCTAGAGGTGAGAGAAGGGAACAACCTGCTTTTTTGGAAAGCACCTGAGTTTTTGCTCGCTCCTCAGACTCCCACTACATAAGCAGCTATCCTTCCTGAGACCCTCACGTAGCAGACCCCTACTATCATCACAGGTCTGCTAGTACAGCAGCACGTCTTCTTCCTTGAAGGATCCCCCACAATACCCATGCCTTTCGGCAGCAGGCAAAATCCCAGACTACATTTCAGCTACCGAGGTAGGAGGCAAGACAAGGCTGCCTGAACAGCACTACTTAGTTAAAATAGTTTGCTGCATTGTTTTTTTCTTGGCTATGGTGAACTTTGTTTTGTTATCCAGATGGTTTAGCCATTGTTTGAATAGTATTAATTGCTCTTGGCGGTACAAGACTTATGTTCTACATCTGTATTTTTTCCTGTAATTTGATGGCTTTATCAGTAGAGGTGTTCCCATGTGGAACAGTTACATCTAGTTAATTTTGGATTTAGTCTTTAGTCTTACAGCTGGACCCTCAGCAGTAACTTGTAAACACGTACATGAAAAGGCACAGAGGCCTCCAAGGGCTCACAAACTAGACCTGGGTCTACAACTGCAGGATAAACAGGATTGCTAAGGGAATAAAGATAAGAGGTAACTATAGAGACCAACTATTTAAAACTAATGGGATGATGATATTAAGTAGTATGAAGATAGGGGAGGAAGTTTTAGGGAACAGGGTTGGTGAGCTGTGTTTGGGTTATATGTTTTAGGTAGGAAAGTGGTGGTACAGGCTGTGAGAAAGCAGGGCCCATTGTTTCACAGAGGAGGAGGAGAAAAATGGGATTTTTGCTTTCTTAAAATAGTAACAGAACAGTTAGGAGGAGAGAACAGCTCTTTCCTCAGGAGAGCAAGTACATGGTTTGCTTTTTGGAGAGAGGGCTCTACTCCAGCTTGGAAAGGTACTGAGCTCAAATACAGTTGCAGCTAAGGACCTTTAGTCCCATGACTGACTGTGGCTCTCCAACATGCGAGATACAATTGCCTTTGAGCTGCTGTGGTACAGACAATTTTGCCCATTGCTATCATACAGAAGCAAAGTCTACTGGTAGATGAAGCAACATCAGGAACAGTCCTGCTAATTTGGGTGAAAACAGTTGTTCTGCCTCTAAGCCAAGATTACTGTACTTCTAGCACAATCTCAGTTGCTCTAGAGAAGCTGCCATTCAGATAGTGCAAATAATCTCCAGCAGAAATTTCTGTGATCGTATACTAGCTCTCATCTTGCAGTTTGAGAAAGTATTCACAGTATCACTTGTATTAAATATTTAAAGCATGGTAATAAGGCCAGCATAGGATATACATCAGAATCTCCAAACTACTGGGAGGTACAGAAAGGAAGAGAACAGCAGGCACTTCTGAAGAGCCTCATAAGCAGAAGATGTAACTGCTGAGAACAGCTGCAGTACCCATGAGACTTACTCATGGTATATGAAAGCTGTGAAAACTTTCAGTCACAACACCACACACCTCAAACGTTACTTTGCCAGGCATAGATTTAAGTATTCCAGAGATCTTTTTGACCAAGTGCATCCTGCATCTCCTGCTCACCAGCCCAAGTGTATACACTGGTGAGCCGTTACGAAAAGCTGGTTTAAAGTGGCTTCATTAGCAACACGGAACAGAACACAGAATCTTGTTGGAAAAACAGAAGCCATATACATACCCTCAGACCCATACCCTTAGTTTCTCCTGCTTTGTTTTCCAACATTTCTCATGGTTCACCACACTTTCTGGGAGACTGCAGCGCATCTCAAACTGTTGTTGATCCTCTGCTAGGATTAACATGGGCAACTAGCTATAGGAATATTTTTCCCTGCTCATATGGTGATTCTTATGAAATGCTGGTGAACTTTGGTATCTTTAAAAACTCAACCACATTAGACAGAGGGATAGAATAGCTCCAAAACTTCCAGGGGAAAATGAGACAACGTAATCATACAAATCTTGTTTACTTTAGGTCCTGAACTTTGTGTTCTAATGCAGCTTGCAAAAAGTGTAGCAAAGATCATGTTCCTCCTGCACACCTGTTAGAAATACTTAAAGTGCTTGCCAAATGGTTGCGCTTCCTCTCTTAGTTTCTTTGATTTCGCTACTTAAGATCTTGAAAGCACGTCTCAAGACAGGAAATCCAAAAGCACTTGCTACCTTCTCTGCAAAAAAACATTTTTACCTGGTTTCTTTTTACACTTTCACTAACGCTTTGCTAAGCTTT